>NC_142586.1:44157224-45519724 GCF_965207765.1 Zootoca vivipara
AGAGACAGAGAGAGAGAGAGAGAGAGATAGCATCATTGCTGTTATAAGAATGGGTAAAGGACATTCAACTGCATAAAGTTAATGACTTGGGCAAATTGGAATGACAATTTTATACCAGCTACGACAATCCTAGCCACATTACATTACAAGGATGGATGTGTATTCCGGTGTTTTGATGTAATGTCTATAACTGCCAGCATAAGTCCTGTTTCTCAGAAACATCACTTTTGGGTTTTCTACCTGCATTGTGAGGTTTGTGTGGCATTCACAGGAGAAGCCTGCTCAGCCCTTATTTGCAGCGTTTCACTCAAAGATTTGCTGCGAATCTTGTTAATTTCCATCACATTATTGTAGAGATCGTATCTTGGCATCTTCTTTATAAGCTAACCAGGACTAATTCCTTTAATCACTGCTCATCAGTTTCCTAGTCCTGTTTTTTGTTCTATTTCCTCATTGAATTCATTAGTCCCCAATGTGCTGATGAGAATAAGTATTCCATATATACAATAGGTATTCCATGGGTCATGGTACCACCAAAACCCTGAGGCGCCACGTAGAGGAACAGCAGAGGGTGACTCCCTTCAGAGGGTCATCTGCCTCCAATATGCTGTCACATTTCAGTCCATTTGTGATTATTTCTCTTAAGTCCCTAACATTCTCACTGGTTCTACACCAGGCATCCCCAAACTGCGGCCCTCCAGGTGTTTTGGCCTACAACTCCCGTGATCCCTAGCTAACAGGACCAGTGGTCAGGGAAGATGGGAATTGTAGTCCAAAACATCTGGAGGGCCAAAGTTTGGGGATGCCTGTTCTACACAGTTAATCCATCTAGGGAGATCCGCCCATATAAGCAGGTAGTTTAATATATATTGGGAAAGGGCCCAAGGCACCTCACTTAAAATATAATACTGGTGCCTTTGGCATGCACTGGCAACTTAGGTGTGCATCTGGATGCTGCAAAACAGGCAACTGCTTCTTTAAAAGAAGGTGTGTCTCTTTGAGTTGTGTGGAATAAATTACGTTATGAAGTATAAAAAAGTAATCAGAGCAAAAGCTCTTAATACACGTAATTGTGAATGTATCCAAGAGCAGGCCTTGAACTCTATATATGTCTCATATCTCCTACTGAAGTAAATGGGATGTGAAAGCACTCAGCTCCCTTTGGATCATGCCTAGTATCTGCAGAGTTGAAAATTGGTTTCAGGGAAAGCCCTGAGAGAAACCTCCATAACAAGTTTACCGGATGTATTTGTTGTACTTTCCTCTTTCTGGAAAAAACTGGCATACAGAGAGAGGAAACAGAGAAGTAGTTCTAAGCTCAGCTGGTGAGTGCCAACAGGATTTGGAGCCATAGCAGAGCTACTAAGAGACAAAAAGAAGGCAGTAGCCTGCTCATGGGAACCCTGAGGTTTGAAGTACAAAATGTATATATATATATAAAGAAAACCTAAAGCAGCATTCCCTACACAAACAATATAGCTCAGAATAAGAAAATAAGAAGAGCTCTGTTAGATCAGACCAAAGAACTATCTAGTCCAGCACTCTTTCTCTACAGTGGCCAACTTGTCACATATACTACCTTCCCTTTAAAAATATAGGCATCATGGCAAGCAGCCACAGAAAGCCTTATCCTCCATGAATCTGTCTAATCGCCTTTCAAAGATGTCCAAATTGGCAGCCATCACTGCATCTCATGGTAGTGAACTCTAGCTATACATTTGGTGAAAAAGTAATTCCTTTGTCTGTCCACAGTCTCCCACTGTTCAGCTTCTCTGAGTGACCCTGGATTCTAGTACAGTGGACCTTGGATTACAGACGCTTCAGGTTACAGACGCTTCAGGTTACAGACTCCGCTAACCCAGAAATAGTACCTCGGGTTAAGAACTTTGCTTCAGAATGAGAACAGAAATCGTGTGGTAGTGGCGCGGCGGCAGCAGGAGGCCCCATTAGCTAAAGTGGTACCTCAGGTTAAGAACAGTTTCAAGTTAAGAACGGAACTCCAGAACGAATTAAGTTCTTAACCCGAGGTACCACTGTATTATGCATAATTTTATACATCTCTATCACATCCCCCTTACTTGTCTAGAAAAAGCCTCCTGTTTCAGAGCCCATTTGTATTTCTGATAACTGAACAGAATCATGCAGCACTCCAAATTTGGACAGAGTAGAACTCAAGCTAATGGGATCAATACTGAACCACAAGAAATTAACTGCCTGGAACCCAGCTGTCATGAATAACCGAGTACGTATTGTGCATAATATGTACATAAGTACATATTGGCCATCTCTCCAAGAACATTTGCTCCTAGGTAAAGACTTCTTACATCAATGGCATTTGCTTTCCAGCAAATGTTCTGCTCATTGGGTTATCAGGCAACAGTAGGGATTTTATGTACATCTTTTGCCAAATTAGTACTCAAATGAGAATTGTCATGATAGGTCATTGGTAAAAAAAAATCAGGCCACACACAGTCCAAACAGGTCACTTAGAAAAGAAATTACTTAAGGTTTGTATCAAGGGTGGAAACAACCTTGGGTGTGCAATAGGCGTCCAGAGTCATTTCCGTGATTTTCAGATGGCTATTCATAGTGATTCTGCACTACTTAGAGCAGAATTACCTGTGGGAAAAGTGACTTTCACAGAAGAAGATTACACTAGCATAATAGTAGCAATTCAGACCAAGAAGTTTATTCACTCTTGTAATTGTAGTTGGAATGTTTATGAAGGCACTCACATTCAGAAGAAATAAAGCAATTCTGTTTCACTAAAAAAAAAAAATACAAGCAGTGTTTAATTTATTTTAAAAGAGAGAAAGGGGTTGGGACTAAGGCATCGCATCATCTGTCCTATAAGCCAGGCTTTCTGGGTCTACAGAGTATGGTTACTCAGTGGTGATTGAAATGTATTCTGACCCGACTCAGGGTCTTGCTGGTTCGGATAATTATATTAAATTTTCCATAGCTGAACTCCAAAATACTGTCTCAGGGCTGAGCTCTTCCTAAAACAACCTGTCCTAAACCTAACCAATGCAAAAGTAGTCTCATATGATTTTATAGTACACTCCCCATTCTGTGCACATTGCTTCATTGCCTGGTACACGACAATGTGATATATACTCTGAGCTAAAGCAGGTCTTGGATAGGTGTGGCCCATAAATGAACAGCATGCTGAGCCCACATAAGATCACAAACATTAAACAGTGGCAGAAAGCTGTCCCCAATTATCACTCTTTTCTGCTGCTGCTGCTGCTATTGTTTGTTTGTTTGTTTGTTTTTAAGAAACCACAACTTATTTATTGATTTTATAAATGTATGTGCTGCCTTTTAGGGCAAGAAACCCTCCCAAGGTGGCTTACAACAATTTTTAAAACAAAGCAATCATTTAAATACAATTAAAATCAATCAAAATATTCAATTAAAATAATATCAAGAAGGCAGAGTGAGGGCAGGAAGCAACACCGTCACTCTGATTTTGCTTTAGATGTCATCATATATTGCTGGGCTATTACTCCTGTCACTCCTAACCATTGGCTAAGCAGTCTGGGAAGGGTGGGAGCTGTAGTCAAACAACATATGGAGAGTGAAGACTGACGAACACTGGTGGCTATGCTCAGAAGTGTAACTAATGACTCCAAAACAGAATAATTAAATATCTGTTCAGGATGTAGAGGAAAAGTTTATAATCTCTGGCTTTTATGCTTAATGAGAGCAGTAGGCCAATTAGAATGGCATCGCAGCAACGGTCTCCTTAGTTCAAGGCCTTCATCCTAATTCAATAAACCTCATACAACATAGTGCCGAAGCTACCAGCAGGACTCCATACACATACACACACCAGCCTGTTTGAGCAGCAAGGACTTGCAATTGCAGCTGATGTACTTTTAGGCCCACAATCATTTTTCACTTATCCTAGCAATTCTCAGATAGAAGGGAGAAAGAGAAGCATAAAACTGGGAGTCTGCCATGCCTATAAAACTAATTAGTCACAGCTATTTTGTGGGATACCAAAAGCAGGCTAGTGCATCAATGACTGTGATAACTGTTTCCCACCCTCCCAATTTCCTGACTGCCTAGACCCAGTGTCCATTGAGGTCTACCTTTGCTCTCTTCATTTCAGTCTACCAAAAAAAAAAACCCAACTCTGGATACTCTTAAAATTAAATCTTCAAAATTGATTCCATTTTTATGTAAATCAAACACCAGTAAACATGTACAGAAGCATCCATTCTGAATGCAAAGTTCCCAGGGTGGGCAAAAACATATGCAGAGGACACCTAACCCTGCCTTAAGAATTATACCCTATCTATATCTATATCTGTATGAAAAGCTTTTTGTTTGTAATCACCCGCAATTATTGCAAAGGTGAAAGCAGATACTGCACATTTAACAAGGCTTTTCGTGTGAACTAATCACATTAGACTACATTAGTAAGAGTACACATTGTAGGTTTTCCGTTCCCCTGGAAAGGTCATCGTAGATTCTGGTTACATAGCTAAAGAGAGGAAATCATATTAGCAGAGTTATCCGGTGAGCAATTGCATGATAAGTTTCCTTTGATTTGCATTATCTGATTGTAGCAGTCATTCTCCTTTTGCTAAATGAGTAGGAAAAGACCTCCAGTGACAATAGGAGGAAGTTCAAAGCCTTTGAGTTTTATTACAATGCACTCATTTTCTACAACTAGGCTAACGACCGTACAGTCCTGATGGGATGCTGGCATGCTTTCTATAAAATACTGAACACTCAGTGAAAGTTTCTCTTATTTTTGGCAAAAGTCAACAGGGTTTCTGCTTCTTCAAAGATATATCAACCCCCTGATGTGCCACAAAAAGAATGAGCTCACTTTCTCTATCCTCTCTCTGGAAATGATTCCTAACTGGAAGCCGCAATTGTAAGTTGTGTTTTCCTGTATAAAGAGGCGACTGGCCTATATCAGAGACTCAAAGAAATGCATTATGCCAGAAGATAGATTTTAAAGATAGATTTTCAGTAAGTTTTAATATATATCATATACTACCTTCCCTTTTAAAAAATATCCAATAGCAACTCTCTGGCTTGTCAACCTTTCCTTGGTGGCGAATCCCATGCCAAGGATCTGTGGACAAAATGATCCAAAACTCATTGGTCAGTAAGGCGTCAATCAGTTCCTCCACACAGCATGTCTTGTGACTCGGGGCATATCAATTCCAGTCAGATTTATCAAGGTAAGTAGTCATTATTCCTGTGCAAAGTAGTCCTGGGAACTGTAGTTCTCAGAGAGGCAAGAGATATCTAACAGAGAATCTTCAACATGCCATGCCCAAATTACAATACTCTGGATTCATTAGAAGAAACCATGATGGTTGCAATGCTATGAAACCAACCCAGGCTTAAAACGGGGGTGCTAATCTGTGGTCAAGGAAGGGGGGAGACTCAATACAGATCTCATTTTGAGGGGAACCTACCTAACTTCTGAAACAACACAAAAACCAAACCATATCCATTTTCCAAAAGTCACACTTCTCCAATTTTTTCAGAGCCAAGTCATATGTACAAAAATGCATATACTGGGGTAAACGTCACGCCCCCCCCCCAAAAAAATCATATATCATGCATTATTTTAGGGAAAATTGCTTTGTACAAATGTGTTTTAGGCAATACTGCATACAAACATATATATTAGGATAAAGTTGCACTAAGATGCTGATGGGTTTTCATGAGGAATTTTTAAAATTAAAAATATCACTTACCTGTGGTCTTTAAGGTGCTACTGAAGGAATTTTTTTATTTTGTTTCGACTCAGACCAACACGGCTACCTACCTATAACCTGCCTCCAGACCTTGTGAGACTTCATCAGCCCCAGTCGGCCAGGAGAAGGGTCAAGGATTATTGGAGCTGTGGTCCAATAACATATGGATGGCCACAAATTAGCCATCTCACCTTAAAAGGAGACCAGATTGAGCATTCCAGTTTATAAAAATGGATGTTGGATAGAGTGTGCAAATTACAGATCAAACAACACAGAATAGTGATATATTTATAAAGCATTTCCATTCAAATTAACTTATCATTGAGCCTCAGCATTCTCTCTCTCTCTCCATCTCTCTCTCTCTCTCTCTCTCTCTCTCTCACACACACACACACACACACACACAGAGAGAGAGAGAGAGAGAGAGAGAGAGAGAGAGAGAGAGAGAGTGCATTTCAAAGTTATAGGTCTGACAGTTTTCAGGACTAGCAATAACCATGTATTTTAAAAAATCCTTTATGGGGTTCAACTTAATAAAATTACTGTCAGGCTTATTTTATGCTCAGCTGTAAATCTTGAACACTGAGACGAAATCAGAATTATCCACACACAGCAATAGTTTCCCCTTTCCTGCTAATTCCACATAAAACTAATTACTGCCACTTTCTACTATTACTCTGGCGCAGCTCAAGACCTCCTTTAATAAAGAATAGCCCTTCCACTGAACTTATAACATATGCATAGAATATAATCAGACTTATTTCACCGGAGTTGTACTGTAAGTAAGGCAATCTAAAGCAAAGGTTCCCAGACTTGGATCCACAGACCACCAATGATCCAAGACCTTCCTTCAGGTGGGCCATGGTGTGTCCACATTAAAGATCCATATTGTTTTTTAAATTGCAGTTTTAATTGTTTCTTTTATTTCTTATATTGTATTTTATTGCACTGCAATTTGAATTCTAGCGTTAGGGTCCACCAGAATTCCAGTATTTCCAAAACCTGGGAATTTTTCCCAAGAGATGATGATGATGATGATGATTTTCATTATTGAAGGATTGGCTTGTCACCTTGTGGGACAAAGGCTTTGCGCTTTAGCCAGCTGTATAAGTTGAAGAGTGGGGGAGGAGGCTGAAGCTTTTTCTATCATTCTACAGTGGTACCTTGGGTTAAGAACTTAATTCATTCTGGAGGTCCGTTCTTAACCTTAAACTGTTCTTAACCTGAGGTACCACTTTAGCTAATGGGGCCTCCCGCTTCCAGCACACGATTTCTGTTCTCATCCTGAAGCAAAGTTCTTAACCCGAGGTACTATTTCTGGGTTAGCAGAGTCTGTAACCTGAAGCGTCTGTAACCTAAAGCATCTGTAACCCGAGGTACCACTGTATTTCATTTGTTATTTGAAGGGCTTTTTTCAGCCAGAACTCACCAGAACTCAGTTCCAGCACCTCTCTAGTGGGTGCCATTGCTATTCCAAGAGAGGGAGGGAAGTGATCGTGGTTAATTCCGGCAACTCTTTTTATAGAAAAATAGCGCTGGTTATTTGTATATCCCACCTCCAAGGAGCTTGAAGAAGTATACAATAATATTTCACTACCCACCCCTATCCGTTTTATCCTCACAATAATCCTGTGAGGTTGAGGTTCAGGTTCCTGAATCCTGTTCAAGTTCAGTTGAGAAATAATGACTGAGCCAGGGTCACCCAGTGAGCTGCATGGCTATGTGGGGTTTTAAAACGATCTCCCTGGTCCTAGCATAACACTCCAACCATCACACAATATTGCACCATAACTATATGTCTGTGCCAGGAAAATGTCTCCAGTCATTCAATCTGTTCGACTAACTTTAGGAGAGACAACAGTATCCCGGTAGTGTATTACATATATGAGCTTCCTGGGGGTGCTCTTTGACCTGCAATGGTATACACACACAAAAATTGACCTGCAATGCTTTTTTAAACAACGATTTAAAAAATAAATATCATAAGAATCAACAATGGGGATTGTAAGTTCTGGCACTGCTGCCTCCATTTCTCAAAATTTTTAAGCAGGGGTGCAGAATCTGCAGCCCTCCAGATGTTGTTAGACACCAACTCCCATCACTTCAGTTGGTTTGGTCAATGGATCAGGGATGACTGGAACTGTAGTCCAGCAACATCTGGAGAGCCACAAGATCCTTGTCTCTGTAAGAATATATGACTGGTTTATATGACTTTTCTGCATGCCCACAGTCCCATGTGGCAACCATAGTGTTTAACAACTGCTCAAATGTAGGAAGAGCTTCATTTGACCATAGAAAGAGCATCCAAACCACCAGCAGATGGACGGAAGTACACATTACATGTAGTTTTGTGGTTCTTTTTACAAACTTGTTTTGTCTTTTACATTCCACAGCTGTTGAGGCTTCAACTTTACAGGGGAGAAGTCATGTGGCTTCTTAACCTTTTTCCTTCGCACCAATTTTCCACCCCAAATCCCCCCTCTCAGCTCGAGTTCCAAGTCTGTGGAGAAAATAAATGACAAGGAGCCAAGAGCAGAGGCTTAAGGAGAAGGATTAAGTGCTAATGCAATGTTTCCTGCTTTCTGCTTTGTAAGCTGCCTAGAGAATTTTATTGATAGGCAGCTATATATATGTATAAAATTCCTCTGAAATTGAAGCATTCTCTTGTAATACAATAGTGCAGTCTTGATGGCAATCAGTGCACTACACATCAGATTGGAATTTCATCCACGCATATTATTGTATCCCTCCCATTCCTTCATTGCAAGCTGCCTTATGCTGAATCAGACTTTTGGCCAGTGTGGTGTAGTGGTTACGAGCGGTAGACTTGTAATCTGGGGAACCGGGTTCGTGTCTCCGCTCCTCCACATGCAGCTGCTGGGTGACCTTGGGCTAGTCACACTTCTCTGAAGTCTCTCAGCCCCACTCACCTCACAGAGTGTTTGTTGTGGGGGAGGAAGGGAAAGGAGAATGTTAGCCGCTTTGAGACTCCTTCGGGTAGTGATAAAGCTGGATATCAAATCCAAACTCCTCCTCCTCCTCTTCTTCTTCTTCTTCTTCTTCTTCTTAACTAAATAGACCAAATTATTAAATAAATAAATAAAATTTATTAAATAAATAAAAAATTCCACTTAATCTGGTTCTACATCGTTAGAGTATATTCAATGGACCCAAAGAATGCTGAATAACTTTAACTGGTGCTTGCAGCATATCATAAGGGGCAAATAAAAGAACCCTTGCATTTAATATTGTTTTAGATGTCTTTATATGTGTGCCAGTCTCCCTGTTCTGTGACTTTCAACAGCTTGAAACATTTTGACTGGCACCATGAAAATAGTTTTCATTTCAGTATCATGTCAGGAGATAATGAAAATATTTCGCCATACTGATAATATACTGATTACTATCTAATATCAAGCTAATGGAATTAGCTTTATTGATATAGAAGTATTGATTTGCTAAAATCTTACATGCGTACATTTTCAAGACTGAAGCAGTATGGCAACTGAAGTGCTGGAGATAAATGGCTGGATGGCAGCTTTCGTCAGATGAAGGATGCAAAACTGAATCCTTAGAGGGGATGTCTAAATCTGGGTAAATTGAGAGATAATTTAACTACGTTTCCATGTTATATATATTTGTTATAGCTGATTTGGCAAGGTTTATGTGATGTGACGCATGTCACTATCACAATGCACTTTTAGATAATTATCATCTCTAAAATGAATTGCAGTCAAATGTCCTATATACTCTGCCAGTCTTGAACCAAAGACAAAGAGTGGACCAGGACCAGGCTCATCATTTGAAGAAGCAAGGTAGATCTTCATATCTGTTTGCCTGTATTAGCGTCACTGGCTCCCACTTTCCAAACTATTTTTTTGCTAACTGGTCTGCTACCTGAGGATAGGTAGGTATTAGTATAAGTCTACTAATAGACTTCTGGGTGAGTTGCAGTACACCTGCAAACTTTTCTGACTCCCCTTGAACAACAACAAGATTCTAAATTAAGCTGCTGAAACAAAGAAAGTGGAAGAGAGGCAAGGAACAAGGAGTTGTTTCTTTGTGAACCCGGTTCAGGCCACTGAAAGCATTGCTATAGTACAATCTCTAATCTGTAGTAACTCAGTTTGTCTGTATGTGGCAGGTTATCCCAGCTCATGGGGTGCAGTGAGTTATTGACTCTGTCTCCCGAGTCACTGTTTTGCATCTGGTTCCAATAGGTAGACACTGTGGTTCCAGGGAAAAAATTCTCAGAAGTCTAAAGTCTGTCTACTCCTCCTCTAAGCAGACAGAAATATGCTGCTTTGTGTTTTGCCCTCCTGCCATATTTGATCAACTTGCTTTCTTCCCTCCATTCTGCTTTGCAGCCTTGGCTGGTGTCTAGACACCCTCCCCATTCCTTGCCTGCTATTGATCTGCTCATCCTCCTGCAGCTAATATTTTGCCTATGATCATTTTATTGCAGTGAACTCCTAAGGTCAGGCATGGTCAAACTTGGCCCTCCAGGTGTTTTGGGACTACAATTCCCATCACCCCTGACCACTGGTCCTGTTAGCTAGGGATGGTGGGAGTTGTAGTCCCAAAACATCTGGAGGGCCAAGTTTGGCCATGTCTGCCTTAGGTGATTATTATGGATACTGCCTTTCAGATGATGCCTTGACAGAACTCAAATGATGTCCACCATTTATGTTAAAAGAAAGGAAGGTACTTCATAGAATCATAGAGTTGGAAGAGACCAAAAGGGCCATCCAATCCAACCCCCTGCCACATCGTTGCAAGGAACAGACACTTTGGGAGCTGTTATCTACTGATGGATTTGTGAATCTACTGGCAGACACACTGAGGCTGCTTCCAGGTGACCCATTTATTGAAGATTCATCCTGACTTGTTTGCACAAAATTGGTGGATAGGTTAGACATCTTTAGCTATTTACTGAGTATGCATCCTGATTCATTTCCAGGGAAATGCTACAACAAGCACATGTTGTCCCACACATTCCTGTGCATTTCCCCATCACTTTTCTTACTGCAAAAAGCCCAGTTTGGGGAAAGAAGTAGGTTTATTACACAAGAGCTCCAAATCATCTTTAACTGCATGATTGCAAACTGAATTTGCCAGCATGTGATTGAATCCAACCCCCAAACAGCAACAGTCTGGAAATACCCTGGGTCTTTGCACCTCAAGCATTTGTGTCTTCCAGGCCTTTTCACTGCCAGGGTACTTTCTTCTCCATCACAGCCTTCTCAGTAGCAATTCAAGTTCCTTCCCCCAAAATATGCTGCAAACTTGCTTCACTGAAGCACCTTGGGCTGCAACAAAATATCCCTCCATTTATACTGTTTGTCATTTTGCATACTCTATTCCAGTGGCAAAACCTTAATGTTCTTGTTTCAGAACTCCCCCCCCCTAAAGCTCAAAATTCTCAAACCCTGGTAGTAACAGTCATTTTAAAATCATCATACATTTTGTTATTCTGTGTCACGTTTTCATCACTCTCAGATAACAGGAAATTCCTCGGTATACTGTATTTTGCTAAACCAGTGTGAATATAAGAATCTTCCAGTGCTTTCAGTGTTAATGATGTATGCTCCAGTCATAAAGGGCAACTGAAATGCTGGTGGAAGAAATGAATTTTCTTCCTCTAGACAGACATTTCAAGCAGCGAAGAACACCCCCCCCCCCTGTGATGCAGAAATATCCATGCAAAAGAACAGGCTGGCTTATGAGAGCATGATTACTATTCATCTTTATCCTGATTAGTTTTATATCAAAGGGTTGATTTAAAATCAAGAAAAGCAAGCTCAAATGTGGGGTTAATAATGAACATCTATTTCGTGGTTTCAGTTCTTTGCAGGAATTCCAAATGGTTAAAAAGCTCCACTCAAATATGGAAATGCCATTTTGAACATAAAAGGGGGTGGTTAATATAAAAACAAACTGAAACCAGTGGAGAGGAAGTTTCACAAACACCCGCCTTGCTAGCACTTCAGATAATATGCTGATTAATGGCCCTGGTGGTATTAAGCCAAACCTACTGTCATATTGCCTATAAAATAAGCTCAAGACAAAGCTACAGATGCAAACAGCCAGTGGCAGCTGGTGCCTGCTAGATGGGGGGGGGGGGTGCTACTAAGATGTCACAAGTGTGTGGCCAAGTTCTAGTTTTCTCTCAATCCTCCTTCTTTGCCCAGATACGGTGGACACTTAAGCACTAGACTTCTGCAAACTTCACCTAACTAAACTTAATAATGTCTTGCTTTGGTTCACAAGGGGTCATTGAGGTCACAATTGTTCCTCCACTGAGAGAAAAATTGTGTGGCTTCCACCGGCAGCTGCTGAAAGTAATAACCACTCCATTCTTCCTTTCTGCTGTCTGCCTGCAAAGAGTGTGCTTCAGTCTATTTGGAGATATGGTCTTAAAAGGAAACAACTCTGATCATGCTCAGAACAGCTCCCAGGTCTAAGCCAAAAGGTAGACCAGTTAGCATTAGATACATTCACTGCATTGAGATATTGACAACAGGAGGAAAGGGGAAACTGAACAACCAGGGAAAATAGCAGGACTCTCTGGAAAGATTAGAATTTTGGTTTTTCTGCCTGAAGACAGATGTGTAGGACCTTCTCACCATAGAAATACTTACATATTGAGATTGTCTTGAGTGCTGTAGAGAGCTGATTAGCCAGAGGATAGAAGAATGACGGGAAAGCATCTACACTGAAAGGGATTGTGGAAGGATGCGTGGACAGAAAATAGCACGGCTTTAAGGTTTTAGGTCCAATTCATTTCAGTGGAAGAGATTACTGTGCAACCTATACATGTCTACTCAGGAGTAAGCCCCATTCGGTTTAATGGGGCTTGCTCCGAGGTAAGCGTGTAAGATTGCAGCCATGACTCACCCTTCAAATTGATGAGACTTAAAAATGCTGAAGTGTGGCTGTTTCATGCCCTATATTTTCAGAGAGTACAGTTGAATTTTTGGAGTTAAACCAAATAAATATATATGTGCATTATGGTTATTTTTACCACATGCATATCTTTATGCTAATTAACACTGCATTTCATCTGTCAATTTTTGCCCTCTTCCCTAGCATTCTGGAATCCTTCTGTAGTTTTAACACTCCATTATAGACTTGGCAATATGGGGTTGTTTTATATAATCGACACTAACAAATAGGATTTAATGGGCAATTTTAACCATCTTCAATTTTGTATTTTTAAGAAAATTAAGGCATAGAGAAATAAATCATTCACTCGCAGGAATGAAATATTGCCCTTAGTTAATGCAACCTATACCACACTTCATCTATTGGACTTACTGGCAGTATCACTATTCCATGTAAGAGATGTATAATGTAAGCCAGGGAGAGCCAATGTGGTATCTTCCAGATGTTGCGGACAACTCCCATCAGCCTCAACCAGCATGATTTGTAATCCAAAACATCTGAGTCTCCATGTTGGCTACCCCTGGTGTAAGCTGTAGCCTGGAACTCCAAGCACACAGATGTGCATAGTTGTGAAGTAATGCATAATGACTTGCTCCAATGCAGCTCTGGGCCTGTCGCAACCTTGGCAAGTAGACAAAAATCTGTCCGTGTAGGCTGTAATGCTTGACATGACTTTTGCATAGCCATTTAAACAGATTATTACTACATAGCATGCTGATATCATTGTGCTAGTGGAAAGGGTTTGGCTGGCCAGAATACTTCGTGCTTCATCCAGTAATTGTCCCACCTTACTCCACATGCTGGCTGGAGCTAATAAGGAGTTGTAGATCAAAACACCTGGTGAAAGAGGTTAACAACTCCAAACCCAAGTGCCAGAGTGGTGTATGCTCTAGTTATCTCCCACTTGGACTACTGCAATGCGCTCTACGTGGGGCTACCTTTGAAGGTGACTCAGAAACTGCAATTAATCCAGAATGCGGCAGCTAGACTGGTGACTGGCAGTGACCGCCGAGACCATGTAACACTGGTCCTGAAAGATCTTCATTGGCTCCCAGTACGTTTCCGAGCACAATTCAAAATGTTGGTGTTGACCTTTAAAGCCCTAAACGGCCTCAGCCCTGTATAGCTGAAGGAGTGTCTCCATCCCCATCATTCAGCCCGGACACTAAGATCCAGCGCCAAGGGCCTTCTGGCGGTTCCCTCATTGCAGAAGTGAGGTTATAGGGAACCAGGCAGAGGGCCTTCTCAGTAGTGGTACCTGCCCTGTGGGATGCCCTCCCAGCAGATGTCAAGGCAATAAGCAACTATTTTAATTTTAAAAGACAACTGAAGGCGGCCCTGTTTAGGGAAGTTTTTAATGTTTGATGCTGTATTGTTTTTAATATTCGGTTGGAAGCTGCCCAGAGTGGCTGGGGAAACCCAGCCAGATGGGTGGGGTATAAATTATTATTATTATTATTATTATTATTATTATTATACCACCTCCACCCTACCCCATGTTACAAAACTGTCCAAAACCATGCCTGAGCCACAATGCAAATCAGATACATTTAGCCAATGTGTATCACAGCTTTGCTCCACAAAACTCAGGGCAGCATACATACCAAGCAGTGAGTTGTTCTTGTAGGCATCATTTCAGTGGTCCCCCTTCCTCCTTAGGTGACTTCTGGTGCTGTTCAGCATGAGTGGAACAGACTTCCAATGGCAAAATTAGGATTCCCCATCCTCTCATATCCCTACAGTCATGGGCACATGCCAAAATCTGCTGGGGATGGGGGGAACTATTTACAGCAAATAGGGTCATGAGGGAGTGGAGGAAAGAGAAGGCATGTTGTGTCCTTCCTACACCAACCTCTCCTTGCCCATCCTCTGTTTGCCCCAGTGTGTCCCAGTCCCAGCTACACCCCTCGCCAGGTTCCTCTTCCTCCTCCCCGATGTCCTGCCAGTTCATGACATCCATATATGGTGATCTAAACATACATATAAGCTCCTGTTGCGTTTGATGATTTGTAGTTTGTCCCATAATATCTCCCTGTCTATCAAGCCAAAAACTGCTATCAAATCTTTCAAAGGCAATATACAAATAGTCTTCATGGCTCCTATAATATTTGTTAATCAGGTGCGACAAGTTGAATACATTATCTATAGCAGAAACGCCTGATCTGTAGCCTGCCAGTACCTCACAAACAATATTTCTCAGAGCCCAGAACTCTAATTTGCCAAGTATATATTTAGCACAGAGTTTGGTTAATGTCTAGATATGTCTGTAGTTGTTGGGCTGACTAACATTGCTCCTCTCATGAATGGTAGTGATAATATGGTTGCACACCACCCCAATCTCTGAGCAAGTTTCCAGGGGCTGCAGGCACCCAGGGTTTGTGTTTCCTTTGGAATGAGGTACAGTGGAAACTATGGTGTATTTATGACATGTGTGGGGTGTGGGGGGTGTGTGTATTTATGACATGTGGTGTGTGTGTGTGTGTGTGTGTGTGTGTGTGTGTGTGTGTGTACACCATATATATAGACTGGCATTTTTCCTAGAATTCATCATTCTGTGGTCAATTGACCAATTAATTACCTGAAAAGTACAGTTTCTACAGGAACATGGAATGATGCAAGATTGCTGTCCATGCTACATTCAATAGAGCTGCATACAGTCATTTGAAGCCCTTTCTGAATTAATTGCGGCCTGGGTAACAGAATTATTTTTTGAGAATAATGGTTTCTGCATTTGAAAATCTGAGAACTTGGGGAAAGCCTTAGAACTTGGTGGGGTGTTTTGCTGGCAAGATTCTGTCACAGACAAGCTTAGTAGATATATTTGCCAATGAGCCAGGCCCAAATTGCCCGTATAAAAGCCAAAGGCAGCTGAAAAAAGAGGGGGGGAATTTCAGCTTAGAATTTAAAACTACACCCATCATCAACAATAAAGCATGATCAATATTTCTAAAATACCTAGGTATGCTGTACTATTGCATTGACATTTATAGCATCTGGCTGTGGGTTTGTTTTAACGTGGTTCAGAATACAAAACACAAGGCAGCAAGAGTCAGAACCTAGGATTCTCAAATCACATACTTTCAGAAACAGGACAGCAATGGTCTGGAACTAGCATGAACAATGGCTGGGATTCAACAAATGAGTCCCATCAATTGAAGCCCTGTGCAGGGACTTCCACTTGCACACCTGTTTCCTCCACTCATATACCCCTATCCCCTCTGAAATCACCTTGAGGGTAGGAAGAACTCCAGAACAACGCAAAGGGATTGAAGAAGGTGGATTGTTCTGCCTGGCATGCCCTGGTAGAATGCCTCCCAATGCTTTGGCAAAAATGCAGCTATACAATCATAGAACCAAAGAGTGGCTCACTGAGAATGCAAAACACAAAATAGTCCCCACAAAAGACCAGCAGCACAACACCTATGTACAGTGCCTAAATGTGCATTTTTGCATTCTGGTGTGCAACAACCTGCAGCCCAGGAGCCCAAATTCATGCAGTTGCAATGTCTCCTTAAGCTACCCAGTTTTTCTGTCCCATCAGAGATCCTGTCTGTTTTGTCCTTATTCAAAATTTAAAAGAACCACCTAAATGAAAGAAAATACACCACACACTAACACATATTCTGCTCTGGATAATGCAAGCTGACAGGGCTTTAGAAGTGGAAGAATATCCATCACTTTTTATATCCCTACCCTATTTATTTAGGAACACATTGCCCAATAGCTACTTAGTTTTCAATAGGATTTTATACTTAATGGTTGTGTTTTGCTTTTGTATGCTGCCTAGAAGGCTT
Source organism: Zootoca vivipara (assembly GCF_965207765.1). NCBI lineage: Eukaryota > Metazoa > Chordata > Lepidosauria > Squamata > Lacertidae > Zootoca > Zootoca vivipara. The sequence continues at coordinate 44,173,693 of NC_142586.1, forward strand.
GATAGTGAAAAGTAGGAAAATAAATATTTTAAATTTTTTAAAAGGTATTTTGTTAAACCTGTGCTTTTTAAAAAAATCACATGATGTGGCTCAAAAATAACACATGCAAACAACACAAGGATTTTTTTAGAAAATGGCAATTATCCAGATTTCCTCTCTTGGGGAAAGATTTCACAAACATGAATTGAAATACAAAGTTTGTACGTACTATTTTTCTCTTCAGAATCCACCTGGGAGTAGATGGCAGCTCCAGAAGCATGAAGTTTATCAGAAGACTTATAAAATATCCCATGCTCGATAATACTCAAAGAGAAGAGAGCCCAAGGTGGATGGGAGTTTCACAATGGTGAAATATTGAAGGCACAAATGCAGACAATTCCAGCAAGAAAGGAAAGTGGGAGGCATCTAAAGAAACCAGTGTGGCTGCATAGGGAGCTTACAGGTGAGCTGAGATTTTAAAAGGGCGTGTATAAGAAAAAGAAGAAAGGGGAAATAATGAAGGAAGAGTATACACAAATAGCCAACGATTGCAGGGAGAAGGTCAGGTGGGCCAAAGCTCAGAATAAACCCAGGCTTTCAAGAGAAGTTTAAAATAATTTTTAAAGGGTTTATTCCCTCAGAAGGTGGTGTGCTCTTCTTCGCTGGAGGTTTTTAAACAAGGTTTGGATGACCATCTGTCCTGAATGCTTTAGTTGAGATCCCTGCATTGCAGAGGGTTGGACTCGATGGCCCTCAGGGCCTCTCCCAACTCTACAGTTCTATTATTCTATTTAAAAGGATATATAGAGATATCAGGTATATACAACATAGAAGAATATAAGGGAGTGGAACTAAACAACTTAAGCCTTCTAAGTTTACACTTACTTGGGAGAAAGAACCACTGGACTCAACAGGGCTTACTTCTGAGCGGACATGCCGAGGTTTAAGTGTGCCTTAATTATTCATTTTTGGCATTATATTCTTTGTAGTCTGCTTTGGTATTCCTTGGTCATTAAAAACATGGTGTCATTTTGTTTTTAAGAGACTTGGCAAACCCAGTATATATGTTCCTTTCCAATTCTAGTCTTTTTTAACATGTAGGATAGTTCTTACATGTAGGAAAGAACTTACATCCAAGAAACTGTGCTTAGGATCACAACCTAATACTCAGGGACACAGAAGGTTGGCAGGTCAGGTCCCCAAACTGCTATGATGCAAAAACTAGCCCTGTGATAGATTTTCAGTAATGTGCCTGTTAAGTTTTAAGCTGATTCTCACTGTATTTATATGCTTTTTCCCTTGAGTATGATAAACAGGTTAGCAATTAACTTTAGCTTTATGACCTCTAACAGGATAACTAGTTTTCTAATTGTATTTAGTGACAGTGGATATTAGAGGGTAATGTGGTATGGAAATTATAATCACTACAGATTACTCTAGCCTTATAGAAAACCAGATGCTTTTTGCAGGAACTCAAGCAGCAAGTATCTCCAACTAGTGTGATTTTTCAATATCTCTTGCCACTCTAGATTATGTTTATTCAAGCAACTTGCTACTTGTAGGATGAAGAAAGGGAGACTATAACAGGAGACCTCAGGAGACCAACGTTGTGGTCCTTTTTCTATTTATATATGATCCAAATATGTTGCTCATACAACTTGCTAACAGATGATCTCATACGTTTTCAGACAGATGTAGCTCTTGGGTGTATATGCAAGGTGCATGTACAGCTATTTAAAAATATGTATTTTCACATGTATGAGCAAACGCTCCAAGACTAATATATAGTTACAAAATATTATATTAAAAAATCCAGGCGTCTAGGGTCCTGGTAAGCTGTAACAACAAAATTCCCCTGGCCTCATAAAAGCAAATCCTTTTTTATTGTGGCAACATAATACTTTATAAGAAAACACATGAAAGCTATGGATGTAGGCATCAGAAATACAGAAAAAGAACAACAATCCTAAAGAAAAGAGATCAAAATTACAATAGAAATGATGGTGGAACCACAGAGGTATTAGACTATTATTGAAGGAAAGGATTATTTGGAATAGATTTAAAGTTGGGCTGGGCACTGACAACAAGATTCGGTTTGGAACCTAATTTGGAGATTCATATAATAGCCAATCATAGCTGCCAAGTTATCCCTTATTTTAAGGGATTTTCCCTTATGCTGAATAGGCTTCCTCGCGAGAAAAGGGAAAACTTGGCAGCTATGTAGCCAATTCTTTTCAAACCAATTCACAGGCTTTCAGTTCAGCACAGGGATCCAAGTCAGCTTCATTCCTCCATGTTAATTCATTACTAACAAATGAAAAATGACTATATCTTTCCTTTTAACAAAAGTGGGTGAAATTTGCAGGCATAATAAACCCTCCAGAGAGAATAAACCCTGCCTAATTACAGGCAAATAAATATAAGGGTTTTTGTGTTGGATACCATCATCATCATCATCATCCTCATCATTATTATGATTGAATTGCCTTTTTTAGATTTTTGACTGGAATGGGATAAAAATATTCAGTTGAAATCATCACTATTAGAAAGCTGTTTTCCTGCAAGATTTTGTGAGGGGTGAAAAAGGAATAATGTAATTGCTCTTAGAGCTGGGTATGGGGGCCATTGGAGTTGAAATTGCACACAATGAAGAGTCTCCCCTGGTCTATACAAATAGGTCTAAGGGCTTTGGGCTATGCATCTTTAAAGTTGCTGTTGGGGTGGGGAAGAACTAAAAGGTGTTTGCTTTCTGAGTAAAAGCATTCTTTATTATTACAAACCAGCCCTGTCAGTTGCATAAGCTCAGATACATAAATTTCACTGTTGCAGAACTGAAAAGAGCTGATGAAATCATTCCCTCTGATTACAAGCTAGTCCAATCAATCGCAACAGTCCCTCTCCCCACTCTGGTGTTTGCTCTCCTTTCACCACCATCCTATTCTGAATTTATACTGATATGGTAAGCTTAGAGGCATTACTTTCACTTTCAGCAGATGCTGTCTGCAGCATTTTTTGATATCTGAATCACTAAGGTTGCTACATAGTATTTAACTTTGTATTCAACTCATGCCACACATTAGAAACCCCACTTTACCTCTGACAAACCAAAATACCTCTGAGATATTCTGCTTTGCTTTGGGATTCTGAGCCCAACTTTGATTAACTTGCTTTGGGATTCAGCATTTGTCTGAATCTGATGTACACCTCTAAAGTAAAGCTCATTTAACAACTAGATCTTCTTTGTTGTGCACAACAAATAAATTAAGACTCTGGCCCAACATTTGTAGCAATTCTGATTCACAAAATTTGACATTACATCAATATTACAAAGGGGTTCAGTAGATGGCTCTTCAGAAAGATAAATAACAGAAATGATCCTTGTTAACAGATAGCAGTTTGGATTCCCATACTCCCCAAACTGCTTCTTCAGAGGTCTGGGGGTCGGTGGACCTCTGAACAATGTGTGATATAGCACAGAGGGGTTCTCAAGGAATTATTAAGAATCACTTGTGAGCTTCCATCAATTGACTTATCATAAGATACATGTCACTGATTTCAATTAGATCCAAGTACAACTAACTTCCAGCGTGAATCCAACACTATGTGTTCTACGCCAGCATAAGATGAATTATTACACCATTGCTGGATCCATAAATGACTCCTGTTTCTTAGGGGGTGCTAGGGCAACAGTTGCCCACAGTTTCCTTCTCCCTCATTCAAGTTGCATCATTATTTATAATATATTCAGCCTTTCTTGGCGCAATATTAATTGTTGCCTTGCTAGAGGGTTTCGTTTAGCTTTGTTTTTGCTTCTGAAACTGCAGGGTACTGTATATAGAGCCCAGAAAAAGTATAGAGTGGGAAAATGTGGGTCTGTGTTAGCCCATAGCCATGTGCAAACTTTTTCTGTCTCAAGAAGAAAACACATATGACAATTTATTATCTCCTGAAAAAGTAAAATGTAATGAAAATCCGAATGATATGAACACTGGTCTCCTACAGATTTTAGAGAGGGTTAGGTAAATCCTTCTTTATGTCCTGCATCTGGGGATAGTAACATGCTGTGACAAATTGAAGCACTTTTGAAGCATTTATTCCTACCCGGCTGGCAAAGAGTTAACCCACCTCCAGCCTGACTGACATAGAACTCTGATGGGGGTGGGACTGTGCCCAGTTTAAAAGGAGGGAGTGTCGGTTTGGTCAGTTAGGAGGGAGAGGGAGGAGGGTGTGGTGTCTTGTATGAAGAAAGTGAAGAGGCTAGGAAAACTTGAAGTTAAATGTTTGACTGAGTTTTTTTCTTGTACAACTGGAACAAGGCAAATAAATAAATGACACGTTAAAGAAAGACTTATGCCTTTAACACAATAAAACTTCATCTCTGTTTTGCCAAAAAGGTCCGTCTTTATTTCTCCAGCGAGGTACCAGGACTCACAGCCGTGGTGGCTCAAGAGAGGGCAAAGCTCACCTCAGGCAGGGAGGTGGCAGTTTGTGTCCTGGAGTTACACGGAGGAGGCTTAGAAGGGTAACCTGAGGTGCCAAGGAGTTGCCAGAGTGAAAAGGGCAAACTTTTTACAGTGGGGAATCAAACTGAGGGAGACCCTTTACTGTAGGCAAGAGGTTATTCCATCGGACAGCCTAGAGTTTCTTAAGGTACCAGGCCACGCAAGCTGGAAGGCTCTCCTTACTAAGAAACCCACTAGTAAAAGGGGTTTATTTTTGAGGCGGCAGGAGAAGAGAGTGGGTGTTTTCCCCTCTGGATTCCTGTGTCGCAGTGATAGTAAGAGAGAGTGGGACACCTCGGTCGTCACACATGCCAATGCATGGCAGGCTGATAAAGGGTTCCACCCAGTGTGTGAATTATCCACAAAACCTTGCTGTTGTTTCCGTCCCACCAGAGCTAATTTGTAGCACGGTACATCTTGGTTGGCCTACCTCAAATGGAAGTCAAGCATGCCATGCACTTTTCACTTCACTTCACCAACATAATTGGAAGAAATTTGCCACTATCTACTTTTTACTTTTGCAAAACCTGAATTATTTAAGCCAAGTGGAGCAAGACACTGTTGAAAAGAGATAACCTCCACATGTCATACCATAATTCCTTCTTGGTGGTTGTCCTAACTGGAACAGTGTGTGTGTGTGTGTGTGTGTGTGTGTGTGTGTGGTGTGTGTGTGTGTGTATTCTGGGACAGCTTTTTTTTCTACCATTATCTACGAAATGTGAAAATCTCATCTTATCGGTTTTAGTGATAAGATTGGTATGATGATGCTTTGTTATTTTTTTATGTTATTTATTGTAAATCCCTCAGATAACTATGCTAATGGGCAGCCTATAAATTGAATGAATAAGAGCTCCAAATTTCCACTGGCTTCGTAATGAGAAATATCATTTCCTTGCCATTGAAAGACATTGTTCCTGCTATTTCCTGAAATGCTGATTTTTTGATTAATTTTGAGCATAGGAACGATGGTTTTATACAACTGCGCATTGGAGGCTTTGCATACTTTGTATGCCTTGCATACAATTTCTATCACTGTACACGGCATTCTTCCAAACCACCGAAATAACTGGAAATTTAACAAATATATATTTCCTTGAATGAATTGGAGCACATTCAAATAATGACATGCCAAGCAATCTAGAGTCAGAGAGCATTCTGCATAACAGGGATGCAGAGGTGCTCTAGGCATGCTTTCCCCACCACCACCATGGAGTAAAACAGCTATTTCAGTTGCTTTACATCATCTAGATCAGATTCCATTATACCACAGAATCTCAGAGTAATTTTTGTAGAACCACATTGCATTTAATGGATCTGGGTAGATCTGTGACCGGTTCACCATGCAAACAGCTTGCAATTCTACCCCACACTACTTTACAGCACTGCTGTAAATGTGAGTGGCAATCTGAGCTGGGCCCATGGTGAAGCAACCACACAGCTGCTCTCATCACAATGATGAACTCTGGGTCAGGAACAAAAGAGTGGCTGGAGGGGGCCAACATGTTTAAAAGTGTTCCCAAACAGATTTTTAAGTACGGCAATAAGGTGCCTCTGAATCATACACACTAACTCTATGCTGCTGAGGAGTAAGTAATTAGCAGAAATCTAAGGGTCTGGGGGACAGGGGGAAGCCAGCCTGGTGTTAAAGAGGAATCATGTGCTGATTTGAAACTTAACCCCCAGGCATACAAAAACAATGTGTTGTTTATTGCAGATATTGGAGGATTTCTCATTGATTTCTACCGCCCTACTCACATGCACATAGTTCCAGTGCTATAAATGGGGAGAGGTGGTTAATTGATCAAAATCAGCACTTTCACATTGGACATAAAGGATGCAAATATCCTCAACAACATCTTTGAATTACAGGTAGGTAGCCGTGTTGGTCTGACGTAGTCGGAAAAAAATAAAAAAATTCCTCCCAGCAGCACCTTAAAGACCAACTAAGTTTGTTATTGGTATGAGCTTTTGTGTGCATGGTATCTGAAGAAGTGTGCATGCACACGAAAGCTCATACTAAAATAAAAAACTTAGTTGGTCTTTAAGGTGCTGCTGGAAGGAATTTTTTTATTTTGTTTCAACATCTTTGAATGAATGTTATTTTAGAGCTATTTTATTCACTTTTGTATTTTGGATGCTTTGCTTTAGCAGTTACCATTTTATAGACCAACAAAAGCAGAGGACAAAGGCAGAATTCCATAGCATAATTACTGTGAGTCTCATGAACCTCAGTGACAAACTTCTTAGTAAATATGGTCAGGATGTCTGTGTATATTTTGTTCTCTATGGTGTGTGATCCCAAGTACTACTTGGAACTAAAGTTCCATTGAAGTCAGTAGGGTTGAACCCCAATCTAAAAGTGGAACTTGGAGATTTTAAAGGGGAACGAGTTCCTCCCTGTGAATGAGAAGTTCCCTAATGCCCTCTGTTAATTTTACTAATTTTCTTGCCCTGCAGGACCTGCTTATATATTGCATTATAGTTGCTCCTGCTCTGTGCTTGATCCTGCCTGGATGGTGGGTCTGGTTTTTGCAGACCATAAAAAGGCGGGTGACCCTTTTTACAACAATGATTCCTTGACTGCAGTACTTTAATATCCTGATGTCCCACAATGGACCATCACTGCCTCTCACCTTAGCTTTCAATGTAACAATAGCCCTCTATGGTATTAAGAATCCATTCCTTTTGTATTTTTTACTTGGGAATAAGCTTGACAGAACAAAATTGAATTTCTCCTGCATAATGATGCATAGGGTTATACTTGAAACAAATGCCTTGAGCATGCAGTTTTATATCTGGCAAGGAGTTCAATGCACACCAAAAGAAAAAGAAAAAAACAATGACTTTGCCATGGTTGGTGTTTTGCACTCGAAGTCAAGGGCTGTTTTTCTAGACTAAGGTAGAAGTCGGATGTTAACAGTGCAACCTTGTGCATGGTTACTCAGAACTATGATAGTAAGACTTACTTCCCAGCAAGAGTCCATAGAACTGCAGCCAAAGGTTGGGTAGGTAGGTAGAGTTAAATTTTAGTATTGATATAAGAGGACTTTATGGGACATAGTTATCATGCCTATTTGCTTAGTGGTAGTTTATCCATACCTGCTTACCTTCTGAACAGCTTCTTCCTTACATAAAGACCACTATGACAGTGTGTTGCCAGATATAAAGGAAAGAAGTAGCGGACAGTTTTGAGAAATCAATGGAAAGTGCAGTTCATAACACTCACAGCTCAGTCCTATATGTGTCTGCTCAGAAGTACCACCCTCTGAGTTATTCCCAGTTAAGTGGGTATACAATCACAGCCTGGTTGAGCAACAGCAGCAGTTGGGAAGCTGTGGCCATCCAGATGGTTTAGACTGCAACCCCCATCAGCCCTAGCCAGCAGGGTCAATATTCAGGGGTGATGGGAGCTGTAGTCCATCAACATGTAGAAGTTGACACATTCCCTATCCATGAAATACAGCTCCAGAACTGAGCCTGGTCTTCTTTGCTCCAGAGGAATGTTAGTAGTAGTAGTAGTAGTAGTAGTAATAGTAGTGGGATTGCTTTGAAATAAGAGGATTGTGGGTAATGTGCTCTACCTCTGGGACTCATTTTGAGACATGAGGTCTCAAATGGGATACAGCCCTCCAGATGTTTCTGGAGTCCAGTCCCCATCAGCATAGTCAACAGGATAATGAGAGTTGGAGCAACAGCATGGCAGGAGCATAAGTTTCCCACTCCTGGAGACAGAGTACATGGAGTGAAACTAGGTGTTCCTTTAAACATGCCTTTTTTCATACACTCAAATTCCACATGCAGGCATCTAGTGTGGCAGTGCCCTTGTTTCAAAGATGGCTTGTGCAAGAGCATCATTTTAATGTGCTTGCTTATTTCATATTTTCAACTACAATATTCCAGAGTTTCTGTACAAATGGAAACTGAAGAGGAACCAACCAATCCTACAAAATGTTATTCACCTGAGCAATCCCTACCCTCCTGGGAGCGATTTTCACCTTCGAGGCAAATTACACCAGCGAGCATCAAACCAAAAGGCAGGAGAGTTATCAATGCAGATCAGATGAAACCTAAGACGTGGCAGAAATACCAGCGAGTGTTATATGCGCCTTCAAAAATTATGGGTGGAATCAGGTGATTGGAGAATGGCACTTTAGAAGGGGGGGGGACACACAGCTGTCTTTCTTTCACATGCGATGATGAGCTTACCTTGGCAGTTATTTTGTCTAAGGGACATCCAAACCTCTGTTGATTACCTAACAATGCGATCCTATGGACTCTTACATTGGGACAAAGCCCTATTGAGTACAATAGGTTTTCCTTTCCATTAAATTTGTATAGGATTGCACCGTCTGCGTGGTTAGTGTTTTATGAATAGGAGACTTTCGGGACAAATGTTCAGCATAACTACTAGGAAGTCAGGCCCACAATGGTGCTTACTGCCAAGAAAATGGGTACAAGATTGCACTCTCCTTGTCAGGAATCGAGGTAAAGATCGATATATGAAGAGTCTTTGACGGACACTGGTGGAGGGAACGGTGGGCGGGGCTATCTATCTTACGCGTGAAAGCAGTTACGTACTATCTGCTCCCCCGCCCCTCCAAGATGCCTATAGCTAAAGCTGCGGTCCTGTATCTCACCCTGAACCATAGCTGTCAAGTTCTCCCTTTTTTAAAGGGAAATTCCCTTATGCTGAATAGGCTTCCTCGCGAGAAAAAGGAAAACTTGACAGCTATGCCCTGAACACAGTGACTGGCATTTACTCCAGAGAAAGCATTTCTAAGCTTAACCGCCGCCGAAAAGTTTGGCTTCTCGTTTGCATTTCGATGCTCAAACCACAAGTACGGCAGGGAAGTACTGTATACTCTACAGCGGATGAGCACAGGAAACGCGCTCTTAAGCCTGGAGTGTCTCCGACTTCACGGCAAGGTTCCCTGTAATAAATCAAAGCAGCAGCGCTAGCTAGCGGGAGGCGTCATAGCCCGCTGTACACAAAGGGTGCCTGCCTCGCCTGGGAAGACTAGCTGAACCGCGCAGGCAGAAGAGGAGAAATGGCCTCTTGGATATCAGGGATGCCCTTGTGCATCTCGATTCTACGCGCGCCTAGTCCTCAGCAAGTAGTCCCGCTGACCGTGCGCAACGCACTTAATTGACCAGCAACGCAGAGTCTGCGCTGCGCCCGAAGTCACATGGGTGAAGGATACTAGGACCCGCCCAGACAAGCTGCTTTCGAGGAAGCCTGAAGTCCATTGGCTGGAAGCGGGGGCGTCCAAGTGGAGCTACCGTAGGAACTCCTTCCTGTGGCGATCATACCTCGGCAGTGTCCGCAAACCAGGCAGCCGCGTCTCCAACATGTGCCCCGCTGCCTGTGCTTTCTATCCAGCACCTCGCGCTCAGTAACGTAGGTCGCCCGGCCTAGGCCACTTTTGGAATGGGAGGGGGGGTTAGAATGGACTGCACCACTTTTTACTCCGAGTGGAGGAAGGAATAACATTTTTGAATGATTTCCTAGTTGAAATCCCAGCCAGGAAAGGGCTAGGCTAGAATATTTCCCCTGATAAGGCTATGTTCTTACTTGCAGGACGCTTTTTTTCCACCTGAGAAGTGTTCAAAAGTGCGATTTCCCACCTGCTGTCCACTTCTCCTATCTGCTGCACGTGTAGACCCAACCCAACCTCAAATGTTTTCTAAGCCCCTGACTTAGCCTTCCTTGTTTTGGGGCTCCCCCGCCCACCGTGTCAGTAGGTCTTGGTGAAGAAGACAGCTACAGCCAAATTCATTCAGAGGGCATCTTTTTGCACCAGAATGCCCAATGCTTGGAAAAGTTCGCGCCATCATTAACAGCACAGCCTTTACCCGCGCTTCCTCAAAAGTAAATAGCGGGTTGCGCTGTGTAACTTTCGTTTTTAGACAAAACGTGGTTGCCCATGCTCCGGAAGTCTTAAAGGCTAGGAAAAAACCTATGCACTCTTTCTTGTGAGTAAGTCGCGTGGTTTAAATGCGTGTTGAACAGCAAGGAATAAGTGGACTTAAATCACAGCTTTCCCGGAGAGACCATCTTGGATTGATTTATGCTTGCAGTGCAGATCTACGACAGTGGCAAACATACTCCGTGTTTCCCAGCAAGCATTGCAGCTACACTGTTGTTTCCCGAGCTTCCTCCTGCCTCCCCCAGCATCTGCCTAGTATCCTGACCTGAGTCCACCTCACTCCTTTTCTCTGTTCCTCATTGTTCTCACCCAAAGTGCATGCTGAAACCCTTTACTTCGTCCACACACTCAGCCCCCCCCCGTTTCTGATTTTTTAATTTTTTTATTATTTGTGATGTGTTTTATATCTTGCTGCTGCTGCAGGAATCAAATTCTCATGAAGGAGGCATTAAAAAATATTTTCAATAAAATGTTCTTTCCCTGCACACACTGCACTCTCATCAAGCCTTTCCTTTCACATCCATTTCTTAGCCTGGATGCATTTGATCTTTGTGTGGTGGTAAATCCCAGTTGGGGTCCCCAGAGGGAAGAGAAGCAAGTCCTTCCTCAGACAAGTAGCTGACCACCTATCCACTCCACTCCACATGCTGGACCCTTGTCGACTTCTTTGGGAAAAGTGCATTTCAGAGAGGTTGTCCTCTAAGAAATGCACTTTGTCGCCCCCAAATATTTTTGTGCTGCCCCCACTGAGACCCACAGACTTCAGTTCTGCTTAAAAAGGTAAAGGTACCCCTGACCGTTAGGTCCAGTTGCAGACGACTCTGGGGTTGCCGCGCTCATTTCGCTCTATAGGCCGAGGGAGCCGGCGTTTGTCTGCAGACAGCTTTTGGGTCATGTGGCCAGCATGACTAAGCCGCTTCTGGCGAACCAGAGCAGTGCACGGAAACACTGTTTACCTTCCTGCCAGAGTGGTACCTACCGGTATGTGTCTACTTGCACACCCAAATTAAGTATGCATAGGATGGTCATCTCTTACTCTGTCTACCTATTCACCTAGGAATTCACACAGAGAAATACTCATGCACAGTATTTGTACATGTTGCCCTGTACACTGTAGAAACCTGTAACTGTGATGCTTCCCACAATCTGGTGTTCTCCATATTTTTTTTGACTACAACTTGTTTCAGGCTCAGCCAATTTGGCCAAAGATCAGGGGTGGTGGGAGTTGTGGTCCAAACCATCTGGTGGGTACCAGGTTAGGTAAGGCACCATTACCCTGTTTACAACAAGTTTAGCTGTCATAGCAGATTCCTCCAAGGAATCCTGGGTTCTGTTGTGTGACCAGAGTGCAAATCTCTAGATGTCTCATGGACAAAAGACCTTCACGGAAGAAGAGTGGGAAATGTTTAGCAGTGTGTAAGCATAGGGCAAAGTCCAGACATCAAGCACATCCAGGTACCCCCAAACGTTGGAATGTGAATAGATATTAGCAGAGGATATATTTATTAGGTCTTATCCTTCCTTTCTCACGTTTGTGACTCCAACAGAGTGCTACCCATTTGCAACTTAAAAAGAAGCTCAGATAGGCTAGTTTTAACCTTTTCGTTTAAGTAATCCAGGATGCTTTAAGGTAGATGGGATTCTCCTAGTATTTTCCCCCTTTCTCCCCCTTAAAATAACAATTACACAACAGTCTTATAAAAGGTAAAAATGACATTTACTCACTAAAAATACTTGTTGAAGAGTAACAGATACAGCAGCTTTGCTCAGGCAGGCTTTAAATGATAATGTTGTTACAAAGACATACTTAGGTCTAGTTTAACAGGAAGTTTGAGCATGGGAGCTCAGACTTAGCAAATCTCACTGCTGGCAGAGTGAAAGAGGTGGGAAGAGGAAGAGAGTGTGCCCAGGCAAGTAGGAGAATTTATATGGCTACTCCCTCCCCCTGTCAAAGTACAGTGGGAATGTCTCTTAGAGAGTTCTCTCTAGCAAGTTTACAGGAAAACTGTGACCTTCAACTCCTATCATATGCCTATCTAGCAAAATTGTTCATTTGACTGCACTTTATCTTTCCATACAAAGTAGAGGGGGCCTGCTGAAACAGACCAAAGACCAACCAGATGTCCCCACAGGCGGGGCAAGAATACAATAGCCCTCTGCCCTTGTTGCTCCCCAATAACTGGAATCATTCAGTAGCATACCACCTCTGAACCTGGATAGTATTTTTATTTTATTGCATTTCTATTCCGCCTCTCCTCCAAGCAGCGCAAGGTGATGTGCATGGTTCTCTTCCTCCCCATGTTATCCTCACAACAACCCTGTGAGGTAGGTTAGGCTGAGAGACTGTGACTAGCCCAAGGTCACCCAAGTGAGTTTCACAGCGGAAGTGAGGATTTCAACCCTGGCCGGGTCCTAATCCAGCACTCCAAGCCCTATAACCACACTGGCTCCTTGATTAAGAGCAAGTGGTAGGCATCTTCTCCATGGATTTACTGAGCCTCTTTTCAAGCCGTCTGAACTCGTGGCCATATTCACCTCATCTCCCGCCCCGCCCCCGCCCCCAAAAGAAAGAAAACAACGGTATGGAGAGAGGGAACGTGGAATCGGAGAGGGGGCTGAGGTATAAACTTCCGGCCAGCCCCTATCACTCAGCTAAGCTACCCTAAGCAGGTTGTTGTGGAAATTATACAACGAGGCTAAATTAAACTCCTGCTCCTTGGCCCCTCTGAAGGCGCAGTCACTGGGAAGTGGGACTGACTCTGGCCTGCGCAAACTCCTCTTCGCTGTCCGCCGAGCCCACGTGACAGGGCCATAGCTGCCAAGTTTTCCCTTTTCTCACGAGGAAGCCTATTGAGCATAAGGGAAAATCCCTTAAAAAAAGGGATAACTTGGCAGCTATGGACAGGGCACGTCCCGTACCCCCCCCCCCCGCTACGACGCCCTGGGAAACTCCGCACCTGTTGTCGCTGCGCGAGCGCGCGAGCCCACGTGGTTTTTCCCGCCTTCCCTGAGGACGAGACTGCTGTGCCTTTCGCGACCAAAGCTGAAGGCGGTCACAGCGCGGTCTCTAAAACTCGTCAATGACAGCCTACGTGCCGAAGCTTTGTCAGACAGGTTTATTTGGGTAAAAAAATAATAATGTATATGTAGCATATAATGTTCAGGACGTAGCCTGAAGGAGCTTTAGGCAGCAACCTCGCTAGAGGCGGGAGATGGATGTGAAGTATGTTTTCTAGATGGTCAAAAGGTCAACTATAAGTCCGTTGAATGCTGAGTGTGGAGTAACCCGAAGGAAAGTCTTCTTGCGTTTACCCCGGAGTTACTCTGGCGTTGTTTTGTCTGGAGTGAAGGAGTCACGAACTTGGGAGAGCGGGCTGGGCGAGAGCCAGTCCTACCATGAGGACTAGAAACCTTCACGAGGTGAAGGAGTTAGAAACACAAGAGGGCGAGTCCCTTTGAGTTGTGTGTGTCAGAGAGAGTCCCGTCACACACAGAGAGAGAGCCTTCTCCTTCCTGCCCCCAAATCTTTGTCTCCCCAAAGTTGAGGGCATCGCTGTTCAAATAGTGTGCGCTCGCTGTGTCATGTGATCGATTATGCGGGGCGGGGCTTACCTCCACCACCACCACTATTTTATTCAAGTTGGCACTCCTGCCTCCCCAGTATAATCGCATGGCCACAGCGCTTGACAAAATCAGTGGTCGCCTGTGCCTCCGAGACTTTTGCGAAAATTGCGACTGACGGGAGGGTAAAGTCCGTCTGGAGGAGGGAGGGGCGGTGCAGGGCAAGGAGCGTGTCTCAATCGCTACCGCTGCGAAAGGCCGGCAAGATTGTCTGCGGGTTTTATGAGCGGGCAGGCAGAGGGAGGTCGCCGATTCTTTGAAGTGTCATTGTAAATAAACTGTTTGTGGAGGAGCCCGGGCGGGAGGCTCGGGGGATGGGGTTTGCTCCGCGTCTCTGCCCCATAGGCAGTTTGTGTGTCCCTGAGGAGAAGAATGAAGCTGGGAGAGGGGAGGGAAAGGGAAGGAGGGCCCGAGATATTCAGCTGTCCCGTAAGCCCTGGACCTGACAACTTGCTCCCTGTGAAGAGCCCTTCTATGTCGTTTCTTAAAGAAGGGGAGAGAGACTCTCGGCACCTAGTGGAGTGATTTGGTACTGGGAGAGAGCCTTCTGCGTTTTGATTATTACCTTGGGCTGGCAGCTTGCATCTGCTAATTTGCCAGGCACTTGCAGTGGAATTGCTTAAAGAAATCCAGCTGTAGGAACAGGTTGACCCGAGAGTATTCCCTGGACTCCAGTTCCCTGCCTCGCTCCCACTCCCCGCCCCCACCGCCCACCACGACAAACTCCGGAAGAAGCAAAGGAAGGCAGCCTGGGGACTGCTAGATCTTGCCAAGGCTCAGAGGAAAGAACAGCATGCCCACACCCCTCCCTGATTCATTCTGCCTGTTTGTTTCTTTTGGGTGGGTTTTTTTTCTAACACCAAAATCTGGGAAAGGAAATTGTTTGATGTACTAGAAGATGTTATCTAATTAGGGCGTAAGAAATTTAATCTTTCCAGCAAGCAGGTCATATAATTAATGTTAATTTAACGCTCAGATTCTCAGTCATTAATTTTTATTCTCTTAAATGTAGTTTGGCAAGGCCCCCTGATCCATAGCAATGGATTTTACTGGATGTAAGAGCACAACTTGGTCTTTGGAGTGTATTACCACAGACCTCCCTATCCCAATAACAAGATCACATCATGTATGCATTATTAAGCCATGTAATTGAATGGTCCATAGTTTGCATATCAGACTATTAAAATAATGTGCTTTGCTTTTCTCCCAACACGTAATGATACAGCCTCTGCGAATATTGGGTGATTCTGATAATTATCACCAAATTACTACAAATGTTCTCTTCATTAAGATGATTTCTTTCAAGCGTTTTTATTAAAATGTGAATAATGCATTAAATGACGGTCTGTAAACCCCCACCACACCCTCTGTACCAATAATATTCGTCAACTGCCGTTGGAAAACTACACAGACTAGATGCATGCGCGCTCCCGCATACACGTGCACGTGCACACACACACACACACCGCATTGGGTAAGATAATGACTGTCCAGTATAATTAATTAAGAGTTATTTATTTCTCGTTTCAAGTGCCTCGGGTTTCTAGCTATAAAGTTTCACATCTGCAGAATTCTAAACCTTGTTGGGTTTAGATCACACAGAGCAGATGAAGGGGAGGGGGAAGCAAGTTACTTATGACAGACCCATCCTCCTTTTTCAGGGGAGGATAGACAGACAGACAGACAGACAGATCCATTTGAAAACATACTGACCTCTTTTCTTCAATTCTCCTGGGGAGGGGGTGACATATAGGGAGAGGGAAACTATCAAAACAGAAAACGCACGCCATTAAAACAAACCGCTGGAAGGACCAGAACAGATTCTCAGTGAACTAATTCCCAATTAACTAAGTAACTAACTTTCTTGTCACCTCGAACCACGCGCTTCACTAAAAAATCTTGAGCCAAGAACCTTCATTATATTGCCTTCTCCCTTCTCGCTATTTTTCGAAGCTGAATAGCAAGGCAAGAACTATAGAAAGGGGGAAAGAAAAGAAAAGAACCCATCTCTGCAAAATAAGAGTCTCTTATTTTAAAAAAAAAAATGTAAAGAGCTCTGCTGGTCTCTCGCTCTCATCCTTACCCCAGAAGAAAAGGATTGCTGGGTTGTGTTATTGTTGTTTTCCTTAATTAGATAATAAAAAGACAGAGAGGTATGCCTCTGGAACAGAGACAGTACAAGTTCAGGAGAGGAAGAGAAAGTTTCTATGGCATCTACTTTTGCCTGCCCAGAAGTAGCGCTCTCTAGCTTGCATCTGGTAGCACAATCCCTAGTATGTTTTCAAAGAAGTAAGTCTCGCTGAGTTCCACGGGACTCAGACAAGATCGATATACTGTAGTAATATTGCTTCCAGGTAGACAGTTAATAGTGCATTTCATTTGGTGGCTTGGAGTAAGAACGAAGGTTGAAACGAGGATTTATTTATTTGTTGCAGAAGACTCCGCCAGTCCACTTTGAGATGATGCAAAGCGGATGATAGCCTCGACCTCTAAAACTAGTCGGTGGTGATGCTACAATCCTATGCCCATTTTATTGGGAATAAGCCCCCTGGATCTTCCTTTTGACATGTATAGGATTGCGTTGGCGTGACCAGTTTTAACCGGGTTGTGGGTTTATTTAGCCAGTTTAGACTGTAAACATCTTGGGAGGGTGACTTATCCTTCCAGCTGGCCGGGTTCCTGCTTCTCCCTAATCCTGACCTGCGCCCTCTCCTCCATCCCAAGTTTGAGGACACGCACCTCTCTTGGGTCAGTGCTGGCGCTTTTATTTTGGTTGGGACTATGTTGTGGGGGGCGGGTGGACTCCCTCTCACAGAAGCTGGGGGGAGCTGAGCGAGGCGAACTGTGTGTGCTCTTCTGTTTGGTTTTGCGTCCTCACTATAGCAACCAACAGTGGGCTGACAAAAATGCACCCTCTCTGGACAATGGGCCGGCCTCCGTGTTTGCCTCCCTTCCCTTCGTCGGCGTCCTCCTCCTCCTCTTCCAAATCCTAGCAAAAAGAAACACACTCCCCCCCCCGCCTCTGCTCAGTCCCCGAGCCATTTTAACAATCTTCACAGCGCTCCTGAAACAGAGCAGGGGAGAAAGGGGGTGTTCTTAATTTAACAGGCTGTCTCTCTCTCATCATCAACACACCCACTACCTGAGATACACACCCGTGGCAAAGTACCCGCGAGAAACACACTCAGGCAATGTACAGTTGGCTTTTGCGGCGATTTGCAACCTCGACCAATCGTTACACTGAACGGGCTCCAAACGTGCTTAAGGCTGCAATCCTAATCAGTACTGAAAAGTAACTTCGAGAAGCCACACTTAGAATCGCAGTGCGCGGACCAGATGAGACTGGTTCCTCTTGTAATACCCAGCAGGGTAGATATACAGTACTTGACAACTTTGTGCATCTCTCCTAGTCTTCTACGTGCATAGTATGACTTCAAGTAGGCCACTGGCCCAGTCACTGAGTTTTGCGTTTACACAAGTGCCGCAGTCCTGTTTGCATTTAAAAACTTGGGCGCTGCAAGAGGATCAGAGCCGTCCCCTCCTTTTAACGTGACATGATTTACGCATCGGTCTCTGTTTTGTTTGGTTCACAAAGGAGATCGAGGGGGCACATGCCATAAAAAAAAGCCAGAGAGAGCGCGAGAGGAGAAATAAATGACGCCCACCACCGAGTTCATTGGAACTGCCTTCGCAGTGAGCGTGTTTAGGGCTGTCTGGGCTGCCACTGTCCACTAAAAGCTTTGAGTCTTGGCTCTTGCATTTAACTTCAGCTGAACTATCACAGAAGTGCGGTGGGTTGGATGCATTTCTGTTCAAGATTTTGCCCCACTCCCAAGAAAAGAGTAGCCAGCATCTTCTTCTTTTTGAATTCCTAACATGATCATTATCATTGTTATACGGCCAAATACGCGTAAGTTTCAGTGTCGCTGGCTTTGGGCCTTCCTCGTCCTAAACCCTCACCCCACCCCCACCCCCCTTCCAAGCATGAGCTGAGTTTACAGTTGCTGAAATCGAGCCCCAGTTCTTTTCTGGGGGGGAATCCTGTCACCAGTAGCATGGAATCCGCAGCCTTCTCATTTCTCCTTGGATAATGTGAAGCATAGGAGACAGAACAAGACACTTGAGTGCTCCTTTATTTTGTCTCTCTGTGTGTCTTCGTCCTTTCCCCAACTCGCCATTCACAGAAACATAAGAACATGTAACCTGTTCAAGGAAGAATAATTTCCCTGAGTCATGTAGAATAAGAAAGAAATCCTTTCTAAGCTGCATGTATCGCCCCCTCCCTCCTTTAATCCTCTCTTAGGAAAATAACAACTTCTTTAGTTGTCAGGGGGAAGCCGGCATGATGGGATAGTCTCCCCCACACCCACCCACACCACCACACACGATCAGGAGTGGAAAGGAGGATGTCCTAAATACAATACATAAAGTTTTTATAGTATAACCTTTTAAAATTGCATGTGCAGCTGGGTAGATTTCACAAATGCCTTGGGTAGATTCTGCTAATGACAGAATATTCTGAGATCTGCTTTTGTCAGAAGTGTTTGGGATATATCCAGTAATTTTAGGGACAGACGCAATCAATAACATTGCAAATTTTAGGAAAAGTTTCCGTGGGTAATTTAAGGGCCACAGGTAATTTGAAGTAAGATTCATGAAACCCGAAGATGGATGTGTGAGGCATACATCTTCAAACAGTCAGTTAAAAAAGAATAAGGTTTCTCCTGAAAATCTTCCTACACACCAGCTTAAACAGAAGCTTTGAGTGATCCTTGCAGTCCCTCTATAGCTTATTCACCTACTTGCCTGCCAAAAGAAATCCCCTTTAACTCACATTGTTAAAGAGGAGAGGGAAGAGTCACTTTAACAACAAAGCCTTTGGAAACGACATCGCATACAAATAAACTCTTCTCTACCAATAAATAGCATCTTGTCTTCTGTCTGAAATTTCAGTACAAACAAGCGACATTAGTTCTGAGTACAGGATTCCTCTCCCAGACTGATGGAAATTGTCCCCCTTCATTTCCCCCCTTCCCTTCTCCCCCCCAAGGCCTCATATTCACCACTCCAAAT
Organism: Zootoca vivipara; assembly: GCF_965207765.1. NCBI lineage: Eukaryota > Metazoa > Chordata > Lepidosauria > Squamata > Lacertidae > Zootoca > Zootoca vivipara. Next base: position 44,192,795 of record NC_142586.1, read on the forward strand.
TTAGCAGCATTCCTTTGATAAATTACTCAAAGTAATCCCTGAAACAGCTAAAGTCTGACTGGTTGACGTTCTGTTAGAAGTGTTCGTAGTGGTATCTGCCTATAAAATATTCACTTGCGGACTACAAAGGGTGGATCATTTTTAATGACAAGATTCAGAACCGGAGGATGAAGCAAGGATGGGGTGAGGAGGGTGGGGAAAAGAGACTAATATCCTGGAATTCAAATCACTAATTTCAAGTACTGAACGCAGAACATTCTATCCTGCTTGTTTGAAACAGCGAGGCAGATAAAATTTGGCAGTCAGCTTAGGAGTTGTCAGCGGAATACTAGTTGGAGGAGGGAAAGTGATAAATCTTCAGCGTTCCCCCTCTCAAACTTTTCATGGGCTGGGTGGGAGGGGAAGAATCCGTCTCTTTTCTGTCTTCTGGGGATATCGATACTGTGGCAAGTAAGTTGGCCTTTTTGTCTGAGGGAGGGAGAAGCCCGTTCAAATGGTGAGCGTGGGAAGTGTGACCGCGCGCAATCAGAGTTATCAATTTCTGTCCATTCTGTTTAGGCTTCTTAGTTAAATCATGTGTTTGTTACAGCCACCCGAAGGAGCCCCGACTTGAAAGTGTAGCTTTTCAGTCATCTTATAAATGCATCCCTGAGGCTGCAGCTCTTGCGGCTTGAAGGCAGATTTCATTAAAACAGCCCAGCTGCCTCTTTGTGCCAGATCGGATTCTTCAAGCGATCACTTGTGAAGCCCCGGCTTCGGAGAGGGGCGCTTTTTCCCCCTTCCCCCTTCCTTCCTCCTCTTCACACACACGCACACCCCCTGCCGCCGCCGCCCCCCGCGTTTCTTTTTCTGGTCCTTCTGTGTAGGCCCTTAAAAGTTGAAGTTTCATTCATGTGTTGTTGGGGTCTCTCGCTCTCCACTAAATCAGGCTCATTCGAGCCCCAGTGGAAAAAGCTCCGCCAAAGCGCAGGATTGAATGGTTCCTCGTATCGAAAGGTTAAAAGGGAACAAGATCAAAACAGCCCAGGCTCACAATAGTTACATTAAATGCGTCCTAGGCTAGCACATGTGCGTGCACACATTTCCAGGCTCGGCCTTTGAATTGGAGGGGGAGGGGGAGGGGAGGGGGAAGAGAGGGGGTGGGGGAGGGGAGGAGCAGCAGCAGTACCTGTGTGGGTCCATCCGTACTGGGCTGTATTACATCTTCTTCACACCTTAAGCCCATGGTATGGGTGCTATGTCCATGTATTTTAGGATAAGGGGTAAGGTAAAAGCAGCAGGGCAAGGGGCATGGGAGAGTGGGTAGGTCGCACGATCCTGCGCAGGTTCGAATGGGTGCTGGTCCTACGGAGTTCTGCGAGGCTTAGTAGCCAAGCAAGTAGGCACAGAATTTCATACATTTTCCCTAAGAGGCGTGTGTCAGCTGCAAAGTTTTCATTTCTATGCATTAGTGGAAGGAAAGGGCTGTGAGAAGGGGGAAGGGTTGAGGGGGCAGCCTGCCTCAATATGGAAGAATTTTTAAGATGATAAGGTCTAATTGGATCAATTCACTCTGGTGTGTTGCTTAGGAAATTGCACTGAGTGCATTGCCTGAACCCAAGTGGGTTGCTGTTTTTGTTTTCTGTTACTCCAGAAGTACAGTTAAAGTTTTCATGGCATTTATCTGTGATCAGCCGATGACTCGATAAAGCTTAACAAACTCATTGTCAGTGTCCTGTTGGTTGACAAGTGAGCAGGGGAACCGTGTTGGATCCCAACCTGTTCGTGGGTGCCTGAGCCCCCACAAAATCTTGCTCGAAATGGCTTGTGTGTTTTCTGTTTGTTTGTTTGTTTGTTTGTTTGTTTGTTTGTTTGAAATCATTTTGTATCCCGTGTCTTCCTTCTCCTTGCAAGAGAAATCTAGGGTTTGCTGTAAGTGATTCAGTGTTTGCCCACTTAACCAATGGGAGGTTTCACAGCCCCAGCTGACAACAGGAGATGGAAATCCACACAAGGTCCACTTCTGGAACTGCTTTGATTTTGATCCTGCGCTCCCGGTAGGATCAGCCCCTGGAGCCCACCTTTGAACGGGACCTTCTACGCGCGCAGACACACACACACACACACACACACACACACACACACAATTCGACGTCGTCCCCCTCTCTATCTTTCTGTGTATATCCTTTTTTCCCCTCCTATGGAGAATATTCTCAGGGAGCTATACTGGAATGAAGGAGATATCAAGGAGGCCTGTCAGTTCAAAGCTTTTTAAGGTTTGTTTGAAAATCCTCTTCCCGTCAAAGTAAGCAGCCCTAGTATTTGAACAGCTGCTTTGAACAGTGATGGGCGGGAAGGAGAAGAAGGACTGAGCTGAATGAAGAAAGAAAGAAAGAAAGAAAGAAAGAAAGAAAGAAAGAAAGAAAGAAAGAAAGAAAGAAGAGAGGAAGAGAGAGAGAGAGAGAAATAGAAAGAAACCCACTGCAGCGTCTCTGCCCAAGACATCGCCTCACCTTCAACCTGCTTTTCTGTGGGCAGAGAAAAGGAAAGAAAGGCTCCGGGGACCTCTAATCCATCCAGGGTCAGCGCAGAGACAAAAGGGACAGGCACATGAATGTCTCTTTCACACTCCCAGCGCGTGGACCCAAACCGCTTCCAAGGACCCGCTTGGCCCGTTCCGAACTGAACGACAGAGTCTCCGGTTCTTGAAACCGCCCCCTTCCCGCCTGCCCGCCGCCCGCGTTCTGTGCTCCCTCCGCTGCTGCGCCCTCCCCCGCCCTGCAACCAGACAACCGAAGCTCCTTTGCTGCTTCCAGCGGCGGTGGCGGAGGCTTCTTCCTCCGCAGACACAGAGGGAGGGAGGGGGAGGGAGAAGCGAGCGAAGGATCCTTATAAGAAACAATATTCATGACCGGGATAAGCAGAATGATGGAGACGGGGAGGCGGGACTTCTGCTTCTGGCGCCTCCCGAATTTCACCCACTTGCGCTCTGAGCAATTCCCCGCTGGGGAAATTCATAGAAGATGTTGATTTCGTCGGTGTAGGGTGGGGGGAGGCAGGAAGGGGCTAGGAGGGGATAACGACGCATGAAGGAAAAAGAAACTAACCTTTTTGTTCGCGCCCCCCATGCTCTTGTTTTATTTATTTATTTTTACCATTCCGTGTTAAGCTGCTCTTTCTAACGTGTGTGTGTGTGTGTGTGTGTGTGGCGCGCAGTGGCCTCGTCCAAGGATTTACAGCAGCTGCGCTGTTGCAGGAGGGGGGGCAGTTAAGCCTGACAATTTAGTCGTCCTTCCTGCCCTGGGACGAAAACAGGATCCTGTTGCCCGGACACCCCAGCTTGCCCGGCTTCCTAAGAGCAGCAGCTGCCTCTTTGCTTCCAACACAGACAAATGCGCACACGCACGCACACGACTGACTTCCCGCCTCCTCAGCGGGAAGAGGAGGACTAATTTCACGTGGCTAGTTAAAGTGTTGACCGGGAATAGAAAAAAAGGGGGTGTGGGTGTGTGCCGCTGGCCGCTTTCCACTAATGCCAGGGGTGGGTTGGCGGTTGGCCTGTTGGGAGATCTCTCTATTCAAGTAGACTGTCAGAGAACTCGGTGGGAGATGCGCCTAATAAGAGGCCATGGAAGGAGAAACTCACCCCCCACACCTTCTTGGCTTTCAACCCGCACTCCTGAAAGAAATCCTTGCAAACACCAGGCAGAATTGAGAAGACTGCTTCCCTGTTCCAAAACTCCTTTAATTGTGCAAACACCCTTTGCTTGTTTCTACTGACTTTCAGTGGTTCAAGACTGCACATCGCGTTCACTTAAAAGCACTTCAGTATGGTGTTTGGGAGGGACACTGGCCCAATTGCATTATTCTTGTATGTTGTTCACAGCGTCCAGCTGCTTTGGGCTGATGAGAAACAGTACATAAGTGTTAACAAAGTAAACTGGGGCGAGCTGGGGGCGGGAGAGAACTTCGGTATATTCTTGCTAAACCCCCTAAACTATAAGGTCAAATTCTACCGCAGCTCCGAACTATTGCTCCTGAAACATCAATGAGCGTTAAGGTAGCCTAAAAGCCAAAGGCTATGGCATAAGGCAATAAGCTTTCCTGCGCCAGATTCCACTTCATCAGATGCATGGAGCAGAACCCTAAATTGGCAGGCAGCTATACACACACTGGAGTGGGGCGAGATACGCCTCCTGATCCAGGATGAAAGTGGTCCAGGAAAGCTTATGCTATAATAAATCTGTTGCAGTGCAATCCTATACATGTCCAGTCTGAATGCCCTTAGTTCAGTTGGACTTAATCTCAGGTGAGTGTGGAGAGTTTCTATTGAAATGAGGCTGCATTTTAATGTTGTATTTAATCTTGTTTTTAAGCTGTATTTTAAACAATTGTTTTATATCTGGTGTTAGCCGCGTTGAGCCCGGTCTTGGCTGGGGAGGGCGGGGTATAAATTTTATTATTATTATTAATTATTATTATATTACTATAGGACGGCAGCCAGGTTAATCTGGTTGTTGATGTAACACAAACTGCTATTCTGTAGAAAGGCTGCGGTTAAAGTTATGGTATTGTATAGATATGATTGCATTAGTTCGAAGAAAACCAAACGTTTGCAATCCTGAAAAGTCTTGAGTAAAGACTTTTTCTCATATAACTTTCATATAAAGACGCCAACCCGCGTAAATTCTTTTCTTCCCCTTTCTTAGAATCTAGCAAAGTGACCAGGCCAGGCCACAGGCGTGATGTGCACCCCCTACAACAAGCTAACCCCTTGAGTAATTTATGTACGTTGACTTGTATAAGGTGACTTACGTAATACATACATAAATTGAAGGAGACTTGCTTCCAAATTCAGGAACCTGGTGGTCAGTTATGATCCTGTGCACACTTCCTTGAAAGTGTGAGACGTTCCACAGTGGAACCGACTCTCACGAGAGGTGGCGGACTCTCCTTCCTTGGAGGTTTTTAAGCAAAGGTTGGATCGCCATCCCCTCATTTATGATCAAGTTGAGACTCTTGCATTAAAGGAGGTTGGACTAGGTGACACTTGGGGTCCCTTCCCACTCTACAATTATATGATTCAATGTGCCATTGACACAAAGTATGACTGACTGGCTTCTAAGTGAACAGGCAGCTAGTTGGTCTGAAAGGACCGAAGCCTTCCTACAACCCTTGCTGTGTCCAGTACCTCTCTCTTCCTGTCCATGTGTATCCTCTTCGTGGAACCTCTTGCTTGCGTGTGCAGACGCCTCTCTCGCGCAGAGAAATGTTTCCAGCCAAATAGCCTTCGCTAGGATAATGAATCAGGAAAAGAAAAACCTTCTGAGAAACCTTCTGTTTCAGTGTATCTGATGAAGTGTGCATGCACACGAAAGCTCATACCAGAATAAAAACTTAGTTGGTCTTTAAGGTGCTACTGAAGGATTTTTTTTATTTTTCTTCTGAGAAAAGCTACTTCTCGCTAGTGATGCTAGTAAATCCTCCTTCCCTTCCTGCCCTGGTGTGGTATTTCGGGTAAGATCATTTGGAGTGTACATCTGACCTGGTTGAGATTGGTTGTAGGACAACAAAGCTCTGGCTTCTCAAATTGGGGCTCTAACTCTTGGAGTTCCAGCGAAGTCTGATGCCAAGTGCCCCTTATTTTAAGGCGAAACCCAGCGTAGTCACAGAACACATTGGATGGTTCTGTCGTTGCTAAACATTCCGGCCCCTTAGACCTCAGAACTGAAGCAGCAGCACAGCTTTAGCAAAATGCTTTTGGAAATGTTGGCAAGGATGTTATTTACTCTTAAGAGGACCACACTGGAGGATGGGCCAATCAGCATCACGATGCATCTAAAGTTGTGGGGTGACACTTGGGCTTAAGACCTACATCGATGGGCTTATGGGATTTTGTTTTGTTTCCATAAATGTGCTTAACTGGGGAGGGGCGGTAGCGGATCAACCGTGTGTGTGTGTGTGTGTGTGTGTGTGTGTGTGTGTGTGTGTGTGTGTAGCCTTTTCGTAAGCTCCTGCCCGAACAACAGAAAGAAAGAAAGGAAAGAGAAAAGTTGCAGGTCTGTAAACATACTGGTGATCCCCAGGGAGTGAGAGCATGGGCGATTCTGCGAACAATAGCAGTTGGCTTTGCCTCTGCGCTTCTGCGCTTTGCAAAGTGTTAAGCCTTGAAATTCTTAGCGAATCCTAGTTTTGTTCTCAGGCAGCACCTGCTCCTGGGACAGTTTGGGGACTTGACAGAGCCTCTCTCCCGAGGAAGCAGCAGCAGCAGCAACATACAGCATACAGCCCTCCCCTCCTCGCCCCTTTCGCCATGCAGTCCTCTTTCTTTTCCAGCCATTGTGGAGAAGGGAGCAGCAGGTTTATCTCGGATTACTGGGTGCAAACACAAGGAGAAGCGCAAGCGGGGGCGGGGGACGTTTGGTAGAGAAGAGATATTGAAGGCTTGAAGCCCCTTCACTGGCTGCAAGTCTATAAATGCACTTCTTTAGGACCAGGTCCCACTGACACCAGTGGGGCTTACTGTAAACATGCGCGCATGGAGGAAGCGAGGCCGTCCCTCTCCTTCTGATGATGTAGACTGAGTAACTGGAAAGCAAGAGTCCCTGCAAAGTTGGCAGGCTGGTATTTACAAGAAGTACTGGTTTAATATATAAAGTTGCCCTTTCCTGCTAAACAGTATCTGGGAAATGTTGGAAGTCGGTCTACGGACGTGACGAAGCGGTGCGTGCATGTGGATGCACCCAGTCCGCCAGTCAGCCAAGTGAAGAAAGGCATTGGACGGGAGTTTACAGGGGAGGCTCCCGCAAGGAAGCCTATGATTCTGGCAGGGCGTGATTCGGCCGATCCAGTCCAGTCTGCTGCTTGCCGCTTCCTTCAAAGAATACCTTCCACTGAAAGGACGAGTCCTCCTTTGTAGCCTGGCAGACGGAGGCGGAGTGAGGGGGAAGGGAGGGCGCGGGATGGGATGCGGAACGAAAGAGCGAAGCCGTCCTGCGCCTGAAAAGAATCCAACCAAGTTTCGGAAACAATGCAAGCAACAGGAGAGCATCCACACCAGTAGCCTTAACCACGGCGCGCCTAGGGTCAGTTTGTGACCTACTTGATTTTCCAGTAAACATAGACAAAGGTGGTTTTCGTATGTGTCGTCCTCTTGTTGTAGTTGTTCTTGCTGTTTTACAGAGGAGGTGAGCACCATCGGGTCTCACACACAGCCCCCGTTATCCGGACTCAGCCCATGTGGCTACAAGCAAAGGAGCTACACTTTTCATCATCATCATCATCATTATTCCCTTTCTTCCGTGTGTGTGTTTGTGTCTCTTCCCCGCCCCCGCCGCCACTTCTTTTCTGTTCCTTCCCCCTTCCTTCCTTCCTTCTCCCTCCTCAGAGTTTGATTACAAAGCGAGAGAGAGGAAGGCTGTACGGGGGGCGTGGTGTCAGCGCCAGGGCCGGGGCCAATGGGAGGCTCCCCCTGCGCCGGTTGCTAGAGGTCGCCACGTAAATCAAAGCGCAGGGAGCCAATGGGGGCCGGAGGGAGGGAGGAGCGGGGACGCGTGCCTTTGCAGTGGGCTCTGCCAAGCGGACTTGCGGGGGAAGCGAGCGGCGAGAGGAGCCCGAGGCGAAAAAGTAGCTGTCAAATGCGCGGCTCCTTTAAGCGGAGCCCTCAGTCCGGCTCGGAGAGTCATGGCGACCACAGCGTCTAACCACTACAGCCTGCTCACCTCCAGCTCGCCCATGGTGCACGCCGAGCCGCCGGGGAGCATGCAGCCGGGCGCCGGCTACAGGGACGCCCAGGCGCTGGTGCAGGCGGACTACGCGCTGCAGAGCAACGGGCACCCGCTTAGCCACGCTCACCAGTGGATCACGGCGCTGTCCCACGGCGGCGGCGGCGGTGGAGGGGGGGGAGGAGGCGGCGGTGGCGGCGGTGGCGGCGGAGGGGACTCGCCCTGGTCCACCAGCCCGCTGGGCCAGCAGGACATCAAGCCCTCGGTGGTGCAGGCCAGCGGCCGGGGGGACGAGCTGCAGCAGCAGCATCACCAGCAGCAACAGCAGCAGCAAGGCAGACCGCCGCACCTGGTGCACCACGCCGGGAGCCACCACGCCGCCGTGGCCGCGGCCGTGGCGTGGAGGACTGGCGGCGCGGCTCACCTGCCGCCCGGCATGGCTGCGTCCAACGGCGGCGGCCAGGGCGGGCTCCTGTACTCGCAGCCGCCGGGCTTCACGGTAAACGGCATGCTGGGCTCCGGGCAGCCGGGCATGCACCACCACGGCCTACGGGACGCCCACGAGGAGCCGCAGCAGCAGCAGCAGCCCCCTCACCACCCCGACCACCTCCCCCAGCAGCAGCAGCAACAGCAGCACCCGCACGGGCAGCAGCAGCAACAACAGCACCACCACCCGCACCACCACCACGAGGCGCACTCGGACGAGGACACGCCGACCTCGGACGACCTGGAGCAGTTCGCCAAGCAGTTCAAGCAGCGGCGGATCAAACTGGGATTTACCCAAGCGGACGTGGGCTTGGCCTTGGGCACGCTCTACGGCAACGTCTTCTCGCAGACGACGATCTGCAGGTTCGAGGCCCTGCAGCTGAGCTTCAAGAACATGTGCAAGTTGAAGCCTTTGTTGAACAAGTGGCTCGAGGAGGCGGACTCGTCGTCGGGCAGCCCCACCAGCATAGACAAGATCGCGGCGCAGGGGCGCAAGCGGAAAAAGCGCACCTCCATCGAGGTGAGCGTCAAGGGCGCCCTCGAGAGCCATTTCCTCAAGTGCCCCAAGCCTTCAGCCCAGGAGATCACCTCGCTGGCGGACAGCCTCCAGCTCGAGAAAGAGGTGGTCCGCGTGTGGTTTTGTAACAGGAGACAGAAAGAGAAACGCATGACTCCCCCGGGAGGGACTCTGCCGGGAGCCGAGGACGTGTATGGGGCCAGCAGGGACACGCCGCCGCCACACCACGGGGTACAGACTCCTGTGCAGTGAACTCCGCCGCCGGCGGGGGAGGAGGAGCAGGGGGGAACTGGGGGGGCCGAGCCTGGCCCCTTCCCTCGAACCCCTTACTCCTCCAACTCTTTCGATTGTTTTCTCCCTATTCCCCTTTTAAAAAAAGCAGACAAAACAAAAAAAGGAAGGAAGGCGAATGCACTGAACTATCATTGAAACGGTAGCAAAGTGTGTAATGAATGGTGTGTTTCTGACCTTTACAGGCGAGTAACCAGGCAATGAAGTGCAGTGAGTATATGGATGTGTGTGTCAGAGAAGCGAGTGCATGTTTGCCCCCTCCACCTCTCCCCCGCTCTCTCTCTCTCTCTCTCCCTTGCATCCAGGCGCAGGCAGATAAGAGAGATGCCCCATTGCAAATGTCAAGGCGCTGCACGAAACCTTCCCCCCTCTGGGTATAGGCGAAAGCCGGCCGGCCTTTTGTAGCAGGGGGCCTTGCCAGTTAAATACTTGGTGGAGTCTTCGCCAAAGGCGCCTAGAAGGAAAGCAGGGAAGGTGATGCTTCGATGCTCTGCAACGCGCTTTAGGTTGGGTTGCTTTGGCTGGGGGTGGGGGGCGGCGGATACAAAGGCAAATGTTGTAGGCAAGTGTCAATAGAAGGGTTATGCTGTTCTTGTAAAGAGAGAGGGAGAGAGAGAGAGGAAACCGTCTGAATTTGCACTGCAAGGAAACAGAAGTTTACAGATCTCTCCCTCCCCTGCCTCTTTCGGGAGGTGACCTGCATTTTGCTCTCTGTGTGTATGTGTTTGCTGGCCAGCGGTGGGACAATGTACAAAAATCCGTGTAAGCCTTTGCCTTTCCTCTTTGTGTTGTTGGACCCGAAGTTTTGGAGTCAGCCTTCGGCGGAGGTCATGTTTAATTTGCTTTTTCTGCCATCATTAACCTCCGGAGTGGGGGAAGCTGGACTCTCCTTAGTGTTAAGTAGATCTTGAGGGGAAGCGTTAAGAAAAGGACAGAGACTAGAAGGAGGTGAGGGAAGAAACAACTGCCACTTCCCACACAGAGAAAGGTGGCTGTGGATATGTATTTTTTTTCCAGATGCAAGGCAAGGTACGTGTTTGTGTGAATGAGTGAGTGGGTGAAACGGGGGGGCAGGGTTGAGGGAAGGGACGTGAAGAATTAGAAACACGCAGAAATAAGATTGTGTGTGTGTGTGTGTGTGTGTGTGAGAGAGAGAGAGAGAGAGAGAGAGAGAGAGAGAGAGAGAGAGAGAGAGAGAGAGAGAGAGAGAGAGAGAGAGAGAGAGAGACCCATTCAGGCTTTTCCAGCAGAAAGTGGCACTTTGAAAGAAACTAACAAGTTTTTTGGGGGGGGGTTGGAGTGTCAGATGGGAGAAAGAAAGAGAAAGAGAGACTAATGCTTAGCTTCACAGATGCTGTACAGAAAGTTCTCTGTATGTCTTGTCCAGCACTGCCCTGCCCTATGCTGTCATCTGCTTTTAAATTTGTAATGGGGTGGGGGTAGAAATTCAGCTCAAGAACCTTCATTCTGATCCTTAAGATCATCACTTGGAAGTAAGTTCCACTGATTTAAGCAAAGGTGCTCAAGGTTGCAGCTCTGGGCTGTGATCTTGAGATGCATAATTTCCATTTGGGAGAAGATAACACTCAGTTCCAGAGTGACACCCACTTTAGGTGGGACTTTCACATCATGTGCTAAAAAATAAATAAATCAGGATTTAATGTAAGCGGTCTAAGAACTGCAGTCCCATTCATCTCAATGGGAGGTTTCCAACTTACTTCAGCAAAGATATGGGATTATATGAAGTACGCTCTGGACAAGAGAGTGGAGGAATTTTAAGCAATGATTAAACCCATTGAAATCAGTGAGGTTAAGACTGAGAAGGTAGCCAGGATTTCTCCCATTGTAATCAATGGGACTCATTTCCAAGTAAATGTTTCTATGGGGATTGCTTTAAAAATTCAAGTACTGTACTTGGTTTTCAGTGGTCAGTTTGTGGGAGTTGTGGCCACATGTAGCTGGGTGAATTTCTCTTTAAGGTTTATTCTCACATTTTAGATGCATCCCACGTCCTTTCTTGAGACTTCAGCATAACATGTGGCATGAAAAGGACCGGTTTAACTTTGTCGGCCTTTTCTCTTTTCTCCAAAGGGAGCCAAATGAAGGGGAAACAAAGCAACCAAAATGCCATTTTTCAATTTGTCTTTTTCCTGTCCCCTTTGTGTTAGTCATTTAATAGCTGCATTTTGCTTGGTAGAAAATGGTTAACTTTCCAAAAAGCAAAAGGCTCTAGAGAGGGAAGACAGGAAGGGGAAGTTGAAATTGTATATTATATTCTATATTGGGGCAAAGGGGGGGGGGGTAACCCATGAAACTGTGAGAGTGGCATATTCATATTTTGAAACATCTACTCAGCACAAAAACGGGGTGTTCTGTATAACTTTTTAAAAAAATAATATTTACAAAGTTTGCCTAGTGGAGTGTTTGAGAATTCTGAGGCCAATGAAATATTCTCTCAGAGAAACTTGCAGATAAACATTGGAGGAAGTAGGTGGGATTTAATAATACTATATTCTTCAACTGTTTTTCTAAGCGCCAGTGTCTGGCATCAGATTTTTTTTCCTCCTCACTTCCCCTTGAGAAGACAAATACAGCTTTCTGAGAAGCCTATTCATTGGGCCTTTATTCTATTTTTGCAACAGTGTCCCCCCCCCTTTAAAAAACTATATGGACACTGGTTTCTCTTTAATGGTCTTGAGCTGCTGTTGATTATTGTATGGGGACGAACTTCTTTAAAAATATTCAGGTTGGGGCAGTGGAAGTGGCAAAATTGGGGGACAGTGACACTTATTAATATCTGGGTAAGGTCAAAATAAGGAGTTTGGGGGATGCAGATCCTCTAAACCCTCCAATAAGTTTACTTAAAAATTTAAAACAAAGTTGCCACACAAACCTTACCACTGTGTATATATGTTTAATATTTGTCCTTTGAAATGCAGAAATAGTTTAAATGTTTTCTTTGTCTATTTTTCTTTTCTTCCTTTTTTTAAATGCTACCCAGGGAAATATTTTCATATCATTTTTAAGTGGGCTGCCTCAATGTATATTTATTTCTTTTAAAGCAAACAGGTTCTGGAAACTGTTTTTTCTGTAGCTTTAAATGAGTAGGTGAACAAACAAAATCTATATGGGATGTAATATTTTTTTTTGGTTCAGTCTCTTTAAAGAAATACTTTGTTTTTTGGTACATTTGGATGTGCTTGTGGGGAAAAATAAAAGCGCAGAGATCCTTATATATTTATGTTAAAGTAATATTTTATTATCTACATAAAACAGAAATACACAAGACTTTTATAGTTTGTTCAAGTTATTGGCATATCTTTTATTTTCCTTTTTTTTTTAAAAAAAGAAAAGAAATAGTACTGCGAGTGGCGACATAGTTCTTTGGAAATGGTAAATATGTGGGAAGAAATAGAATATAGCCTTTCTATTGCCTTGAATTCTCTGTCCCTTCTTACTCCATGACATTTTGGAATAAAATGTATGCCTAATCTATTGACAGATTTCGCTGGTATAATTCTGGCAGCTGGTAGAGTGCAGGAGGAATGTGGGCCGGGAAGGAACACTGTTAGGTAGGCACAATTGTATTTCCAAGGTTCGGCCTTTAATGCTGGAAGCCACAGCAGTGTGTATATTTTGATGCTCTGGAAACCAGTTTCTCTTGGAACGCATGTGCGGAGAAATATATACCTGGTTGGAGGCTACACAAAATCTACATGTTCTCATTGTCAATCGCTGGGCTGGGGTTTTCGATGTAGCGTGTGCCGCTTTGGGCTGCGATCATAAGCTCTCACACTTACTTGGCAGTAAAAAGTTCCATTCAAACCACCAAGACTATATTAAGTCGAAGGGCAAACCATTTTCTCTAGAGTAGCCTCGCTGGTATCCCGTTGCAGTCCAGGGGATTCACTGCAGCAGTATCACCACGGGATAACCGGTGGATGGATAACTGCAGCCGAACGCCAAGTGTTTTGTTTTTAAAGGAACAGGGCATTGTTACTATTTTAAAACAAGCTCTTTTAACGCCAAACATGCGGTTGTTTATCTTGCACTTCCTTAGTCAGTCTTGCTTAGCCATGTGCATTTTGGTCTCCTTCCAAATCAAAGTTTTGTCAGGTAGATTGCCAGTTCTTTTTAGACATTTGAAAGGCTTCCGTGGGCTATGCGACGCTTTCGTTCTTTCAAGTAACAAATAAACTATTTTTTGGAGTAATTTCTACGCTGCTGCAGTGTAGGTTCTACAATAAAGACGCAGCCAGATCCCCAACTGAGGAACAGCTCAACTGAAGTGCTATAATCTAACTGGACCCGCGACCCTAAAGGTTGTCTCTTGGAGGTGAGTTCCTTTGAAATCAATGGAACTTTACTCTCAGGAAAGTGAATACTGGAACTGGAAGTTTAGTTCCAATGGAACCTGGACTTTCCACTAAGCAATGCATAGACTGGATAAACTGCACGCCAGCTCAAATCAAATCCCTTTCGCCCAAGCTGGGTGTGGTTCAGATTGCTAAAGTGTGTGCACACGAACAACATTATAGGGGGCGGCAGGAATCCCGCCATACATTCTGTAGGGCTTCGGTTTAGGTCCTTGTTGACGTTACTAGGTTATTGGGTGCTATCCCCGTCAACAGCCCATTTCATACTTTTTCCATAGATGTGGGGGTGGCATCTTCAGCGTTAGCATGTTTTGGATACTAACACCTTCTTGCCTAGTTTATTGGGTTTTTAGAAGAAAACTCCACCAACGCCACAGCCACTCGGCCCTAAGTCTTCCTACCACCGTCTTTCCCCTTTTAACGATAGTTTCTAGGCTTATTAGATTTAATCATCTTTTCTAACTCCTAGTCAATATTACACGCGTCCCAAACAGATTCAGCTAAATGATCTTATCAATAGTCTGGAAACGAAGTGACAGAAAGAAGGAGTGTTCTGTGACCGCAGATATGCTGATGGGTAAAATGTTTAAGCTGGGTATAGATTGAATGTCCCTTGGTCAATAGCTCGCTGAATTGTCTGTATTTTTTTTAATAGTGGAGGGGGATGTTTGAGGAGTGGAAAGCTGGGCAGCATCTGCCCTCTGCAGGACATTTCAATGGTCTTGGAAATGGAATCTTTTGCTTCTTCCCCCTGCGCGCGCGCGCCACCCGAGTTTGTGCGCGCGTTTGGAGTGGTGGTGGGATCACGTGCGCGACTCTTGGTTGGGCCAGGTGTGATATTTAGTTGAGCGCCTGGCTTTCATATCTGAAAGGAGGATTAGTTTGGAAAGAAGGCTTTCCCTTCCTCCCGCGCTAAAGAAGTTGAGCCTCCTACCTATATTGATAGAACTGCTGAGTGATGGTTACAGCGTTGGGACAGAGAGAAACTGCTTTGGGAGAGCTCACCAAGGATTTAGCATTAGGGATATTGAGGAGCATATCTTTAATCGAAGAGGCAGAAACTGGTCAGGCACCGTCGAGGTTTCCTTTCACCGTCACCTTGTATCAACTGTCAACAAGGGAAGTCCTGCTGTTACTTTCTGCTTTTGTGCTTCCCCCTCCCCTCTTAAAAGACTGTCACCAAGACTTTGTGGAAAGAGGAGCTGGTGTCCCAGTAATAGTACGGTAATAAATATCAGGAGAGCGGTGGGAACTATTGGGTGCGAGTCAAAGTGTGAACTGCGCTTCTGAACGCCTTCTGAGCATCTCTAGACAATAGCAAAATAAGGCCATGCCCTCATGTCTTACAGGAATTGACAGAGATGCGAGGATGTTCGATCTGGTATCAAACTGTGGACGAGAAGGCCCAGTGTTTGGGATTGAAATCCTAATTTCAAAAGTGGCTTGAGAGGAAGAGAGTTTATCTGAATAAAGAAAGAGGCATGGGGAAGTTGCAGTGACAATAACATTTTCTACAAACAATAATAGTTGAAAATCGATTCATTTTTCGACGGAGCTTCAGTTTGGCTTCAATGCCTTGCCTAATAAGGAGGTGCTAGGAGCATAGCTGCCAAGTTTTCCCTATTCTCGCGAGGAAGCCTATTCAGCATAAGGGAAAATCCCTTAAAAAAAGGGATAACTTGACAGCTATGGCTAGGAGTAGTGGCAAACAGGAGGTGTATTTATATTTTCGCTGTCTTTTCTTTTGGATAGAAGAAAAAAGGAGATGTTTTCCCAGTGTTTCTTTTATTCTAGAGTTTTTAGTTGTTCAAATGAGAAACCTTTCCGTCAGGATGGTCTTTCTTTCTTTCTTCACTTCTTTCTTTCCTTCCTTCCTTCTTTCTCTAAGTTTCACGGTTGATGTTTACATTTTCTGGGCCATGTGATAAATGCATATGTAAACGTTGCTGATTTTTTAAAGGGTTTTCCCCCCCACAAGGCCTTTGTATGGAGGCAGCTTTTTTCTGACTACTGACCACCTCGATCCACAAACTAATTAAGCCAATTTGTTTGCTTGTCATTCCATGCGGATTTCAGCTTCCTTGCCGTCAAAAATACTCCCACTTCATTTGCTTGCGATCCGAAAGCAACGCGGGCGCTTACCTCTGCCTGCCTCCTGCCCCCCTCTTCCATTTGCTGGTTCTTACTTGCCTATAAATCCTGGAAAGCAAGAATACTGGCAATAATTTGGCACAACTTTAGAATAACAACAACAAACAACAACAACAACAAAGGCTCACCGTTTCTAAACTTCCTAGCCTGACTTGAATTTTTCAGCTAAATCCTATTGGATTTGCTCTGACCTCTCTGAATACAAGAGAACCGAAAGGCCATCTCGCAGACAAATAGAAACCCGCCTCTTTTCTTAAACTTTATTCAGTGTCTTTCAATACAATTCCCCACCCCGCTCGGATCTTAGACTTTCTTCTTTGGAAGTACGACCCACAGAGCTTCAGGGTTTTACTTCCTGGTAGGCATCCTTTGGATTTTAGCCTTTTACCTACCTGGTAAAAGTAGAAAAGTTACGCGGTATAGATACGGATCTTGAAACTGGGAAAGATTGTAGGAAGTGAACGAGGGGATTTGGAGCGAGGGTGTAACTTTCACTTGTCAAATGTGGCAGACACCAAAGCGTTAACGAAAGTGATAACTGAGAGTTAGCAAGTGTATGCTACATTATGTGTACCATACAACAGTAAGTTAACTGCATATTAATGGAGAAAACAACTTCCTTGTAAAATATCCTTTACGAATGCAGAATTTTATATTTTTGTTTTAAAGCTTTAAACAGGATAATTATGTCTCAAGCGATGACAAATCACCCAAGCAAGGAGAATGCCATGACATTTCAGTATAATGGCTGAAGTCAAATCCATATTTTCCTGGATATAAACCCCATTGAGCTCAATAGGTCCTACTTCCCACACCTACAGGGCGTGAAGCGCCCTGGGATCTTGAATGAATGGCGGTATAGAAATATAATACTTAAATAAAAAGTAAAACCCTTAGGATTGCACTGAAATGAACATAATTTGCAATTAAATGCAGGCTTGGGGAAGGTAGAGCCTTTTCATCCCTGGGCAGGTAACAATGGCCGCATTTTAGTTTGTTTCCCAATCCCTAGATGGTGTTCGCAGTAGGGCTTTACTTCTAGGGAAAATGCATACTATCGGGCAGAAATGCTACAATCACATGCAAATTCTATGAAATTCAGGTTTAAGATGCAGGATTTAAAATCCCATGAATGAAATGAATCTCATTGAACTCAGTAGGAGTCATTTACAAATAAACATGCGTAGGATCGTGCTGCAAAGCACATTTTTATTGAAAACAAAGTTATGTGGTGAGAGTTGATACAGTTGAGAGAATAATATGCTTCAGACAGAATTAAGCAGCTGGATCAAACGCCAGCAGAATAGCACTCGGTTGCTTGTGAACCAGCTTGAAGGTCGAATAAACACACACACACACACACACGCACACACACACACACACACACGTGCAGATGTTTATGTTTAAAAACCCACAATCACCCTGTTCTGGCACACTTAAAAAAATACTTTAGCTTGACAGCTTATTCTTTATATGCTTTAAAAAATATACTTGATACTTAACTATCAAGGGAACTGTTAAAAAAAATTAAATTCCTATTAATATAACTGGCGATTCAACCCATTTTTTCACGGAAAGTCCCAATACAGTAAACAGGGCTTGGATCGAAGCCACAGCTGGAAAAGAAAGGGTTTTTTAAATCAGTGGAATTTCTGTCTAATTTAGAACTGGAATATTAGTGTAAATAACATTAAAGTCTATTGGCCGTTTATTTGTTGTGTTACATTCCAGTTCAGTGCTGGCTCGGCCACAAATCAGCAAACCATGGTGATTTCCACACACTCTGGGTATCTTAGAACGATAAAGGTCGATTTGCAACAGCTTCTTTTGCTTATATTTGCATCCTTGCAGAATTCACCTATCCTTACGGAAACCCTAGGTCTTTCAGAATGATTATATTTTATCTTCTGAAACCCTGTTCTCCACTTGCAAGGTGGGAGGGGGGAGAGCAACAACAAACCATTGAATTGCAAAGGGAATTTCTTTCAGCAAATGCGTGTCCAATGTCTGGAGTTTTAGCTAGCTTCATATGGTGCCACATTTGAGTAATGTGTTTTGTCAAAGCGAAAAGCTGGAACATAAAATCATAGGGAGAAATATGTGAGCAAATAAATTATGCTTAAAGAAAGAAAAGAAAAGCGGAATAGCTGAAAGGATCGTGAAGGAGATCTCTAAAGGGGACCTCTTAAAATGGCATGGCCTCTTTTCTTTCTCCCGAGTGGGAAAAGTTTTTGAACACTGTCTCTAAACTAGTTCCTCATCGTAGGCTAACTAGCAGTTCTGAACAGGGAAAACGTTGTTGAGCTCCCAACGAGTTTATTAATGGCATCTCCAACAAACAAATCACCTCTTCTATTGTGTATGAGACCACCATAGGCACCTTAATGTCTCTAGTTAGTAGTACCAGGCAAATATTTCGAATTTAACTTGAATGTCAGTCAATGGAGACTAGACGAGTGGAAATGGGTCTTTCAGAACACTTTTCTGCAAAGCTGTTAAAACTCAAGAGCGGGCATTCAGGCAACTGACGCCTCGACCCATAAACTTACTGGGAAGTAAAACCATTAACGAAATAAATGTATTGCTCTAATATGGGATTTGGAATTCTACTAGAAAGCGAGTCTCGTGGATTCTTACGGACATGACTGCCAAGTAAATACTCTTTGAATTGCTACTCCCCTGAATCCATTTTTGGGTGGTAGACATACAAAATTTTTGCCTTGACTGCTGGATCTAGCAGGATACCAGCAAAAGGGGTGGGAGTTATAGGTCGTCCCACAGATCTCGGTGGGTGAATGCAGAGGACCAACTTAAAAATCACGCCATGTTTTAATTAATGCGTTTTGGGGCATGCTTAGGGTTGCAGTCTTGAGCGCCAAGAATGTGCACGATGACCGTGTTGTCGCCCTTATCACTGCTTTTGCGCCAACCCCGAGGAACTGCCTAGATCTAAAACTGCACTGAATCATGCGAAGGAGAGTGGGAGGCACCCACTGGTTGCCAGGATCTAGGACCAAGGGAGAAACAAGTGTAGGCATAAGGCATCGCTGGGCTTTTGTTGCCGGAAAGAAATTGTCTCCTAAATTCCTAACGCAACGCCCGCCTGCCAGTGACTCGCCGGTCTAGTCTGGTCCTGTTGCCAGTTTATTGCGAAGTCAGACCCATGTTATTCAGTGGCACTTACTCCCCAGAAAGTGTGCACCCGATTGCAGCCCTCGGAGAGCTTTCTTTTATCCTCCTAGCGCCCCTGCCAAGAGAACAGACCGATTCTGGCCCAGCCTCTCCCCACCCTCCAGGCTTGGTTCCCAAGTCTAGCCGGCCCAAGGAACTTCTAAGCGAAAGTTTTCGGCAGCCCGTCTCATTCATTAATTGCCAGTCCCTGCTCGCTTCATTCATGGCTCCTCCAGTCATTCATTGCCAAGTCCACGGAGGCACCAGCTCCTTGGTCAGTGGGGGAGACGCACAAACAAGGATGGTGCTATTTACCGTGTTTCCCCCTTTTTAAGACACCGTCTTATAACTTTTTTTCCTCAAAAAAACACAGGGTGGCTTACTTTCGGTGGGATGTCTTATTTTTTTATTACTGGTACGGTTTTTACGGCTCAGGGCACTGGCTCAGGGCGCTGCTGGGCTCTCTTGAGTGCTCGGCACTGCAGCAGCCACCGGTTCTGAGTGGCGGGGCTGCAGGAGTCCTTGGCCGGGCCAGGCGGAGGCTGCTGGCTCAGGCGCTCCGCCTGCCACTGCAGGGCGCTCCAAGCTCCTTGGCCGGGCCAGGCAAGGAAGAAGCAGTGAGCCCAGTGGTGGCGGCAAGCATGGAAGCGGCAGGGATGACTGTGGACGAGAAGGTGGAGCGCGGGAATGCAGCCAGCAAGGCGAGAGCGCGATCAGCTGTTAAGCGGAGCTCTTGGAGCGCCACTTCACAGCTGATCGCACTCCTGCAGTGCCGGCCGCATGGAGTGACTCTGTGAGTGGAGGTGCCTGTGGGGGTTGGTTTCCGCAGCGCGGAAGTATGCCTTATTTTCGGGGTATGTCTTATACTTCTCAAATGCTTAAAAACTCTGCCATGGCTTACTTTACGACTACGTATTAAAAAAGGGGAAACAGGGTATTTCCCTCCGCCTGTGGATTTCGAAGACATTCAAGCAGGCACAATCATTAAACTAATTTGTATTTGATTGTTTGGGCGGACGAGGGTGAGTTTTATTACACTAAAGCATTCAAGCACGCACGCACCGCTGATTAGCAGTATACATTAAATAAAGTTGTTTGTACACATTGTCTTACCACATATAGGCAGCCTTATTATTCTAATTACTCTAATTAGGGCATTGCAATGGTTTCGATTTGATTTGAGGAGGCATGGATTCGCGCTAGTCCTTTTGGAAAAAAGAAAACCGCTCTCTGTGAGCAGGTTCTCTAACTACTTCCATTTAAGCCTTCAAAATGCATCACATTGTGGGCCAAACACATAAAGAACCTCAGGAGACGTCAGAATAGAATGTTTAAGGATACGGAGTCTAGTATCAAGATATATAGTATGTGCGTGTCCCATACCTCTGCATTATTATTATTATTATTATTATTATTATTATTATTATTATTATTATTTCAACCAACCTCCAGACCAACAATCTGCAGCTTCTCCTACCTGCTTCCCTCCCCAAGGCCTCTCCTCTCCTCTCAGCTATTGGAACGCTCACTTTAGAAAGAGCTATCTTAAGTATATATATTTCTGGAAGTCTGTTTCATAAGCTTGAAATGAATGTGATTATTATCTGATATCAGTTCATCAAACGTGTTGCATCTATAGGGGACTTATAATTAAATTCTTAATGCTGTTTGAGACTTCTCCCTGCCCCCCCCCCAAAAAAACCAACAGCCGAGCCTGGGAAAGAGATTTTACATTTTAAAAAATATTTCTTCTTTCCCTGTTTTTTTTTTTTTTAAGTGAGCAGCGTTGAAAAGTGTCTTTGCGGAAGAGGCATGAATTTGTTGTCTAACTAACCAGCCGAATACAGGGTTCTCTTAAAACAGGACTGTTGTGAAGCTTATACTTCTCATTCAGCAGAAACATTCTTTCCTTCTGTGTTTGTTTGTCTTTTTCCTCGGAAATCCGGCTGATTCTTACATCCTCCTCCAACCTGTGGTTAGGCGAGTAAAAATGTTCTCCTTAGCCCGCTTGTGCTTCCACAGTTCTTAAAACTGTGGTTTTGGAACGATCTTGTAGATGTGTTGCTCATTCTCTTTAGCTAACTCTCTGTCCCTTAATGCATCGCCTCTCTACAGTGGAGCAAAGGGAGAGAGTTCCTGATTGACTTTTGCAGATCACCCAGTTGCTCATGTGTCTTACAAGCGTGCCCACCCCCCTCACCCCCACCCCTTCCATCAGCCGGGAAGCCTAATGAAAAACTGACACCCCCCACTTTCGCTGATTGTACCTAAAGGTGAGGGATAAACGGCCGTTAGTGTGAATGTGTGTGTGTGTGTGCATGCGTGTGTTTAATGCACACCAGGAAAAACCACCCGCCTAAGCTCCTTTGTGAGGCTTTGGCTGAGGAGGAGAAGGCGTGTGGAGGGGCTGGAGGCTTGAGTTCTCTGATAACTCCCTTTCAAGCTTGCTCGGGCCTGCTTTGGATTTATTCTGCAGCTCTTGGTTGCTTTGAAAACCAGGTGGACCCTCCACGGTTTGAGAAGCTCAAGCCACATGCTCGCAGCTTCTAGGCCACCCCCCTCCCTCCCCATTCATCTCACCGGGCCACAAAGAGAGAGCGGAGGGTTTGCGCTGAAAGGGACCCAAAGGCTTCCAGCGCCAGGAAAAAGGAGTGGGTGGAAGGAGCGGGGGCGGGATGGCCTTGTAGAAGTCGCAGCAGCCCACCCGAGGGGAATAGGACGGCCAAGGCGAGGCGCCGGGTTGCAGGGAAGGGAGAATTCGGCTGAGGTGGCTTGCCCGTCTGGCGGCTACTTTCTAGAGGAGATCAAATATTCCTCCAGCAGAATTGCGAGCAAGAGAGCGCCTGGAAAGGACGAGGGCGGGAGGAACGGGCGGGTGGGAGGCTTTGAGCCAGCCAAATGCCCCTCTCTGCCATAACCATTCTCTGCGTCCCTGGATTTATCCTTCCCTGGGGAGTTCATTGTACAACACAGCCCGCCTGCCCTTCTCGCATGAATCTGTTTTGTAACAAAGTCTCCCCAGCGAGTGTATTAGAGAATAAAGCCTCTCTTCCCTCCCCCCCGCACCCCGTCCCTGCCCTCTTTCTCCCCACCCCCTCCCCATCCTTTTGATTCACGCCCCCCTCCCCTCTTCCCCTTCACTACAGCATCTGTTCTGGGAGCGCTCTTCTTTTCCTTAACTGCAGGGAAATAAAAGAGTGGAACTCGGGCGCCCCACAGCGGGCACGAGCGTAACCTGCTGTAACAAACAGAGGCAGCGGCCGAGGGGGCGGGGGGAGAGAATATACAGTATATCTCCATTCCCCCCCCCCCCCGCCTTGTCCAGTTCGGAAATAAACTTGCCGATTAGGATATGTCGGTTTGAATAATCGCTTTTCAAGACAAGCCCGCTCATGTCTGAAGCCAGCCTGAGCAGAAAGGTTAAAAGGAGAAGAAACATGAGGTGGTTTTTAAAAAAAGAAGAAGGGGGGAGGGGAAGAGAGTCTCCCTCCCGTCATCACCTTCTCTTGTTTATTTCTTGCTTCTCTCCACAGATCTCGAACAGATCAGGGATTTCTGTTGTTGTTTTAAGGCCATATGCATCCTCCATAGTTTACATTGCAACGGGGCAAGATATTGGTTCAGTCCCTTGATTTCATTTGAATTGCCTATAAATCTGGTATAATTTTAAAATACAGCCAGCAAGGTCAAAGGTTGTTTTTGTTTTTAAGTCCAGATTCAAAATGCTTTCATAGATGTAGTAGTTCTTAGCTTCTTTTTGTTTTCGATTTTGCATTCCCGCACATTTGTAATTCAAAAAAGTGACATTGGCTAGAAGGTATATTCGTTTTCAAAACATCTCTCCTGATTTTCATCCATATAGCTTTCTGTAGTGGGTGTTAGAATCCGGGCCAAAGTCTTCCAGCGGAAGCATTCACAACGCAGTGCCTTTTCCTTCTTCTTTCTTTCAAACTGGGTCTCATTTATATCTAGAAATACTCTCAAATCTGAAATCTCCCCACCCCACCCCCTTGACAACAAGAGAAAAACCTGTGCTTGATTGGACCAAGGGTTCAGCAAAGCAAGGGTCCTCTTTGCAGTATGGACCAGAGAGATACTTCCGGAATTGCCATCCCCCAACCACCACCCCCAAACCCATAACTGTTACTGTTGCTGGGTGCAAATGGTATTATTCAGAGGTATACTGGCTCTGAACAGGAATGTTCCATTTAGTTATCCTAACTAATAGCTGTTGAAACTGTTGACAGTCTTATCCTGCATAGGAAAGCTGCCTAAGCCAGAGGCCATCACTACATATTGTTGCAGCGGATTCCATAAGTTAATTATGCATTTGTTCAAGGTAGATATAGAAATTGTCTGCAGTTATTCAGTGGTGATGTACCTCAACTCATATTCTGGATCACTTTTATACATTTTTTTTAAAACTTAATATATCCCTGCCACACACTGGTGAGTAGTGTGGTGTATTTGTGCTGCAACAGAAAACAATCATTTCCCCAACAGCTGTTAAGGTTTCAATCCTACATATGCTGACCATTTAATACAACAGGACTTGTGAAATAATTTATTATACACCACTCAGAAGAGTTTTCACCTACAATCAAGCGGTATATCGATTTTGTTAAATACAACATAAAAAACAGAGTAAGGATAGATAAGATTGCACAGCACAGCTCTTTGTTTTATGGCTGCATGTGTTGATGACTCAAGACATCCTTCGTCAGCTGGGTTCTTTCCAGATGTTTTGGACCACAACTCCAATCAGCCCCTGCCAGCGTAGTCATGCTGGCAAGGGCTGGTGGAAGTTGTAGTCTAAAACATTTGGAGGGCACCAGACTAGTTACTTTAAGAGGCAATATAGGAAAATGTGCAAAAGCGTTTATCAGTAATGTTCAGGCTTTCATGGGACCATTTTACACATCACCAAATGCCCACAGAGAAGTGTAATTCAAATCCTATTTCTGAAGCATGATGCATGATCCTATGTGCCCTTAGATGGCATAGCTGGGAATCAGTTGTGCTTCAGCTTGTACACACAATGCCTGCATGCAGTCATTTATACATGTGCTATGTGTCACTATCAGGGTTGTACAATTTCCTGTATGGATGCTGATTCCATGTAGGAATTTTGTAGTTTACTTAAATAACTTATATCCCATTTTTTAACGCTGAAGTTTATCCAAGGCAGCTATGTCTGAACCTGACAGCAGATATGCCCTACGAAAGCACAATGTACTCACAACATAAGGCAGAAACATACACATCAGATGTGTGTCTGTTTCCAAAGAGGGTGTACTTGCAGAGGGCTTCTTTTTAGGTAGTCAGACAGACCAACCCTTGAAATCATACGTACATTAAACACAGAAAGCTGTGCGGTGCAGGCAGGTGTGGGAATTCTCCTGTGCCTTGTGCTTGTATTAGACAGCATGTCCCAATCTTCTAAACCAGCAGTGGGAGAAGTTACTATTCATTCAAGTTTGCATATCGCATAGTATGCACAGTAGATAGGTGAGTTTGCGGTTCTGCAGTCTGCAGCGGGATCAGGAAGAGTATTGGTGTTGGGTCATTCCACAATTAATGTTCCTGATGCATGAATCAGGGCTCAAGCCAGTTTCTGCATGTGTTTCCCTTTCTTCTCAGCCTCTGCATACCTCCACAAAGCAGCTTCTGGTATTCTAGCCGCCACAACCTCACTCACCTGCTCTGCAATTATAAAAAAGGTAAAGGGACCCCTGACAGTTAAGTCCAGTCGCGAACAACTCTGGGGTTGCGGCGCTCATCTCGCTTTACAGGCCGAGGGAGCGTTTGTCCGCTCCGCAGACAGTTTTTCCAGGTTATGTGGCCAGCATGACTAAGCTGCTTCTGGCGCAACGGAACACTGACGCCAGAGTAGTGCACGGAAACGCCATTTACCTTCCTGCCAGAGCGGTACCTATTAATCTACTTGCACTTTTGGCGTGCTTTTGAACTGCTAGGTTGGCAGGAGCTGGGACAGAGCAACAGGAGCTCACCCTGTCGCGGGGATTCAAACTGCCGACCTTTTGATCGGCAAACCCAAGGCTCAGCGGCTTAGACCACAGTGCCACCCATGTCCCTGCAATGATACCTGTCCACAAAGTTGATACCTGGGGATCAAGTCCCCAAAATAGGAGCTGTGTGTGCCTGTCCCACAGTAGCTATTTCTATCATTTTACATCTCCCAAAAATCCTGCCCTGATCCTCATCCAGCAAAAGAACTGTTGTAGTGACTTTCCAGTTGGTGTAGCTTAAAAAGAATATTGTAGCCTTTGAGATGTGTTGATGCTCCTTTGGTATATGAGACTGAGTTGTCGCCTTAGGGAGGTTGATGTAGTATATGAACAGCAGCTGTCTAGGTTTCAACTTAAATAAGAATTTTCAAGTGGCATATCCCTATGTTGATATTTATAGTCTAATCTATTTTTTAAATCCAAGTTTGCTCTCATTTCCATGATGAGACATTTGATATTCACTTATCTTGGATAGTGCATGCTTTGTTCCACTACTTCTTTTTTGGGGGAATATTCTAATTCCACCATCCTTGAAAATTGCTACAATCTCTATCAAGATTCAGTACAGTTCAAATGAGAGCTGTAGTCTAGTAATTAGAATCTAAGGCTGCAATCCTACGCACACTTACTTTAAAGCAAACCCCACTAGACACACTGGAAATTTCTTCAGAGTAAATATGCATAGGATTGCACAGCAAGCCTCCCAGATTCCACAAAGATCACAAATGTTTGCATCAGAAACAACTCCAGGTTCTTGAAAAAGACTTCATACACAAATTGTGTGTGTGTGTCCTCCTGTTTTCCCGTTCTCCATATCACTGATGATAACTTCACTGTATTATGCAACCTGTGTTTAGAAACACATTAAGAATGGAAGAGTTCACAGGATGAAAAGGTGGGGATGTTACCCAGATAATTTAGGATTCAGAATGGGTGTGAAACAGATGTTCTAAGCACAGAAACACCCTTTCAAGTTGTGATGCTTATCCTTCTTATCTTGATAATCAGGAATGTGCCAGAAACGTTGACTTTGTTTTCAGGACTGGTGAAACATAGCCCTCTTTTCTTCATATGCGTATGAACACGCTCAGACACAAACTTGGGGGCAGGAGAAATCAATTTTTTAAAAACTGTTTAAGTCCTCCCTCTTGAAATTTATTTTAAAAATAAAAATAAAAATCTCTGTTATATCTGAGATACAGTACGACAGCAGTAGATTGGAACCCTACCCAGTTCACCAAATAGCATACACTATGTGTATGTCTGTCTGCACCCTTCAAAGTGATGGGCACGTTCTTCACCTATACCATTTTTTCTTTAGAGAATCTTTACGTAAACAATATATGGTCTAAGGAGAAGCAAGCCTTTTCTGACTTTAGCCATTTTCTATGGGTAGTTCCCATTTTATCCCAGTAATGTACACATTATGCACATATTGGATGTTACTTATTCACATTCATCTATCAGCTGCAGCATGATGGATATGAGCATAAACTATAAGCAAAGATGCCTTCTGTTCAAGACACAGCTTCAGAGATGTCTTAGGCACATTGCTGTGACTCAGACTCAGCTCACCATCAGTAAAACAGAGATGAAAATACTGGCCCGAGTATTTTCATCCTGTGGTGGCGATTATTTAAATAATTTATTTTATTATTATCATTTTTATTAATAAATTATATCCCACTCTACATTTTTTTCCCCAACACGACTTACACAACACAAAATGTGTGTGAAGTACATTCAGCATTTTGGGTATAAGCATATAAGTATAATGCATGTGTGTATCAGCGTGCGCGCGCGCACACACACACACACACACACACACACACACAGTGTTTCCAGTACATGACTAAACATGCACCTAATTGCTGCTGTTCTTATACCATTCATCCTAGGAATGGGCTCACGTATTTCAGAGGGATACTTTGGTGTAAGTGGTTTGATGCTTGCATACCTAGCCAGCCAGTATGTCTGTCTTTCTCTTGATGGGGTACACTTTTTTGTTTTCTTTAAAAAAAGAGAAACCTCTCACAAACATGCTCTTTGTTGGAAATCTTTGGCAGCATATGAAGGTTCAGAGGCAGCCTGTGTTTCTTCCTTCTTGTTACAGGAAGAAGACTGGGGAGATGCTCACCCCCTCCCTTCAAACCACCCCCTGACAACGTTGCTTCAAAGCTGCCTTTAATTACGGAACAACTTGCTTGATAGTCGGATAGAAGAATGCGGCCTTCCCTTCACAAGGCATCCAAATTCCACATGCTCCCCTATCTATTCAACTAGCCCTAATGGGCTTTAGCTTTCTCATATTATTATTATTATTATCTCTGGGGTGGTTCTGGATTACGTGGGGTTTTTTGCTCACCACATCATGTCTTTATCTCTCTCTCTCTCTCTCTTTCATTGTTGTTACTGCTGGTAGTGGTGGTGTACAGTTTTCTCCATGGAGTGAATCATTCCTGTTTAAGACACAGTAGGGGGAAATGCTGCTCATAAGCAGGATCGCTATCATTTCTGCCTCTTCTTTCCTAAAGCTCTTATAACAAGAGCTTGGCAGGAATGCACTTTCAGCTAAGAACTATTAACCAGTTAAGCAGCCAACACCTAACAAAATATTCCACAAAGAAGGCAATCTACCAGCAGACATCTAGACAATTTTAAATACTTTAAATTAAAATACATTTCCTTGAACGATCGCAAGTTGGTGACACCTAGAAAACACATGGGCTCCTCCATATACGTCCCCCTGCCCTGAAGAATCCAATTGAATGATGTGGAGCCACCCTAAAGTAATTGCTCAAAGGGCTATAAGCCATTCAATTCTCAAAGTGTTTCCTACGTTCGCTGAGCTTATTTGTACAAATCACCTTTTTCTCCCCCTAGTTGCTGCAGAAAGAGGCAAGGGCACATCTGCCACCATGTAGCTGCAAGCCTATTTCTAAAGCAATGTCAGTAGTCAAAGGTGATTCGCTAGAGGCTAACTGTGGCCTGCCTCTGAAGTTGAGGACAAACTTTTTCGAGATAATAAATTTCCATGGAAATGTATGGTGTGCTCTGAAACTGCTCTGGATTAACCAGTATAAGTGTTCAAGGTGATGCCATCTGTCCTGAAGGAGGCATCGGAAAATGTGAAATGTGTAATGGCCAAAAAGATGCCAAATCTTCTTCTTTTTAATGAGACCCTCTTGAACTTCAGAAATTTGTCCAATAAAAAGATATCACCTTTCTTTATGGTATCACTTATTCTTGATGTGGATCAACATGCCATCTTACACACACGTGAAAGAGACATTCCAAACCTTTCTAGAATCCCTATGAGCCTTGGGTAGCACAGAAATGTTCCATGCGGGCCTAATCATGTGCCAAGACCAGTGCCCTATGGAAGAGTGTGATGATTGCTTCACTTTAGGGTAAGTAGAGTCCTTAGGTTTGTACTATACAGCAATTTACATCTCAGATTAGCTGTGCCAAACATTTCTATAACATATTTAGCCTGATAATCTTCCCACAAAGGGGAGGACATGCAAACTAGGTAGATGAAACGGCCTTTCAGTTAGCAAACATTGTCCCTCGACCTGTTACAAATGTTCCTCCTGAAATGTAGTTCTTCGATCCATTGTCAACAGCAGGTATATTCAACCTTTTCAGACCTCGAACCCACTTTCAACCAGGACAAGCATTTCGGAACCCATTTCTTAATCTTTTACCACATACTTGCATGGCAATAGCCCTCCTGCTGTGACCCACCAGTTGAAGACCAAAGACGGCATCCTATGATATGAGCTGTAATAGTACTATATTAGTTACACACACTCTCTCTTTTCTCTCAACAACATGAGTAACTGACACTTGAAGTAAGCAATGTTCTAATTTATGTCTAGGTTCTTTTACACCACTCCTATAAACAAGCAAGCAGTTTCTGCCCCAAGTGCAGTACGACTACAGCTCAGCTACAGCATCTCTCAACACAGCTGCCTAGGAGGTGAAAACAAATTTGTCTCATATCCCTGCCATGGTCATTGTTTCCCAGCAAGGACTTGGTCTTTCGGAAGCACCTAAGGATGTGTGTGTGTGTGTTCATGCGTGCAAGTCAATAAAAAGTTAAATACCAAGTGTTGTGTACTTTCTATTAGACACAGTACATTCACACGCGCAAAGAGGGAAGATACAAATTTCTGCATTAAGGATAGTCAGCTTCAGAGTACTGTAATAATAAATTGTGGTCATAAGGAAAATGCACAGATACAGTATTCTTTTTCTTCTTCTTTTTGCTTACGTTGTTCTGTAAGAGGCCGTGTACTTGTCCTAAATAATGTTTTTCTACATCTCCTATATTTAAAACCTTCAAATTCTGCCAGCAGAAACTGAAATGATAAAATCACGATTAATTGCACTGATCACATCATTATTATTTGGTGTTATTCATCAACCAAGTTTTACTCAGAGCAGATGCTCTGCTGTGGTACACACCCACTGAAACATCACTGTGGTTGGGGAACCATCCCTCCAAGAAAGGTGATGTTCATACCTCCTTTTATTTGTGCTGAAGTGCAAATTTATTCAGTTTTAAGATATCTTTTCGCATCAAAAGAGGCTTATGAAAAATATGGATTAACTAATTGAAAGAAACAGTATGTTTGGATCAGGGCTGACATTGTATGTACAATGCTCAAACAAACAAATAAACAAAAACAGCACATGGAGCACACTGAACACACACTAAACTGTAGTGTGTACACAAATGATGCCATGAACATATACACAGATAGATTGCTAGTTTCCCTTCATTTTTGTTGGCTAGATTCAATCACCCTGTACTTGCGTATTTTCTACCTATAATCAATGGAACTGATCAGTTTAAGTGACTTTTGTTCCCACTATTCATGCAGTGTTAAACACTGGACAAATATGTTTTATTCTTCTCAGTTCCATTTGTATCTTCCCCTTTTGGCAGCATCCCCCACACCCCCAAAAAACACCCCATAGTAAATATAAATTTGTTTTCTTCCCAACACAGAAAAGGAACATACAAATATACCTCCAAATATCCCCCCCCAAGATACAATTCATGATATTGTATCATTTGCATTGCAAACACACTAATTGCCCTTACCATTCTACTATGATTTTAAGGATATCAGAGACATGATCTTGCCTGAGTAACACACACAGAGACATAGGTTGATATTGCATAAAAACTACCCCCCATTGGAAACAGCAGAAACAGGACAATACATTTTAGATGATCTTTGAAAAGATGTTGGCCTGAGGCCAAGTATTGAGAAAAAAGCACACAAGCCAAGCTCAACATGATTGTAGCACATTAGCAATTAAAATTTTGTTTTAAAATACCTCCTTTGAGATAAAACAAAACAATGCAAAGCTTAACTTTAAACTGCTCTTGAAATTCTTTGAATAATTAATGGAAGCAGGTGCATGAAGTCTTATATCCAGATTCGATGCATTGTAAAACCACCTGATTTGGCTCAGAACAATTCAGAGGCTCCTCAGTTTCCCCTAGGTGTCCAAGTCCATTTCATCCTCCCTACCCACATTTATTATTGGGATATCAAAATAAGACCAATTGCAGTCGTTAACAGTCGTCAATAGCTATCAATCAGTCAATCAATCACCCATTCCCACCACCCTTCTGAGTAATACCCGTCCCCACCCTCTCACTATATATAAGCGCCTGGTGACTTCTGCTTCAGTGTATCTGAAGAAGTGTGCATGCACACGAAAGCTCCTACCAATGACAAACTTAGTTGGTCTCTAAGGTGCTGCTGGAAGGAATTTTTTTATTTTGTTTCGACTACGTCAGACCAACACTGTAGTAATGGTTAGATCCAACAATGAGACATGAGACAAGGCTGAGTTCCACAAAGACCAACCCCAGGCAGAGCTCGGGGGTCTGTATTTATTAGCAGCAGCTTTGACAGGTAAACATTAACTCACGATGTAACTTCCAGCCAATCACAGAGCAAACCTCATGCATAAACATGTACAGGTACAGGTCACTTCCTGCCAACACCCCAAACTTTCCACCATAGAGGAAGTGGTGGACTGCACATCCTTCACATCTTGTACCTGTCACATGCCTTGCTCTTTAAACATCCCCCTCCTCTCAATCTTGTGACTTTCCAGTACTTTTCCAAGCACTCTGCCTGTTTCCATTGTTTCTACCTAACCCTAGTTTGACCCATCCTGGTCTCCTCCTGTAAAACCTGCTTCAGCCAGATCTGCCCCAATCTTTCCAGATCCACCAAGCCTAACCCAGTACAATTGACCTATGTCTTCACCTCCTGGCCTGTCATTGTACTGGCTTGCCAGTATTACACTTCCTAACCTAGAGGATTGGCGGGTGTGCCACGCCATGTTTCTAAATCAACCCCACACAACACAGCTACCTACCTGTAACTAAAGCTATGATGGATTCACCATTTCATTCTAGTTAATAAGTAACTTGGTTGCCTTTGCTCTTTGGGAAAGTGCACAAGAAACTGTTAACCACAGGCTGAATGCAAGTGTCTGGCTACCTAGGTAAAAGTGTGCACCAACTGCAAGATTTGGTTCAGATCCGGATTCGACGCTTTGTAAAACCACCCGATTTGGCTCAGAATAATTCAGAGGCTCCTCAGTTTCCCCTAGGTGTCCAAGTCCATTTCATCCTCCCTACCCACGTTTATTATTGGGATATCAAAAATTAACTATAACCTTTCCCCTTTGACAGAAACGAATGAAATTTGCAGGAAAAGTAGACTCTCAGTAGTTGATAGAGCCATTTAAAAAGTTTAGAATCATAGAATCATAGAGTTGGAAGAGACCACAAGGGACATCCAGTCCAACCCCCTGCCAAGCAGGAAACACCATCCAAGCATGCTTGACGTATGGCTGTCAAGCCTCTGCTTAAAGACCTCCAAAGAAGGAGACTCCACCACACTTCTTGGCAGCAAATTCCACTGTCGAACAGCTCTTATTGTCAGGAAGTTCTTCCTAATGTTTAGGTGCAATCTTCTTTCTTGTAGTTTGAATCCATTGCTCCGTGTCCGCTTCTCTGGAGCAGCAGAAAACAACCTTTCACCCGCCTCTATATGACATCCTTTTATTTGTTTGTTTTCTTTTTAAAGGAAACATATATAGATTTTAGATTTAGCGGCAGAATAGATGAAATTTTAAGGCCAGGATGCATATTCTGAGGGTATGAATCCTGTTAAATCTCATAATGATAGATGCAGTGGTTTTCCTGCAAGGGCAGCCATTACCATTTTAGGATGAGAACTACTTAAACCTCTCCTAGTGTATCGTAGGTAATTGGTGTGAAAAATGCAAATGTGAGTGAGGTGCCCCTAGGAAAACCTGTCAAATGCAAATAGCTCTGGGCTGTTTGTGCTAGACACCTTTAAGGTTAATTTTGGAAAGGGAAGAATTAAGGGATCCACTTTCCAGGTAAAGTAATTCATTCTACTTACAGGCTAACCACAGCCCATTCGTTGAATCTGATCTAGCAAGCTGCAGGAAGTGGCCTTTCAGCCCCCTGGAACTTTATCTCTTGATCTGATCAGAATATAAAGTGATTTTTATCACTTTAGAGGGTGATTGCTAAAGAAAAGACATGCTTTCTTTGTCAATCACATTGCTGAAAAGCTGCTTGGATCCAGAATTGGCCTCCACAGTCACTTACGGACACATTGTTAAAACCGTGTTTATGGAAGACAATCTTACTCGGCTACAAGTGATCGCCAAAGAAGATGTGTGCCTGCATGTCTGTGTATGTGCTAAATATGTGCTTGTGTTCTGTTTGATGTAGCAAATCTATGTGTATGAGTGTGTAGTTTGTATTTCTGTGTGTGCATGCACACAGGTGCACTGCCATGTGGCTCTTGTGAAGGGATGGCTGAACCACCCACCAGGGAAGAAGGGGTGAGCGAAGATCTACACCAGGAACCCAAAACTACATTTGGAGCAAGGTTGGGAGGAGACCAGCAGCCAAGAGACCACTGTAGAGCCAGTGAGGCTACTAAGGAAGAGGCAGATCTAGCCTCCAAGGACCACATCACAGCCACTGCAGCAATTGATGCATTCATTGGAGGTTGGATCTGCTGTCCCTGTGGATCCTGCTGCCTGAGGTGGTCTTCTCACTTTGCCTCATGGGAGGGCTGGCCTTGATTACAGGATTGACCTGTGAGTCACAGAAGAGGTCTTCCTACATGCTCTCTTCCCTCTTTGGTGTTTGCTTGCCCTTTCCCCACCAACCCACCCTTGTCCAGTAGTGTTATGGCTAGCTTAGAGATACTCTTTTTGCTTTCAGAATACACTTGTATTCTGCATTAAATAAAACGCCTGAATTGCCAAGGTGTCCTGAAATACTTCAGGGGTCCCTGCTTCAATTCAACACGTACGTAATTTTCTCAAAAAAACATCTGACTTCTTAATTTTTAAAAAAGACAGCCTTAGTTCAATATTTCATTTTCTTCTCTCATACCCAGCAAATCGCCCAGGGGTAGAAAAGGTATTACCAATGGATATAAGAGTCTTGGACAGGCTCTTAGCATAGGGAGAGAGGGCTGTGTCGAACATCACTCCAGAGACCTCATTTCCAGGCCTCCCTCATTGTTAGGATATGACCCAACAACAACAACAACAACAACAACAACAATAAAATGGAGTTGTTTGAGTTTTCTCATCATCCTTAACAAAATAAAATTGCCAACCCCTTAAAAGTTTTTAGAATATATTAGTAATAATGATTTTATAGGATGTGTGCAAACTACAACAGCCATTACATCTACCTTTTGCAAGTACTTCACCACTGGCTTTTTCTTCAAAGGAATTCTTAAGCTATCTTGGCTATTTCCATATTCTGCTTCACAAACTCTCTTTGAAGGAGCGTGTGCCTCTCTCTCTCTCTCTCTCTCTCTCTCTCTCTCTCTCTCTCTCTCTCTCTCTCTCTCTCTGTGTGTGTGTGTGTGTGTGTGTGTAACACAAACCAGAAACTAATAATAAGGCATTATGTAATAGCAATTAAGTTCAAACCATTCTGTAATCACAATTCTGCAACACAATTTGGTTATATTAAGTGTTTCTAAAAACATGTAAGAGAGGCTAGTGAACAGAGGCACACCATTTATTCTGATCTGCACACTAAGTACTTCACAATAAATTCAGTCAAAAGAGAAAGATGAATTAATTTAGCAAAAACAAACAAACAAACAAACCAGCCAGTCAGAATATTTCAATAGCTATCTTATACAAGCAGCAGAGAAACCGAATTGGTGAAACAATTAGTAATGAAACTGAAACAATTACAATATTATCTGAGATACCTATAATTTCCTAGGGAATATGAAAAAAATGTTCTCAGTGCTTCATTTACAGGCACTTTCCCATGTTACTTACAGTGAGGAGAAAAAGTATTTTATCCCCTGCTAAATTTGCCCGTTTGCCCTCTGACGAAGAAATGACCAGTCCATAATTTTAATGGTAGGTTTGTTGTAGCTGTGAGAGACAGAATAACAACAGGAAAAACCCCAGAAACCCAGAAGACAAAAGTCAGAGATTGATGTGCATTATAATGAGTGAAATAAGTGCTTAACTTTAATTGTGGCTATCAATTGCATGAAACAAAATTTCAGTTCAATTTCACTTTTCCACTCATTGATATCAACTCTGCTTTTTTAGCCCTTGAACATGCACTTAATGTGTTTTTTTATTATTGCTGTTCTTTTGTCTTTTATGTAATACAAGCCCTTTAAATGCTAATGATTATGATGATAGTTTTAACATTTTCCAGCTTCTAATATGCAAAAAATGCCACAAATAGAATCATACAACATAAAGAACCCAACCTTTACCTGAAGAACAAATATTCTATTCAAACTTTTGTTGTTGTTGAAAACTTCTCTGTTGCTCTCTCTCCCCCAAACTTCAGTAATACCAAGGGTCCTGGGAAAGTGATGCAGAAACCCACACTTTAAGACCGAAGACACATTGGAATGGGTTCACAGGAAAGCAGCAAGATGGTACCAGTGTTTTTGTTAAGCACACTTCAAAACAAAGTGTGCTCCAAAATTGCCATTTTTATTTTGAAGGAAAGGCTGCCAATTAATAGCTGTTGCTGGTGAGTTGTAAGCCATAAATAGTACAGTAATTTCTATGCCTTTCTCCTGCCTTGCAGCTGAGGCTGGAAAAGTGGGTGGCAGAGGGACACCCAAGCTGTGTTCCCATGGCAGTTAATTCCATTTTCGTGATATTTCTCTGTTAATTTCCACATTGTATTTGATCTCTCTTTCTCTCCCATCTCCCATCCATCTTGGGATACATGCCTCTTCAAGTTCTCTCCATCGCATTCTGTTGTTTGCTTCCATGTATTCACACAAGCCCTGCTGTTAGTTTGAGCTTCCACATGATATAAAAATCACTTCCGGAACTATAGTGAACTTTAGTGGGCCTGTAGTGAAATATAGCACAAGTTTAGCACTCATTTCAATTATTATTTGCAGACAGATTTGTTTTTTTGTTTTTCTGCAAGCCAAGAACACAAAAATGAGCACTAAACTTCCACTGTTGTTCCAGAAGTGGCTTTCACATCACATGTGAAAGCTCATATATAATGCGTAACTTAAAAGTTTCCCTTGTGTCTGTGGCATTAGGGCTTCCTCAAAACAGGAATGGGGAACTTCTGATTCGGGGGCCAAATGCAGTCTTCAGACTTCTCCCGTCCCCTCTCCAAGCCATGACCCTCACTAGCCCTTCTCCAATCCTTCACGGAGTGCTTTTGCCCAGATGAAAGGTGTCCCTGAACCATAAATAATGCCTCTCGCTCGCATGGATGGAGAACTGAAAAATGTGTGTGTAGAAACTTCTGACTTACAGTAGACCACATTCCCGCCACATATAACTACGGTAAGGGTCACTTCCATTGTTCCACACTTTCACTCCCGACTCTGCCCACCTCTAGTATGTGGTCCCTGAAAGGTTCTCTGAAGGCAATGTGGCCATCCAGATGAATAATGTTCCCCATCCAGCTTTAGAGACATTTGTCCTTTATAGAGAGAGGTTCAAGGTCAAGTGCACCGCTTAAGCCCCAAAGCACTCATCTAACTTTTTGGGAGAATAAATGGTGTTCCCTGCTACCATGTACTGTATATCATAAAACTTTTTTAAAGTATATATATTTTTATGAAGGTTTTCTCCATTTGGTGAAAATAGGAGCAGCTCTGTAATGGGGATTCTCATCTAAAAACTTATTGCTCTGTGGGAAATGGATATAACATGAGGATTTGGGGAAGGGTCCAGGAAAAAAATATGCTGTGGTAGCACTCTTGTCCAAACCTTTAGTTTTCAGACCAATAAAAAGATAACTAATTTATTTCTTCTTCAATTCTTGCGGTTCCTATTCCATACGGTGTGTGGTGTGATTCCATACTGGTGTGATTTCAAAAATTACCAATCTTGTATTTCCGTAAGGATTAGTGTGTTCAAATTTACAGGAAAAAAAAAATCTTATTTACAAACACCATACTTTACTTTAAGACCTAATGTTTTTTCATTTCAAAAAATCCCTCTAAAGCACTAGATCTTTTATATGGGATAGGACCAAACTGAAAATACACAAACACTTCTCCACCACCACTATCTACTCTCCAACACTCTGAAGCAAAACATTATCCTCAACGGATGCAGAATACTTTTTCCTTTCTTTTTTGAGTTAGAAGAATATGGACAAATTAGTCTTTTTTTAAAAAAAAACACACACTAAAAGTGGTAGAAGGGATGCTGCCTAATAATCAGTCAATCAATCAATCAATCAGTTCAACTGTGCTGTAAAATTCCTCTAGGCTATGCTTATAAATGTTATCTTAGATTGATGGCTTCCATGGGTGTAGCCAGGATTTCTGTGCTGGCAATTTGAGTTGTAAAAACCTATACTTAGAAGAGCAGAGATGTGAAGCCAATGGAGGATCTAATTTGAACCTCAAGTCATCTCCAGACAACCTGTTTATTCATCCTAGTTTGCTTGCACAAAGCTTATGCAGAGGATAGACTGCATCTAGCCTTTGCTGTGAATTCATTCTGATTTGTTTGAGGAACAGTTATATAACGAGCATCATCCTACACTTTCATTGCATTTCCTGGCCACTTTTCAAGCTACAAAATGTCAGGTTTTTTTTTTACAGTGGATAAATTCACTAGGGCAACAGAGACTTTTAATCCACTTTAGCTTCACAAAGCTCCCTTGAGCAAAATAGTGGCTGTCTGGTGGCACCCTTAGAGGAGTTTGGATCTGATATCCCGCTTTATCACTACCCTAAGGAGTCTCAAAGCGGCTAACATTCTCCTTTCCCTTCCTCCCCCACAACAAACACTCTGTGAGGTGAGTGGGGCTAAGAGACTTCAGAGAAGTGTGACTAGCCCAAGGTCACCCAGCAGCTGCTTGTGGAGGAGCAGAGACACGAACCCAGTTCCCCAGATTACGAGTCTACTGCTCTTAACCAGACCACACTTAGTCTTCTCTGAACATTCCAGTTAATGCCAGTCTACAAATCATTTGAACGGTACCAGTGAATATTATCTGACAAGCCGCAGAAGTCTGAATAAAGAGTTTAATTTGTTCTTGGACAAGTCTTGCGTTCCTAGCCTAATTTACATGGAGAAAATAATCCATTGTCTTTAGACATATTACTGATTGTAAAAACAGAAGGCACACGTTTTAAACACTATAGTGATAACAATATTTAAACAAAAATGTGTTTATCTAACTGCAAAGAAAACATAAACATGCACATCCTTACATAAAACAAGGCTTATTTTAGAATGTTAACATCTGCAAATATACAGGGTTCAATGAAGCACTCTTCTGTCACAGGTATGTACATATATAATTCTTAATTACACTGGATATAATTTATAAAGTAACATTTTTAAAAAATGCAAAATAAAAAATATCTTTACAGAACAACTTTAGGATAGCCATCTGTCAGCAAAGTACAATGTTTTAAAGCCTGGTTCACACATGCATGGTGTATTTATTGTGTCCACATGTGACTATATATGTTGGTAAACCAACACATGAAGGAACTTTAATGTGAGCTGCATAGCACGTAAAGCAGCCAGCGGCGATTTTCATGATTGTGGCAACAAATTCTCCAGTTACCACGATCACAAAGAATGCTGTAGTTATTTCTATATACCTCTTGGATATCAGTAACAATCCTCTACAGGCAGGTACACGATTGTGTAATCACATACTTGACCTCACAATGGAGGTGGGGGAAGAGACACAACCAAGGATTTCAGTAGCTAAGCAATCCTGCTATCTCCAATTCCCTAAAAGAAAAGCCAAAATGGAAGAAACAAGCACGATACCCTATGGTGATCTCTGTGTAGGAGTGCAGACCAACACACCCTACTTAGCATTTTCTGCAGGCTTGTAGAAAAGTTTCAGGAAAAGTGGTAGAAATGAAGCAAGTGGTTCCACCTGCCCATTTTTAGTAAAAAAATAGTTGAGTAAAAAATGAGCCTTAATTTATGACTGAACTGACAGCTGAGATTTATTTCTGGTTGAAATTACAGTGGTACCTCTACTTACAAATAACTCTACTTACGAATTTTTCTACTTACGAATGGAGCTCCGTCCGCCATCTTGGATGCAGTTTAGATAGGATTTTTTCTACTTACGAACTTTTCCTCCCAATGCATTCCTATGGGATTCAACTTACAATTTTTTTCGACTTACGAATGTGTGTTCGGAACGCATTAAATTCGTAAGTAGAGGTACCACTGTATGTCTTTCTCCAATAGTCCCTCCTTTTTCATTTTAAATTTCAGTGCTTTGGGGGGTACTATTCACTGCTGCAGCAGACGTCTTGGAATAGAAATCCTGTTGTCTTACTGGAATTTACTATAAGACGCAACATCAGCAGAATAAGCATGCAATCCAGAGAAATTTACACATGCTAAAGATTCATTAAAATAAAAGAAATACGTACAACTATTTTATACCATCTCACACTTACTGATTTCAGTTCTGGTTTAAATCATTGTTTTAACTGCGTAATGTGTTTTATGAATTTTGTTTTTTGTAATGGCTTCAGCTACACTAATAAATAATATTCATATTCATTTGCTTACAAAAGTTGGCTTTCTCCAACAGAATAATCCTACCAAGGACGGAACCTTTGCTTCCAACCATATGGGACTCTATAACATGAAGTGTTCCCCCACCTTGCAATAAATCCAAACGAGATGTGGTTGCTGGATGCATAAAACATGCAGAAACTGGAAAAAACACGAGGTTGAATCCGTGCACGGGGTTTCTCCTTTGTCTCCTCTTAAATTGTAATCTTTTATTATCATTGTTTCAATCATAATCTATCAGATTAATATTTGTTGTGTTTTTAAACTTGGAAGTCTTTGTCTAATTGAAAGGGATTATTATATAGCTACAGAAATACTTTAATTGT
This sequence comes from Zootoca vivipara, assembly GCF_965207765.1. Lineage (NCBI taxonomy): Eukaryota > Metazoa > Chordata > Lepidosauria > Squamata > Lacertidae > Zootoca > Zootoca vivipara. Next base: position 44,231,981 of record NC_142586.1, read on the forward strand.
ACATCTGAAAATCAGATATGTAAATGTAGGACTGATAATTAGTGATGGGCCAACTTCTCCTGGCTTGCTTTGTATCTACTTTGTCTTTCAAAGCCTTTTCTTCTGCACCATCACTGGTTCCCCCATCCTTAGACTCAACCTAGTAGTGTAAGTGGAGAGAGAAACCATCAATAAGGATGGCTGGCAATAGCCTGATGCTTAAGTTGCTAGGATTCCTAAAAGCAAGAGACACCCATAGAACTTGTATCATATAATGCAGGATCTTTAGTCTGTCAGCTCTTTGATTAACTAAGAAGGTCACAGATTTTTATGTGTAACTAAAAGTTTAGTTTATTAGGGTGCAATCCTACAGTCCCTGGGTAGAACTACTTGTAGCAAGAATGAAGGTAGAAGCAATGAGAGACAAAAGACTACTGCTAAAACTTAAAAATTGAGGTCTCTCTTTTATTTCTTGCTTTGTTTTTGCTACAAGCTTATTTCACTGTTAAAATCCAAGCAGCCTTGAATGCTCCTTAATATGCATTTAAATGTATGCCACCTTACATTTACATGATTCTTTCTAGTTCAAATATGGAGGTCCACTTGTGAAGTACAGTAACTGGAAACTGTACACGGAATAATGGCTTATCACATTTTAAATCTTTGATTTGACGTTTAACCTTCATGTCAAGAAGAGTTAACTTTTCCCCATTATTCACAGAATATTTTTCTTTGAAAAAAGTCAGCACAAATTCGCAGGAAACGGAATTGTCAAATCAATTCCATATAGCAGCATATGAAGTGAGTCACTGAGTGAAACTCTTCTTGATGAGCACATTAGGAAAATTGGCATTCAGTTCTAGGACAACTCTATTATCAATTTGTGAACAGAAGGACACGTCAAGTAAGGAAAGATCTTTGCAAGACTCCAGCAATTTTCTTAAAGAAGCAGGGCTCACCATTCTTGTGCCTAGAAAAGAAGGGGGGGCAAAAGGGAAAAGAAACCAGTTGAAAGTTAAATAAATAAATAAACAGAATACAATGTGCTATAAGGAAGGCGAGGAAGTGCAATGTTTATTGTCTCTAAAAAGATTTCATTTTAATGGGGCTTTTCCTTATCCAAATCAATAGCACAAACTGAAGCCTCTCCGACATCCAAACACAGGCTTAAAGGCCAGTGTGGCATAGTGAACCCAGAAGACTTTGTTCACCCCTGAAGCTCCCTGGATGGTGTTTATAAGGTTGCTGTAATGATAAAAGGGCTACTCGTCTTCTTTGAGAAAGGTAGAATAAAATGTGTGGAGGTGAGGAATTAGCAGAAAGTCACATAACAGTCATTAGTTTTACACTAACTGCCTCCTTTCCTATTATCCTCTCTGACACATACTGGAAAACCAGTTCTGTGTACTTGATAAGTCCTTTCTATCAGTAAAATGGCCCAGCTGAGACTAGCCCAAAGCACTAACTACAGAAATCAAAACACGCTCTGCACAATCTTTGTAGTGTGCAGAAATGTGGTTTAATTAAAACAAAAGCATGTGTTCCATCCACAACTCCCCAAATGCACCCGTTGTTCTTCTTGTGACTATTTAGAGAGGGACATCACTTAGAATGCAACAGGTCAGAAGAAATCATACATCATATCCTTTCCTCCAAGCTTCATGGTATTAACGGTCAAAAGGTATTACTATAACATTTCACAGGACTCGTTCTGAATTTTTGATAGTTGCTCTCATTGGGCCAGCTACCCACAATTAGTTTTAAATCATCACAGATGAAAAGAGTCAGTTTTTTCCTTGTACAAATTATTTGATACAGGCATGTTAAGGTGTGCTTAAGACCACCTTGTTGCCAACAAGCAGAATTTCATTCCTTTGCTTTATTTACCATATGTGTATATCTATTTAAAAAATCTGAACCGTGGGTTGTATTGGGCTAAGTCCTATTCAGAGTAAACCCACATAAATTAATAATGCCCATTAACTTCAACAGATTTGCACAGGAGTAGGACTAGCACTGATTACTACCCGATGGGAAAAGAAGTTAGAACAAGTATCTTCAGATTGTTCTCTAAAATGTTCTTGGAATCCGACAGCTCCCAAGACAGGGAATACTGCATTGAAATGGTGGTGGAAGGGTTAAAGAGTGGCCTGGGAGTTCTGTGGAGACCTTTCAAAGGGAAGCTCTTAGGAATTCAGGCGCAAGATGCCTTTCTGGAGAGGGGACCATGTTTTTAATGTGCTGCTTATTTCTGTACAGAAACTGAGTAACTGCATTTTGAAACTGTCAAGGAAAGCTGATGATTTTGACAGCCATGAAGGGGACAGTTGGAGCTTTTGGCATTCTAGGAAGGTGTGGGAGGTTTTGGGGGGGGGGGCGTTTTACAGCATGTATGAGGTAGTGAAATATTCTTGTATACAAGGGGGAAACGCATTGTTATTCCTCCTTTCATGCCCGGGTGGTTTTACATATTTGAAAAGAGAGCTTTTACATTTGTGTGAACTTACCTAGAATTACAGATTTTAATTCAACGAGTCTGGATAGCAACTGATGCATTGTGCATACAGATGGCTTAAACCCACCACATTCTTCTAAGCTGTACTTTATGCTGCCTGACTGCAGTCAAAATATCAAAAGGGAGTTTTGTTTTTCTGGAGCATGTTCTTTGCCCTTATTTAAGCATAATCCACACATATGCTGCAGTTTATGTGATCGCACAATGGCACCGCATATGGTGCCCTGCCGGCAGGGAACAAAACTATGTATTCCACTTTCACATATTGCCCATTTTCATACTTTAATCAGTCCACTAAACCTGGCATTTCAGGATTAACAAACAGGAAGTAATGCGAGGGGCAGATATTACTACACAACATCATCTAACAGGGTGACCAAGTTGCAGAATTGCAAATACTTTAGTCCTTTGACGTATTTGTGCCTCTCAAATTCAGTAACTGCACCGATTCCTATATCAAAATTTCTACAGCAGAGGAACTAAACATTTTGCTGTGACATCTTTGTCTGTTCTTAATTTTTTGTTCTTAGTGCCAACAAGAGAGCTAGATGGGAAAGGGGGCAAAACTAACTTTCCAAAAGAAGGGATTAAAGTTCTCCCTACGGAAGAGATTGCAGAGATTTAGGCAGAGACTGAGCTCAAGAAGGAAGTACATACAGGTGTGGGAGGTGGGAGTGCACTGAGCCACTCAAAAGTAGTGAAGGCAAATCTATCAGCATTTTTATGGATTCAGTTATTGTTGTAAGACATCTTCAGCTTTGAAGAGTTTGGAATTAAAAAAATAAATACTTATATCCCATGCCTGCCTCCCAAGCACCTCAGTAGTAGCAGCAGCAGCTTGCAACAAACATTTTAAGATGAATAAAAACAATATATTAAAGCCTAAGATTTACCACACAGCTTAGAAAACACCCAAAGCATCACTAATCCAACAAACCATATCCGTTCTAAAAAGTAAGGTCTTGATTGAGCTCCTGAAATGTGCAAAAGAGTCCTTTCTTTGGAACCAAAATTTCAAATCCGTATTCTATTGGAATACTAAACAGCATGACTAAATAGAAAAATGCCTCGGGCTTCGATCCTAAACACATGCTTGAACACAACTTGGACTTATTTATGAGGAAACACATAGAACTGAGCTGTTTGGGGAGGCTTTATTAACCACTGCAATGGAAAAATTGGTGGAAGCGTATAGTTTAACATTATACAAGGGGTTTGGTGTATTGTTTTCTTTTGCTGTATGAAAGGTTGAGATCATTCCATCTGTATAGATGGGCTTCTGCAACACCAGCAAAGATGGAAGAATCCTGCTGCCTATGCAGTCACACAGCATGACACTTGTGTAAATGAACAACCCCCTTCTTACCACATTATACTGGAGCAGCATTTTTTTCTAGGCCTGGAATACCCAGAACTAGTGCTTTGATTTTATGCGTCAATGAATTAGCTTCTTTTGGCTTCCTCTGTACATGCCACAAACACAGGAACATTCATATGAACTATTTAGTATGGATATTTCAAGGCTGTGTATCAGAACACAAGGAATTCCATTATTATTGTACTTTTGGCTATGATGTGTAACCTATAGAAACAACTCCTTTTTAACCTTCATGAAAAAGCTTTCGTTTTGACTAGCAAAAGCTTTCTACGGTTTTAAGCTGTAGTTTAAGTTTTAAGCTTTTGGGGCTGGGTGTGTGTGTGTGTGTGTGTGTGTGCGGAGACAGTCTCTTATACCAATTGCAATAGAAAATGAAAAATTATGCTGATTTCTTTTTTTAAAAAAAAAATAAAAATTTGGTTTCTTTTTGAAGAAAGAAGCCCAACAGAGCACTCTATTATGTGCTCTGCAAGAAGCTGTTTGATCATAAGGTTCACACTTTATAAATATATCCTGTCACACACTATTCAAATTCCAAGAGCTTTTGAAAACCGGCAATTGCAGTTAAAACATTTTCAGGAAATCATCAGAAAACTAGTCCCTTTAGCAGCAAAGGATAAACGATTAAACAAATTTGCTGCCTGCTTCACAATCCAGTAAATCAAAGAATCTGGAATTAAACTGGTCTAACCCCATAATCCATTACGCTTTGAACCAGTGAGAGCATGTTCACGGAAACTTTTTATATGTGAATCATGAACCCAGTATTTACTTTCAAGACCACATCTTCTTTTATACAACACATACGTTTATCTTCTGCTGTTGATACAATCAATCGATTTAAAGAAGATCCAAGTGTTTTTATGGCTACTCACCCAAAATATCAAGCTGCCGGAGATTAGTACAGTTTGCAGCAAGTTCATCTATGTCGGAATCACACACAGACCTGTTGGCTGTCAGAAAGAGCTTTTGCAAGTTTGGGAGTTTACGCGCAAGGTGCGCAAAGCAGCCGGTGCTGCTCTGAAGGGTTGGGCACCAGCCAAGATCCAGCTCCTCCAACAGTGGGCAGCCGGAAGCTAGCTCTGCTATTCCATTTTCAGTAATGTTTTTACACCGCCATAAATCCAGCGTACGAAGTTTTTTGCACTTGGCTCCCATCATGCTAGCTATTGTGTCATAGTCTTCAATCTGCGAAGAAATAAAACTCATTTGGAGCATACTGGTATTTATACCCTCAATCTTGCATTTAAAATTATGAGCCTGTTAGCTGCAGGTTAGACACAAGCATCACACATTTCAAGTGTGTTTATAAGCAAATGGTTTGTAATACCCATATGCAGCCTGCAAAACTTATTCTGTGCAACTTCACACACTTCAGGTCAAGTAGCCTAAGCCTCCTAAATAGGGATGGCGAACCTGCCAACAGGTCATGGGTAAGCCCCTAGGGACTCCCTCCACTCATTTTGTGACTACAGTGGTACCTCGGGTTACAAATGCTTCAGGTTACAAACTCTGCTAACCCAGAAATAGTACCTCAGGTTAAGAACTTTGCCTCAGGATGAGAACAGAAATCGCGCTCCGGCGGCGCAGCGGCAGCAGGAGGCCCCATTAGCTAAACTGGTACCTCAGGTTAAGAACAGTTTCAGGTTAAGAATGGACCTCCGGAACGAATTACGTTCTTAACCAGAGGTGCCACTGTATTTGGGATACACCATGTGGTAAATTCTGTGTTGAAGCAATTCCATATACTAAGAGAACACAATGTTTAAAAACCTGTTTCATGGCAGAGTATATGGGTGGCAACCATCTTGATAATGGTACTTAAGCTATGAGTTAGTCAGGAATGGCACCATGAATATTCTTCAACTATAGAGGATTATTACTCAAAAGAAACTATCTGTATATATTTACAACTCTGCCACAAAATTAAGCATGCTCCTATTTTTAACTGCTTTGCTTTAACTGCTATGCTTTTTAATGGGTGTGTTTTATACATATAATATTTTAATGGGATATATATATACACACACACACATATTGCATTTTTAATGTTTTGACAGAATTGTTTTATTGTGTATTTGAATTAAGTGTAGACACTTCATAATTGATTTTATACTTGCAAACTGCTTAGAAGCCATTTTGGCATGGAAGTGGTATATAAATCGATGAATAGTAGTAGTAATAATACAATGTCTGTTCTGCAGAAGAATTGTGATACATAGGAGCAGGGAAGCTGCAGATCATGGACCAATCACCGATGACACTGTATAGTTTCTTCCTATACTTTTTTTTGGGTGGGTGGGGGGAGAATTTTCAAAACACAGCCATGGATGCTGCAATCTGCCTGTGTGTGGCATTGGAAAGCCGAGGGAGAAATAGGGTTGAGATGTAAAATATATAACGTCCACCCCACTCTACACACACAAAAAGGTTTTCCATGGCAGATTTCAGCTTCTGCAGTGGAATCTGATGAATAATTATCCTAATTTGAGCTTGGGAGGAGGGAATATACAACTGAAAATCATATGCAGTCTAGCTCATAATCCTAAAAGTGCACAAGTAGAAGGAACTGACCATTTAAAAATCTGGAAGTTATATATTTGTATATACACATGCACGTGACAAGCGACATCATCACATGAGAAACACCACAATAGGGATTTCCATGACTTGAACTAAATACATAAATTAATTCTACCCACCTATGGCTATACACAGGAGGATTTCTGCAATTCCTACAAAGTAGCCCAAGTGATGAAGTAGAAGCTTGGCAGATGGACAGGTGTAAGTTCAAGCAAACATTTATTTTATCTTTTTATAAGAAGTGCATAGGTGTTAGATGAAAGGATGAAAACAGGCGGTTTGATTTTTCTGTAAGTGAGCTGGGAAGTCCAAATTCTGATTACATACGCTGAGCCTGGACTTTAAAAACTTACCATTACACAGCTACCCAGGCTGAGGTGCTGAAGATCTGAACAGAAGTTCAGAATGCTGAGCAGTGCTGTTTGCTGCCATTGGGGAACACATCAGAAGCAAATATAGAAAGCAAACACAAAGAGAAAGGGTCAATTAGACATTAAAGGCTGTCACCACTTTCCCTGAAATTCAGCTCAAAACCTAGGTAACAGACACCACAAATGCCATTTAATGAGTCCCCAGATGCTCTAACCATTGATTGGCTTAGAGTCAAGGTAATCATTACAAGCCTTTATATAATAAGTCACTCTGGATGTGGTTTTGCATGCCCCGAAGACACCTTTATTCCCATGACCTATCAGTTCCTTTCCCTTAGGAAAGCTCTTAGAAGTCGGGCAAATTCAAACAACAAGCAAGGCCACCCCAAAAACACAGAGGGCTGGTGACATCCCGGAAAAGTGCAGCGTCTTTGACATTCACTGATCGGCTGCAGCCTGATGGAACTGCCAATAGAGTCACACAGCATCAGGACCGAGCTGGTGACTTTAATGTCACAGGATGCTCTTGCTGACAAGGGTACTGACAATCATCGAGCACCTGTCACTAGCAACATACAGATGGAAACAAATACAACGTGCACTTTGCAGTCATGTTGCTGCTATTTTAAACATGCTTATGGTGAGGTGCCACATCATTAAAACATAGCGAGAGGGACTCCACCAGAATATCAGATGCACCTTGCGAAATAGCTTCTTCTTCTTTTTTTGAGGTTGCAGTGAGCATTACAACTTTAATCATATCATACACATCTCACACAAAATAATCACAAATTCGTATTCTAAATTAGTAGTCCAAGTTGTCCTGAGATGTAGTTTTCTGTATTTCATATCTTAGTCTGAAGTGTGATATTTAGTTTAGAAATATGCTTGACAGGAAAATAAACTGGGTGGGGACCAACGTAATTAAATAAAAATTCTGAATGACTTACTTCTAGTAGAGTAAAAACATTAAAAATGTTATATTTTACTGTAACATAATAAGTTTGGTGTATTCCTTTGACTTGAAAAGGACTTTTTCAGGATTTTTACTGAAGGAAAAAAATACTATTCATCAATGGTTAACTATGAGATGTATTTATGTAAGTCTTATCTAATCACTAATTATCTGCCTGCAATGTCAGATTAATATAACGATTTGCAATATTGTGCAACTGTTAGTTATTATTAACAGAGGCTTGACAGTCATGTCAGGAATGCTTTGATGGTGTTTCCTGCTTGGCAGGGGGTTGGACTGGATGGCCCTTGTGGTCTCTTCCAACTCTATGATTCTATGAGATAATGCTACAGTGGTTGATACTTTTAACATTAGTAAATCGCTACATAGCTTTTAATATTTCTGTAAGCAAATACTGATTTTCAGTATTCAAACATATGTTTGATAACCTCTTTAGTACCATAGTCTTTATGGACAATTGATTATTATCAATTATTAATGGCACAAACGAGTCCTAAACAGGCTTACTTTAATATACAGACATGATGACTCAATAGGTTTAGTCTTCAAGGAATATTTCTACAACATAAGGGGAGATGGAGAAAAGAAAGGAAAGGGCAAAGTCCAGCTATCAAAATGTTGCACAAGTCCATTTATTTAATGGTGAAAGAAAATGAAAGCCAGACTAATCAAATATAGTTGGACATGCCTTATTCTACTGAAGTACTTATCAAGCTTTTGTAACACATGCCCCCTCAGCCAACATAAAAAAACAACCCATGTTCCTCCTCAAACCTGGCTCCTGTAATTATTTTATTTGAATTTTCAAATGGCATGATATATTGTGACTTTCACATTTTTACTTATATTGTACATATTGTTTGAAAACACTCATGCCCCCCACCCCGAGATCTACTGGAGATAGATTGGGATTATCATAAATAAAACTTTTTGCACCTCAGGATGCTTATTTATTGCTTGTACGTGTTTTACAGTATCAATTTTAACTTTGTATGCGCTGTCTTGGTTAGGCTTCAAACATATTTCTATTCTTTGTTTTGCCTACTTCATAGCAATTGTCACAACTGGGTTGGGCATTGGGGCAATCCTTTGTCTTGGATGGAGGGGAGGTTGTAGTCTCTGCCTGCCCTTCCAAATGGATCCTGTTAAAGTGATCCAGGGGGAGCGGCCATGTCTACGTGCCCTGGTGGGGACAGGGCCAAGGGCACTCCCCCAGATGGCAGTCCCTGCGGGGGTGACCCTATTTGATATAATTCTTAGGAAGCCCCTGCCTGGATTGACATACGTGCCAAACCTCTTTCATCGGCGTTCAATACACTTGTGGCCTGTTTCAATCCAAACCAGCCTATGTGGTCCTTTATTTGTCTGCAGGTTGGGGACTAGGGAGCACAATGCCTGGACGCGCAATTGAAATGAAAATAAACAAGCTGTATGATTCCATTTAAACAGCGCCACTTTAAGACTTATTTAGAAGTCAGTTTTTGGTGCAAATTAGGACAAAATGTGCTGTGCTTTAGAAAAAAAAATTGCATGTATGTTTGGAAAACTGAAAGAAGTATTTTGTTGCCTCAAGCAACTTTTATACTACAGGGGATATACCACCTTTTTTGGGTGCAGCAAGAAGGACTTTAAAGGTGGCAGGGAGAATATGAGTATATGCCCTGATTCCTTAAGAAACTTGATTGCAAATAGATAGTGATCTATTCCCCATTAACCACTGTTCAATAATGCCAATCCTAAAATGTTACTGTGTTGTACAAAATTTATAATTATACAAACATAGGTTTGCAACAAGTTCTAAATTATAATCCCTATTATGTACATTCAAATGCAACAATAGCATTAAAAGTCTGAAATGGGCGGGTAGTTAGTTACACAACATATGAATTGATACTTTATTTTGAAAAACATGACATTCTGATACTTTGGGATGTTAAAAGCACTAGAATCATTAGATTTGATAGCTTCATCAAGATATCATGTTGGCTCCAGCACAGAAGTGGAAACAGAAAATCAAGATAAGAATCAAATCAAGATAACATACATATACACACCAAAATAATGGTGTGTATTGTCAAGTTACTATGAACAAAGTACTTTTATTGTCCATTGTGCACCTCAAATGCATCAATGCCAACAAATTCTGGAAGTATGCTGTGAATGCATATTCAATGAATAAAGGATTAAAGAGTCAGCAAATGCTAAGACCACCAGCACAAAACTCTTTTGAGTACAGTATAAGTGTAGTCTTAATTTAGTGTAACTAAAAGATTACTTAGATGACTGAAGCAAAATTGTAACTTGTAATAAGTGCTTTCAAAAAGTAAGAATGTTTAAGTTGTGATTATTTATAATCAGAAAATTTATTACATCTTGGTTTTGTACACAGTTGGTTGCATTTCATGAAGGGAAACTTCTGCTGGATTGTTTAAGCAGAAGGGCTAGGTCTCTTCTAAAAGGCATTTTCAAATGGTAAAACTGTTCCACTCTTGGCCCAACACAGAGAGAACTAGTCCAATTACAGGTGGAGACGAATCTGTGTACGGGGGGAGGTTCAAAAGGTACTCACATGGTGCTCAGAGAACAATCTGCACCTAAACATTGGCAAGACAAAGGAGATGGTGTTGGACTTTCGGAGGAAGACAGGGGAGCTAGCCTGGTTGTATATCGGGGGGGGGGCTGTGTGGAGAGAGTCTCTTCCTTTAAATAACTGGGAGTCCATATTAGTGAAGACCTAACTTGGAAGGTCAACACAGCCCAGGTGGTTAGGACGGCCCAACAGAGACTTCATTTCCTTAGGGTATTGCGGAAGAACAAGGTTGGACAGCAACTGATGATTTCCTTCTATCGGTCCACAATAGAAAGTGTTCTCACATACTGCATTACGGTGTGGTATGCTGGTTTGACAGCCACGGACAGAGAGTCCCTACGGGGTGGTGGTGAAGACAGCACACGATATCGTGGGCTATCCACTAGATGTTATCGTGGGAGACCGTTGTGAGGAACATTCTCAGGGATGACTCACACCCTGGCCAGCACCCTTTTAATCTCCTGCCCTCGGGCAGGAGATACAGAAGCATGATAAGCCGCACCAACAGGTTAAAGAACAGTTTCTACCCATGGGCCACGAGGCTGCTGAATGGAAGACAGCAACATTGCAGCTGATGTTCGGGGTTGGTGGTCGTGCGACAGCACCCAGAGAGTAACAAGGAAGGAGAGATTGTGGTGGGGATGGGGGGGGGGCTCGTTTAATCTCACTGGAAACAAGTGGTACAGTGACAATAAAGTATTTCTGTTTCTATGTGCATTGAATAAACATGGGGTGAAGTAAATTTGCAATAAAACTGGCTGCAGATGCAGCCAATAATTTGAGCCTGAAAATGAAACATGCGTACATGTGGATCTTCTGCCTGCACATACTTTAATAACACATAGATTACAACAGGTGTATTTTCCATTGGCAGCAAGGAAGGTATTTATGCAGGTATTTACACTTGCAGAATGCAAGCTGTCGTTACATCTGTGTGTAAGTAATTCACAAAACAGATCAGGAAAAAATTATTTTACTAACCTTAAATTGACTAACCTTTGGTTAGTAACAGAAAGATGTGCTATTGGTGACCTTGAAACTTTGAACAAAATTATCGTGACTGATGCTTTGGCAGTCACTAACTCAGAATGGAGGAAACTTAGGGCATCCCCCCCAAAAAAACTTTCGCTTAGATGACTCTCAGGACATCATAGTAGCAATCAGCATTCCAGGAGAGAGCAAGTTGAGTTACACATGATAGAATGGATGGTATTGAATTCCCACCATACACATTAAAAATCCTGAGGGATTGGGGAGCAGAGAAATGCAGTAAACTAGGAATGCATCTATACTAGCAGATGCAAACTGTATTTATTAGCTACAGTCTTAAGTATGAAATCCAGTGATGGCTGTCCACCAGCAGAATGGACACTGTTGATAGAACATATTTCCCTTCACTGCTTATGTCGTTTGTGTTCCCTCAAAATCTGCTCTGGAGCATTGAGGATCCTTGGGACAGATCTAGGAGGAGGTAGGGGAAATCCTATGTGTGATATCAGGTTGCTGGATACTGCCCTAAGATATATATATATCCCTGAATTTTTTAAACATGAGTACTTCACGGAAGTTACACTCTATTCTGTTTCTGAGGCTTAAGTCTTATCATCACCGATAAAAGAAGAAGAAAAAATTTACCTCTACTTTCGTTCGGTAGAGAATTAGACGTGTAAGGTTGCACAACTTGGCAATGTGATTGAAAGCCTGAGGTGGTAGCTTATCACAGGAGGAGAGATTTAATTCTTGAAGATTCAGACATGTCTCAGCAATGACCTCCAAGCATGCCTCATTGAGGAAATGACCACAAGACAACTCCAGGCGCACTAGTTCTGAACCACAAACCTTCAAGAATCTGTAAAAGGCACATTGTCATGTGGGTTAATTCAACAATAAAATAAGTGTCTTTGCTTATGGTAGTTTATATGGGGGGGGGGAAACCACCTGGATTAAACCCAGTTATTTCTCTTGCCATCTCTTAGTAGCTTGAGAACAATGCTATGCATGCCTAATAAGTAGCCTTATTAGTAAAGCAACAGCTTAAACACAGAACTAAGGGGGGGAACATAATCAACACCAGGGACCAAGAGAAAGCAGTTTAACTAGCCAAAGAGAAGTTTCCTCCCAGCTGCAAGAAGGAAAATTCTACCATGGAAGCATCATGATACACCTAAACCAGAAAGCTAGAGCCCATTTTATAAATTACAAAATTGGTACTCAGAAATGCTGCTATGTGTGCATATTGTAGGAATTCAATTGAAGCTTTCTGATGTACGTACAGTACAGTCAAGCCTTGGTTCTTGAACGGCCCCGTTTTCGAATGTTTTGGCTCCCGAACACCGAAAACCCAGAAGTAAATGCTCTGGTTTTCAAACACTTTTCAGAACCCGGACGTCCGACGTGGCTTCCGCGTGAGTGCAAGAAACTCTTGCAACCATTTGGAAGTCGTGTCTCGGTTGTCGAACGTTTCAGAAGTCAAACGGTCTTCCGGAATGGATTACGTCCGACAACCGAGGTTTGACTCTACAGTATATGCAAAAAAACCCACAAACATGTAACCATCACACATTACAGGTCATTGGATTCGCGCTTGGGTGTTAAGTTAATTTATACACCAAAACGTCTCCTTTGAAAGCATGTTGTAACTTGTGAAGCAGTTCTTTGTGTTGCAAAGAAGGACAGAGGAACTCCAAAGGTTTCCCATATATCCACACAGCATAGCTTGTGCCCTAAACCTAAATGCACTGATATGCTTGTCGCTGTGAGGGACAGTAGCGTCAGGGAGACCCGAACTGCATACATACCATACATTTAAAGCATGCCCCTCAAAAATCATGTGAACTGTAGTTTTTTTAAATGTGTTTTGGGAATTGTAGTTCTGTGAGAGGTAGGCTACAGTTCCCAGGGTGTTTTGGAGGAAAATGTGCCTTAAAATAGGGTGTGTACACAACCCAGGAAACAAGAGAATGATGATGGCAGAAACTACTGTCTCTAGATTAATTGTGACACACCAAGAAGACAGTAAGGAAGGGACAGTGTTGGGACAATTGAGTACAGGCACAAGGCTCATGCACATCTAAGCTTATTTGCAGACCAGATCACATTCACAAAGTCCAGTAGAGTAAAAGCAAACTTTCTTAGGATCTGTATTCATTACTGAACTTATTCTAATGCAGTTTCCCATTAATCAGAAGAAGAATCCTCTAGAAGTGCTAACATAGATTTTGTTTCATTAAATATTATTAGTATCAATTATACCATGCAACTGAAATTTCGAAACACACCAAGCCCTAGAATATTGGCATCACATTATTTCATACACATTTTACATACTGTACATAAGAAGCATACTGTAGAGGCTAATTTTGTAACATTATTGTACTGCAAAATTTTAGACCATAAGACACCAAGCCAACTTTCTTCAAGTAATGTGAACATCCGAGACAAATTCTTACATAAGCATGCCTTTAATGTTCACACACACCCCAAAAAAACCCCACAGAATAAATGTAAACAGATTTGTTTCACTGTCTTCACGATTTACAAAGTTGCATGTAATAAAACGATTGAAATCTCAACTTTTAAAGTATAACTTCTTTAAAATAAAAATTTCTTGCTCCCAAAACACTGAAATATTCTGCAGCAGCACAAACTGTATCCTGCTACAATTGACATTAGCAAGCAGTCCTAAAAACTCTACTGCTCTTCTGATGCCAAATCAGAATTTATCCATATGTAATATGATTATGCACACCATTTTCTCAATTCACATGCCATTCTTCCACTGACAGAGCAATATAAAATATATATTACTAAATTTGATTTATTGTCCCAATCAGTTTTTCCCAAACTCCCTTTTTAGCTCAAGCACAGAAGTTTAGCAAACTTAGTAATTCTCAAAAGTAAAACCTGATGACATTCTTATATAGCCCTAAGGAGATGGACATTATCAATAAGTTAAATCACCTTCAGCTTTGCCTCAGGATGCTCACATGCCTGAAGCATTCTGTCCTCTCGTGGTAATATATCCTTTGCTTGTCAGATTTCTTAGATCACTATTCTAATTTGTTCTATTTCCTTGGAGTTATTACATATTCTACCGATACTCAACATTTTCAGCAATATAAACAAACAGCTACCTACTTATATTTAAAGGACTATAAACATAATCTAAAGTTTGGCCCCCAAAGGATAGAGATACTAGGCAAAGCTACCTCTTGGTTTTTTTTCTACCTAAAAACTAAAATCCTGGACAACTTACTCATGGGTCCACAAGCATCAATAAACTGTAATACGATGGGCTGTGGATTGCAGTCTAATAGTGTTCAACCAATGGGCTGGATCTAGGCCAACCACAAGAGGAGCTCTGTCCATATAGTCCTTGAAAACCTGGACCAGCAGGCTGAGGGACCACCAGAAACTGTATGGGAGGTGATGTGGGGAACTGCAGGGGAAAGGGGAAGGGAATCGCTTCTGCTCCCTTCTCCCATTGAGCCCTTCCACGTGTCTTTCATTTGCAAAAGGTAGGTCTACATCCATCCCAATAACTAGATGGACAATTACTTCTTCTTTTTTAATGTAATGTCTGACATAAAATTTGCTAATATTAAACAATTAGGTTGAAATTAGAAACCACACTTTTAAATCAGTACCATACGAATGACTTTAGCCCAGTCTTTCATGAGTTCCATTTCCCATTAAGCATCAAAAAATATTTTTCTGCACTGTCTATCAGCATCTTAGGTCATCATAATTCCTTAACCTGACTTCCCAATCTAGTAAAGAAGTTCCACTGCTGCAAGGTTACTATTGAACTGACCATGAGGATGTTGTATAAATGATGTTGAATATCTGCAAATAAAGCCAGTAATAAAGTATATGAATCAAAACTAAAACAAAAGCCAGTATTTTGCTTGACTGGGTTAAAGGTTGGGAACTCAAGTTCTGCTGTCCTGGCTAGATTGCCTATCACAAAAGCGAAAGGCTGAACAAGATCAAAACCCACCCAAACATACCTGCCAAGTCCCTGCCTGAGAAATAAGGGACTGGACCGGAAGTAGCGCTGCCGCCATTTTGGAACTGGGCGGAGCATGCTCAGAAGCGACTTTTGATGCTGCTCTGCCCTGTTCCAAAATGGCTGCCGCGCCAGAATAAACCGGGGGGGGGGGGTCATTTTTTCGGCTGGGAACAGCTGGAAAAACGGGGGTTTCCCGGGGAATACGGGAGACTTGGCAGCTATGCACCAAGAAGCCCATACCTGAGTTTGAATGACTGTTGCTGGATTAGGGCCATGTGAAAAAGAAACAAGAGAACGTTTCCTGTCCTACCTGAAAGGAGTGGGAAGCAGGGGTATGGGGATGATTCTCAAATATTTAGTACATCGTGATTCAGAGCACTGACCTGCCAAAAGCAGATAGCGAAATGGTTCCTCTGTTTCCAGTCCAAGATAAATTCAGCCACTGGACAAGGATACAGCGAGACTGTAGGTATTCTAGAGCTGTGTCGTTTATTCTTGCCCAATAAGGTTGCAAACTCAGGTGAATGTACTGCAGAGGATCACAGCAGTGCTGATAAAGTAGCTTACATGTCTGCGATAGTCTACACAGATCTGGGACTGCAAGGTGACTCAAAATCAACTGGATAAGCTGAATTGAAAACACAGAAAAGAACATCACACCACTGTCCTTAAAATTACAATTTCCACTGCATTGGATAATATATCCCATTAGTTCACTGATTTTTAAAAACTGAATACACTTAAGGGGAAAAACACTTTCTGTTCCTAGTCATTTTTCTATTTAGTGCTTCTTTTGTTCCTCCCTCTCTCCCTTGCTTTTTAAAAGACTTTACATAATTAAACTTCTTTTTTTTTTAAAAAAAGCTGCTTTTCTCTCTTTGTTTTTTAAAACCATGCATTAACATAACAGAAGGTATTTCTGCTCTCAAGATAAAAAACAACGGAGTCCTTCTCTCTCTCTCTCTCTCTCTCTCTCTCTCTCTCTCTCTCACACACACACACACACACACACACACACAGCTTGCCCAACACAAACATACAAAATCAGCTATTTCATTATTTGGCATGATTATGTTCTTTTAAAGTCCCATTAATTTCTATCAGAGACTGAAGTACATTATTAACTCCCTTCCATTGAACTTAATGGGGCTTGATTGTGATCACCAAAAATGCAAATCCCCTGAGATCTATGGATGAAGGGTGGAATATAAAATATATAAAATAAAATAAAATAAAACAAGTTAGATCTCTCGAGACCATATAGATTAAGATACATGGGATATAGATATTAGAAATATTCTACTAGTTATTCAGAACACGACTTATATGTTGTCACATAGCCAAACAAGAGTCAAGTATAACAACTCAAGTTCATGTGAACAGAAAAATCAAGTTTGACATTACAGGTATTATAAATAAAAGAACCAAAATCCACACTGAGCGGTTTGCTCCCAATGCTGCCAGAGATACATAAACTGAACTCTCTTACATGATGGTTTTTGTTTTATTGTAAGCAAAACAGAAATATAGGATTTTCAGAATTGCAAACTGACTTATTTTACAATGACACCACAATACCAATGGCTGGGCTGGTGATGGAGTAGGAATCAAGTCAGTCCTGTGCAAGAGGCAAGTTTTCTTCCAAGTCTAATACTATGTGTTATTGTGGTTCATGTAAATCACACTGTTAGTATTTTTGTTTGTTACAAAAATAGGATCAGGCTGAAATGCTTTGTATGCTGTTATTTGTGAGCCCACACACCAGCTAGTCAAAGAAGTACAAAGCGCATTTTCAGACTGTTAAATTGACAACATTCATTGCCATTCCAGTGAAAATTGTAAAGGAAAGTTTAAAAGGAAAATAGTGTTCTTTTAAAGAGAACAAAATTATGCTTCTCATATTTCTCTACTATAACATGGTTAATAAGGATATGAAAAACTCAATAATGTCCCCTTTAACTAATTTCATTTTTAATGTATCTGATAATCTACACATCACTAACTCTGCATTAGAGATAAAAAAATCTTTTAACATGTCAGTATCAACACCAGAAAAGTTAATCCCACTTTAGACTAAAATTACACTTCATGATACCTGAAATGAAAAGGGTATAATGAAATGTCAGTAAGATTATGACATTAAGATGTAACTGAAGTACTTTTTTTGCTTTTGATTAAACAAAGATAACAGCTTCCAAGCCTACAGGCTAATAGCCATTAATCATTACTACTTTAGAGTCTGGTGTCTTGTCAGAAATTTTCTCTCTCTCTCTCTCTCTCTCTCTCTCTCTCTCTCTCTCTCTCTCTCTCTCTCTGTGTGTGTGTGTGTGTGTGTGTGTGTGTATGTGTACCCTAGCATAAAGCACAATTTGATACTATAATGAGTAAGTGAGGAGACATGATGTGTTCAGAACGACTCCCAGAATGCTGTTGAATACCCGCTTTTAAAAACTAATCCTATAACATGCAGAGTCTCTTTCAAACCACTGTGGTTATTATGCATTGCTGAAGAAAAATGGCAGCTGTTGTCTGTTTCTGACGGCATTTCCTTTAAAAGTCAGTTTACATAAAAGAAAATAACTGTGGAGGGAATTTTGAAATATCTCTAAGACTTGTATGGGGGGGGGGAGGAAGAAACTGAAGAGGAGTAAGAGCTCCCAGAGTGAGACTGGTGTTATAGCCTTAACAAATGGCAGGGATTTAGAGCAGGGGTCGGCAACCTAAGGCCCATGGGCCACAAGCGGCCCACGGGGGTCGTTTAACTGGCCCATGAGCCGCCCCTGAACCGAGCTGCCCGCTTGGCGAGTCCCCATGTGCTGCGCTAAATCAGCGCAGCATGGGAACTCGCTCTCACGGCGCTGGAAATCACGTGTGCAGACGCAGATGCTGGAAATCGCGGGTGCACACGCAATCCAGCCCACGGAAGGATCTCCGCTGGAGTGAACCGGCCCAGGCAAGGTAAACCTTGGTGACCCCTGATTTAGAGTGACTACCATTTCTCTTTACAAGAGGGGAAAATATACATCCCCTTGATTTGGTTTAGTATGAATATCTATCAATCAGTTTCCTCCATAATCAATACTATACAACAAACATTGTATTTGATACGGATGAAAACTTATTTTGCATAGTCTAACCAGCAATGATAAACTAGGCTTGCAAAGGTTATTTTCTGTAACAGATCAAAAGGAAAAAGCCAATTTTGGGGGGAGGGGGAGTTCCATTAACAACATAATTTCAGCTAGCTTTTTGTTGGATTTGGGTATTTTTACAAAATATTATTCGGATTTGTTTAATATCACTTTGAGAAGAACTTGTGGTTTATTTAAAACACATCAAGAAAATGGGGTTTTGTTTTTAAAAAGCATGGGCAGATTCCAAAGGACTACGAGTGAAGCCGTTACCACCGTAATCATAGGTATAAAGCTATCTTGAACCCTTGTATCCTAACTGGTTATGGCAATTCTGCTTTAAAGTAAGAATCCCCCCCCCTCCTTTACCTCATAAGGCAATTTATCAAAGTATCCATTAGTTGTCCATTCCTTGAAGGCAGCCGCACTAAACTGCTTATTAAGGCTGTCCATGCTGCAGGTGTCTTGCTCTCCATCTTCTTCTTCATCATCATCCAGATCATTCATATCAATCAATGAAGTATTAAGAGAAAGCACAGGCCTCTCTCTCAAACCATGTAGTACTACTGCATCCAACTCGGTGTAGTAATCCAGAAGAGAACTATTCACTTCTAGGCGAATTAGGTTTGTAGGAAAGTTTATCCGTTTGATACTAGGCGCAAACCGACGTGCCTGAGGTGAATTTACCTTGGTGGGTGGCTCTGACCAAAGGATTTCCCATCTACAAAAAGAAAAGTATACATGTAATACGATTATTAGACAAAATAAATTTATTTTTTTTAGTATTGGTAATGAAATTAAGTTCAAGTTGATAAAAAAATACAGCATGAGGAACACTAAAAGGTGGCTGCTATAAAACAGTCTTAACTCTTCTATCTCATAAAACTTAATAAATATCTCACAAAATAAAAAAAAGGTTAGATAATATACTACCATTATTCACTGACTCCGGTTGATTTCCTCTTAATATAGCACAATTTACACAGGTTTAGGAGGGAAAACTGAGAATGCACAGTGAACATGCATTTCAATAAGTGAACAATTAAAGGGGCTATTTTAAAAATTGCAGGTAATTGCAGATGAAGTGATAACCAACACATGTGGCTATGTGAGTGTTTTTCCAGACAATGGCTGTACAGACAGCACACATTTTACGGCAGAAGATTTTTCTGAACCTTGATGCGGAAGAAATGGTCTCTAGGGATGCCAACTAGTACATGCCCAGTTTATGCAATCCAGTATTTTGGAAATAAAACTTTGAAGATATTGCGATGTTGTTGTCGAAATAGCTTAAAAAGATGGAATTCTGAAGCCATTTCAAGAGCTATTTTGCCCAAGGACTGGCATTATAATGAAGAAGCCATTAGTAGTCCACTATGGTAACACACAAATGCCCACCATTATGTTGAGAAGATTATGCTGAAATTCAAAGTTCTTCTGCCTTGAGATCTATGGATGAAGGATGGTGTTCAAATTTAATAAATAATGATGAATAAATAACATATGATGCAATATTGTCATTTTTAAGAGCTTTCTTGCCCACTACTGTTCAGCTCCTTGTCACCTATAGTAGCAGAGAAGTTTTTACAGCACAACAACTATAGGCCACATGCTGAATATATTGAGATGCCACCTAAAACAGAAGATTACAGGGCTGCCATTGCTTAATTCTACCCTGGCCCCAAAAGTTATTTGGGATAATGGCTATATGGAAACTCCATGTTCAGATATGGTATGGCACACTGAATATCATTTGCTGGAAAAGTTTATTGCCTTAAAGACCTGATGGTGGGCTTTATGGAGGCAACTGGTTAGTCACTGGGGAAATAAAGAGGATGGAGTAGGACAGGTGGACCTTCCTACAGAGTTCTTCTTATAATCTTAAGGACCTGTTGAAGACCAGCCAAGCAAGGATTTGTGTCCTCTGTGCCTCCAACCCCACACCTTGTTGGTGGGGTTCATCGGACCCTGTATGAAACATGTTTACATACAAATTGCTTTTAAAAAAACCAAACCCTTCAAAGCATGGTGACTAAAAATCAACTTTATCTGGGTACCTATACAGACATTTGGAGGGCATATGTTGCACTGTATGTGTGAATTAAGATTGGTGTATTGTTGTTTATTGTATTGTGAATATGAGCTGATTGTTTTGTTTTCTTCCCCCACTCTCTTTGTGTTGTGTTACCTCCACTCTTTCATTAATAAATTTGCGTGCGCGCACACACACACACACACACACACACACACACCTCATATCAAGGAAATGAAAAGTAAATTAATAAGATGAATTACCTTACTTCAGCAGGCAGAGTTTGGGAATAAGGACTTGCAGAACATGCCAAAATCCTAACGACAGCACCAGGGTGATAGGTTTCCAGGACGTGTATTGCTGTGGGATAAACTGGTTCATCAAAAGCCAGCTCTACATAGTCGTGACTATGGAAATTGGGTGGTGTCCTTGTGAAAGGTGATTGTGCACTAGGACAGACTTCCCACCATGTTCCGTAAGTTCGAAATACAGCAGTCTGTGTGAAGTCACCAGAGCTAGGGTACACATTAGGAGTTCCAGCCAAATTCCACATGGTGTACGACATGCTGTTTTCACTACCATAATGGGAACTGAAATCCAACACTTCTTTGGCATATTGGACCACTTCGACGTTGATAGGTAAGGCTCTGTTTGATTCAATAGCTCTCCGATTGTTCATAGGTTCGCCCCTTGTAGCTGTCCTGGCTCGGCGTCGAAGGCAAATGTAGTAAAACATGCTCAGAACTGTTAACATGGGAAATGCTGGTGATATCCAGATAGCTATTATCAAGTTGCTAAAGGTCAGGGATCCTCAAGGGACATGCATTGCTTCTTTGTGGGACGTTTGGAAAAACCAACAGGCACCTAAATCAAAACAAAAACAAAGCACAGTCAATACGAAAACTATTCATGAAACAAAATTGCTTTTCCCAGTTTTAGTTGGCCAGCCTTAAGTTGCCACTGCAACATTTGAGAAAAACAAGTTAGTAAAAGTTCAATAAAATTATTGTCTAACAAAATGTCTCATATTGCCTTAAAAACAAAGCTTGCAGACAAATCTTAGTTTTCACTTCATTTTTTGCAGTAGTAGTAATAGTGAAAAGGCATCCAATTAATTTCATAATCATAACCTTGGACGCTGTACTCAAAATAACATCATTTTGCATGAAAAGGCAGCATCACTGAACATGGGCAGGTTATGTAGCTATGCTGCCCTGCAAATCTCACACCTCATTCACCATATGGAATAGCAGATCACTGTGGTCCAAATGACAGTAGGCTACATTGATCAAATCTGCCAAAAGCATGAATAAAACCCCCAAAATTACAGAGATGCTATAATTGTTGCAGTAAATGCTAACAGGCTTCACGGCAAGCTACATCTGCTGAAATCCCCCTTCTATGTAACTATTAAAAGGAACAGGAACCCCATCCTCTTTTTATTTATGCCTGACTCTAGAAATAACTATTCTCCACACATTATTGAATTAAAGCAAGCAAGTCTATTGTTCCGCATGAACCTCTTTGCTAATGTAAATGTTTTATATTAGAAATCAGCATCTTTGGAGGTAAGAATAATGCAGCCGACCAAATACACCCTGCTGATGGCATTACTTCACATGCTCTGCAAACTCTCCTTTTATGGGCAACTTTAATTTTGATAGCATCTTCTGTGCTAACCCCAATGTTGGACACCATGTTTTGACACACAAGGTGTATATTTTTAGGATTCACCTTAATTTTGTAATTGTCAGTTTTTAAAAGCTGTTTTCAGTATTGTGTTTTCATATTCTAATCCACCTTGGGACCTTAGGGTGAAGTGTGGGTTATTAGAGGAAGCAGAAGGAAAAGGAGAAGAAGAAGAATTTGCATCTGAAAGCAGGCAAAGTATATAAATATGAGATGCACAGAATGGAGGCTATACTGAACAAATATATCAAGTTGCCACAAGTTTCAAACACCCAATAAAGTCACACTTAGTAAAAAAAAACATATAATTTTTTAAAAACAAAACCTTTTATAAATTCAATATATAATAAATCTATTTAATTAAAATTTTGTACCCCAAATTAAAAGTATAAAAGATAAATGAATAAAAATTGCTTTGCTATTGCCTAGAAATATTAACTTAAAGCAATATTAATATAATTGAAGCACTTAAAAGATAATTTATACAAAATATTAGTTTCAAATACATGATTACTACATTAACATAAGGAGGGAATGAAGCTACATTTTAATAAAAAGAACAGAAAGTTATGTGTTCAAAGTGCCTTAGTAATCCCAGAATTGTATTAACCTTGACAAATATACTTCTGTACGGACTTATGAGCCAAGATGACCCCCAAATTAATCTTCTTGTCTCTGCTCTTAGCTGTTTATCTTCAGCGGCAAAGAGAAGTGCCTATAACCTGTTGAATCTGCAACAGGGATGATGAAACAGCTCTTAAAATAGATGTAGTATTTGTGTAACAGACATTTACTCGAACATGCACAACACAAACCTAAATGTTGCCTGCATTTCAAAAGCAAACTATTTATTTTGCTGGAAAACAAATCCAAGAAGGTAGTGATAGCTTAATTCATTTCAACACTATAATTTTTTTTAAGCTATAGAAGATCAAACCTATCCATTCTTAAGGAAATTAGCCCTGAGTGCTCCCTGGAAGGACAAATCCTGAAGCTGAGGCTCCAATACTTTGGCCACCTCATGAGAAGAGAAGACTCCCTGGAAAAGACCCTGATGTTGGGAAAGATTGAGGGCACTAGGAGAAGGGGACGACAGAGGACGAGATGGTTGGACAGTGTTCTCGAAGCTACGAACATGAGTTTGACCAAACTGCGGGAGGCAGTGCAAGACAGGAGTGCCTGGCGTGCTATGGTCCATGGGGCCATGAAAAGTTGGGCACGACTAAACGATAACAACAATCTATCTTCTCAGAGAGAACTTTTGTTTTGACACCTCCAGAATTATGAGAAAAAGTCCTTTGTTCTACAGATTTATCTGTTTATGCTCAAGAACATAAGATGAGCCTACTGCACCCAAAACCTATGTAGTTCAGGGTATTTTCTGTTTTCACAGTCGCCAAGCAAAACCCCTGTGCAAAGTTCTCAATCCAGACATGAGAACAAGAGCACTCTCCCACCCATGACATCCAGCAACTGAGATACTTGCACTCCATTCAGAAGCTGTGCAGAGATTTCACCAGTGCCAACAGTCTACTCCATCTTCTGCTTCAAACTAGATGCTTCATTTATTTTACGTAACGTGCATCATGCAAAACAGTACACTTGCCAGCAACCCACTCTACTGGAGGGCCACTTTTACTAGGAAATGTCGAAGCCTCCAATATGACTGCCACAAGTGTTTCTCATTTACACCTTGTTTTCCCCTCTGAAACATGCTATAGAGAAAGTTCAGATTCAACCCAGTGGATGTTATTTGATTACTCGTAAATAAGGTATGGTATAGTGGTTAAGGCGTCACGACTGGAACCTGTGATACTCGGGTTCAAAACCCCAACTCAGTTATAAAACTCAGTGCCTGACTTTGGGACAGTCACTTTCCCTCAGCCGAACCAACTTGACGGGGTTGTTGCGAGGATCAAATAAGAAGATCCTGAACTTCCCCTATTTCCCCTTATAAATTCCCCAATCAATCTAAATTAAAGGATACTAAATACTCACTATATCTCCCCACCCCCACCCCAAGACATTAGTTTCTTTTCAATTTTAACAATTCAAACATTCCTGTATGTTCAGGTCCCTAACTTGTCATTTGACTTGTCCCTAACATGTCATTTGCACAACTTCTTCATACACCTTTTACCATATCTTTGTTCTCCACACTGTACAAAACAACTGTTGAAATTATCTTTCTCCCGCCACTTTGTCACTGCCTTTTCCACTTAATCTCCATTGGTATCCTCTCACTCCCTGCATTCATTCCAAACCTCATCAAATTCAAGGCTTTGTACAACCATCTCACACTACTGCAGGGTGGGGCAGGTTTTCAGGCTTCTTGGATGTACAGTAGTTTGGGTTTGTTTGTTTGTTTTTGTTTACTAGAAATTCAGACAGTAAAGTGCAAATGGCACACAATTAGAATTAAAGAACAGAGTGCCTTTTGAGCACACCTGGAATCTAGGGATTCACAGTAGCTATCAGAATTAGCAGTCCTTTTAACAAAAATTCCACTCCTGTCTACCTTAAGTTTTCTTAGTACAGCTGCCTAATGAAAACCTTCCTGCTGTTGCCAAATGCCAAGTAGGTAACCTTTGGTGATCTACTACACCCCCCCCCCAAAAAAACGCTGCGTGTAGATCCCGATCAACTTCTAATCTAACCACTCCTGCTCTATTGCTTTCCCGGAAGCCTGTTTTATTACTAGCCTAACCTCTCTCCCTCTCAACACACATTTGCAGCTCAGTTAAAATACTAAAGCATTGCCACATCATTTAAAGTAAACACAGGAATGACCTCCAATAGGGGAAAACTACACGCAGTTTTTAAATCGTGAGGATTCAAGGGTAGGCCTTATTAAAAACCTAATCACAAGGTAGTTTGGAGACACGTGTTAACAATAACAACTAACTTATTCCTTCGCCAAGATCTTGTCTGCTGTGGAATTAAAAAGAGCTCCTTCGCAAAAGGGCTTTATTCCGCCAAGGGAAAAACACTGCATTATTTGCAAAAGGGAGAAGGGAGGGGGGAAGGGGACTCTGCCACCCGTTGGCCTTTCCTCAAGTCTTCTGATGCGGCCAGAGATAAGACAACGAGTGGCCTCGAAGCCCTCGCCCCTGGCTTCCAAAACCCCCATGCAAGCTACCAGTGCAGATCTGTGAACAACAGGGGGCGGCCGCCAGGTGCTGGCTGCAGCCTCGCCCTCGGCCAGAAAGAAAAAGGCTGCCCACCCATTTTCATGCTTACTGTTCAGATAATCTTCGCTCCGCTGCCCGAGCCAGCTCTGGGCAGCGGGACGTGTTCGCGACCGGCGCCGAAGCCGCCGCCGCCATCTTTGAAGCTGGCGGGCGCAGTTCACGCGACGCGCCATGACGCCGGGCGGGGCTCCGGGAGAACGGGGCTTTACTCGCTCGCTCCTCCTTCCCGCTTAGTTTGTCTGCTGGCAGCGGGCGCGCCGGCTGGCCCGGGCTTGTTCTGCGGCAGTCTCCCAAACAGCGTTTCTTACATGTTTTGTGACTGGTCTTGCCGTGCTTGGGCAGCCGTGGCAATGCCCACCCATCTTTTTCTAGGAGGTTTAAGTTTTTCCCTTTGCCTTTTATCGCCTTTTCTGAGCTGCTTTCGGGATAGTTTGCCCCTGCTTTCCAATCTTGCACAATCCAAATCCTGGATTTCGTAACTACATTAAGCAGCCATTCAATTATTTCCTCAGCTACGCTTCATGTTGCATTGCCACTGCAGTTTATTTTGAAATCCACATTTCGTGCGATCTTCGGTTCTGTGCCTCAAGGATTCAGAAAGCATCCTTCTATTTTTGACTGCTCATATACCCAGAGCCTTGATTCCTTAGCTGTGGATAATGTTGATATCAGCAACGGCGCAACCGTAAAAAAGGATTGAATTATATAAAGCAACCTGACACAAAACAGACCAAACGGGCCTAGCATTTAGAGAGGGAAAATAGGCACTGTTTCTGACTGGCAAGGGACACTGCCCACATGCCAACGGCCTGACATAACATTTGCAGCTTGGCACAAGGCTTTATGCTAGGTACAAAACTAGTGGTAGATAAGCAGAGAGAAGAAGAAGCCTTTATCAAGTTCAGTTTAATGGCCAAATGTCTGACGGGGAGGGTGTCATGGCTATCCATCAGGCAGACAGCTGCAGGATATGGAAATGCTTGACTAATGACAACTCAGCTTTTGGGTGGCAGGTATGCAGTCCTCCAGGGGACGCGGGTGGTGCTGTGGGTTAAACCACTGAGCCTAGGGCTTGCCGATCAGAAGGTTGGCGGTTTGAATCCCTGCGATGGGGTGAGCTCCTGTTTCTTGGTCCCAGTTCCTGCCAACCTAGCAGTTCTAAAGCACGTCAAAGTGCAAGTAGATAAATAGGTACCGCTCCAAGCGGGAAGGTAAACGGCGTTTCCGTGCGCTGCTCCGGTTCGCCAGAAGCGGCTTAGTCATACTGGCCACATGACCTGGAAGCTGTACGCTGGCTCCCTCGGCCAATAATGCAAATTGAGCGCCGCAACCCCAGAGTTGGTCATGACTGGACCTAATGGTCAGGGGTCCCTTTACCCTTTATGCAGTCCTCCAGCAGGCCAGCAACAGGCGTTCATTCTGCCCAGAAACTGCTGATGCTCCAGTGCCTCCAGGAGACTGGTAGTTGCAAGGAACAGCCGACACTGAAACCAATAGTTTGCTTATTCTCTGCCTTTGGGAGGTGTGGCAAAAGGGATTCAGGCTACATGCAGCCCAGAAGGAGAGCACAGGAGTAGAACAAAGAAGGGACAAGAAGTTGCCTGCCCAACCATTCTTTGAGGAATTAAAGACCTGGAATTTCCTACAGTCATCAAAGGCGGAAGTGCAGAAGTCTGGGTAAAATTCCTAGCGATTGGCTCGATTCATTATTATTGGATCCAGTCAGTGAATTACTGTATCAGTCCCCGCCCCAATTATATTCTTATTATGAAGGGGTACCCTGAATTATTCATTTTAAGTTCAATTCTTATTTCAGTTCAGCCTAGAACTTCAGGTCAGTTTCTGTTCCAATTTTTGAGAGGGAGGAGAAATAAAGGTTCAGACTGAGTTTACATGTCCTATTGTAATTCAGATTGACTCCCTGGTTTTGTCTTACTTAACATGAGTCATAATAATAATATATTCCAATTAGTAGTTGTTAACTTCTCTTTGTAACAGAACTATGGAAGGCCTTAGGTGGAATCAGGGGTGCCAACTTGAATAAAATATTGTGGGAGCCCAGAGAAGCCCCACCCTGCATAATTGATCACATGACACAGTGCACACATACCATTTGAATGGAAATGCCCATCAACTTATTGGGAGCCCTGCCCCCTCAAATATTTTATTGTGGGGGCTGAAGCCCCCACGGCCCCTGGAAGGTGGCTCCTATGGACGGAATGTACACATCCACACATACCCTATAAATATCAAGAAAAATAAAACAAACCTTCTCAAAATATAAGTATATGGAATGTTTTCCCTGAGGCAGATGATTGTTATACCCCATCTACAAAATTACCATTTCTATGAAACCTGAAGATACTGATGTGTTCAGAATGAGTTAAGCATGATTGAATTATGCACCATTAAGTCTGCATGTTCTGTGATTTTATCATTTGTGGATTGATTCCTGGTATGCTAATGAAGACCTATGTATAGTTTTCTTGATTAACTCATGGCTTAGAACTTGTTACTTTGAGTACTAAACAAGATTTAAGGGGTGGTTTTTTTGTTTTGTTTTTGAGGTGTTGCGTCTGATATCTCAATTATTCATCCCAGGAATTAATGTACAATTAGCATGAATTCCAGCTACCATAGAAATAAATGGCTATGTAAATTTGGATGCTGTTCCTGGAACATCTTAGAATAATAAAAAGTCTGGCATTAATATCTTCACGTTGACTACAGTTTTAGATTGTTTAAGGTAGTCTTCCCAGGCTTTAGATGTTTTGGACTATATACCATGTTAGCCAGGGCTGATGAGACTTGTAATCTAAAACATCTAAATGATGCATGAATGAAGAGCTTGACTCAAGGAATTAATCTGAGGGGTATTTGAAGGGTTTCTCCTTTCTACTTAATTGTACCTTCTATTTCAGGTGATTCAACAAATAAGAGATCTATTTGAAGATCTTAGGGCGGCTCACAGCATAAAAACACAAGATAAAAACACAAATCACATAATTAAACAAAAGCAGACAATACCCCCCTGCAAATACTGTGAGTAAAGCTAGCATGGTCCACTGGTTTAAATCATAGCTGTCAAGTTCTCCCTTTTTTAAGGGAAATTGCTGAATAGGCTTCCTTGCAAGAAAAGAGAAAAATTGACAGCTATGGTTTAAATGTTGGTTTGGGATCAATTAGGCCTAAATTCAGAATTCCTACCCACCTGTTAGAACTACAGTTAGAACTGGATATGGAACAACTGATTGGTTCAAAATTGGGAAAGGAGTACGACAAGGTTGTATATTGTCTCCCTGCTTATTTAACTTATATGCAGAATTCATCATGCGAAAGGCTGGACTAGATGAATCCCAAGCCGGAATTAAGATTGCTGGAAGAAATATCAACAACCTCAGATATGCAGATGACACAACCTTGATGGCAGAAAGCGAGGAGGAATTAAAGAACCTTTTAATGAGGGTGAAAGAGGAGAGCACAAAATATGGTCTGAAGCTCAACATCAAAAAAACCAAGATCATGGCCACCGGTCCCATCACCTCCTGGCAAATAGAAGGGGAAGAAATGGAGGCAGTGAGAGATTTTACTTTCTTGGGCTCCTTGATCACTGCAGATGGTGACAGCAGTCACGAAATTAAAAGACGCCTGCTTCTTGGGAGAAAAGCAATGACAAACCTAGACAGCATCTTAAAAAGCAGAGACATCACCTTGCCGACAAAGGTCCGTATAGTTAAAGCTATGGTTTTCCCAGTAGTGATGTATGGAAGTGAGAGCTGGACCATAAAGAAGGCTGATCGCCGAAGAATTGATGCTTTTGAATTATGGTGCTGGAGGAGACTCTTGAGAGTCCCATGGACTGCAAGAAGATCAAACCTATCCATTCTTAAGGAAATCAGCCCTGAGTGCTCCCTGGAAGGACAGATCGTGAAGCTGAGGCTCCAATACTTTGGCCACCTCATGAGAAGAGAAGAATCCTTGGAAAAGACCCTGATGTTGGGAAAGATTGAGGGCACTAGGAGAAGGGGACGACAGAGGACAAGATGGTTGGACAGTGTTCTCGAAGCTACGAACATGAGTTTGACCAAACTGCGGGAGGCAGTGGAAGACAGGGGTGCCTGGCGTGCTCTGGTCCATGGGGTCACGAAGAGTCGGACACGACTAAACGACTAAACAACAACAACACCCACCTGTGAATCTTTCTGAATGGGCTTGTACAGGTAACTGTCTCAAAGTCTCACCTACTTCACAGGAATTTTAGGAAGAACAGCACAACAGCTACGAGCCATGATGGCTATATTCTGCACCCACTGCCAGAAGCATTATGTCTCTGAATACCAGTTGCTGGCAATCAGAGGTGGGCAGAGTGTTGTTGCACTAATGTCCAGCTTCCAGGCTTCCCATGGGTATCTGGTGGGCCACCAGGATGCTGGACTGGATCCAGCAGGCTCATCTTTGTATTACACTTTGTTCAGAGACACACTTCATTCTTATGGGCTCTATGAGAGAGACTTTCATATTTACCCTTTGCTTCATAGCAGTAGGCATATCATTAGTTGGTGATAATTCAAAGGCAGCCTTTATGACTAGGGAGCTGTTTTTGCTGAATCTTGTGGATGCATGGCACACTCAAGGTGTATCTATGCACACCAAATATGTCAAAATATGTTAACAAAAATAGTAATTAAGATAAGATATCGTTATTGTCATTGTCCCCTTGCGGGTACAACGAAATCACTCGGTTGCTACATCCACTCAAATAAGGCATTCCCCATAATCAAAAATTACTAAAAAACCTAATTAAAAACAGTAAATACAATACAAAATAACAAGTAAAATAAGATGACTTCAAAGTCCAGACTTTCCATTTAAGGCCAAAATCGCTCTAGAGAAGAAGCTGTTCCTGAGACGGCTCGTTCTTGCCTGCATTGTTCTATATCTCCGTCCCGATGGCAGGAGCTCAAAGAAATGGTGACCAGGGTGCGTTGGATCTCTTGATATGTCTAGTGCTTTTCTATGGCACCTGGTGGTGTAGATTTGTTCTAAGGTGGAGAGTGAGCAGCCAATAATGCTCTCTGCTGTTTTAATAATTCTGCACAGCCCTGCTCTATCCTGAGAAGTACAGCTTCCGTACCACACACATAAACCATACGTAAGCACACCAATGTGTATCATCGTACACTCAAGCAAAGGGGGCAGTGTCCTCTGTGAGATGCCACTGGATCCTGTCTAGTACAGGCATTAAATTTGAGTAAGTAACATTATCATTGGGATCAAATATCTTCTGATCATAAAGATACATGAGATAAGCACCCCAACAATTAGTTTAGGATTTGGGGACATATAAACTTCTGAGTTCATGGATACATGAACTTTCTTTCTTAGCGTTTGGAACTTCTGAGCAATACAGAACTGGAAACTAGTAACCAACTTCAGCATCGTTATAGATTCCTGTTTGATTGAGTTTAACTTTTATCCCAATCAAATCATTATAAACCCATTAACTAAGAGACCGAGTTATTAATCTTGCCTGGAGTAATAGGTATTTAAATGTTCATTTCTTCTTGTCACTGGTTTTGACTTGGTATATACTAATGAACTGCAATTAGGGCTATTAATAACGCTTATTACTTAGCCTTACTTGGTTCTTAGTCCAAGATTAAGCAGATGCCTTCTTAAAACCATTAAATGTGTTCTGCCCTTATACAATATATACCCCCCCCACCTTCCTTTCAAAAGCGTAATACTGAAGGAGCAACAAAAGCAACTTAGCTCTCCCATTGCTTTTTGGTCTGGTTAGGTGCTGCTCTCTGGATGCTGCTTGGGAAACGAGCCTTTTGCTCATCTTCCCTTCTTCCCCTAGAGGAGTCACAGGACTTGCTCACTAGAGCTATGGGATGATGTAGGCAGCCGCTCGCTCACGTCTCCCACTGTTGAAGCAGCATCCCAGAAGGGGTCTGGCACTCAGCTGCTCTGGGCTCTGAAACCACCACCTGCGAAGCAGATCTCCTGCCCTTGTTCTCACCCCCCACGGAGGAACATCAATGGTTGACAGCTTGACCAGCTTGCTTGCATCTTCCTTCACCACTCAGAGAGCTCAGGTTCCCTGAGATATATGGAGCTGAAGGAGAAAGCCAAAGTGTGGCTGGGCAACCTTAGCTGTGGTAATAGTTGGTGTGTGCAGAAACTTTAAGAGCACAAGATCTTGAATTAGAATTGTAAGATTTCTGGACATTTTGGAAGCCATGGCTGTTGGTGTTGGTGCAGGGAGGGAGGGAGGGAACCTCAGACCTTTCCCCAGGTTACAGGTGTTTTTGCCTGGCTGGATTGTGTCCTTTTCACTTTTCAGTACACACTATTGGGTATGCAGAAGCTCTTGTTATCTGGGTACATCCAGGAAAAAGGCTGTGGTGAGGGGACTGAAGGCAGGCAATAGGTTCTCCTCAGTTCCGCATGGTGGGATTCACAACACCTTTGACATGCGCTCCGTCAGGAAGATTTTGGGCATCACATGGCAGGACAGAGTCTCAGACAAAGATGTGCTCTCGTGCCCGGCACGTTTGCACTCCTGTTTCAGTGACATCCATACTGGCCTGGTCATGTGCACAGAGTAGAAGGTGGCAGGATCCCCAAGGATGTGCTCTGTGGGGAGCTAGCTTCAGGCACCGGACCCATTGGCGGTTCAACTCTGCATTACAAAGAAGAAACATGACATGAAGGCTGGCAACATGAACTCCACCATATGAGAATCCCTTGCAGACGCCTGCAGTCAGGTTGTGTATCCACAGCAGTGACCAGAGGAGGAGATGGTTGGTTGCTGTTGCTGGAAGGCTATCCGTACAGTTTTCAGCAGCAGTGTCCAACCCTCCCCTACCCACTTTTTTTCGCTCTAAAGGATATATTTCCTGCCTCCTTGGAAGCAGAAGCAGATCTGTGTCTTCACTCACTTTGCTCTCCAGGGAAAGGCATATAATTTTTCCTCTCGGTCAGTGGATCCCAGAAGCTCCGAGTTTGCAGAGTTTCAGGAGATGGCAACACTAGCTTCTGAGGCATTACAAATATTTATTATTCATTTATGGATTGTAAAAAATTAATTTATACATCTAAGTAATAACACTGTGCAGGTCCTGACTTTTTTCTTTCTTTCTTGGGCCTTAATAGAAATAAAAGTTCCCCACCTCTGTATGAACCCATCAGCTAAATATTTTGATGTAATAAGTGTAGCCTCACTAGCTTCATGGCAATTCCATTTTTTCCAGCTTGTGTTTCCTTCATAAGGCAGGCAAAAAGAGGTCTAGGCCCTTATCTGCTGTGTCACATTTTCTAAAATGGTTCGTGTTACTTAGCGTTGAAAATTGCCAAGTCTGACATGGCAAAGAGCTATTTTAAGCTGCAAGACACACAAGCATTGACGTATTCAACTGAAGCATAACTCTACACCCTATGTCCTTCTGTCAGGTCTCATCAGAGGAAAGGTTTCATGGCTGAGACTGCGTGGAGCAGGCTGTCTGAGAGGAACAGAGGCAGAAATATAATGCAAAAGATGCAGGGGTTTGGTTCCAGAGCAGCGAACAAGGCTTAGAGGGGTCAGATAAGGGTTTCAGAAGCAGGCAGACACCAAGATCCTAGGCAGCAGTCAAGAAAAAAGAAGCAGGGGCTCAGCGTCATCATTCTAGAGACAACGTACTCAGACAGGAGCAAGTTTTGCACTTAGAACTTAGTGGACAAGAAGGTCTAGGAGAACTGCAGCCCTAAGTAGCATCCTTGAACTGCAGATGCTATCCCACTCTATTGGATAGGCTTGCAGAAAAACCAGAGCTCTGTTGGTACCAGGAGGTAAATGCTAGAACATGATTACTGGAAGAGGTGATTTGAATCACACATGACATCCACACCCCCTCCAAATCTTTCCCTTTTAGGATAAAAAAGCTAGCCTCAGTGAGCTAGAATGGCCAATAAGAAGCCATAGCAGGAGGCAGGGCGGGATTTACCGTTTTTCATAGTGATGGTAGCCTATGCCAAGCAAGGGCTGGAAAGACACACAAGAGCAATGACACAAACAGCATCTGTTTTGGCAATGTCTTTGACAAGGGAGTCAGCCACTTGTAACATGGCACCAGAAGAGGGGCCTTTAGGCCAAATCCTGTATGGTTCATAAATGAAGTGCTGAACTGGCTGCAAGGGCCTTAATCTTCACACATGGGAGCCTTAGCCTTGCTTGAAAAAGCAATTTCACCTTGAGATAATACGAGTTGCATTAGACTTTAATTTGAATGTTTATTTTTATTCTATTTCTTTCCTACCCTTTCTCCCAAAGGAGCATATTTTTATTCTGACTTCATCAGTTCTTTACTAGTTAGCTCTTTCACCACTAAATAGCAACATCACAGCGACAGAATGCAAGTAGGTTACTCGGAGCCACTGGGAGGGAGAAAAATTCCAATATTTTGCACTGTAGTTTGTGTGGTGTGTGTGTGTGTGTGTGTGTGTGTGCACGCGCTATGATAAAAACATTTTGTCCTTCCTGTCACTTGATGTACCATATATTTTTAGTTCCTTAGGAGTGGAGTTGTTGGCATCTATTTTGATTGTAACACCCTACTTTGTAGGCCCCACTTTGGCATTAGATCACCCTGCAAGGGGTTAATTTCTTGCTCAGAAATGTGGGCTGTTTGATATGAAAACCATCATTGTTTGATATGTCAAATAAAACATTTGTCAATCAAGAGTCTTTAAGCAGTGGGCTATGTGACATTTACTCTTTTATACACCGACAAAGTCCCTGGCGGCCTGCCTTTCTTCCTCTCATTTAAATAGTAGTAGGAGAACAAATCATACTTCAGGGCAAGTTGATAACTGCCAGTCACGATTCCTGCCTTGTTTACTATAATGAGGAGGGTAATAAATGCATCTGACCATTTCAGCTGGCATTTGCATAGATGAATGATTTGTCCAGTCAGTTGCTCTCTTGTGATTTGGGCCTCTTTGTCAGCACAAAGAGCATTCAGTCTCTTTGGAATTTGCAGCCGCCAAGCTCTCATTAGTAAACATCCTTTGCCATGAATGATTCAAATAATTACCCCTGAAATAATAAACTGTTTCACAAAAAACATTTTATTTGATGGCTCCAAAACATCAACTTTTCTGAATTGTTGACATTCAAATCAGCCAGAAAGCTTTATTGTTGGGCGACAATGATCCACTTGTAAAAAGGCTGGCCATTGTTTTACCACCAGTAGACCTTTCAACTTGGCCCACTATCAAATGGGGTCCTTCAGTCCACCAGCCAAACACTCTGGGTAATCAGAGGGCATGCACCAGATGGAGCTGCAATAAACTGTGTGCTCGGGCTCCAAACAAATTTTCGTGCAATTTGCTTCTGATGTTGTAAGCACCAAAATGCCAAGCTAATTAGCAGCAGCAACAACTTCTTGTCTGTTTACACCTCGAATATGGGCCTTTGTTTACACTGAGCAACCGCTGCGTATGCTGCCTTCTGTAATGGTATTCGATGGGTATAATTAGGTGCCATTTGATATAGTTTGCTTGAGTTCAAACAAATGAGCAAGCAACAATTATACCTTGTTATAATCTTTGCTAGTCCGTGGCAATGGCATAATAGCAGCGCGCTATCAGTTCCTGTTACCATCTTTTTAACATCCCCTCAGCCGCACGTAATTTTGAAAGTGTTATTAAGCTGGAGCTTCTTTAGGTGGTGAGAGAGTATTCATGAACTTGCCTAACCCTTCATTATTGTGTGTAAATGTAAGTGTGAAAATACCTGAAATGTACCAGAAGGACTGCTTAATCAGGACATAACAGGATGGTGTTAATTTAAGTCTTCCGCAGCTGTGAGGAAAAGCATTAAGCAAAGAAAGGGCAAGGATTTCTCTGCCACATCGTACATTTCCTCGTTGCTTTGCATCCACTTTGAAATCTGGCTGTATTCAATGTGTCAGCAATTACAAGAGCGATTACTCTTTTAAAAAATATTAAATTTATAACATGGCCTTCACCAAAAAGTTCCAGAGCAGAAATACAAAGCAAAAATTTAAAAATCATATAGTAAAACCAAAACATTATAAAACTCCAGCACAAACAAAATAGCTACGGCAGTGGATTACTAAAGCAACCAATGTATCAAAACTTCATTGATCTACTCAGGTATGCTGATTTTTACATATTACTGTTATTATTAAACAGAAATTATTGTGCAAATGGAGAACAAGATACAGAAAGAAGAGCAGGGCCAGTCCTACCATTAGGCAGAAAGTGATGGCTGATTAGGAAGCTGGTGGTTTTGGATGTCATGAAAGCTCAGCAAATCCACACCTTCCATTTATTGTTGCATTTTTACTTCCATGGAGTAAAAATGTTACAAAGCACCTGTAACATTTTCTACCTCAGTTGGCAAAATGACTTGTTCAGCTTTGGGTGCACCAGAGCTAGATCTGACATGGGCATAACCACAAAATATTGAGAATCATGTCTGCAAAGTGGAAAAAAATATTGTAAGTCCTGGGAAATAAGAGATACTACATTGTAAATATATATATACAGGTATGTACATCCCATAGAGCAATGGGAGGAGCACTGTGAATTTACAATGATCTCACAAATGACATTATGGGCATTGTGGGCCAAGCTACATATTGCCCTAGGAAATCCAGGACTTATCTTCAAATGGTTCCCCCCCCCACACACACACACAAATTGCAGCCTTGGGAAAGGGATGCTAATTTAATCTGGAAAGCAGCAACCAACACTATATTTCCAATCTATTTGCCCCCTTCTCCAACACCTATTTGCTCCATGATCAAGCCCCTGTGTTACACACACACAAACAAACAAACAAACAAACAAACAGCAAATAGCAGCTCATTGGAGATAATTTAGGTCAGGAAAAATGTGCAGGGGAAAACTGGTTTAATGCCACTCACCCCTGCACCACTTTCCTGATCAAATTATCAGACTTGTCTTTCTTACAGCTGCACTCAGAAGGAAAGTATCAGTTGCAGAGCTCTAGGTGTAACATGTAGTATGGGTCTGAGGGAACTGTTCAAAGCAACCATAGAAAAAGTGATATCAATCCAGTAAAGGGTGGGGAAATGCAATATCAATATTTTCCCCCTACAGTTACCTACAGTCAAAGGAACAAAACTCAATCTAATATTTTTTCTTTAACTCTTAAAAAAAAACTCACCAAAAAACATTGTCTTTTCTAACTCTTTGTCAGTGCCAAGTCTATTTTTCATTTAATTCTTTGGCTTGTCAAGACCAACATCAGGAGGAGATGAAAAATCCCATTAATAGTTCAGATTTGGCAGATATATATTTTAAATGTCTCATCCAATTTGGTGTTTGTGAAATTATGTGACAAATAGAACTGGCTGCGCCTCTCAGTGCTCAGACTATACAACTGACGGCGAGCCTCAAAATATGCAAGGCTTTTCATATGAACAAATGTGACAGCCCAGGGACACTTTGTGAGGACAGGTTGGACTTCAGAAAGTCAATGAGCAAGCAAGATGGCAAGGTCCAATGGAGTCTAGTGCAGAAGTGGACTAACAAAGGAAACTGGGAAGGTGGTTTATTCATTTACTATCAACCTAACAATAGATGAATCATCATAATACATGTGATGTGATTTAGGAAGAATGGTTTGACATGCACGTGAAGGCAAGGGGTGTGTGGCGTCCATGCAGACAACTAGACCCAAGGCTAGGTATACAGTACTGCCATCACATTCTATACTGTGGGAACCTTTTATGCAGCCAGCCATCAAGACCATACGAGTTCAGGCAGACACACAGCATGACAATGAGAAGGGTCCACCTAGAGCAAAACTGATGTACAGGGAGTGCTGTGAAGATGGACGTCCTCTGGGGAGATCTATGCTGGGTATGCATACCAATGTGGGTTTTGTACATGCTCCAGTGGCTAGGTAATCAAGGGAGCTGCTAGGTTCTGAAATGAAGTGCATGTTGTGAGGCAGGATTGGTCAATGTACTCTGTGTCAAGTGCCTTCCAGCCCTTAAGGCTTGCCATCGTGAAAGAACCTCAGTAGCAGCTGTGGAACTCCACACACCTTGGAATGCCAAATGTTATGCTGGGGTTTGGGGGCCTGGAGCCCAGCTGCACATTTCTACTTCAGAGCCCCTGCAAAGAGGTATCGATACTCACTGCAGTTTAAACATAAGCTGGGTTTTTGCTGCTAATCCCTTCCAGTCAGGATTCAGGCCTCATCATGGGACTGAAACTGCCTTGGTTACACTGGTCGATGATCTCCAGTGGGCTAGGCACAAAGGTGATAGATGTTTCCTAGTTCTGCTGGATCTCTCAGCGGCTTTTGACACATAACATCCTTCTGGACCGTCTAGAGGCGATGGGAGCTGGGGGCACTGTTATACAGTGGTTCCACTCCTTCCTCCTGGGCCGTTTTCAGAAAGTGGTGGTGGGGGGATGAGTGTTCAGAACCCCTGGGCTCTCACTTGTGGGGTACTTCAGGGTTCTGTCCTCTCCCCCATGCTTTTCAAAATCTACATGCAGCTGCTGGGAGATATCATCAGGGGGTTTGGGCTGGGTGTTCATCAGTATGCGGATGATACCCAGCTCTACCTCTCTTTCAAATCAGAACCAGTGAAGGCAGTGAAGGTCCTGTGTGAGTGCCTGGAGGCAGTTGGAGGATGGATGGCGGCTAACAGATTGAGGTTGAATCCTGACCAGACAGAAGTACTCTTTTTGGGGGACAGGAGGCGGGCAGGTGTGGAGGACTCCCTGGTCCTGAATGGGGTAACTGTGCCCCTGAAGGACCAGGTGCGCAGCCTGGGAGCCATTTTGGACTCACAGCTGTCCATGGAGGCACAGGTCAATTCTGTGTCCAGGGCAGCTGTTTATCAGCTCCATCTGGTATACGCAGGCTGAAACCCTACCTGCCCACAGACTGTCTCGCCAGAGTGGTGCATGCGCTCTACGTGGGCCTAACTTTGAAGGTGACCCAGAAACTACAACTAATCCAGAATGTACCAGCTAGACTGGTGACTGGGAGTGGCCGCCAAGACCACATAACACTGGTCTTGAAAGACCTACATTGGCTCCCAGGACATTTCCAAGCACAATTTAAAGTGTTGGTGTTGACCTTTAAAGCCCTAAATGGCCTCGGTCCAGTATACCTGAAGGAGCATCTCCACCTCCATTGTTCTGCCCGAACACAGTGCCGAGGCCTTCTGGCGGTTCCCTCGCTGTGAGATACCAAGTTACAGTACAGGGAACCAGGCAGAGGGCCTTCTCGGTAGTGGCACCCACTCTGAGGAACGCCCTCCCACCAGATGTCAAAGAGAAAAACAACTACCAGACTTTTAGAAGACATCTGAAGGCAGCCCTGTTTAGGGAATCTTTTAATGTTTAATAAACTATTGTATTTTAATGTTTTGTTGGAAGCTGCCCAGAGTGGCTGGGGAAACCCAGCCAGATGTGCGGGGTATAAAATTATTATTATTATTATTATTAGACTAGAATGGAGAGTCAGAGCTGATAATCCTCCACCAAATGTTATCCTGGCAAATTATTATATATGTCAAGCAATGTACTTGTGAACCAAAGTTGGTGTACCCCCAAAGTGGAATTAAGCAGTGCAAAAGTTCTACATGCTGACACTTAAAAGAAGTAACTACACAACATGTCTCTGTGCAGGCAACACAACTTTTCCATCAAGGCCCATTGCATCTCGATCTTCATACAATACCTTTAAGGAATGACTTTGCAGCATTTTGGGGCAGGAGGGATGGAGAGAGAAGAGTACAGTCATGAAGACAGCAGACGCCAAACTGCAGGTGTCATTAAAGGCAAATAAAATATACATACCAGTAGTGATGCTTTTGGTGTACAAAATATTGCCCCCAAACTGATCTGTCAGGAGGCCAATATTTGCAATTCAAAGATTTTCAGACAGGGACTGCCTTTCAACAGGAGGTAGCATTCCTTAGCAATGTACCATTGCTGCCTCCTGTGCATAATAAAATGGAATTCTCCTCACACAGCCCAGATGTCATCTTCCTCCTTGTACTTTTGAAGGGCCGCTGTTGCTTTACTGCATTTTTAGTAGCCTCCCCCCCCCACACAAAATGTGACCCAAAGCGACTTACAAGATCATACAGACATTAAACCCAACTATAAAAAATCTAAACCAAGATCAAAAACCTAAAAACACATCCATGGTATATATAAAAAAGGAAAGTCTACAACAACAAAACCCCATGAAAGTAAAAAGAAACGTTTCTTTGAGTAAAAAGAAACACTCTTGCCTAAAAATGGTTGATTTGGCACCAGGCGTGCCTCCATGAGCAGGGTATTCCATAAGTGGGGATCCACCAAGGAAAAGGCCCCTTCTTGTGCTGAAACCCTTCACACTCCCTCAGAGGGTGTCAGGTGAGAAGTCCCAGGTTCATGTTGGTTCATATGGGGAAAGGTAGTCCATCCTGAACCACATAAGGCTACATAGTGCAAAACCAGCAAAATCAGGGGCTGTGCCCTTGTGGCAAGTGAAAGTGTTTTTACACTAGTGCAAAGCCAGTATCTTTCATGAATTTCTATCATTGAATTTCATTTGAAACTATCCGTCTTGTTGGAACGGTGGTAGGCTAGCCAGCATTCTCTAAAATTCACTCCAAAAAAGTTGATATAGACCAACTTTTTCAGTCACTGGGCCAATTAATATTATGATCAAACTTTGTATTTACTTTATACGTATATCCTGTGCCAAGATTTTATTTTATTTTACAATAATTTTTATTAGTGTCCAATTACAAAAATCCAAAATACGCCTCATTATATCCATATCAAATCACAATACCAAATCAAATATCAATTAACCAAATATCCAATGTGCCAAGATTTTTAACACGTGACTTACCTAAAGGCAACAGTTTTCAGTCAGTGCTTTTTATATGTAGGGGTAATATTTGCAATACAGTTAATTAATATATACTAATTAAGTGCATTAACTATAATTAATTAATATACAGTAATATATATA
The DNA here is from genome assembly GCF_965207765.1 of Zootoca vivipara. Classification (NCBI taxonomy): domain Eukaryota; kingdom Metazoa; phylum Chordata; class Lepidosauria; order Squamata; family Lacertidae; genus Zootoca; species Zootoca vivipara. Next base: position 44,272,461 of record NC_142586.1, read on the forward strand.
TATAATTATAAAACCACAACTAACGTTTACAAACAGTGGGATGCAATGATATATTCTGCAGTATCTGATATTCATTTTTTCTGTCCGCATTGATTGTATATGTTCAGTAGCCCTCCCAGCCTATCCCCATCTTGTCCCATGTCTATTTAATATGCAATGTCAGGGCAATACATGACACATCAGATTAGTAAAATGTGACCAAGTCTATGTGTTTGCCTAGTGTTTAATAACTTACACCTAGTGTAATAACCTAAACTCTAAAGTTATCATTGAATCGTTGACATCCAGTGCTTAGTTGTTGAGCCATTCAAAATATGGCTCCACGTCTTCCATGGTTTTCTGGGCATGCTTCCTTCTATTCAGTAGGAAAATGGGTTAAATGGGATATTTCAAAAAGCAAAATAGAGCAGCAGGACATTACTCCTACATATTCCAGACTTTCAGATGCCTCTCATATTTTCATGAATGAAAGGCCTTTTGGTTATTTTTCATTGTGGAAAAAAATTCTTCTGAGAAGTTTAAAGGCCACAAAGGGAGTACAGATAACAGTCAACACTGGATGTACAATAAAATAAGTTTTTTGTTATTAGGACGCTGTGCAAAATATCTAAACAGTGCTCATGTATATTTGCAGAACTTATATTGCCTGTTCTTAGCCATGTCAAGGATTACTTATGTATGGTCTAAGACAAAATGGTTTACATTGAATTACAGTTCCCTCTCAATAAAAAATGAATTTGAGGTGCATGTGATCTAAGCTAAATCTTCTACATAGCCCCTCAAAGGTACTAGGCAGTAATAAACAATTATATGCAGTGTCCAAAATGAGCTGGGGGAGGAAGTAATTGGGGTAGTTTTGAAAGAAGTGGAATGGTCTCAAGGTGGGGAGAAAGAAGGCAGATCGTTAGGCCAGACACAGCTATCCATACTTGAAAAGAAGTGGGATGGTTATAGATTCACCTAAGAAGCAGCTGTATGGCATACCACCCCATATTGAACAGGATATGGCAACAGGATATAAGATTCACGGTCTCTTACACTATTAAGGAAAACTTTATAAAAATGTTTCACCGATGGTATATGACACCAGTGAAACTGGCAAAGATTGATAAAAAGACATCCAACCTATGTTGGAGATGTAACTGGGAAATAGGAACACAGATCCACATGTGGTGGAGATGCGAAAAGGTCAAGAAGTTCTGGAATGTGATACATGAAGAATTAAAGAAGATATTGAAAATTACATTACAGAAGCATATTGTGAGGGACAAGGGATACAGGGAAGTCCCTCCCATCTTAAGTTCCAGCCCATCCCCAAGCGCTGGAGAGAGTAAGGAGAGCTCTGCCTCCAGCGGAGAGTCAGGAAGTGGTGTCCGAGGCTCAGGCAAGGTTGTGGAGCCCAGGCCGCAGGTGGGACAGGAAGTTGGACGCACGGGGGGGAGGCCAATCCCCCCAACTCCCGAATTGCGACGCAAACGTAGGGGGAAGAGGTTGGGTCTGCCAAAGCTGTGGTGCTGGAAGAAAACGCGCCAATCGCCATTCGGGAGTTCTGACACCTCACCTTAAGGATGCATTTTTACTGCTCTGAACACTGTAAATAATCAGCACTTAATAAAAGCCTTAAAAGACCATGCTGGAGTCGTTACTCTAGAGTAGCCATACCAGGCCCTCTGACAGCAACTCCCGAATCTTTTTTTTGGCTACTTTGGAGTGCAGCGATGAGCGCTCAAGAGGCTGAGCATTGGAGGCTGGAGGCCGAAGCAGCGAAGCAGGAGCTGCAGAACCTCACAGCGCACGCACAGCAGCAATTGCATGCCGCTCAGGAGGAAGCGCGAGGGGCGCAGGAGGAGCTGAACAAGCTGGTGGACCAGGTGAGGACAAAAGAGGAGACTGAGAAACAGCTAAGGGTGATGGTATTGGACCTGCAGAAAAAGTTGGAAGAGGAGAAAGCCGCTAGAGGTGGGGGGGCGCCCCAGCCGCAGCTAGTCCAAGTGAGAAGGGGACAGAGCCTAGTCACCAAGTTCAGCGGCGACCCTAGGGAGTACCTAGGATTCGAGACAGAAATAAATTATGCGCTGGAATTGCATGCAGCAGAATTCCCAGATGACGCGCACAGAGTCTCCTTTATCATAGAGCATTTGACGGGGGCCGCCCGGGAATGGGTAAGACCGCTCATCGCGCAAAAAAATCCTTGCATGAAGAACGCAAAATTATTTCTAGAAGCCTTAAAAATAATGTACGCTAGCGACAGTGAAATGGAGGCCACTAAACAGGAGCTTCATAACTTAACACAAGGAAAATCGACAGTTAGGGACTACTGGGCGAGATTCACCATGCTGGTGCACAAACTGGGGTGGGATCTGCAAAGTGAGCCAGTGAAATCAGCCTTCTACCTGGGTTTGCACGCAGACGTTAAGGATGAGCTGGCAAGAGGTCCTAGACCGCAGACTATGGATCAGTTAAGCAAAGCGGCGCTAGCGGTGGGGGTGAGACAGGAATCCAGATGGTATGATAAACAAGCGACGCGCGCAGCAAAACCTTGGTTCCCACGCTCCCAGGACAGACCACATCACCAAACCCCACCCCAGGGACCGCCCCCAGACCCGCCCAGACCAAGCCCAGAGCCGGAACCGATGGAGATCGGGGGAGCGCGCGCGCGGGCTTTTCAAGCCCCGGCGGCGCCAAGACGCAAGGAGGGAAGAGGCGGGAATTGCTTTCTCTGCAACTCCCCCCGGCATCGCGTCAGAGACTGCCCTCATCGCAGAGAGTGGCAAGGAAAGGCGGGAACGGTTGTACCTTCCCCCGCTGACGCAGCACCACAACAGGGAAACGAGACAGCCTGGCTGCAGGAGACAAGGGGCAGCAGCCAGGCACAGTCAGCAGACAACAGCCCCAGCCCGCCCACCCGCACAGAGAGGAGCAGAGCCAGCCCACCCCTCCCAGAGCAGGAGTGGTTCTAGAAGTCACGCTAACGCTCCCAAATGGCTATCCCTTGACAGTCCTCGCCTTAATTGACAGTGGTGCCTCAGCTAACTTCTTCTCGAGAAACTTTGCAGAAGAGCACCAGATCCAGCTTCTGCAGCTGGACTTTCCCCTGCACGTGGCCACCATTGATGGCAGAGAGTTGCTGGGAGGGGCCATCACTCATCAAACCCCCCCCATGAGAATGACGGTGGGAAGGCACTCAGAGACACTGGCTTTCAACGTCACAACCATCTCAGACCCCCCCATCGTTTTGGGAATGAGCTGGCTGGCGCGCCACGACCCCTCCATAAGTTGGCACCAGAGATGCATCACGTTTGGGTCGGACTTTTGTCTGGAACATTGCATGCAGCACCAACCAGGGGAGGGGCCTCCGATAGCCACGGTGGCCACCATGCATGTCAAAGGGGGTGAGGCGATACCCAAGCCGTACTGGGACCTGCAGGAGGTCTTCAGCGAAGCGGAGTCCGACCACCTACCCCCACACAGGCCTTTTGACTGCCAGATCAACCTGGTGCCAGGGGCAACGATACCCCCAGCCAAGCTGTACGCCATGTCAGATCAGGAACTGGAGGATCTGCGCGCTTTCATCGACAAGAACCTCAAGCGGGGGTTCATCAGAGAAAGCAAGGCAGCAGGGGGCAGCCCGGTCTTCTGGGTGGACAAGAAAGACACGCAACAGCGCCGTCTTGTGGTGGATTTTAGACGACTGAATTCAGTGACAGAGCCAGTGGCTTTCCCCATGCCCAGAGTGGATGATCTCCTGACAGCGGCACGCAGGGGCAAGATTTTCACCAAGCTAGACCTAAGAGGGGCGTACAACTTGATCAGGATCCGGGAGGGCGATGAATGGAAAACCACGATGTTCACGCCTCTGGGCTCTTTTGAATATCTGGTGATGCCCTTCGGGTTGCAAGGGGGCTCAGCATGCTTCCAGGCCTTCATGCACCACGTCCTGGGGTCCCTCCTCTTCAAGAACTGCTTGGTCTTCCTAGATGACATCCTTATCTATTCCAATGACCCAGTGCAGCATGTGAAGGATGTCAGGGAGGTGTTGCAGCGCCTGAAGGACAACCACCTGTATGTGAAGCTGGAGAAGTGCAAGTTTCACACCAAAGAGGTGGACTTCCTGGGCTACAAGCTGTCAGACAAGGGGCTGGCGATGGACAAGGACAAGGTGCAGGCCATCCTGGACTGGCACAGCCCCAGGACGCGCAAAGATGCCCAACGCCTACTAGGCTTCGCCAACTTCTACAGGAAGTTCATCAAGAACTTCTCTCGTGTCACGGCTCCTATCACCGACTGCCTGAGAGGCAAGCAGAAGTTCCGGTGGACACCAGAGGCGCAAGCAGCGTTCGAAAGCCTCAAGAGGGTATTCGCTTCAGACCAGCACCTGTTCCACGTGGTGCAGGATGCGCCCCTACGCCTGGAGACAGATGCTTCGGACAAGGCTCTGGGAGCGATTCTGTTGCAACTGGACGCCAACAGAGAGTGGAGACCCTGTGCCTTCTTCTCCAGGAAGCTGACCCAGCCAGAACGCAACTACACAGTGTTTGATAGAGAACTTCTCGCGATCCACGCTGCGTTCCAGCACTGGCGACACTTCCTGGTGGGCGCCAAGCACCCCATCCAGGTGTGCACAGACCACAAGAACCTGGAGTTCTGGAGAACTGCCAGGGTGCTCAACCAGCGGCAAATACGGTGGGCAGAGTTCTTCTCGAACTTCAACTTCTCCATCCACTACATCCCGGGGGAGCAGAATGTCAGGGCGGATGCCCTCTCCCGCAAGCCAGAGTACATGGAGGAGGAGTTGCCACCAGCGCCCAGGCACATTTTCCCCCCATCAGCATGGTCATGCGGAGCAGCAGTGGTGAGCGAGGCAGAACTCACAGCACTGACAGCAGCTGACGAATTTGCCACCCGCATCTTCAGAGAACTGAGAGGGGGGAGGGAGCAGACCAAAGACTTTGAGGAAAGGAGGGGTTTGCTTTTTTACAGGGGAGCCCTGTACCTGCCAACCAAACAGCTGAGAGGTAAGGCCCTCAAGCAGATGCACGACAACCCAACGGCGGGTCATTTCGGAAGGGACAAAACCACTCACCTAGTCATGAGACACTTCTGGTGGCCAGGGGTGCGGGAGGATGTTCGGGATTATGTAAGGGGATGTGACACCTGCCAGCGAGCAAAGGTGGTCAGAGCGCCACCAGCAGGTTTGCTGGAGCCATTAGCCACACCGCACAGGCCGTGGGAAGTAGTGTCCATGGACTTCATCACAGACCTGCCGTCGTCCAGGGGCAAGACCGCAGTGTTGGTGGTGGTGGACCTCATGTCCAAAATGTGCCACTTTATACCGTGTGCCAGGGCGGTCTCGGCAGAAGAGACGGCCAAACTGTTTGTTGACCACGTATTCAGACTGCATGGATTGCCTTTAAGAGTTATTTCGGATCGTGGCCGCCAATTTGTTTCCAGGTTCTGGCGGCGGCTAATGAACCTCCTGCAGGTGGAGGTCAGTTTGTCTACGGCTCGGCACCCGCAGACCAATGGACAGGCGGAGCGGGTCAACGCCATTCTGCAGCAGTACCTGAGATGTTACGTCAGCCAGAGGCAAACGGACTGGGTGGATCGCCTGCCATTGGCAGAATTTGCCTACAACAATGCGGTGCACGTCTCCACAGGGGTGTCGCCCTTTAAGGCCAACTACGGGCGCGACCTCAGATCTTTCCCAGAGAGGGAGGGGGAGGAGGAGGAGGAGGGCCCACAGGCAGAGGATTGGGCAGAGGACCTGGAGACGGTGCACCAGCAGCTCAGAGAACACTTGGAGAGGGCCAAGGAAGCGTACAAGAAGGGGGCAGATCGCCACAGGCGACCGGGAGAGGTCATCAGGGTGGGGGACAAGGTTTGGTTATCCTCGGAAGGTCTTCCCACCAGGGGGCGATGCAAAAAGTTAGCACCCAGGAGGCTGGGCCCCTTCACGGTCACGCAACAGGTCAACCCGGTAGCCTTCAGGCTAGCACTGCCGGAGGACATGAGAGTGCACCCAGTGTTTCATAGATCACTGCTGTCGCCGTACAGGGAAAGTACCAGGTTCAGGGACAGCGATCAGCCTCCGGAGGGAGGGGGGGAAACGGGAGACGCCCGACAGCTCAATGAGGCAACTGAGATTTTAGACTCAAGGAGAGGGGTGAGAGGGCTGGAGTACCTGATAGCATGGGAGGACACTCCGCCGTCCCACAATGAGTGGATACCGGCCACGGAAGTACCTGAGGAATTTTTAGTGGAAGAGTTCCACGCCCTGTTCCCCCACAGGCCCAAGCCCTGGCACATGGAAAGGGAGGGAGAGGGGGAGGGGCAGGAGGAAGGGATAGCAGGCAGCAGCTCTCCATGGAGATGGGAAGCGGAATTTGAGGACACGGAAGAAGAGGTGTGGGTTTCACCGAGGTCGACGACGTCAGAGGCAGGAGAGGACTGGCAGAACATTTTTACTCCCACCAGCTCTGACGCCACTGACTTCTTGGGATTCCCGTCTTCTCAGGGGGAAGGAGAAAGATCGCAGGATTGGGGGGAAATTTTTACACCCACAGGCTCGGATGCCACAGACTTCTTAGGGTTTCACTCGTCCCCAGCAAGCAGAGAGCCACTAGGGAGGGGGGGAGAGGAGCCTGGGAGGGGGGTGGATGTGAGGGACAAGGGATACAGGGAAGTCCCTCCCATCTTAAGTTCCAGCCCATCCCCAAGCGCTGGAGAGAGTAAGGAGAGCTCTGCCTCCAGCGGAGAGTCAGGAAGTGGTGTCCGAGGCTCAGGCAAGGTTGTGGAGCCCAGGCCGCAGGTGGGACAGGAAGTTGGACGCACGGGGGGGAGGCCAATCCCCCCAACTCCCGAATTGCGACGCAAACGTAGGGGGAAGAGGTTGGGTCTGCCAAAGCTGTGGTGCTGGAAGAAAATGCGCCAATCGCCATTCGGGAGTTCTGACACCTCACCTTAAGGATGCATTTTTACTGCTCTGAACACTGTAAATAATCAGCACTTAATAAAAGCCTTAAAAGACCATGCTGGAGTCGTTACTCTAGAGTAGCCATACCAGGCCCTCTGACACATATCTTTTGGGATTGTTAGATAAGAAAATACCACAAGAAAAAAGGAAAATATTTTTATATGCAAGTACAGCTGCGAGAATGGTGATAGCGGCAAAATGGAAACAAGAAAAATTACCAACAAAAGAGGAGTGGATCTGTAAAGTAAATGAATACCTATTATTGGCAAAATTAACCGCAATGATAAGAAACCAATCTAACCAAAAACTGAAAAATGAATGGAAATGTTTTGATGCTTATATGGTAAAACATTGCTCAGAAAAAAAACATGCTGATATGTCTAGATTAAAATGTGGAGTGTGAGGTAGATTACAAAATAGAAGGTTAAAAATGAAAATTCAAATTTAAGAGTAAGAATTGAGAATACGGAATGCAAGGAATGAAATATGTTCAGTTAAATATAAGGAAATCTTGCAAGGGTGGAGGGAAGGGTGGCGTAAAGGGTGGAGGGGAGGTGGTGGGATTAATAATGCTATATAATTTTGTTCGGATATATATTTCATTTCGGAAATTCATGATTTGTACTGATTTGTATTGGATTGATTTGTAATTCAAATTTAGTTTTAATAAATAAAGATTATTAAAAAATAAAAAATAAAGAGGTGCCTCACAGTAGTTAGAGACTTGACAAAGTAATATTAGGGGCAATTCATGCCCTGCTTGTGGGCTTCATGTAGATATCTGGTTTGCCAATGTGGAAAACATGATACTGGATGAGATAAGGTTTTGGTCTAATACAGTGGGGATCTTGTTATTCTCCTAGCCTGGTCTACTCAGAAGAAAGTCCCATGGAGCTACCTCCTAGGTAAATGGCATTGGGATTTCAGCCTTACTTGAGTGTAAGCCTCATGGATCTCACCGGAACTTACTTCCGAGCCAATATGCATAGGATTGTACTGTAAATTACCAGCAGGGCCCTGCAAGGGGTTTGTGAGGATTGTTTGGATTTAAAAAAGAGTGCTGAGAGAGTTTAGCTGGAATCTGCTGAAACTAGGATGTATTCAAGTGTGTTCAGCTGCCTAAATTTCTTTGCTTGTATTTAATGCTCACTCAAGGTGAAAGCCATCCTTAAGCAAAAAAACAACATGAGCTGTATGCTGTGGCTTTATTTATTTATGTTCCACTTAAGACAATTTACTGCCTTGTAGTTTTGCAGTTCAATTCTGCCATAATATGTTAAAGTCCACTTCTTTGTTTCAAGGGCTTCTTAGTAGATTTTGGACCTCTGAATGCATCTCTATTATTTCAAATGCTAAGAAAGAGAACGCTGTCTACTTGCACGTAAATAGAATGCTAAATGACTAAAAAGTCTTCTTGCTCATATTTATCCAACCCCCACCAATATCTAAATCCTCTTTAACATAATTTGTAGATATCAGCCATTATCTTATAATGTTACACACCACCTCAATCTTTGAGATGTGTCAGATTCCAAGGGCTCCAGGACCTTATCCAGGGTTTGTATTTGGAAGGAGGGACAGCAGAGACTGTGGTGGTTTTACGGTTTACACATATCTACAATCTGAGCCTACAATGAATGGATTCACAGCATTAGCAACCCCAAAAGAGTCTTATTTCTCCCATAGATGCAGCCTTGGATTCAAACAGAAATCAAACATTGCTTTCAAATGTTGCTCTGACTCTCTCTCCAACTTGCTGCTCCACAACACTCCCCCAAACCTTCTACTCTAAACTCTGGCTTTATCGGTGGAGGGAAGGGGCCCTACCCATTTGCCCTCTAGCACTGAGCCCCTTAATCCCCATTAATGGCTCATCACCCAGATTATCACCTCACCAGGAGGCCAGCCTGGCTATTCCAAGAATTAGAAGCCTTGGTTTAATTCTGACACTTGTTAGATCCAGGGTTTAGAAGGGTCTGGCACCCAAACTCATAGCACTAAATTCACTAGGAAGTTAGGTAAATAAGAATGTTATATTTTTTCTCTCCCACCTTTGGTTAAGTAGCACTCAAGTTTGCAGATGTTCAATTTTACAGTCCATAATATATACATTCTCTGTTGTGGCTAATGCATAAGATACTTAAAAATTCATAGTAGATCAAGTACTATAGTGAGAACGAACAACATAATATTAATGTGGGAGGATGTTCAGACAATAAACTGTATGATCTCACTGTCTGGAGCAGAAATGGAGACAGTCCAACTTTATGAACTGGAACAAAGACTCACGGATTTGTGCAAATGTCTCTTTTGAACCCACCATTCCCAAAGTCAGTAGGAACTACATCACTTTGAATGATGGAAAACTATTATATGGACTACATTTTGATATCATTAAGCCCAAATTGTTATAAAAACCTCAAGTTGCATTCAATATTTTGAAAGCAATTCAGGGCACAATAAGGGGGGAAATATCCCTAAGAATGATGGGGAAATTGGCAGTATTTATTTTGCCTGCCACTTGATTCATATAAAACACAATTGTATATTTCCTGTTAGGTTTTAAATGGATTTGAAGTTTCAGTCCAATAACTGAAGCATAGAGGAGAAATTGTATTTAATTATTTCAATCATATATAGCCCACCTTTCCATTGTAGAAACAATGCACTGAGGGCAGATCCACACCATATATTTAAAGCACATCCAAGCACATTTAAAGCACATGACTATTCCCAAAGAATCCTGGGAACTGTAGTTTGTTCAGGGTGCTGGGAAATGTGGGGAGAGATTATTGTCCCCAGGATTCTTTAGGGGAAGCCATGTGTGTTAATTGTGCTTTAAATGTTTTGTGTGGAAGTGACCAGTGAAATGTAAGCATTTGTTTTTGAGGCATTGGATAGTCTGAGGGCATGCCCCTTCTCCAACAGCCCCCCAGGTCTTCTGGGCACTTCCTACCCTGCCCTACCAGTAGACTGAATACGGGAATCTCCCAGCCCTGGGGAAATTGTTCAGTCCCTGTGCTTATAGCATTCAGACAAGTGCCTAAACTCATCAGACAAGTGGCTAAACGTACTTCTCTCCCTCCCTCTCTGTCCCACTAGCCAAGTCTTGAGGGTTATTATATGCAAATGACTAGTGAGATGTAGAAATGTTAGGTCCAATAAGGGTGAAAAACATGCCTATTCTCTGGTTACTCAGGAGGATGTGAAAGAAATCCAAGAGAGCAATGAGCCTCAGTCTTGGGTTACCATATGTTGTTGGTAGAACACAGATCACACTGCTCACCAGTGCAGAAAAAGGCTACAAATCAGTGTATCTGAAGAAGTGTGCATGCACACGAAAGCTCATACCAAAATAAAAACTTCGTTGGTCTTTAAGGTGCTACTGAAGGAATTTTTTATTTTGTTTCGACTCAGACCAACACGGCTACCTACCTATAACTATACAACATTCAAAAGAACACAGCTCTCTCTCTCTTTGGTTGCTTCTTCTACTGTTTGCCTCACTTCACTTCATGATACATGGTGCTGCGAGGCACAGATTTATTTCAGTCTCTGTAATCTGAAGGATCAGGAAGGGAGCAAAGGCCAGAGCGCTAGTATTGGGTGAAAAATGCATAACTCTATTAAAGTTACTGGAGCATCACACATAACATGAGCAGAAAATCTGGGCAGGATATTCATTGAAATTCTCTTGATAAACCACATTACCAGTGAAGTTATTGAAATATATTAGGGTACACACTACGGGGGGGGGCACCCACTCAACACAGTGTTACATATTAAAAAGTTAGAACAACATTCTCAGTAGTCTTAGTGTTACTCAGAATGGGATTTTCTTAGGGAAAGATTGCCACCTGACTCAATCAGCATGTGTTGAAAATTCAAGATGACATTTTAAATTCAGCTGCAAACCAGGCAGAACATAAATATAAAGCTGTTACGTATAAATATGAGCCATTTAAAATAAGTCCAAGTGAAAAAAAACCCAAGTGGAATCTGACCATAAGAAACACACACACACACACACACACACACCTGAATATCAACATTAGTCTACACCCCATGAGTTCCCTGCATGAATATTTGTCTGCTCACCCTCATAAATATTTCATCGCGCCCGCACATGAATTGGGATTCAGCTTCTTAACTTACATGGCAGAGTTTACAAATTGCATGCTCAGTGAATGACCTTGATCAATTTTGTGTGTATGTATGCAGGTAAGCAACTCACATGATTTATATAAAAACAAATCTTCCTTCCCCCTCTTTTTTCCCTTTTTCAAATTCTATTTAACTATACTGGCAGCTTTTCTGGTGTAGGACTCAAAACCCACCCACCCCATTTTGAGTCCATGGGAGGAATTCACCCTGTATTATACTCATCACTAGGACTTGTAGCTGTGTTCTGATTTAGTTTCAGGAGGTCTTATTGAATGAAAGCAAAAGATTGGAGCAATATTCAGAACAGAGGGTGTGTGTGTGTGTGTGTGTGTGTGTGTGTGTGTGTGTGTGTGTCTATGATTCCTGCTTTACATTTGTAAACTGGGTACATTGACTAATTTCAACAAAGGCCCTGTGACAAGTGAGCCCAAACCCTATTTTGCCTCCCATTCTCATCCTAAACACATAGCATTGCTACAGAAAAGCTGTGAGCACACCACTGTGCATTGAATGATCCTGGAGCATTTATACCAATGGAATCCTGCCTCTGGTGTGTTCCTTTACGCTCTCAATTTGACATACAGATCCACCAGAATATTTAAAGTAGAGACAGTTCACGTTTCTTGAACTCTAGGGCAAAAAGCGCCCAGCTTTAAAGGCAAAATATATGTACAAAACCACCAATTGTGAATTATGTTTGCTTGTGTCCAGATAGGGGCACAGCTGAGTCAACAGCCTAAGCCAGGCATAGGCAAACTCGGCCCTCCAGATGTTTTGGGACTACAACTCCCATCACCCCTGACCACTGGTCCTGTTAGCCTGGCCTAAGCTGATGGAAGGCACTCCATGCCACCAAAGCCACCTGAGCCTCAAACAACAACAATGGACCCAGAAAGATCCCCAAGGGAGTCTTTCAAAGGGAGTGTAACCTCAACATGAGCAGGTTAGGGAACCACTCACTCACCAGGTCTCAGTTTATCTGTATTAAGCTTCATTTTATTGGCTCTCATGTAGTCTATTACCAAGGAAAGACAGTGGTCCAGTACATCCACTGCTACACCTGCAGATGTAAAGGAGCTGTGTGTCATCAGCATATTGCTGACATCATACTCCAAAACTCCAGATGACCCCACTCAGTGGTTTCACGTAGATGTTAAATAGCATTGGGGATAAAATTGAACTCTAAGGAATCCCACATTGAAGGCTCCATGGAGCCAAAGAGCACTCCCTAAGCATCACCCTCTGGAACTACCACCCAAATAGGACCAGAACCACCCACCCTCAACTCGGAAAGCTACTCCAGAATGATACCATGGTCAATGGTATAGAAAGAGAGACTGAGGAGGATTAATAGGGACACATTTCCCTTGTATCTCTCCTAATAGAGGTCATCATACAGGGTGATCAAAACAGTTTCCATGTCAAAACTGGGCCTTAACCCCTATTGAAATGGATCTAGAAAATCAGTTTCCTCCAAGAGCACCTGGATCTGGTCCACAACCACCCACTCAAGAACCTTGCTCAAGAAAGGAAGGTTGGGCACTTGTTAGTGATTACTTAGATTTTCCAAATCCAGGCAGGGTTTCCTGAGGAGTGGTGTTACCACTGCCCCCTTCAAGCAGGCAGGGACCACCCACTGTTGCAAGGAGGCATGAATCACCTCTCTGGCCTAGCCAGCTGTCCCTTCCCTGCTAGTTTCTATTACCCAAGAGGGGCAAGAGTCCAGAGCGCAAGTGGTCACCTTGACTGATCCAAGCACATCCACACCCTCGAGCCTTATTAACTGAAACTCATCCGACATAAGAGGACTAGACAGTGCTCTGGACACCTCTCGAGATTCATCTGCTGTAACAGTAGAGTCAAGGTCCCAGCAAATGCAAGTGATTTTATCCTCAAAATGCTTTGCAAACATGCATTACGCTCTGTGCCAGTTGGCTCTACATAATAAGCTCTACATCCCGTTTCTTATTGTTTCACACAGATCTCGCGTTCTCCATCAAGGCTGCATTTGCACTGCAGGCATTTCACATCTTCCAAGAAATCAAACTGCAACATTTTGTATCAAAAAAATGCAAAGTTTCACCCAGATGGGGAAGCATTTGTTCCTGTTGTGACTACTTTGTGGAACATCATTGTGGAAGTGTCACTGGCATGTATTAGACATTGCAACATTGTTAATGATGGCTGTCACAACTTCTCTGTACACAACTGCACTATTTTATGAATGGGAGGTTCTGTGAAGTCTCTGGAGTCTTCTACTCTAGAAGGCCAGTGTAAGAGCACTTCATACAGTAATATCTTTCTAAAATACCAAACACCAGAATAGCTACCCCTTTCCTATGGCTGTGACCTGCCCTTTTTATGAACCTTTAAATAAAAAACTTTATTTTATATTTGGATGCAGTGTTTTCTTGGTAGCTCCTGCATGAGAGTACAAAGCTTGTTGTTTTTTAAAGGGAGAGGGCAGCAGCATAGCTTCCCTTCTCTATCTATCTATTCCTTGTATGTGACTGATGGGAGTTACTGGGTCCGAAGTGACACATTACGCTCAGTTGTAATATTCAAACTGCATACTTAGAACTATGAAGGGTTTCTCCAGACTGACAGAGAACACTCGGGGCAGTCTCCAGCAGGTCGGCCGCCCTAGCGCTGAGGGGCGAAGATCGCTCCGTCGCCCCCGCCCTCGCAGGGTGCAGCATTGTTTCTGTGCGGCTTTGCCGCGTGGCGCCCTACCTACCGGCCCAGCGCCCTGGCGCACCGCGCCACCGGGAGTCTACCTAGAGCCGGCCGTGAGAACACTAGAGAGGTTTGCAGTTTCATGAAGAAGGAAGAGCCACTTGTCAGCTTTTTCCTTCTCTTGCAAGTGATACACTTTTGTTGCTTCTGAAACGAGTCAACAAATAGATGTGAACTTACCAAGTTTAAGGTTATTTTATTAGGTTATAAAGTCCTAAACAACTCATGACCAGGATACATAAAAGACCACCTTTTCGCATTCAGTCACTGAATGTGAGTCAACAGAGGTCAACAGAAGAAGACTTCTGCCAGGAGCAGGTGTCAGGAGCAGGGCAGCAATATATCACACAGCATCAGTGTACAGTAGTTAACTCTTTATTGAAGGAAACAAGGTTGACTCAGGAGGCCAGGCCTAGTGAGCACCACAAATTGTCTCAGTAGAGCTTGCCCCTCTGAAGCAGTTGTGGAGATTGAAGGACAACGCCTTCCCACCGTTGTCTAAGTCTCCTCCTCCCCCAGGTTCTTCCAAAGCAATATGAGGCTCCATCGCCGTGCCTTTCTTTGCTCCCTCCCTCTTCATACCTCTTCTGTTTCTGGGAGACCAGGGGGGAGGGGAGCTGGTCACAGCAGCAGGAGGAGAAACCCTGGCTTCTTCAGCAGCCTGGTTCATCCCTGGCTCTTGCCCCCCCCCCACTCTCCACTTCTGTCTCTGCTTCTGGAATACTCTCTGCCACAGACTCTTCCTGCTCACTAAACCTTGTTACCTCTTCAGATTCCTACGCCTGCTCTCCCTCTGACCACTCATCATTGTCCTACCACCAATCCCCAGGCTATGAGCTTTCTTCCCTTGGGGCTCCTTGGCCTCCAGCCAGCGCATGACACCTTCTTAGTAGTGGCGCATGCTTGTGGTCACATGGGTAGCAGCTTCAGGGTTATAGTGTTGTCTTGATAAAACACTTGTCCCCTAGGTATTAAACAGGCATTAACTGTTTTTGTTGTATTTTGTGCTATTGTTATATTTCATTTATTGTATACCACAGAGGTCTTTTTAAAAGAGAGAAAATAGTTTTATAAATTTCAGAAAGAATAAATATTTTTATTTGGACAGGGATTTGGTGAGGGCTGTCTTTTAAAAACCACCATGCTGTTACTTATCCCCTGAAGATAGAACCCCAGTGCTGTGCACCAGTGCTAGATTTCAAAACAACGTTGTTGTTTTTACTCCCCCTTATATAAAAGAGCATCCGATGTGGAAAGGGTTAAGGCTTTCCCTCCCTTCATTTTCCAAAGTGGAACAAAGTGACAAATGAAATCAAGGCTTACCTTACAAAATCTGGAGTGCTTATGAATTGCATTTCATTGTGAGTCCTTTCACAGCGACTCGGCGCTAAGTGGGTGTATTTAACATACTGCAGTGCATACCGGGATCCAGTGCTAAATGCAAATGCCTCAAAAATGGCATCCTTCTCCCTAAAGCAGGCCTTGAGAAAGGCAGATAAAGAAAAGCATATTCTGCAAATCAAGTTGGTTCACTTCCAGTGCAAAATGTGGACTTGACTGACTGCAAGTGGAGCTGTCAGCTTGTACAGACTTCACTGTCAAGGACTGTGTCATCTGTCAGTGTCTGTTCCAGCTCACTGTACCACATAGAGGGAATGCACTGTTGCCTCCCAATTGATAACACGCTGCCAGAAGCATGTTACTTTCTCATCTGTCTTCTTGTAGCTGTCAAAACTGCAATCCATTAATTAGTTTGTTCTTGTGAATTTTAGTTGTTCTGAAGACATGTAAATTTCAAAAGTACGGGAGAGAGAAACACAGCCACATAGACACAAGCCCACCATGGTGCCAATAGGGGCCCTGCAATGTCTAAGTGGCAGTTATTATGAACAGTGTAAGTGCTGGCTATCACAACTATCAGTCTGAGTGAACAGAATGATGGTAGCTAGTTTTGTTGCATGGCTTTTAATGAGGCCAAGTTCATGAAAGAAGCGGAAATACAATGCATGACACAGCAAAGGAAGAAAGCACCAAACGGAGAGGTCAGTTAAGTTAAGAAGGTACAAATTTTACAAATATTATCATTGTCCTTCCCCCCAAAAAAATAGAGAGAGGGATTTTTCTTCCCAGGTCTCACGTCTGATTAAAAAAAAGTGGGGATCATGAATTGAAAATTACTCTGATCTCACCCTTACCTGTAGCATTTATGCATGATTTGGTGCAGCATATTTGCTGCCATCCATATGGTTGTCCCCATGTTGCTCCTGGTCTCCCTTTCCTGCCTGTGTAGATTGCTCAATAAGAAAACATAATCTGTTTCAGTCACATGGATGGAAGATGTAGATGATGTTGTTGGGAATGGTGTAGAACAGGCTTCCTCAACCTTGGCCCTCCAGATGTTTTGAGACTACAATTCCCATCATCCCTGACCACTGGTCCTGGTAGCTAGGGATCATGGGAGTTGTAGGCCAAAAACATCTGGAGGGCTGAGGTTGAGGAAGCCTGGTGTAGAAGCAACAGAGTAGAGCCAACAGTCACACCCCTTCAAGTACATGTAAACAGGGCTTTGGTCTTAGCTGGGGCATGAACAAAGCAATCTAAAGCATTTGACAAGCTGCATGTATGTACTGTATAGAAGAGCTTTGAAAGTGGGGTGGCGAAGAAGAAGAAGAAGAAGAAGAAGAAGAAGAAGAAGAAGAAGAAGAAGAAGAAGAAGAAGAAGAAGAAGAAGAAGAAGAAGAAGACCTTGCTTTTCAGTGACACATTCACTGTGAACTTGTGTTACAGCCTGACGGACATTTTAAAAGAAATATAGAGGATCCCACATCTAACCATTTCTTGCCATTTCCAACTTTCATTGTGTTAACCTAGCAAACAGAATAAGCTTTTAAAAAGGAGAATCAGTTAGGACTGAGAATGACGATAACCCTCTCCAAAACCCTTCCTGAATATATGGTATACTCCAGCTAAAAATGGAAATAACTGTCAATTTCTGATCTCCCCTGTTCCTCATTTGACCACTCTTAAATTCAGTTCTCCATATTTCTGCAGCAATTTTAAATTTAAAAAAATTCATCTGCATTTTACTGTGAATTTCTCCTAATAAACAAATTCTGAATGCCATTTTAACTAATCCGCACATTTTTGCAAGCAATGTGTTTTTGTATGATATTTTCACTAATATATTAGTTTTAATGCACACTTTCCCCAAACATATGTATTTTTCTACACATTGTTTGGTTGGAGAAACTTCGGAGAATTGCAGATTTTGAAGGCTGGCTGTGTTTCGGTTCTTGTATCATTTCAGAAAGTGCAATTTAGGTATGTTTACATTAAATGCAAAGTGAATTTCTTCCTCATCCCTAAATCCAGCCTTTAAAAAAAATCTTATTGGTGTCAACAAGATATTTAACCCCCATGTTCAGGGTCTATATAGTAGGTGCTGATGACAAATAGAGCAGGAAGAGCTGTTGCCTTCATCTCTTGCGTGTAGGCTTCCTGGAAACAACTGACATGTCAATTTTGAAAGCAAGATACTGAACTATATGATCTCTGGTCTAATGCAGTGGGGCTCTTCTGATGTTCTTGAGTTTCTTAAAGCACCAGGTGAAAATTCATTATTCCGTTTCTCTCTTGGATTAATCCATCTTTCTTGGTGGGGGGGGGACTCATTTAATGGGTCAAAATAGTCTTATTCATTTAGAATGTATACCCAGTGGTCATTGAACGTGTCCTCTTCTAACTTAAACAATCCCTTAGCTAAAGTAAACCAATCTGAACATGTATACTATGATACCATATATTTCCCATGATTCCTTAATTATGAAGTCCTTTAGGAAGCCATTTACTTGTCACTCCTAGGAGATCTCTCCTGCATCTTCACAATGGATTGATATTCATACCTTTATCCAGACATTTTAAAGTTATGACCTTCAGCTATAAGAGCAATTTGCTTAGTTCATTCCATATGATTTTGTGTGATTTGCAAATCTAATTTTTATCTCCATGTCTAGCATTTGAAAAATCTTTTGCCTCCATATTAATTTAGCATTATCTTTTACCCATTAAAGACAGCTCACAGTGACCTTTAAATTCACTTACAAATTAGAACCCATTGGCTAATCTGGACCAATTGGCCTCAGTTACACATTCAGTGACAAACCATTATTTCTGGCCCAGTCCTTTAATTGGCCGGAATGCTCTTTCCTATCAAATATATTCACTGTCAGAGTAGCTTGCTAGCCTTTTGCAGACTTCCTGGATATTGTCCAGGTCATTAAAGCTACATCTTCTGTTAAGTCCTCATTTATCCAGAGCCAAATCCCAAACCCCTCCTTGTTCTTAATTAATTGAACTTTGCAGAATTTTGGAATGGGTCATTCTGCAGGTGAGATTCTTGAAGTTGAAATAGTGAAGCATTCGTGTAAAGAATGACAGATCAGAAATGTTACTTCACCAGGCAAGTGTCCCAGCAAAAATAAAATATTTTTAGTATGATTTTTTATATATACCAGGTTTATGAAACTTCTGGCTATTTTTTAAAAGAAAAGCTACTGTCCCCCTACTTGAGAATAGCTTCTAGGTAGAAAGGCCAATTAAACCTTAAAGCTGTGAACTTATATGCATAGATCTGAATTCAATGGAGCTTGCTTCTGAGTAGACATGCATGGGATTGCTCTGTTAATCCAATGCAGTTCCATTGAACTCATTGAGGTGGAATCAGCTTGAGCAAAAGTTGTTCAGTTATTTCTTTTATTTATTTCAGGCATTTATACCTCATCTTTTCATAGTAACAAAGAAAGAAAACACAATACAGTCAAGAAAAACTCAAACAGATGATTATAATGAACAACCTTAACATGATGATTAAAACAGGCTCGGTGATCGGTCAATCACGTACAGCAGTCAGAACATTCATCTGGCTTCACTGGGTGTGAGGTCTGCAATTGTACACCAAACTACCTCTCAGGACTCTTACCTCACATCCAGAAAGTAAGCTGAGCACTAGGCAAACCTAACTCCCTCAACCAACAGACATTTTTAGTGGACCTTGGATTTCAAATGTAGAGAATCCTCTGCATCTCAGAGTTTTCAGCTTAACGGTTTGGTTCCCGCCCCCTTCCTCCCAATTTTACCCAGTCTACACTGTTATAGAAACAAGTTTTCACATTATATACCAAGCCTGAACTAGTGTTGCTCAGTTTTTAATCTGACTTCTCACAGTATGCGCTACCCAATGAGAAATTGCTTCAGCACTGCTTTCACAAATTCCTGACTCTGGACACATTGTTTGAGTCCCTGTTAGTATGATATCGTAGATAATGTTCATCTCACATCTTGTGTGCACATACCAAACTGTCTGCTTTCACGGACTCATATAAATATAAATGAACTTGTGAAGGAAATGAGGTGTTAATTGAAGGTGCACGTATTTATCTTTGCAAATCTTGGCTGATAAGCTCCTTTTTCCTTGTTTCTAAGGAAACTCTGACTCCCTGAAAACCTAAGAGATGACTTTGCTGTAAAATTTAAAAGCAAATTCATTGCAATTAACTATTGCATGGGAATGCCACGGTACTTGGGTATCCTGAAGAGAACCTTGGATTGTGACCCAGCAGAGGATTTGTGCTGCCATTCTCTAGAGAAATTGTGCAAAGCCATTTAAAAACTATCTTGACCAATTCTTTGCCAACCCCCCTCAAAATAATCAATAGCAGTCAAATGACCTTTCGTATGAATGGTTGTAAGAAAAGTTGCTTTTGGCATTCTAGTTCAGTTCTGCTGTTATGTGGCTATTGCTATTTTTTCCTTATGATATGTGGGGATTTAATTTTATTTTTTCATTAAAGCTGCCATTGAAATAATCTACATTCATCCCACCCAAGTCTGCTGAGAAAGTTTTTTTTAAGAACTGATAAATTCTTTTTAAGCTTATGTTTGACTTGGCCATCTGCAAACTGGGTTACCAGCGACTAAGTGCATTGCCTATGAAATGCCCTTGAACAAAATGGAGTTCTATAATGAAGGAATGTGGTCCATTAACTTTCCCGCAGTATTGTCCTGAATTGTGTCACTTTGTATTTGTGAGTACCTAAGTGTGTTATAGGTAGCACAACATACTTCAGTTACAAACTTCCAGTAAGCTTTTAGATGTCTAAGATGGCGTGTTATTTCTGCTTGAGAATACAATTACAATTCCCCCCCTTAGGGATTCAGAAGTGTCCCGGCTATATCATAATTTCTGAGTCACTGCCAGGGTTACAAAAGCATGTGACTAAACTTGCCTACTAGCTGGTGTACAACTTTTTTGTTATCAAATAACTCTCCATCACTCACCAACTGCTTTGCTAGAAATTACTGAACACATTTCCACTGCCATAAAATTGGCTAAGGCTATATTTCTGGATTCCAAGAAAGCTTTTGACAGCCAACTATGATACTTTATGTAAGAAGTTGTCAGCATACTGTGTATCACCTAAAGCTGTCACTTGGCTTAGGTAAGAACTGTCAAATTGCCTGCAAAATATTGTTACTGGGAGCACTAAATCTTTCAACCTATTTCTGTTGGGATTCATCAGCTGTAGTCCCTGCTCTTTCTTTTTAAATCCCATGTGTAAATGACCTATCACGTGTATTTGGTAGAAAAGCAAACTTACATATATGTAATTGATGCTATAGTCCACTGTTAATAAGGAAAGCTTCCTTATCCCATTGGAGTTAGTAGCACGATTCACTCACCTTCATGGTTATCAAACAGTGTCATTAACCACCAGGAAAAATATCATTAAACATCTGCTTGGAGTCAATATCTATTTGTTTTAAATCATTTTTACACCACCATTTTTGCACCGAAAAGGCTTCCAGAGTGGACAATTAAAACAAGTCTCTGCCTGCAGTCAGAGAGATTTCAGGATTACAGGAAAAAGAAAAGGGGATGCAAAAGGAAGAGAAAAACATGTGTTCACAATCATCAGTTCTTTAAAGTTCTAGCATCATTGTAATGACCTGAAGGAGCGTCTCCACCCCCTTCGTTCTGCCCGGACACTGAGGTCCAGTACCGAGGGCCTTCTGGCAGTTCCCTCATTGAGAGAAGCCAAGTTGCAGGGAACCAGGCAGAGGGCCTTCTTGGTGGTGGCGCCCGCCCTGTGGAACGCCCTCCCATCAGATGTCAAAGAGAAAAACCGCTACCAGATTTTTAGAAGACATCTGAAGGCAGCCCTGTTTAGGGAGGCTTTAAATGTTTAATATATTATTTTATTTTATTTTTCTGTTGGAAGCTGCCCAGAGTGGCTGGGGAAACCCAGCCAGATGGGCAGGGTATAAATAATAAGTTGTTGTTGTTGTTGTTGTTGTTGTTGTTGTTGTTGTTGTTATATGGAAGCAATTCAAGAGAAGAGGAACCAAAGAAAGCTGATCTGTCAGTAGAGCTGATGGTGTGGGCCTGCTTCCCATATATCCCTCTGCTGCCACGTGACAGTCGAGGAAGAGGAGAGGCCAGCAGCCCTGCAGTCCTGTTGCAATGTTAAACAAAATAACAAAGGGTTAACGTATAAGGAATATATGGATTTATTACGGATCAATTAGGGTCTATGTGTGTTTGAGCCTAGGATGCAATATATAACATAAGAGGCAAGGAACAATTTTTCAAGCAGCCTTCTAACAGGTCCAGTGTGCTTCAAAGCTGTCTCAGGATGGAATACAACTATTCTTTCTCTTCTCCTGTATTCAACTGGAAGGAAGAAAAACGGGTGCCTAGAAATAGTCCATCAACTTCCCAAAGAGGCAGTTAACATAATCTGAGTTGAATGCAACAACTGTTGGTTCAGCATTATAACCTGTTCCAGGGAACAATGCCAGGTGCATCGCTCTAGGTTCTGGATGTATGGGGTTTCCCCCGCAGTACATTTACATTTGCATGAAAGGCCTGGTCCAAAGGACCATCTACACCCAGAATTCTGATCGCTTGAACTGAACTGTAGCTAACACAGTCACTTGAGCACACCTGCGCCTTCTTAATCATTGCCTCGGCTTAGTATTTATTTTATTTTCAGATTTACTACCTTGCACTTCTATAAAATAAACCTGAAGGTGGCAAATATGTAATTGGGAATGAGGAACCACAAGTCACTGATCCAGATATAATGCAAGTGTTAGGGCACTGGAGATGCAGAAATATTTTCATTTTTCAAACTGACTTTTTCCTATTTTCATAGTATGTGATTGCTTTGCAGGAAAAAAAGGGGGGGGGATCGAACCTTTCCAGCCAAATGGATCTGAATGGTGTATGCATTTGTATTCTTATTTATTTATTTATTTATTTATATCATACCCTTCCTCCTGAAAGAATCCAGGGCAGCATTATCTGCTATAATTGGCTTAATTGGTTGCTATAAGTAAGGCTAGATTCTCACTTCATTTTGTATATTCTATCCATCATTTTTTTGAACAATGAGCATTTCTTTATTTTCTGAATGTGCCCTCTTTACTGAGATCAAGCAAGTTGTTTCTTCATGCTATGAAACTTCAGCAGTCGTGAAACTTGTATCTTAATCGTGCTTACCTGGGAGTAAGCCCCACTGAATGGACCTATATAGAATGCACTGTGAATGACACATTTTGTTTTGATCTCTCTGCTATGGTGATAGTGAATTAAATGTTTTTACAAGTTTTTCCACTGTTTTTTATAGCGTTCCGTCCCTGTCTCTCTCTTTATCAACCATGATGTGTTGTGAGAAAATACTGCCAAGATAATAACGTTTGTCAGAACTTCATAGGTGAAAACAGCTAGACATGCTAGATGCTTGAAATATCACCTCAGGCTTTTGCAGTAGACCAAAAAAGTGTTGCGGTGCCAAAGCAAAGCAAGGAATCACCAAATGAGCATACATGTCTCAGGAGCACACAGTTTGTGGGAAAGAACAACTAATGTCATATACCGGTATGAATTTCCAATTAAAATCAAACACGTAAAAAATGCATATTCAGACAGGGTGGGATTCAGCATGTCCTGAGCTTTGAAGACATGCTGAATTCAGGAAATCTGTGTCAGCATAGAACCACCATTGCTCATGTGATACTAACTGCTGACACGAGTGTTGGAACATCAGCAGTACAAGGGACAAAGAGGAGTCATAGCAAGGGCAAACAGAGCTTAGATTCCTGCATCCACTCATATGCCTCCACTATGTTCTTGAATGGCTACCACTAATGAAATAGCACCCCTTCCTTCCATTCTTGCTTGGCCCTGGCTAGAGAAGGGTTGATTGCCAACAGTTTGTGTTTATGCTGCCTTTATGAGCCACTGAGCTCCTGGCCATTGTACTATGGCAGCCTGTGCTTAGGAGAGGGCAACGGCCCTTGCTGCCAGACTGGTTATTTATAGCTGCCAGGGGTGCCAACTTGAATAAAATATTCATAATCATAATCAATCACATGATGTGGCACATGTACACCATTTGAATGACAATGCCCATCAATTTTGCGGGGGCCTGGTCTCCTCAAATCTTTTGTTGAAGGGGCCGAAAGGGCTTTTCACCCTAGGAGTTGGCTCCTGTTAGCTGCTGTTTGTGTATATGTGTGCATAGGCCGATTTGGGCCACTGGTTCCACAGCACTGGGTGCAGATACTAGACAGGGAATTGCAGGGTTTCACAACATAGTAAATCTAGCAGAACGGAAGGCGAGAGGTGGGCGGGGGCTGGATTTTTGGCCTCGCACAGTGTGCCACTGAAATTTCAAAGACCAAAGTCCACCACTGGCCTACGTGGAAAGAGAGAGAAGCAGAGGAAGAGGAAGAGAGAGAAGATCACAGGAAGCTGCCTTATCAGGCCATCTAACTCAGACAGGCAGCAGACAAGGCAGTCTTTCCCAGTCTTACCTGGAGATGCCAGGGATAGATTCTGACACCTTCTGTGTGCTGTGCAGATGCTTTACCCCTAAATTATTACCCTTCCCCTAAAAGACATAATAGAGTCATTAAGTATTGGCACACAATGATTTGTGCCTTGTTTTGTGCGGCAACAGAGCTATCAGGGACCCCGTGGGCCTGTCTGCGTTGCTGCAATGGCACATTGCTCCTGCTTTTATTGTTGCTACAGGCTGAGCATAAGATGACTGCAATGTCGGCGTCAGCCTTGGCACAATGGCTGTCAATCTAGCCAGACCATAGGATTTCCCTGTAAATCTGTATAGAATGCAAGGGGAGGTTCAAAACTATTTCCATCTCATCTTGCTACATCTATCACAACCTGCTGTTTTGCCACATGATAGCAAAATCTTATTGATATTGGGTATAACCAAAAGCTTTCCAGCAGTGGAGTGTAAATAATTTGTTGAAGGCCACACACAAAAACAGTCACACTGTTCTTTAGCTGGTACTGCAAAAAAAAAAAAAAAGGGATTTGCTTAATTTCGAAGGCTGGCCCAGCATGCCAGAATTTCTACTTCCCCCTAGTTAGAGGAGACTTAGTATCATGTTTACCCAAGGAAGGAATAATGTGATACCTGTATGCCATTACAAAACTGTGCTCATGTCCATCTGCAACAGCTCCCCTATTTGGACAGTACCAACTCTCCAGAAACTGCCCATTCGAAGACATGCGTGTTTTTAGCTCTGTTTATAAATGCAACTCACTCTTCTGTCCTGTTTTTGGTAGATCTTTAACATTGGAATCCTCACCAAAATGTCTCTTGCAAACCTGCCCTATTCATTTCTATATTCAGATTATTTACAAATAAGCTTGTTTTTTTAACCCAATCCGCAATAAGGTTGTTGTTTTTTATTTTAAAAAAGTGATTTCTGACCCTTTGTTTCTTATGTTTAAAGTACCTGAATATCCATTAGCATATTTGCAAGGTATGGGAAAGGGACACAGTTAAGTGGTAGCACATCTGCTTTGCATGTACAAGGTCCCAGTTTCAACCAGGGGCAGACCTTCATAATATACCCACCTTTCATTTTAATTGGATTCATTTAGAACTCTTTCTGGTCTTACTTTAGCTTTATTTCCCCCTTAATCCAATTCATCAAAATATTTTCTGTTTTCAGCTGTAATTTATTTAGCTTTTATTGACCCTTTTGGAATCTGTTGAAAAGGAGAGGATTCCTCTGTATCCCTAAATTCACATAAAAAAATGTCCATTAAAAAGTTGCCCATTAGAAAAGCCTTTAACTGTAGATATTCTAGAGCATAGTGACTCAGTGTCTACGTAGCAAATCCTAAAACTCTAACATCAACAGCAGTGTGCCTGTACAGAATAGTAGAGGCCAATCAGCAGTTGTGCATGTACAGCCACCATCCGCTTCAACTACTATGTCACATCCCCCCATAGTAAAGGCATGGGACCTTCTTGATTTTGGTGGCCACTTGGTGGCAGTGGCCCAAGTGTCCAGCCCCAGACCATCAGCAACATCTTAAAATGAAAAAGACTTGCCCATTTACCAATATGGCAAGTCTACTACCCAGTGAGCATCATGGCTGAGGGGGAATTTGTGCCCAAAAGGACCACACCAAGTTCAGTGCTTTGTCCAAGTTATCATTCTGGCTCTGGCTAACGAAAGCTCAACTGTTTTAAGTTCAGTTGCTTGACTCCCTCCTCCACCCCTTTAAAATTAGTGGGCCTTAGAAGTGTTCAACTCTGGTTGGCTTTTGCACATTTCTTTTAGGACTTTTCGCCACAAAGTCTGGAAATGTGCTATGTTTTAAACGAAAGCCGAGACTGGTATAATTATAGGAGCCTATTTCGCCCTGCTTCTTAATGTGGCCTCACACAAAATTAACAACCTGATTGAAACAGGCTCATATTTTTCATATAAATTGTTTTTATACGAAGTGAAAAATTACTTCTGCAAACCGGGCTTCCCCTGGAGGATGCTACCTTATTTACCATAGACTGAAGTGGAGAAATGGCGATTAAAGGAAGAGGGATTTCTCTGTGTGCTATATTGCTTCTAAAATTGTAATGATTGCTTGGCAGTTTTCTTTTTATTTGTATGCATCTCCTTTTTAACAAATAGTTCTATTGGTAATTACCCAATTTATGCATCCATAGAAAACCAGCCTACACGTGTGATAATACCACATTTTTATATTTATGAACTGCCACTTTCCTATAAACACAGACATGCAGTTAATTATCACTGGGACTGTTTATTAAGACTTGGAAGAAGAAATATAATGAATGGATGCATCATTTAGTCATTAAAATACTTCCAGTTGTTCATCTGATTGTACTTAATCTTAGAATATTTGGCTTGTATTGTGAGTTTTGAAAGTCAGTCATACTTTAAAATAAGGGTGGACAAATTGTACAAAAGAGATTGGGGGGCCATAGACTCCTCATTTCTGACTTAAACAAACAGCTCTTTAAGGCTCAGTTTAAGGCCCATCCCTCCTGCAGTTGCCAGATGTTTCTAGCTTCCTGTGCCTTTAATACATGCATAATATGCAGAAATTAAGTGTGAACCTTTTCCCCACTTAAAAATGCAGCAGTGAGGAAAGTTTCAGCTTCCGAATTTCTGTTCGTAACATGAAGATTGCAGCCCTATGCAGCAACATGGAAGCATGTTCCATGTAACTAAATAACACTTCTTATCAAACATGCATAGGATTGGGATTCGAATTGATTTATCACCAGGGAACAGAGTTTATACCCTTGGACTCTCCTGGTGCTATACTGGTGCAAGCTCTGAGGCACCGGCTCAGAAATCAGACACCAATCAATCACTAGTGTTGACTGGCACTGCAGTTTAGGGACATTATGCATAAATGCTGGTTATGAAACAGTAAGGCGTTTCTCATTTAATGAAAAGTAGCCTTGGGGGGCTTACAAATTTGATCAGAGAAAGAGCAGAGGAGAGGTCCTTGTTCCTTTTCCCTCTAGCTGTTTTTCCAATCAAAATTGAAAGCTGCTCTTGAGATACAAGTACTGTACAAAACTCATTTTCAAAACCAAAACAGGTTAGGGCTGGGCTTAAACATTTGAATGCATATACCATATAGTTCAGGCACCCCCAAACTTCAGCCCTCCAGACCTTTTGGACTACAATTCCCATCTTCCCCGACCACTGGTCCTGTTAGCTAGGGATCATGGGAGTTGTAGGCCAAAACATCTGGAGGGCCGCAGTTTGGGGATGCCTGATATAGTTCATCATTGACTATGACTTAAACCTTGCCTGTTGGGTCCATAGTGTTCAGGCTTTCAGTAGAGCAAGCCTTGTATAAAGATTGCTTTGGATGACCCTAGACACTTTCAGAATAATTGCTGATTTTTTTTTTATCACAGACAAGCAAATTTCATTATGGGATTCTAGTAGGGGTCACTACCCCTACCCCTTGGTTACTGGAAATCATACAGAGACTTTTCAACAAGGAAATACTTGATGTGAATTTGTGCAAATCTTTCAGTTACAACCGGGCTGCCTGTCATCATCTGCATTATCTCAAACTTTTCCACATTTGCTGTATTCTGAAGTTTATAGATGTCAAGAGCTTTGAAGAAAACAAGGACAATATAATGGAAAATTTATTTGGGAAAGGAGAAATCCAGGCATTTCAAAAGGAATATAAAATAACACTACGTAACCATTCTAAAGTGCCACAAAACCACAAATGTGAATCCTATCTTAAAGGAGCATTGTAACCTTAAACGTCTCATACCGTCTGACAGCAAGAGCTGTCCGGCAGTGGAACAGACTCCCTCAGAAGGTGGTGGACTCTCTTTCCTTGGAGGTTTTTAAGCAGAGGTTGGATGGCCACCTGTCATGGATGCTTTAGTTGAGATTCCTGCCTTGCAAGGGGTTGGACTAAATGACTCTCGGGGTCCCTTCCAACTCTACGATTCTGTGGTTGTATGATTCTGTACAGAGCAAAAGTAGACCTGTCTACCCAAACAGCCAATGCTGCTACAAGCAGGGCTTGTTTGCCATTCATGAGTGGAAAGAAAGGCCTTTTCAGATCTGAGGTGGGGGGTCTGGAGCTCGCATTCACCAGGCCACTTAGATGCCGTACATCTTTTGCACGCATCCCCACCATTTTAAACGTTTTTAAAAGAGGATAAGCACAGCTTCCCATGTGTATTTTATATTTAAAAATTGTCTTCTTTCTTTTGATCTCTTTCTTGTGATGAGTTGAAATCTTCACTTCTTGGGCATCCCATGTTGAAGTTCTTTGTTTCCTTTACAACTTCGGTGTGTGTTTTTTATGTATGCCGGAATCAGCTTTTTTAAAAAAAATTGTATGCATTTGTATTTATAAATATTAAACAGACTTTTAAAATAAAATCAATGTCGCGTCCCATTTTTCCTTTACATAGGAGTTCGTTTTTACAAAACCTTCACAATATGATAACAAAATACTTGCCTAATGTAAAGGTATTCTGCATCCTTAAAAGTACTGTGGTCTCTGGTGAGACAATCATCTGAATTCTAAGGCATTTGTCAAATTTAGTGTTATATATATATATATATACATAGGTAGAGATGGATTTTTGTTTTTAAGTAGAATCCATTTTCTTTTGTAAGACCAGAATCAATTACTGCAAATCAACCCCCCCCCCCATATAATTGGTATGGCAGATATATTTAAAGCTGCCCTCTTTTTCACTCTCCATAAATACATACACTTTATTGTGCCACTTTAAGATTTATTTTAAATATATTTTATTCCTCCCCATGGAGCACTTACATATGGCAGGATTCCTGCAACAGAGGCCTATTTCTCCTCCCTTTAGTGCCCACTGTGATATGCACACAGGCAACTTAAGGCTCCAATCCAATCCTTCTCAGAGGAAGAGTCCTCAGCTGCACAGTTCCTCAGACCAGAAAGAGCACTGGGCTTCAGAAATGATTCTTATCCATGTCCCTAACCCCTCAGAGATCCAGCCTCAGAAAAAACAATGAGGCCAGCTCCCCTACATCCTGAGGAGGCAACATTACCTTCATTGGACTCTGGGGACCACGATGTTGCAGTCTTTTCCACCCTGTTACTCCCTACAGCAAGTAGGCAAAAATATTTAAGAATAAAGGTCTCATTCATTGGAGCTCACAGTCTGAAGGAAGTCGAAACTTGTTTAAGGCTCAGGCAGAGTTTGCTAGGTGCTGGAGCAATTGAAAGTTCAGCTTACTCAGCTCCCAATCCCAATTGGCTCTCTATGGCTTCTTGGTTTCTTCTTATCCAACACATGACTTCTGTGATCATGTGTCTGGAACCTGTAGTGAGTCCTTTCCCTAGTGTCCTCATGATAGTTGCTTCTTGTGAGCTCTACATTCTACAGACATGAGGACAACGTGGCATAGCCCTATGCTGCATGCCATATAACACTCTTGCTGCATTTTATAAATCCCCAGTGGTAGTCTGGCGTGCTCTGGTCCATGAGGTCACGAAGAGTCGGACACGACTAAACGACTAAACAACAACAACAACAAGTGGTAGTCTGTGGTGGGCTGCAGTGATAATTGTGATCTTAGCCTATTTTGAAGCTGTGGAGCAGGAGTATGTGTGAGAGGATGTGTGAGTGCAGTTATCTAGGACTTCAGTGAGAATTTTATGCCAGTTCTTTTTCTGGCAGAATGTTATACCATCCGAGAAGACAGCAACATACCATGAACACAAATAGGGTTCTTCCACTTCTTGCTTTCCGTGCCCCTATTCAACTCACTTCTTGCTTTCCATGCCCCTAGTCCTGCAACAGAGGCCTATTTCTCCTCCCTTGAGTGCCCACTGTGATATGCACACAGGCAACTTAAGGCTCCAATCCAATCCTTCTCAGAGGAAGAGTCCTCAGCTGCACAGTTCCTCAGACCAGAAAGAGCACTGGGCTTCAGAAATGGTTCCTATCCATGTCCCTAACCCCTCAGAGATCCAGCATCAGAAAAAAACAATGAGGCCGGCTCCCCTACATTACCTTCATTGGACTCCGAGGACCACGATGTTGCAGTCTTCTCCACCCTGCTACTCCCTACAGCAAGTAGGAAAAAATATTTAAGAATAAAGGCCTCATTCATTGGAGCTCACAGTCACAGTGTGTGTGTGTGTTTTCACAAGCATGAAAAAGATTTCCTTTTCTGTTCATAAGTTGCCAGTTTTCTTTTCTTTACTATTTAACATTCTCTTTTCTGAACATTTGGTCATATCTGAAATCTGCCTTTGTCTCTGCCAAGGTCCATGAATGGTAGGGACTTCTTTTTCTTGCTCTGTTTTGCTGGTTTCCCCTCAACATCCCTTTGCTCAGTTGCATATGTGAATTCGCGTAAATGTGTGCAAATTTAAAATTGCCCATTGCCAAGCAGAGTGAGGCTGAGCTACAAAGAACTGACAGTGTGGCAAGAATATCTGAAACGGGCATGTTTCACAACAGTCAGCTGGCAATCCTTTCCTGGCTGAAGTAGTCCTGGATGGAGATATTGCAGACCATGAAGCAATCCACAGTCTCTTTTCCCTCTGTCAGGGTGCAGGCAGGACTCATATGGACTAGGGAGGAAAAGGAGAGCCAATATTAAAAGACTAAAGCTTCTATCCTATCCACATTCCATTGTAACTACCATTGAAGCAGCAGTATATAGTTATAAGAGAATAAGAAAAGCCCTGCTGGATCAGACCAAAAGCCCATCTAGTTTAGTATCCTGTTCTTATAGTGGCCAAGCAGGCCACTGATTTAAGGAAGGCAGCAGGCTGGAATTATGGTCTGGTGGAAAACCTGGGCCTGGGCTGTACCATGCCAAACTGCAGGTGGAGGTTAGCAAAATGAAATGCTCATCCACATCAAATCTTCCTTACATAGAGAAGACAAGATGTTGAGGAAAATGATGTAGCCTTTTCCTGGATGTGTTCATTTTCTGCATGCAGGTAATTTTCTATGCATCTTGTGACCTAACATATTAAAGTTCTGAAGAGATTGGTGTTTTTAGTTTTGATATATCTCAGTGCTGGGCTGGGCTTTTAATGTTTTTGTGTAGTCTGACAAGGCCAACATTGTCAATTTTTGAAATTTCAAACCCTCATAATTAAAAAATGGGATGCGATAAAAAGCTAAAATTTTAGATTTGAACTTAGTTTTGATCATTCGACAAGTGTACGAAATATTAAGAAAATCAGATGGCATGAGGTAAAAAAAAAAAAGTTGGATCAATTGATATGGAATGACCCAGCAGATCATTCAGTCATGCAAGTTCCCACCTGGCAGTCTGAAGCAGTTGTGGTCAATCATAGGCTTGTCACCTCAGGAAGAACCCCCTCACCTTCACCAATGCTTAAGTTGTCCGTTCTTTCTTCTCGTTCTTTGGCTGGGTTAAAATTAGCAGTAGGCATCTCCTAGCAGAATATCTTTACATGCCTGTTGTAATTGTCGCCCTGAGATGGTTAAAGGCAGTGGCACCACAGCAAGGCAGGCAAGCAATAGCTTGAACAGGAAGACATCAACAGATACAAAGAAGAAAATAATCCCATGTTTGCAAATGTCAGTGAAGATTTTGCATAGGCTGGATCACAGCCCAGATTTCTTCCACTTTATAGGAAGCATTATCTATTTTGCCCCAGGGAAATACATATTCCCTACTCTCAATTTGTAGCATGTATTCTTTTGTTTTGTTTTTCAGCTGTTCTAACATCTTACATGTTGCCCACGCATCACACTGGAATTTCCAGTGAGTTTTAACATTACCAAAACACTATCAAAGTATTCTGTCATTTCTTTAACTTCATATTACCAGAGAACTTAAAAAAAACACAAATTTAATCATATACGGTAGTCTGCCCCTTTTCTTCCACAGATAGCCAACAGCCAGAGCAATTTGCCAAGTACAAAAAAAGAAAAGAAATATTAGCACAGTTAAAAAATGATAGTATGTTAAGGTTAAATGTTATTTGCCTGGAAGCACACATTTTCACAGCATGCATATCAATTGTTTCAGCTTGTAATTATGATACAGTAATGATGTCCCAATGCGCCTAAATGTGTGTGTTGATGAGGAAATCCTGGAACCTTTACTTCATTTACCCTTGGGTAGGAGACTTCACTTTCCTTTCCCTTCCTGGGAATTGCTGATCTGACCTTTGTCTTCATACCCACACACACCCGCCCACCTTTTGTTTTGTTTTCTTACAAGCCTCTTAGAGACCAGAGAGAATTCTTCACATATGTCCTGTACCTGAATCCTGGCAACTATTCTGCAACGCTTGTCCTGGGACCTACTGTGGAATGCAGGAACTGTAGCCACAACCACACATTGAAAGCACTTAAAAAAAATATTGAAGATTTCTTGGCTTACAAAAGTATGTGCAATGTCTCTTTTTAAAGTTACATTTCCTACAGATCAGTTTCATTTGTTGAGACATTAGTGTTGCATTAGAAAGAAAAGGGGGTAAGAGGTGGAGGGGGGAATGGTAAGTGGGGTGGGGGTTGGGTGGCAATGCTTCTATTCTACTTAATGTATGTGTGGGGTTTTGTGTCAGCGTCACTTGTGTGGGTTCTCTTTACTATTCACTTGCATTCCTTTGGTTGTGAGAGAGGTTGGGGTTGGCCTAGGGTATGGTTGGTTGTCTTTGTTTGGCTGTAATGAAATTTGTTTTCATGTGTGAGTAGGGTGGGTGCGTGTTTTTGGATCAGGTTAGCCAGATTGATTTGAATGCTGTTGGCAGGTTCTTCTTGTTGTCTTGTTGGGCTGTGTATATGATAAAGGGTAACCATACCAGGGTGAAGGCATATTCTTCAATTTGTCCCCTTGTCAGTTTCAGTTTGTTGGTTAGTTTTTCTAATAAGGTTGTTTCCCATAGTATTTGATACCATTGGTCTACGCTTGCTTTGGACAGGTCTCTCCAGTGTCTGGCTATGATGCTTCTGGCTGCTGACAGTAGGTGGGTTATGAGCTCTTTGTGTTCTAACGGTCATGGCTTCCCTCAAATAATCCTGGAATCAGTCAGTTCCTAAGGGTAAGGGGTGAACAGGATTTTTTTGGGGGGTGGACCATGTTCTTTAAATGTATGGTGTGGATGTGACCTACTTTGGGGGGAAAGGTTGCCCTGAAACCTCACTTTATCTGAAGCTGATTCATATTTTTAATCTCAAATTCATAAAAGTTTCACCTGGCCTGTCTGCTCTGGGGCTGATCCCTTGCCAAGCAGTCCCTCTTCGGAAGAGAAACAGTGTGTTCCTCTAAAATTGATTGTTCCGCATAGTTCCTTCTAACCGGCTTTTAAAAGAGCAGCCTAGAGCAGAGAGTGCTTGGTGTGTATATCATTCCTGTTTGTCAATGAGAGACTATTTATTATATTCTCTAATTAAACACGGCCATACATTATTACTCATTGTTTCTGGGACATATGGAATCCTGCCTGCGGAGATGAATGAGATAATGTTTTCTTCCACAAAACCACATGAGGCTGTATTTGAGACAGCCTCACCTTGTTGATGTGTGTCTGTCTGTCTCTGTGCATGCACATACAGTATGTGCGTGTGCTAGAGACACAATGTGTAGACTTCAAGAATGTGTCTAGGCTTATCAAGGAGTTTTGTGCTAGCCCAGTGGAATGGTTTACTTCCGTTCCTTTTAATGACTGAGACACAACACACTCCAATTCCTCTCTCTCCTCTTAAAAAAGCTCTCTTTACTTTCAAAAGCAACTCATTTGTCATGCAGATTGAGGGAGAAAAAAAATATAAAATCCTCACAGAACTATATCCACAAATGTGGATGGTGTCCATTATATTGCAGATACTTTCTTCTAAATCCTACCAGCCATTAACAGCACCCTGAATATTTGGCAGGCTTTTGAGTGTAAGCATTAGTGCCATTTGTTCTTTTAATCATTAAAATGAATTAAAATTGATTGAATGTTATGAACCACTTCATGTTATTAAGAACTGGGATACAAATATTTCAAATAATGAAATAAAGCAGCACCCAGTATCAGCATCACTACCTCATCTGAAATATTTTCTTAACATCCTAGATTCACTATTCTGTCCCCTCTACATTAATGGAGCACCATCTAGTCATAAATCCTGCACCCCACAGGTTTTAGGGTATACATTTTTAATTAACTCTCATATGGCGACTTTGGAACAGTGACAGAAGCATGATAAAGGAATCTTCAGGTGCCATGAATGAAACCCTGAAAAATAAGAAAACAATTATTTCTGTGAACCTGATTCACTCCATCACAATGGAATGTGCTTTGATTTCCAACGAGATGACAAGACTTAAGTAGGACTATTGTTACTCAAGAGGTCTCCTTGCCATTATTTTCCTGGTGTTTCATGGACACGTTGGAATGAACAAGGCTAAGGTAGCAAGGCTAATGAGTTCCAAAGAGTACAGTTGTACTAATAATGAGATATACACATCCAGGTTGGAATCCTTGCGGGCGGCTTCCTCTGATTGCTCCTTTCTATACGAGGGATTTTATAAAATATGGTAATTAACAGGGTGACTTTAGACTATGAAATTTATCATGGATAATACGTTCAGGAATCCTGGTAAAAGGCCAAGGCTGGCATTTCTTTAACTCATAATTATTGTGTTTTATTGTTGTGGTTTCTCTAACGCCATTAACAAGCTAGGACTCAGCTTTATTAGAATTCACTTGGCCCTCACTGCTCTATGCATATTTATTATGTGAGAGAATAGGATTCTTTTCCTCCAGCCTTCACTAATTTAAAAGAAGATATCCACAATGAAATGTATTCAAATATTTTGACATTTTGCTTCACCTCACTTACAGAGCAGAAATTGTTTCTGACAGTTATTATACAGTACGGGAATCCTGCTGTTTCACTCTGCTGAAGCGCAGGTTGAAAAGACACAGCGATTGCATTTTGTTCAAAGAGCGCTTCTTTGGCCTAGAAATAGCAACACTGTCAGCTGTGATTCACTGGAAGTTTAGATAATATCCTCTATGCATCTCCAATAGGTACACAGGGTTGGGGTTTTTCCACCACCCCCTCCTTCAAACACTGGAGAAAACAAACTGAGATACAGCCACCTTCATTCCTGAAACTTTTTATGGAAAGAATGTTATTTTTTTAAAAAAAAACGACAGTGGAAAAAATAGATTTTGGAGATGGTGTCCATCAGGACCAGTCCTACCAATAGGCAGAGTGAGGTGGACACATGAGGCAACAGAAGGGAGTGGCAGCAAGGTGTTTGGAGAACAGAGCTGCGTTTGCCATGTAGCCTTCCCTTCACCCTATGAACTAACCTTTGGCCTTCCGGTACATTGAGGATGTTATCTCATCAGCAGCGTGGAAGATGAAATAAGTGCCAGATCGATCAGCTTCTGTACACGGAGTGGGTACCATTGTGTTCTTGGGCAGCAAAATGTCTTGGGTCAGCCCTGGTACCCATGATAGGACACAACACAACTATAAAGTCCTATTGCTGTCAGATAAGGGTCTATGAATATATAGGACACACATTCCCTTCCTTAAGCCAGCAGGAGGGAGGAAGACCCAATGGATATTCAACCAACTCCGCTGATGCAGCCATTGAACAGTCATTGTTACCCACATATATTTTCACATGTTTTCTGAATGATGGTAACATCTCTCTTATTTACAAGAGCACAGATACTTGGGTATGTGGTGAGCATATGGATGGAATTGCCTGCCTGGTACGAAAGTTGTGGAGGTTGTCCATCAGCTAGACAGTGCTTTGGGCTTTGGGGTCTTCTTGAACTATTGTTTAAGTAGGTTCAGGAAGCTTCCAATTTGCAGAACAGTTTACAGGAGTGTTATTATCTTGCTGCTGTTTTGAATTTTGGAATGATTTTTTCAAGATTCCATTTTTTATATTTTATTTATTTATTTATTTATTGGCTGCATGTTTTATATTCTTTGTGAATTGTTCTGCAATTTTCTAAATTAGGAGAGGCATATAAATGGATCTGATAAATAATTAAATTAATTGTAAAGGAGATCAGATATGCACAAGCTATCACATTTCCCAGTGTGTGGGAATAATGTACAATGTAAGACTTTCATAATATCTCAATGTAGCAAGTTCATTCATTAATATGACTTAAATTAGAAATATCATGTACAAAGCTTCCAATAAAAAGGAAGCAGAGTAACAGGTTGTGATCTCAGATTAGAATATTCATATGTTTTCTTCCCCTCGTTTTTAAGATTGACTTGCGATATTTAGGTTCCATCCAGAAAAGTAAAGATTTTCAGCCAGGTTTTTTTTTGAGCCATCTGTTTTCACAGCTGATTCATATGACAATGACAGGAGTGGATCATATCTATTAATCATTTATGTTAATTCAATTTCTAATATCTCGGTCTTAGCCCAATGTGATTTACCACCCCAATTAATAACAATAACAAGCATTTATTAAACGCCATTTCTGTTACTACAAACTCCAAGTTAGCAGTAAACTGAGGCAGTGCTCACATCCAACTCAAAAATATTTCATTCTTTACCATTCGAAAAGGGGCAAGGTACTAAATGTAACTGTAGACATCAAGATTCTACCTTTCTCTTGGGAATCATGCTAGTAAAGTAAGTCTAAAGGTGAAACAGGAACCAATAATTTCATGAAGGATACTTGTCTGGCATTGTCTTGCTGCAAATAAAAACAATGACATTATGGCTTAATGTGCGTTCTGAGGAAATATAAATTTCTTCTTGGATTCTGTGCAACCTTGCTTACTATATTCTGCCATCTATATGTATCTATGAAGGGCTGAGCTGAAATGAATTGTTCACTGTGTCTTAGTTTTTGTCAGTGTCAAAAACCGTGTCTTGTTTCCAGGGCCAGCCCAAGACATTTTGCTGTCTGAGGCAAAGGGCAAGAAAGCGTCCCCATTCCAGTGTTACAACAAGGTAATACTAAGATTCCCCTGTGAAGGAAAGCTGGTCTTTTTAAGTTTACAGGAAAGGTGAATAAGAGGCAACAATGCAGAAGGGTATAAAAATATGTTGGATTTTTTGAATAGTCAAGTTACTTTAGAGCCGGTCTAATGTAAATACTGTCTGTTTAAGAGAAACAGGTGCCGGTGTTTCTGTTAATTGCTCACAGGTGTGGGCTCTGCTTCTTGTATATAAGGCTCTGCCAGAAAGCTTTCTGTATCTCTTAGTTAGATCTTTCAGTTTGATTCATCTCTAAGTTGATCACTCTCTCAGTTGTTCTCAGTTTAAGAGATTCTGTTGAATCTTAGTATGAGAGTTGCTTAGTAACTAGTTTGCTGTTAATTCTCGGGTAGTTTAATGGGAGGTTTGTGGGAGGTTTGGAATGTGGGAGAAAGCATTTATCTTTAGTTTAAAGTCTCTTTAGATTCAGTTTGTTTTTCAGTTAAAGAAACCCAACCGTTTGCATTTTCATCTGCATACTTTTACAAGTGTGCAGCTAGTAAGGGGTTTCATATAAGGGAGATAATACCCTACATTCTTGGTGGTGTTTTCTTGGCCAGGTCGACTTCTGACTGCGTATACTCTGTGTGAAGTGTACTTTAAAGGGCCGCTGGAAACTGGGATATATGATTTAGGTTAAGCAAATTTCAATACCCAGTTTTCTCCAATATTATTCTTATCATATATATTATATTCCAATAAAATATGCGTGGCATGGAGGTAGAGGGTAGAGAAAAGTTATTCTCCCTTTCTCATAACACTAGAACTCAGGGAATCCAATGAAGATTAATATTCGAAAATCCATAACAGACAAAATAAAGTTCCTCTTCACATAGCAGTTATATTATGGAATTCGCTTCCACAAGAAGTTGTAATGGCCATCAACTAGGATAGCTATAAAAAGAGTATTCTCTTTAGAAAATTAGAGAATTTTTGGAGTATAAGGCTATCAGTGGATGCTAGCTATGATGCTCTGCACCCATGGTCAGACACTGTTGGAGGGCCTGGGCGAGTGTTTTAATGCAGGGATACCAAAGAAGGATGTCAAAAGAACCAGAATTTATTTGTTAAAGAAAGGTGTGAACTAAAAACACAGTGTGCCGAGCCTCGTTGCCTTTACAGGAGTGGGATGGTCACTGCAAACAGTGAGAAGTCGTCATGACTTGTCTGCAAAGTGCTAATATGTTAAACATTACTTGTACAGAAGACGGCATACATCAGTTGGGTCAGAACCTCCCATCAATCCACCTGACCCCTGAGGGCATAGGTGGCAACTATCCAAGGCTTACAGATAGCTCTCCTCTCTGGGCCAAGAGCCCAGCATCCCAGGGCCCACAGATATGCATAGCTTCAAAGCAAGCCAATTATCATATATCAAAGCAAGTGAATATAAACATATATGAGCTCATTCTTGCAACAACTATCAATTAACTGTAGGGTTATATCAACTGCTGAGATGGTGGTTTGCAGAGCTTACTTAACATCTCTCCTCTGATTGCTTTTAGACGTGGATTGTGTATGGACAAATATTCCAAAAAGATATTTGGAATGCATATAAAAAGCATAATGGACTGGATAGAACACTAGCCTGAGCCAGCAAGGCTATTCTGATGTTCTTAAACTTCAGTGTTCCTGAATATTACCACCACACTGACTACAGAAGAGAATCCCCCACTACCCTTGAGGGCAGCCGGCTAGCTTATGGGACACAGGGCAGGCCATAGGGCACAAACAGCTCTGTCCTCCAGACCCTCATGACACACATCAGTATTTTCTGCCTGAGGCAGCTGCTTCACTCACGCTGCCTAGTAGTAGGGCTTGCTTTTGTTAAAACAGGTTGCAGATAGATTTGTACGGTTTCAGTATGGCCTTTAAAAGGTGGCTCAGAAGCAAATGTAATCCTCAGGTGCAGGAAGATTCCTCAGTTCTGCTCCAGAACTTCCTTTCATTGAAATTCAAAGTTGGGCCCTGTGAATTGTTCAGAATTGTCCAGTTTGGGGCTGGTTTAATGAATAGGACCAAGCAGGGATGGGGTAACTTTATATTTAGATTTTGTTAATGTTGTTTGCTGGGTATATACTTAACCTGAGCCCTTCAGACAGGACAGGCTAGTCATCATGTTAAGAAATGTCCACATCCAAATCTCATGTAAATTTCAAGTCAATTGATAATGCTTTTGAGGAAGAAGCTCCTGTGGTATGAACAGCTGAGGTGGGAAAATGAGGAAACAAATGGCACCAATTAAACACAATATCTGGAATATATAGGTGCTACAAAGTATGAGACACCTGCAGGACAATTACATTTTATTTTACCACTTATAGTTCATGTGAAACACACTGCTTTGGAATATATACCTTTCTCTTTGAGGAAGCCATGAGTACGGCAGATCTTGCAAAGACACCCAGTTTGGCTCTTGACAGCTTGTGTACAGCCTTCCAAATGGAGATTGATATATCCAGTTCTGCACACACCCAGTTTGACAGATACTGATTCAGCATATGTGGTGCTGGTGATCTGTATGTCACTTGTGCAGATGATGTATCTCCTGTCAGTTGAGACAAGTGTTGACTCTGAAGAACCATCAGCTACAGAGGAAAGTATTAAACTCTGCAGAAGGCATTCTGAAACAGATCGTCAAGTCCAATTAAAATCTGCAAGTATAAATCCCAGTGACCTCTATGAAAAGTAGGCTTCAATGTTTTAAGACATGGAGCCCACCTTTAATCCAAAATGCATTTGGAGACCTTTTTATTTTATTTTCTATTTTGCATATATTTGTATGGTGGTACTGCTGTTGTTGTGACCCATCTTAAATCAGGCTGTGACCTGGCAGTGTGTCCCAGACCACAAGCTGAAGACCATGTTCCATGACACACACCTTACTTTCTCTGCAGTGTCACCATAAATTCACTCTGGGCTGTTATTACTAACAGACCATGTCAACTGTTGCCAACAGACCTTCTCAAACAGAGGACCTTGGAGGACTGCTAAGCTACAAAAGGATGGCGATGACGACAATGATTTGTGATACTCACACAATTGCCTTGATTGTGAAAGGGGGCAAATTTAGATGACAAGGCAAATGCAATTCACATGACTTCCATGATGTTCTTCAAATTAACAGTTTTCAAAGTTGAAGATGAAATGTAATTCTTTAGGATCAAAAGTATTCACTTTGAAAAGTTGTAATATTTCCACGAAAGCTGACAATGAGCCACTTCTGAATAAGTTGTGAATGCAAATACCGTCCCCTTCATTGTCCCTGGGATCCTCAGAAGATCTGCCCCTTTCTTTCTTTAAAAATGGGGGGTGGGAAACTAATAGAATTTAAAAGAACTTTTGTTCAATGTGAGGTGCAGTAAGGGTGCTAGCTTTCCAAGTCTTTATGGAATCCAATTATAAGTCTCTTTTTATTCATGCACTTTTACCTCAAGAGAAGCTTTGTTCTCTGTTGGTGTCGTTTTCCCAGCGGGGGCTTCACCTTGACATTGGTGCTAAGTTTCAGTGCCTTTCTCATTAGGAGACAACTGACATCAATTCACAAGATCTTGAGGCGGGGCCTATCCTAACCAGCCACACACATGATAATTTTTTAATGAAAAAAAATTCCATTGTTATCATGCAGGTTTTTCACAGTTCGTTATTCTGAAGCTTTGTGTGTGTGCTGACAAATATGAAATATTGGAAACATTTTGTGCATTATTACTATTACAGTATTTTAAATCTGCAGTGTTTATGCAATTGATAGCTTTAGATTTTATTAGTCTTGATTGGCCTTGGTGTGTTTTTTTTTAAAAAAGTGTGATATACAATTGATGCTGCTCAGTGAAGTTTTATATACCTTGCATTTTCATGTAAAAGTACCCAAAAGTGAGACATTTCAAAGGCCCAGGTAAGAGTAGCTGCTCTCACATCCTGAGTCTTAGGGTGCAAGTGCAATTATGTGTTATGAGGCAACATGGTTACAACCCTATGTTTGCCTTCTAATGCTATTGGAAGGTGGAATATGGTTGCTATATTTTCTTCCCCACCCCCTTCAGTCAGGGTCTGAGACCAGTGAAATAAGTCCAAATGGGAGAAAACAACATGGAAGACATTTTCAGTGGCAAATTGGTGGGCACAGGAAGGATTGAATTGAACTAAGATATAACCAGACAGTTTGTGCTTAAAAATCAAAAGAGTAACAGAGGTGATTTTAAACTGATTGCTGGGAGGGAACTGATGGTGTACAATTTCTCTGTTTCAGAATTGTTACTGTGGATACTCAGCTATGCTCAACTCATTCACACAAAGTCATTGTGTGCATTTGTGTACCTTTAGATGTCAAATCTCAGCTCTTAGATATGTTAGATTTCAGTTTCCTAATCTGTTTCATTCATGGGTGACAATGGGGTCCCCTTCTTCTTTGCCATGTAAGGCTGTTTTGCCACATTTTTACTGTCTTAAACAACTTGGGTGCATCGCTCAGGGATAAGAAGACCCAGTCAAAATTCATGCAGCCATTTCATCTGTTAGCAAGGAGGATTTCCCCATAACTACCAGTAGGACTGGCTCAAGAGAGTGATGCCCTGTAGTAGTAGCAGCAGCAGCAGGCTATGGGTCAACTGACATGCCAATCTCTGTTTGCGGCTTGCAGAAACTTGCAAATGTAATGTGGAAGTTTGGAAAGATTTTTTTTTTAGGCCTGTGCAGGAATAAAAGAAAATATGTTAAAATTAATGTATAGATGGCATCTTACTCCAGAGAAAATTGCGAAAATCTATAAAACAAGCTCGAAGAAATGCTGGAAGTGCCATGAAAAAAAAGGAAACTATTATCATTGTTGGTGGCAGTGCAAGAAAATTAGTGAATTCTGGAATTTGGTATATGAAAAGTTTTAAAAGATGCTAAAAATAACATTTGATAAAAAACCAGAATTATTTCTATTAAGCATGGTACCAGAGAACATCCCAGAAGACAGGAAAAACATTCTCCTCTACGCATCCGCAGCAGCAAGACTCCTAATTGGACAGCATTGGAAAGGGGAGAGAATCCCGACTATTTTAGAATGGCATGAGAAGTTAGTAGAATTTATGAATCTCTCAAAAATGACAGCAGCAATCAGAAATACCCCCAGACAAATTTGTAAAAAAGAATGGAAGTATGTTGAGGACTTTTTGAAAAAAGAAGGATTAAATGTAGATTTGGTGATTTGCTTAGACTGAAAGATATAAAGGGGAAGTTGGAGATCATGTATAAACAATAACTGAGGTAAAGCGAGATAAAAGAAACTATGTAAAGGAAAGCGGTATTCAAACAACAGGAAGCATTTTTTTCCTTTTTTCTCTTTTTTCCTTTTTTCTCTTTTTTTCTTTTTTCTTTTCTCTTTTTTGCCTCTTTCTTTTCCTTTTTTCCTATTATCTTTTTATTATGATATAGGATTGATATATTATTATTAATATATGTCTAATTTATAATCTATTATCCGAAACATTTGCTGCATAATATCCTTTTGTATTTTTTTTCTTGTTCTTTTTTTTCTTCTCTCTAATTTCAGCTATTTGATAAGCTTGATGTTTAATTTTGGTTATACTTCTATAGTTTGTTTATTTTTGTATCATTTACCTGTTTATGGTTTTATGTAATCTTTTTGAAGAATTGAAATAAAGGTTTTTTTTAATAAAAAAATGGAAAGATTTTTTTTTTTTAGGCCTGTGCAAGATGTGCTGAGACATAGACCTGACGCCATTGGTATAAGCACTTCTACCGCAACAACAGCAACAACAACAACAACAACAACTTATTATTTATACCCCGCCCATCTGGCTGAGTTTCCCCAGCCACTCTGGGCAGCTTCCAACAGAACAGAACATTAAAATACAATAATCTATTAAACATTAAAAACTTCCCTAAAGAGGGCTGCCTTCAGATGTCTTCTAAAAGCCTGGTAGTAGTTTTTCTCTTTGACATCTGGTGGGAGGGCGTTCCACAGGGCGGGTGCCACTACCGAGAAGGCCCTCTGCCTGGTTCCCTGTAACTTGGCTTCTCGTAGTGAGGGAACCGCCAGAAGGCCCCCCCGGCACTGGACCTCAGTGTCCAGGCAGAACGATGGGGGAGGAGAAGCTCCTTCAGGTATACTGGACCGAGGCCGTTTAGGGCTTTAAAGGTCAGCACCAACACTTTGAATTGTGCTCGGAAATGTACTGGGACCCAATGTAGGTCTTCGAAGACCGGTGTTATGTGGTCTCGGCGGCCACAATCCACTTTTTAAAGGTTAAGTGTTCTTCATGCATGCAAGTGATGCACACTACACTAAAAGAATGGATGGCAGAAGAGAAATGGATTTGATGGTGAGGCCCATTACTTTTCTGCTCTGTTATCCACAAGAGCTTTGAAGCAGCCAGTAGGACATGCACTAGCTATAATGAGAAGCAAATTATATTGTAAGGAGTCTACTGCCCCCAGCGTGGAAGTCGCATGATCCAGTTGGAATCCGAATCCTTTCTAGTGATATTTAACCCTTATACATTTCCACTGCACTATGCAAACAATAACTAATTATAATCCATATGAAAGGATTATGTGTGTTGCCAGCTTGTGGCAAATGCTTTTACTGTGAAACAGTCATTGTTCAGAGCTTTAAAATTTCATACTAAACTGCATTGCGAGAAGAAAGAAGGGGAAATAAGGGAAGTGCTGTTTAGGACATTGATGGTTCACAGTATACTTAACAGCCTGATAAATGCCATAACATGGCTTTCATACTAATAAAGTGAATTAGTTCTTTAGTTGGCACTATTTTAGTACTCCATATCCTTGGAGCTCCTCACAGCAAGGAATATATTTTAACCCAAACATGAAAGTTCCAAGGCTGAAGTCCACACTTAATAAGGAGGGAGTACGCCTGACTGAGTTCAATGGGACTCATTTCAGAATACATGTGCTTAGAATTGCATTGTAAATATATAAATCGCTCTCTCTAATAGTAAGCTCAGGTGGTGAGTGCTGACAGCTCTGTACCCAGAACAGTCCCATCTGCAAACAAAAGCGGGTGAGAAGCCCAAGGCATACAGAAGTACAAAAATATTTCAAATACCCTCACCCCCCAAACAATGTACCTGAAGGATTTCTATGAATGCACATGTCTGAGATTGCTGGAATGATTCAACAGCATTTTAATTCCAGGAGCACTGCTTCAGTTCAGTCGTTAACTTTAGAATTTCTCCCTTTAGTAATAAAGGGGATCCAGTAATAAAGAGGAGAGTAAAAATAAGAAACAGTTTCCCAGCAGCTTAGTTTCAGAAGTGCCATCTCCTACTCTGAATGTGACATATTGCTATGCTATCCTCATTCTCACAAACTTTATTTAAGTTTGTCACTCATTTCTGGATGAGGAATAAAAACTACTTTCTAGCTGTCCAATAACTTAGTGATGACCCACACATGTTTTTTTATATTACGTTTTCAACTAGCTGCTATTTTTTTTTAATGTGCTCTAATCTGAATTTATTGTTTTATTGCTTACCAGTGTGTGAATTAGTTACTTTTTATTGTGGGTTTTATGGGTGGCTTCAATTTTTTAATAGAAAAGTGGCACATAATTGTAACAAATAAATTATCACTCAACGAAGCACCTTACACACTATGTTGAATTAAAATACTTTATTGTCACTTGTACAACTTGTATACAGTGAG
Source organism: Zootoca vivipara (assembly GCF_965207765.1). NCBI lineage: Eukaryota > Metazoa > Chordata > Lepidosauria > Squamata > Lacertidae > Zootoca > Zootoca vivipara. The sequence continues at coordinate 44,316,856 of NC_142586.1, forward strand.
ATTACACGAGCACCCCCACTCAGCTTTCTTAAGTCTTAATTCCCCTCGTTTACTGACGCACACCCACCAAACCCGAAAGTCAGTTGCCCTGTTGTTATCTTTTCATTCAGCAGCCTAACAGCCCACGGATAGAAGCTGTTCTTTACCCTGTTAGTGCGACTAATCATTTAAGAGCACATTCTATAGATAAGTGCTGGGTCTACTGCAAGGCCTATCAGGACCTACTGCAGATGCCCAAGGGCAGGAGATCAAGAAAGTGCCAGCCAGGGTGTGAATAATCCCTAAGAAGTTTCCTCATTCTCACTACGAGGGAGTATCACTGGAGAATATGTGAGATGTTTGCACAGACTTGTTCCATGCTTCCAGATATCAGGAGAAGTACAACACTTGTGAATATGTCCCATGTGAGTTCCTGTTGGTGGATGTCCTTAGCAAAACATTTAAAAGCATAGAAGAGACTTACGCAATTACAAAATGAGAACCTTGGGCATTCTTTGGGTATTTCTCACGGAGACTTGAACAGGGGGAAATAATATATTGATATGCATTACAATATTTTCATGCAATATGAAGTATATTGATGGCACAGATCCTTGGCGTTAAAGGTCCGATATCCTTCATATTATTTGCTTTGTAGCACTGGCAAAGTAAGAACAAGATCTGGCTTGCTGGCTGATATATTGTGCTACATGGTGATGTGCACCTGAATACCAATAAGAAGACTGCATAAAGAGGAGCCATCTTTTAAGATGAAGGTATAAGTTATTGAGACAAGATATCCAGAGAGATACAAAAAGAATCGTTCTTACTTTCTGCTCTGTTTTATTAATAAAAGATAGGGCACTCTCAGGAATTAGGAAAACATTTCTGTCCAGCACCACAGCCATCAAGCCAGTTCTTTCAGAGCAGCAGCAAAGAAGTCAATGGGACTCCTCTTTCAAACATACTTGTTTAACGACTGCAAAAGAAAATAAAAACTCCGCAGCCTTCTTTTCTGCTGTCCTCCATCCGACACACTGTTCCACATCATTATCTCCTTCCAAGTCAATTAGAAGAAGAGGAGGAAAAGTGGCACGATGTCTGCAAAAGTGTCATGGTAAGAACATAATAATCTAAGACAAGCCTGCTGGATCAGGCAATGGTCCACCTAGTCAAGCATCTCTACCATTGGCCAACCAGATGCCTGTGGGAAGAAGCTTGAGTGTTACTACTCAAATTCCCTTCCATTATTGTAAGTTAACAGATCCTCTAGTCACTCTACTACAAGAACTTCAGAGGCTGATGATGGTATTGCATAGCTGCCAAGTTTTCCCTTTTCTCGCGAGGAAGCCTATTCAGCATAAGGGAAAATCCCTTTAAAAAAGGGATAACTTGGCAGCTATGGTATTGTAGGAAAGTCATTAGATGGGAAAGATGAGCCCAATCTTAGTCACTCACTCTCAGCATAACCTACTTCACAATTTTCTTGTGGAGATTAAACGTGGAGGGAGAGAAGCATGGAAACCACCTTGAGCTCTATGGAGGAAAAGGTGGGGTGTAAATGCAATAAATGAATGAATGCAATAAATAAATGAATAAATGAATAATTTTCATGAGTTATGAAATAAATGTTTCTGTATGAAATTACATGTATGCTATATTTTTTAGAAGTTGTCTACATGGGGCTGCCTTTGAAATGTGCTCCGAAATGTCATCTGGCTCAAAGAACTGCAGCAAGATTGTTGACTGGGGCTGGTTGTTATAAGGAGCATACAACAAACTCCCTTGCTACAACAGCTTCACTGGCTATCAGTCTGCTTCAGAGTGCTGGTTATCACCTATAAAGCCCCGCATGGCTTAGGTCCAAGTTATCTGAAAGACTGTATTCCTTCATGCAAACCTGCCTTGTTTTTGAGATCTTCAGGAGAGGTCCTTCTCTTGGTCCCACCAACCTCATTGGCACGCTTGGTGGGGACATGAGAAAGGGCCTTCTCAGTGGCTGCTCCCAGACTTTGGAACTCCCTCCCTAGAGTTGCTAGGGATCCGTCCTTGTTGCCCCTCCACTAGCAGCTGAAGACTTTCTTGTTCTAACAGGCTTTTGAGAACTGAGTGCTTTTAATTGTTGGTATGGGAAAACCCAGCCAGATGGGTAGGGTATAAATAATAAATTATTATTAGAAATTATTATACAGTCGTACCTCGGGTTGCAAACACCTCGGGTTACGAACAACCCGGGTTACGAACTTCGCAAACCCGGAAGTTACGAACTTCGCAACCCAGGTTACGAACTTCGCAAACCCGGAAGTATTTTCGCCGCGCGTGCGCAGAAGTGCAAAAATAGCGCTTTGCGCATGCGCAAAACGGCAGTTCGGGCCCTTTTCGGGTTACGAACTGCGACCCGGAACGGATCACGTTCGTAACCCGAGGTACCACTGTAATAGATTTTATGTATGTATATAGTTTTAATTCTATCAATGTATAACTGTTTTTTAATGGTTGTTTTTTCTATGCCGTTCTTATTTTTAATTGTAAGCCTCCTTGAGGTTCTTCAAGGGAAAAGGCAGGCTATAAATAAATTAACCATCATCATCTTGTGTCCCCCGTCCCCTTTCTACATTTCAGATTTTGCTCTTTGCTGTGTTCTCCCTGTCTCTTGTTCATGAGCACACCACACTTTGTTTAAAAATCTCACTGCACTGCAAGAAAGCTGCTTCTTCCTACATGTGCAGTGATACTTATGCCCCTTGCAATAACACTGCATCAGCCTTGTATTATGTTGAGGAAAGGATTTTTCCGCACTGGTGTTGGATCAGCATAGCTTTCATACTTGCAGAGGAATCATGGTGGAGAGGTGGCCAAAGAAGATTGGTGGCGTGGGCCACCAAAGCAGCCAAATGCAGTGAGCAGGGTCCTCATAAATGGCCGGTGCTGGCACAGGAAACATTCCCCACCCATTCCCCCACAGGGGAGCACTGAGGTGTGAGGAGTGATAATTGACAACACTCTCTATTGGGAGTGCTGCCCCACCTGGGGCACTCAGGGTGAGGGAGTAGCAAGTCTGACATCAGTATTATTGCAAAGCCAAGTTGCCCAGTCTTGTCTGTCAGTCTGTTAGAATGCAGAAAGCCAAATGGGTTGGATCGGAGATACATGGGGTGCCACAATATGGCTCATCTCCTAATCCAACAAGATGAAGGCAACTCCGCTGCTTAAGAAACTTTATATATATATAAGGCAATCTAATATTCAGTGGGAATTTTTCAATATAAATGCAGCACAAAACTCATTGTCAGCCTGTGATATAGTAAAACTTTCCCCATTGGTCTCCCGCGCATGACAAGGTGATTCGCATTTGAATCAGAAAAAAGGCTTCTAAGCAACTTTAGCTGTTTTGTCGCAGAGTATATTTCTCGAGCAGTGCATCTAATTCACCTTGTAAGGCAATGAAAGTGCACCCTGGAGTGTTGTGAGTTGCCAAATCCTCTGGGTTACTAAATATGTTTGGTATCTGAGCAGCTCATAGATTTGCAGTGGGATGTAACAACAACCACCTTCATCACATTCTGAAAGCTTCAATAAAACAAAAATGTAAAGCTAAACCATCATCTCGGTCTATTGATTTATTGATGTTGTTTGTTTGCTCTCCTGTCCTCCCAATTCTTCAAACATTACACAAGTGGCAGCAAATCGTGGCAAAGCAAGACCTTCTAATGTTTGTGTCCGCATAAGAACTGTTTATAATAAGTGCAGTCAGCAGCTGGGCTGAAAATACATATTTAGTAAAACCAACTATTATGCTGGTACGAATGGAGGCTATAAAGAGGAGAACACGCCATTCCCTCTTTCCCAAGGCACATCCCTTAAACCTCTGGTTGCTTATTGAAAATATTGTGCTTTCTTTGTTTGTCAGGATTTATTATTATCCTAAACCGCTGAGAGTAGAACCAAAAAAAGAAGGGGGGAAAGGACTAGTCTGAGACCATGGCTTTTGGGAACTCTTTTTATGGGCCATAAACCAAGCAAACACTCAGTTGCTAATAAAGGAGTACATTTTGCATCACATAGTCATGTAGCTGCCATTTCCCTAGGTGCTGCTTTCATTGCACTGCCATCTACTATTGAGATGCGTCTTACTTTCCTGAAATCACTGCCAAAGACTTACTTCAACAACAACGAAACAACAAAAGAAGCACAGAGATGTTTAGGGCTGTGTGGTGTTCGCCACATGAAGTTGGGAATAAGAAGAAGCGCCTGCTTTGACTGCCTTGCTAGTCTTCAGGTGTGCTGGGATTTCTTTGACAAGTTACTTTGAATAAGCAGAGCCACTCTCTTACTGCTGTTTAGGGACAGCACCTGCTTCATCCTCGACTTGTAACCTCCTCCAGCTCCTTTGATGTCTCTCGAGGTTGTCGCTCAGTTCCTCTTCCCTTTGGAGGGAACTTCTGGTCCTTGTTTCATTATGTCGAGTCACGCAGAAGACAGAGTGATGTACTCCTGGTGTGATGATGAAATTGGTACAGAGTCTGCACTTGTCTGTAGTTTATTATTACGGCTGGTGAAGAAGGAATCCAAACCTGGCAGTAGCAGCCTGCTACAAATCAATATTTTACAGGTAGTGTGCTCTGAAGAGATGACACGTTGACAGACTAGAAAGAGAGAGGGGTGGGGTGGGGTGGGGAAAGAGAAGGCGTGCAAGAAAGAGAATTTATCCTGACATTCTGTGAAAGGTTTTTGTACAAAAACGCGAGTGAAAACACAAAGCAAACACAGCTGCTGATGCTCTGTCTCCAGGCTACATGGACTCCTTTGCAATAGGTATTATTTCCCACCTGCTTTCTCTACGGTACTTCCGCTTCATAATATGTAAAAGGAAGCAGTAGTGCCTACTTTTTTGGAATTTATATATGAGAAAGAGGATGCATACAGTGTTCTGCAATGCAATGCAATGTCCTACCTTGGTCATTACTTCTCTGTCCTACAGGAAATTAACATCAGCTCTCACTATCTAAATCAGTGTTTCCCAAACTTGGGTCTCCAGCTGTTTCTGGACTACAACTCCCATCATCCCTAACTAGCAAGACCAGTGGCCAGGGATGATGGGATTTGTAGTACGAAAACAGCTGGAGACCCAAGTTTGGGGGAAACGATCTAAATCTACAGCAGGGCCCTCCAGATGTTTTATGGGGGGGACTCCAACTTCCATCAGCCCTAGCCATCATGACCAATGACCAGGGGTGAGGGGAGCTGTAGTTCAGCAACATCTGGAGGACCAAAGCTCCCCCAGCCCTGATCTATAGGTATTAGGTATGGGTTGTATCCAACAAAACCATTGGAGGAGCAGAATGACTTCTGCTTGTGCAATAGACATCCCCCCGCCCCTCTTTGCCTGGAAGGGGCTTCTTTTTCCTAAGCCTTAGTCAAGAGGGAGGATGTTGGATTAGGTTTTTTTTTTAAAGTTGTTTTTATCAAATAAAATATCCATTCCATTTTTTGTTAAAGTACATAGTAGGAGGACAACACACTTTCCAAAGCAACAAGCATCAAGGAAGGAAGGAAGGAACTCTGATATAAGAGAAGAATGGAACAGCTAGAGCAGTCAGGGCTGGATATAATGAGGCTGCAGGTTGCTCACCTGTGCCATTGAAGAAGGAATTTCAGGAGGTTGAGCTAGGGACAGCAAAACGTTGTCATATCACTGATAATAAGCATCAAATCTAATGTATGTTTTAGAAAGTTGTTCACTTTGCATTTGGACACCTTTTAAGATGTCATAACCAAATTTGGCATGATGGTTCCCGAGAAAAAGCAGCAGGCTTTCATCCGAATCAATATGGTGAACCAAACCTTTTAAAAACGGCACTGAACTTAAACATTGATTTCAAAACTGCACTGTTTTTGTTTTTTAAGAATTCCTGAGCAGCACTGGGTATGAAGCTGGGTGTTACAAATAAATTGCACAACAAATATCATTGTTAGGAAAGGTGGCATTATAAATTATTAGCTGTTAGCTGCAAAGTCATCAGAAATTACCGGCAGCAAACAATCCAGATATACTTTAGGTCTGATGCAACTCTAAGGCAAACCAAAACTGCTATGCTACAGCTAACAGCATCCTACTTTAACACGTTAGTTGGACTTCCCCTCCAGTTACAAGATTCACTGCAAGATAGCAAGTCCATCTTTAGTTCCAATGTCCTTAACTTAAAAAAAAAATCCTCTATGTGATAGCAGCTGTTAGTTCAAAAGACATGCTGGGATGGTGGCAGTAATTATTAGCAATACAAGATGAACTCCACCAAGTAATTTTGGTCAGGTTTAAAAGGATTATTTTATTTGATCACAGTGAGTTATAAACCAAATTACTTCTGCTAAAAAGAGATATTTCTAGTGATCTTCATGGCCTTAACAACTTGTATAAAATTATTTTGCCAATTTGAATAATGGAAAGTGAAATGATATAGATTTCCTTTCTCCAGCTTGCTCACTATAACCCCCATCACACACACACACAATTTTTTTGTAGAAATCAGGTAGAGCCTTAATCCACCTGTGTGTACCCGGAATAATGACTGATGCAGTCTTTGCTAATAAGTCTGTTCTTGCTGATGACACTGACAATGAAATGAGGTGAATGAAATTCCAGGGGCCTATCACTTCGAACTTTGAAACTGAGCTCCTGTTTACTGGCACCGCTTACAACACACTCTCATTTCAAAAAGTAATTTACAAGCTGTCCAGGAGAATGCCACTACCATATCCATTATATAATGGATGCTGAAATATAGCATACAAAAAGGGGCATAGGTTAGGCTGAGAGGTTGTGGCTGGCCCAAGGTCACGGAGTGAGCTTCATGGCTGAGTAGGGATTAGAACCCTGGTCTCCCAGGTCCTAGTCCAGCACTCTAACCACTATACCACAATGGCTATCAGTCTGAAGCATAGCAATGTTCCAGTCCCACACTGTTGTCTAAGATGTGCAGATCTATTATAATTATAATTATAATTATAATTATTATTATTATTATTATTATTATTATTATTATTATTAGGGACCCAGGTGGCGCTGTGGTTAAACCACTGAGCCTAGGGCTTGCTGATCAGAAGGTCGGCGGTTCGAATCCCTGTGACGGGGTGAGCTCCCGTTGCTTGGTCCCAGCTCCTGCCAACCTAGCAGTTCGAAAGCACGTCAATATGCAAGTAGATAAATAGGAACCGCTACAGCGGGAAGGTAAATGGCGTTTCCATGTGCTGCTCTGGTTTGCCAGAAGCGGCTTTGTCATGCTGGCCACATGACCTGGAAGCTATACGCCGGCTCCCTCGGCCAATAATGCGAGATGAGCGCGCAACCCCAGAGTCGGTCACGACTGGACCTAATGGTCAGGGGTCCCCTTTACCTTATTATTATTATTATTATTATTATTATTATTATTATTATTAAACCCCCCTTCATCCGAAAATCTTAGCACAGTTCACAAGATAAAAGTTCAAGTCAGAATTCATGTCGGAATCTGCAAAGAGCATAATGGAAGCTCCATATGAACAATGACCCCAAGAAAGCTAATTTAAATCTCGGTGTGTGGCTGATGCCTTTGCATTTGAAGCTGTTTCTCTTGCAGTCAGGGGGTGAAGTCTCTGCCACTATGCCACTGCAAAACTGCACTTTATTTATTACATTTATATCCTGCTCTTCCTCTAAGAAGCTCAGGGCAGTGAAACTCCCTTGCCCTCATTTTATGCTCACAACAATCCTCTGAGGTAAACTGAGCTGAGAGACGGCCCAAGGCGAGTGAACTTCATGCCCAACTGGAGGAGGTTTGAACCTAGATTTCCCTAAATTCTAATCTGAAACTAGTAAGGACATGGCAGTGTAATATAAAAGAACAGGGTCCTGTGTAGCATGCCAAGCTGACGATAGGGATGGACAACCGTTCATCCCTGTCTCCAGGATCCCCCAGTTCTCTATCAGCCAGGAATCAGTGCAACGTCTTTGATCGTGATGATTGCTATCCTGCCTGCCAGTATGTCCTGGCAGATAGCTTAGAGCAGGCATAGGCAACCTTGGCTCACCAGATGTTTTGGAACTACAACTCCCATGATCCCTGACCACTGGCCCTGTTAGCTAGGGATCATGGGAGTTGTAGTTCCAAAACATCTGGAGAGCCAAGGTTGCCTATGCCTGGCTTAGAGGGGTAGCTTTGAAACTAGTAAACAAATAAATAAATATACAGACTAAATGCAGGAGACAGTCTCACACACCTGTCTGAAAAATCACAAGATTACATTTGGATTTGCCCTTCAAGGCACTTGTAAACATATCACCCAATCTATCCAAAGGGTTAACAGCTGCGAAGAGAGGATGTGCTTTGATTTCCCCTCCCCACCCCCCAAGAATCAAGTTTAAGATGGCTCACTGAATCTTCCCCTGCCAACAAAATGCAGAATATAAGCCCTTAAGAGTATACACGCCTTGTGTTTTCAGACAGCCTCCTTTCGAAATACTGATGCCTGCTTATTAGGCTGGCACCTTTCATGCGACATAATGGGTAACACATCTGCAGCGCTGTTCTCAGAAACAGTAAAAGACAGCTGTTAGAATGACACTTCCCTCAATTTTAGGCAATCAACCGCTTGCAGGGCTTGCAAATATTGCTAAGAAGTCACCGTGCCTGAACCTTACTTTAATATGAGGCTTAAAAGCAGAACTGAAACTGATGTAAAAGAAAAGGAAGGGGGACAGAAAGAGTGAGCCTAAGAATCGTCTTGCTCAGTCAGTCCAAGGTCTCTCAACTAAGTCCAGTATTATGTTTCCAAAGTAAGCCAGCCAGATACCTTTGTGCCAGGGGGTAGCCAATGTGGCACCTACAGGTCCCCCTGTGCCCGCAGAAGCCTTCCCTGGCATCCGTAGGGTCCCCTCTCCCTACTGAAATTAGGTTTGAAAGAAATGTTCTCTGGTGATGTGCCTATATAGTCCAAAACCAGTTTGAAGTCCATATCGTCATATCAGTTTCATATTTTTTGACCTGGCAATATATTGTAAATCGTGTGTGTGTGTGTGCGTGCTATGTAAAAATCACAAAGCGAGAAAAACTGTGAAGCCAGTTAATGCTTTTCTCGATTCCTGTAGCCCCTGTTAATTCTGCTGGCTCAGCTCACCCTCTCATGTAGGGGGCAGCGAATCACAAGAGCAGGTGTTGGTAAAAATCACAATGCGGGGAAAACCATGAAGCTAGCTAATGCGTCTGCATAGCTCCACCCCTATTTCTGACATCATGATATATCAACATAATGCGATGCTTAAACCCCTGACCGTTAGGTCCAGTCGCGGACGACTCTGGTGTTCCGGCACTCATCTCGCTTTACTGGTTGAGGGAGCCAGCGTACAGCTTCCAGGTCATGTGGCCAGCATGACTAAGCTGCTTCTGGCAAACCAGAGCAGCGTACGGAAACGCCGTTTACCTACCCGCTGGAGCGGTACCTATTTATCTACTTGCACTTCGTGTTTCGAACTGCTAGGTTGGCTATGCGGGGGCGTGTTATACATGAAAAAAATATGGTGTGAATGAGTTTTAGGTTTTACTCTGTTTTTGTTTTATAGATGTGCTATTTATTTATTTTATTGTTGTAAGTCACTTTGCATTATTCTTTGTTTAAGAAAGTGACCAATAATTAATATCAATAGCAATAATAATAAAAGTAAGCAATGCATGTGAGACAAACATGGCATGCTAATGAACCATAAGCTTTAGTAGTGCTAGATTTCATATCTATTCTTTAGATTTCACTCATAGCTCCAAGAGGTTCTCAAAGCAGCTTACCGAATCACATTCAAATCCCGTACACTGACAGAAATTGCACCGTGTCCATATGGAACCTGGATTAGTCAGGTGACATTTTCTGCCCTTATCCTTGTTCTTAATACCAGGCAGCAGCTCCCACTAAAGTGAGTATATGGGGGATCAGCCTGTGACAGAGAGGTCTTCCCTTTCTGGCTATCCCACAATAACATATGAAAGGGGCCTTGAAGACCTTGACTATGAAGCCAAACCTATTCTTTTATGCCAAAGTAATCTGGAAGTCTGTTCCAATCAATACCCGCCACTAGTTCAAATAGACTTTAATTAAGGAATCATTATGAAAACAATAATAGGGCACCAAATTTTGTCCTTGCTCAGGGCGCCATATTACCAAAGGCCGCTCCTGCCATTAGTCACCAGTTCCAATGACTTAGAACAAAGTGGCAGAGAAATTATGAGCAGCCTCTTGGGTATCAAGGTTCTCCTCCAGTTCAAACTCCTAACCATCACCCAAAGCAATCATTACTTTAAAATATACATTAAAATACTTTTTTAACATTTGCCAAACCTCTTACATTAAAATCTGGGCTGGTATCTACTCATTCTGTATCTATGTTTTTTCAAACACACATACATGTTTAAATTGTAATGGAACGTAACGAAATAGAATAATAAAACCCAAGATGAAAATTAAAAGATATCTAGAACTGAACATAGCAGGAGAAATTTCCATACCAAAATAAAGTAGAGCAGGTTCCCAGTAACACAAATAGGTTTACCTTATCCTGTAACTTAAACTGTTTTAACAGACTTTCCCTTCCTCTGTGAACAGCAGACGAAGGGATCACTAAAGAGAATTATCAGCATGCACACTAGACTGCAATTCGCAGGGCTCTTGGTGAGCAGACATGACAGTTAAACTAGTATAAAAACCAATATAAATTTGTAGTGAAGATATGCCTTAGGATTACATGGGAACTTTTGTTTCTGCTAGAACATCCCAGTAGCTTTCAGTGAGATTTTATTTAATTTATTTAACAATGCAGGATTTACAAATCTGAAGGAATAAAGAAGCCCTCCTCCTTCCTACAAGCACTAGTACGCAATAATCAGGTAAGATACATGGTTATTGCACCCCAGATATCACTGTTCCATACCCCTGTTTGTTTCTCATTAGTAAACATTTTCTTTTAAATTATCTCAGATGCTCATTAAATATTATCAGCTACTTAGAACCAAAGGATAATTATGAGTTTAATGAAGCATGTACTAGCTTGCTCAAGTCTAACGTTTGCTTCTCTGCTGGGACTCCATTTTACTCTGCACTTATCCTTCAGCAAAGCTACTCTACAAAGTCACTTTGGCAATAAGAAGTATTTAATTAGATTAATGAATTTTTATCACCTCTCTCAGGGATTAGGCTTGTTAAATCCTGGCGACCAAAGAACAACAGATTTTTTATTACTAAATACTTGGGGATGTGCTGGTTCCACTGCCATGGCAGCCCTCATAATTCTGTCTGCTCTGGGCAGTTTTTACCTTCTTCTTCTTCTTTTTAGGTCCCTTGACAGGTTGCAGATATTTGGCAGGGACAGCCGGTGCCTTCAGTTAAATCACAGAAATCAAAATGCAAACGACAGTATGCCAGAGCCTCAGACAAGGTTTCAGTTGCTGACTTTATTTCAAAGTTTTAAGTGTGACTAAGAAGGGCGATTAAAATGATTGCGGTCAATCCGTTTAACAGATTACATACCTAGTAAATAAAGGTTTGCTACAATTTATTGATTTCAAAGTCGTATTGTACTGATTTATGATTATTTTAGTTTTATTTCAGGTACTAATATACCGCTTAATATTCAGAATTTCTAAGCAGCAGACATACAATGTTAAAATACAGGATCGTCAGCTTCTTCCCAATATGCCTTTACTGGTAGAGCTGGGAGAAGGTGGGTGTCGTGGACTGACTGGATGCAGAAGAGTGGTGGCAGGCACCAGCCGGAAACCCCCCCTAGGGAACCCCCAGCGGAAGAAGGCTCAGAGTCAGGGGATTGGAGGTGGGATGACAACAAGTGGTCAGAGGGAGAAGGAGTAGATGTCAGAAGCAGAAGAGGTGACAGGGTTTAGTGAGCAGGAAGAGGCTGTGGCAGAGCACAGTTCAGACTCTGAGGCAGAAGTGGAAGCTGGAGAGGAATCTACTGAAGAAGCCAGGGAGTCTCCTCCTCTTGTTGCACAGTTTTTGCAACTGAGTCATCAGGGCAAGACCTCCAAAAGAGAGTAACTGAGACCACTAGGCCTGAGCTATGGTTTGTTTCCTTCAATAAATATTTGACTTCACTGGCCTCGAGTGGTTTATTGTTTTTGCTGCTGAGTCCACCCCTGACAGTGGAGGGAAGATGGAGAGAAGTTCACAAAGGGATACTATTCCCCTTCGTTGCTGCAAAAGTGAAAGGGTGAATCCACACTTGCCATAAAGTGCAGGTGACCTGCAATGCATCTGATGGATTTACACAAGAGGACAGTATCTATCAAGACCAGTTCTTGGGAAACCTGTATGGAAAATGGTGACGTGAAAGTATCAAATGTCCATGGTGCTGCTGCCCAGGGCTGATGGGAGTTCTAGTCCAAAACATCTGGAGGGCACCAGGTTGGGTAGGCCAATTGGTTTGAAAAAAGGCAACCTTGACAGCTTGATGTGAAAACTCCTCTGCTTTGTAGACCAAAGTAGGTCACTGTCTCAAAGCTGCTGACCAACAAATAAAACTGACACAATGAATCCCACAATAAATGCAGTAAAACAGACAATATCACCAATAGCCCAATAAAACGCACGTTGACAAAAACTATCCACAGCCCCCTCAGCAACACAAGTGAAACTTTTAAAAAAGCTTCTTGAGAAGTTCAAACAATCAACAAGGAGGCAAACTTTCCAGGCTTCATTGGGGAGTGAGTTCTTCCATTAAGAGGGGGCAAATTTTAAGAAGATTATGTTTCTTGTAGGCATTGAACTCTGTATTGAAAACAGTAGCACTTTGATTATCTCCTCTGAAGATCCTCAAGCACATAGTGGAAGGTAACACTTGGCATACAACACCATCATCATCATCATCATCAATTAATTAATTAAATTTGTATACTGCCCTTCATCCAAGGATAACAGGGCAGCTCACAACATAGAAATACAAAATGAGAACACGAACATAATAGAAACAAAAACAAACCAATAATCCCCCTCCCACCATAGGATGTCTAGGCCACCAAAGATGAAAACAAATATTTTGAGCTGAACACATCCAAGTTACAGCCATAATGTGAACGAACGCCATAAAGGAGGAGGTCTGTGGAAGCAGTTTTCCTAAGGGTGAGAGCATAGTGTAGCCTGCCTGAGCATTTCAACCCAGGCTGTATCTTTCTGTGTTAAAACTCCTTTGAATCTGAATATGTATGAATATCATTTTGGGTACCCAGGTTGACTGATGTCTGGCTTGTACTAGCCCAAAGCTCCATGTCTGGTGTGCATCAAGTCAAATGAGTATTGGACCCAAGGGAACCATACTGTGTCACATGCCTGGTCCACATCTGTCTGCTCGGCAAACATGGTAAATTGCAGAGTGAACACCTAGAGAGTAGTCAGGAGCAATATTGGCATGAATCCATCCAACACCATGCAGTGCCTGCTTAAACAGAGACTATTTGTCATGCTCCAATTTCTGATGCTTCAGGAGCCATGTTGGCACAGCAAAGGTGTGAGTACAGGCTCAGCCTGAGGCTGCCATCTTCTACTAACATTTTATTTGGAAATTCCTCAGCTGAACTCAATAGGACTAAAAGAAAAAGAAAAACACCCACAGTTACTCATTTGAACATTGTAACCTCATATGCATTGTAACCTCACATGCAATGTTCAAGTTACTCACTTGAACATTGTAACCTCACATGCAGGTGCCCCATTCTTACTAGCACATCAGCTGATACATTGGGTTGCATTTTCCACAGCAGTAAGCAGTCACCATTTTCTCTCAAGTGATGCTGAGCATGCACTCAGAGTGGTCTGCTTGCCTGGTGTCTGTATCACATAGGAATGAATCAATCAATGAATGAATGAATCTTTATTTGCGTCAGCCATCGGCAACAAAACAGCAATGCAATATACAAAGAACAGAAATAAAAAGTCGATTATATAAAACACACTTTAGGGTCCTGAATCAGCAGTCAAATAGTGGACCTTATTCTGATTGCCCCAGCCAAAAACCTTGCAACTTTCGCTGCTCCTCTTGATCTGCCAGGAGAAAGGACACTGTGGCAGTGGTTGGGCGACCCGGAATGGACAATAAGAGGGGGGTGATAATCTCATTCCTCAAGTCTTTATAAAGAATGCAAGCCAGAAAGGCATGAGCCACTGATTCGGTACCACATACGTAGCTCAGGGTCCTGGAAGAATAGTATGAAGGAACAACTGGGATCTACAACAAAATTTTGCAGTGTCTATTCACCTCCTTTTACAGGAAGAATGCTTCCATTCAGATTGCCTGCTGACCAAGCTGTCCTTGTATTTCTTTTCACCCTTTAACTTTCCATTTTATTTTATTTTTTGAGCTGACACATTTCATGGCTTCTGACCATAGTCAGTTCTTAGGGGTGTTTGTTTGTTTTTTGTTTTTAGGTCTTGCCCCTTATTTTTATGTTACACTTTGGAAACCTATTCTCAATCTGTATATCTGTTAATAAACTAAAAATATTTCCAAACACTTTGCGTCTCCAGAGATCCCACTTTTGGGGAATAGCCAAACGCAGGTACCGTAAGCAATTTACTCCTGCAACTTGCCACCAGCATAGGAAGTGGAACACATGCATAACGTTGCATTCTACTGTGTGTAGTTCATGCATCTTGCAGTGCAATCCTATCTGCAAATAATATAAAATATGCTCGGAAGTCTCATCGAGTTCATAATGCATAGGATTGCAACCTTAGTCATTTAAATGTAACAAGAGTGTTTTGCATTGCCTGAACATGGCCTCCTAATGGTAGATTTCACGCTTAAATTCCAAACACTATAGGTATACACAGGGAGCCACACTCCAACATGTGTGTGCCATTTTCAATCTCTCTCCAATAGGAGTACTGTGGTGGGGGGTAATAGCAAAGCGACACCACTAGGGGGCAAGAATGCTTTATTTCAACAACTCCACAAAGGGTTTGAGTCAGGTAAACAGTCTATAGCCACTTGAACTTGTTAGCAAAGATTGAGGTCTGCGTCGGCAGAGCTAGAAAAGGAGCAGAGAGTTAGCCAGCAGCACAAAAGTTTATCTATATTCTGCAGAGTGCTTCATTGAGTAATAAAGTCACCTTTCTCCGAAACCTTTTGCCCAAGAGTGAACTCCATCCTTCACAGCCTGTTTAAAAGAGTCTTATAGAGTGCCTGCATGAATAATATGTGAGCAGCACATGATTATAAAACTTTTAAAGAGGCAAGACTCAAAGGGAAATGGAAGAGGTGGAGAGGAGGCAGGAAAGATAAATGGGGAGGAGGGGGTGGGGAGCGGAGGACCAAAAACAAGTCTCACTGCTAAATCATAAAGAGACTTGGTGAACAGGGGGAGGACGGTGCTGCTTCTCATAGCGCAGCCATGCAGGCTGCAAGGAAAAGATGCTCAAGGAAGCACGTAGAGAGCTGAAGCTTTGTTTCAATTTTAAAGGGAGCAAAAGACACATTTTATCTGATTTCACAAGACTGTCTATACCAGCACATTTCTTCCTTTCACTGTGTAATTAAAATCTAAATGTTATCTTAAAGGCTTCCTTTCTAGGAAGACGGCACTGGGAAGGGTTCATCCATACCATGACAACAGTAAATGACTAGAAACAAAGCCTATTAAGATATATATTTAGAGATCCTTTGCAGATAAAAGGCACAGAAGTACTGGGCGAACTCCTAGGACCGTTCAGGGTGCAAAGAGGCACCAGGAGATGATGCAGGGCAGCAACACACTCGTCTTGTGCTTCCAGTGTGAAATGTGAAGTGCAAAACTCATGCATCTTCTTTTATGTGTGAGTTCCAAAAGTGTACAAAGAAATATGATGCACATAGGGAAGCTGCATGATGCGCCCACCTAACCTTAAAACAGGAAGTACATCCTTTGAACATCCAACCTATGCTGCCATTGCTCTTATTGTTTTAGAGAAACCATGAGCAATCTGTGATTTACCAGTTGAAAATGTTTTTGGTGGGGTCATGATCTAATTAAAAAAAATAGAGCTCACCTGACTTGAAGGCCATTACTTGCCCATTCCTTCTTTGGTGGAACCTATGTATTTAAGTCATCTTAAGGAAAGGGGATAGCCCATGGCCTTGATCATTTTTCTGGTTGCACACCATTTTAAAAGCTTTGTTTCTGCAAACCTTATGAGATTCTTGCCTTGCATCCCACAGCAAATCACGAGAGCCTCATGGCTATACCATCTACATACAAAGGTATCTAGAAAAGCCAGCTAAACGGCTGATCCACTGTTGCGGATATCCCTTTTGTTGGCTGTTGACCAAAGACTGAACATTACACAAGAGCTATGAGGGAGAATCTACCTAACAGCCTCCCATGCAACTGATTTGTGCCAGGCATGAAGGACGAAGAAGTGTAAGAGAACTATGATCTGGAAAGCACAAGCTTTTTTTTTTTGCAAGCTGAAGCTGAAGTTCATGTTGAAGGAATCCCTTAATATCACTTACCCCCTTTGATAGAAATTGGTCTGAAAATTGCAGGCGCAAAATGGATGCCTCGGGTTAAGAAACCTGCCAAGTTGCAGATAGGTCCAGGGGCTTTTGTGCTATGCTTTTAGCAGTTAAGCTAGAATGAATGGCTTCATCTTGTGCAAACTGAGGAACTTCTCTGGATTTCATAGAATTCATAGAACTGTAGAGTGGAAAGGGGCTGTGAGGGGCATTTAGTCTAACTCCTTGCAATGCAGGAATCTTTCACCCAATGTGGGGCTCAAACCCACAACCCTGGAATGAAGAGTCTCATGCTCTACCGACTGAGGTAATGAGAAGTTTCAGATCTTTTTTCACCAAGCAACACTCTTCTGCTAAGTTGAAAACAGCCCTTTCGTAAAAGGAAGAAGTCTCCTCCTAGCATCCTTGGATCCAAAGTACTATGGACAGCTCCACCAAACATAGTAGGAATATTTTTATCTTATGGAAGTTTTGGAGGATATGATGTCTTATACATTAGGAATTTCAATTTCTGTTTATTGTAATATGCACTAAGACTTCAGGACGGAGGGGTTGTACAAAGACATGGAACGATGCAGATTGATCAAACAGGAAAGATGAATTCCTTCAAAATTGTATACAGGAAATAAGGGGAAAGGTAGCATTAGGCAACAATGGATCTCCTCATCCTGTTAAAAGTAATGGCAGAAATTCCATCCATTTTCAATTGATGAGGATTGCACCCATTCCTGTTGCAAGGCTGAAATTGGAATCAAAAATAAACAAACATTTAGAATATAATCAGTAAACCCCCATGGCTGAGAGAACGGAAAAGTAGGAAGCAGTGTGAAAGTGCTTAGGAAGAAGGACACCTGTGACTAAGATATAATGCTATTTTTCATTTCATTTATCGGCAGCTAAAAAGACACAGTTTAAAATAGCTGAGTGGTTGCCTTTGTGCTAATATAATTTAGCACTCTGGTTTGAGTGACAGCTCTGATTCATCAAGGTAGCAAGATCTGTCCTGGTTCAGATAGCTCTTCTTCATGTGGAAGACAGCAAAGTGACTGGAGATTAAGAATTGCCTTGTGGAGTGGGGGCGGGGGGAACTCCTGTGTCAGACCTCCCCCTACTGGCCATAAAGCATAAGAGGAAAGACCCAGAAAAACATGTTAAGAAGTGTTATCTGTGTCATAGTGCTTTGCAATTTCTGCAACCACTTGAAAATCACCTCATAAGAATAAAGGTTCCTGGGTCCCTTTTCAAAATCTGAACACAGCTGCAATTAACCACAAAAACTACAATACTGTAAAAAGTGCAAGAGGCTGCCTTTTTCCAATAAGGATTGAAATACATATTTATTGTTATAGAAAGTTAGACAGAAATTATGTGAAACTCAGAACAGGTATTTTAAAGGTGAGAAATTGATAATTAAGGCAACAAAAAGTTTGTGAGGCTGTATTCTTAGAGGAAAGTTTTCTCTCACTCAAGCTATGCTGGTAAGCAATGTGGATGCTAAGTTTCCTGCTTGGCAGGGGGTTGGACTGAATGGCCCTTGTGGTCTCTTCCAACTCTATGATTCTATGATCTCAGGTTTTATTTCAGCACTGAGACCAGGATCATGAAGAGGAACAGTTTGGTAACCAAACCAGAGAAATTCCCACGTGGCAAAAATAAATGTTTACACCCATATGTCTCTTGGCACTGGGTCCATTCAAAGGGAGGGGAATCAGAAATATGCAGATTGTCCCTTTCTGTAGTGCACAGTAGAGCTGACTTTGGGGGCAAGTTTCTAACTCCCACCTTTCCTTTTAAATATAGGGTGGGAGTTTGAAACTTGCCCCCAACGTCCACCCAACCATGCATTACAGACAGGGGATAATCTGTATACTTCTGATATGAAATGAATTGTGCATATGTGTACCCCTCCTAGTTTTCTACAAAGTTTTGTGCAGATACTGGGTTAAGCAGGGAAATAGCTGCGGTGGGTGGTAGGGAGGCAAATGAGGGGAACATGGTAAATGCATATAAAATTGTGCTTGATGGGGAGAAAGTGGGTGGGGAGATGGCTTCTGCCAATGGGTGAGCAAGAAAATTGTACCTATGCAAAAGTACTGACTGTACCCAGTGCCCTCTCTGAAATGGCCTGACTTACCTCTATGTACAGCCTTTGTAAGCAAATGATCTTCTGTAGCCTTGGCAGGCACTGCACTAGTATACTAACACTGCTCATGCCAGGCCCACGTAAAAGATCTATTGAGAGAAGAAGGCCTTTAGCAGGAGCCAAAAAGACAACAGAGATGGGACTTTTCTCATAGGCCTTTGGTCAGGGTTCAGTCTGAGTCCTTTTCTCTTTGCATAAAAAACACGCATGAAGGAGGTTTCCCAGCCCGCTCACAGGTCCTTATAATATCAGTGGGAACAGTCGGTCCTGGCGAGTATCAACCGCTTTCCATTTTAACCTGAGGATTGTCATTTGTTCAGTTTTAATTTTAATTTATTGGAATTAATTTTGGGATGCATTTTAATCGATTGATTGCTTGCTTTTATGCATGTTGTATTATTTATATGGTGTTAGCCGCTCTGAGCCCAGCTCCGGCCGGGGAGGATGGGGTACAAAATTATTATTATTATTATTATTATTATTATTATTATTATTATTATTATTAATGTAACGGGAGCGAATTCCAAAGGGTAGATGCCACTACATTAAAGTGATACCTATATTGTACGGAAAAGGCGGCTTCTACAGCTGGCTACATTCCACCCTCTCAGAAAGTCAGAGGTTTAAACACACACACACACACACACACACACACACACACACACTTTCATTCCTTTCCCATGGAAGCAAGATGAATTATCAGAATCCAAGGATACCCCTGGCAGCCAGAGAAAAACACTTGAGGAGGGTGAGAAGCAGGTCAGTGAGGGGTGGGGTCTGAGTGGGGCACTGAGTGAAAGGCAGAGCCCTAGAGGGTTGCATTTGCCCCCAAGGCCTCTCACCCTGGGCTTAGAAAACCCTTCCTCTCGCTCATGCCATGATGTTGGAGCAGCCCTGCTATGGCTTGCCACCCTCAAGTATCCAAGATTTTATTGCCGTACCCCACTAATATTTTTCCCCACACACCTCACTATAAGGAGAGTCATCCTATGGCTGTATGTCTGCTGCCGGCTGCCCTTCCTACTGTTCACAATTACAAAGTAATCAGAGACCTGCTGCTTATTAATGCTAACTTCTCTAAGGATGCTTGCCTTGCCCTTGTATCTTCCCCTTGGTTTTTTAATATATTTTCAAGCATAGGCCTATTTAAAATAACAACAACCCTGCTGAGAGAGAGAGAGAGAGAGAGAGAGAGAGAGAGAGAGAGAGAGAGAGAGAGAGAGAGAGAGAGACATCAACT
This sequence comes from Zootoca vivipara, assembly GCF_965207765.1. NCBI lineage: Eukaryota > Metazoa > Chordata > Lepidosauria > Squamata > Lacertidae > Zootoca > Zootoca vivipara. Next base: position 44,336,737 of record NC_142586.1, read on the forward strand.
GACAGAAGCAATTACACCCTAACCCCCACCCCGAAATATTAAGGGAATTGACATATCATAAATCGATCAGCAAGAGACTGAATGGATGGTCAAAGAGGAACTGGGAACAATGAGCACATCTACAAGGTCTGGTAACCCCCAAAGTTACCAGAATCCCCACAGTAATGTGGAACACTGTGATAATCTTTGGCCATTGTCACAGAGTTTGCCACACATCATAGCTGGAGGAGGGTGATTCTCTCAATTTCAGCTCCTCTCATTTTGGTCATTTGTCCAATCCCAAATTCAGTTCTTCGCATTTCCACAGCAAGTTGCAATTTAAAAGGGAAAAAAAATTGCAAAAATTCACCAGCATTTTCTTCCAATAAACACATGGGGGGGCGGTTTTGACTAAGATACCCATTTTTGTGAGCAGTACATTTACACCAATTTACACATTTTTGTAAGCATTGGTTTGTTAGAGAAATGCATCGCAAACTTTTGAGAACTGCGAATACCTGTGTTTCAATCCGCAAATGTGAATTCGGTAGTTTCTCATTAAAATGTAAACAAAATGGAATTCTTCTCCATCCTTAACATGACAATCTATGTTCACCACTATAGTGCAATAGAAAGGAAATACATATGGGTGATCACCAGAACATCCCAAGGATTCTAAAAGCTGATGTCTGAAAACCTTCTAATATTTTATAACCAAAGCTAATAGTACTTTGAGTAATGGCTGTTGATTTAAACTTACACTTAATGCAGGTGATCACAGGAACTACCACAGGTTTTCCCACAATGCACTGGGGAGACTAGAAGCGTCCACATGGGACCCTGAGCCTGTGTGAGCCAGTCTTAATTTTACTGCAGATTCCATCGGAATTCATATCCTACAGAGTCACGACAGGAACCAATTGAGTATCCGCAGAATATACTGATTTTGTTGCTCTGTTACTTAAGGCTTAGTACAACATTTTGTGTTTTATCTGTAATGCATGTTGAGCCTTTGTAAAGTCTACCCAGCGTGGTCTCTAACTACATTCTGCAAAGCCTTCGACAAATATAGAAAGTTTAATTCAATATTGTCGGTTTCCTGTTTTAACACTGCAATAATTCCAGCTTTATAAATCTCTTTGTTTATCTGTGGGTGCAGAGACAGAGAACCATGATAGATATGTCTTAATGCTATCTTCCTTGTTGCAAAGAGATTTTAATTTAATTTTGGGTTGTGTGGCATTTGTTTTATCAGTTATGATTAAACGAATTTTTCAAGGGACACCAGAAAGGTGATTGAAGGTGACCCATTTAATCTCCTAGGAAGAAGATGCCCCTTTCTGCCCAGCTAAGATGTGAAATGCCATTGAATAAAATTATAGGGAGGGTGTGGGCAGCATCGACGCTACTTGCTATAAGGAGGGCTTGGGTTTTGTTTTGCTTTTTTTAAAAAACAGAAAATAAAGGAAGAAGCATAATATAATTTGGAGAAACAAGGATTAAAGGTTCCCCTGCTCATGCTGTTTTCACTGTACATATTGAGTTAACAGCATGCTATTGTACTGAATGAAAATAGAGCCCACATAGGAGGCTGGAGTGGCACAGATAAATCCCCACAGCTTCTTGTAATAAATGCAGTATTTGTGTCATGGAGGTGTGTGGCCATAAATAGTTTTAGGTTTCAAGTTGGTATAATAAGGGGAGATTGTTGCTTGACTCACTGTGGCGCACAGATAGTCTCAGCCACAGAACAAAAGAACCCCTGAGACTGAGGAGCACCAAACAATATCTTACTGCTTATCAACTTCTAATATGCGAATTGTCAAACTTCAGCATGTGAGCCGCTCACCTGTGGTGCTGGCAGCTTTATTTTCCTCAAAGATTACTTGGGCTTTATGTAATTGGTAAGCGGAAACATTGCCAGGGCTATACTGCAAATAAAATAAAACTGATGAAGTTAGGAAGCCCAGTAGACGGCAAGGCCTGTGTATAAGCAGGTGAGAGAGAGAATAGGCTTCTTCTTGGCTTAGACTTACAGGCAGCAGCATTAAATGGTAATGGTTTTCCTAGACTGTATTAGTTTAAGGCTGTTGGGAGGACAACTGGATTTTGAATGTGGAAGGAAGGAAGGAAGGAAGGAAGGAAGGAAGGAAGGAAGGAAGGAAGGAAGGAAGGAAGGAAGGAAGGAAGGAAGGAAGGAAGGAAGGAAGGAAGGAAGGAAGGAAGGAAGGAAGGACCTCTCTACATCCTGAAGTGTAATGCATCAAGTATATTATTATTAATAATAATCCATGCCTGCCTCAAGTTGTAGCATTTCCTGAATGACATTGGCTGCTCCTGAGACTAAAGACATGGACCTAGTCAAATGTTAGCACACTTAACAGCTTGCTAAAGCTTACTGTGAATGGACTAACATATGTGATGTGTGGGGTGAAGGTGGAACACAAGCTTTGAATATGGCTCATATTACAGTGGTACCTCGACTTACGAAGGTGATCCATTCCGCGGCCGTCTTCGTAAGTCGAATCTTTGTAAGTCGAAGCGCCTGTTCTGCGCATGCGTGAAGTGCGATTTTGCGCTTCTGCACAGGCGCAGGAAAAGACTTCTGGGGTTGTCGACTTCGGAAGTCGAAACCTTCGGAAGTCGAGTTGTTCGGATGTCGAGGTATGACTGTACCTGCATTTTGGCTCTTAGTATAGCATGGACAGGCTTGTCCATGCCAGGCTTCTACAGGACGAGCAGGCTTGAGTCCAATCTGCTTGAGTATATGGCTGAAGATGCTCCACCAAGCATCAGGGGGATCCTGGTAGAGGGTGATTCAGTCACTAGGCACATAAATAACTTGGTCTGTAATAGGCATGCGAACCACACAATGACTCACCTGACCGGCACGATGGTTGCAAATGTCCTGTGTTGCCCATACGCTGCAAGTGTCCTGGAAAAACTGGAATATCCTGTGTTTTCCCACAGCACCATGATCTCCTGAGATTTCATGCTGAGATCTCACCCCGAAAAAGCACTTTTCCAGGGCCGTGATCTTGCGCAGCACCCCAAAATGTGTGTTTTGAAGCACCGTGCTCTCAGAAAGAGCATGGCCCTGTGGAAAAAGCATGTCTTTTGAGATTCGTGATCCATCACAGGTCACATGACTTGCGTGGGAGCACAGATGGGAAGACATGCTTTGGGACTCAACATGTTGGAGGGTATGGTTGTCTAGATAGCCTGGTGCTCAGTAGAAGTCAGTGGTCATGGGGCACGTTGGCACCAGTGGTGTGGGGAAATATCCTGGAAGTGAAATGGAGGTTGCTAGGTAAGAGGAACTTGAAGCTTCCTCTGAAATGCTACTAGTTCCATGCACGATTTTTTTTTGGGGGGGGGGGCCTTTCACTATAATAATGCCATTATAGAAATCTATGGCCGGACAACCAGGAGAAGCCAGACTGCCCAGTGTCTGTTGGAGCTTCAAGCCGTTGGGTCTATTATTTTCATGGCTGCAGTGTACAGAGCTTAGGTGGCTGAGAACCATTCTGGATGGTGACAGTTATGAGCAAGACAGACAGAAAATAATAATAAATCGTCTTCATCTATGTCTGTCAAATATGTTCAAGAAGCAGTAAACAGATGAAAATGTCAGTCTTGTCAATTCCACAAGATGCCCAGGATGCATGGGCGAAAACGGGTGCTGTGCCAAAAATGCCTTCCTTTTTTTTTAACCATTCCATATAAATTAATGAGAAAGGAATTTGCATTTGAGAAAGAGAGAAAATATAATTGCAATTCTTATGGCTTGGGTTCAGGGTGTTGTTTGTGCTCTTTTTAATTTGAGGTGGCCAAGGGAGGTTGTAAGTGAGCTTTTTTATGATTCTACAAGTCATTTTTCAGCCTCCCCTGCAGCTAAGCTTCCTGAAAAGCCGTGCAAAGCCTTTTTGTAAGTGTGGGGAGCTGAGGAGACTATCAGGTGAAGTCTTTTTACTCTTGTGAAAATCTGGCTTTTAAGGACAGGTTTTGACACACCACTAGGAAAAATACTCTTCTGGACTAGATCAAGGTTTCCCCAGGCTCCTGCTTAGATAAAAGTAACAATAAAAATTGACAGTGAAGTTGAAGATCAACTCGTTTTGCTCCAGGGAGGCCTGGGAAACAAAATTTCCAGCGCTTACACAAGAAATACTCCTCCTGGTCCAACCACTCTTTTGAGCTATCAGAAGTGATCTGGTGCCACCATCCAGATTCCGCATGCTAACAGAGTCCCAGCTTTCTCAATCTGTGTGGCATTAGTTAGGAATAATCAATAGCAACAGGGCTGGGCAGCTGCGGATTCTGATATATTTACTGCAAAGCCTGCAAACTCTGTGAATATTTATATGGCAACGAGCTGCTTCAGCATCCTGAATCACTCCAGACAGTCGCAGAAGAACAATTGAAAGTAGAGTTACACTGGCATGTAAAATATTTAAGAGTTGCAGCGGTGGCATTTGACAGGGGTGCTCTCCAGACCTCCACTGCACAACAAAATTGCCAGCTTCTTCTGTAAAACATGGCAGAGGGGAGGAGGCGACAACCCTTTAATCCTGCAAGGCAATGGATAAAGAACAAGTGCCCGAAAACCTATAACACTTTAAAAAAATAATATGGAAATGAATAAATTTAGAAAGTACCTTTCCTAGCAATATACTAGTATTGCAAAGACTAGGAGTTAGGGGTGGAAGAGAAATTCAATTCATTTGGATGGAGGAAAGTTCTGTGGCTATAGTTGCACCCATTGTGTACCCTCAGGTTCCTACAGCCAGTCAATGAGTCATGAGCATAGACACAGGACCAGTGGTCTGACTCCGTATAAGCCAGCTTCCTATGCTCTTATGTATATACTACAACTATACCATTACAAAGGGTAAATGCAAACAGGTGCTTAATTCCACTCTATGCTTTCCAAGCAAATTACATGAGATTTAGTTGATTCCAATATTTTTATTCAACCCCATATATCCAGTTACACTTAACCATTACAGTACGTTGACATCATTTAATTGGACACAACTTATTCTAATTCAATTACTGTACATATTTTTGTAGCATCCTTTTAGGCATCCTTTATTTTGTCCTTTAAATTTTCCTTAATAGCAAGGGTTTTTTTGCCGCCATATTCCATGCTCTATCTTTGTGGCACATTTCCACATTAACAATGTGTGGTAAACTGACCAGCTGCCTTCCCTTGATCTTTAATCCCCTCTAATCTGTTCTGGGAACACTGAAATGTTCCACTTTGGTTCATTATATTTTTTTAAAAAAATCCTCCTAGAATAATTTGTATAGAACATTTTTTAAAATAAAAAAATAGTAAATGGATGGAAGAGGGCCCTACCTCCGTGCTATTGTGGATTACATTTCTTGTGTCATAGAAGGATTATTTGTGATGCACAGTTCACACAGTGGCTTAAATCCAATGTCCGAGTTAAATCCAGTGTTGCTATTCTGTTCAAGGGATGGCTTTTGATCCAACTGAGGCAATCACAATTGTAGGAGCCACTGACCATTTTGGGCCAGGGGACATTTTTCAAAAGTGCTACAGGCCCCAGTCACAAAATGTAGGAGAGGTCAAGCCACGTGTAGGAGAGGTCAAGCCACTGCAAACAGAAGCTGATCAGGAAGAGCAAACTGTCTCTCATGCCCTGTGGATTTTTGAGGAGATATTTACTGAGACTTTTTGTGGGCACCATAGGAGATGCTGACAGGAAGGTGCCACATTGGCACCCCCTACACTCATTTTAAAAAGGGGGGGTGTAGTTTCCCCTGCAACTCTCCACACCATCTTCCATTTTGCTCTGGAAGGCCCCCAATCCTCTGGAACACTTTTTTGGGGAGGGGGGAGAGATAAGAGGTTACAGAGGGGATGAAAAAATCAGTGTAAATTGGCTCAACTTTTCTTATGGCAGCAGATGGCCAAATGGCAGCACTGGATCTCACCCTATGTTTCATGGCTCTTGTTATTGTTTTTTCCCCATTGTCAAAAGATGCTCACTAACAACTTGGAATGGCTGTTTAATATGTTAGGGTTTCCCCCCCCCCTTAATGTGTGAACTGGTGCTATATTTATTCTGGCTTGACATGCAAGGTGTACTTTGCTGTACCTGAAATTAGATCCTGGTTTTTATCCCCTAAGAAAATAAAACAAAGGTGCTGTATGCTGTGTGGCATGGTAGCAGGATCCACCACTATTGACTGCAAAGATATTGACATAAATACCTGAAAAATGCAATGCAAAAAATAAATTTTATCCTGTGTGTGTGTGTTTGTTTGTATTACTATTGTATACCAGTGTGTCTGTCTATGTTGCTTTTATCATTTCCTGGACACCAAAATAACCTCTCTCTCTCTCTCTCTCTCTCTCTCTCTCTCTCTCTCTGCGCATGTGTGTTTAAATTGGATCTTATTTAAATGAGCCCCTTAGCAGGTTGGCTGAGTTCTTGAAAGCCTAGCCCAGGCTGCAGATGTCTGCCTGTTCAGCCACATGGCAGAACCAGGCTCTGGGAATCCCTGGAGCCTAGCACAGGAACAGGAACTTCTTGGTGCTGGATGCAAAAATCCATATCCCTTTCCAGTTCATTAGGAGCGCCTATTGTTTGCCATATTTATCTGCCATCACTGCTGTTTGTTAGCAAATGGAAAAAGGAGTGCCAAGGCTCCATTTCAAGCCTGCCCTCTGAACACCGGGAAGAGGCTCCAGCCATTCAATGACAGATGGTCTTTGAATGATATACAGAACCTCTGCCCTTGGGCCTGCTTTAGGCGAGCTGTTTTGGATTGTTGCTCTGAAGAGCGGGCGGGCGTTGCACGCGAGGTGATTATTCCATAATAATTTTAATTATTTTGCCTGTTTTCAGACAATAGTTGCAGAATGTTTGTTTGTTTGTTTTATTCTTTCTTTCTTTTTTACACTCACTGACTTGTGACACCAGCGTTGTTTTCGAAGGCTGGGAGAGAAACCGAGCCTTGTATCCCTTCCCCTTTTTGCAGATCATCCCTGTTCGCATGAATTGCTGCTGTGTGGGAAAGAAGTGAGTTGCGGGGTCTTTCTTCTGGCTTGGGAAGTTAAATGAAACGAAATAAAAATAGATCAGAGAGAGAGAGAGAGAGAGGTGGGGAGGTGTGTGTGTGTGTGTGTGTGTGTGTGTGTGTTTTAGTAGAAGATTGTCACAGTAGCAAGTCTCCCGAAGACGCTGCTCTTTAACTCCTCTTCCTCGCTGCTGAGAACACAGCTCCAGGAGCCTCATTTACATGCATATGGGCATCTGATTGGATCTGTTCAAAGGTACAGTAGGAGTCAGTCAGATTGCATATGATGTGCATATAAATGAAGTTCCCCAAAGTGAATCATGATGCTTCAGGAGAGACAGGGAAAATATGTTCACTCTGGTTCATCCAAAGGTCCAATAGGAACTTGTGTTCTTTTCCTTTTCCCCCCACCTTTTCTTGCTCCCTCCCCCTCCCTTTCTGGTATATGCTTAGAGATAAGCAGAAAGTACACACTTTTCTATTTTATTTTATTTTTTAAAAGAAATCAGGCTTCAGAATTTGAATTTTAAAATCACATGCAGGAGATTTCTGGAAGCCCAGAACTTGAGTTAGCGCCGCCTTGTTCCTCCAAGGCGACATCACAGGTGTACTCTGCATACCCCTACTGCACACACCCAGGTGCGAAATCTAATTCATCGACAGCATGCAAAATATGTGAGACATATCAGTAGTGCTGGGCAGTTGGAGCTTTTCTGGTAGCACTCACTCTCTGACAAACTGCACCATTAGCACCTGTTATTTTATTGGTGGGATGCAACTTGGCTGCAATAAATCCTAGGCAAAAGAAAGCAGCTCCTTTTCCCAGGGTGCTGGGCTTTGTTCCTTTTTTCACTCCTGAAGTCCAGGGAAGGCTACCCAGTGACATTATCTCAATATATGCATTTTTGGCACACAGTATTTAGCTGGAGAATTGCACTGCAAATTTCAGAGAAGTGCAGATTTCAAAGGATGGCTGTGTTTCTGTTCAAATATTGTTTCAGAACACTTGGATAGCTCAGTCGGTAGAGCATGAGATTCTTAATTTCAGGGTCATAGGTTCGAGCCTCACATTGTTCAAATGATTCCTGCTTTGCAGGTGGTTGAACTAAATAACCCTCAGGATCCCTTCTATGATTCTATTACACGAGGATTTGGCAAGTTCACTTTCAATGCAAATTGAAACAAATTTCTCTCCCATTCCTATGTGACTGCCCATATACTTTTTTTCCCTAGTGGGACACCACCACTTCAAGATTTGGAGGAACATTCACATTGTTTTTCTATGTGATAAGGGACACAACTCTTTAGACATCTAAAACATTGATGAAGACTCAATTTCTGTTCTGACAGAGTTGTGTTTCCAGACATAGTACAGGACAGCTAGATGTGATGGAATCCACTTGCCACCAGCTTGCCCTGACAGTTCTTGACTTTCCATGCCAGCTGTTCCTGCGGCCTTGGTCCAGTATATCCTGAAGGAGCGTCTCCACCCCCATTGTTCTGCCCGGACGCTGAGGTCCAGAGCAGAGGGCCTTCTGGTGGTTCCCTCACTGCGAGAAGCCAAGTTATAGGGAACCAGGCAGAGGGTCTTCTTGGTAGTGGCACCCGCCCTGTGGAATGCCCTCCCACCAGATGTCAAAGAGAAAAACATCTACCAGACTTTTAGAAGACATCTGAAGGCAGCCCTGTTTAGGTAAGCGTTTAATGTTTAACAGACCATTGTATTTTAATATTTTGTTGGAAGCCGCCCAGAGTGGCTGGCGAAACCCAGCCAGATGGGTGGGGTATAAATTTATTATTATTATTATTATTATTATTATTATTATTATTATTATTATTATCCCTTTTGTTCCTTTTGGTTGTTCCTTTTTGTTGACACAGTCCTATGCCTTAAGTTACAAATAGAAACAGGAATGATTTTTGATATTTTCAAGAGACTGTGTTCTATAGCAGTTTGATTCAGGAATGCCCCTATAGCATGGGAATGAGGGACCTGTGGCCCCCTCATGGAATCATACAATTGTAGAGTTGGAAGGTCATCTAGTCCAACCCCCTGCATTGCATGAATCTTTTGCCCAATGTGGGGTTCAAACCCACGACCTTGGGATTAAGAGTCTCATGCTCTACCCCCCCCAGGTGTTGTTAGATCCCTGGTTGGCCATGCTCACTGCTGCTGATGGGAAATGTAGCCTGGAGAGCCCTAAAGAAGGAAATATGTATTTCCAGAATGCTTTGGGCTTTAATAAATACAAACACTTTTAGAATTCATCCTTCTCACACGTCCTTGTTTTCTGTAACAGAATGTGCAGGGGCCTTATCCAATATACAAGAACCAACACTCAATCGATAAGCCAAACTAGCTGTTAAAGACTGAAGAAAACAATGCAATATAATCAGTCTGTGTTGGGTGTATTGGCAGAAACTCATTTTCCCCAGTGAAAGATAAATGTTGCAAGGCACCCCGTTTTTATCATCTCTGCTTACTACAAGTAGCTGCTTATATTTCCTGAAAGGTGGTACTATTTTGCCATAGATAATAATAATGAAGGCTGCAAACCTAACTCCACTCAGGGCCGTCTCAAGCCAGTCGGGTGCCCTGAGACTCAGGGCCGTCTCAAGCCAGTCGGGTGCACCTGGCGGGCACAGCATGCAGCACGGCTTCCGTGCGGCTTTGCCATGCAGCACCCTCCTGCTGGCCCAGCGCCCTGGCGCCCCGCGCCACCGAGACTACCCCTAGTGCCGGGCCTGACTCTACTTACCCAGGAGTAAGCCCTATTGAAATAAATAAAATTTATTTCTGGGTATATATGGTTAGGATTGCTCTGTAAGTCTGCTATAGAACAAAATCAGGACACAATATCCGTTAAGCATTTTTTTATTTAAAACCCTTTTTGGTTAAGGTTTGTGCCAACCTCTTCATGAAATCAATAGCCTAATTTTTTTGGATTGCTCATGCCTCAAGGGTTGTTTTACCTCACACACAAAATCTGGGCTAGGAGACACAAGAATTAAGTAGAAACTTTAGCATTTTTGTTGTGAGCGGGAAATTATTACTAGCTTTCATCCAGCAAGAAAATCTATCTAAAGTCGGCATATCTGATGGAGCTATGCATGCCAGTCCACACTTCAGTCAGCACATACCTGGCGGAGCACATTTGGAGCTATTTAGATGGATGTTCAGTTAGAAGGAGCCCCTTTGCATGGGGAGGATACAGAAGGAAAATAAATGGGACTCCACACAGGGTCCCATCTTTCAGAAGCCTGAAGCATGCATGCATGCATGCGCGTGTGCACACACGCATGCATGCACACACATGCAATAGCATCTTCCTAGCATAATGTTAAGCAGAGCATCTCCCTGCTGAACAAGTTCTTGGAACGGACTGCAGATATTTCACCCATCCTTTTGTGCTGCCTTTGAGGAATCTGTTAGAGAAGCCAGGGAAGAATTCTCCAAAAAGCGTGTGTGTGTGTGTGTGTGTGTGTGTGTGTGTGTGTGTAATAGATTCCTCCATTCCGACTACTAATGACCACCCACATTTTCAATATGTGAGCTGTGCTTTTCATTTTCTAAAAATATTAATTTTCATGTTTGACTTGAATCATCCCCCTTCTATCTCCTCTCAATGTTTCCATCTCCCCCTCTCTTCTCAACCAGGCCAGTTAAACAAGACATGTCAGTTAACCCCCATCACTTTGCATGTACTTATACATATTGCACCTGGCTCCGGTTGGTAGAACTTTGGGTTTTAGTGAAAAACAAACCCACAAAGTAAAACTGAGAAGGCTGAAGACTACCCATCCACACCCTGAGCTAGGCCCATAATTCTCAGACATGTTGATATTTAAAATATCCTAGGTAGATTTGATGGCCCTGTTTCTTGGCCCAAAAGAGCAAATGTGTCTTGCATTTTCCATCTTCAGAGAAACGATCAGCATAAAGCCTTGTAAGGGACACATTGAGCTGACATGACTAGGAGGGGGTTATTCGAAGCAAGAAAAATGCCGTTTGCACAATGTAGCTTATATAGATGGAGGAATCCAACATCAACTCCAGGGGGACATATTCTGTAACATCTGCAGTTTTAGTTTAATCAAATCTTGGACTCCTTCTCCAAGGAGAAGTGCCTAGCAGTCAATAGTTAATACCCAATTGAAATTCAGATTGCTCCAGGATGTCAGTGAAAGGTGGGCAGAAATGCCTGAGAAATGTTATTTGCCTGTCCGTGTCTGCACTGAAACCGAACCCCACCCTGTCTAGCGCATGTTTGCACCACAAACCCTGGTGAAGATTTGCACAGCATCTGCATGTGGGGAAGAGGGAATTTCCCTAGTCCCAGACCTCGTCTTTGAGACAATGCTGAGTATGTTCTCACAAACCGCAACAGTCTTTTGAAGCTGTTTGCAGCAGTTCAAAAAGACTCTGACTGCAGCACAGTCTCCCCCCACGCAACAAACAAAAATATAACATTTAAAATTAAACTTCAACATTTTCTACGTGCCAAGACCTGTGTGTTCAGATCTCCAGATCTTTCAGGAAAACCACCGGTGATATTAACATTTCATGTCATTATTTATTTAACATCGAAGAGAGTGTTCAGTTGGGCTGACAGGGGGGTGAAGTAATATCTAGTTTTTCTCATGTTGCAAAAAAAGAAAGAAAACTGCTAAAAACAGGACAAACAGATTTTTCATCTGCTATAGCTTTTTTCCACCTGAGAGTCCCGTGTGTGTGTACGCGCGTGCGTGCACACCTGTTGAAAGGAATCACAGGTGTGGAGAATGGTGTTCCACTCAGGTTCTGCTTATGGTCTTCCAGCAACAAAAGGGTTCCGGACTAGATGGGCTTTAGACATGATCCAACAGGACTCTTCTTATATATCCTTGCACTGAAATCAAGACCATGTTATGGCTTTTTCTCAAGCTATTTGGAAAGAAGTGAGATGCTGGATAAAGCCCACCCCCAGTGGACTAGCTCAACTAGAGACTTCCAGCAATCTAGTAAAATACCTTCAGTGTGGCAGTCGCACAAGAGAAGGGGAAAGAATCACCATATCTACCTTAAGCCTGGAGTTCCTCTCATACCTATCTGCCCAGTCCCTATATCATCTTCAGAGGTCCTTGTACATACAGGTGCCCTCAGCCCAACAAGATGAGTTTCAGAAAACAGAAAATGCTTTCTGTTGATCACACCTTCATCCAGTAGAGTCCTGATCACCTACTCCCAAACAGATTTGGTTTTTTTTAATAATAATAAAAACTGAGCACTGAGGGAAGGTCCATCTCCCATGTGCTCAGGATTCCACAAATCATCTTGACATCTTTTTTGCATAACGCACAAAACAGATTTTGATTCAGAAATGGCCATTGGTCCCACATCCCAAACAGTAGTAAGATGGTAAGGTCAAATCCATACCATACATTTAAAGCATTCTTATATCAATTAAACAGTCATAGAAAATCATGGGAACTGCGGTTTACTGAAGTAGCTTTGAATTTTGCCATATTAGGATGAGTAATTGTTGCATTATATCAGCGAATCAAAGCTTTGAGTGGGGTGTACTTGTTGGGTCGCAAATGCAAGCCATGATATTATGACAACATGGCAGGAGCATTACAGCAGGACTTTAAAATGATATATCAGAGCAAATGTTGAAAATTGGGACATAGTGATGTAATCTAATAACCCCACCAACATGAAACCCTTGTTTGTGGACCAGACATCTATTCTGTCATCACAGAATGACAACAGAGGGAAACCCTGCTCTCCTTCCAAGCCCTTTGCACATTGGCACTGACCAAAGGAAACAGTTTTATACATGATATTTGGAGATAGTTCTGACACTCAAATCATTTTTCTGTTGAATAATCCCACCAAAGTCCAGTGAAGAACATTCTAATGTTGAGGCCAATTCACATGATCTTCTTAATAACGTTTTTTTAAAACCCAAATTCAATTTAACTATGCATGTAATAACTGGCATTGTCAGCAGGTTCACCAAGCTACCAGATTGCCAGCATAGACTGTAGTCATATAAAGGCTTGTGTGCATCAAATATAGTGTCAAATCTACCTCCTACCAAGATGTGGGTACTGGCAAAGTAAAATCAGTCCAATGCAACAGCCATGAGAGGAAGATGCAACAGTATCAGAAGTGTCCTTATGGTTCAAACTAAATACCTCATGACATTCCTTCATGACTCCATCCTTTGGTGTGACCCGGGTAGTGATGCAGAAGCCAAATCCCTTATGTTCCAGATCCACCATGGAGCTGGAGTCCTAAAAGAAAGCTACATATGAATTCAAAATGTTTTAACCAGTATTAGAAAGAGGAAGAGAGACATTGGCTGAGAACCAGGATGAAAATTTAGTTTGCTAAAATCAACTAATGGGGAAAAGTCAGGAGAAACCTGTGAGGTTAGCTATATGCCCATCTCATCTTACATAGCTTGCTAATTAAATGTTTTGGCCCCAGTTAGCTAAGACAGCTGCTCGGTGATCCTACAATCTCTCCCCTGAACCTTAGACTCATGAACACATTCGTTTTTGCACAATCTGTTCAGTTCATCCACTCACTCCATTAGGCTGGGGTTATCGTTTCCAAGCCAATGATTGAGAGAGCAAGAGGTGTATCCTGGGGGTGCATCTGAAGAACTTTGAGGAATATAAAGCTGGAGAGCTACTGTTTCAGACAAAAAAAAGAGGGTCATTTGGCCAGGTTTTGGAGAACGAGTTTTACAGTACAGAGAAGACCCAATGCCAGCTGATCGGCTTGAAGAAATGCCAGCACAATGGAAACGGCATTAGGCAGACGTGCTTTTAAGACAACTCTTTGTGGAAATGTTTGTTCTTCATTTTCAGTGAGTATAATGTAAAAGAGCAGCTTGAAACAGAAAGGATGCCCAGCTATTGAAAGCATATTATACAACTGGTGCCGTTTATGGGTCTGCTCAAAACATAGAAACCCATTACTGTTGCCTGAATAAAATATACTGTAGTAAAACTGCCATGAGATCCTCAGGTGAAGGGCAGTATAGAACTTTAATCAATTAATTAATAACCACTGAGGAACCTAGGGCAGAAAAAATTGGGGGAATAGTCCCCGATTACTGGCTAGACTTGTTCCAGCTCTGGGGAGATGATGAAGGCTGAGCCTCTCGTGTAGGATTCTGCTGCAAAAGTGAGACTGTTCACCAGTTCACACACAAAACATGCTTGTGCTAAGGCATAGGCAGCCAACATGATGCCTTCCAGCAACTGTTGGACTACAACTCCCAGTAGCCACAGCCAGCATGGCAAATGATGGGAATTGTAAACCAGTAGCATCTGGAGGGCACCACTGTGGCTACCCACCCCCAGCCCCCTTCTAAAGCTCCTAGGTTGCCTAGTCAAGACCTAAGAAATGTTTGATCATACAATGGGGTCCTTTTAGCACATTTGCTGAAGCCATTAGCATACCTACCGGCTTTTGGGTTGTATTCAACACTGCGTGAGTGGCACGCTGCTCATGCAACAGGACTTTCTCTTTCTTCTCCTGCCCCTCCTCTAGAGGGACCCGAAATCTGCTCTGGAAGGTCCCCCAACCCACCAGAACAGATTTTGAGGGTGCATGGAGCAGTGTCATAGAGCCAGAATTGGCCTGACAACTTTTCCACTACCCACTCGCAGGCACATTCCTGTGGCTTGGGGCACCAGTTTTAATGCCAAAACCCCCAAATCCAAGAGTAAATAGCTGCTGCCACCCACCTCCTGTTTAAAGCCAGAAGTCTTTGGAAACTGGCTGAAGTCCTATTTGCTCTTGCTTAACTTGGCACCAGACCTATGATCCTTCCCCAGTCCACCCCTAAGAAATGTTTAATCATACAGAAGCTCTAATGCCATTCATTTTACAAATGTGTACCTGCACACATACATCTCTTTATTTGTGAACATGTCAGGTGCACGGTGTTAACACAGCATCTATCCAAAGTAAAAGGAAGATTTGCCAGAACAACCAGGAGTCGCAGAGTGTCTAGGCACATGGCCCTGATGAACACACAGCGTGCACCAAACAAAGAAGCTTCTGAGTTAAGGATTTGAGTAAGATGTTGATGCATAAGACAAAAGACAAAACCACCCACCAGATCCAGCTGTTCCTTGATCACACAGAAACTGAATGAAACACAAAATTCTCCTGCATGCATATAATACAAGGCAAATGTCATTCATTAGTTATATAAGCACATGCATTTCAAAAATGAACCCGAACAAATGGTGACATGGTAGTTGCTGTTGGGAAAATAATAACGACAAGTTCTTGATCACTGCCAATCCCCAGTTAAGTACAGCATCTGTAGGCAGGATTCCACATACACACACACAAATGAGTTCCTTGTAAATGCAAAAGGACACTGAATACCAAGGGCTCATTCATTTTATTATAATAAAGTAGAGAGACTTTTTTCTCCCTCTCCCATAATACTGGAACTCAGGGCCATGCAACGAAGCTGAAAGTTGAAAGGTCCAGGACTGTGTTTATTCAAACAGCAGCACATAGGTAAACTAAGGAATTTGCTGCTACACAAGGTAGTGATGGCCACCAGCTCAGGGGTGGGTCTACTCAGGGCCGGCTCTACGCAGAGTCCTGGTGACGCGGTGCGCCAGGGTGCCGAGCTGGTAGGTGGGGCGCTGCGCGGCAAAGCCGTGCGGAAACCATGCTGCGCCCTGCAAGGGCGGGGGCGTCGGAGCGATGTCCGCCCCTCAGCGCCAGGGCGCCTGACCTTCTCGAGACTGCCCTGGGTCTACTATGAAACTATTGAAGCTTCAGCTTCAGGGCCCCTAATCTTACAGGGGCTCCAGAAGCAGTACTATTCATGCATATATATATTTCCCTAATTATCATCCCCCCATAACTTGAAAACTATAAGGCATAGGACATATTTATTCACACCAGCGATTTTGACATGTGAGATAATCCAGTACAGCAATTTTAATCAAAATCTGAGGTGTAGTAGTTAATTTTTTTTAAATAAAAATAAAAATGTGGTGATCTGTCATGGAACAACCTTATTGAAGAAGATAGCAGGGGATACCCAGACCTCATTGCTGGTTGTGAAGTGGCTCCCATAACAGGTTAAGCTTCAAGGCCCCCAAAATGTATGTCCACCACTGCACTAGCTTTAGAGGCGGATTAGACAAATCCTGACTACTAGCCAAAATGGCTAAATTCTCCCATCCCTCTTGGAAGTAGGATGCGTCTGAATGCCAGTTGCCTGAAATCACAAGTGCGGAGAGCACTGTTCCACTCATGTCCCACTTGCAAACTCCTCATAGGCCTCTGGTTGGTCATTGAGAGAAAAGGATGCAGGACTAGATCTAGCTGGGCTCTTCCTATGCTCTTATTACAAGCAAAAGACTGCCAGAAGACCCAGTCTTGAGCCCATTAGAGTGTTATAATGTAGGGCAACCTTGAATGAGAACCAGATCACACATGCACAAATTAAATCTTGATTACATATGTCATATGCTGTACATTACAGAAATCACACCACCAATTCAACCTGCCCTTCTCCGAGTGCCACCCTCAATGGAAGCACCTTTGGGTTGTAGAGCCCCAACTTTGGAGCACCCTGCTCAAAGATGATTCTGCTGAATGTTGGCACACTTTTCCGAGAATCACAGCCACTGCATCATACAAAGAAGTGGTCTGCTGGCAAATAATTTGTTCACAGCATGCCCAGGTTTCAAAATCGCACAGAAAGTCAAAGGCCTGGAATGGTCAGAGGCCTGGAAACAATGCCTTATGAGGAACGGCTTAGGGAGCTGGGTATGTTTAGCCTGGAGAAGAGAAGGTTAAGGGGTGATATGATAGCCATGTTCAAATATATGAAAGGATGTCATATGGAGGAGGGAGAAAGATTGTTTTCTGCTGCTCCAGAGAAGCGGACACGGAGCAATGGATTCAAACTTCAAGAAAGAAGATTCCACCTGAACATTAGGAAGAACTTCCTGACAGTAAGAGCTGTTCGGCAGTGGAATTTGCTACCAAGGAGTGTGGTGGAGTCTACTTCTTTGGAGGTCTTTAAGCAGAGGCTTGACAGGCATATGTCAAGAATGCTTTGATGGTGTTTCCTGCTTGGCAGGGGGTTGGATTGGATGGCCCTTGTGGTCTCTTCCAACTCTATGATTCTATGAAGTGCCCTACATTGGCTACAGCAGAAGACATGTAGGATCTGTTCACAGTTAAAGTTGAATGCATGGCTGTCAGAGCAAGAATGCTGGACCAAAGTTATTAGCAGTGTACTTTACTTCCCTCTGCCCACCAAATTTTCAGTATAACTTCCGAAAAGTGGGACAATACCCTACTAGTACTAGGAAAGGACATAAACAAGCCTGTTAATTGCTGCTTTGGCATCCTTGTGGTCTTTGGGGTACTAGGAAGACAGCACAGCTCTGCACTAGGTCCCTTCCACAATGTATGTTTAACACTTTTCAAAAGCCATGCTTATGACTTCCCCCATAGAATTCTGGGAGCTGTTGCTTGTTAAGGGTGCTGTGAGTTCTTGGAAGACCTATAGGGAATCGTCACTTCATGAAGGTAATTAGAGTCTCCTCTCTGCACCCTTAACATGCAACAGCTTCCAGAATTCTTATATGGAAGCCGTGGCATCATAGTGCTCTAAATGTATGGTGTGAATGTGGCCCTAGTCTCGACTAAAAACGAAGGTGGAGGCATGAGAGAGATGTGTTGCAGGGAAGAGAAATGTCTCTATTTCCCTTCCAAAGCAGTTCTGCGGTCTAACGTAGAGTGAGTCAAGCCACAGACTTGAATTCTACCACTGGGAAATGAGCGAAGGTGAGCAGATTTCCATTACCACTTGTGGATCCATATATAGAATGCAGGTAGAAACTACAACTCTTTGTTATTCTATGGCTCTAAAATAAGGGAGCTAAACGTGTGTGTGTGTGTGTGTGTGTGTGTGTGTAGCAAAGAATTTCACACAACTGTAATTCTATTTAGATTGTTGTCAGTGACAGACAGAATTTACTTACAGATATTTGTGTGCTTTCCAGTGACTCATTCATGCAAAAAAAAAGATAGCCCTTGAAGCAGTGCCCTTGCAATCATCCACCTTGCCCTTTGTAGCTGTGGAGCGAATGCTAAATTAAAATTGGCTGCACTGGCAGAGGTGGGCTTTTTATATATATAAAGCCAGAATAATTATTTAGGCATATGTTTACAGCTGCAAGGTTATACTTCTGAGGACTTTTAAAAGTGGAAAATGCAAACCCGTGGCTAATAGGTTTTCTGCATATTTCGCTCGAGAGAATGGCCATGTTCCCCACTGCGTCCACCATCTTAGCACCATGTCTTACTCTATGTCTGCTTTCATTAGAAGCAATTAAAGCTCTAGTTGCAGAAACGACAATAGTGTCCCTCTGGTATGGTTTGAAGATACCTGAGGCCATCACCTTACTGAAGCTAAGCAGATCTAGGCCTGGTTACAATTCCTGGATGGGTGACATGTATGGCATCTTAAGTTCCATGGTAGAAAAAAAATGGGATATAAATGTAAAAATAAAAAATAAAAAAATTAATTGCCTAATAGTTTATTCTGCATTAGTTGTAGTTGAATGGAGAGGGCTAATCCTAATTCTTTATATTGCCTAGATATTATGTGATGTGTTGACATTTGTGTTTCCTGTCATAAACCACCCTGTGGCCTTTTGATGAAGGGTGGTATATAAATTTACATAATAATCATAATAATCATAATAATAACTCTTTATAATCCCATACAGGTTGGCAACCTAATGACAACAGACTGTATCTGATCTACCTAAGCTTTTCCTGCAGACAAGTTATCCAGACATTTTTTCTTGGAACGATGTTCACATGAGGCTGCACAACCATGTGGGGAAGCCTTGGTAGGCTAGATATGACCCACAGTATGATGGCATCAACACCTGATCTCATTTCACTTAATGGAAATTAGGCTAAGAATTCTTTCCCCACTGCTAAGAATAAAGTGGGGGAAATAGCTGCTATACGAAACCAGTGAAATTAAGAAAACTTCAATGGAGGCCTTCAAACTCAGATTTAAGAAGCTGAGCTTCAAGGGTAACAAATGCAAATAGGACTTAAGAAATGCCTTGCAAGAATTCACAGATCTGCTTGCATAATAGGGAGGAGAACTTTAATTTCTGAAGTGTGAAGCACCTTGAAGCAATCAGAAGCGGAGAGAAAAATTACGCTGGGAAGAAAAAGAAATTGTCATTTGGTATTTTGATCCTGCGTGCTCCTCACAGCAATAGGTAGCAGCACAGCACGGGGAAGGATTCTGCTCTCAGCATCAAACTCTTGAGCAGCGATGCATCCAAAGATATCACAATAACGAGTCGCATTGATGAGGCACTTGAAAGGTCTCCAAACATTGTCCCATTTTTTATTTAGTCACCCTTTAGCCTCCAATAAAGAGTGCTCTGAAAGAGACATGGCTGTAAGTATGGGCAAATTATTCACTTCCACTCAAGCAGCCAAAAGATAAGAGCGGCAAAGAAGATCAGTACCGTGCCGGCTCTCTAAATGCAATAACTAGTAAACCTACCAAGAAAATGAATGAGATAAGGACTGTAATGCAGTTTGCCATTCCTGCAGCACTTTTAGTATGCAAACTGTCATAATCGATAATTTTAAAAATCAGATAGCACCAGTAAAGGGAGGGGGGTATTGCTGACAACCCTTTATGTTTGGTGACATGGTAGAACTAAGGCAAACTAAGCAGTAGATTTGTTTCTAAATTGAGAGCTCTCAGAGCTCAAGTCTGCCTTGAAGTCGTGCTCTCTTTTTCAGAACCCTTTCCTGAAATTGCGACTGCATCAGGACTTATGGTGGCTACACGGTGGCAAAGGAAGTGCACTCTGCAAATGCTCTAGGATACTGCCTTGCATTCTTTATTAATCACAGTTGCATCCTGCTCCTCTAAGGGAGTTCAGGGTGGAGTAAATGGGCTCTCGCATTTTACCCAACCACCACACACACAAAAAAAAAAAGGCTTGGAGAATTGTGATTGCCCCAAGGCTGAGTTTCATGACGGAAAGAGGGTTTCAATCCAAGACTCCCTAGCCCAACTCTGTTCACTGTGTCTGCACCTCTAGAGTCTTCCCGTGGCTGAGTCTTGACATTGAAAGCACATGCTGATGCTGATGTTAAGTGCTGCTGGACTCTGACTAAAATCAGGCTTGGCATACACATGAAGCAGAATGATGTGGAGAAGTTGTTGTTGTTTAGTCGTTTAGTTGTGTCCGACTCTTCGTGACCCCATGGACCAGAGCACGCCAGGCACTCCTGTCTTCCACTGCCTCCCGCAGTTTGGTCAAACTCATGTTAGTAGCTTCGAGAACACTGTCCAACCATCTCGTCCTCTGTCGTCCCCTTCTCCTAGTGCCCTCAATCTTTCCCAACATCAGGGTCTTTTCCAGGGAGTCTTCTCTTCTCATGAAGAGAAGTAGGCTAGACCTTCTACATACATTTTTACAAAAAACACCCTGAAAGTGAAAATCTACCACAACAGGGAGCATGCTGGGCTAGAACTTTTTGTCTGATCACAGTTTGGTGGGTTTTAATTACAAGGAGGTTTGTTTTTTTGTCAAGCAAAGCATTCTAAAATGCATCATCTTCCCTCTTAAGTTGTCATCTCTACCCCTCTTTCTACTGCATGTGTGGGCCAGGTATTTAGCTTGACCAAAAAGCTTGAAGATACCAAAGGAAGTGTCATCCTGGGCTCCTCGATCCTGAGCACAGCCACCAACTTTTGAAAGGAGGCATCAGGCTGTGAGAAAATATTAACAGGGATGATAAAAGGAGCTTCACAAACCCCAGAGCTTCAGTCTGAAACTGATCTACAGAAAAGGCAACCTTTCTGGGACTAAAGATTTTTTAAATGCAGGTGGTGGATCATGTGACCACACAGTCAAAGATTATCTGTTTGTATAAAGCACTTGTGGGGCACTTTTGGTCCTCCAGATGTTGCTGGAGCACAACTCCCATCATCCTCAGCAAGCATAGCCAATGTCCAGTGATATCCACCCCATATATTAAGCAACCTTGACAGGAAGAAAAGGTATCATTTAGATTTCTCCCTGGCTTGGTAGGCAGCCTTTTAATGCAGGAGAGAATTTGACATGTGCACCTGTAGTCTGAAGCAGTATCATCCCCCAAAAGGTTTCCATGTGATTTCTTTTAATGTGTAGGTCAGCTCTTACTTTGTTATTGTGACTCAGTAAGAAGCATGGTTCCATTGTGTCACCTATGCTCAACCCAGTTGAATCCACAGATAGGGTCTATGCCAAATGCTCAGGAAGAAAACTGTTCTTGCACAGATTTGCAAGATGGGACCCAAGCAATGATGCAACATTACATAGCAAATGTTTTTTTAATATGGGTTGAGCAACCTCAGCTTCTTTCTTCTTCTTTGGCGATCACTCGTAGCCAAGTAAGACTGTCTTCCAGAAACACGATTTTAACAATGAGACCGTAAGTGACTGTGGAGGCCAATTCTGGATCCACACGTCCTTCCACAGTGGGGACATTGGTTTCCAGGCAGGAGTTGATCATGGCGTGGATTTGCCAAGCGTGCCTTCCTCTTAGCATGTTTCTCCCTTGCATCCTGTGTTCGAGTGTCTTCAAAGCCCATGACACCTTTGGTAAAGGCTGTTCTCCAACTGGAGCGCTCGCAGGCCAGTGTTTGCCAGTTGTCAGTGTTTGTACTACATTTTTTAAGATTTGCCTTGAGACAGTCTTTAAACCTCTTTTGTTGACCACTAGCATTACGCTTTCCATTTTTAAGTTTGGAATACAGTAGTTGCTTTGGAAGACGATCATCAGGCATCCGCACAACATGACTAGTCCAACGAAGTTGATGTTGAAGAATCATTGCTTCAACACTGGTGATCTTTGCTTCTTCCAGTACATTGATATTAGTTTGCCTGTCTTCCCAAGTGATGTGTAAAAATTTTCAGAGACATCGTTGATGGAATCTTTCAAGGAGTTGGAGATGGCGTTTATAAGTGGTCCATGTTTCACAAGCATATAGTAATGTTGGTAGTACAATAGCTTTGTAAACAAGCACTTTGGTTTCCCTGCAAATGTCCAGGTCCTCGAACACTCTGCACTTCAATCGGAAGAAAGCCGCACTCGTAGAGCTCAGGCGATGCTGGATTTCGGCATCAATGTTGGCCCTTGTTGAAAGGTAACTGCCTAGGTAGGAGAAGTGATCAACATTTTCCAACGTTACACCACTGAGTTGGATTTGTGGCCCTGCAGAGGGGTTATTTTGTACTTGTTGGTGCAACACTTTGTTTTTTGGGGTGTTGAGTGATAGGCGAAGCTTTTCGTAAGCTTCTGCAAAGATATTTAGGATGGTTTGGAGGTCATCCTCTGAGCGTGCGCACACTACGTTGTCATCAGCATACTGAAGCTCTATGACAGAAGTTACGGTAACCTTACACAATCTATAGACTGAAATACACAGTCAAACCATAAACTTTTCAACTCAAAACTCACTAAGTTTGTTAAATTTTAGATCACTTCATGCTGATCTCAAAAGGTAGACATAAAGGTTGCCTTGGAAGGGGTAGCTCAAGTAATATAGTTTTCATATTTGGGGCTAAGCTACGTACTATTCAAATATGGCCATATGAAGTATATCATATATTTGCAAAAAAATTGGAACACATTTACTACTGTTTGCATCTACCTGTTGCATCTGTACTAACTTGAATCATAGCAGGCCTGGAATTTGAGAAGAGGAAGTTCTTCTACATTGGGTGGAGGTGAATAATTCCTAACAGGACAGCACAATTATGCCTACCAGAATATTTGTACACCCTGTTATGATACCTTGCACCTATCTGACAAAGCCCAAGGAAGAAACTAGTTGCAACGCATCCCAATGAAGACTATTGGGCTTAAGTTTGTTGCTCCCAACTCCTATTCCGTGGCTTTTCCAATGGAAATAAAAATTGTGAATAATATTTTTGCCAGTGTGCGCAGTCTTCTTCTTTGTTCCATTTCTCCCACCTTCTCCAAAGTGGAGGGAGGGTGGCTTTCTCCATCCTCTCTTTCATACATCCCGACACCATTGCTCAGGTTGCTTTCAGAATCCGAAAATCCAAGAAATATATTCACAGATGTTCCCTTGTTTATTTGTTGACTCTGTGTAATTTGTTTGCCCTAATTTGTTTTTGTCTGTCAAGGGACTTCCCTTTTTAATTTCCCTTTCTCTGTTTACCACTCTTTGTGGAGCAGCGGTCTGTTAAGCTGTGAGAGGCACATGCCAAATTAAAAAAAAAAGGCATTGCAGATTGTTTTAAGCATAGGCTGCCCCTTTGGGCCTGCAGGCCTTGCTTGAAGCCTGCACCTGCTCCTCCTCCAGAGACCCAGGGCTCCTGATCTTTATCCCCTGCCTTTAAGCTGCCTGATTCCTATTATCCAAAGTCAAACAGCGTTCTCTACATTCACGCCTCCAGCACTTGGCATGAAATTAATAAGCCTGGCTGATATATTTCCCTGGAAGCCTGCCACTCTTTAACAGTGGTGTTAGATTAAAAATTTTGGCATGGTTAATGAACAGGGAAAAGCCGAAGCCAAAAGTTTCATGCAGCAATGCAAAGATTTTGGGGGGGGGGGGTGTTATGAAAAGAATACCGACTTTGTTCACATTTTCTGAATGCCATCCTAATTACAGAGCTAGACAACACATACAAGAGAATAGACAGAGCTGGAAGAAAGGGCATGTTCTTATCCTGCCCTCGCATTTAGATTTTTATCGCCAGTCTTTTCAATTGTGCACTATTCTGCTAGATTATCTCAAAAAGCAATAATAGCTGTTTGTGCTTATAATAAAGGGGGAAAGGGGGATGTCTTGCTATTAACTGCAGCTACAGAAAGACTCACGCCAGAAAACTGAGATTCACATTTGAACGTCAAGCAGGAACCTCACAACCGTTGGGAGCATTAAGACATCAGAGCTTCTGAACCAAAGGCAGGAGTCGGGCTTGGGGGTGATGAGAAGCAGGAAGGAATAAATGTATTTAAACTGGAGACTGAGGAAAGTGACTGTCAAAGGAATGCATTTAGGGCTGGAGACCAGATTTGGATACCAATTGTCATAGGATGCAAGGTATTTTGAGTCCCTTTTATTCAGCATTTAATTTGAGGTGTACCTTTGCTGTATTTAGGCACAGTGAAATAACTGTGCAGCATCTTCTTAAGGTCAGCCTAGGCTCCAGATGCCCACCTCCCTTCTTTTCCATTAGTCTAAGCCCAAGAGAAACTTTTCTGCAGGTCTGTATTTTAGAGCTATGCTAGAGAGCCATATATAATCTTGCCAATAACTCAGTTAAGTTACCAACCCCTGTACGAACCTGGATCCAATAATCTGAAAGATCCGACACTACAGTCAGGACTTTCAAATCACCTCAGACACTTTTTGCTGGAGTCATTTGGTTGCCTGTCAAGTACAAGTGATGTTCATAGTTGTGCAACGTATTCCTCTGTTAAGCAGGACAGCTCCTGCTTTTTCTCAAAGCTCCCTCTCGAGGCTCAATTCTTCATTCAATTTGCCCATTCAATTCTAATGCCCCTCCTCCATCACTCCAGTTCCCTCCTTATCCTGTTCTTATTGCTCATATAAAAAATAGGCATCTCTTCTCCCTCTGTTTTAGATTGTGTCACTTCTTGTATTGCACAGCACTCACCACTACCACCAGTAGATAGAACCTGGATAGAACTTGTATGTCCAACCATTTCTTAGTTTATTCAATATGCTTCTAAGGCATGCCAGGAACTACTGGTGCAAATACTGTATTTAATCCTGGCCTATGACCCTGATTTGGTACATATCTATACAATGGCATACACATTTTTACAATGCCATATACCTCTGGTTTCCCCCAGTCTCACTCACTAACATACTCCACTCAAAATACATACCAAAAAATCCAGGAAAGTTATCCCACTCTGAAGGTGCCGCTGATCACCAAGAACTGCCAGTTCACCCTAAGGCAATTGGCAAAGCCTTCAACCATTATCGTCAGTAGGATATCTGCCATACCAGACATCTGTACCAGTTCTGTGACCCTCCTTCTATAACAATCACCTCAGTAAAGCTGAGGGGTGCTTTGGCTTATGGGTAGTAAGAAACAAGCACATTATTTTGAAGGGATTGATTGCTTTTGAGATCATGAATAAAACCATGATTCTTAGTGCCACAAAAAATAAAAGCAAAAGCAAACCATGGCCCAGGAGTCTGTCCCTCCACCAGCAGAGAATGAGTTTGGTGACACAGACTACGGGGAAGGCTGGGCGCATGAAGTCCAAAGCGTGTCAGAAACCACTGCTTCACCAGATGAACCCCCCCACCCTGTAGGGAAGCCTCTGGAGCCAGTAATGCCTTCATCTGACTGTATGAAGATGTAGGCCTGGCTCCTCCTCTTCAGAACACTCAACAGTACAGGAGGACACTCTTCAGGTGCCACACCACAGGCAGTGACAGTAGGAGTCTCTCCACCTCAACTGAGGCAAGCCTCTGAGGAGTAGGGCTTGGGCTCCTTTCAGCCCCAACAGGTTCCTCAGATGTAACCTTGAAACACCAGTCTGATGTGAGGCCCCCATAACCTCTCATTTGACTCCAGACCACTATTAGGAGGTTGCACCCCTTGAGAGTCTTGTATCCAATTTCAATACTGTATGTACTTGGTTCCATAGTGAGCTGACCATGGTCCTGATCTCCTGCAAACTACGGTAGTTCTAGACATCTGCTGAGCTTTGACCTCCCACTAGGCCCCAGACTGGAACAGGATAAACAGTCAATAATCATTTCTACATAACTGAATCTCTATAATGAATCCACATGAAACTGTTAGTAGAATGTGGTTGCATGATGCAGGCAGAAATAACTGGGCAGGTATCATTCGGAGCTTCAGTTATTTGCCTGAACATTTAAGTTTTCCTGGTCCAGTCCCATAATGAAAACCTCATAGGTAGAGTCAGGTCTGCCTTTATGGGAAAGTATTATCAACCATCAAGACTTTTCCCTTTTCCCTCAAAAGATACCCCAAAGTTAAAACTAAAGGTTCTTAGGTTTTGGCACTGGATAGATTTTTTTTTTATCAAAATGCAAGAGTAAAAATAAATTTTAAAACATATCGTAGGTTTCCTATATTATGGAGTTCTTTGTTTTCATCCAGAAAAGAAATTCTTAACTTACTTAGGCAGGCATCTGGGGAAATTGTGTACCTGGACAAACAAGCATAACACTGCTCTTCCAAGAAATGATTTATCTAATGGCTATTGATACATAGAACAAGTAAGACCTGCAACAAAATGTTGCAGTGTGAAATACTCCTATTCAAGGTTCAAGCCAGCCAACCACCCAGCCATGCTTTCTTCCAAGATACAACATTCCATTCCACCCATGGTTTTCTGCCCACCTTTCCAACCATCAGTCAGTCTTCATAGATGTTCAGTCTTCACTGAATTCTTTTGGGAGCCCCCTCTTTTTTCCTAATTTTTTGTATTTCTGAAACCCACTCAGCCCTTCCAATATTTTCATCCTGTGCACCATAATTCCATTTGTGTTGCATAAGGATCCACACTCACCCATGATCATTGGAAATATAGGGAACTAGTGAGAAGTGCCTGAAAATGTTGCCGTGTGGAATACTCCTGCTCAAGGTTGCTGCCAACCAGCTATTGTGTCTTCCACTCCCCTTTTTTTCCAGTTGTTTCTCTCCCACAACAGTCAACCAAAATTCCACGACCACTGAGCATGCTGTCTTCATTGGGCTGCTTTTATACACACACACACACACACACACACACACACACACACACACACACACACCCCTCTTAAGGTTTTTTTACACAAGGATTTTTTCTTCCGTACTTTTGCAAACTGCAGGATAACCCCAAATCTGTCAGTACTATCCTGCTTGTGCACGAATGGGGCCAGTTGGGCAATATAAGGACTCGCCTTCAGGAAATGAGTTTGCTATTAGTATTTCAAATGTTAGGAACTTAAAGTCCATTCTTCCCTGAAGGCCATATTCGTATTAAAGAGAAAACAGACACCCTAATTCATTTCACCAAATAAAACTTTAACAAATGACTCAGGGGAACTGGCAGCATCCCATCTACTTTTTCGGGGTGGGGGGGGGGTTGCCACCCAGGTTCACACCACCCGCGGCTTTGCTATCTTTTATTGTTGCTTTGAGGAGGCAGGCTCATTCTGGGCTCAATTGCTGAGTGTTGACCTTTTGGTAACAAAATGATTAATCTTCTCGGAGCCTAAGAGTATACTTCAACATCTATCTTCAGTTCCAAAGAAGAAAAGAAAAGAAAAATCTATTTGCACACAGACAGAGACACACACACACACCAAAAAAACACCTGATTCAAACACCCTCTCGCCTTCTCACTTCCCCTTTGCTGGAACACTAAAGGGATAGACAGAGAGAGATGGAAGGCGCTGTGTTGTCCCTTGGGCCTTCCTGACACCCTGCCAGGATTCCAATTGGCTTCAGCTCCCAGGGCAGACGCTTGGCTGTATCTCTCAACAGGAACCGTGAAGCTGAGTGGTGTCTGCCTATCACGGAGAGAAGGAAGGGCACAGATCACACTGTGCTGCAAACAAAAAGCAAAAAGCAAACCCCGCTTAGGACAGGGTGCCAAATGCTCAGCTCTTCGCGAGCTCAACACAACCATTTCCAAGTAATTTAACATCATCCGTGTTCCCTGACTTTGATACCACCGATGGCGAGATTTCTCTGATGCTTTCATTTTTAGACTATTTCTACGAACATTTCTTAGATAAAGGGAAAAGAAGTTTCCAAATTCCCAGTGTGGGAGTAGCTGTGATAGTCTTGCAGCGATGAAAACAACCACAGAGTTTTGCGGCACCCTAAAGGCGAACCAATTTCTTATGGCATAAGCATCATCTCTAGAAAGCGGAAGTCAATTCATGTGGCTTCGGTATATCAAATCAGTTCTCCAAAATCCTGCTTCCCCTGGTAGCTTTCAAGAAAAATGCAAATAAGCACTGAGTTGAAGTTGATTTAACCAGTGGCTGGCTTTGCAGCATCTGTTCTGTAAACACCTTGGAATCTGTAATGTCTTGTTGTTTGCTGGTGTATGAGTTGTGGTGATAAGAACTAGCTCTGCTCACCTGTGGCACAAACTCACTTAACAGCCTTAGTCAAACCATCCTCCCTCTGACTTTGCCCATTCCCTGCCACACAATCTGCAATACAGAGGATAATAGCACAGTAATGTTGTAATCCTTACCAATAAATAATGTAAGCAGGGCGCTTGGAACACTACATGCAAACGCTAGATATTATTCTTATATTTACCATGACCTTTTAATGCCATATTTGTGGGAGAGCGGTGGCTTGCATCATACATATGTTGAAATCCTTCATTTTATTCCCATATGAATTGCAATGGGATTGTTTGGTACTACAGTTGAAGCAGTCACGTTCTAGCTCAGAACATGGAAGAATAAACATGAAAAGGGTGTGCAACACTAAATGTGGATTTGAATTTAATGTGGCAATCCCCCTTTGCAAACATATGTACAGGTATGACAATCCTGTACAAAGAATGCTGCAGAGAGATGATCACCTCAAATAGAATTGTTTTTATAAAGAGTTCTAAACAGAAGCCTACCAGAATCTCATCTCTCTCAGGCGACTGCAGCCAGGAAAGCCACATTTTTCAGAGCCCTGCCCAGCAGAAAACACCCCACTTTCCAGTTCTCCTGATTTTCTGGAAGTAATTGAGAAGTGAATTGCTGCATTGGGGGGAGGGGGGACAGGATTAATATATTCTCTGGTTGTATCTTGCTGGCAGTGATTGGTGCATAACTTCATAAAACTTCATAAGCCATAAATACATCACACAATAGACCACGAACAAATCTCAAAAAGTGAGTGAGCTGGTGATTGAGGGTCTGCTGACGCATGAGCAAACAAGGTTGTCTTCAGTTGTCAGCAGAAGCACATCACAGAAGGTGCTTGCTAGAGCTCAGAGGAGAGACTGTTTAATAAAATAGGTGCCACCACAAATAAAGCCCTTTTCCTGGTTGCCCCTTAGCAACCGCCTAACAATAATTGCCATATGCCGTCCCAGTATGAGTCTCAGGGCACTTAAAAAAAATTCGAGTGGAACTCAGTTTCACACCAGCAACTTAAGGCTGCACTTCCACACACAAAATGGACTGCTTGCAGTAAGGAAAGTGAGGGGAACATAGGAAGTTGCCTTATACTGAGTCAAACCATTGGTCCATCTATGGCAGTAATTGTTCACACTGACTGGCAAAGGTTCTCCAGGTGTTCAGACATTGTCTGCCTCCCAGCCCTACCAGGAAACACCATATTTTGAGCTTGGGAAAAATTACACTCTACCACTGAGCTACAGCCCTTCCCCCAAAATGCACTGGGAAAATGTTCATGCAAGTATGGGATAGCAACTGCTTTTCATGACATAGCATAATCTTCCCGCAAAGAAATCAAAACATATGCTCGATTGACAGCCAATAATGTATAGCCTGCACACAAACTGCACAAACAAATAAGAATGAATGGTCATTAAATCTGGAAGCAATGACAAAAAGCTTTGTTTGGGACATTTGCCCCACTGCTTTTAGGAAAAATAATTTGGGTGAGTGTGGATAGGCAGTGTGGATATCCCTGAAGGAAGCAAACGTGGTTGGCAGATTTTAGCTCATGATCATATGTTAAATGCATTTGCCTTCTGTCAGCTGTTATTGCTTGATGCCGAGGCAGAGGCTCCTTGCCCTCCGTGGGCCAGATCTTTCTAGTGTTGCTGTTGCTAGCTGAAATGGATGAGCCTTCTAGCGATACCAGTGGCACAGAGGGCAGGGGGAAAAGGCGTTTTGGTGCGAGTCCACTTTGTGTTCCTAGCCCCAAGCACTGCCTCCAGCCACTTGCACTTGCTTAAGAGGATCATTTGTCACTGATGTTTGCTTCGAGCATCAGCACAAGGCAATGGTGTTGGAAAATAAACAAAGTTAATGGCCAGGCATGGAGCCAGCAGAGATTATGGGTAGTATTAATATTCTTCACTTGCTCATATCTTTTCAAAAGTCTGACCTTAATTGCAGGCATCCTTCTTATCGCCAGCAATCCTGAATCCACATAGACTATCGTAAATCCTGTTGAGCTCAACAGGATCTCT
The DNA here is from genome assembly GCF_965207765.1 of Zootoca vivipara. Taxonomy (NCBI): domain Eukaryota; kingdom Metazoa; phylum Chordata; class Lepidosauria; order Squamata; family Lacertidae; genus Zootoca; species Zootoca vivipara. Next base: position 44,367,008 of record NC_142586.1, read on the forward strand.
TTGGGAATTGTAAGTTCACGCATAATATTAGGAACCCAGGCAGAAGCCGTAACTGGCCACTGTGGCCTTTGCTCACAATACTATCAGCCAGACTTTCCACTTTTTTTCTTTTCAAATAATATTTATTGATTTTCAAACATTACAAATTACAAAAATTCACAAAAAAAACAAGAATAAAAACATAAAAAAGAAAAACATATCAATTCTAACATTTTAATTAACATTGTAGACTTCCTCGATTCCCCTCGCACTGGGTCCATTTTTAACTCCAAATTAAGCAATTTTCATTTATTATCTTAAACCAGACTTTCCACTCTTTTTTTAACATCCTTTTTTATTTTTTTACATTTTACGAAACAACACACACATTTAAACTTATTTTAAATCATGTTTGCTTTGGGGTTCATGTAGTAGTATGTTGTTTCATGAAGGCTTATTGAAATGCATATCAAGGGCCAGTCCTATCATTTGCCACAGCTCAGCAACTGCCTCAGATGCAGGGCCAGCTCGCCCATTGATTCTAGTGGTGCAGGGCGCCAGGGCACCTGGGCACTCAGGGGGCGCTATGGGGCGCTGAGTGGCACCCCAGCAAGTGGGGGAGCTGCGCGGCGGCCTCCCTTTTCTGGTCTGCAGCACCCACCTTCCAGTGCTTGTTGCTTGCCACTGCTGCTGTTCCAGCGCTGCTCTGGCTTTGACTCGGGCTGGTTGGAAGCGCACGTAGAAGGTGGCCAGCTGCACGCCCAACCCGGCTCCGGCTCCGGCTCCTGCCACAGCAGTGGCAGCTGCACTGCTGCCAGCGCCGCAGTAGAGCCCCACGAGCGAGACGCCCTGTGCCGACAGCGAGGCCATGGGCACTGCCGAGCCGTCAGCCACTGCTAGCGCCTTGCCCAGCATCACGGTTAGCAGTGCCGCGGCAGCACCGCAAGGCGATGAAGACATCCCCGCCGAGTCCCACGCAGCTCCCGCCGCCGCCAGAGGCAGCAGCAGTGGTGTTCGACCCGCGCGCTCTGTGCAAGGCCGGGACTGGAGAGGACTGGGACCGGAGAGGTAAGAGCCCAAAGGAAGCTGGAAGGACTGGGGGGGGGTCGACTCTGGGAAATTGGGGGGGGGTGTGCCAGAGGGATCTTCGCACCAGGGTGCCGGGTATACTTAAGACAGCCCTGCTCAGATGGCAGGTAAAGCTCCCCTCCTGAGCCCAACAGCCATGCATCTCTGTTGGGTGACACAGCTGGGTCTGCCACCAAGCCTGTCGTGAACCCCCTAAGCTAGCCTCCTTCCCTCAGGTATGAGTGGAGGGTGCTACTACCCCATTGTCAGAGTTGAAACAAAGTTCAAATGCCAGCCCAGTATATGGGATGCAGGGGCACCATTTTGTCCTTCCCCTCAGACAGCAAATATCTTGGGCCAGCCCTGCTCAGATATAAAGAAGAGAAGCCCTGCACAACCTGAGCATATAATCTGCCTTCCACTTAGTAGGAATGGATGTGTCTGTCTACATCTGCTCCATGTCCATTTAGCATGGATCCATTCCATTCCATCCTAGTTCTGCATTAGTCTGCATTTTTCAAAATCTGTATTAAAGTTCAAAGTTAAGTGTGTATTTTTCCACATAACACATATTTAAATACATATTTTATCACAATAAATGCATTTCTAAAAGTATTCATTTTGGGGTATTCTTTTCAGCTGAAAACTATACTGCAAAATTCAGAGAACTGCAGTTCTGAAAGACAATTATGTTCCAAGCCTTACAATCAGTCCAAGAGGTGCAGAATCAGGAAATTTTGCACTGGCCTTCACAGAAACTGAATTCCTCAAGCATCACTAGCCTTGAGATCGTTCCTTGGTCCATCTGGCCCGGTATTGTTTACTGACACGAGCAGTTACTCTCCAGGGTTCTAGGGTGAGGTCATGCAAATTACGAGAGTTATGAGCTAGAACCCTTTCCCTTGTTCACTGCTACGCCAAATTCAGTCCACCAGCTAGTTATGGTGGCCTGCTTGTGGTTTGAGAAACCTCCCCTTTTTTGGCAGGATTCATGAGCTGGTGAAGCAACGGCACATGACAGGTGGGCTGTGCTCAGCTTGTTGGGTCACAAGCTGTACATTCCCAAGTAAGGGTAAAACTATATTGTGATGGTTGGTAAGAGGTCAATACAGGTAATGGCAGCTTTGCAGAATGTTATCTAAATTTGATTTTGAAGCAGCTGCCATTCTCCCACACACACACACACACACACACAATGTCCCAGGGTGGTGCTAGGCCTAGTTTATCGTGGAAGGGTGCTAAAGGGGGGGGGGGGAGGCTGCCAACACAGTTACTGCTACTGTCACTTCTACAACCTTGAAGGGTGGGGGGAGAAGCTGTACTGCTCTTGCACTGCTAACAGTGAGGCCCATCCCCTATGATACTATTGGGGAATTTGGGGTTCCATTGAACTTCAGCTGCCCCTGAGTAAGTCATCTTAAAAAGAAATGAGTGTAACAGGCCACTAGAAGAAGAAAAAATAAATATAATATAGTCTCTGATTACCGTAAAATGCTTTATAGCTATTTGTATTCCTGAGAAGATCAAGCCCTGACCTTGGACACCCTGTAGCAATTGTTTCTATGCCCAGCTTTCTGCTTTTGATGGTGAATAGTACGAAGGATGGAACTGGTAATGTTCATTTGCCATGCACTAGTGATAAGCTAAGCCAACAAAAGTATGAAGAAAATGCATGAAGTACCACACAGAACTGAAAATCAAATCCCCTTTCTGCATCAGTGCCAAATTTTTACTTCCTGACATGATAAGAGTTCAGTGGGAGGGATGCCAGCTGATTAAAATACACAGATAGGGACCACTGGAATGGCATTCAGCTAAACCAAATCTTCTACTGCCCTCCTGTGGTTTTTGTCAGAGTAGCATAGAGCAGTTTCTGGCTATGAAATTCTGCATCCAGGTACAGTAGTGCTATGAATTAACAGCTGTACTGTATGATGTTTTGGGGGTTTTTTAATCCTAATGTTTGCTGTCTCTAGAATTCTTGAGCCAGTCCACATGGAAAGAGCAGTGGACAGTACAGTGTGGTTGTTGTTGTTTAGTTGTTTAGTCGTGTCCGACTCTTCATGACCCCATGGACCATAGCACGCCAGGCACTCCTGTCTTCCACTGCCTCCCGCAGTTTGGTCAAACTCATGTTGGTAGCTTCAAGAACACTTGTCCAACTATCTCGTCCTCTGACGTCCCCTTCTCCTAGTGCCCTCAATCTTTCCCAACATCAGGGTCTTTTCCAAGGATTCTTCTCTTCTCATGAGGTGGCCAAAGTATTTCAGCCTCAGCTTCAGGATCTGTCCTTCCAGTGAGCACTCAGGGCTGATTTCCTTAAGAATGGATAGGTTTGATCTTCTTGCAGTCCATGGGACTCTCAAGAGTCTCCTCCAGCACCATAATTCAAAAGCATCAATTCTTCGGCGATCAGCCTTCTTGATGGTCCAGCTCTCATTTCCATACATCACTACTGGGAAAACCATAGCTTTAACTATACGGACCTTTGTCAGCAAGGTGATGTCTCTGCTTCTTAAGATGCTGTCTAGGTTTGTCATTGCTTTTCTCCCAAGAAGCAGGCATCTTTTAATTTTGTGACTGCTGTCACCATCTGCAGTGATCATGGAACCCAAGAAAGTAAAATCTCTCACTGCCTCCATTTCTTCCCCTTCTATTTGCCAGGAGGTGATGGGACCAGTGGCCATGATCTTGGTTTTTTTGATGTTGAGCTTCAGACCATATTTTGCGCTCTCCTCTTTCACCCTCATTAAAAGGTTCTTTAATTACTCCTCACTTTCTGCCATCAAGGTTGTGTCATCAGCATATCTGAGGTTGTTGATATTTCTTCCGGCAATCTTAATTCTGGCTTGGGATTCACATTCATACAGTGTGGTGGTTATTATTGAACGTCATTGTGGGAAAACATGGCATAAGGTGTCAGTAAAAAAGGGAGAAAATCTAAATGGTAAAAATAAAATCTCGAAGCATTTATAACTTACACTATTTTGCCGAAAGAAAGGTTAGGGAACCTGTTGCCCTCCAAATGTTCTAGGACTACAGATCCTATTATCCCTGACCATCAACCATGCTGGCTGGTACTGATGGAAGCTGGAGTTCAGCAACATCTGGAAGGACAAAGGTTCTTCATCCCTCATCTAAAACAACATTCAAAGTTTGCCTTATGCTGAGATGCACATCTTTTGATCATCTGGGCCACTGGCCTGCAACTGGTGGTTCATGATCCACAAGTGGGCAATAGCAGTTCACCAACCAAACAATACATACAAAACTTCATGTATTTAAGGGGATAGGTTCACAAAATGCACATACAACATAGGAAAATGCATTCAGTCAGGGGAAAATTCTTGCAAAAAAAAAGGTACCTAGTCAAAACTACATACAAAGATGTGCTTATTAGGAGAAATTTGCACAAAATGCTAGTGAATTTTCATTACACACTCCACATTTTCACAGCAATTTGAGAACTGAATTTCAGATTGAAAAAATGGGAAACAGTGGCAGATTTGCCTGCCCCTACTGTAGAATAATTTTAATAGTTTTAAAAAATAGATCTAAAGTTCCTACAGAATATTATCCTACTACAGAGTAACACCACAAACGATGGATTCCTTTCTGCATATTTAGGTCAAACTTGCCATGAAGAACACAAAACCACTATATAACAACTTCAGCTTAAAGACTGCCTGCTTGACAGTTTATCACCCCCCAGTGCAGCAGTCTTCATCATTATCCACTTTTAAGCTCTGCAACAGCTATAACTATGTGGTTGCTTTAGAGCTACAGATTTTCTAAACTCTGTATGTGATTGTGCAATTTTAAGCTTAAAGTAATGGAGACTTCAGTGCCACTGCAGTGCTTTCAAGCTACTTGAGGACACTGGTGTACTTCTAAACTCAATGGGGTCTAAGTCTTTGGACAATGAAAATGGCTATTTTCCCACTCTGAGTAAGGTCTTTATGTCCTCATTCAATACTTGCACTACCCACCAATCCAGATCCATGTCCTAGTTCACATGTCAGATGGGAAACAGGTTGGTGAAAGAGACACAAATGCCATTAATGAGCCATGGTATTGCACCCCACGTCTCAGCTTGCTGTAAAAGACACCTACATTTCTGGCTTGCTCTGCATTAAGTATAGAAACCAGCAGTGGAAGAAACCTTTCTTCCTTTTAAAAAAAAGATATATCCCTAAATGTTCTGAGGCATAGATCACTGAGGGCTACAATTGATTAATGGTCTGTGAACTGCCTAGAGAATTCAGTTATATGAAGAGGAACATGAAGAGGAATATAAATGTAATGTGATAAATAAATGAATGAAAAGAATGGTAGGGCTACTATCCATCAAACTAAGAAGTGGCAGTTGTCCTGTCTGATTTTCACTGTAAGGATTGAAAGCATCTTGGCTGTGAGACCTGGAAGACCTGCTCCCTACCTTGCAGGCCTTTTCCCACCTGGCCTGGGAGGAGAGGGCCCTGACTGACTCCAGCTACAAAAGCTGAGGCTGCTGAACAGACACTTGGACTGAGATATAGTTGGGGGGATTGTTGGGGGGTTTTCTCTCTTTATCTAAGATCTTATTATGATTTATGTGGAAATTATTTAATTTGGTTGTGTACATTTTGATCTTTTATTTATTATTTGTGACTACTTTTGTTATGTTTGTAATGATGTAATTTTGCCATGTTGATAAGCCACCTTGAGCATGGTTTTAATTACGGAAAGGCAGCATACAAATAAAATGATGTATGTATAGAAGCAATCTCTTCCATTATTAGGGCCCTGGGACTTTTAGGGATACTGTGAAATCTTGGTTCCTGAGCGAAATCCATTCCAGAAGCCCGTTTGGCTACCAAAACGTTCCCATTGGTTGCAAGAGCTTTTTGCATTCAGCAGAAGCCACATTGCACATTTGGGTTCCAAAAAACGTCTGAAAATGGAAACATTTACTTCCAGATTTTCAGCATTCGGGAACCGAAACGTATGAGAACGGAGATGTTCGGGAACCGAGGTTACACTGTATCTGGAAGAACAGGGGAGAGTTGAAACATGTCCCTTCATATTGAGGGCACTGAGCTGGTTACATAAAATTGTTTCAGGGTATTATGTGTTAGAATATAGGGATGACAAGCCCTAGATTCTTTCTTCTGCCACTGGCTTTGGTAAAGAAGACAGCAAACAATCGTACTTTTAACTACGTTTATTAGAGAGCAATGGAAAAGTGTGTACGCCATCACTCTCAGTTAGAAGTGAAAGTAAGAGAGAACAAAGAACATCACATGACAGGAGATCAGGTTACATCCGTTCTCCTGTGTGGGAAAGTTACAGCAGTCACACACCCAAACAATCAGCCTGTCTCACATGCAGCTGGGCAGTGGACAGAACTGAATACGCTAACATTATGTAGCCTATCTTTTTTTTTTTTTTTTGGTCATTGGGGCTCTTAACCCTTAATGTTGCAAGGCTGTGCAGAAGGTTGAGAGGGTTTGAAACCCTTTCCATACAGTCAGGAGTAATGGGACAATCACATAGGAGGGTCATAACCCACACTAAACCATGTTTAATGGTAGCACCCCAAAATAGCACTTTTGTGGGAATCAAAAACAATCCTAAGGAGAGCAGGACCTACGGTGATATGGGTGTGAACCTGCCACTTTTTAGTTTGATATAGATCAGTCCTATTATTCTTCTATAATGAATTGCAAGATGGTGGCAGGTTATGGAACTACAGGTACTTAATTGGATCCTGCTGATTAGGCTCACGGAAACTAAACTAGCTTCTAGTTAAATATCCTCATTAAAGCAGCATGGTCATTAGCAATATAAAGATTATCTGTAGTGCCCAACTAAGCACTGGAGTTTGTGTGTGAGAAATTATTAAAAGTCCCAGGTGCTCCTACTTCTTCGTTCAACAAAGGTCATCTAGCTTGCCTATATATATTATGGTTCTCCTGGCTTCATGTAGGTGTTAAATAGCATTGGAGATATTATAGTGCCCTGTTGTACTCCATGGCACAACAGCCTGGGGGTGAGGAGCACTCATCCAATACTACCTTCTGAGAGCTTCCGTAGACCATCTCCCATAGTCAGTCTAGGAGGATGCCATGGCTGATGATATCAAAAGTTAATAAGAGATCTACTAAGGGCAACAGAGTCCCCTGTCACTCTCCCAGCTGAGGTCTTCCACCACCAGGTCAATCAAGGCAGATTCAGTCCCAAACCCAGATGTGAGCCCAAATTAGACTGGATTGCCCAAAACTGTATGCCAGATAAGATGGCACAATATTTTCGGGGGGGGACATACAAGGAGGAGGAGGAGGAGTTTTGATTTGATATCCCGCTTTATCACTACCCAAAGGAGTCTCAAAGCGGCTAACATTCTCCTTTCCCTTCCTCCCCCACAACAAACACTCTGTGAGGTGAGTGGGGCTGAGAGTCTTCAAAGAAGTGTGACTAGCCCAAGGTCACCCAGCAGCTGTATGTGGAGGAGCGGAGACGCGAACCCGGTTCCCCAGATTATGAGTCTACTGCTCTTAACCACTACACCACGCTGGCTCTCTACACCATACAAAGGGAGTTCAGGTTGAAATGGGTATTCAACTGGCAATTCTCCTGTGATTTGTTTATAAATACTTTGACTGTGAGAGCAAGCAATCTTGCAGTGCAAAGGAATATGTGAGAAATATGTGAGAAATATGTGAGAAATATTTTACTGGTCCATCCAACACTTTATCTAGCCAGGTATTCTGTCCCCCAGTAATGGCCGAAAGCAGCTACTATAGGAGATGCCTACAAAACAGAAAGGGCACCATGAGAGCAATGTAATTTCAAGTGTATAAAAGGATTCTAGAACTCAGATCATTAAAAAATTAAGTCATATATTGTTTTTTATTGCATTGCTCTCTCTTTCTGCAACGAACAGCAGCAGGTACCAGAAATTGGTTTTATATTATAGCAAGGAACCTATTGGTGATGGGCAGGGCCTGAGGAGAAAGTGGGCAGAGCAATAGAAACAACACTTACCTTTCTGGAATAGTCAACATTTCAGCCATAGCAAAGTCAGAGGATTCTACACACCTATGTTAGCACTCAGCATGGACACCAAGATCCTCCTCCAATGGTCTTCTGCTGGTCTCCTCATTGTGAGAAGTGAAGCTACAGGGAACCATGCAGAGGGATTTCGCTGTAGTGATGCCCTCCCTGTGGAAGACCCTCCCTGCAGTTGTCAAGGAGATAAAGAACTACACAACTTTTAGAAGACATCTGAAGGCAGCCCTGTATCGGTAAGTTTTTAATGCTTGATGTTTTACTATGTGTTTATATATGCTGTAAGCCAGCCAGATGTGTGGGGGAGGAGGAGGAGGAGGAGGAGGAGGAGGAGGAGGAGGAGGAGGAGGAGGAAGAAGAAGAAGAAGAAGAAGAAGAAGAAGAAGAAGAAGAAGAAGAAGAAGAAGAAGAAGAAGAAGAAGAAGAAGAAGAAGAAGTAGAAGAAGAAGCTCTCTCCATTCAGGTAAGCAAGAAGGGAAGGACACATTCTAGCTCAGCAAAAAACATTTGAGGAAGGTCTGCAGATTAAATGGTGAAGGATGTGACTTGAGGAGAATGTGTGTGACCTGAGATGAGGCATGCTTTGGGGCCTGAGGTTCCACCTGAGGTTCCACTTTGGGGCCTGAGGTTCCACCACCTATGATCTATATACTGTAACACAGTGTAGAGATGTGGGGGTGGCAAGCACTGGTATTTCTTAATATTCAAGGCAAGAAGAACAAAGATGGACTCACATTATATTTGATATCTGTTCATTGTCATTTACATTTAAACATCAACTACATATAGCATTGAGACCAAATATACAGATTTCCACATGTATATATTTACACACACACATTGATCAACATAGTGCACAGTTTAAAGGTATGTTACACTCAAGTGCACAAGTTTAAATATGGCTTTATAAATTAGTAGTAATAAAAGTATTAAAAGAATGGATACCCCATGTAACTTCAGAAATTAAAAATTAAAAATAACAAATAGCATCGTTTTTGTCTTCTAACAATGTGTTACTTATTTCTGTAAAACAGTGCACAGGGAACAGTTGGCCATTAGCTTGTTGTTCCACACCAGCTACATACATTTCATTCTTTCCCCAATATTTTTGGATACCCTGGTTAGAAAGACTTTTGGAGTTATCAGTGTTTTTAAAATTAAAATCAGCATATTGTTCTGAACAAAATTTATTGTAGTCAAAATAATTTTGAAAGAGTGCACAGACAAGTACACTGATCTGTAAAAATAATAATAATTAAAAATGCCGCAAACCAAAGAATCCTGCATCTTTTTAATGAGTGCAAAAACAATAGCAACTGAACAGCGACAGCAGCCCAAATCCTGCTAATTACCGCAAAGTCTTGACTTACCAGTGAACATATACAAAACAGATAACATGGTACTACTCCATCAGCGATCCACTCATTTGTAATATACATATGCTGGACCAGATAGTCCAGGCATCCCCAAACTGCGGCCCTTCAGATGTTTTGGCCTACAACTCCCATGATCCCTAGCTAACAGGACCAGTGGTCGGGGAAGTTGGGAACTGTAGTCCAAAACATCTGGAGGGGTGAAGTTTGGGGATGCCTGAGATAGTCCAATGCAATTTGTGTAGCACTGTTCAAGATGTCTGGAGACAGAATCTGCATATGCAGTACCATGTTAATTTCCCACTCTCGTGTTTATTTCATACCATCTATTCCACTGCATAGCCTGCAGTGAACTTTCCCTTAACCATGCGCATTATGCAACATGAATGGCAACACCAGTTTCAAGGTCAGATGATACAATGATCATTTGCAAACTGATAAAAGGAAACTACATGGTAACAACCTCCAGTCGTTCCGTTGCAGCTAAGCTTCTTTGTGCCTTCATTTGTAGGTTTTTCCATGCCTGATAAAAACTTTTGTTCAGGCAAACCTAAACAAACACATGATTTCATTATGTATACTTGTCCTCAAATGCAGTTGATCTTAATCTATATTATGATAATTTTATGATGGCTACTTGCTTTTAAGGTCTGTTGAACTTATTGGTATTTTCTTATATTTTATACTATCGAGGGGTATTAAGAGGTCTATAAATTGTTAAAGAAATGTGCCGCCATTTGCTAAAATATATCTTTAACTATGTCCAGGGGCCAGTGTACACACTCTCTCTTTAGGCCAGGCATGGCTAAGCTGTAGCACTCCAGATGTTGCTGGCTACAACTTCCATCAGTCCCAACCCCAAGGTCAAGAAGGATGAGACTCATAGTCCAGAAATATCTGAAGGTTAGTCATCCATGCTTTAGACCAGAGTGAGGAAGCTCTGGCTCCTGAGCCAAATCTGGCTTGTCAAGACATCCCCATTTGGCCCACCAGTTTGTATCAGGCAAGTCACATCCACCTATAGCCAACAGCAACCACCCATAGACCACATCACATGTGGCCTTTTTCTCTTCTGAGCTTAAAGAATGGGGCTAATTTATTAATCTACATCCCCCTCCCTTGCCAAAACGATTTCTGCAGATAGCATCATATAAGCTAAGAAGTAAGGTATCACATGAAACACATTGCATTTCGTATCTCCTGCTCAGTACACAATCACAGCACTCATCTTCTAGATGCCAAAATCAAAGAATATCAAGAGAGGCATATTGTATCACTGACAAAATATCAGCAACAAAAAAACACAAAGGGACACCCTCCAGCGCAAACCTTCAAACCTGTCAAGCCAGAGGTCTGAGCACATTTCCAACACCAAGGCAAAAACAAAAGCAAAAAAACAAAACATTTAAAATCCTGCTTCCTTCCTATCCCAGTCATGTCAACTCTTTTCATCAAAGCCTAGCGCCATACCGTAAATATTCTGTCTTCTTCTGAAGGTTATGATTGGAGGGCATAGCAGAATAGCTGGTGCACACACACCCCAACACACACACACACACACACACACACACACTAGCTCAGACATTTTTAGGGAAATAAAAGAAAGCATAGCACCTGTTATATACTACCCATTTCAACGTATCAAAACAGAAATATTGACTCATCAGTGAAAGATCTAGCCAGGCCAGCACAACTGGTACTCCACCCAGACTGAACATGGACCATGTATTGTGGCCTGCCAGTTAGTTGACAAGCCCATGCTATGTAGTCCCAGGTACTCCTTAAAGGTCTGTGTTCACTTTGATGAATGATATGTTATGCCTGTATGATCTACTGATTCATTCACCAGTAGAAGATAAGTATTCACCTGTAGTGGCCCATCAATGACAGCCGCCTCCTAAATGCTGCACATCTTTCCCTTTCATCTCTGTGGAGTACAAATCTACAAACTGGTTGTCACCTAGAGATACAAGTAAGGTATACGTTGAGACCTCCTGCTTGTATGCCTGGTCTTGCTTTTGTCTGGTACAGCATGTTCCCCCACAATCTGCTACATCTAAGGAAATGAGGACACATGAAATGCACGCTGTTGCTCAATCACATTAGTTAACTTTGGATAAACACCTTCTGCTGAAATTGGCAACATGCTCTTGCTTAGGTCCAAATACATATCTGCTTCTTGAGCTCGTTTCCTATTTGTGGCAGAGGAAAGGGTGAGGAATTGAATGTTAAGGTGGTCATATGCCCACTTGATACAGGTATCAAGAGTGCAATGCTCAAATTGGCAGTCTTGGTGGCCCATGGAGAGAGAAGAGAGCCACTTGACAACCACAATGTTCATTCTGTGCTAACAAAAAAAGCAGAAAAATTAAGAGAGGAAGAAGTCATCGGGTGCCACGTAACTTGTACAATTTGACAAACCTAACTGTCAAATTTCCTGATGCATTTGAATACTCACATTTTTCAAAGAGAACTGTGCATCTATACAGCAAGCTAATTGATATTTTGCCAAGTAGTCTCTCCAGGTTTGGCTTACCAATTATTGGATTGCATCCATTACTGTCTCTCAGAGAAACAGCTTTTTTTTTAAAAAAAAAACTGGCTATTTGTATAAGTGTGGGATACATTTCCCCTAGGGAAGAACAGGGATCTCTGAAACCTTATCTGGCATGCATCTCATTTCTGTGTGGTACAGCCTCTCTTTTGGCGGCATCTATCCAAAAAGTAATTTCAAATTGTTTTGGGTGTTGTTTTTTAAAAAGAAAAAGAAAAAAAGAAAAACACCAATCAGTCTCCTAGCACCACAACCTACAATATGATCTGGCTCTTTAATTTCAATACTTTTTATAAGGTCTCAGTCATTACCAGACATCTTTTGTGAAGGGAGTAATTATATTTCTTCAATAGAAGCAAGATCTTCAACTATATACCTTATAAATCAATATACTTATGGTATCCAAAAGGTTTGTGTGCCCATGCATAGTTGCCTTATCCAGTTTAAACTCAAGCAACTCAATTGGCCTCACCAAGGGGGGAACACAGGCTACTTAGCTTCTTCCAAATAACCTGAGTTGTCCCTAAGAAAGAAAACGCATACAGTACAATGTGATAAATACATTCACACATTTCGGGGGGGGAGGGGACAGAAAACCCTGCAGCTAAAAAATATCATGGGTTCCAGACATAACACCATGTCCTTTGTAGCTTCCTTGCAAGGTTTCCAAAGGCTGCTTCTTTGGATAGACAGAAAGAAGGAAAAGAAACTGCTTAAAAGGTTCAAGTAATTTTTTTCCAGGCATACAAACAAAGTCATCTTAGGGTTGTACCCAACAGGATTGCTCAGGTGATGGTAAGGCTTTCATCAGCAGAATGGAGAGAGAAGCAATTCAACCTCCTTTTTATAACACCCCTCATGCACTCATCCAAAACTGTGCCAGAAACTCCACCAACCCTGTAAAGAAGATATTATTACTATTATTATCATCATCATCATCATCATCATTCCAATTAATTTGACCACAATGATCTACTGGAAGTGTCTGCTCATGAGGCCAACTGAAGCAGCTGCCTTGGGTGGTGGAATCCTGCCTAGCGCTCCTCCCATGCCCACTTCTGCCACCAGGGTTGCACGGTGGTGGTTTCTGGTGAGATCTTGCAAAAGTTATGCAAGATCTAGTTGGAACCCTGGCAGGTGTGTGACCCCAGTAAGCAGAAGAATGGGAGGGGATGCCCCTGTCTACTGGGTGTATAAGACATAAAGCAATCTCACAACTAACCTAGACCTGAGCTGTATAGGGACTTATATGTTAGTACCAACACCCCGAATACATTTACGCAATATTAGGACAGGGTGCAGTGGGGGGCAAAATGCCAAAAATTGCTTTCCTCTCCATTCCATTAATGGGAGTCTTACCATCAACTGAGAAACACAACTGGATACAACCCAAACAAGGATCTAATTATTTTCAAACACATTTGCACCAGTGCAGTGATTTATCGTTCAAGCAGTTAAAGAGAAGAATGTACAATCTTTGTATGACCCTATATTCAAAAGGGGAGACAATCATCTTGAATATTCTTTTCAGGGGCATGCCCAAAGTGCTATGATTTTGGAGACCAGAAAGTATGTGGTTTTAATTTACACGAGATGTTTTTGTTGCAGGGGTGGAAAACACTGTTATTTCTGTGAAGCACTTCTGTGGTTCCCTGCAGTGTGCTGTGGGAAGCGCCACAGTGGGGTGGGGACCTGAAAGCACTCCCCAATTAAAGATTACTTACAGAGCTTGGTTTTATGGGTGCTGGTGCATTTTATTGTTGCTGCAAGTTGTTGCTTTGCTTTTTAATTGTTAACATATCTAGCCATCTATATTTATCCAAGTATAGGTTTCAATAATTTTACATTATCTATATGTCATAGTGTTCAGTTGTTTGAGTGTGTTTTGACACAGAAAAGCAACCAATATATTAATAAATATGAACAGAGCAAATGGAGCTTAGAAGCAGAGTGATCACATGCACCGTCTAGAGAATCCTGCCCCATCCACATTCAGACACTTCCAAGCATCCTCACAAGCCACTAAAAACTTGGCAGAGACGACTCCAGCCCCAGCTGTTCCAGAAGGGGCTCAAAGCACCTTTCAAGTACCATCAACCACCATGGTATTCCTCTGCTTATCTGGAGATTTATTAAGTGGTTTTCAGCACCAGCCACCATGGTTCACTTGGGGAGTGATTTGTACTGATGAGACTTTTAAGTTGGACTGGTTGTATATGGATTAGAAGCCACACTGGGAGCCGTTAAAACGATGAAGAAGAAGAAGAAGAAGAAGAAGAAGAAGAAGAAGAAGAAGAAGAAGAAGAAGAAGAAGAAGAAGAAGAAGAAGAAGAAGAAGAAGAAGAAGAAGAAGAAGAAGAAGAGCAGGACATGGGAATAAATAAATAAATACAAATAAAGACATTCAACCCTGTGTTTAGTTGGGTGTCTGGTCCTTTGGAAAGCCACAGAAGTTCAGAGGAAGCCGAGAGGCCAACAAGATTTCCCTAGCTCACAAGACTCAAGGCCTCAGTTGGCATCCATCACCAAGTATCAACGTTACAGACAAGGCACAATGAATTTTTGCCACTGCTACCAACTTCTCTGTCTTTTCAGGCATATTTGGAACCAGCAAAAGTAAAGCAAAGTCTTTGTTAACCTCCCATCCAACATTCCATAGTGTTTTTGTTTCTCAAAGGTATCAGCCAAGTGTTGGGACATTAAAGAGGATAGCCTACGAACATTTTTTTTATGGATAATGAGAGTGGCTACTGTTCTCATAAACTACATTTCAAAGAAGGAATGGAACACATAGCAACTAAGAAAATTCCAGGAATCAGAAAATTAGAAGATCTATTATAAGTAAACTAAAAGCACATATTCGTTAGGAGACCAGGCACGCTGGTTCAGTGTGTCCCAGTTTATCTCTGGAGGTTTTATATCTTGGTTTCTGTTGCAAGGACACTTGTGTCCTGGCTGAGCAGCTCACTAAGAAGATGGATATAATTACATCTGGATATGGATTTGGAGCTGAATGGTATAGCTCAAGTTATCTGGCTCAATGGGAACCCCAAAACACCCTGAAAATGATAGAATTAATCTGCAAACTCCAATATACCATCCCTACAGTAGCCCAGTCTGTGTAGGATTGCATTCTCTTTGGGTGGGGAGAAAAGGAGAGAAACCATTTTCTTTCCATCTCAATTAGTTTGCTTATACCCTGACAATTGTTTAGCATCAAGACCCAAACACTGATGGAGCCACAAGAAGTGGGAAATGGTTAATAATGGGCAAAAGAGGTGGCTTCAAATACATCTTGCTGACAGACAGACTGCTCCAAGTGCAGGGCTCAACTGGAGTCAGAGCTCTGGAAATTCATTTAGGGTTGAATAGGGGAGCATAAATACTTATATATAAAATCCCAGAAGCTGGTGCCCCAAGTGCCTTTCCTTTTGAAATCCTGTCCTGTAATAAAATCAGTTGCCTTTGCAAGCATCTGCAGCACACCACCATGTTCTGGATGGTGGAAGATTATTAAGTACTAGCAGAAAGCCTGTTGTTGTGTGTGTAAGGAAGACTTGAATACTGGGAGGACATCAGTGAAAGCTGCAGCACACTGTAGGATCCTAGCTAGTGAGAAACAGACCTCTCACTTTCAGAGATGGAGAGGACAGAAAACCAAGTACAGTGGAACCTCAGTTTATGAACACAATCCGTTCCATGGAGGCGTTCGTAAACGGAGGCATTCGCTCCCTGAAGGCACGCTTTTGCACGTGTGCGAAGCGACGATAGAGTACTTCTGCGCAGATGCGATCTGCGCATCCGACGCCGTGGAACCTGGATCTAAACACTTCCGGGTCCGCGGTGTTCATAAATGGAGGCGTTCATAAACAGAAGTAGTTGTAAAGCGATGTTCCACTATATTCATTTATGTAGTAGAGAAAGGGGTTTTAAGTGTAAAGGTAGGCTTTGGGGTGAAGACTAAACCTCTTCTTTTGACCTCCAACAATTCAAGTCCTCAAAAATCAGTTCTGCTTCTCTGTGCATAGCTCACCTCTCCATCTGTGTCAAGGGGACTCCCTACTGGGAGCCTCCCCTAGTCATCCTGACCAGCACTTCACCCAGCGACAGCACAAGCAGCGAGTCGGGAGGAGGGAATGAGGAATGGAGTGGTTTGGAGAGAGGGCTCAGTGAGGTGTCTGAGCCCTGGCAACGCTATGGAGAATAGAGCATGCAGGAAGGACTCAGACGTGTCAGAGCCCTGGCACTGCTCTGGTCGAGGGTCAACAGATGAGGGACTCACCGAGACGTTGGAGCCCAGGTACCGCCCCAGCCAGCAAGAGGGGAAACCTCTCCTTCCGGTGCCCAAGTTGAGGCACGCACCCACACATAGGGCAAAGGGGCGGCGTTTTGGGGTGCCCAGGCTTTTATGCTGGCCGAAAAGCAGGCGGCAGCCATTGCTGGGTTCTGAATCAGCAATGTTATCTCTGTTATCTCTGCACTGTAAATAGTATGCACAATAAAACTCTTAAAGACAGTGCGGACTGGAGCGTCTTTACTCGAGAGTAGCTGCAACAATCCCCTGACAATCTGCATAACCTGAACTTGGCTTCTGCTTCTCAGTCACACAAATGTGTGATGAAATGTTGGCAGTGGGCTTTATCCATAAGGCTGAAGAGCAAAATTGGTGCACTGACCCCTTAAAAAAAGTTACAATATAAATAAATAAATTGCCAAGCTGATGAGTCAGATGGGAAACAATTGGTGGTATTTTGAATGCAAAAACAACCGCCCCTCATTATTTTTGTCTCTGTTGGCTGTTTCTCTGTGAAATTGGGGACCAGAGGAACCTTCCCCAGAGGAAATGCAGTCACTTAGCACACCCAAACATATGGAGGACACAGAGGGGCAGAATGGAGATAATGTTATAATCCCTCACTGTGTTTACTTTATTCAACCATTTCCATGATCTATGTCAGGGGTCAGCAAACTTTTCCAGCAGGGGGCCGGTCCACTGTCCCTTGTGGGGGGCCGGACTATATTTTGAAAAAAATATATGAATGAATTCCTATGCCCCACAAATAACCCAGAGATGCATTTTAAACAAAAGGATACATTCTACTCATGTAAAAACATGCTGATTCATGGACCGACCGCAGGCTGGATTTAGAAGGCGATTGGGCCGCATCTGGCCCCTTAGTTTGGGAACCCCTGATCTATTTGGAGATGAGAAATGAAGTCCTAATAACCCCTCTTCCTTCCTTCCACCAAGCCTGTTTCTGGGAAGAAATCAGCTCAAACATCAGCCTTTCTCAATACTTCCTTTTGGCTTATGGATGGTTTCTGCTTATCATTCTGGAATGTTCTTCTTTTTTTAAAAAAAAGGGGGGGATCTCATTACCTTCCTTGTCAACCATACCACCTTGTTAAACAGAATTAAAAATGGTTTCTCTAGAATCCAGTGGAATGTTCTAAAAAAAAATAAAAAATAAAAATGCTGAAAAGATCCACATGAATGGCATAAAGCGACACTGTCTCACATCCCAACCAATTTGGGTCTCTTTAGAGCCTAGGCCAATTGGCAGGATTCCCAGGAGGTGGTGGCATTTCTGATAAAAGATGGAGAAGCGCTTTGTAGACACATCACTTGCATTGTTCATGATCTGTGTAGTCATCCATGTCCACATCAGAATCGAAGAGGGAATGTCCCGTGTAATCGGTGTCAGGTGTTCGCGAAAAACTATTCTCGGTTCCCTCATCGTCAAATGTTTCTGTCCTTGAGTAAAAACTGAAGTCCAGCAACGGCTGAGTCTTACTTGCTTCACTGCTTTCTTCTGACTCATACAGAGTGTTGTCATCATCATGGTGCCATTCTGGCCAAAATTTCCTCCTTATTCTCTCACAGTACATAGCAAGGTTAATCAGTTCTCCTAAGAAAACACAGGGAGGTAAGGAAATAGCATTATACGATTACCCAGCTGCAAAGCCTCTCAACGTAGTAATAATATTATCATTTTTCATTGAGAAAATACAATTCATTTTATTTTCATAATGTATAACTCACTTTTCACTACCTCCTGAAATAAAACTGGTTTAACTAGGTGTCTGAAATTCAGCAGGGCTGGGGCCTAAGGGAGGCAGTTCCACAGAGTTGAACCTGCAGCATTGAAGGGAAGACTTCTCGTTCACATGAGTCCATAAGGAAACCACTATTAGTGGTCCTCCAGTTAATATCAGTGAGCAAAATGGGATGTACAGCCTTAAGGTGGTCCTAAAGGTTTTCCAGGCTTAAGTTATTCATGTGCACTAGTACAAGAACTTCGAATCTGGCCTGGTGGCAGATGGGAAGCCAATGCAGATTTTTTAATACTTGTGTCTAGCCCTGGCATTCTGCATTACCTGAAGTCTCCAGACCACACCCAAGGACAGACCCACATAGAGTATGTTGCAGTAATCAAGTCTTGAGGTTACCAATGCATGTACAAGAGTGGTCAGGTTGTTGTTGTTATATATTTAATTATACCTCGTGTTGTTGTTGTTGTACACACACACACACACACACACACACACACCTCATGTTGTTGTTTTCCTGACAGGGCTCAAGGCAGCTTACAGTTAAAAATAAGGACCATGGGTCATATTTCTTATATGGCAATTATATCCCAAACTCTATATTTTAACTGGGAAAGTTCGGGGTCGTCTTATACACCCAGTCGTCTTATACGCCGGAATATACGGATATATACATAAAATATTTTAAAATGTTGTTTAATTTAAAAAGGGACCCTTGTGGTTCTTTCCATCTCTATGATTCTATAAGGCATCTCCCTATGATATCTTGCTGATTTCTTTTGGATGAAGGGTATTTTTCATATACAACCAATTTGCTTCACAATCTTGTGGCTACCTCTCAAAGTACCATCTTATTAGTTCATATTTTAAAACACATTTTATTGACTTGTTCACTGTTATATGTAACAGCAGCCATTATCCAGAAGAGAAAAATGATATATGTCCTGAGGACGACATGGGACAAAATGAAGCCCAACAAACTGCAGTGGATTAATGCTTTCCCCTATAACCTGTTTTTAGAACGGTAAAAGACATAGGTAATGTGCAACCTTGTACCACCAGGTGGCAGGGTTGTCTGAGAGAAACTCTCCATTCTTCCATCAGGATTCTACAGGAAAATATTCTGTAGAACAATATTACTTTCACATACACAAACATAACGTATCTTCTGGCAGTTCCCTCCCTGTGAGAAGTTACAGGGAACCAGGCAGAAGGCGTTCTCGGTTGCGGCGCCCGCCCTGTGGAACGCCCTCCCATCAGATGTCAAAGAAATAAACACCTGAAGGCAGCCCTGTTTAGGGAAGTTTTTAATGACTGATGTTTTAATGTATTTTTAATCTTTTGTTGGAAGCCGCCCAGAGTGGCTAGGGAAACCCAGCCAGATGGGCGGGGTATAAATAATATATCATTATCATCATCATCCTCATCGCTTTGGGACAGTTCAGCTGCAGATGCTCTTGGGCAAAACTGATTATCTTGGCCCATTCTAGTCTAGGTTCAGATCCAGTTGGGCACCAAAAGCAGCCTTGGTCACTTTGAGAGATGAGAAACTGAGAGGGGCAGTGAGACCCTGTTGATTCTCCTTGACCTTTCAGCCCTAACCTCCTGGAACACTTCAGAGAGTTGGGGGTACCATTTTACAGTGACTTCTTTTCTACTAATGGGGTCAGTTCCAGATAGTGGCATTAGGTAATATTGGGAGACCATACCTCAGCCCTCTGGCAGCTAATCTGCGGGGTACGAAAGGGTACAGTTTGTCCACAATGCTATTTAATATCTATATGAAGCCACTGGGAGCAGTCACTGGGAGATCTAGAATAAGGTGTCACCAGCACACTGAGGATACCCAGGTCTATTTCTCTGTAGCATCTGAATCAGGAGAGTTTGTGCATGGCTAAACTTGTGCCTGCCTGGATGCAGTCATGGACTGGATGAGAGCAAATGAACTGCAACATAAATCAAGATGCTAGTACAGTATCAAACAGCAGAGGCTCAGCTGGCCTCAATCAGAAGTCAGGCATTTAATATCTCTTCCACCAGAGATTTGGCAGGCATCCTTGCTTTTTGCTTTCAGACATCACTTGAAAACCATTTTATGCCTGCAGGTCTACACAGTTGTTTACTCAAGGAAATTTTAGCCTGACATTTACTGATTGTTCTCTATTGTCTTTGTAGTTTGTTTGCTTTTTGTGTTGCCATTCATCATCCATATGTTTTCTGAGAGGGTGATGCATATTAGTTTGACATTTAAAACTCCAATCTTAGATCATAGGTTTTGCCTGAAGTCAGAATTCCCAGGCACACTTAGCCCCTTGAGCAAAGAACTATGCCTCCTGGATCCACCTCCCTGACGGTGCTCACCATCCCAGCTCTACCTTCTGACTTCCCTGTCTTGGTCAAAAATCTGAAGGGTGAGCTAACTGTACTCACATAGCTTGGACAGCTCAGTTGGTTAGAGCATGTTGCTAATGCCAAGGTTGCAAGTTTGATCCTCATATGGGACAGTTGCAAATTCCTGCATTGCATGAATAGGCCTTGAATCAGATTGGAAACAGGTCCTTTTCATTCACTATCAGATAATACCTTCAACTCTATAATGCAGGAATTAAAGTAGCCCCTACCTTTAATTAGTCTCTCCGGCCTAGTTCCTGGCAGCGTCCACATTGCCTGTGCTAGGTGTCCAAAGACTGTAGCATCTAAAGTGGAAAGTTTGGGCCCCATGATGTACTTCTTATCACCTACAAAACAAAGCCAAAAGCATTTTTTTAAAGCCTGTGGGTATTTATTTATTTATTCCCCACCCCAACTCACATACTCAGTGTTGCCTGGTGATAACCTGCTATTATCTTCAAAGCTCAGCAGTCAAGCTTTTAAATCACAAATCACCAGGCACAAATTTCAACAATTGCAGAATGGCATTGCCATGCCACTGCAGGGGTATTTCAGCCAATTAATGCATCAAAAGGAAGTGTGTTAGAGCAGTGTTTCCCAACCAGTGTGCCTCCAGATGTTTTGGGACTACAACTCCCATCATTCCTGACCACTGGTCTTGCTAGCTAGGGATGATGGGAGTTGTAGTCCCAAAACATCTGGAGGCACACTGGTTGGGAAACACTGTGTTAGAGTTCATGTATGAGCCTGCATTTGAGGACTACTGCAATACGACCAAGGAGTTTTCTGTGTAAGCAATGATAGACAGTTTCCCCCAAAGAATCACATACTGTAATCCCACAGTGCTCATTTAGCAGCTACTACACTAGCAGCCTACTACACATTGCTCTGCCTACTTCTTGCCTCTGGCCCCAGGGGTGTAGGGCTGCTCGCCAGTGCCAGAGGCAGAGGCAGAGGCGGAGTGTGCTTGTTCAGCCCTCAGCTTGGACACCGCCAGGCAGGCACCCACCAGCCCCTACCACCAGCCCCCACCAGCAGCAGGGCACAACAGGAATCTCTGCAGGGGTGCACCTGGTTTGCCCCCCCCCCCATTTGCACCCGGGGCACTGGCCCCCCGTGCTCTCCCACTACACCACTGCCTAGCCTTGCATGCCATAGGCATCTGGCCTCCAAAAGGTTGCCCACAGAGAATTGTGATGTTGGGTCTGACAAAGGTTCCATACCCCCTGAATCAGGGTCATCATTGCAGAGGCAAATGGGGATGCTCATTCACAAGGGAACTCTATGTGTGCATTACTGTGGAGTGGAAATGTGTACAGTAATTTTAGGTGATCCATAGTGCCGGTATATTTAATTATTGGAGAGAATTTGAATGAATCATGGTGCATTCCCGAAAGCATGTCTGAATCCTAGAATGCTGAGCCAAGTCTTCAGTGACACCAGCTCTGCAGGTTTCCTTTCAACACAAAATGAATCAGAATCAGAGTTGAATAGCCAAGACTGTGCATAATGAGAAATTAATCTCTAAAATCAACGCAACTAAATAAAATGGAAGGTGGCATATGAAAGCATCTCACTGTGGCTGAATTTCTGAAGCATGTGTGATTTGGATTGTGGGGGAGATAATTTAACACATTCATGAGGCATATACCTAAACTATGCATAAGATGAAAGCATAGCTGCCAAGTTTTCCCTTTTCTCGCGAGGAAGCCTATTCAGCATAAGGGAAAATCCCTTAAAAAAAGGGATAACTTGGCAGCTATGGATGAAAGTGGTAAAATGTAATCTGTTGGAGTAGTCTCTCAAAACAAGTGATTATGCATTTTCGATATAATGTAATGAAAGGCACTGTACATTACCCAGAAGACCCGCCAGAGAGCGCATGTCTTTCTCCATCAGCTTGTAGATCTCTTCCTCAGAGAAGCGCCCGATGCCGTGGCCGTACATTTCCCGCCTCACTATTCCTTTCGTTATATGGCAGAGAATCCACTTCAGCAGGTCACTAAAAGGACCAGTAAAGGAAAGCATCTTCTGAGTCTCATGGAGATTGTCCACCCACTGGCAATATGCTAAGGTCCTAGAATGTGGTGAGGGGGGAACAAACATTTATAGCTGTGAGGAACACAAACACGCTTCTCTCGACCAACCCAAAATGGAAGATGATAAACATGTATAATAGGAAGAACAGGCTTCATTGAGGCAGTAGATTCCCCAAATTTCTTTTGTGCTACACTGAAACAAAGAAAAGCTGCTAGATCTACTATGAAGAGAAGGATGACAGTATAATTATCACTGGGTACTTACTTCTTTCAAACTCATTTTTTTAAAATTAGTAGTAATAATCACACACACACACACACACACACACACACACACGGGCTTCAACCTCAGTAATACTGTATTTAAAACATTTTTACACCTTCCTTTCCACAAAATACCCATAATTATCTTGAATGAATCAAGTTTTTCTGAAGCTCAGGTATGAGCAATTGGCTAGTGCCCCCACAGGCTAGTATCTCAGGTGCTTTTGCTTTTCTATACATGGCGTGGCTTACTCTTTTGAGGCCTCTGGAGCTATTTGCCGGACATCCATCTTATGCAGTGGCATATTGAGATCTGGAAAGGCTGTTATATGGGTTGGTGTATGAGCGGCCCCACCTCCCAGCAGGACGTTGAACCAGGTGGCATTTTGGTCCCATCTAACCCTTCAGCTTAGGCGATGATGATGATGATGTCAGTAATTACAAAGTAGTGACTGCAGACATTTTTGAAACAAAGGACTGCCTTGTGGATTAATAATAATGTTCTATAGCAATGCTTGTTTGAGTGTGAAAGCCACGTTTAATGGGATTGTTAATTACCTCTCTCAGCGACACTTGGATATTCCCCTTTCAAGAGGACTGTGTGCAGCCAGAACAGGAGATGCACTTGTCAACACAGTATATTAACAGAGGCTTCCAAAAGCTAAAAATTCAAGGAAGCTACCAAGACAGGCTTTGTGCTTGCGTGTCCCATACCCAGCCAGCCAGCCAGCCCCACCCCTCACCTCTTTCTCAGGACTATTCCAGGAAGTGGAGCAAATCACAACTTTAAAAGAGCAAGAGATCAACAATGCTCTCAAAGATAGGCGCAGTAGTTTTTCAGCAAGGTTCAGAATGAAATATTTATAAACCCAGAAATACTTTCTAAGTGGCGTCAATTCAGGTCGTTTACCCTACAGAGCCTGTCTACCGGCTCTCTTCCTTTGCCTCCTCATGCTGGCTTTTGAACAAAGTTGAGCTTCACCATTACCCTAATGGAGCTTTACCAACCAAATCCCCTCCAGATATTTTGGACCACAAGCCCCACCAGTGTAGGAGCACAGGAAGCTGCCTTAAAGAGAGCCAGTGTGATGTAGTGGTTAAGAGTGGTAGACTCGTAATCTGGGGAACTGGGTTCGCGTCTCCGCTCCTCCACATGCAGCTGCTGGGTGACCTTGGGCTCGTCACACTTCTCTGAAGTCTGTCAGCCCCACTCACCTCACAGAGTGTTTGTTGTGGGGGAGGAAGGGAAAGGATAATGTTAGCCGCTTTGAGACTCCTTCGGGTAGTGATAAAGCGGGATATCAAATCCAAACTCTTCTTCTTCTTCTTCTTCTTCTTCTTCTTCTTCTTCTTCTTCTTCTTCTTCTTCTTCTTCTTCTTCTTCTTCTTCTTAAACTGAGCCAGAGCATTTAGCTCAGTACTATCTTACAATGGCAATCAGCAGATGCCCAGGATTTAAGGCAGTTGTTTCTCCCAGCTCTACCTGGAGACACTGGGGACAAAACCTGGGAGCTTCTGCATGCAAAGACCACACTGACTGGGACTGATGGGAGTTGCCATCCAAAACATCTGGAAGGCACCAGATTGGTGAAGGTTTCCCTAAAATGACAGAGGGTGGCCTCAGGTGACCCCACTATGGGGTGGGGGAGGAAGCTTTCCAGTTAGATCACACAAACAAACTTGGTCCCCTACCCTGAAAATATGCCAAGCATGCCAGCAAGGTGCTTTTAGCACACAGTTCTCACTTCAACCAGCTGGCTTTGGGAAGTTCCAAGTGCCTATAAAGCTCACAGAAAACAGTCAGAACTGCCAGGGGCACATTAACAGAAATCATTCAACACCATGCAGAAATTGATCAAGGAGAAGAAATTGCCAAGGAGATAAAGAATTACACAACTTTTAGAAGACATCTGAAGGCAGCCCTGTATTGGGAGGTTTTTAATATTTGAAGTTTTATTCTGTTTTTAGTGTTCTATTGGGAGCCACCTAGAGTGGCTGTGGAAACCCAGCCAGATGGGTGGGGTATAAATATTATTTATTATTATTATTATTATTATTATTATTATTATTATTATTTGCTTTATGCTTTTATTATGTTTTTAGATATGGTGCAAGCTGCTGAGAGTGGCTGCGGAAACCCAGCCAGATGGGCTGTTGTTGCTGTTGTTGTTGCTGTTGTTGTCATTGTTGTCGTTATCCATATTCTTTTTAAAAACCAGATATACACAGAATGAGCAAAACAAATGCCATTTTAGGTCTTATATACAAAGGTCTTGAATGAGTACCCATTTGCAACCTGTGCAAGAGAGCCATGCCAGGGCATCTTCTTCGGAGCCCCAGAGAGCAGCCCTGAAATCACTGCTAGTGCTTCTCAGCTCCTACACCAGGTGTTCTGTGACATTAGACTTTTTTGAAATGAGGAACGCGATAGGACGATGCACTGGAAGGCATGGGATAACACTTGCTTTGATGTGGCATCATCTAACCTGCCTGCGAGCAAGATAGATTGAATGCACATTCAATAGCCAATGTTGTCTAATCTCCCTGAATGCAAATCTGAAATGTTTAGCATACATTAATGTGTTTTTTCATGCCTTCTATAGATAAAGATGCATTGTTCAATGATGATGACATGTTTGTTATATTTATTTCTCTCCCCTCCCTGATTGTTTGGGTTCTTTTGTTTAGTGTTTAGTTTTGGATATACTTTTATAATATCAGAAGCTATTCTGCAGTCAATGTGCATGTGTACACGCTGAAATATGAAAAAAAAAACCTTCCAAAATTATTTGTCTGCTTGTGTTTTAAGTGTGGGATGACACAACATCATCTAACCTCCCCACAACCAAGACTGAATGCATGCTCATTCAATAGCCAACACAGTCTAATCTCCCTGCAAAAGAAATCAGGGCAATGTCCGTTGGGAAGCACTCTGGGTTGCCAGAGCTCAGATGCAGATGCTGAGTTGGGGAGGGTTGGAAAGGAGGAAGAGGAGGAGGAGGGAGGAAGAGAGAGTCACGCCAGCACAGCAAAACCCTTAATTATTTATCAAGCTAAACTACTTGCTGAAATGGAACAAGAGAGAGACAACATCAATAGCAGTACTTTAAAGGAAATAAGAAAGCCGTGGTTGAAGAAGAATGAATGTTATGAACGGGAGGAACCCTCCCAGCTTCATCTCCTCTGTCCTGCATTTTTATTGCCGAGAAGGAAAAACCAAGAAGTATAACTTTAATCATTTCAATCCCCCAGCATCTCCAGACAAGTCTGGGAATGTCCCCTGTCTGAAACCCTGTTGCTAGTCGCTGTAGACAAAATTGAGCCAGATGGAACAATGATCTGATTCAGTATAAGGCTGCTTCCAATATTTCTATTAACAGATAGCAATGGGTGCCTATTTTAGAGGGAGCTCTTGGACCTTTCTTTCTCAACAGGAAACATTGCGTCAGGAATTCTTCCTTGTTCAAACAATGAGTATGTGGGATTAGCATGCATTGATGCTGATGATGACAGTGGCAACTATGAAGGAGCTCAAAGTACCTTGGACTGATATCCATAGGTGGCCTCCCATCCAGGCAGCTTACAGAGCCAGAACCCATTTGACTTCAGAAATGTAATGTTTGCCTTCAACACATGCTCCTTGCATCTCCAAGCACATTGCCATTGTATGGTGTCAGCTGCTTTGAAATGGCCCAAAACCATACAGAATCTTTGGGGGAATTTCTTGAAACTCAGGAGACTTTGTGGACATATCTAGATGCTACAATTCTTAACTAAATGTACTGAAGAGGCTATAAAAGAAGTGGACAAGTTAAATAACATGAATCGAATGTAAAACATAATATGGGGTAAAGGTAAAGGGACCCCTGACCATTAGGTCTAGTCGTGACCGACTCTGGGGTTGCGGCGCTCATCTCACGCTATTGGCCGAGGGAGCTGGCATACAGCTTCCAGGTCATGTGGCCAGCATGACAAAGCCGCTTCTGCCGAACCAGAGCAGTGCACGGAAATGACATTTACCTTCCCGCTGTAGCGGTACCTATTTATCTGCTTGCACTTTGACGTGCTTTCGAACTGCTAGGTGGGCAGGAGCTGGGACCGAGCAACAGGAGCTTACCCCGTCGCAGGGATTCGAACCGCCAACCTTCTGTTCGGCAAGCCCTAGGCTCTGTGGTTCAACCCACAGTGCCACCTATGCTACTATGGGGTAGCATAGGTTAATTCAGAAAATGGCTTAAAACAGGCTGCTACGTGAAGAATCCTGCCTTTGATTAGGGAGGTGAAGCAGCTGGCTTTCACTGACTTATTATGGAAGCAAACATTGAATTTCTAAGAACATGAAATCTCTCTATGGCATTCTAACTGTGATTTTTCCATTATCATAAATCCTCCAAGTCAGTGTTGTTCTTCCTGGGGTGCATGACAGGTATTTGTTGACTTGATGAGGGGTAATAGAGAATAAGCCTAGGTGCAAGGAAATGGAAGTAGATGTGGCTGTGTATTTTCAGCCACCTTTATTATCTGCGTTTCAATTTTGCATAATCCCTTTGTTTTGTTCCTTCCTACTTGTTGCCTTGGGACCCAGGTGGCGCTGTGGGTTAAACCACAGAGTCTAGGGCTTGCTGATCAGAAGGTCAGCAGTTCGAATCCCTGCAATGGGGTGAGCTCCCGTTGCTCGGTCCCAGCTCCTACCCACCTAGCAGTTCGAAAGCACATCAAAGTGCAAGTAGATAAATAGGGACTGCTCCGGCGGGAAGGTAAACGGCGTTTCCGTGCGCTGCTTTGGTTCGCCAGAAGTGGCTGTGTCATGCTGGTCACATGACCCAGAAGCTGTCTGCAGACAAACGCTGGCTCCCTCGGCCTATAAAGCGAGATGAGCGCCGCAACCCCAGAGTCGGACACGACTGGACCTGATGGTCAGGGGCCCCTTTACCTTTACTTGTTGCCTTATAGCTGATTGATTAGACTGAAAACCTTAGGAGGCCAGAAAACCACTTTGGGGAACTGCTGTAGCCCTTGGGAAAGGGCAGGCTTGCCATCAAAATTAAAAAGAGATGAACAGAGGCTGCAGCTCTATATTTCTATGCAGACCTAGATATTGCCAGGGGCCCTCAAAGTTGATGAGCATTGCCATTCAAATGGTGTGTGTACCACATTTTGTGATCGATTATGTGGGGCAGGACCTACCTAGCCCCCCAAATATTTTATTCAGGTTGGCACCCCTGATCTACAAAGTTTATGCAAATCTGTGCCCTCTTGTATTTTTGGGTGAATGGAATCTTTTAAGGTGGTGTGAGTAAACAGAAAAGCAATGCTAATATAACTAGAAGACAGAAAAGAGAATTGGGTCTAACAAGTGTGCTACCACGTCTGAAATCATCAGAGAGCATCTAATATCCATGGCAACTTACCAGTAAAAGTGCTCCTCCACCATTTTTGTAACAGCTCTAGAAACAGCTCTTTCATGCGGGCCAAGATGTTTGTTTAAATTGACTCCAAGCTTCTCTTCCAGAAAATCAATAATGAATTCTGTGCCGGACACTTTTTTGCAATTGTATTCAATCCACGGCATTTTCCCTTGAGGGGAAAGTTTTCCATCGAAGTAGTTCTAAGAAAAGAAGTACCAAAACAAAAACAAGGGGAGAAATCAAACAAACATTTAAAAAATAAATAACACAACAATCACAAATCAGTAATTCAGACTCTATTGCTAAGTCAACAACAAACCAACAGGTCAAAACCAAGCATTATGTCTGCTCCTGAATGAATGGTGATGTGTTTTATCTACCTTTTATACTTTCATTCTCTGCCCGCAGGAAAATTTGCTGCAAGTGTATTGCAAAGCAGTTGAGGAACAGAGAAGGATAACAAGAGCAGACAGGGATGGGTGACTGGGCAGGAGAAATCACAGGTGCCTCTAGAGTCAGAAACATGTTTTAAAGGTAAATTTGGCACCTTTCTATTCCAAACTGCAATGCGCTCATTAGACCTGTCTAGGTATGCATGTCCATCTCCTGAACCAGCCTACATTTTTGGACATTTCTAGACCAAAAGTATGGTAGGTAATAGACAAAATTGCAAAAAGTGAGATTGCCCTCAGCTGGATTCTTCAGACTCTGTGGGCGTGGGGTGTATGTGAGACTCTACCACCAACTTTAATCCTTGGCAAGTCCAATCAAGACAGATGGCTAGACTGAGGGTGGAAGGATTCAATTGCAAACCAGGTCTAGCCCTTATTCTTTCAAGTGTTCCAATATGGGTAACCAGTTCTTTCTGCATGTCGGACACCTGCCTTCTCATTCCCATTTGAATATGGCTCACTACAAGAAGGTGGCAGAGGGTTAAAGGCAGGTGAAACAGCAAAGGAAAAACAAAAAAGGCAACATACAGAGCCTGTCAAGTAGTTAATAATGGGGATGACAAGATGATAGATAGATAGATAGATAGATAGATAGATAGATAGATAGATAGATAGATAGATTATAGGCAAGCATAACACCCAGTGATGTTGGATAGAAAAAATGTTTGGTGGGAATTTTCCATGATGGATTTTTTTTTTCAAATTATGTTTTTTTTTTTAAAAAAACCTCTGCTGCTACATTTTTATGTAAATCATTCTCTACTTTTAGAAATTCATTGCTTCACAAATTTAATTAGTAACATACTGAACCAACATAACGCTAGTCAAATTGAGCAATTGGAATGGAGACAAAACCAGTCAAATCTAAAATCAAAGCTGCAATTAACTTCTTCTCGTGAGTCTATTCCTAGGAAGCACATTCATGAGCACAGTTCTTCAGGCCTGCTATGTTTTGATTGCCTTCATTTCTCCCACCCCCTTAATATCTAAACAACTTAAGCGAAGTGTGTGCAACCGAGTCATTATATTTATATCTCAGCTTCCCTTCCAGCAACACTACACGTTTCTCCTCTCCTTCTCACTATCACATATTTACAAGTACTCAAAAAAAAAACAACCCACCTTTACGTGGGAATTATTTTTAACAAATTAACATTTAAACCATATGAAGTGTTTTATGGATCCCCTAATCAAATATAGCAATTCTACTTTTAGTTACATGGGAAACAAAGTCAAATAAACCTGCTAAAGGACATCAAATCTGTGGAGGGTAGCAGAAAAAATAAATAAATTTGGGGGTGGGGAATCCAGTTCAAAATGGGCTGTAAAATAGCAGTCGTTTGTTACAACAAAGAAAAACAATATGGTTTCTATGTTCTTGTCACGTGTAGCAGTGGGAAAGACGCAAGCCTGGCACATGTGCATGGCACCATTGGGCAGGCAGGTTCCAGCAGGCCGTGCAAGAGAGGGAACCTCTTCTGCACATCTATGGACCTCGCCGAGTTAAGACAACAGTCAGCTCCCAATCTACTGAAAGCGCAACCATAATTAAAGCTTCTGCCTGAATCTGTTACTTGACAAAAATAGCGAGGGATGTGAAAAGACAAACTTCAGTATAATCAGGGTATACCCAAGAAATAATTGCTTTTTAACAGCAGTTGCTTTCCCCTCCACATGGAATTGCAAATGCCAGGTACAAAATGTATTAACACCACCAGGCAGGTGTTCAGGCGGTCCCTAAGCAAATCTGAACAACTCCCTCTATTTCCAGTGTACAGAGGCAAGTAACAGTGCTTACGTAGCCAAAATCGCATCACCCGCTTACAAGAGGGAAGTAGCAGCAGGCTCAGGGGAAACAACCCCCTCCCACCAGGTTTTCAGAAGGTGGGGGGGAACTAAAGAATGGGGATACAGACACCCTGGAAAGAGCATTCTCAATGACCATGAAATGCTGGGTGTCCCTTGACGGAGGCAGAAGGGAATATCTGGGGGCAGCATGGCTCATGGGCACCACAAGATTAAACAGCAAAATTATGTGGCAGATCCCACTGCGATTCTGTATGTTTTAAAGCAAACTTAGGGGTAGTAGTTCAGTGGTAGAGCATATGCTGTGAATGTAAAATGTCCGAAGTTCAGTCCTCAGCTATGGCTGGGAAGAATCTCCTGGCTGAAATTCTGGAAAGCCTGACAGTGGCAACAATATTGGGCTAGATGAACTAATGGTCTGACTTGTTCCTATGTTCATCTGCTTCCTAAAAAGGGATGTTCTACTCTAGAAATGCTCTTCTGACCTGGTCCCCCTGGGCTGTTCCACTTGTCTTCATGAAAATTCAGTCCAGATGCATACTGCTCTCCTGGATTTTGGGTTGTTCATTGAATAAGGTAATGATTGTGTGAGATAGCTATGCAGCCAAACACTCATATGACTGTTACTTTCTTAGCAAGGGGTAGCGGAGTCTTCATCTCTGTGAATTTTGGAGGCAGCAAGAACCATGAAGAGTCAGAAAAACACAAAAGTATGTGTGTGTGTGTGTGTGTGTGTGTGTGTGTGTGTGTGTGTGTGTAAATGGTAGAGATAGACTGAAATTCGGTGTTAAGCTATGGTTTTTTTAAATCAGAATTGCTATTTTTATGGACATACCTAATACATTTATCTATGTATTAAAATTAACGTGTTCAATCAGGTAAATGTCACCTTAATCAGAAGGCAGCCCTAAGAAGGAGGCAATCACATGGTACAGAACTCTGGCATGACTGTACTACATCATTTATAAACAAGGATCATTTTTTGAAAGCACTCCCACCCACAAACCTGTCTATTACACACATGTCAAAGCTTATGTGTGTTCCCATGTTTAAGCTTTCCACCAAGAGTGCAATATGGGAGTTTTTTCCAACAAGGGTGCCTAAAAACGTGCATCATGAGATGGTACTGTTGTGCAATGACTGTACCACGGGACTCTTTTCTCATTTGAACAGGCCAATACACCTATCCTCTAGGCGAGGCAAATGGTCCTAAAATAGGTGGCATCATGCGCCTGTAAGTAGCCAAAGTAACATAACATGCACAAGTTTACCTGGTAGGGCAAATCAGCCATCCTTAAGTAAGTCTCCATTTTCAAACAGAAAGGAGATAAACTCGGAATACCATTGTTTGGCCTTGAAAACTGATGCAGTATAATAGCATCTTTTGAATCAACCTCTTGCTCTTTCCTATAAGCAAAACAAGCGAGTAAGTTTTACAAAACAGAATCCATTATGCGTCATACAGCATCAATATGTCAAACTTGCAAAGCACAATGCAACTGCTGAGGCAAACTTTCCTTATGTCATTCAATAGGCTGCCACCATTTTGTATTCGTTAAGCTTTAAGTCACTAAGAAGCACTTTGGACTGCAAGGGCAAAATAAGCCAACAAGTCAAGATGATTCAATATTCAAAATAACTAAAACCTTCCACAGTTAAATTCATATACACACAAATGACCATATTCATAGTTATGATGAAGGTGTTACATGTAGGGCTACCATCTTGTCCAGAAACTGCCTTGATAGCAAAACATGAGCCTTGATTTATTATTATTTCATATCTAATGCTGTTGAGTATTACTTTAAAATCATCAGGACATTATCCTATACTAAAATTAGCATGGTACTTGCAACATGTTGAAGGAGAAGATAACATGTAGCCGTGGACCCAAAGTACTTGGCAAAAGCCTTTGAAGTTAGAATGTTGAGAAGTCCATTTCTTTTGAAGCAAGCTACTAGTCCCCATGGTGAGATAAATACTCTTTCCCTCCACCTCACCTTCATTATTTCAAATAAACTCAGTCAAGTCAATCCAAGGATCAACTTAATTTTTTCTAAGCCTGTGGGGAACTAATTCAGAATAAATATATAACAAGGCTTGTGTATATTCTGAAATCCCAATGTCAGTAAGCAGGACATTTAGTATTGACCAAGGAAGTTAACATCCTGAGAAGATCAGTTTACTTCTATTTTAAAAGAAAGGTTCAATCCACTACGATTGCTGAAACAGATTTGGTTAATAAAAGTCCCAGAACCCTGGGGTGCAAATATTTACAAAGGTATTTCTTATATAAGGGTGGCATACTGTACATGGTTCTTCCTCAATCAATTTTACTCTCACAACACCCTATGAAACAGCCTAGTGGCTGAGAGATAGTGACTGGCCCAGTATCTTCTATTAAAGTCTATAGCTGAGGAAGGATTCGAACCTGGGTTTCCCTTGTCCTAGTCTGACAATCTCAGCACTACACCATTCAGGCTCTTCAATATGGCCTGTTGCCTCCACCTTTGCCTACATCCCCTATCCTAATCCCAGGAGCATCAGGAAGAGCAGGATTCCTAGAGTGATTGCTTTAGGGTGGCGCCACCTTGTCCAATATGGCACCACCTTAGAATAACCACTCTAGGAAACAGATGTGCAATGCACACGTCCACCCACTTACGCACGCAGCCCCCAGGCTTTATGGTGCATGAGGTCCACTTCCTGAAAGCGGTGTCCAGCAAAGTAGTTCTATCAACATAAGAATTTCCATTTGTGCAACTGATCTTCCCCTCCCTCTCATTGCCCTGTGTGCCCACACAAATCTGCTCCATAGGGTTGGGAGAGGAACCAGAGCAAAAAGGAGGAACACAGGAAGAGGAAATCCTTGTGCTAATGGAACTATCTTCTTCAATGCTGCCCCAGGTCTGCCACATGGCAGGGCTACTTAAGACACTGGCAGAGGGCAGGGGCAGTAGTGGCCAAGATAATGTGGCCCCAGTGCCTTGCACAGCTCGTTCCCTGTCCTACAAGTGAATATAAGTTATGCAGGTACTGTATATGCAAGTGTATTAGTAAGTAAAATGCAAACAGACAAAGTTCCTGTATGTGGCTATTTTGAATTTTAAAATAAATAAAACACATGGAGCCCTGAATATAATGTACAACACCCACCCACTTTGGTTCGGCATCTGCCACATCATTAAAATGATACAAAAAGCTTGTTAATTCCATGGAAACTAAAACATGCAGATCAGCAAATCCTTTGTTTTCATAGATTATTTCCCTCAGTGGTGCTAATCAGATTTCCACATTCTATAATCTCATTGATCTTAATGAGATGGGATACACATAAAACTTGTGGATAAATAAAAGCTAGATAACCCAAAAGGAATTTTGCTTGGCAGGGGGTTAGACTGGATGGCCCTTGTGGTCTCTTCCAACCCTATGATTCTATGATTCTATTCTATGATTCTAATTCTGGTTATAGGGGGCTTCAGTTGCTATGAGGCACCCTTCATGAAGAGATTGATAGAATTAAACTCTTACTATGAGCCTTTGTCCCATACAACTCAAAATGTGCTAGTTCTATGACAACAACAGTATTTATTATTGTGCTTCTCCTAATCTCTTACAGGATTTCATATACAGTGGTGCCTCGACTTACTAATTTAATCCGTTCTGAAGGCAACTTCGTAAGTTGAAAAATTCGT
Source organism: Zootoca vivipara (assembly GCF_965207765.1). Classification (NCBI taxonomy): domain Eukaryota; kingdom Metazoa; phylum Chordata; class Lepidosauria; order Squamata; family Lacertidae; genus Zootoca; species Zootoca vivipara. Next base: position 44,401,138 of record NC_142586.1, read on the forward strand.
AAGTCGAAAAACGCCATTATAGGAATGCATTGAAAACGGAAAAATTCGTAAGTTGAAGCAACCCTATCTAAAGATTCGTAAGTAAAAAAAATCCCTATCTAAAACCACCGCGGGTTTTCCCCCGGATGTTGAGACATTCGTAAGCGCGCAGCCATTACCCCCAATCGTAAGTCGAAAAATTCGGTTGTCGAGTCGTTCGTAAGTCGAGGTACCACTGTACTTTACCAAAGTCAACCTGACAGTAGCTCTGTGAAGAAACTTCACAGTTAAGGTAAAGTCCAAATACAATAATATTGTTATGATATGCATACTGTTTGGATGAAAATTGTCCACTGTGTCAATTGGGGCAGGATGAGGTGAGAGGAAAGAACCTGGTCTCCTGCTCCTGTCCAGAGAGCCAGGAAAAAGTGCTTGGGTTCAGCAGGCAGTCTGCTAAGAAATGGTTAGGCCATAAAAGTTTCAAAATATTGTGTGTTTTTTTTGTTACATACTTGCAAGGCTTCAGTTAACCAAAGAATCTTGCTTTTATTTGGGTCAGGAGAATTGAAAAGGGTCAAATTGCCATAGGTTCTTTAGCAGACAATCTATTCAAATATCATTTGTCCTCACATTTATTGGCTAATGGGATTCAGAAGTGCAGAGAGAACTCTGGTGATTGTTCAGAGGATTATGGCAGGAGTGGAGGAAGGGAACAGAAGTAGGGAAAGGGAAAGGAAAGACTGCCCTGTATGGAGTCAATCATGAGAGAACAGTTGGTCAGAGAGTGAAGAGACTAGAAAGAGGCAGAAGGTTAACAGAGAATCACACAGAGGGAAGGCAGTATGAGGGCATTCCAGTTTCAGTTCTCCAGAATAATTACTGGTCAAAGTGACAGCAGCTGACACTCAGCTGCAGGAATACTTCAGGAGGTAACTGACATCATTGTGCATGAGCCCTGGCCGTCGAGTAGCTGACCAGAAGGAAGACTTGAGATGAGAGCTGCAGCAAATCTATCAGAGGGGCAGCCATAGTTGCAAGAGGTGGAGTCTAGTGTGAGTAACAGCTAAGAGCAGGCATCTCCAAACTGTGGCCCTCCAGATGTTTTGGCCTACAACTCCCATGATCCCTAGCTAACAGGACCAGTGGTCAGGGAAGATGGGAATTGTAGTCCAAAACATCTGGAGGACCAAAGTTTGGGGATGCCTGGCTAAGAGGCTATTTTACAATACTGTACATATTTTCAGTGAGACCCTGACCACAGAGAAGACTTGCAACTGAAGCCCATGAGTTAACCAGGGAAGGACAAAAGGGAGAAGTGGCTATTGGTTTTGCACAGTGATGAGAACAAGGGAATATTGAGCAACAATCACAACTTTACAGCAACAATTTGTAAGGTGACTAAAAGTGAACACCTATTTAACAACATTTGTTGGCTTAAATACCTCTATGTAGATCTATATTAAATGAGCTTTAATAAACTAATGCAAGTCTTCTGGTCTGTTCATCCCATGCCTACGCCCAGTTATTGAAGACTGTAAAAGTAGGTGAAAGGAACAAGTTGGAATTAAAGGGTTATAAAATCTACCGGTAGGTACATCTTATTTAAGCTGTATGATGCAGGGATCCTATTTATTTTTATTTAATTAAGATTTATAAGTCACCTATCATCAAAGATATCAGGATGGTGAACAAATATAACCAAAAACACTGTTAAAGGAACAGTGAGAATAAAACATAGCTACAAGGCAGTAAGGATACATAGGATGAAGTGGAAATGTCCTTCCCTTGTGTAGCACAAAGGCAGACCTTCATGGAACAGGAGACCTTATCAAAGCTACAGTAAACCTTCCACTTGCTGTCAGGCATCAGTTTGGTACCCAGTGACTTCACCATGAACTCTGGCGCCAGAGGTTGGCCTGCAAATATGATGCATGACAACACAACTGTTCATCACCATGTGTGTCTAACCTAAGTATCTCCCACCCAGCACTTTTAGAAAATTCCATTCCAATAGGTTGAGCTCTTAATGCAATGTCCGGATATCAAAATTTCCCATAGACACAGTCCAGTCTAGCTTCAGCTGCAGAAAGTATCGTCGTACTAATGCCAGGGAACAGACATTGGCCTTAAGGCTGTGCTGTTCATTGCAGTAAATATAGTTACAAAGAATGCAAAGTTGGTTAGAGTGCCTTATCTGTGGCAAGCTCAACATCCTCTGAGATGGGGTGGGGGGTGTCTACACTGGACTCTGAAGCACTGTTTCCCTCATCCTTGGAATAAGGAAGAAATCTCACTCCACTCGCCTTCCTCTGTGCTTTTGAGCTTCCACCAGCTCCTGCTACAAAAAGAATTGTTGAGTGTCTTTAACCACAGTTGGTTAGAGACCATGGTGCTGTTAACGCCAAGGTTGCAGGTTCGATCCCCATACAGCACAGCTGCACTGCAGGGGGTTGGCCTAGATCAGGGATGTCCAACTTCTGAGAGACTGTGATCTACTCCCACTAAAAAAACACTGGCAGTGATCTACGCATTGTATTTACGTACCAGAGTTGTTGAACTTTTTTTAGGGAGCCAAAGTTATCTCTCCCCTTGCTTAGTAACCAGTCCCTTATCAGGTGCTTTCACTTGTGCATAGAGTGACACTCTGTTCTCATCTCTACTGCAACAGATAGGTGATGTTGGCCTTGCTTGGTGTCAAAGACCAAAATGAGTGCATAAATGACTACAGTGTTCCGGTTCCTGATTGCAACCACAGCAAAATCTCTAATGATTTTCTGGAGCACTGACTAACTAGTGTTACAAGAGTCTTCTCCTCTGATGACTCAGGCCAGCACAAACAGCAATTCAGGATAAATCCACCTAATTCATTTTACAAGCTTACTCAAAATTGTAGCATAAAGGCATGCATTTCCATCTTTAATTGTTAACAGTTCTCAGATGTCAAAGATATCAATCTGTTTACTACTGCTTCGCGCAAGGATGGCTCCTTTGTCTACCAGAATATATCTGTCACAATAATCTCTGGATGTTGCCTCCACCACCACCACCACTCCATACTTATCATCTAGATCTATAGGAGAAATGGTTTGCCAGGTGCTGCCCCAAGACAGCCAGGACTCGCAGCCACCGTTATTTAATATAGTTTACAAGAATAATAAAGACCAACTACGACACTAGTTGTTGACTTCAGGTTCTGGCCTATGACAATCACAGTTGCATAATTTATCTAAACATTGTTGGTCTCTTATTTTAAGCTGCTTGTGGCATTTACAGCAAGCTACACTACAGTGAAGGGACGCGGGTGGCACTGTGGGTTAAACCACAGAGCCTAGGGCTTGCCGATCAGAAGGTCGGCAGTTAGAATCCCCACGACGGGGTGAGCTCCCGTTGCTCGGTCCCAGCTCCTGCCAACCTAGCAGTTCGAAAGCATGTCAAAGTGCAAGTAGATAAATAGGTACCGCTACAGCAGGAAAGTAAACAGCGTTTCCGTGCACTGCTCTGGTTCGCCAGAAGTGGCTTTGTCATGCTGGCCACATGACCTGGAAGCTGTACGCCGGCTCCCTCAGCCAATAATGTGAGATGAGTGCCGCAACCCCAGAGTCGATCACGACTGGACCTAATGTTCAGGGGTCCCTTTACCTTTACACTATAGAAGACCATTGCAAATAGATGGAGATGGTATCATTTTGAAGTAGTAGGCACATCTATATTGACTTTTATGTCAACAAACCCTCATGTCTGAAGGTAAGGGAGTGTAAGAAAGGGGCTTCACAGATCTGGGACGGATTTGGAGGGTTTGGGGTACAATTCAGCAACTGTGGGAGGATGTGAACATGTCTCAGATGAGAAACACTAACTGATTCTCCCGTTGCAAAAGAGAGAGGGGTGTGTGGAAGATGTGGTGACATATTTATGCCAGTGGGATTAGCAAGAAGTTTTTTGGGTCTGGATTCATCCCACCATTACCACCTCCCAATACCTTCCCCAAAGAAGTAGCATTCCCAGAAAGTTAGAGGCTGACCAGATATTTAGTGGAACTGCTATGTTTGGGTGGAACTTGAAGACTTAGAGCAGGTATAAGGAACTTAAAAAGCAGAGACATCACCTTGCCTACAAAGGTCCGTATAGTTAGAGCTATGATTTTCCCAGTAGTGATGTATGGAAGTGAGAGCTGGACCATAAAGAAGGCTGATCGCCGAAGAATTGATGCTTTTGAATTATGGTGCTGGAGGAGACTCTTGAGAGTCCCATGGACTGCAAGAAGATCAAACCTATCCATTCTGAAGGAAATCAGCCCTGAGTGCTCACTGGAAGGACAGATCCTGAAGCTGAGGCTCCAATACTTTGGCCACCTCATGAGAAGAGAAGAATCCTTGGAAAAGACCCTGATGTTGGGAAAGATGGAGGGCACAAGGAGAAGGGGACGACAGAGGACGAAATGGTTGGACAGTGTTCTCGAAGCTACGAACATGAGTTTGACCAAACTGCGGGAGGCAGTGCAAGACAGGAGTGTCTGGCGTGCTATGGTCAATGGGGTCACGAAGAGTCGGACACGACTAAACGACTAAACAACAACAAGGAACTGCAGGCCTGGGAGACAAATGCAGCCCCTCAGGCTTCCCTGCCTGGCCCTTGGGCCTCTCCCCAGTCCTACTTCATATCTCTCATGAGTGTCTTTTCCTGGCTGAAATGTTTTGTTGAACTCCCATAATGCCCCTTGGTTGCCTGGATGGGTGATAGAGAGGGGTGTGGAAACTAGCCTAGTGTGTCAATGTGAAATTTATATTTGTTCCTTCAATTGCTTTTGCCTCCAGCCCCTCCGACAACACACTGGTCATTTAGAGTTTAAAAACACTAGTGGAGGGCAGGGAATGGACAGCTGTGTGCCATGGAAAAAATCCCACAGCAAGCAGTTTTGTAAGGGTGACGTATTATGACTCAAAATGATAACAGAAGTAGAGATAACAGAAGGCACATCCCAACTGGTACAGCTGTACTTTGAATGGAGTTGCTATCCAACACATGAAAATGAGTTAACGAAAGTTTCTGCTCTGATTCTCCCCCTCTCCCTGTTTTCTACACCCATTTCTATCATATTTGGTGCTTATATCATATGCTTTGCAGCATAAACACATACCTATAATAGGGTAGAGAGGGCCATATGAACCAATGGCACAACCCACCAGGAAGTCTCCAGTGCAAGCCCTATTTTTCAGGAGGCTGCCCATAGGGACTACTATTCTGCATGCCCAACGAGTATTATTTAGCTGTGTGTCAAGTACTCCATAATAACCAGGTTGCAAGAAACCCAAAACAAACCACAGCCCTGTAAAGTAGTCCACATCAACTGCTAGCATTTAAGAGCTGTGTACTGTATATATTATTATTGGGATATTATTTTTCCATAGCCCCTAACCTTAAAACATAGTTGGCATGGCCTGATCAGCGTGAAGCATATTATAAAACTCAGCTTTATTCATGGGGAGGGCATTAAACCTGTCTGCAAATTGCACCTGGAAGCCCCCCACCCTTCAGCTGCAGGCTGCATTTTCTCAGTGCCATAAATACACTCTACATATGCTCAGAGGCCCATGACAAGCGTTTCACGGACGCATTGCCATTGAAAGCAGGTTCCGGGGTTGATGGACCTTGGGCTCAGACTAAGGCCTGCAGTTGTTATGGTCCACATTGAAACAAAGGAGGTGCAGCTTCTCTTTCTGCCGGTATCCTGGTCCCCATTTGATAGATGCATGATGGCTGATCACAACCCGTCCCTTCCCCCACCCAGCAAAGAATCCCCACCCCACCCTAGGAAAACAACCCTCCTCCCTAGGGGACCGGAGTGCCCTCCTGCGCGCTATTTTGCACCTCTTAGCTCTCCATCTCTCTCTCCAAAAGACCCCCCCCCCGGAGGTGTCCCCCTCTCACCTGATGGCCAGGAGTTCGTGGAGCAGGTAGGCTGCGGCGGCGAGCAAGGCTCCCCCGGTCAGATAGAGGGTTTTCTTCCACCACGAATCGGACCCCAGCCCGGCCATGACCCCGCCGTAATCCTGCAGAGGGAAAGCGATGATCTCCCCATAAAAGGAGAAGCGCTCGTCGGAGCCCGCGCACCAGAGGCTCTGGTTCCGGCTGAGATCCACCACGCACGACCTGGACGAGGCGAAGCCAACCCCCCAGGGCATGCTGCGCGGTGAGGGCGGCGCTGGATCCCGGTTCCCCCAACGAGCACGGGCGCAGCCAGGGCAGGCGTCTGCATCGGGGGGGAGAAGCAGGCGGCGAGCCGGAGGCTTAGTTAAAGGCGGAGGAGGAAGAGGAAAAGGAAAGCGAGAGCAGCGTGAGCAGCAGCCGCCGCCGCCGCCGCGCCGGGTCTCCTTGGCGAGCTCTGCAACATCATCGTCCTCCTCCTGCAGCTACTCCTCGCCTTTGTGCCTTTGCATGCAGGAGGGGTGATGTCATGGCTCTCCTGCCTTGGGAAAAACAAACAAACAAACAAATAAACCTTAGGATCAATTCATCTACATTGGAAACCGCCGCCCCCCTCCCCACGATCCAGGCGCACCCACCCAAGCCTGCATCCCACTGTGGCGTCGACTGGAGGGAGGACGAGGAAGGTCGCGGCGGCAAAAGGGCAGGTCTGCCGAGAGCTCTGGGACAAACAGGGCGGGGATCGATGCGGGATTGATGGCTGGTTTGGAGGGAGAAAGCGCGCCCCGGTCTGCTTCATTGGTTCATCATAATGGTGCTGTCGTTCCTTCCCTGCAGCTTTCACAACATTAGACCGGACCGTGTCACGTGGGTGGCGTTCAGGTGTATGTGTGTGTGTGGTGTGGGGCGGGGGGACGACGACACAGCATCCGAACAAACAAAAGCATGCGTTCTCGTTGGTAAACAAAACCCCTGCTTCTTAGAAGATGCGGGTTTTTATTTATTTTAATTATTAGTTTTCCTTCCATGTTTGGCCAGAACAGTGTGATCCTATGCATGTTTACTTAGGAGCGAGTCTCACTCTAGATTCCATAGGGCTGGCTCTCAGCTAAGAGTCCAGAGTCCAGACAAAAGATTTGCTACCTAGCTCCTCTTGGCCCTCAGAACCATGGTTGCTTCATTCACCATACCCCTGGCCCAGAAGTCAGCAACCAGTTGGGCAGAGGACCGTTGTTGCTTTTTTTACAGAGAATGGGGTGGGTCTCTGATGGACCCTATTGCCACTTACTCAAATGGCATTGATGCAAAGGCCTACTGGCATGGACTGTCCTTCCAAACCGCTCTTGGGAGGGGAAGGGTGACAGCAGAGCTTACTAGCTGCTGAGTCCTATCATAGGGAACAGCTAATTTTCCCACCCATGTTACCCAAGATGCCTCTGCAGATGGGAAACAACTGTTCACAATGCAGCCCATATTCTTCCTCCCAATTTAAGGTGGCAAGTGTGAGGTTATCCTTACAAGCCTAAGAAACAGTCTAGAGCAGATCTAAACACCAAGGCCATTTAGCAAGCTTCCATTTGTCTTCCCATTATTCTTTTCATTACTGTCCCTTGAAATCTACTTCTCCCTGTATTTCTAAAAGTAATTCTTCTTTTGTTAGACATTTTCTTTCTTTCTGCAGTGTCTACAGACCGAGGACAACTTGTCCTTTTTCTATTATGGAGTGCATCTTCTTTTCCAATTAGCTTCCTGCCTACCACTTTAAAGATGACTTCCATCATACATATTTAAGAATCCATCAGTAGAGTAATCTTGATGTCAATAATTGGAAAGGGGAAGCTTTGTGGTTATGGGAATGTTGTTGCACAACCAGGCAAACAAACATTAACAAATCAATGCACATTTTAAAAATTGTGCATTTACTTGTATCTAACAGGACATGAATGATTATTACTTCACAACTGTATACTATGGGAATGGGAGTGAAATGGTTTTCCCCTCCCCCCAATTAGCCCACAACTGGAAAGCCAGAAGAGAGACCTGGATTCAGAACCACATTCTGTACCAAGTTTGCTAGGTGACCTTGAAATAATGATTATCTGGGAGTGTAGGTCTGGAAAGATGGGATTATAGAGTCAGTTATGCCACCTGGTCTCCTTAAAAGGGAAAGGAGGGGGAAATGTAATACAATTATTTCTATTGCATGTACTTTGGCTTAGTTAAGATCAGACATCCCCAAACTGCGGCCCTCCAGATGTTTTGGCCTACAACTCCCATGATCCCTAGCTAACAGGACCAGTGATCGGGGATGATGGGAATTGTAGTCCAAACCATCTGGAGGGCCGAAGTTTGGGGATGCCTGGTTAAGATACTGGGGGTAGTTCCAAAGGCTTTCCAGAAAAGGTGGATCATATACTTTAGCTCAGAAAACAGGGATCTAGTTTCAATCCCTTTGTGTACTAAATCTATGGAAAATATATGGAGTATAATTAATATAGACACTATACCTATTGCCATTCACATTTCAGATGAGTTAGTATATTAATTTGGTGCTAATTAGTAGTAATAAAGCTCACTGGCTTTTTGTCATGGAATACCATAGAAGATTTTAGTTTGTTAACAGGGTGCAACAGATGGAGCTGAACATTTCCTGAATTTGGTAGCTATACGACCACTATATAGATATTTCAGCAGAAGGTTGGACTTAATGGGGCAGTGGTTTTTACACCTCATAATCTCATACCATAGAAGTCAAGACTTCAAACCTCTAGCTACTTAACTGGAAGCAAACCCTATTAAACTGAATGGCACCTGCTTCAGAATCGTCATATAGAGTCAGGGCTAGATTTCTCTCAGTAGGAGTGTGACAATTTTGTGCAATCCAAAATATCTTGCTAGAATTCTTGTTTTCCCACAATCCTTACTGTCATAGTAGCGACTGAAAGGCACAGAGTTCCTCAAATAAAAAAGCCCTCCTGAATGGTTTCAACATCTACAAGTCTTAAAATCTGTGTTCTTTCCATAGTTCTATTTTTATTTACAAGTTTCCTTAAGACTCCTTTCCCCAGTTATCTGATAAAAATCTGATAAAGAGCTATAAAAATTGTATCTGCCCCTATTCAACCCACTGCTGACAGCACAGCCCTTTGCTATCAACAAAGCATATATACTCTCCTGCAATTCTTGCCTTAATTGTTTCTAGGGTGCAAGACTATAAGGTAGGACCAGCTATGTTCTCCTAAACCCTGGAACAAAGAGATATAAAAGGCTGCTACAAATACCCTGTTTCTCATATTTTAAGACATTCCCATAAAATAAGCCATAGCAGGATTTTTAAGCATTCAAGGAATATAAGCCATACCCCAAAAATAAGACATAGTGATAGGCACAGCAGCAATGCCGGCCGCAGCAGGAGGAGGAGGAAAAAAATAAGACATCCCTTGAAAGTAAGCCATAGTGTGTTTTTTTGAGGAAAAAATAAATATAAGACATGTCTTATAATATGAGAAACACGGTACAGCAACAGGAAGTTAATAAAGCATTTGCCACAGAAATAGCATAAAGCCATGGTTCCATGTTACTACCAACAAAAACAGCTGCTGGTGAGGAACAACATCCTTTAAGTACCCTACCTCAGCTATTTCTCCACGGACAACAAATAATGGTGCAAGAGTCTCCATTCATTGCAAAGCAAAGCAGTAATTTGGGCAAGTTTCATAGAATCATCCCATCTTTTACTTTTACAAAAACAAACCTGCAACACATTTTGCCTTTCAAAATTCTATTGAGAAGTGCCTACATTTGTATTGCTAGAGATAGAATTTGTCTGTTCCTCTGATTAGGCACCAATGGTGCTATTGCAACCAACCTCACATGAAATATTGATTGTAATATTTAATGGAATTATTCTTCATCGTTTCTAAGGGTGGTAAAAGCTATTTTAGCAAAAAGCTTTTGTGGTTTGGTACTGATGATCTTGCTGGTGCAGTTCAGATTTTAGAATTTAGCATAAGAAGGAAGTCTTAACTACTGCAATTTTTAAAAACCAGTTTATTTCTTGGCATTACCTTCATGAAAGAAGAGACCAGATTTACACTATACCCCCCCCCACCCAGTTTGTGATATATGTTCTCAAAGCAGATTTTCCAATCCAAGGTTCTTTAAGTCAGGTGACTTCAATATCTAGTAGAGTACAGCTTACCCTGCCATTTCCTTAGATCACTGGACAAGCCTTAATTTCCAGTCTGGATACCATAACAAGGTCCCATGGAGTCTAGTGATCAGAATGTGCCAAGGCACAGTTCAAGTGACAAAAACATTCTAGCATCTGTCCCTACAGCTATGGAGAATGCATGGCTGTATTTTGCCACAAGCGGACGTATTTCCAACATGATAGTCACATGATGATGTCCCCATTTCCTAGCTCTGCATTTCCACATAGGAAATGTGGAAAGCAGCCCTCTGTTCACCCACATATTGAACAGCAGTTCTTAACAAGTCAAGAAATAGTCCTTGCATGGATTTAAGTCTTGGTTCCATTGCATGTACGCATAACAGCATACCTGAAGATTAACAGGCAATCAAGAAATAAGTAGGGGCTTATTTCTTAGACAAGCTGCTGAACTAGGATAATAAAAGCAATTCAGCTATTTTACAAATACAAAATGTACCATTTTAAACCAGTAACTCTAAAGTCTATTAAAATAATTATTCTCTGGAATTTTAGAGGCATGCATTTTAAGAACTCTTTCACAAAGAACTGCCCCTTTCCCAATAACTTGCACAGCACACCTAATCGGTAGGTATACAATTGACTCATTATTTAACATAACTCATCTCTGAGAGCTTTGTAGATCTGATACTGTGAAGAATGAACCATTGTTTACCACAAGACAGACTGGCAGACATATTCTAACATCCAGCACTGTGAACACAATACTGCTTGTTCCTTCCTGGTTCATTACGGTAATTTATGCTATAATGTCTTAGCCGGAGGTTCTGATGCCATAGTTTTTGTCTGGAGCTGCTCTTCATCTGTCTCTAGATTTGGATCCACTTTTTCCTGTATATCTGATTTTACAGCATGGAGTGCATAGTTAATACTAGTGCTTTCAGTCCAGCTCCAGGACCCAAACAGGGGGTTGTACAACATTCCTTTCACTGTCTTGACTAAAAAGCCATCTGTAAGAAAGGAGAGAGAGACAGCATAAGGAGACTATTCTTTAAAAGGACCTAATATCCACAGTAAACATATGCAAAATTTCCTGTAATGTCATTCTGGCACAATGGTGGTGTTGTCTCAGTAAACTGCGAGCCAAAGCAGCATTAGGAACAGGTTTTTAATCTTGATGCTATCAAAACATTCAAGAATGTCCATCCCAAGTAAAATGTATCTTGCTGAATACAGTGCTATAGATTCAAATTAGCACCTGGATGATTATTTTTGAATTGTGACTAAAACACTTGCATTAACCCAAACCCATAGTCGAAACAAAATACCTATCTTTAGAAAGCTGATGTTTAAAATCATTTTTAAAGGACACCTACAATTTACACACCAAGATTTTACACATCAGATGATCCAATAGTAAGTGTTTAGGTGTATATCTACATGTTCCCGTGTGTGTATATACCACTTCATCATTTAATTGTCAACCCCCTCCCTCCCCCAAGTGGGATAAACACTGTTAGCCAAACTTGCCACTTGTAGAACAGTGCACTTGGCCCCTCCCCAACCCCATGATATCATACAGTAAATCTTCTCACTGATGCTTTAATTAACATAAATTCCTAAAGCAGAATCCCTTCTGAAAAGACACTTTAAATGCAACCTACAAAATTCAGGGTGAAAACGGGACACCGAAAAAGAACTAACAAGGCCCACCTATGTTCACTCGGAAGAAAGTCCTATTTAATTCAATAAGGCTCAACCCCAGGTAAGTGGGGTTAGAACTGCAGGACTCACTTCTGACAAGGATAAGATGCAGCTCTTCCCGACACCTTCCCCCATTTAATTATTTACAGTCATTCTTCGCCACTCTTCATCAAAGGATTCCAGGGTTGTGGGTGTAAGTGTGAACAAATTCACAAAACTGTCTTTCACTTCCTGGTGTGAGACTGGGGGGTCTTTTGATTTAGTATTTCATCCACCTTAGATTCCCCCTACCCATTGACTACATATGATTACTCTGTAAAGCATGCTTGCTTTATGCAACACCTGTATCACAGTCAAGGTCAGCTAGCAGCCATACTTGAAGGAAGTTACTGACTGTGTCCTTTCATTGGGGTTTAAACACTTACTTGACTCTAGGAGCCTCTCTAGCTCCTCTGGTGGTATGAACTTCTCCCAATCATGGGTGCCTGTCGGAACAATGCCCAGTACTCTCTCAGCTACCACAATGCCAAAGATATAGGATAGCTGTGATTTGTTGATTGTAGTAATAAATAAGGAGCCTTCCGGCTTAAACAACAACAGCACAAGTGTTAGCACATCTGTCATGTATACACAATATAACTAGCAGCATCCAGTTAGTGTGTTAAAATTAGGATTGTCACCAAAGTAAAAAAAATAAATTGTGGTACAAGCTTAAATTGATTTTTTTTTTTACAGATTTCCCAGCCATTGTAGCAGATACCATCTTAGAAAAAGCATTTCCTTACATGTGTGCATATTCTTCTTCAAATATTATTCTTGCCTCCAGTTTTCTGGAATAAAACTATTTTAAAATTCTGCCATCCCTACAAATACTGGCACCTTTCTTGCCAATCACCAGATTTCTAATTGGTGAAACTAGCCCATCAGTCAAGGAATGTAGCCCTAAACATGTAGGCCTAGTCAAAACATATTTGCGTGGGTCAATTCAAAAACAGGTCTCATCAGAGCTGTTTGAATTTGCAGTATAAGCAATGCAATTTATACTGAAGCCAAATTCAAATTTATTCATGTTACTATGGTTCTGAGATTGGTATACAGAATATCTGTTAAGCGTTACTGCAATATTTTTGTGCACTAATCACTGTTTGGCTTGTTTCTATAAGAAAACAATCTAGGCCCCATCTGCATTCTACATTCAAAGCAGTATTGTATCACTTTAACAGTCATGTCTTTCCCCCCAAAATCCAGGGAACAGTAGTTTGTTAAGGGTGCTGAAAGTTGTGACAAGGCTGCTATTCCTCTCGCAGAGTTATAATTCCTAACGGTTTAACAGTCTAACCCCTTTTCGCAGGGAACACTGGGAGTTGTAGCTCTGTGAGGAACAGGGTGCCACAAGCCACAAGGTGGGGTTATGTGATCAATAAACTACTATTATTTGCCCTGGCCCCTTGGGATAAATAGAACTCAAAATATCTACTTATTTACTGTGCATTTTATATTTTATTTCCTTCATGTTTTTAGGTAAACTTAACAGATCTGTACCCAGAACCCATTCATTGTCTGGTTCATCTCCTCAGCAGGAAAAAGTGCAATATTCTAAAGGTTGTGTTTGTTTTCAATCTGGATAAGTTGAATCAATAAGGGTTGCATAAAATTAGGCTCTTTAGCACAGAGCAAATCAAAAAAGGAAACCAATGCAAAACATTTCTTATAATCAACAGCTCAATTTTACAGTGCAAATGATTCAGCATTCTTTTTTTGTTTTCTTCCAACTCACTTTTAACACTTTGCTGCAGCACCTGATAAACATTTCCACATCAGCCACATGTTCTACAACTTCAGAAGCTACAATGACATCAAACGTGTCTGATGCCTCTTCCACAATATCCTCCAGCGTACAGGATTTGTACTGTATTCTCTTAGCCAGGACTGGATCAAATGATTTATGCAGTTCTGCTGTTCTAATGCTGTCTTCCAGAGGATCAATCCCAGTAACCGAAGCTCCCAGTCTACCTAGAGGCTAAGACCATAGACACGTTAGTCTCTTCTGCTTAAAAATAATAGAATATGTAACAAAGTTGTTATTTGATTAGAAGGAAGTTACTGAAGAGCTTAAAGTAAACTCTGAAGCTTCCTCCCTAACATCTACCCTTTTGGTGTCTCTCTACGCCCCCCCCCCCCCAAAAAAACACCCTACTGGAATAATAGAAGGGACAGGTTTCTAGGTTGATTAAGGAGAACAGATCGTCATAAGCATAGTTGCAGTTTAGACTGCCAATTATAATAAATAGCTAATTATTTTGTCTTCTGGAATCTGTAGACCACAAATACACACTATGAAAAGTAAGGCATGCATAAGGCTTCAATCCTGTCAGCACCTACTTGGAAGTAAGGATCACTGAACACAGTGCAATATAAAAGTAAAAAAAAAACTTTGTGGAAGTTCCAGCAAATTAGGGAACTTCAACCCTTTCCACAAAATCAGTTGAAGTGTGTTCCAGCTCACAGTTTAGCTCTACAGCTAAATTCTGCATTTCCAGCAAGAACAATAAATACAGTGGAACCTCTATTTGCGACCATAATCCATTCCGGAGGTCCGTCCAGAGGTCAAAACGGGTCGCTGGGAGAGGTGCCATTGTGTGCAGGCGCAGATTGCCTGTGCCCGTCCGTGCGCATGTGCGAACGGTGATCGCCGCTCCTGCGCATCCGCGAACGACGGCAAACCTGTCGGTTACTTTCGGGTTTGCCGCAGTCATGACTTAGAATGAGGCGGTGGTAAGTAGAGGTTCGACTGTATGTGCATCGGCACACACGCCCTACCACTTTGCTTTATTGGAGGATCTTAATCTAAAAAATACAATAATGAACTAATAGAGCAGATTGCAAGAGAGACTTGTAGTTAAGCAAGTACTTGGAAGAACTAAATAAGCACTATTCAAAACTTCAGTGCTGTGCTACTTCAAAACAAAGGGTCAGGGATAAGAAAATTTATTATCAAAGGAGTAAGCCCTACCTCAGTTAACAATCCACCACCGCAGCCAACATCCAGGATCTTCACACCAGAGAGAGGGCTTCCAGGCTGATGATCACTTCTCATATTTAAAACAGTATCTCTTACACAAAGTACAAAATGAATTATATTTTAATTGTGACCGTCCACCAGTAAAGAGCTTTTAGTTGATCAACTACACTTCCATATTACCAAAGCCTCAAAACGTTTGCCTTGTTGGGCTTCCTGTTTCGGGTACTGAGAAATGGCTGACTCCCATATGATCGGACCTCAGCCGTGCCAGTAATTCAGGGGTGATATGGGGGTAATTAGCCCTGGCAGACTCCCCAGGGTGGGGGAGGACTGTCTCGTAGACCCGCAGATTGTCCGAGATTGTCAGCTTGCATCAAGGTGCAAGCAGCAGGACACTGGGTCCCAGAGCACGACACAGCTGGCACTCTCCGAAGCCACTCTCATAGCCAGAAATATCTGTTTGATAAAATAATTAGATTTGGACAATTAGATTTGGTCGTCTTTTGATCTTTGCCTAACAGGAGAAGATCAAATTTTTGCTTTTCTGGGAGGTCAGCGAGCCTTGTCAGCAGTGGATCAATGGTCTCTCTACGTCCCTCTTCATAAAAGGGACATCTAAAAAATAAGTGCTCTGGGCTTCCTATCTCCCCCAATGAACTGGCGTATATTCGCAGAGGATCAGTGGGGCTATTCCTCAGGGGAGCAGATTCAATGTCAGCCATTTGTAGATTGATGTTAGGCAGATATAAGCCTCCACTCTCATCATCCCCGTTTCTAGTCTAACCCATGCGTTTGAATCGCATCTGGGGACATGTAGGAGAGCTCTAAGGAGTTTGGATTGAACTCTCTCAAGGGGGGGAGAAAGCAGAGGAAGGCGGGCCCAGAAAGGATCCATAAAGGAGCTGTGCCAACGGTCTGGCCTTGTATAATTTTAGGGCCGCGGGGATGAAAAAGCCCCCTTGGGCTCTAAAAAATTTAAGAATACAGTTTGCGGTTTTTTCCACAGAGCTCCCAATGGAGTTTATGTGAAGTTTGTTGGTCCCTGAAGCCTGTACCACCATTCCTAGGTACTTATAATTTGTGACTTGTTCTAATTTGTGGCCTTGAAGTTCCCAGCTTCTAAGCTTTGGTTTCCCCCCGAAAGTGAGTATCTTGGTCTTTTGATAGATAATTTTGAGACATTCAGTTTCACAGTATGCTGCGAGCTTTCTTAGTGCTCTTTTGAGGGGTTCTAGATAGGATTACCGCATCATCGGCATATGACAGGACCGAAATATGCCGATTTGCGCAGCTCCAGTTGTAATAGCTTTGCACTCAGTAAATATTTAAGCTGAGCAATACAAATGAAGACACCTCTTCTCTAAAAGGTGATGTATTACGATTTTCAGATTCCCAGAAGTATGTAAAAGCTGACCCATTCCAAAACCTTACCTAATAAATGGCACTCTAGTATCATTCATAGAATGAAGAGCTGCATAATCTCCATGCTCGTCCCACCACTTATGTGCCAGGAGTTGGAATTTTTTCATCTCCTTTGGATCGACTGTTGTTTGTGACATGCTGTAGTGTCGCTCTGTGAGTAACCTAAATATCAAAGGTGTTATTACATTAGGTGGCATAAAAACAGGGATCAGCTAGCAAAAATTGATTTTAGAAGTGCAACAAGAAGTTCCCTTTATGGAAAAGGGAAAATAAATTCAGATTACAGTAGGACCCCACATGATCGTTCCTTACATTGAAGGCTAATGTATTTGGGAAATAGTTTTATCAATGGCTAATAAACACAACAGCTTCATGGAATCTCCGTGTTCTCTGAATACCAATACCATGCCTCTGAATACCCATTGGTGGAATACGAAAGATGGTTTTCATGGCCTGCTTATGAACTTCAAAAAAATCTAGCTAGCCACCCTAGGGTTAGTTGGGCCCTTGATTTGAATCAACAGAGCACTTATTCATGTTGACAAAGTCTAGCATGCACAGACCCAATTATATCTATTAGAGATTACAAACTATCTGACCTATGTAGAGACAAATAATTCACAAATCACATCCAGTAATCCCAGAGGTAGATGTGCAGAATCCTGCTGTCCAGTTGTATATAAATTATGCCTTACCAACACATAATGATCCTTTTGTTTGAATAAAACAAATGGCTGTCCATTAGCAAGGTTTGCCATGCCACTACGTAAAACATTGGTGGCAAGGACACTAACATAGTGGCACAAAAATGTGCTTTATGCTTACAATACAAAGGCACAAGTGCCCAGAATGCTACTAGTTTGTAGGCCATGTACCAAGAGAGTTACAGATTACACTACTTATTAAGAAATGTATGAAAACCATAACCCCCTCCACACAAAAAACCCCACAACTTTCATTTTGAACTGAGTCGATCATTATGAAGTAATCAGAAAATACAGAAAGTGTGGGAGGTTATTATTTTTGTTTATTACTATGTTATGCATTTTTGTGTTTTTATAATGTAAACCACTCTGTGATCCTTGGATGAAGGATGGAACAGAAATTTAGTAGATAATAATACTCACATTGTGTTCCTTGCTTGAACCAAACTAACAAATATATGATATTTTAACTGATTTTTACACCTCTTAAGGAAGGGTATTTGGACTATTTGAGGAGGCTGTCCATAGCGATTACCTGGAGAGAGAGAGGTAAAGCAATTTTTGTTGTAAGCTTCCTGGCCCAACCATTTTTAAAACTGCTAAGAATCCCCAATACATCTGAGTTTCTAGCTGAACAGGTTAGCACCTATCTTCTACAAACAATGGCTGCAAAGGGTTGGCTCATCACACCTTGTCTCCCTATTAGAACGATATGTAACATTTTGGAGTTATTCCAGCAGCATATAATGCTTTGCACATTTTCATAATTAGTCTCAGGAATCAGATTGTTTTAATCCAAAAAGGCAACCATGTGTTACCACAGTTATACATTAGTTATGTTTGTGCCACTGCTTTTTAATGGGCTAAAACTACTATGTGCACCAAGAGCTCATTTTCCCATATTAACATGCCATTGCTATAAGATGATCTTTCACTCCTCATCTAATATGGTGCAAGAGTCAAGAAAAGGCCCTTTTCGGTGGTGGATCCTTGCACCTTGGGATCCTTGCACATGCATCTCGCCTCATTTCTTTACAGATCCAAGTAGCTAGCAAATACAGTTTTTCAGTGGGCATTTGGAGGAGATGAGACCTGATTGTTGCTGTGATGAAAAACTGTTATTCAGTGATTTGTTGTATGTTTTTAATAAATTTTACATGTCCTTATTTACTTGCTTTGATTTTAAACCATCCTGTGGCCTGTACAAAGATGACAAAAATCATCTTAATAAATACACAAATACTGTCAGGAACACTACCTCGATGGTGAAAGATCCACACCCTCACACTCCAGTGATAATTTCAATGCAAACTTAACATTCAATAGAATAAGCTAGTGACATGAGGATCAGACAACCTGGCTGGGGCTGTGAAAATTCATCCAAAGTTAGATGACAAAGCTATTTACCCACCTTCTACAGCATTAGCAGCACACCCTAGCACCTTGCAAAATTGCATAAGCAGCAAATCGAGGTCCCTGTTCCCACATAGCTGCCAAGTTTTCGCTTTTCTCACGAGGAAGCCTATTCAGCATAAGGGAAAATCCCTGTAAAAAAGGGATAACTTGGCAGCTATGTGTTCCCAAGGACCTTACAATCAACAGACAGCGGGGAAACACTACAATGGCAGGGTCAGGCAAATGCCACGAAACCTATCTACCGGTAGAGCTTCGGCTGTAATCCGTGACAGCTGAAACAATGGGATAAAAGGAAAAGTTAAGCTCACCAGGCATGAATGCAACAGGTGCTGTTATCTGCTATGTCAATTGGTAGGCTGCAGCAGATTGTAATGAAATGCTTTGAAGTCACTTCAGCAGCAGATTTTTTGGGGGGTGGGGGGGATCAGCTCCCCAAGCCTTTTACCGGAGCAAAGGTGCCAATTCCGCAGGGATAACAGGGAGCCACCCAGCCGGAGATACGTACGGAAGAAGCCCGTTAGCATGCAAGGACACTGAAGGTAGGGCAGGACCCCAAAGCCACGGCGAAGCGCAAAGTTACTCACAGGAACTCAGGGTGCGCCGGCAAGCCGCCCAGCCTCCCGCCATCTCCCAGCGGGAGACCCACAGCCGCCTGGCCCGGCTGAGACAGCCGCTCTGCCAGCCCTTCATGGCTCAAGCTGATCTCCGTGCCACTCTCAGGCGGGGCTCCACCTCCCGGCCTCTGCACCTACCAATAGGGCTCGCCGTTTCCAGCCGCAACCCGCGCCCAGCTTCCGGTTCCGGCGAGAAGAGAGGCGGCTTCCCCTTTCTTTCTTTTCATGAATAGCGGCACGGTCCTCCTGAAAGGCCGCCGGGGGAAACAGCCCTGCAGCAAAGTCAGACTGTAGCCCTGCTGGCGGGTGGCGAGGAAGCCGCTTTTTTGAGCAGTTTACTTGTTAGTTCATTTTTTTAAAAAAAATTATATTTATGTACCGCTGTGTCATTAAAAAACAAGCAACCACACGCACCCAAATCGGTTAGCAGCAACAAAACAAAAAACCATACAATAAAAGACAAATAGGAAAAAGTTAAGAACACAGGCATCAATTAACTACTGTGGGAAGGATGCATTCTTAATTGCCTGCATAGGCCTGAATAGAGAAGTTTACACCAAGGCTGACACAGAAGGAGCCTGCTGAATAATGGCAGATAATTCCACAGGACTGGGCAGATGACACCAAAGGTTCTGTTTGTCATTGTCCAACAAGCCACACCAACTTGGGGAGTGACGATGATGCTTCTGCAGATCTCTGGGATATAAGGATTCGGGCAATTCCTGAGGTTCCCTGGACCTAAATTGTTCTGGGCTTGGAAATTAGTGCAAGAACCTTGAACCTGGTTCCATAGTAAGCAAGCAGTCAAAGCAGCTGTTTTAGTGATGGTGTCGCAAGTTCTTGACCAGAAGCTTCTGTCAGCTGCATTCTGCACCAGTTGGGAGTTTCCAAACCAGACCAAGGGCAGGTCGACATAGAACACATTACAGTAATCCAGTCTTGAGGTTGCCAAGACATGGACAACAGCAGCCAAGCTATCCCTGTCCAGGAATAACTATAGTTGGTGAATCAGACAAAGCTGGTAAAACGTTTCAAGGGGAGTGACTGTGTTTGAGGTCTTTGTCAGCAAAAAAATCAGTCTGTTATATCCTTTCCTTATTGCAAGGTTTCAATATAAGTTCATTTCGTAAAGGAAAGGGGAGACTAAAATGGCTGGAGCAACAGATGTGCATTTAACATTTGTACAGCAGGCTAATTTCACCAGCCAAGCACTCATCGAGTGTGAAGCAACACAAAGGGTGTGGCCTGTCCCCCAGACAGATGTTCCCAATTTCTGCCTTTATGGCTTGCACATGAGGGGAGAAAAAAACTTCTGGTTGTTTACAATCTTCTACATGGGATGGTTCTCCGTGGGACCTTCAACCTACAATAACTCTTCTATTGTCTCTTCATTCAGCATAGAGAATAGACTCTTATCTAGGCAACCATTATGATTCCACAAGCACTGGAATAATTGCCAGGGTGCGTAAGAGAGGTGATGAAATTGAGTATAAGAAGGTAGGTATTATATTGGCTTGGCTGGTGATGGCACAAGGCACTGAAACCCAAATAGGCCCAGACAGCTGCCTTCTCTCACTTCTTTGGTTCTAAGTCAATACGTTTACCATATTGTGTAGAAAAATTAATTATAGCTACAATAAAGGAAACTCAATTTACTTAAAGGCTCATTGTGACAACAGCTTGGTTCCACCATTCTCTCTGTGATGTGTTATAGACCATTAAGTAAAACCTATGAGCCTTTTAAATAGGAAGAGTATGCTCTCTTTATTGGCATACAGACATTACTGAAATTAGTGCACTTGTGTGAATGAAATTTCCACAGATACAGGGAGTGACAAATCCAGCTGGTGTGGTATATAAAAAGCTTCATGCACAATCTTGTTTACTTAACAAATAGAAGTCTAGTTTTAAAAGTGGATGCAGTAGATCATGGAAAGCTGTACAGTACAGTACTTCATTTTAAAATAAATGGGAGCACTGAAAAAATCTTTGCCCCCAGTTTTAATTTTTGAACCCAATCTCTCAGATTCTTAGTTATCTAAAAACCAGTTTATCCTTAGAGCAGGGGTAGGCAACCTAAGGCCCATGGGCCGGATGCAGCCCATTCGCCTTCTCAATCCAGCCCGCGGATGGTCCGGGAATCAGTGTGTTTTTACATAAGTAGAATGTTTCCTTTTATTTAAAATGCATCTCTGGGTTATTTGTGGGGGCTGCCTGGTGTTTTTACATGAGTAGAATGTGTGCTTTTATTTAAAATGCATCTCTGGGTTATTTGTGGGGCATAGGAATTCGTTCATATTTTTTTCTTCCAAAATATAGTTTGGCCCACCACATGGTCTGAGGGACGGTGGACCGGCCCATGGCTGGAAAAGGTTGCTGACCCCTGCCTTAGAGCTTGTTTCTCTTCTTTCGTTTAAAACTACAGTAGGTTGAATTCATGGAGAAAGGGATGGGAGGACTCTGGACAACATAATTCTTTGGTGCAGTTCTTTTTATGCAATGTTTACCTGGAAGACAAATCCTGCTGAATTTAATGGAACATTCCCAACTGCATATGCCATTGCATTCGTTAGGCATTTCTAAAGGGTAAGTTTAGTGAGCAGAATTATATTTTAAAACCAAAAAGCATAATACTGGGAACCCCTCATCAGAATGTCTTGACATTTTGAAGTTCACAAGAAGTCACAATGAGTTGTTTGGGATGGGCAGCTTGTATTTATAGTTTGCAAATACCTGTTTTTACAAGTTCGGTTCTATCAGCCAAAAGAACATCTCTCTAGGTGGTTAATATGTTGGCAAAAGAAGTTTAAGAACTGTCTTGTTTTTTAAAGTGAAACCATAATTCTAGTAATAAGTTGCAAGACCAGACCTAGTTATTTTTATTAACCTTCTGTATCACAGAGTTATTTAATGGTTTCTACTGCAGAAGTTATAGAGTAATAAAACAAATGAATCCAAAATAGATTCTAGCTTCTCTAACCATATGAACCATTATAGAGTGTGCTTTTGAACACAGAAGTACGATGTTGAGGAATAGAGTTTCAAAGCTACAAACTCACATCATACATGTTGTTTACTTGCACTTTGCTACTATTTGTGCTTGGCTAGTATTGGTATGTTGTACAATAAGAATTATGCATATTTTAGTCACAGACAGTAGGATGATAATTCAAGAAAAAAAATTTAAAAACAAAACCCTACAGTTCATTTCAACAATTCTTTTGCCCAGGGACTGACCTTGAATTATCCAAGGAGGAAATTAAAACACTGAGAAAATTTAAAACTGACAAACTGTTCAGTATTTTACAAAAGTGTATTGTAAAAAAAAGGAATTTAAAATAAATTAAAATACAAGAATTTAAACGAAAAATGAACTAAAGAACTTTATTGACATCACAGTACATTCAATAGCAATTTTAAGAACATTACAGCTGAAAGAGAATGGCATATTTCATAGTCTTAGTAAGCACTACTAAGGAAAAATGTAAATACAAAGAAATCCTAGCAAGTACTTAACTCCGAGCAGCGTTTCCCAAAAATACAGCTATTTACAGATTACTTTTTTTAAAAAGGAGGGTTCAGCTTTCACCTACACAGCCACAACTGTAGCCTCTATAATGAGCCTCTATAATGAGACAAGCCCTTAAAAACTCATGGAATTTTTAAATCGTATGACTAGTGCCATTAACATTCCTCAGCGTTTACGACGTGGAGGAGTCATTGATCTGAAAAATAAAGAGAAAGGGAAGGAAATTAAAGGGGAAAAGAACTATCAAAACCACACACACGTTAGGCTTAAAAACTTAAATTTTCTTAGTTGGAAATAAATGCTATCAAAGTCGTTCCCATCCGCCGCCACCCCCACCCCACCGAGAATAATCTAAAGAAGTTAGCTTAACTTGTAAAATATATAGTTTCAGGCATGATGATGAACAAAAACAGAAATAAATACATAAATCAAACAAGATACTTAAAAGAATACTACCTTGATCGTGATTTAGACTTGTGTTTGCGGCTTGCCTTCTTACCAGACCTTTGAGATTTCTCCATGGACCGCGACCGACTATGCTTTGCTTTCTTAGACTTCTTTTCTTTGCTGCTGCCTGGTGATTCAGAACTGCTCCTTGTGCTAGATTCCGAACCTGAGTGCTTTTTGCTCTCTTTGGTAGAACTTTTCTTGCTTTCCTGCCTAGAATCATGCCTTAATGTTTTTGAGGAAACTGAATCGCTGCGAGAGACCGTTCTTTCACTATCTCTTTTCCTCTTTAATCTCTCATCATGATTGCCAGCTTTACTGTCTTTTTCTTCTTTTCTCTGTTTCTCTTTGCGCTTCTCCTGGTCTCTCTCCCTCTCTCTGTTCTTTTTTTTGTCTTTTTCTAGGCTCCTGCTGCGTTCCTTTTTCCTCTCCTGAACTTTACTATCGTGGCTGTGTTTGTGCCTGTTTCCACTTTCACTTCTACGCTGGTCCTCATTTTTACGCCTATCTCGACTCCCACTACGAGTGGAAAGGCTAGCAAGTCTATCCCTTGAGTGACTATCACTTCTACGCCTCTCCCAGTTTCGGTCATGGGAAGGACTACGATTTCGTCTCCTCTCCCCCCTGTCTACACTCCTATGTCTACTAGATCTCCGCCTTTCTCTTACCTTGCCCCTACTCCTGCTCCTCTCTCTCCTGTTTCTGTGAGAATAGCTCCTGCTTCTGCTGCGCCTAACCTTATGTGAAGGTGATCTACTGTGGCTATGCCTCTTTTTCCTTTTAGGGGAAGAAGAATGTGAAGAGCTGCGGCTGCTGCCAGAGCTACTGCTATAGGATGAACTAGAGGCTGTGCTGCTGCTACTACTGCTGCTACTTCTGCTGTTGGCACTCGAGCTACCACTGCTTGAACTTTTTGACCTACTCCTCCCTAGTCTCTCTTTTTCTTTAACCTCTTTTTTGGGTTCAGCATCTGGTGTCATTTGCTTTGGAGATTTTTTCTTTTCACTGAACACATCCACCTCCACCTCTTCTTTTGCATCCTCTGGTGGTGAACTGTTTTGCTCTTTACTGGTGAGTTCACTCATCTCTTTAGCAATTTTCTCATTATGGAGCCTTTCTTCTGCAAAAGTAAGTGCATAAAAGAAACAAATACAAAAATCATGCCAAGCGAGATAGCAAATACACAAGAAATCTCTCCCTATCATCCACTAATGGCCAGTGTATCAACAAGGCAGCATGGTATAACATTACTTCTTTTATATTACTTCTTTTCTGTAGCTATTTGAAAGTCAATGGAGCTTATTTACAAGTGAACATGAATTAGATTGGGTTGTTAATCATCAACAATTTCCTTTTTAATAGGGTTTTGAAGCAAGTATATAAATGGAACCTAAACAATAATAACAATAAATATCTATGAAATATCTGTGTTGCCATGGGCAATTGTAAACTGGCAGTCTCATTGAATTCAGAGGAATCTTTGTAATATGCGTGTTCCTGGAATCTCTGTACTGGAAAGTATGTGCCTTTCCCCAAGGATTTCTTCATGCTATAGCTAATTCTGCCTCTATTCTATCCAAAGATTCTAGCAGATTCTTTACTTGGTAAATTCTGGATGTGAGCCAGTCCTTGTGTGTCCAACTCTTAACAGGTAGATCTTAGGAATTACAATGGCCAAGGCCTCTGCTTATGAATTTTTACTATCTGTGTTATTGACAGAGGTGAGGTCAGCTAAAGATAAAACAATCTGGAGTTGTGAACCAGTATCAAAGCACAGAGAAAATACCAAATTCCTCAATTACCTGTAATGTACTCTATAGCTCAGGCTTGTGTACATGGTGCATTATTCTGCGCAAGTTTACGTTCTTATTTCCATTTAGCTTGGCTCCCAGGTTGCAAGTTAGGGTACAAGCTGGCACATAAGTCTGAGAGGTTGAAAACCACCGCTGCTGTCATCAATTCTGAACCAAACACACATCCTACCTTCCAGCTGTTTCTCTAGCAATAGCTGCTGTTCTCTCTCCTTTCTCCAAAATGCTTCTTGTTTTTGCCTGATTCTGTGTCGCAGTTCCTCGTCATCAGTATCGGATGACTCAGAGCCTCTGTCGCTCCTCTCATCGTCACTGTCTCCTGATCCATAACCACCCAGTCCACCTGCGTGCATAAAGCCTAGTCTATCACGAGGGAAGATTAATCCTGGTTCTTAATATTTCTGCAGGGCAAAGAGGAGAGTATATTGCCCATCTTTCACTTCTTCACTGAAGAAGCCACTTATTCTGGAGGAAGTGCCAAAGGTGGTTGACTGGATGTTCAAGGCCCACACATTTGACCTGTTGTTCAGTATCTGGTTTTACGTCTTCCGGAATAGCTTGCCATGTTTTCCAGCAAGCAATCGCTATGATTACATACTTTCCCGTTAAGTATATGGGTAAAAAAGCTCTTTACAGAGCCAGTACCAAATGCTTAGTGTACATCAGCAAGACCATATACACAGGAGTGCAGTGCCTAAGACCTATCCCTGAAGACATCTTTGCAATGATTTCAGCCAGCTTCAATATCCAGGGCTTTAAAAAGTCCCAAATGCCAATCAATTTTCTACTGTTCAGAAAAGACTGTACATTAAAGAGGTACAGGTATGGAATAGGAATGGACTTCTCTTCCCCCAAAAGATAGATCTGGAAAAACTAACAAGACTAGCAGAAAGTAATCTTGAACATCTGATACAGAAGCATTCTTACTTTCTTTTTATGTTCTCTTCAGTATTAGTTGACTAATACATTTAAGCTAACGTGAAAAGAATTTGTTACTAGTATGGTAGTAAAAATATTTAATATAACAGTTACTAAAATTGTATAATTAATGTTACACTGAGATTTCAAACATTTTTTAAAAATCTATTACATCTCAGAATGTAATTCTGAATTTCATATCCAGCATATCCCAATATTATACTAAGTGCTGGCTATGAGAACTCAAAATGTACATTTGTTGCGTGGATTGCTGGCAGGGCAAAATTGTAGATTTTTATTGGTTTCTTTTATCAAAACACACACTAATAGCTGAATTAAAAACAGGAGAAAAATTCCTCCAAATTCACTTTATTTAGATACTGTAGTAGCTATCTGGTGCAAAACATTTCATTTACAGGACAGGCTTACATTATGCTTACAATGGAAATAACACCACTGTACAATTTCATGTATTTCAATAGGTTTATTTGCAAGATAAGCCCTTTCTAAGAAACACAAAAGTTATCAGATGCTTGCATATTGCATTTTGGGCAGTTTCAATATATATTTAGAAATGCAAGCTAGAGCAATCTCCCCATTAAGTCCCTCTCAAAATTGGGAACATACTTACCAAGTCCAGTAAGGGAAGCCAATGCACTGGACTGTGCCAGCTGTTTTGCAGGAGCTTTGTATCACATCAACAACAGGAACAACATGTTAACACAAATAGCCACGATTTCATAGGCATGAGAGTCTATGGTATTGTTAAATCTACTACTATTGCTGTTTTGTGGAGGAGAGAAAAAACATTAAAAACGTAATCCATTGAAAACCCAATTATTTTCTGGCCACGAATGTTCAGAAATTTAAACTGTGAATTAATAGTGGATAGAGCAGTTTCTTATAGTTATACATTTCCAAGTTAATAAATTTCATCTGCAGACAGAACATTATAGAATTATTTACTCACAACTATATGGAATAAAGCTGCCTATTTTCGTAAAAAGAAAATAGCTGGCTAACAGTGAAAGTTAATTCATTCATAATTTAAGTATGCCTTAAGTTTTACTCAGTTAAATTTGAACTAGAATTATTTAAAATATGTAAAAATAAATAAATGTCATTCTATAGGAAAGAAAGAAATAACTGAAGTTAACTCACAATACACTGCACAGGACAATAGTATATGATTATTACAACTGAATTTTTGCAACTTTTCTTCCTTAACATACAGGCTGCTTTTAGGTACAGATACTATGGATTTAAATGTTCTAGGACATGCAAAAGGATATTTAATTAAAGTACTAGAAAGCCTAAGCATACCTTTTATTGCTTTACGATGGGCATCTTTAGCCACGTAATATATTTCTTCATTTGTGACATCTAGGAGAATTTCTGTCAGCAGCATTTTTGTCAGCAACATCTAAACAATTATAAATATAAAATCCCCAGTTCAAACACAATTCTCAGCAAACCCTTGCAATTCTATTTGGTTATTCATGTTATGAAGCATAATGGTTCCTTTACCCATGATTTATTGGAACTACTGAAGAAAGCATTGGGCCCATACTATATGCAACTTCTTACATGTTCAGCCACCAGCACCGTACTTTAAAATGTACCTATTTGTTCAGTATGCACAGCAGTTCACCTTTGCATTCAGTGATGTGTAGTCAAGTAATGAAAGCAGATGGAAACAGAGTTTGGGGGAGAAGAGCGCTACAATCACATTTCACATGCAGTACATATTTTCTTCTGAGTAAGAGAATCAAGATCCTTATAGGGACGAAGTTTGGGGGTGCCTGCTCTAGCCCATAACTTTACAAAAGGTCATATATGTCCACTTTTTTTTGCCCAAATTTGGTTTTATGTTCTTTCTCAAGCTGGTCAAATGTGTAGTTAAATGCCAATGTAGGTTGTGTGGATTTAAAGTTGGAGTTGACTGTCATCATATTAGGCTGTGCATACAACCATTTCGTTCTTGCCTTAATAGCTACTAGTGGAAGCACTAGCGGAGGCACAGAGAACTTGCTTGCTAGCAGGCTTGCTAGCTTTCTCTAGCTTAGCCCAAGGGGAACAGCTTTTCCTAATAACTAAGAGTGCAATTTTTAACTAACTAAGGACAGGTTGATTAAACTTTTTTTATTCAACTCAAAAAGGAATCCTTGCTTAATTTTTTAAAAAAATTGTTTTTAAGTAAGCATAAACAACAGGTGGCAGACACCATCTTTAAAGAGGCACCCCCTTCAATTCTGGAAAGGAGGGAATACCTCTCAAAAATTGCACTTGCTGCAAAATACATGTACACCATATAAAAACAGGGTGTTTTATGCAAACTCTTATTTTAATCAAATGAATTTTAACAAAAATTAATTAAATCGGTGTTATTTGATAAACCAACTATGATTTCTTTAAATAGAATGGCAGTCCTACTAATAAGCAAGCACATACAGCCATGGGCAATGAAGTGGTCCCAAACTCATCCATACCATCTGATACTCCTTTTCTTCCTCTGTCATTTCTGGTTCGCTTTGCTCCTCTTGAGGAGCTGGAGAGGGACTTCTACTGACTTTTCCACTACTTATAGCTTCTACGTTATCAAGATCTTCATCTTCTTCATCACTATCCTGTAAGAAAAAGGTTAGGAAATAGTTTAAAATACGAGTTAGAATTCAATGCAGAATTATTACAACTGTTCTGTCAGTGCAATAAACTTTTTCACTTACAAATTTACTTTTCTGAGGTAACCGTGGTCCATCTTCTTCTCCTGGGTGGGCATTTTCCTTTTTTTCTTTCTTAGACAATTGAGAACGCTGCTGCTCCATTCTCTCTTTCTCTAGTTTCTTTTGCTTTTCTCGTTCCATCTTCTCTAGGCCCTCACGAATCCAAGCAGGCAGAGTTCGGCGTTTAACAGCATCTAAATATTCATACAGAAAAGTAGTTTCTTAAAAAGGAACCCATTCATTTTCTTTTTAAGCTCATCAGATGATGGATGGGTTAGGATGTTTCACGGGGAAAAAGCCACTGTAACTTTCTAATTCTCTCCCTAGGCTAAACTAGACATTGTGGTGGCAAACACATAAATAGGAGTTGGGATGTGGCTAAGGTAAAGGTAAAGGATCCCTGGACAGTGAAGTCCAGTCAAAGGCAACTATGGGGTTGCAGTGCTCATCTCGCTTTCAGGCCGAGGTAGCCAGCGTTTGTCCACAGACAGCTTTCTGGGTCATGTGGCCAGCATGACTAAACCGCTTCTGGCGCAACAGACCACCGTGACAGAAACCAGAGCGCACGGAAATGCCATTTACCTTCCCATCGCAGCGGTATCTAGTCATCTACTTGCACTGGCGAGCTTTCGAACTGCTAGGTAGGCAGGAGCTGAGACAGAGCAAGGGAGCTCACACCGCCATTTGAAATCCAAAGCATAGGGAGGTGAAAGGGAAATCTCCTACCCATGCATTCTCTCTGAGATCAGCTCACTACATTTATTAAAATTAATATGATGAGGACATACCAATTTGAGGAGTCTCCTGTTTTGCAGGTAATGTGATAGGTGAACGCTGGCGATCTCTGAATGCTGGCCTCTCCCTTCGATTCTGAGGTGGTGCAGGAGGTGCTGGAGGACCTGGAGGGCCTGGTGGTCCAGGCTGCCAGTAAGGTGGATGAAACCCACCTTGAGGTGGACCAAAATTAGCCCCATGCTGAAAGAGTAATGAAGCTCATTTTCTTTCAGATCAATGCCACACATTTCCTAACTTTAATATTTGGTCTGCACAAGAATGCATAGCAGAAAGAAGTTGAATAGAAGCCCTTTTAATATTTTAAGGGACAGCCTATATTATCTAAACTGTGCAATTGACCGTTTCAGAAAAGAAAATGTGACTAGTCCCTTCTCATATCAGAATTCAGAAATAGGAATTTTGCGTTACTGTAACACAACAAAAATAAACAGGAAAAGTTCCAAGTCCCTTCCGTATTGGATGGGTGTTGGAAGAGAAGATTTAAGTAGATATATT
The DNA here is from genome assembly GCF_965207765.1 of Zootoca vivipara. Taxonomy (NCBI): domain Eukaryota; kingdom Metazoa; phylum Chordata; class Lepidosauria; order Squamata; family Lacertidae; genus Zootoca; species Zootoca vivipara. Next base: position 44,430,813 of record NC_142586.1, read on the forward strand.
AATTATATTAATTTCAACTACACTTATCAGTTTGATTTATAGTTCAAAGGAAAGCCACTGTAGCTGCAGTAAGCCAGCTGCTAGTTTGGGATATAAAGTAAAGGAACATAACATCTAAGTTTCTTTCTTTTTAAATCATACTTGCCCCCTGGTTATGAGAGTTGTAAATTAGTTTATGCTATCTCTGTTCTAAGGAATGGTGTGGTTTTTTGCTGCCTCTTACTGTTTAATTTCATTTTAATTGTTATATGTTGTACTTTAATATTTTTGTAAGCTGCCCAGGGAAACTATATAAATGTGCATGTGTGAGAACAATCTGCATAGTAATGTCTGGGTCAATCTCAGACATTCAATGTGTACATTTTTATTTGTGTGTAGAGCTTCAGCTGACCAATCTAACAATTACATTAAAGTCTGCAGCATTTTTTGCAATTTAAAAAGCCCAGGGGAAAAAACTTGTAATATCTACGTCTAATAAGCATGTGGGGATTTGACACAGAAGTGGAAAAGGAAAAAGAAAGAGCCCTGAAAGTCATTCTCCACTGATGTTTACTTTTAAAAAATCATTTACAACTTCGTATTTGACTGCCATATATCATACTTTATAACACTGTGTAACATCGACACACTGTTTATAATAGCAATTCAGAAAAGTGTGGCATGTTTAAGTACCACTGAAATGAATGGAGCTGGGCACTTCCTCTGAAAAGCCTAATCTAGAAAGCCCCCCCCCCCCCGCCGACTCAAAAGCATAAATGTGCACAGCGGTCCACACTGCTCACTTCAATCCGCACACCTAAAGAAATATACACTTCCAGTAAAATGAATGGAGATGCTTTTTCAGCTAGAGGTGTTCCTTGCACATACTGGAACTCTTGCCCAGGAAAAATAACAGAACCAGAGTAACTGGCTATAATTTTGGCCAGTTCTACGCTTCTAAATTACAGTATTTCAGAGAAGCTTAGCTGTGTGCAGGAGCACACAATTCATTTTGGAAACTGATATTGTGAGCATAATTCACCTTTATGAATCAAATCAAACTGGTGAGAGGTGGAAAAGAAATACTAAATCATCTAGGCTATCTTTCTAAATAGGCAGTTCCTTCTCAGAATACACGTGCTCATGTAATTAAGCATTTTGTTTTCTTTCATATTTTTCTCTTTTACACGAAACTTATTGTATTGGAAAATGAGGTGTTTTAACAACCAAAATATAAAGAGATGCTCACAATGCAGGTGGTTTGCAGATGACAAATTGTATCTGAGCAAACAATAAAACTTGTGGATTCTGTTGAAAATCAGCACTAGAGGCACAACTCCGTGGAATGGGCTCTGCATGCTTACAATATTTAAGCAAGAAATGTTTCACCTGATAGTCAAACTGGTTCACTGGGCCCATTGCAAAGTTATCAGGTGGTGGTCCCCCAAAGTTGTGATTATTCTGACTAAATATATGCCTGTTGTCAGGGGCAAATTCCCCACTGTCCTGACTGTTGCTGTCTTCCGACGGAGGAACAATATCCATTGGGCCTGGTGCTGGAGGAATCCATGGCTGCTCTGGAGGTGGATGAGGGGGTTGGTGGGGCATGCTCCAGTCTGTTTGGATTTAAAAATCAAAATGGTAACAACTCATTTTTTCCATTTCTTCTCTTGAGACTTTTAAAATAAAATCTTTAATGTAAAATACACACAAATATATACCTTAATAAAGCTACCATTAATTGTTTGTGACAATCACTGATACTCCTTCTTGATTTTTGTTTGCTGGCTACCGTAACTATACCATGAAATCAACCAAAATCAGGAAGATCTTGTCTTTCATCATCAATAACGTACTAAGAGCTAGTTGTGAACTTGAAAAAGGATCATGAAACAAGTCAGTGAGGAAGGACACTGTTCTTGGCTAGTTTATCCAAGTAGCTTACCATTTCCCTTAGCATATAGCTGTACTAGGCACACAGGCAGAACGGGGGGGGGGGGGGCGACGACTTTCAACTATACATTTCCATACTGTATCCTTTAGCAAGCTTAATTTGAAATACATATAAGAGTTTGTGAAACTGAAAAGTCCTTCGTGTACAGTAATGTACATTTGTAACATTTTAACAAATAACGTTAGCCCATTTGAAGCATAGAGGAAGAACAGTAGCAATTGCTGAAAAAGCACTAGACTTGCTGGTATGAAAAATCTCTGTATGAAATGCCTGTGAGGGAAAAGAAAACATTTTGATCTATAGATTGCTATCTGACCAGAGCCTGAATCTGACTACAGCTGGCTGATTAAGGCAGCATCTAGGAGCATATCACAGAGCACTACAAAGGGCAGAACTATATGCTCCAATTTAAATTCTGTGCGTTAACAGAAAAAATAATTCAAAGCCAATGGATTTGGATCTTGCAGTCAGCTTGCCTTTTCCAAGGATGCTCCAGGCTTAGAAAGATAGAACATATCAGTGTTAGAATCCAAAAGCAAAGAGGAATTAGTATTTAAAAACAAACCTGGCTGCCACATTCTGTTGAAGTTTGGATCACCCTGAAAGTTGCCATGGTTGTTTGGACCAGGCTCCATGCCTGTCATCTCCTGGCCATTTGGGATCATCCCTTGCTGTTCCACTACACTCTGCTGCCCCGACGCTTCTCGCTGAGCAATCCATGCTTGAGCTAATGCTGCCCAGTCAATTTGGCCTAGAAATAAAATTAGATTTTCAACATACAGGTTTCCATGGCAGAACTAGGAAGACTTATTTGTCAAGCTCCTCAGAACAGCACCTTATTCACATGTAGGAAGTACATTAAAAGCTTCCTTTTAAAAGTGTCCTTCACATAATTAATCTAACACTATGGTCTGTTTCAAATAAGGCAAATAATCATTAGATTTAGGCTGTAATCCTATATACACACACATAGAAATGAGCCCCAGTGAACACAGTGGGACTTCCTTCTTAAGACTGCACATTAAGACTACCAAAACAGTTCATTGTCCTATTACATTTTCTTCCAATCCTCCATTTCAAAAATATCTAATAAACAGAATTTGTCAGCTGTATTCAGAGAACGAAACCTGTACTGGTACTAATACTCCAGTTGCTATAATATACATACATATTTAGCATGCATACTTAAGCTTCAATGGATTTAGTGGAACTTATTCCTGAATACGTATGTAGGAATGGGCTGCAGCCCTGCAATCCTGAACACACGCCAATTTTAATGGGATTTAAAGATCTAAGCAGTCTACATGAAGGCTTGCAGCCTAAAAGGTTCAAATCGGCATCACACTTAAGTCAAGGGGAAAACTGCCAATGGATTTAAATGGGTGTGGTATGCGCCCGTTTTAAATTGCAGCCTATCTTTGTTCTCCCATCTCCCAAAAGCTTTTTTTTTTTTGAGGGGGAAATACTTTTCAGTCAGACAACCTAAATTTACTATCATTTTCAAGGCTGAAAGTTGCAATATTATTTCTGCGTACCCATGTTACACAAGTAGGATTCATTGTAAGTATTCTAGTAGAGCCCAGGTCTTTAGTTAGTGCATTCTGATCAAATTGAGGGGCACTGGTGCTGACCATAATAGTTTTAAAACACTACAACAAAATGTCAGCCAACCTACTTCAAGTCAACATACAAGAAATCAAAAGATAGCAAATAAAATACTAACAGTTGTATTCAACCTAGTGTTAAGTGTACAAGATTTTCCACTTGTGCAATGGGATTCTCACCCTCTCTCCTTCCCCTGCCTCCCCAGTTTACAGGGGTTCCCTCTATTTTTTGCAGATTTGGGGAGGCCGTGGGGTGCATGCATGGGAAGATAGAGGGAGAAAGTTTCATTGTGCTAATGAGAATCCTCGCACTGCTGGGATGTGTTAGTTGCATGCTGCCCTATGGAACAGATTAGCTTGATTAATTCTGTAGCAGGTAAAATATCATGTCCTCGTCAAATTCCTAAAATGCCGATTGGTGTGCTAGCTTGCATCTTGAAAGCATTTTTCCAACTATTCACTTACTTGGATCTTGCTGGTGCTGAAATGACTGCATCCATTGCTGCTGATTCAAAGGCCACTGTTGCCAAGGCTGCCCACTTTGATCCCACATCTTTAGTTCTTTATAGATTCTACATTTAATCAAAAATAACAGTTGATGTTTGAGTTGAAGCTTCATGTGTTTAGAGTCATTTAACTCTTTCAAAAGTAAAAAATTATATTTTAAAATGAAATTAACTACCCAAACATTATCTCAAACAGATCAAGTAATATTTCCATTTTGTTCCGATTCCTGGAAGCATCCAGAAACACTTATATGCCAGACAATTGCAAATAACAGAGTTGCCATTTCATATTGCAGGATTATAATCAGTTGAGAAACAAGTAAAAACTTCACTTCCAGAACTTTACACTTTCAGAAAACTGGTCAATTTAGATATTACATGAATTCCTAACAAAATTGTGAAGGGGAGGGAAAACCATGATAAACACTTTTGGGAAATAAATATATTGTGAAAAGATGTCCAGAAGAGTTGCCAAATCACAGGAGTGCCTCTTGGTGGTGGTTTTTTTTAAAAAAAAAAAACACCCAGGCTTCCAAAGAACCCCACCCCTATCAAGAAAAATTAATTTAGTCTCTGTGACTAGACAGATGATAACAAGTGTTCTCAAAGCACACTATGACTTTGAAGTGGCAACAAAAGCTAATTAATTATTGAGACTATAATGTATTATCATTTGCTTAAGTAAAGCTGCTACTGGGTGGGATGGGGTGGGGCATAGACCAGAAAGCTATCAATATGCTTAAGAGACATGTTCCTTAGAAATACTTCTGGATACCTACTGAAACATTCCTTCTAAGTAGGATTCAACAAATATTTGTAACACGTTTATTACAATTCAAGAGTGAAATTATTATTATTTTGTTGTAAATATTGCACACAAAGAGACAAACTCATACACATGAGAAAGTGTAACTTCCTTCCTTACAATTCTATGAACGCTACCCTAAGCAGTGGAAACTACTGAAGGAAATACATATTTCTATTGTCCCAAGCAAACATGCTGGACCACTTTTTCTCATTACCAGTCTGCTTGATCACTAAGGTCAGCATCTGAGGCTCTTTCCCGTGTGCTTCAACATTGTATAGTAAGGCATATGGCTACCAAGTACAAAAAGAGAATCACCTGTTCACTGTTTACATGCCAACTTGCCTGTGGAATGTTCTCCCCAGGGAGCCTCACCTGACATTCACTTTGATGTCATTTTGGCACGAAATATTTCACACACACCCTTCCAATTTTCCAACATATTTATTACACTCCACTGAATTTATTATTATTATTATTATTGTATTTGTGTGTTACATTACAGTATTGAAATATATTGTTGTATTATTTTCTAAGCTGCTCTGGGAATATATCCAGCATGGAAGGTGCTTGATATACATCTTAGAAATTATATATACTGGATACGAAGAACCATGAACAAGAGATTTGAAAAACAGCTTGCACAAAAATTCATATATAATAACAGGCAAGGGGAAGAATTCAACATCATACAGTAACATGATTTGTCTTGCCAGATGGAATGCTCCCCTCTAACACCCCCTAGCCAATATTGGGGGGCACACAGTGGAGAGAGGGAGCCCTGTTGCACAAGCAGAAGTCCTTGCAGAGGGCTTCCACTGATGAGACTCATTCATACATTGAATCCCACCCTTGGTTTATACTATAGTAGTTCAGAAGCATCCACTAAGAGGCTGCAGAAACTCTTGTGCAAGCAGGTGAATTTACTTTCACTTTCTTTGCACAACATTCCAGTGTGAGATGGAATACAATCTTTCCATAAACAGTAGGAAGCCACCTTCAAATCCAATCACTTGGTTTTGCCTTCAGTGTTTCACAGAAGCCCTATAGCAGGAGTAGTCAATAAGGTACCCTCCAGATGTCAGACTCCAACTCCCATCAACCCGACCAATGGCTATAATGGTTGGGGCTGATAGGAGCTGGAGTTCAACAATGTCTGGAGGGCACCACTTTGCCTACCCCTGCCCTAGAATATTAGAGTACTAATCTATATGCGTTAGTAAGACTGGATTTGTTTCCACTTGACCGAATAGGAAATACTTTACTAGACATAGGAATAGGAATAGAATAGGAAATACTAGATCTAGACATATTGTCCCCTCATGACCTATCCCTTCCATCTTTTGCCTTGTTTCTGAATGCCCTGCTCTTCTGGTGCAGCTAAGATACAATATTCCAGGCTTGAATTTTACAAGGGGGAACCCCAATTCCTTCTGATGCAGTTGAATTTAGAATCTAGAAATACTGTACGCTAATGTTCAAACCATTTATATATTAACTATATACCTATAGGTTTTGGATTTTTAAACTTTTTGAACAAACAGAAGTGACAATGAACAATCATATGATCATTTAGTACACAAGAAAAGTTATGCCATTATGTATTTATGGTACACATAAAATGTCTCACAGAACTATAAAATAGGTCTCTCCTTCATAAGTATTGCTGAATTCCAAATGATGTGAAATTTGAAATACTAGAACTCATTCCGCTGTCTTACCAAAGTAAATTCCAAAGTAAATTCTAACAGATTGTTATTGCCTAGTTTTTATTATGTTTTAATCCATTAGAGACCAATATCTTACATATATTAAGAAAAACAATTATATTTAATGGAATGTACTTCCTAATAATTTTGGGATGTTTTCTGTATCAGAGCATTCCAAACATAAATGAAAAAGTTGCCTTTTGATTCTTGGCATCTCCTCTATTTACCTACCCTTCTTGTTGTATATAATTTCCAGGTGGAAAGTGTCAGTACAGAACCACTGTAAAGCAACACTACTTGCATGTGGCCCCACTTCTCATACATTCAGCTGAGATGGCACTGCAACAGAATAATGATGAATGAGTGGCACAAGACCCCCCCTCTCCTCCATGTGTAACTGTCTCATCTGCTTAAGTTTGCATGGAGACATATTAATGTGACTTTTTCCCTTCAAAAAGCAGGGGACGCTCACAAGTCAAATGGGCATATGCAGAGGGCCAAGTTCACACTAGAGACTGTTTATGTGTAGGTGAGGAGCTGCCGACATTGTTCCTCCACTGCTAAACTATTTTAGCATGAGCCAGACAGTAAGTTTTCATCTATAAATATTCCCAAAATATGAATCATTTTCTTCTTCTGTACTAGGTGTAGGAAACCTTTCACCCTCCAGATGTTGCTGAACTACTACTTCCATCATCCTTAGCTATTGGTCATGCTTGCAGTGTTAATGGGAGTTCTAGTTCAGCGAAATCTGGAGGCCCAAAAGTTCTCCACATCTGTTCTAGATCTTCTATCATTTGTACATGCATTATTTTTCAGTGTTCTAAAAAAATGATGCAATAGATACCTTTTTTATCTCAAATGCTTTACTTCTATTAATAAAAGTTTCAAAATTATTCTTTCTGCCTTTGAACTTGCACCCCGAAGCTGGCTTCCAACTCTCAGCAGATGTGACTATGTGTGTAATTTCAGTAAAGGACTGAAAACAGATGAGCAGTACATACTAAACATGTGTGACTCCAACACAATCTCACATATGTACTCTATATAGAAGAGGCTGTAATTTCCTTTTTGTTACTAGTAAAGGTAAAGGTAAAGGGACCCCTGACCATTAGGTCCAGTCGTGACCGACTCTGGGGTTGCGCGCTCATCTCGCATTATTGGCCGAGGGAGCCGGCGTATAGCTTCCAGGTCATGTGGCCAGCATAACAAAGCCGCTTCTGGCGAACCAGAGCAGTACAGGGAAACGCCGTTTACCTTCCCGCTGTAGCGGTTCCTATTTATCTACTTGCATTTTGACGTGCTTTCGAACTGCTAGGTTGGCAGGAGCTGGGACCGAGCAACGGAAGCTCACCCCGTCATAGGGATTTGAACCGCTGACCTTCTGATCAGCAAGCCCTAGGCTCAGTGGTTTAACCCACAGCGCCACCTGGGTCCCAGTTTGTCACTAGTACCATGCTACATATCCTATGTTTCACTAAGATCTTCAATAGGTGCCCCCATCATCTGAGATGCAGCGGGTAGCTAAAGAAAACAACCTACGGTACTTATTTTTCTTACAATTGGAGTGGATAGCCCTCCCATTGTAGAATGCTGTACCCAGGGAGCATTGCCTGAAAATGCAATGTAATTTCATGAGTAAGCAAATACCTATTTTCTGTTCAAGTCTTTTAATCCTATCTACATTACTTTTGACCTTTGGTGTTTGCTTTTATGCCATTTGTTTACACTATGGCTTTTTAATGTTTTTAATTTTAATCTTTTATAAGCTACCCTGGAAAACTGTAGAACAGATTTGACCTGAACTAAAATCTATTTATTGGAAAACACTATTTCCCCTAATTCTCAGAGACACCAGTTGGACTACACACAGGATCATATGCAACAAGATACCTTCCTTGATTTCAGACATTTAACAGATATATTTTACTTTTAAAGCCAAACTGGCCCTTTATATTTTATATTTATATTTCTTTAACTAATATCATATGCCTTGTATATGTCTATTTTGTCCTCTATTAGGCACAATGAAAATTCCAACAAGCAAAATGTTGCTGAGAAGCCATTAAAGCATTCCCAGAACACCCATCACAGTATAACTAAGTCAGATCCCAAAAGTAAACTGCAATTGGCAAAAATGTGGCCAAGGCTGATGTAGGATTTTGCTGAAAAGTAAACTTGGGTGCAGATGTTTCACGTGTTAGGTGTGTGAAGTTAATCACTGAAGTTCAAGCTTCAATGATTTCCAGAAGTGCAGCAAAGCCTTCCTGTCTGGAGTTTTGACAGCAAAAGTTTTGACACCCATGTGGTAATTTTAATTTCTAAATATTTTAACTGGATAGTCTGTTTTTACTTTATTTTCTTAAGCTGCTATTATTCATCCAAAACCTTTGGGAAGAGATGGGGCGTAATCAGAAATAATTATTTAGACAATAGCTGGTACAGAGACATCTGGATGTTATCAACATAGATTACCCAACAGTGAATCTTTGACTATCAGAGTATTTCAGTTTTCAATGTATGTTGAGAAGTGTATGAAGTTGATAAGTATGTTTTAGTACAGTACCTTAGTTTGCCACCATAACCCCACTTATCTAGAAGTCCTATTGAATACAATAAAACTTACTTCTGAGCAGACAGTTAGAATTAAGTTATCAAAATAGCTGTACGATTTGAAAACTATAAGTTAGCATGGACAAGACAAGCCCTTTTGTACATACTCCTGAACACTGCATTCTACATGCATTTCCATCAATAATGTAACTGGTTCCATGCATACTGAAGCTTCTTTTCCATGAAATATTTACACTCAGGCCATCCAGAGTTGGTATACAGTGGGGATGAAAACTGTCAACTGTGAATTCCCTTTACAGGTAGGTAGCCGTGTTGGTATACCATAGTCGAAACAAAATAAAAAAAATTCCTTCCAGTAGCACCTTAGAGACCAACTAAGTTTGTCATTGGTATGAGCTTTCGTGTGCATGCACACTTCTTCAGATACACTGAAACAGAAGTCACCAGACCCTTATATATAGTGAGAGGGTAGGGAGGTGTATTACTCAGAAGGGTGGTGGGAATGGGTGATTGCAGTCATCAGCCAATCACCCATTCCCATCACCCTTCTGAGTAATACCCCTCCCCACCCTCTCACTATATATAAGGGTCTGGTGACTTCTGTTTCAGTGTATCTGAGGAAGTGTGCATGCACATGAAAGCTCATACCAATGACAAACTTAGTTGGTCTCTAAGGTGCTACTGGAAGGGTTTTTTTAAAAAATTGTGAATTCCCTGTTTAAAATCTCAAAGCCATTAACTCAGCTGGTAGCATTAAGCAAAACTGCTACTCTCTTTTCTCCTCTTCCCATCTATAATGTCAGAATACTCTCCTGCATTACAAAACTCTTTATTGGGATTACTGAGTTAGTGCATGTAAAACCAGTTGAATTGCTGAAATAATCTGTATATAAAAGCTTAGTTCCCCACCCCAACTTTTTGCGTACACAATCACAGATTTTACTGCTGTGAAGCAAAATGAAGTAGAGTGCTTCACTTAGCACACATGCTTTCATAGCAAAGATGTGAAAGGCTTCAAATTAATCCTAACCATGACAATCTTTTATTTATTTCAAAGTCCAACTTTCTTCCATCATGGAACCCAAATCATTACACATAAAGTTCCCAGACTGTCTCCCATCCCGACACTGATTATTTATTGCATTTATATCCCACCCTGACTTCCCAAGAGACCCAGGAAGGCAAATAATATACACAACTTAAAAACAAAAGGCAAAAACATTCTGAAAACAATCAGTTAAAATATGCTCTGCCACCACTCCCCTTTAAGCATCTGGGGGCTGAGGAAACACCAAGGGGGCTCCCCTCTGCCGATCTGTGCAAGATCTGTGAGGTTAGAGCCTTCCTGAGCCTCAATGCTTGCAGCTAGGCCTCACTAAACTGAACAATGCTTACTGCCAAGTAAACATGCGCAGGGTACTGTTGAAAAACATTATCAGAGTTCACATGAATAACTGCAAGAATTTGACATTTTTGGACCAGACGAATATGTAGTGAAGTATGAATTGCTTTACGAGGCTACACGAGGGGAAAAACCCACTTAGCTTAAAAAGCATCCAAGTTCCCAACCCCATTATGGCAACTATCAGCCAGTAATCCTATATAATAAAAACGCCTATACTGTAAAGTACATGCTTATCGAGCCAATGGGCGTGACTGACTCCATCCCTTCCCTCCAGGCACCACTAGCAACAAGACCACCACCGGCCCCAAACGTCAACCCCCATATATTTCATTCCGATCAACCGGGAGCGCACCGGCGCATGCGCATTATGGATTCGTAACGGGTTTTAATCTCAACCCGCCCGTTCAGTACCACAGCAAGGACAAAGGCGCATGCGCAAAAGGGGGTGGGTACGTGAGGGGTGGGGGAAAGAGAACCTCGAGAAAAGGGGTTACGTGCAGTAAATAAGCGCCAGCTGAGATAAGTCAACCAATGTGGGGGAATCGAGAGGGGCGAATCCCTCCACGCTTCTTCACATGGGCCCAGAGGGCAGACCCCTCCCCCCACCTTCTCAACCGCGCCGGCTGCTGGGACAACAGCGCCGAGCCCTGGCGCGCCCCCTGACGGCGAAGGGAAAGACGCCCCAGTCCTTCGGCGGCGTCGAGTGTCTTTTCAACGGCAGCCGCCCTATGGGCCCTTACTCACCCCTTCCCGCTCCTTTCCTGCCGACCGGCGGCACTAGCAGCTCTTGGGCTGCCTCCGTTTCTCCGGTAGGCTTTTTTCCCGAACCACACAAAATGGCGCCCGCTAGGACTCACCCGGAACAGAAACTTACGTCACTGGAACCCGCTGGAGAAAGCGGTCCGACCGCCATCTTTCGTAAGGGCAGACGCGGCGCCTGAGATACTCCCTTAACGAGAAGTGGACGGGGGGGGGGTGTTAGCCATTTAGGGGCTAAGAAAAGCCCACTATTGACAAGAGAATACGGGTCCTCCGAAATATGCTAGGAAGAGGAAAGAACCCTTTCATGTCTGCTGATTTTAATCTCAGTCTGCTCTTCCCCGCCACCAACACACACCTTTTAGGGTTCGGATTAAGTTTATTCTGTCGGCGTCATTTTTAGGAAGGGCGCAACGCTCTTCCTTCCGCTCTTGGCATTTCCGCCTCGAGGCGAGGCTTGGGAAGGGTAGTGGCGTGTGCCTGGTGGCTGTAAGGTGTGTTACTGGGTTGCTGGCAAGAAAGCCGGTGGAGCTGCGCATGCAGAACGGAGGATTCGTAAAACCGTTTCGGATTTCGAGACTGCTGCGAATAAGGATGAGCCCAGTGGATGGTCCTTGCAAAATTAAGACATGTCTCACGCTCCTGTGCATGTTTAGGTAAAGGGACCCCTGACCATTAGGTCCAGTCGTGACCGACTCTGGGGTTGCAGCGCTCATATCGCGTTATTGGCCGAGGGAGCCGGCGTACAGCTTCCAGGTCAGCCGCTTCTGGCGAACCAGAGTAGCACACGGAAATGCCGTTTACCTTCTCGCTGTAGTGGTACCTATTTATCTACTTGCACTTTGACGTGCTTTCAAACTGCTAGGTTGGCAGGAGCTGGGACCGAGCAACGGGTATTCGAACCGCCAAGCTTCTGATCGGCAAGCCCTAGGCTCAGTGGTTTAACCCACAGCGCCACCCGCGCCCCTGTGCATGTTTACCCAGACATAAATTTTACACTGAATTGTTTTATTCCTAGGTGAGTGTGCGTAAGGTTGCAAGCACGGCAAGTGAAGTAGTCGGAGCACAGCTGTCAACCTTCCTATTTTTTGCACGAAATTCCTACCCAGCGCCGTTTCCTACTGCTATCCTGGATTGCCTGGGGACTCACCTTTGTTTCAGCACTTCCCAGCGGTGTGGTTTCCTTGCTGCTGTATCCCTTTGCTGGGTCGCTGCGCTGTGGAAACCACCGCTTGAGGCTTCCTTTGGCTGCTGGCTGGGCTTTCTGCCTTTGGGCCTTTGGCTTGGAGGGGCTTGGAAGATACCTGTGCTCGGAATTGGATGGATACTAACATCGACGTCCCACTCACCCATGCCAGGGATAAGGTCTGTCTGGAGTGGGGGCACATGGGGGAAAGAGAAGAAGCGGCTGGTTGGGTACAATGGCGGGCGGGGATCTCATGGGAGGGGGGCTTTTGGATTTGTTTTGGAGTTACTCCAGTCAAATCCCATGTATGAATGTGGAGGAGGTAGGCTTGCTACAGGAGAGCAATCTCTTTGCAAATTGCATGTGTGGCTACTCTAATGTGTTGCTTTTCTTCTTTTTCAAACAAAGAAAGAGATGGATGGAGGTGGAGAAGACATTCCTTCAAAAAAAGCAAAGAAGTTGTGCAAGTATCTTGAGAAATGGGAGAGCGAATTTAGCTTCGTGAAGAAGAGCAGAGTGGGGGACAGTAACGCATTCTGCACAATTTGCAGTTGCGATTTTAGTGTCTCCCACGGGGGAAGGAACGATGTCGCTCAGCATAAACAATCAGCCAAGCACAAGCGCAGGCTAGAGGCACAGAAAAATGCCCCGACAATGTCCGCATTTGTGAATAGGAATACCACAGAGGCTGACCAGGTTATAAATGCAAAGGTTAAAATGGCCATGCTGTGTGCCAAAAACAACATTTCTTTCACCTTCTGCGACGACTTCAACAAGTGTGTAGCTGACATGTTCCCGGACTCTGCCATTGCACGAAAATATTCTGCGGGGGAAACCGAAACTATGCAAATCGTAAAAGGTAAGTTGATTCAAATTAAGAAACAATGGTACCTCGGGTTAAGAACTGAGGTACCACTGTAATATTGTCGGCTTATTGTTAGCTAACATTACTGTGCTCTTACTCAACAGGTGCCATAGCAACAGAGCTAGATGACGAGTTGGCCAAAACATGCCGATCTCAGCCCTTTTCATTGATGTGTGACGAATTGAACAACAGAAAAGCAGACAAAAAATTCGTCATCATGGCTAGACTCTACGATGAGGCCAATCTGCAGGTTGCTACCAGATTATTAGAGATGCCCATATGCAATGTTGGAAATGCAGAAAATCTTTATGAAAAGCTGAGTGAAGCATTAAGGTAGGGAAGCTGCACTGTGTTGTTGGCGTGTGCAGTAGTTTGCTCTTAACTATAACCTGACATTTTGTTGCATTTTTTCTTATAGAAAAAGAGGCATTCCGTGGGAGAACCTGATAGCCTTTAACTTTGATAATGCGAGTGTCATGGAAGGCAAACACAACTCTGTTATCAGCAGACTGAAGACCAGACAGCCCCACATTCAGGATCTTGGCTGCATCTGCCACCTAGTACAGCTGGCCACTGGCTGTGCCATCAGAGCAGCACAGGTACCTGTTGAAGACATCCTGGTCAGAATATATACCCACTTTGGTAAAAGGTGAATTCATGTACATTATTATTAGATAGGCCTTGCAAACATACACATACATATCCAGCCACTAACAAAATTATTTTCTATATTACAGTGCAAAAAGATGTGAAATTTACAAGGAGTTTGTCGATTTTACTGATTCAGACCACCTGAACCTGCTCAGGTATTGCAGCACCCGATGGCTGAGTCTGTTAACCTGCATCCAGAGAGTGTTGAACCAATGGGACGCACTAAAGGTAAGGATGGTAAGTGCAGCAGATATATACACGCTTTACTATGCTTTGTTTTCATTTTAATTATGTCCTGCAGGCCTACTTTAACAGCCTTGAGGAGGTGGAGAAGAGTGCCAAACTACGTGATCTAGCCAGCCATCTGGGTGATCCGGTCGTGAAGATCTACTTCTTGTTCCTGGCTGCTGCCCTTAAGCCTTTATCTGAATTTAATATTGCCTTCCAGGTGGGTACCAATGACATTGTATGTATGTGTGAATAATAGTTACGGTATAAATAGGATTGTGCTAATTGTAGCATTCCTAATTCTCTGTTTTTTGACATTTTCTGCAGTCAGAGGAAGTGCAAATTCACAGGCTTGAAGAGGAGATGTGCAGGCTGATCAGGAGGATCCTGGGCTACCTCGTACCAGCCAGGGCCATCGTGGGTGTACCTCTCAGGGAGGTGGAGTATGGAGAAGGACATCAGTTGGCTGATGAAGACCTCTTTATCGGAAAAGACACAAAGGCGTTCATGAGAAGCACAGAGCTTCCTGTGTCCGCCGAGAAGAAAATCTTTCAGTGAGTATATTACCCAGCATTTATGTAATCATGATATCATCGCACTATGAGAGTATAGGCTGTGTGCCTAAAATGTTGCCACTAATCAGTTTTTCAACTCTTATGCTGTTGTAGATCTGTGAGAAGATTCTACGAAGCAGTGCTTCAGAAGATGTTCTCCTCCTTTCCCTTTGACAATCCACTCCTGAGGGACTTGAAAGTGCTGGACCCTGCTGCTCGCCTTGACATTACTCCAGGGGCAGGTAGATGTTTGGGACGCTTTCCCCATTGATAGAATGATTGAGTTAGTGCATAGTTTGATCAGCACTGTTCAGTCAAACACTTGTTTTGTTTTACAGTGGAAAGGCTAGTGGCCCTGCTCCCTCAGTTGAGCTTGAGTGAAGATAAGCTGAGAGAGGAACTCACTGACTACCAGCTGACAGACAGCAAGCAACTCCCCCAAGAAGAAAAAATTGACAGATTCTGGGGCCTGCTAGGGAAGGATGTGAGGTTCAGTGAGCTGCCAAGATTAATGAAGGCTTTACTCTGTATTCCCCACAGCAATGCCAGTTCTGAAAGGGTGTTTAGTATATGGTGAGAAAGATAAGTTACAGAGAATAGAATGCCATTAGACAACAGCACTATTTGTGCTTTGCTTGCATGTAAAATCAACCACTCTGGCCCGGCCCACAAATACACTCCTTCCAAAAGAGTGTTAAAGGATGCAAAGTCTGCAACACGTTTGTATAATAAGTCATTAATGGATGCGAGAGAGCCAAAAGAGTGAACCTGATCAATCTGCCCATGGCGCTGGAGTCCCATGGACTGCAAGAAGATCAAACTGATCCATTCTGAAGAACATCGGCCCTGGTTGCTCATCGGAAGGACAGATCCTGAAGCATCGCATGAGAAGAGAAGACTCCCAGGAAAAGAGACCCCGAGGTGGGGAAAGATGGTGGTGTGTAGCCTGGTGTAAATTAATTTGTAGCCTGTGGGGATTACCGCGGCATGGACTGTCCCCAAGAACTGTATACTGTCCCAGGCTGCTGATCCCTTATTTTCAAATCCGAAAGTTGACAGCTATGAGTCGGAATGACCTACATCTAACACCACCCCTAAGCTGCAATTATAAACATTTATTTAGAAATTAAAAATCCGTAGCAGTGAATGTGATGTGCTACTCGTTTCCATGCAAGTTTGCTTAGCAGTTAGTTGAGTGCAACCTATTTCGTAGCAAGTATACAGGTCATCACAGCTTTATGTCCAAATAAATGTGCTCAGAATTTGTGGGTGCACTGCAGCCACAGCCTTATCTAGATAAAACCCATGGAACTCTAGAGCTGCATTCTTATCTGTGATAGATTTATTAAACGCAATATAAAGGTAAAGGGACCCCTGACCATTAGGTCCAGTCGTGACCGACACTGGGGTTGCGCGCTCATCTCGCATTATTGGCCGAGGGAGCCGGCGTATAGCTTCCAGGTCATGTGGCCAGCATGACAAAGCCGCTTCTGGCAAACCAGAGCAGCACATGGAAACGCCGTTTACCTTCCTGCTGTAGCGGTTCCTATTTACCCTGTTTCTCATATTTTAAGACATACCCATAAAATAAGCCATAGCAGGATTTTTAAGCATTCAAGGAATATAAGCCATACCCCGAAAATAAGACATAGTGATAGGCGCAGCAGCAATGCCGGCTGCGGCAGGAGGAGGAGGAAAAAAATAAGACATCCCTTGAAAATAAGCCATAGTGTGTTTTTTTGAGGAAAAAATAAATATAAGACATGTCTTATAATATGAGAAACACGGTATCTACTTGCATTTTGACATGCTTTCGAACTGCTAGGTTGGCAGGAGCTGGGACCAAGCAACAGGAGCTCACCCCGTCACAGGGATTCGAACCACCGACCTTCTGATCAGCAAGCCCTAGGCTCAGTGGTTTAACCACAGCGCCACCTGGGTCCCCTAAACGCAATACTTATAATCATTAATTTAATTCATTCATTTAATTCATTTAATTTAAGGAATTAATCATTAATTCCTTAAATTAGCCCAAGGTCCACATTTCATCCGTTCCACAACCCTGCAAGGAAGGTTAGGCTAAGAGATGTGCCGGAGGCAAGTAAGACAGTTGAGTGGTGAGTTGAAGCCTGGTTTCCCAGATTCTCTTAACTACTATGCTATACTGATTCTGAGGAAATATGCATAAATTCATGCTGTATTCAAATTGTGTGTCAGATTTCAGATTCTGTGTTCTGTGTTGGAAGGGATTAGCATGATGTGGGTGTGTCCCTCTGCTTAGTCCTGCCCAGCTCTGTCATGAGGGAAACTGTAGCAATAGGCCAGCTGAAGCCACTGCCAGCAGCATCCCTAGGGTGGGGCTGGTGCAGCAAAAGGGTATCTTTCCTACCTTCCACCTTGTCTGGTACGAGCAGCAGAGCTGTGCTGTTCCATCAAGCCCTGCCATTGTTGGCCAGGGACTTGGATCAACCCCTGAGCTTACGGGTAGGAAAGGACCCTAATCCAATCTACCTCACACATTCCATTTCTTTCCACCTGATTATTGGAAACTTTACAACTCGCAGAACAGGCAAGCAATAAGGGGCAAACTGCAGAGCACAGCATCATTCAAAAAGACACAAGACAGCTCTAACCATCTGCAGTTGGATCTCAAGAGGTGCATGTGCCAGACTGCCTGCCTGTGCCTCTTCTCTCACTCCTCACAGTGACAGCACTTAACCAAAGCAAAGGTAAGGGAGATGATGCAGGGGACACATCAAACAAGGCTGGCAGCCACTTCCATCCCATGAGCTCAATAGTAAAAGAATCACTTGGCAAGTTAGGGAAGACATGATCCCCCCACCTGTCTTAATGAAATCAAACACAATAATCTGTTTAACATCTGACATTCGTTTCTGGAAATTTCCCACTTATTTTGCAACATCTTGATATACAACACACCTCAGAGAAGTAAGGGAATGATAGATTCTGGGTAAGCTGTGGGTTCAAAATAAGCCCTTTCCCATCCTAAAGTGGGGTGACTTTAATGAACCCACATACTGAATAAAGTTAGCTTGGAGAAAGAATAATCTAGAAACCAGAATATGACACCGGATTTCAGTTAATAATTTATCTTGCCCCTTCAAATAAATATAAACTGAACATTTTTCTAAACTTGTGTGCTGACTTTTATGTTTTATTTTGACAATCAAAAATAAACAAGTGTTTTTGTATCCCAATGGTATATATTTAACAGACATTTTCATATTTTGCCTCTGTTTAATTAAATACATATTCCTGTTGAACATTCTCTATACATTTTATACATAAAATACGTAAAAATACAGTAATAGGTTCATTTATTGCACATACAAAGTAAATTATGCTTGCATTTCTCTTTGCTCATCATTACACAAGTATCCTCTGCAATATATTATTGGCCTAAATATTGTTTTAATATAATCCCAGTTTACTAGTATACTGAAATATTAAGGAGTAGAAAATCTGTTATAGTGCATTCTAAATTTATTCTAAGTATCATCTGCCTCACAAAGTTCCCTGGTTTAATCTATCATATGTAAACCATTGAGGAAAAATTTAAAATATTTCATTTTGAAATTAAGTATTTTGAAATTCTAGACTTCTTTTCAACACACGGCTGTTCCCAACAGGCAAATCAAGTTTTCACTGTGCCTTAAACATAAAACTCACAGAGACTCTTGTGTTGGTAAGCGAACACCCCTGCCTTAGGAAGTACTGGCCTGATACTGTACTTTGTAGCCTAAATTCCAATAGATCCAGGTTTTACAGTGTGCAGTTCCAAGATTAAGCCAGAAGATGGTGCCACTTGCACTGCTCAGTTACCATACTACAGTAGTGATCATATCAGATTTCCTTCTATGATTCCTCCTTATCTGAGGAAGTGTTTTATAGTCAGAGGACTGCTTTCAGTCTGAACCACAACCACACTAACATGGGCATGCTAGTATAAAGAAAAAGAAGTCGAAGGTCGGGAGCCATTTCAAAAGGCTGAAAAGGTTGAAACGCATGGGGAAAAGCAAAGAGAGAAAAAGTGATGGTGTCTCTGTTATTGGGATACTGAATTCTAATTCTAGGGCTGAATATAAATACAAGAGGTGAAAACCTGAGGTAGTACAAGGAGATTGCAAGGGAGATACAGGCAGAGATCCTTTTTTTCAAAAATCACAGAAAACCACTCAACCAAGATACCTCCAGAAGTAGAAAGCTAATTAGGCTTTTGTAGCATGAGCAGACTTTGGCCACCTCATGAGAAGAGAAGAATCCTTGGAAAAGACCCTGATGTTGGGAAAGATTGAGGGCACTAGGAGAAGGGGACGACAGAGGACAAGATGGTTGGACAGTGTTCTCGAAGCTACGAACATGAGTTTGACCAAACTGCGGGAGGCAGTGCAAGACAGGAGTGCCTGGCGTGCTATGGTCCATGGGGGTCACGAAGAGTCGGACACGACTAAACGACTAAACAACAACAACAGCATGAGCAGAACCCATACACTGTTCATTTGCTATCATGAGCCAGCCATTTAAAGCCCACTGATTTTAATGTGAGCATTTTAAAAGTGTAGTTAACTCCCTTTTAATTTGACAGAATTTAGCTTTAAATTGTGTGAATTTTAAAGGATGCTTTTTTAGAAATTCTTAAATATAATGTCTTTATTTGATGTAGAAACCAAAATATAAATCACATTCCAGAGCTTGTGTATGCATTCTTCAGAACTCCCGTACCAATGAATAGGTACCATTTCTTTTCAGTGTATGGGGTTTTAACCCGTGTAGAAACAGATAGCAAATTCCTGTATGCACTTGAGTCTTCATGTCTTATCCCCAAAGTGCTGGAATGTGGCATTTAAAATAAATTCTGAATATGATTGTGCATAAAAAGGTACATCTGAGTAAGCTACATTGCTCTAAATGTGCATGGGTGAGTGTTGGATTTGTTGGTATAGATACGTAATCTGGAAATGATCACACTGAAACTGATTAATTTACTTTAAATTATCAGATTAAATGTGGATCATCATGGATTACTACAGGTCACAACAACTCTCTCTCCAGTGCTGGGGTTATAACATAATATCAATAAATTATCATTAAAGTTGGAATTAGTGAGGTGGGTATGGAGACATTCTGGGTGTATTCTGCATGAAACTACTCAGAGATAGATACGCATGTGCATGACACACGCACTGCTGTCCCATTATACAGCTTGTTAAATTGACTCTCTTGTTTTTAGCAGGCAGTGGGTTATATCCAACATGGTTGCTCTGCTGGTAAGCAAAGCTGCTGTGACTGGAAAGGGAGGGAAGCAATTTCTCATGATTCTTCCTCCCTCTCGCAGCCCCTTACTTCCCTTAACTATGCTCTGCTTTCCTCCCCATTCCACTGATGGAAGCCTTACCATCGGCTAAGACACATAACTGGCTGGAACCCAATGGCTACAATTTAAAGAGTATCCTAATATGTGTGGTTCAGTGCACAGGAGAAACTTGGATTGTCCTGAAGCTGAAAAGGAGTATCCACAAAGAGATAATAATATTTCTTTAAAATTCTCCAAGTCCTAAAAGTAGAGCATGTGGTGCACAGGTAAAAAAAGAAGTTTAAAAATATGCATTTCACATGCGGAACTAGTCCCACTGTCCTCTGTACAATAGAAATAATATGCATAAATCCATATTATTGAGGACAGTAATAAACAGCAGACCTGATCCTTTGTAAGAGACAGCAATATACCCCCACCCCCATATTTAATAGAAAATAAATTGAGTACAGTCAGTAGTGTATATATGTAATGTGTAAATCACAAAAACTAAGAAAATGTATAATTATTATAGGGTATCCAGTCACCACCCTAAAATGTTGGGTGTGCAGTAAATCAGCATGCTTGACTATACGATGCTTTGCAGATATAAATGGCAGAGAACATAATGTACGACTAGAAAGTATATTTGGATATCTATAAGCAAAGTCAAATGTTCTGAAAAAGTAGCATACTGTAGTGACTATAGTCATGGTGCATATCTGAATACACTCCCATCTCAAGCACTCTTTGAATGTGAAAAGGAAGCACATAAGGTAGAAAGGCTCTGTTCTAATCTACTCCCTGATGTACTCAACTTTCTGCATATAGAACTCAACAAGCATTCAGAAGAGATTCAGTTCTAGAAGAACTGCAACATGCCTTTTTTGAATATAGGAATTGATAGAATCACAGAATTTTAAAGTTGGAAGGGACCCCAAGGGTCATCTCCAGCCTCCTGCAATGCAGTAATCTCAACTAAAGCATACACAACAGAGTAGAACTCAATTGTTGAGCTTGCAACTTAACAAACTACAGCAATGTTTTAAAGGAACGTCAGGTTTCAGATATGCTATTCAAACATGATTAGTGAATGGCACAAACTAACTCTAATGGTTGCACAAACAGAAAGCCTGTGCAATCACACTCTCTCTCTTCCCCACTCCCTCCTGTACTGCCCCGAAAAAGCCTTCTCCAAAGGAGAGGGCTGCACAGTGAGGGTTGTGTTATACTAGCTTGCAGTGGGAGGGGGGAAATCACCAAAATCAGGTGGAAGAATTTTGCTCTAGTCTCTGCTATACAGTCCTCTGCCTCCCCTTATTGCAAGAGAAAGGTAGAGAAAGAGACTGCTTATGTGAGCTGCAACCCTACTTCTGTATTAAGGAAAACTCAGGCAGAACTCCAGTTCATTTCTCAATTCATGTTTTTTTAAAATTTTGCTCATCCGGAATTGAAATTTCACTACAGTATTCAGTTTCCAAGTACATTGTTTCAAATGCATTTTGGGGATTTAGATAATGAGCATGTGGACTTATATTCAGAGAAACATGAAGTTATTCCCACTTACACATGAGGTGATTTTCTGTTCCTCCACTCTGGTGGCAGCTCCACATGCCCCTTCCAAAAGCACCAACACAGGGTGCTAAAACTGCATCCTCTGCTGTTTGATGGGCAGCTGCCAATCAGCATAGTAAGATACCCTACTTATGTGTGTATCTAGGTGTTTTGTGCATGCACCAGCTTCTTAGAATGCAAGGCATGGTTTTTAAAGAAAGAAATCATGGTAATTTTTGTATTAGAGAACAGATAAAAGCACAATATTTACATGTACTGCATTTAAGAAAACAGAAAAATAACTTATTTAGACTTTCAGTATTGATTATAGCTACAGTATTCTTTCATAGAAAAGCAAGTATGCTTGTGAATTTAATACTCTTGATTCTGTAACTCCTTGTACATGGGTATCACTGACATATACCCATTGTCCTACAGTGGCTCCTACAGAGTCTTTCAAACCTGCAATGCAAAAAAATAAAAAGTATTAATTACCATCATAGTGCAAAAGAGAATATGACTAAGCCAATAACTGTGAGAATTTTGAAGGTTTGTTATTGCATAAATTTCACTGAAACTTTGTTTTCATATTCTCAGTACTGCCAGCTTTGAAAATTGTCTTAGCAAAAGAGTACAAATTGGGAAAGGCAGTGTTTTCACAACTGCATGTTGGAGTGAGCTAGAGTGGCCTTGAAAACTGAAGCTACTTTGTTGGATACCTCCACTGCTCTGTGCTTGGGCAGGGAGAAAAGGGCCAGTAGTTTGGGGGGGGGCAGAGAAGAAATGGAAATAAAAGTGCATAGAGCACCAAAACCCCACTACATGAGCAATGGATTTCTCGTCCTTTCTAGCCTCTTGCGATTTCACTAGAAACTTGTCCATGTTACAAATACATTTCTGCTTCTGTGCAGGCTACACACTTATAATTTAAAAAGAGAACACTTAGCTTCTGAAGATACCCATGTCTACAGTTTATGGGGCTGCTTTGTAAATGCAGAATCATTGAGTCTACAGCACAGATATCCAGCAGTCCTGGATAATACAGAGAGTCCTGAACAATGTGAAATGACATATTATCTCCAATATAGAAGATACAAGATTTCAGCAGTAAATGTTAAGAAGAGCCCTGCTGGCCCATCTAGTCCAGCACGCTTTTCTCATGGTGGCCAACCATGTATGATGTCTATGAGAAGCCTATGAGCAGAACCTGAGTGCCACAGTGTTCTCCCCACTGACTTCCAACAACTGGTATTCAGAGGCTTACTGCTTTAAACATAGCCGTCATGACTCCTAGCCATTCGTAGATTTACTGTCCATGCATCTAATCTTTTAATGCCATCCAAGTTGGTGGTCATTATTACTACCTTATGTGGGAGAGAATTCCACTGTTTTAATTATTATGTGCTGTGTGAAGATTACTTCCTTCAGCGCGTCCTGAATCTTCCAGCATCCAGATTCAAAAGTTGCTATTTATGACCATAGGCTGGAAATCTTGAATGTGGAAATTATTGCAAGCGTAAGAAACGGAATGTCTTAATTGTCCTTTTGCTGGAAAAAGGTGGGCTGGATCTAAAAGATAACTGTTTATTGTAGGCTGCGGAAGTACTGAACTGATAAAACCAACTGTGTGATACCGAGAAAAAGGCATGCATTTCATGTACTAGATGTGTGTGTCCCAAAAATGCATCATTTTCTTTAGGTACATACCTTGAACATTTCTGTTGCTAGAAATGTGCTCCAAAATCTTTTTGGATGGTGCTCTGACTTTCACATATGCTGCATAGTGACCTCCTCGCATGGACCCACTATGCTCCACTATTCCATAAAGAGAGTAGAGAACTTTTCCACCATCTGCCACATTCTTCATTGCAAAAACAAAAGGGAGATGGAAAGGGGGAAATGTGATTTCTATGCAGTGAGTTTTGAGAACATACTCAGCTTAAAAATATAACAATTAGCAAAAACAGTGACAAGCCTTCACTAATTTTACATCTTAGGCTAGCAAGAGTTTGTTTTTTGTTTTTTAGCTATTGCCAATTCAATACAGCTATGTTGACATGGCAGAAAAATAAGGGGAAGCCTTAGGCTTGAAAACAAAGACACCTGTAAAAACTGAAGCCTGAAATTATCTTTGAAGTACTGTATAAATTGAAATGGTGCTTCTGACATGCCATACCTTGCAAGAAGCAGAACAAAACGGAGCCAAGTCCAAAACAAGAGGGAAATCCACGTGACGGTTTACTTTCCTTAGACTCATACCAGCCTGAAGAAGAAATGAAATATTTACTATTTCTACTTTGCCACCTGAATCCAGCTGTACTGCAAAACCATAGTACTGAACGTTTTAAATTAAAAAATTCTGAATCGACTGCAATGACAAGAACAGTATACATACACTGACTAATTTATTTACTTGATATGTTGATAAGAAAATTGCTAAATTCAGTCATGCAGAAATGCAGAAATGCAACATAGAAGGCTAAATTGCAGAACCACAAAGAGAAATGCTGCATCTGTTGAAATTATGTATTGTACAGAACTAAACTGCATTTTTGAAAAATGCTATGAATCTAAAGATCCACTAACAAAATGGCTTAGTCATTTCTACTTTATTTATTTATAAACCACACAGTCATAGAAAATATAACAAAACAACATTAGAAATTTCACAACATTAAGAGCCAACAAATCCTACTCAGAGTAGACTTTCTGAAATTCATGAACCTATGTTATCCATGTGTGTTAACTTCAGTGGTCTGGTGAGAGTAGGATTAGCATTGGATACCACCCTAAAACACAATTTTCTTTGGGTGTGTGTAAAAGGATCAAGTCTTTGATATTTCTTCCTCAGTCAAAATGTGACATGGATGAGGATAATTTTCATCAGCAGAAGAATCACTAGTCTCTCTGGAGAAAATACAGTTTTACAGAAATTCAGTACAGTCCAAAATTATAACTCCTTTCAATAACACTTTATTTCAAGACTTTACCTGATGAAATCTTTTCAGATGGAGAACAAGAACAGCAGGAACTGAAGAAATCAACAGCTGCTTCCTGGCATTTGTATATATACCTTCTATTTTCTTTTCTGTACAGAAAAAAAATATACCAGTTTAAAAAGCATGGCAGCATTTTTTATTTTCTGTAGTATTTTAAGTATGCATACACTCCCACAAAAATCCAGAAACATGAATGTTTAGTAATAGTCCTATATTCCTGTTTTTCAGATGGCAGCTAATGTTAAATAAGCAATGATTTCCCTAAAGTCATCAACACTGCTAAATATCTGAGACAAAAGTCTCCAAGATCCAATTCCATTAGACTTTCTACTAAGAACACTGGCTCAGTGAACATATTGAATGTTCAAAAATGGTCAGAAGGCCCTCCTCTCCTTTTTTGCTGGATATTTTGGACATAATACTGGAGAAAAAAATATTTCAGATTTGATTATTAATGTTATTGTCAAACTAAAGGAATGGCTCTGGGAAATCCTGTTGCCCCTACCACAGCAAATTTATGCAAGTCCTACTTCAATAGCAACTATCAGTTCTGAAAAGAAGAAAAACCTTTATGTACAGTACAGCAAGTATATAACACAGATATTTATATTATTGCTCATAAGGACTCTGTATTTTCCCCATGTTTTATACAGGTGAACATGGATGATATTCAGTTTACTGATCATACGGACTTACAACAGACACTGTGTGCGATGTTATGATTTATAAATCACACATACAAATTTGTGTTAAAAAATTACAATAAATCCACTTTTAAAACAGATTAGATACAGTCATGGAAGAAACACTTATCAATTTTTAACTAGCCCTGACACGCAAAACAGTGTCTCCATGCACTGAAGCAATATATCTATTATCGGGTGCTAAAGGCAAACAACTTGTGGAAGTAGACAGACCTCAGTCTGGTCCAGCAAGTCATATTGCTAAACTCCTAAATCATGTTCTGAAGTGAGTAAGTTTATGCCAGAGAAAATTCAGCTAGAGGCAACTATTGCCACCTAGCCACTCTCCAACTGCATTATTTCCCATGTTTACAAACCACAAGACAAATCTCCATATCTTTCATGTTGGAGTGATTTTGCTGGGAGACATCAATAGAAGAAGAAAAACACTGTAAATGCATTTTGGCCACAAGAGGGCATTAATATACAAATACAAATTAATGAAAGATGGTAACAAATGTCATATTTATTTAGGTCCTCTAGAATACAGTGGTACCTCTACTTACAAATAACTCTACTTATGAATTTTTCTACTTACAAATAGAGCTCCGTCCGCCATCTTGGATGCGGTTTAGATAGGATTTTTTTCTACTTACGAATTTTTAGATAGGGTTGCTTCGACTTACGAATTTTTTCTCCCAATGCATTCCTATGGGATTCGACTTACAAATTTTTTCGACTTACAAATGTGTGTTCGGAACGCATTAAATTCGTAAGTAGAGGTACCACTGTATATAAATCACACAAGCGCATATAGACAAAACCTATTTATGCAACTGGAATAAATTACGTATCTGGGGAATCTGCATAAATTTCATCAATCACAAGCTTTGTATTGTATGCCAATTAGAGTTAAGGTTTTGTGAATTTTTTTTTAAAAAAATGAAGTGCTTTGAATGTATCACATCAACATAAAAAATTCCTTCAGTAGCACCTTAAAGACCAACTAAGTTTTTATTTTGGTATGAGCTTTCGTGTGCACCCAGACCAACACGGCTACCTACCTGTAATCACATCAACATGTAACTGAGTGCATTTGTAGCCAAAATTCACACAGAAGAGGGAGGCTATTAGCATGCTCTGGAGAATCACAAGTTCTGTAGAAAGACAGCCCAAAGAGGACTGAGTATGCCTGAGTGGGCATAGAATGACAACCAACTGTCCCGAATCCTGCACAGGAGCACTGCACATGTGCAATCATACAGCTTTTCAGGGTCTCTTGGTTCTACAGCCAGAATCCAAAGGACTATTTTAGGCTGATCAAGGTCTTGGAAATGCCCAAAAGGAGTTCTGAACTTTATCTCTAAAGAGTGGACTTTCATGCCGGGTGACAAAAGGTCTTTGAAATTCCTCTCTGTTTCAAATGCAGTTTACCATGCAGGATGGTGGCTGCTTTTGAAGACATATACAGTAATACATTCCCCGCCCCCCGCCCCCAAGTGTGCCAAATCATACACTCCTTTGGACCCTGAAAAGTTGTTTATGTGAAACAATATACTCAGCCACCATTTCATTACCTGTGAAATTTGCTTTCTTCTGGTGCTTCTGTTTCCGTTCCGTACAGTTCTCACACAAAAGTTTGTTGTTTCCCATTAAGAGCTCCACATATGTAAACTGGTAGAGGCATGACTGGACTGAACATTCTTTAGAACTAGTTATGTAACATTGAGAAAGAGTCTGGAAAGCATTTTGAGGGTTTTGCAGTAATGGGGGGTTCTCTGCTGAAACGTTGTTGGACAGACTTGACAGCTGATCTCTACTGCGAGTCCCTTCAGTCTCACTGACACCACTACCCAAGCAGAGGTTTGATAAGCCAGTAGTAAGTCCCTCTGTACTGCCATCACTTGATTTGTTACACTGTGATTTAATGCTTGCAGATAAATGTTTATGCTCATCAATGCACAAGCCAGGTGTGCTACAAGCTCTGTTGGAAGCAGTTTGCTTAGAATGACTTTCGCTTTCAGAGGCCTCACTGTCTGCACCAATGCTACTTTCAGAATGACTTGCTTCTTTTTCACTGCCTTCAGTCTGACTTCCATTTGCTGCAGATTCCATTACCGAACTGCTGTCTCCTGTATATGGAACAGCAGATCTTCCTTCACCTTTAGTGTTTCGGACTTTTTTGTGCATGATAAAATGTCTTGTTTCTTCTTCAGCAGAGGAGGATTTTTTGGCAAATCTTCTTTCATGATTTTCTTGGTTCTGTCAATTTCCACATCATTAGCAAAAGGGAGGGGGGGGGGGAAACCCAAACATAAGTCTGTTGAAAATCCATAAAAGCACTGCACTAACTCTTTAAAAGCATTCAGAAAAGATGGTTTTTTAAAAACAAATAAACAAAAACCAGTGTTTATGCATTTGCTTTAAAATGTCTTTGGCGATGTACTCCAACTTGAAATATCCTTCCTTTCTGAGAGAGAAAAACCCTTTAACCTATCTTATGGAAACCCTACAGCCCCTCCCGGGTGTTAAGATCAGCAGAAAGGGCTTTTTGGTAGTTCCACTACCCTCGGGAGTTTGGGTGGTGGTGGTCCTGGAGAGGGGATTCTCTATGGCAGACCCCAATATCCTCATGGATTTCCATGGTCTTTATATAGGATGACAACAAAACCAGCCACAGAAGACACAAAGACCTAGGATTTGATAATGGTTTTGAGGGCATTCCTTGGACAAATGATAATGATCCATAAGCATCTGTGCATTGGATCCATGTTTTTGCATGGCAGTACTAGAAAGCTCTGGATCTGTGATGTTTACAGATCACAGACACAGCTGACCTGTTATTTGATAGGAGTTGCAGGGCACTCCAGTTTCCTTTCCCCAAATAACTCGCCTACCCCCACACCCTTCTCTGTTACTCCACCTTCTGGTTAAGCTAGTCAGGTACAGATGAGCTCTGAAAAGTATATAGAGCTGAAAGAGGTAGTGCCTAGGATATTTTAAATTAAATGCATTAATTTAGTATCACAAACAAAAATATTTAATTACTAACCAAACCTAAAGCTTAAATTCAATTTTTGATTCCATGCAATTTAAACTTAGATTCCATCTGTAATAAAATCTCTTATGCTTTCAAAATCAATTTATCTTAAGGGCTTGTAAAACTTCTGCAATAAATAAAGAAAAAAACAGTGGCAGCTCATTCCTCTCATGACTCCAATTCTACAATATTTCATGGATGGATTATTCTTAACATAAAGCAGTTTTGGCTGGTTTGAGCAGTAAGTGGGATATGAAAGCATAATAAAAATTAACGTGTACAACTTAAGTAAAACTGAAAGTGTTTTAAAATCCCTCGAGAACTATATGAACAGTATTATACATTTATCAACACTACAAAGTTTAACTTTGTTTAACAAAAGCAGCATTAGGCTTGGCAAAAAGGTTTTAAAAGCCTGCCTTCCAGTGAAGTGTTGGTTTTTTTCCAAATGCCCTTGGATATTCAGATATAGCTGGGCTTTCTGTCATCCTTGGCTAAGGAAAAAGGATCCCAACACATGGTGTTTGGAATTGGCAGTGCCCTATCTCAAAATAATTTTTCTAGTAAATATAAAGATGGTAAATATCCCTTAGGTGAGTCCTAAATTATCTCAGCTGGAACTAAAGTCCACTGAATTTAATCAGGCACACATAGATGTTTATGTTTATATGACCAAGGGGACCAAGAAAGCTTTCCACTAGCAGCAAGGAACTTTCTAAATGAAAAGTGAACCATTTAACTATAGTGGTAAATACCTCTTTAGGTCATTTACACACTCCTCCTCAAATGTATTCCTCTTTATTTTAATTCAGACTTTGAATACTAAAATTAAATTGATCAGCCTCCAGACCCTATTAGAATTTTCCCAACTTTCTGTATTATTATGGGCAAGTCACTCATCTAAAAGGGGGACGGCTTCCATTAATTTCAATGGCTCAAAGCTTATACTCTTAAAGCTTTTCTAAACAATCAAGGGGGAAGGGAATTGCACTTTTGTTGCACGGGATCCAAAATATCCTTCCTTACAGAAACGTTTGTATTGGCTGCATCACATTTTCCTAGTGCTCAAATCACAGCCTGTTTTCCCAGCAAGCAAGGTCTTTGGATTTAAAATTCTGCCTGGAATGTGACGGAGCATGTTTCATGGGCCCCCAACAGGCCAGCATCATTTCAGGAAATGGAAGAGTCCAAGCCTGTACCCCAGTAGGGGGACCCACTACCAATACCTGCAGGCTCCTGATCCTGATATACTCATTCTTGCTGCTGCTGCTGCTGCTGCTGCTTGTTTATCTGCCCGCTTGAAAAGAACAAGCAAGGAGAAGGAACAGAAACCCAACATGCCTTGCTGATTATCTTAGAGGACTGGGCCAGTGGGAGAGATAAGCAAGTGAGAAACAACAGCAAGGTGGGAGGGCCATCTCATGCAGTATCTTGCCTCAAAGTACCAAAGAGCAGCACTTGGTACCATCACTGACTTACTGATACTGCTGATGACATTCTTGATCACCCCATCCCATGTCTAAGACTGCACAAAAGAGACCTGCATGAAAGTTGAAACTGCTTTTCTGCAGGCAAACTATGGGGGGGTGGGGGCAGGGCAGAATTCAGTGTTCACAATTGTTCAATTCCCATTGAAGGATTTCCCCAATAGCCCCTGAAATTCACTTCCCTGTATTGCTAGCTCTGGATTCCTCCACATATAGTCTGAGCATTCCCCCTTGTCTTGCCTTTTAAGACAAAGAAGGGAGGGAGGGAACACAGCACAACTATTATTCTCCATGCATTGTACATGGCCTCAATTTCTCACGGCTACCTCTGAATCAATATGGATCCCCCCCCCAAAAAAAAGACTAAAACATAGCAGGGGCAGACAATGGACTGATAGTCTCGCACAATTCTTTTAGTGAGCTTTGCCACTATACAAGTGGTAGAATGTTTGAAGGAAGCCTTGTGGTCCAGTTTCTGAGACTGGAAAAAAATTTTTTAAGCATTTCATAATTCCAGACTCCATTAAAAAGAGGGAGAGGGTCTCCACAAATTTGCATGACTGCATACAAAGAGATGCCAAGTAGAAGATTTTGTGCTGAGAGCAAATGGATCAAAATCTGAAACAGACAACAAATGTAAAAATCATAGCATTTGTGTGTATATGGTGGGGGGGAGGGAAAGAAGGAGGGGGGGAAAGAGAGAGAACACAATAATGGAAGGGAATGGAAAAATAAAAAGCAAAGAGAAATAAGTAGGTTTTTAGATTTTCAGCAATAGTATTTTTAAAGTCAGTGGTTTTTTTAAAAAAACAACCCGAACAGGAGATGGGAAATTCTGCCAGACTGCCTTAGAGGCCTCACGCTCACCACTCAGCTGTTAAGCAAAACATTCTTTCATCTGTTGAAGATGTTGAAGGATATAGGTTACAATTTTAAATAATAAAAAATGGTCTGAAGTATTATACTTTCAATAAATTATCTAAACATAAAAGCTTTCCTTGTAAAATAATGTGCAGTACAGTAGAATATTTGCAGCAAAAATATCAGCATCTCACATTGTATTAGCCCAGCATATCTGCAGCATGCTGTGCCACCATCAGGAAGAACCATGTTAAGAGGCTGAACTATGGTTCATAGGGCCTTGGGCCACTGGAGGCTGAGCACATCATGGAAGCCATGTTCCAAGTCTCCTGGGAGACTGTGTTGGCTGCACTTCTCATGTAGTACACCCTGCCAACTGATCCACCAAATGGCACGAAGGCTGACTTGTCTGCTCTCTTGGCCAGCCCTGCGCTGCTTGCAATTGCAGCCAGAAGCAAACTTGGACAACACTAGAGGAAAGCCGGGAGGAGGGCACAGAGCGTGGAGAATGAATTTGAAAAGTAGCTTATTTTATTATTTTATTTTATTTTATTTTAAGAAAGAAAGATAATTTTTAAACCCGTCTTTTTTATTTGTGGGTGTGAATATATCACACACTTTTCAGTTTCAGAAATACAGTACTTTAAAACCCGGTAATTTATCAACACCACATTATGAGTCCTGGAAGTATCAGATGTACAATATATCAAAAAAATCTGTAATATAGTGCTGTAGATTAAAAGAGACCTATTCAAACCTAATATGCAGCTAATGCAAATTTCCATAAAAATGAAATTTGTTATACAACTAGTTGAACTACAGATCAGCAAAGCTGTTGCATTCTTACCTTATCTTTTGTTAACAAATGCTTTCTAGATAGTTTAGATTGTTGATTATTCAGAGCAGTAACAGAACAGTTGTACTCAGCATCTGTTTCTTGGATATGTTTACCTCTGCTTGTCCTCCCAAAAGGAACAGGTTTTGAGATCTGGAAAATACATGTGGTTATTCAAGGTAAAACATACAATCTCCTATATATATATATTTAAAAAATCCCTCCTACCTTTTCCAAACAAGACCGTGCTGGCTTATATCAATGTGCACAGAGTAAATTAGACATTTGACACACACACACACACACACACACACACCTGGTTAGTTTACTGGTCATGTCCTAATCATATCTTGTAAAATATTATTAATGTGTTTAAAAATTTAATTAGATGTGTTAATAATTACAAAGACATATATCTTCTAGAAAACTTCACAAAATTACGACTCCCAGAAACTTGAGAGAGTAGCATAGGTCAAGGCTTTCCTTTTGAAAATAAAATACAATGGGCTAAATCAGCCTTTTCCAAACTCAGGTCCCTAGATGTTGTTGGTATACAGCCCACATCATCCCCAACCATCAGCCATGTTTGAATGAAGGGAATGATGAAGGTTGCATCTGGGCACCCAAGGCTACAGAAGGCTGGGCTAAGAGAAGGTCCTAGGCCTTGAGGACTTGCCATCTATGCAGGGTTGCTCCCTCAGGAACTCCGGAAGCTGCCTTATACTCGGTCAGGCTACTGCTTCATCTTGCTCAGTACTGCCTCTACAGTAACTAGCAATGGCTTTCCAGGTTTTCAAATTGGGTTTTCTCTGTAGATGCCAGGAATTGAACCTGGGACCTTCTACATGCAAAGCAGATGCTCTGCTAACAGAGCTGCAGTCCTTCTCCATGAGCTATGGTCCTGCCCTCAAATGTTCCGGCAACTGTAGAGTTTCCAAACAGAAATCAAGTAGTTATAAAATGTCCCTGAGCATTTTCAGAGTACATTCATCTATTATAAATTCATTTAGGTTTTTTATACCCTGCTTTTAGGATTAAAATTTCTCAAAGCCCTTTTTTGTTAAGTTCACGAAGAACTAATGTCTGCCTCACCATTAGGCTGACTGCCTGGGATGGCTCCAGTGTGAGAGCTGTAAATCAGCAGTGACTTAGGAGGCCGTCCAAAGTAGGGGAAGAAGCTCGGTAAACCAGGGTTAGGGAACTTGTGACGCCCCTCCCCCAGCTGTTGTTGGACTCTTAACTCTCACCAGCTTCGAGCAGCATGGCAAATGGTCAGAGATGGGAAGACTTTGAGTCCAGCGACAGTTGGGATCTCCACCAGTTCTCCATCCCTACAATATGTGAAGTCAAAGTGTTCCCTACAAAATGGTGACATCATTGCCTTATTAAGGAGTGCAAGCATTTGCACATACATATTCATTACATACAAGTGGTCAAACATGTAGTAAATTGACCAGCTTTCCAACTTCAGAACAAGTATAAAAAGCATAAAATTGCTTGAAAAAGGACACAACCCACAAGTAAAAGATCCTGCAAGCTGAATGTAGAGATTTATCCAACTCCACCTAGCTTTCTTCACTGCACCTTACATAGTCATTACATACTGGTTTCTCTGTTGAGAGATACTGTTTGCTAATCTATTTTACATAACAGGGTCTTAGGGTTTTAAACTTCCCCTTCGCCTGCTTGACTGGCCAAGTACCCCATGCTTCAAGGCATATCCTTCCTTTCTTTTCTATTGGTGACTGGTTAAAGTAATACAGTACAGCTGAAAGTGTGTACTCACATATGCTTGTTTAAAACAATTCACAGAAAAATGTGGTAGATTTGTACATGCATGTGGGCTATCATCCAGTCCAAATCAGTAACACTGGCCTAAGGAGATCATATGATGCAGAAAAGCAAAATAACTTCAACTCTACAGGTCATACTCAAACATCTGACAAGGCTGGGCCTGTACAGAATATAAACTTCATTTATTTGCTCATTTCAAAGTCGTGAGGTAGCTTAGATAGCCAGCTGAGGACTGCATCCATCAGAAATCGCTCTTTTCCCACAACAGTGATTCTTACCCATCCCCAATAATGCTACTTGTTAAAAATACCTGATTGTCTGAAGAACTTCACCCTGCATGGGTCAACACTGAGTAATTAAGGTCATTTATTTTAAATATAACCGATGTGCCTGAGCAGATTCCTTCGCCCTCACCTGTCGACCCTTCAAATACCAAACATTGTGAGGGTGCTTATACTTTAATCTATGAGGAAAACACCTCTTTCCATAAGATACTTCAGTTACACTGCATGTTTTCACTGTGAATAACTGATTCATAGCAGAGAAAATGCTAATAACTACTTGCCAAGTACGGTAAACACATCAAGTTAATGCTTCTACTGCACACCTTTTATATCAGACAAGATCAGTTGTGTGCTTTTGGTATAAAACCAGTATATCATACAGGCAAAGGGAAATGGCTAGATAATAAATGTGTCTGAATATATTAATCTTACTTAAGAGTCTCAATTCAGGAAGGGCAATCCACACACATTAAAAAGGCTCCAGGCATGATTTATTTATTTTTAAAAAAATCTGATAGTCACCCTTTGGTCAGTGCAGATGGTCAATTTCAGTTTGGCAGTGCCTATATCTAAGGTAGGGTATGGAGAGATCCTGGGCTCACTGGCAATCTAATGCTTTGGTTTCTCCAACATTTGTTCAGTGATCCGCAAACACAGCAGTGTGATGCTAATGTAGCAATTGTAGCTATTTATTAAAGAAGTTGTTTCTTACCCTCTCTTCTATTATAGGAAGTGAAAGATCAATGAAAGGTTCCTTTACTGTGGAAATCTTAGAAGAAAGTAAAAAAATATATATATCAAAGTGGAGTATGCATCATTTCTGGTTTCCATCATGTATTAGAATCCATAAACAATATCTATAAACAATAAACAAAATTATGTTGTGAACCGCCCTGCGATCTTCAGATGAAGGGTGGTAAACAAATTTAATAAATAATTAAAGATTAATAAATATCTGCCTAATTCAAAAATATTACACACTTTAAGGTTTCTTTATGTAGTGAAGAACTTCACAATACTTTTTTTAAGAAATGAAGTGACTGTGATTTCATTTTGGTTGTGTGTGGTTGATATTTTTTTTTAAAAAAAAGCAAAACAGAAGTATGAACACTATGTCGAAATCTAGAGGTAGGCATAGATTTCACTGGCAACAGAACATTTTGTCTTTTAGAACTTAATTTGAATACTATCAGAATATTATTAGATGCTAAATTTAGGCACAGAAATCTAAACATGTTTAGTTTTTTTGCTGTTTTACACCAACTTTAACATGCTCCCCTTTTTCCTAACCACTAGCATCACTTTAGGCTTCAGCAACACAAGAATTCTGGCTATGGGCCTATACTAATAAGCAGAGGCAGCAAAATGCCCCACTGAGGGACTCCACTGGAAACCCACACATTAACATTTAAAGGTGGGTCATGTTTCTTTCAAAGTAAGTTGAACTTTGAGAGACACTGATGAAGTCTTTCCAGATACTAGAAGAGGGAGGGGGAAAGAAAAAAAAATTCAAGCCCAGCTACAACTGTATCAATGTGGTGCCTGCCAGCAGGATTCTAGCCTTGTTTCCTATGGACAGGGACTCTCCATGTCCAAAAAAGCAAGCCAAATTTTGCAGTTCAGGGCACCGGTTTCCAGCGACTAGTCCCTGCCAATGCTGGCAAGGGAATACGAGTCGGAAACTTGTTTACCAGGGCTGTAGATAGCTCATGCCTGACACCAGCATGAGCAGGATTGCAAGGATGAGGCCACAATGATACAAAACAAACTGTTCATCTTTCTGGCACCCCAATCCTAGCCATATGCATGGATCTAGCTGCTTGCAAAGGCTTTGGCTCAATGACATGTTTTCTGACATTTTGCTTATGAAGTATTCAACATGCATCACGCTCGGTAATTTCCTGGTACAGCAAGTCTTAAGGATATAGTTTCCTCAGTGGTATTTCCCATCTTGGGAACAAATGGTTCACACAGTTGTTGCAAGATGGTAAATCCCACATTTAAGAACCATTTGTCCCCCAGGGACATTCTGATCTACATTGTGAGGAACATTGCCCTCTTTCAAGGTAGCAAATCTGGCTCCAGTATTTCCATTTATGCAGCTGTTCAGCATCATCACTATGCCAATAGACAACATCATGAGTAAACATCTCAATATGCCACTTCGATGCCACAGACTGCAGGGCTTATTCATGAATAAATTATTATACTGCTTTCTGATGGTGCAGCATACTAATACACTAAAATAGGTGTGGCTAACTGTTTTTGACTTGAAAGCTGACCAAATTCACTACTGACCACCCCTTCAGGGTCCACATGCCATTGATAAGTGTGGCCATTCCAGACATAGAGGCAAACAGCACCCCCCCCCTCAGAAAATCCATGCAGATCAGCTATTTCAAATGTTTGATCTGATGACTGAGAATTTGGATTCGCATCAGGGTGCTGGACTCTGCTCACCCCAGAGCTATCTCTCCTTTGAAGTGTGTAGAATGTTGTTTTGTTTTGGCCAGAGATGCAAATTCTGAGGTCTTGAGGAGCAAAGAAACTGGCTTGGGGGGTTGGATCAGGTCCCCAAATTGAGGGTTAGACACCCCTGCTCTAGAAAGAGGAGGAGTGTCATGGAATGATTAAAATTGTCCCTTGTTATGCTAGAGTGGAACTGGGTGGTGTGAACAAGTTTGTGGAACAGGGCTAAAGGCTATAGAAAGATTTTAAGTCTGTCGATTAAGTACTGTACTTAGATTGATATTATAAAACAATAAGTCTACTGAAAGTTATAATGGAATTGCCACACTGGAGAATATCTCATACAGTGGGACCTCGACTTACGAATTTAATCCGTTCCGAATGCACACTCGTAGGTCGAAAACTTCATAAGTCGAGTTTCCCATAGGAAACGCGGTTTCTCATAGGAATGCATTGGAAATGGAAAAATTCGTAGGTCGAGGAAACCACATCTAAAAACTCGTAAGTCGAGGAAACCGCATCTAGCCGCGAACGGGTTTTCTGTTCGGATGTCGGAAAAATCGTAAGCGCATGGCCACTTTTTTCGCTCGTAACTCAAAAACGTCGGATGTCGAATAGCTCGTAAGCTGTATTTGCTAAAATATGAAAGCAGATACATTATCAGTTGGTAGAACTATATAAGGCTGCTGAACAACTGTCTGTCTACCTGTCTACCTACGTACCTATCACCCAGAGCCAGCCTCAGGGATCAGCATTGTTGGGTGACAGCTGAGGCCCATGGCCTAGCGGGACCTTCTGCCAATCCCTGGAATCTCTTGGCCCTGCTGTTGCTTCCTATTTAACTGCTCTTGAATCAAAAGGAAAATTAGGGAAGCAAGAAGGACTTGCATACCTACCTCACCCAACACACACACACACTCTTTCTAGAAATTGGTGGAAACTATCCGGAGGGAGGAATGAACAGGTAGCAGAAACAGTAGCAAGGAGGTAGGTATGCCCAGTTAGGGAAAAGGGCCCCCTGAAAGAATTTTGTCAAAAGACCTCATCACCACCAAAAAAAAACCCATTTTATAACTGGCACGACTAACAGCTTCTGGGATATTAGTATTTTCTGTAGATGGCATTTTAAGTTCCATGCTGTCCATGAGGAACTACGTAGCTAAGGAACCCTGAAGAGCATGTATACACACACACAAAGACCTATAGGTCTTTGATGATAATGTGACAAACCTGCAGAAGGGCTGAGAAGAACATCTAGTTTTTCTTCAAGCAAGGAAGCAGCTACATGGCAGCAAGAGGGATATGTTATACTTAATGCATAATTAGTTTTTGATCTTACTTTCATTACAGTATTAGAATTCAGATCTCCAACCTAAAATTATCCAGGTGATCAGGATGGTTTTTTAAAAATGAAACTCCCTTCTCCATATGAAAGTGAAATTCAAAGGGTTGCACTTTGAAATAATCTGTTTTCTAATATACTATTGCATGACATTGATAAAACAGACAATACAGAATTTAATCAAAAAACACAGCGCATTCACATCATTAAGTGATCTTTTACTTTAACAAATCAAATTCCAGAATACCTACATTTTCACATTCCTCACACATGATAGTGCTAGTCAATTCACCAACAAAGATCCTATCTATGAAGTTCATCTTCACACCCTCTCTTCCATATGCTGCAAAAACATTACCCTTTTTTAAAGGAAGAAACACATACATCCATTCTAAAAACAATTCATTCTAGAATTTTCTTCTGAAAACCATTAGTGCATTGTAAATAAACATCTGCAATACTATCAACACAGAAACGTTTCCATTCATCAGTACTTAATACAGTCTTTGAGAGTGATAAATAGATACATTTCGTTTTGATTTCTGTTTCAGATAGCTAATAGCATGTATTTCAAAACAAGGGATTAAAATGCAAAATATGACTATACCTATCCATATACTCTTACATAGTGGACATATTATTATGATACAGTGGTACCTCGACTTACAAATGACTCGACAACCGAATTCTTCGACTTACCAATGGGGGTAATGGCCGCACGCTTACGAATGTCTCGACATCCGGAAAAAACCACGGCGGGATTTTTCGACTTATGAATTTTTAGATAGGGTTGCTTCGACTTACGAATTTTTCCGTTTTCAATGTATTCCTATGGGAAATCGCGTTTCCAATGGCATTTTTTGACTTACGTATTTTTCGACTTACTAAGGTGCCTTCGGAACGGATTAAATTCGTAAGTCGAGGCACCACTGTATACTGTACAAAGCATCAACAGCACTTCAGAGTGATCCCACTATGTTTTTCCTCCTTGAGTAGTCTGCCTTAAGTATTAAAGAACTAACATTTAAGGCAGACTCCTTTGCGGGGCAGGGAGAGAAACTTTTGGTTTTCGTATCCAAAACAAGACTCCAAAGTAACTTGTAATAAGATATCAAAAGCAAATACTTTAACGTAAATTATAATGCTTGTCCTGTAAATTCATAGATAAAAATATATTCCAGCTCATGTTTTCAGTATGTGTACTTTGATATTTTGACTTATGCAGCTGTTAAGGCAGCCCTGCTGGTTTTGCCTGGTTTTGTCTTACAGGGTAACTTACGGACAGCTTAATGCCATAGTTTCTAAGTGGTGATTTGCCTTGAACTAGACTTCATAGACTCATCCTCCAAGGGAAGAGAAAAAGGGGAGGGGTGTTATCCTTTCCTTACTCCTCTAGCCTTCCCCAAGTTGAATCCTCAACTTAATTAGAATATGTATACTTGAGTGCAGCATGGAGGACTTCCTGACCCACTTAAAATTCTAGCTTCTCCTTTTAAAAAACAAAACAAAACCGAGGGCTAAAGACATAAGGCAACCTAGCGATGTGAATCATAGATATGTGAATCATAGCTAGATCAGAGAATCAGGTTACAAGTGTAGAACAAAATGATCAATGGGAGTGTTTTGCATGCGCACTAGATGGCACCAGAATAGGCACAAGCCCTGAAAAATCCACACGGAACCTCCAGTAGGATTCATTTGAATGAAATTATATATTCATGAATACAATTATTTCATAGTCAATTCATTTGCTTAAAAGCAAACTCAAACCAGACTCTGTGCAAGTTAACACAATGGCACATTTGCTAAATACCTTTGACTTTCCTTTTTGTCTCTTCGTCTGCAGTTTTAGTGGTTGGATTATTGAATGCTTTTAAGATTGCAGCTTGTATGCGCTGTAAGAAACATTCAGCACATATTTTATTAGTCAAAAGTTCAAAATTGCAAGTATATTAAATGGAACAAGCAACAATAAACAAGAACACTTGACAGTACTGTCAAAAATACATAGCCTCTTACATTTTATACATTGTCAGTAAATTTGAA
Source organism: Zootoca vivipara (assembly GCF_965207765.1). Lineage (NCBI taxonomy): Eukaryota > Metazoa > Chordata > Lepidosauria > Squamata > Lacertidae > Zootoca > Zootoca vivipara. The sequence continues at coordinate 44,470,300 of NC_142586.1, forward strand.
ACGTAAATTGTTAATATTAAAGGTTTCCTTCAGCTGCCCCACTTCAAAGAAAACTACGTTTCTTCAGGCAAGTAGCAAACTGATTACATAATTGTAGAATGATCTTTTTCCCTCCCTAAAAAGCCATGGGAGAAACCCTGAAATGCCAAGTAGAAGACAACAAAATTGCAGCCCTAATTTAATTGTTTTAATGGAAAAAACACAGCTGTATTTACTGAGCCAGCTTTCTAACATAAAGGACAATGACAAAAGTAATTAAAGGTATCTTGGTGATGGGGTATTTGTTACAGGGCTCAGTACCTGTAGCACACCAGATGTTGTTGACCTACAACTCCCATCATTCCTGACCACTGGCCATGCTGGCTGATACCAAAGGGAGTTGTAGTGCAGCAGCAGCTGGAGGGCCACCAGTTCCCTGCACCTAACATAGAATCTACAGTATTTAAAAATAAATAAATGGCATGGTATAATGGCTAAGAGTGTGAACTGAAGTGCCCAGTTTGCTTTTACCTCGATATATATGAATATTTAACATGTTTCAGCTTTCTCTCTCTATAAACAACAGCAGCCGAGAGACAAGGCAATCAGAATTGGGCCTGTGTTGCATGCAGACAGAGATTAGCTCTTTTCCCCACTGTGGTCCAGATTGAAATAAAATACACAGACACACACTGAACCTCCTGTAAACCCTGCCAGGGAAGATTCCATCGGAGTCAATGGAAACTTTATTGCTAGGACTTATAATGACTTCATTGGGATACAATTTCCACTGGGACTACTGGGGTGGGAGTGGAAGGGTTAACTCCCTTCTCCCCATACATCATGGTTCCAATCCTTAGGGATGCCCTCTCCTTTGGGAGAGTGAGGCCACACACACAACTGAACTTCTGAAAATAGAAAATGTTAAGTAAACAAAGCCATATTTTTTGGGGGGGGGGGTTATAGCTAAAACATATATGAACATGGCATTCAATGAAAACCTAATTTTATAGTCCACATGTAGCCAAACATTTAAGAACATTAAGTATCTTCCAACTAAGTCATGTTTTACTATGCAATGGCATTCTAGATATGGGCCTTTCTAACCTCATTCCTCACATGTGCTGATAAGATGTGTCAGTATCAACATCAGAAAAGACAAGAAAAATAAAATAAAATTGTATTTCGAACTTAGAAATATTTGTGATGTATTTGCTCTACTCATACAGCTTAAACAGAGAAGTGCCATGATAAATGTATTTTGAAATATTAACTACATCACTAGTGCACCAAGTAACAGCTTCTACTTCACGAGTATCTGACCTGGCTAGTGTATTAACTCCCAGTGCCTCAAGCTCTTTGTTCATCTTAAATCCAACAATATACTAAAGAGGGCTAATCAATAAATAACTCAGCAAGTTGGATACCATAAATGGGTTTAAGGCCATAAGCTACTCCCTTTTTGTTGGGATGAGCGCGTTGAACCATTTATGTAGGTCAAAGAAAACATAGTCTTTGAAGGGTTTGGGTGCGGCTAACAATGGCATCAGACATTAATCAATTAGCAGCAGGGTTCAAATACTTCAAGCCCTGGTGTGAAGCATCTCCAGTGCACAATGTTGGAAAAACCAGACAACGTGCAATTTTGACTGTGGTATTGACTATTTCCATTTGCTGTGGTTTTCAAAAAAGGCTCACTTACATACATTAATGTAATTTAGAAGGATGCAAATGCAAAGAACACTAAGTGTTTGGGAATAAGGAAGCATTCTGAGTCCACAAATGAGATATCAGCATGATTGAAAATTTGAAAGCACTTTAACAGAAAACAAAATGCAGAATCGACAAGCAATAGATACTACCCGCTCTTTAAAAAAAGAAAGTTATCATAAAATTTAGTTTAAAATAGTCTTTATATTATTGTATTTTAAAGCATCAGAAGATTTTTTATTTTAAAAAATAAAGATCAGATTTTAAAAAATTATATTTCAATTTAGGCAGAATAGATGGTTCAGAAATAAAAGTTTATTATGGGGGAAAGTGAAAAACATGGCTATTTGGCATTTCAGCAAGGCTGGTCTAAACTTTTACACTCACATTTAAGAGCAGCATGAAAAACAGAAAGTTTTAAAGGATTCTGGTGGCAGACAGATTGCTCTAGGCTTCCCTTCAAATAAAAAACAAAACACATGGTAGTGACACTCTCTAACAATAGCACGATTAACAGCTGTGGGGTTCCCATGACAGACAATGTTGCTCATGTTTTGTTTCAGACTGGCACAACTGTCACGGCTCACAAGATTGACCAGATCCACAAATCTGACATTTTCAGTTTGTCACACATCTATAAAATCGAAAAGGGGGAAGGGGGGGAAATCCCAAGAGCTTTTACTAGTAATGTCCCTTGCTGTGATGCCTGAGGTGATAAAGTTCCAGTTCATACTATTCCACCATTATGGCAAAACATGGGTTTAAGTGTTATCAAGGGTGGGATGAAGCTTTGTTTGTCCATAGGTGGAAATGGGACTGGGAAACAACTTCTACGCAGCTTTTCTTTTTCTGGTTTAAGTAAGGCTAGAATGCATAATTATTGGCAGGGTAATGAAATAAACAAATAACTTTTAAGGCCCAGCAAAGGGTGTGTGCTAATTTTGGTTTATTTATTCCAACATCATATCGGCCAACATTCTATTATAGGCAAGCATTCTCTAGCTATAAAATTTTGCACAAAGTGATCAAGTGCTTCAAGCTATCAGTTGTGAAAATTAATATCTAAGGGGCTTCTCTAAACAGGAAAAAAATTATGCTATTTCTACTTTTGGTTCTAAACTAAAGCATCAGCATGTCTGAAGTGCTCAAGCAACAAGCACAATATTTTTTCCTACGTTTAACCTATAACTTTATTAGCTTATTAAGCATTATGGATACTTTTCTACTCCAACACCCTAATAGTGTACATGCAAAACCAAAGCATATTTTAAGCAACCTTGTCCACCAGCATTGATACACAAAGAGCATTTCGATAAAAGCAAAACATGCTGTGTGTTGATGACAAAGCTGAACAGGACTGTGCGCACCCCATTACATTGGTTTATTTTCCAGCTGAACAAGTTAGAGGAAGATCCAAGGACAAAGCAAGCAGTTTCCACATTGACTCATGACATGTAAGATTTCTTCGTCCATATTTACACTGTACAGTGACATCTAAGACTTTTGGCTTCAAACCAAGGATTCTACAAGCTATGGCGAACAACCTGGTGAGTAGCCAGACCTTACTGAAGCTAAGGAGGTGGAAATTTACTGAGAGCCTCATGTAAGTTGCCCTCAGACTTCTAAACAAAGGAAGACATGAATACAACTAATTAGAAACAAAAAGGAACAAAAACAGAAACACATTTGCTACTGTTGCACACATGTGTTAACTGTGCTGGGCCTGGAGTCCAGGGGTCTTCTGCATGCAGTAATATCTCTAACATGGAATTATAGAATTGTAGAGATGGAGGGGACTACAAAGATCATCTAGTTCAACACCCTGCAATGCAGGAATCTTTTGCCCAACGTGGGGCTTGAACCCAGATTAAGAGTCTATTCTGGTTGTCTCAACTACCATATCAGAGCACCAAAAAATAGTTGAAATGTCAATTTAAGTCTACTGCGTACTTATTGATTTACAAACGTATCACCTTTGTCTCTTCTATTCTCATTGCATCCAGCAAATAGTGGAGAACTTCTTGGCTGTCCTGCTGTTGAAACCCCTTAAAGCGAGGAGCCCTGCAAAATGGGAGAGAAGAAATGAGTACGTCTTTAGCAGATGAGCTTTCAGATTCAATAATAAAATGTTTTCTAAATAAATATGTTTTCTAAATGAGGTAATTTATATACAAATGTGTGTTTGCTAAGGAATCAAAAGAAAACCACGGGCAAAAAGAAAAAACCACAGCAAGAAACAGGGATATATAAAGGTGAAAGGGAGGTGGAAAGCACATAAGCTTTGCTTACTTTTCAAAAAGATTTCAATATGAGACATAGCTGAGAGGCAACAAAACTCAAAACTGTAGGGGCAACGCTTGAGAAAAGAAACAACCTTATCACAGTGGTGTCAAGTTTCTCCTATACAAGTGAATGGCTGTCGTTTGCTCCCATGACAAAAAAATAAATACTGGAATCGTGGCCAAAACCAACCAACCCACCACCTCTGAGATCAAATGGCTGATCTTGAATCTGCAGAGATGTCCACAAATTTATTCGGGCAGCCAATTTTCAGAAGGACAGTCCACAGGGCATTACGATTTTAGAATAAATGCTGGAAATTTACAGACCTTCACTCTGAACACATAATGGCATGGTTTGTTTTTTTTTAGTTCCAGTAAAAAATATTTAAAGGTACTTGAGTTTTGGTATATTGAGGACTATACAGCAACTATTATAAAGTAGATGAAGGCTAATATTAAAAGTCCTACAATATGTTGAAGAGCAGGTTGCTTGCTTCTTTGCTGAAAAAAGCAGCAGAGTCTTGTCACATTAGTGCAGCAAACAGGGGGCATTTCATTACCAAAGAAAAGGAGTGCACACTACCAGCTCTCTTAGATGCACGGTACCAGGTACTTATGCAAATTATGAGTAAGTTTTAGCTCACCATTGTTCCTACAAAAACATTCAACTTTCTATAAAAAGACTGTGGCCCTGTTCACACATAATAGCAAAATATAGTTAATGGTCTATAATAATCACACCTGAGTGGGCTCTTTAATTCTTCCCTGCTTGTGCTAAGGAGAAGCCATGCAAAGCCAGGCTTTCCTTGTAATCAAACTTTGTGTTGGAAGTACTGATCATAGTTTGCTAAAACAAACCATGATTCCTGGTTCAGACATAATACAAAGGGAGGGATCAAATCCCCCACTGCCTGCTCCCTCCCCCCAGCAAATATACAGAGTCATGAAAGAGTCCTCTTAGGTGCATTCACAATAAATTGTTAACTGTGGTCTGTCCAAGCAAGACTGCAGAATGCAAATGTGATAGATACATGTATCAGGCCTATAAATAGTGATGTGCCATGGCAAGTACGGTAAGTATTGTCTCAAGGTGAAGAGGCCAGAAAGCATTACAGAAGTTTGATCTTTATTTATTTTAGACCTAAACACAGGTCAGCTTCAAACTTTCTGGGCTGATTTCTTAAACCGAAATATTATATTCAGAGTCTGGTCAGTTTTTAAACAAACAGTAATTCTTACTACAGAATACTATAGATTCTTAACTAAGCTGCCACTGAAAGGCAGTATCTCATGGGAAACTGAAACTTGTTTGTAAATACCAGTAAATGTCAAAGCCATTACTTATTTGCGTAGAGAAGTGGAATGGGACACATGCACAACGCCTGTCCACTCCTCTTGATATACAGTCCAGAGTATAATTGACAGAACACAGCTTATGGTGATATCTAATAAAACTTGAAGGTATGGGGAAAGAAAGAATTTCCTGCTTTGGCCTATTCCACCTTTTAATAAAATTAGAAGAACTGAGTCCAATTTTTATTTTAGCCTAAGGAGAGTTGTTCTGAACAGTAAGAGCAGCAGAGTTTTCAGTGTATGTCAGCAACTTGTCCTGTATACAGTAATTTCATTTGTCATTTGCCCAACCAAGGCCTTTTCCGTCAAGGTCTTATACAATTACACCAGTTAGGGAATACAAGAAGAAAAATGTTAAAGCTAGTATTTCTTTCTGAAGTTTTCCCTTTTTCTCACCTACCGTTGAAAAAGAGGCCACCTTGCAGAATATTTTCTGAATCTTCTCTGCCATTTATTGTGACACAAACCATCAACACACTTTCTACTGGAACTACTTACATTTTCCTCTAAAAAACCCTCATATTTTTACTCTGTCGCCCACACCACCCCCCACACCACCCCCAGCCATTTTATTCACAACATGTACTTGTGAGGTAGGCTAGGACAGGCTGAGAAATGAAGGCTGGCCCAAGGTCACATACGATAAAGGTTTAATCAACACACTTTTCAATATAAAATGACAAAAGTACAGCAGTTTAAAAATAAGCCATTTTGTGGTTAAGGCAGTTGCTTAAGGCCTATGAGCAATAAATATTAACGTCTGTTAACATACAACACTGCATGAAAATTCTTAGCAAGAAATGGAAAGATTTCTACAGGAAACCTTTGTCAAAAAAGCTAAAGAAGAGTGGGGGAAGTATGTAGGAAAGGGAAAATAGAAAAGCTCTAATCAGCATTGATATGTTCAGATTTGACAACTAAAAGATGTGCATTCTTGTCTCCTTGAAAATATGCTCCAAGCAAGATCCTTGGCAAAAGTGGAGGACTCTAAGATGGTTGGTTGAACTGACCGTTCACAGATGTGCTAACATATGGAAGCCAGTGTCAATGCGCTACAACCTGTTGTACAGTGTCAGCAGTATAAATGACAGAACAGGTTGAATTCCTGTTAATGGCCATAAGTAGTGAAGGACAACTGTGACAGCTATGTCATGGCAACTCAAGTCTACCATCTCAATGCTCAACATGGTACAAAACAGAACTGTTTTGAATAACACCTAAATATTTAGTCAATACTTAGATATAGCATCTATTTATTTTAAGTGAAGGAGAATTTGTTTTTGATAAAACTTTCATGATTTGATTGTAAGCACTGTACATTTAAACAAAATATGCACTGTAATTATAAACTACAAGAAAAATAAATAAATGTCAAGATTGCCACCCTGGACTCCTTCAGGGAGGAAGAGCAGGATATAAACTAAACAAACATTTCACTGCATCAACCAAGCACCATCATGGTAGGCATAGAAACAGGTAAACAGAAAAAGGACCAGAATACTCTGATTTGCAAAACAGATGTATGGTGTAGGAAAGATGAGTGTGGCTTGGATGAAGTGGCCTTGTAGACCAAATAGGGAGTCCTGGCGGACCTAATCAGACCCACGGGTCAAAGGTTTCCTATCCCAAATTTATGGGAAGAAAAACAAATGGTGTGTTAGGCTATGACAATGAAGAAACATTTACATAGGGTGGGATAGAATTCGAAACTCCTTTAAATCTTTGATAGCCTACGTGGATTGCAAGAGTAGTTGTAATTAGAAACATTAAAACATGCTTTAGAATTTTCTTTTTTAAAGTGTACTGTAGATATTTTACAAACTTCAAGGTAGTTTTATACTAACAGCACCTCACCCCACATAATTGTAGGGGGGCAGGATAACAGAATTCTAAAAATAAGAAATTATCCTGTTCCTATTAATTGTAAATTAAAATTAATGGAAAAGGTTTTTTGGGGGGGAATGTCTCCCATTCATTTGTTTAGCTCTGTATTCCACAAAATGGTACCCATAGGCACTTTACCCTTGGGACACTTCCCTTGGTTCCCCTCAAGGCCCTCTGTCCTTAGCACCAGCAAAATAACAGGTGCATCTAATGGTGGAATTCCATAATGTTTGCTCAAAAGTCTCATTGAGTTCAGCAGAGCTTACTTCACAGATCTTAAGCCACAGATTTAAGGCTGCAATCCTAAATGTATGTAACTAGGAAATAAGCCCCATTTAAAACAGTGGCACTTATTTCCCAGTAAAAATAGTGGAGAATCTCAGGCCCAAGAGCTAAATGAAACTCTCCAGATCTCCATTTACCTCTTGGTACTCTCCCTAAGCCACACCTCTTTCTGGCCCTGCTCCCATGCCTTTCCTGAGTGCTTTTGCCTGGGCTGGAATGTGTCCTAAAAGTGTGATAATTATTACCTTGCTTGGGGATGTGTGTGTGTGTGTGTGTGTGTGTGTGTGCGCACACACACACACACACACACACACACACACACACACACCCTCCATTGCTCTGCCCGCATACATTGTTCTAACCACTTGGACTCTGGCACCCCCCACCACTAGAATGCAGCCCCTAGGTTCTCCATGAAGGAATGTGGCCTTGAAGCTGAAAACTGTATATATGATTTACAGATGTATAGGAGTGTGTAGCTGATGTCTTAAACGATATCTAGAGCAAAAAGAAGTGACACATATACTAAGTGGTGGTGTTTTTCCATCTGAACCATCTGTGGTTATCCATAAAAAGAACCAAGACAAGACAAGCTCCTCTTTTGCCCACTATGTGACCTTTTCCTTTTCTTACAAACTACTGGCTTTTCTAAACTCCAAATTACAAGACACCATAGTTATCGCTACATTATTGCTATTAAACAAAATGTTACCCAGCAATAGGAAAGCACAAGGTTTTTTTTAAAAAAAAACACACAGTTAACTGCATTTTTGGAGCCCACCAAGCAGAAACAAAGCTCCACTTTCTAATTCAGCTGAAAATCTACTCAATAGCAAGGAGTACTGCCATAATACCTGGCTTCACAATTTCTTCCACTGATAAAATTACCCAGCCGTAACAAATAAAAGGATTATTTATGTCCTCTTAGTACATAAATGTTGTGTGAGCCACTAAGTCTCTAGATAAGTCAAAAGTCTGCATCCCTAATATTCAGAATAGTGGAAAACAAACAGAAGGGCCCTGTAGCTATGCACACAATCTGTCTTAGCAAAACGTCTGACAGCTGCAACACTAACAAAATTAACAGTGGATGAATTAGTACCAGACGCAGAACAGTTGCTATGGAAAGAATCATCAATTTCTTTCTTTTTTCCTCAATAACCTAACTGTTAAGAGGGGGAAACTCATATAAAAATCATTGTCGTTTTATTTCAACATGATACGCCATAATAAATTTCTGATCAAAATAAAAAGGATTATGTTAGGCAAAGCATTTCAATTTTAACGTGTGGATTCCATGCATGTGAAACATGCTACCAACGTGAAGTTGCTCTTACTTTTGACAGAGCTGGCTGAAAAGAACTTTGGGAGAAAGAGGCCCTTTTCCAGTTTCTTTCATGCTGTGAAGGAACAGGAACATCGCTGAAGTCAGTGGCCCAGGACTTGAGAGGTTCACTACCAAAGGTTCCTTTGGGATCAAAATAAATATCAGACTTTAATTCACAATACTTCCTCTTAATTTATAAATGTAAGCTAAACAGTTGATGGGAATCCTAAACCTCTCAAGGTTGGCGCTTCACGTGTAAATAAAAACAATTTGTAGAATCCTATATTTGGCGCTGTGGTCTAAACCACAGAGTCCAGGGCTTGCTGATCAGAAAGTCAGTGGTTCGAATCCCTGCGACGGAGTGAGCTCCCGTTGTTCGGTCCCAGCTTCTGCCCACCTAGCAGTTCGAAAGCACATCAAAGTGCAAGTAGATAAATAGGTACCACTACGGCGGGAAGGTAAACAGCGTTTACGTGTGCTGCTCTGGTTTTGCCAGAAGTGGCTTTGTCATGCTGGCCACATGACCCGGAAGCTGTACACCGGCTCCCTCGGCCAGTAAAGCGAGATGAGCGCTGCAACCCCAGAGTTGTTCACGACTGGACCTAACAGTCAGGGGTGCCTTTACCTTTACCTATATTTAGGTAAAAAAATCCCCATCGCAGGGATTCGAACCGCCGACCTTCTGATCGGCAAGCCCTAGGCTCTGTTTTAACCCACAGCGCCACCCGCGTCCCTCCAGAGGCATATATAGTGAACAATGAATAAATATTAAATTGGGCAAGAATATATTCACCATTATCATTTTTCAATGTCCAGTCAATGGACATATTCCCAAAGGAGGGTCCTCTGAATATTTCACACAAAGCAGAGTCTCTCACTAAATGCTTACCAGTTGAGATGCAGGACTCTGACCAATTTTAAGCTTTGTCCCCTTTTCTTTAACTTCACACATTAGTTCATTTAACAAGTGCGTCTGTGCCATGTTCTAAAGAAAAAAGGAAGGAAAAGGTTATAGATGACATTTATTTGTTAACTGGACTACTCGATAACAAATTATTATTGAAAGTGAATTTATACTGTGGCAGGCATAATTCTCCTCAATGGCAGTAGAATAATCACAATCCAAAGAGCTCCTTTAGAACATATGTCCAGCGAGGCTTCTGACCATTTCTTTAATGTGCATCTGCCTATGCCACATCACGAACTGCTTTCGAGATTCCCTCAAGTTTCACAAGTTCCAATTTCTGCAAACTGCCATTTTAAAAATACATACTTCAAATTCCAACTGGTCGCACAGTTAGCAGCAACAACACTCCCCGAACTGAGAGGAAAGCTGCTTGTACACTATCTGCTCAGTCCAAAATTATCATAGTTTTTTCACTCAACAAATCAATCAGCTAGATAACATGTTTAGATCAATGTTTCTCCTTATTCTTCCTCCATTCCAATTAGGAGATCATTTATTTTGACTTTTAAGAGCAGCACAACTCCAGCAATAGTAGATCACCTTTGTGCTACAGTTTAATTAAGGCTGGTCCTTGCACTTCTTCTCCTCTCCCACTACCCCTTGAAATGCAACTACTACAAGAATAAAGGTATTGATATATTGCTAAGTAATATAAAATAATTGAAAATGTAGCCCAGCATCAGGTGAAAGTTCAGAAAACAAGATGGAGCTGTCCTAGGTAGCCAGTGCTACAGAAGGCGGCTAACAGGGAAATTCATTACCAGATTTTTATCAGCATGTTTCGGAATCAAAGACAAAAATAAGTGCAATCTGCAGCCTTAATGAAATACTGTATATAGGTGTACTTCAGAATACGGTGGCGCATCTTAATTCTTACCTGCATGACAGCATTAAAGAAGCAGGTGTTCCCTAGGTTATTAATGCCTTTAACTGGAACTGATGCCCAACTAGAGCTGATGCCTTTGCCCTTTAATATGTCACTTGCTTCATTGTTTTCTTCATGCAACCATATAATTTTTGATGATGAACCTTTAATAGAAAAGAGATAGCAGTAACAACTATGGGTAGAAAGTTGCTGTGTGTTATGAAACAGATATAAAAGACAAAGCAGTGAAGACTTATCCACAGATGCTTTATCAATAAAACCTTAAGGATCTTGGTGTTGTTCTAATAAGGTATTTGAACACACTTTTTATGAGTTTGGGATCAGCTAGCATATGTACAATCACATGTGCCGAATACCATGTTTGTACTCTTGACATAGGAAGGTTTGCTAGTCAGAAACCTACTGTCCTGTCATATTAGATGCTCACAAACTCATAAAAGAGTGTAAGCAATGTGTTCAAACTACAGAAAATATCCAAACTTTCAGCATTGCAGAGAGTTGACTATATGTCCCTGGGGTTCCCTTCCAACTCTACAGTTGTATGCTTCTATGAAGCACATGTTCATGGGAATTTCTGACTCCCTTTTCTTTAACAGAAGTCTAAAACTTTCCCCGAAGGACCAGATTAGAGATACCTTAACTTTGTTTTAATCTTTGATGTAATTTTGCTGTTATCTTTTGTGGTACATCCCCTGGGCTTTGCTGGAGCAATGTGATAGATAGATGATAGATGAAAGATAGATAAGATGATAGATAGATAGATGATAGATATCCATTTTGAAAGCAGCTTAAGGTATGATATGGAATCATCCGTTAAAAGAAAAAAAATCAAAATTTGGCAGATGGATGGAAAGGGATAGATATCATGTTTTCCCCATAACATACTTGCACTGTTGTCTGCCCACCACAGTTCACCATGTGACACAGACTTGTTAATTTACAACAAGATGAAGCGACTGCTTGCTATTTGCCTTAAACCTTTAAAATCCAATATATTTAAACAAACTGTAATATAAATAATGTGCTACCAGTACGGCATCCTTGTATTTCCCTATTTGCCTTATTGCTTAAATATATACGGGGCAGTGAAGTTAGACAGCCATTAACTTGTAGCCTAGAGGTAATAGGAATACTTGAGACACAGTATTTAGCCTAGATTTCTACTAGCAACTTTCATATTGTCATGGCTGCTGTACTAAATATGAACATTACTGACATCTGCAACATTCCAAGTATTGATTAACAATGCATGTCAATGTGAACAAGTTATGGACTTAATGGATGCCAAGAGCTGCAGTGCTGCAATCTACATTTTGACATATGAATTCATATATTTGCCCTAATGAGTTACATACTGAGGACTCATTAAGTGTTCTTGAGAAATAACTAAACAGACCTATTTACATTAACATAACTCTCATACTGAAAGATTTCTCTATGCATTATCCTTAGATACTTACATCGTCTGTCGAAAAATAGGGAGGTGGTTGGGGAGGGTGGACTATAATTAAATAATGAAAGAAACCAAATATGATTAAATATTCCTATTATAGCTGACATAAGATGGCTAGAATGATTTCCCTGCCTTCCAGTCAAAGCACATTTTTTTTTTGAAATTATGCCTGGGTTTGCAAAAGATGCAATTTCATTTTTGACACCACCCCCACTGCCTGATGCTCGTAACGAGACAGTTCATATAGAATACACCCAAGTTCACTAATAGAGGCCAGTAAAAAGCAAACAAGACACGGCAGGAGATTCAGGAGCTGCTTTGCTGAGCTAGTTCTCTTTGTATAAGAGAGAGAGAGAGAGAGAGAGAGAGAGAGAGAGAGAGAGAGAGAGAGAGATGAATCAACTGCATATTCAATATATTAGTGGAAACATACTTGTGCTGCACTTCATACAACTGTGTGTGCCGTTTTCTGCATGGATCAGCTGTGTGATCAAGTTCCCCATAAGGAACTTGGTGATGCAGCCGATCCTGCTGTGTCTCTAAGATCAGAAACCTGAGGGGTGCATTCTCCAAATGGTGCACCCATAAAAACCTCATTCACAATGCAAGTCTCTAAAATCTCCAGTGGCATAAAACTTATACAACACGTTTATTAATTACAGTTGTATCTCACCTAAATAAGCACACAGAGTGCGAACAAGACTGAGTGTATGGAGGGGGAGGCTCATTTAATTTCGCTGCACACAGGTGGTGTAGTGACAATAAAGGTTTATTTATTATTATTATAAAGCTCAACAGAGCACACATGGCGCCCTGCCCCCACCCCTGGCAAATGTTATCCTCACAACAATTATGTGAAAGAAAGTTAGGCTGGAAGATAAACCCACTGGGCTTTATCACTAACCAGAGATTTGAACCCTGGATGTGTCTGTCTAAACCCAGCATCTATCCACTGCCTTATACTGGCTCTTTTCTTTTAAAAGTAAATTAAAGTAGAAAGAATTTTTGCCAAAGTAAAAAATAATACATAAACATACTGGTTACTTTTTATTTTAAAAAAAGTCAAAATTGTGTACATAATCTGCATATTGGACTACCACAGTTGTTTCATTTATCCATCGGCATTCACCAACATCTGGGACAACATCTTAAAGTAAACAATGCTCACAAGGCCATCTGGACAAAACTGCAGGCAAAAATTAGAGCAGAAGCATATGGAAAAGCAGATTTTTCTCTCCCCTTCAGCAGTGCAGGATGACAAATGTCAAACCTAGATCTGTCCACGCTTCACTGTGCTATGCTTTGCAGCACCACCTGGCTCTCCTTGTACAGCCACCAAATATGGACAGCACTGCCACAGAGGACCATATCTGGAGGGCAAACTCAATAAAAGCATTTCATTTCATGGTTAAATGACAGCTTCACACAAGTAGCAAGGTTCTGTTTACTGAATCTCAAATGTGAATCATTCAGCGGTTGGGGGGGGGGGAGAGAGATAATAAAACAAACCCCACCACAAAAATACAATGACTAAGAACAGGACAGCTTTGTTACTAAGACATGAATACTCATGTAATTATAAAATGCAGGAAGCCATAATTACACATCCAAACAGCACATTAGCTTAGCAGTTATCCAGAAACTAGAAATATAAAGAAAATGTGCTTTGTCAGTTCTTAAAATCCAATCCATAATCCAGACTGAAATCCTAAGCACACTTAACTGAATTCATTGAACATAGTGGGAATTAATTCTGAGTAAACATGCTTAGGCATAGCTGTCAAGTTTCCCCTTTTCTCACGAGGAAGCCTATTCAGCATAAGGGAATTTCCCTTTAAAAAAAGGGAGAACTTGACAGCTATGTGCATAGGCTTCCACTGCCATTTAAGGTGAAGTGTGAGGCTGTTCAGTGGGACTTAAACCGAAGAAAACATGAGCAGGATCTGACTGTTAGTTCAACTGCCCTGAGAAATGAAATCTACCGGTACATACTTTGGCTTAGCTGATCTTCACCTGAAATATTTTGCTTTTAACAGATGTGAGAAGTATTTACATGTTCATGGGCAATTTGAACTCCAGCGAATTCTTAAATCTGGCTGCTCAAGTCCTCTGACCAAAGAATTCTGTTCCTTGGACCATTTTATAAACCTCTTTAACATTCAGAGAGGGTTATATCCAGCACAGCATTCATTTAAGGCCACACAGGCACTGAAAGTTCTCAACTTCCTCCTCCTCACTGCAGACCCTGATGCGCTTCCTAAAGGTAGTGGACCCTTAAGAAGTGTTTGGGAAGCGAGATCCCAGACTGTGGGGGATTTGGAGGAAGTTAGGCATAGGCAGCCATTTGAAGAATGACTTCAATGTGATCTACCCTGCCTCAGGAAACTTTGTAATGAAGTTATATTCTTTTTAAACATTTCAGTCTTACAGTGTAGTTTTTTTTAGTTAGAAAAGCCACAGATCTACTGCAACTATCTATGTTTACAGCATACAGTATTCACTTCACCGACATACTGTACAAGACTACCGGTAGCAGGGCTTCTGCATCAATTTGCTTTAACCATGTTTCTTAGAAGAACTCTGTCTTCTGTATACACATTTCCCATATTCTTCCTGAAACAATAATTTAACAGGATGGGCAGATGGTATAAAAGTAAAAAGAAAACAAATGTTCACTGTTTTTCTTTTATCAGGGTATGATGTTGTTGTTGTTGATGATGATGTTGTTGTTGTTGTTGTTTTCCATTAAGTAAAAAAAGGGGGGATCAGGGAACATGTTTCAAGGTCAATGCTTCTCTCTCATGAATAATCCTCAGGAATAAAAAGCAAGGTTAATAGCTTTCTTTCCTTTTAGCACATTCACACAATGCTGTATTATAAACATATTGCCATTCTATTACAAAAAATTAAAAACTGAAGCAGCAGTTTTTCCCCAATACTATGAAAAGGTTAAGTTTTTCTAATTTAAATGAGAAAAATCAAGTGAATGCTCCATTCTTAAATGATTGATAAGACTATTGTGCCATATTTTCCATACTATACTATAACACCACTGCATCAAAGAATTAAAATGGCAATTTATTTATAGGGCAATGACAGAATAAATGGGTATTGCTCAATTTCATGATTTGGTCTTCAGGAGACAAGTGAAAACCATTCCATCATACAGAACCTTTATATTTTAAGTTGAAGATTTATTTTTAATTCCTTGCCTGTGCTTCTCTTTTTAATTGTATTGGTATGCCATGATTTTTATAGATTTTGGCCACAATCCACATCTGAATTAAGTGTGCTTAAACCCAATGATTAAGTCTTCTTGGATTATAGTGTTTATTAGTTGTTTTGTTTTAAATCATGCACTTCATTTTAAACTAATCCAAGATTTTTTCACTGTGGAGTGGTGTAACACATTTAAACAATAAAAAATGAGATTTGAAATGGTTTCATCAAAATGTTTTGCTAAGAGAACATGGGGCTGAAATCCCCTGATTTTAATGGATTTACTCTGATCAAATCTGCATTCAACCCTATTTTCTCACCCAAATACATTATATTCTAATAAAGCACGGGATCCACCTAACCAGTCCTGTCAGTGGAAGCCCTGCGCAAGGACTTCCGCTTGCACAACAAGGCTTTCCTCCCTCTCCCTGCCTGCACACCTCCCAGCCACCCAAAATTGGCTCTAGGAGAATTAAGAAAATACTCAAAACAGCATGGAAGTGATCGTTCCATCTGGCTAGCAGCAATGTTTGTGCACACAGAACAACCGGAAGACCGCAATATTGAATTCCACCCACTTAGTTCAGGATTCTGTTTCCAACTCTGGCAAATTCACAAACAGAACATGATGGAAATGATAATTTATTTGCCCAGAACACCTTTAAAAGACTTAAATTACATCCGCAATAAAATAAAAATAAATAGGAGCCTCCAGAGTGCATTGCAATAGCATCATCAATATTTTATAATGTTCTCCTTCTGCAGAATATTATCAGACCCGTTCTCAAGGGAGATATTTGGAACAGTAACATGTTTCTGGATCAGTTAAGCAAAAAAAAAAATAGATAGCTATTATAACTATTTCCCATCAATTTCTCTAAGTGCCTGATTAGATATAACCTGAACAGAACTCTTCCTAGAATGTTTTAGACTTAGTGTTTGTGCACACACACCCCTCCTTCTATTTCTCACCTCAACAGAGAAAATAATAAATAAGCTGGATATCCTATGTTTCTTTGAACACTGGACTACAAAAAACAACAACCACTCGTCAGACTATTTATTAGCATTATCTACTTCTATTGAGATACACTGCCCAAAAAGTCAAGAGCTTATATAAATCTACATACAGAGGTTATATAAATCTACAAAGCTTAATTATACATAGTTTGCAAAAATGTTGTTTATAAAAAATGTACACCACTTAGCAAAAATCTTCAAGTGGTTTACAGTAAGTTATAGAAATATTCAATATATTAGTGAAAAAACCAGCACATTTTTAAACAGTAATTAACACTCAGTGTCAATGTTATGAATCTCAAAACATCAAGCTGCATTGCAAATTTTACAGAAACTCTGCCACAAGCAATGAACGCAAGTACAACATAAATAAAAATGGTTTTCCTGCTCCCATAAACTGAAAGAAAAGATGCAGAGAGAATAATCTGTTTAAGCTTTGTTTCCAGTGATCAAGCACGCCCTTGTTTCTAATTTTCCCCCATTCCTAGAAAAGTCTGGCATTCAAACTGTAGCAGCTCAGCATGGTTCCTGTGTGTTACATGTGCACTGGGTTCATGTGAAATTCACAAGTGTACCATCACAACAATAATGCACCTGCTTTACTGGCAAATAAAACATAATGGCCTGCTAACCTTTTCCACAAAACTAGGTTCTGCTGAGTGGTTTACAAAGCCCTTGCTTTATTCTTCCATGTTGTGCCACACATGCCCTTTTAACCAAACAGATTACTTTTTAAAAGTCAGGGCAGGGAATTGGAGGATGGAGAAAGGAGAGAAAACAACATATTGTTGGATATGGTAAACCACTAGATTGTGGTTGAAATCCACACAGCTGCAAGCATTCTTTTGGGAAACCCCACACTTGGGCTTATCTCAATTGCTTAATGTAATTCCCTGGGTCAGTCATGTAGAAGTAATGTAATTTGCACATTTCTGCAGCTAAAGTTTAATCTTTACGAACTGCCAAGTGGAAAGACAGGATCCTGCTGCCAGTCTCGTCCTTTGCATCCACACCAATCACAAGCATTTTGCTTTTGTCATTCCTCAAAATGTACCCAACAGGATATCTGTGTTCTCAACACCCCCACCCCAATATTTTTGCCTTCCCTTCAAATGAATTCTCAGTTAAACTGAAACAGGACAAAGTTGCCATGCCCAAGTTCTCATATTCTTGTTGGGTACATGGTATTTAGAAAAAAATTCCATGTAATAAAGGTGGCAAACTCATTTTTCAACACACTATTATATAGCTTATGTTTATAGAAGACCGGTGCTGTTTGAACCACAAAGACAGTAATTTTTCTTCCCAAGGGAAAAAAGGCTATTTTCATGGGCCTTTTGTTATCATCCTTTATGTACAAGGCTCTTCTAAGTAGTAAGAGAAACACCTCTTCTAAGATGAAACCTTGCAATACATATGCAACACACCAAAAAAAGTACGCATTCGGTTTAAAAGCTATAGTAAGTTACTTAGGCACATAACTTGCTTATGTATATCCTGTACCTCTTCCTTCATTACAGAATAACCTCTCAAACCTCAATACAACTAGATGTCAGGGTTTTCTAGACAGATGATGAAATGCAAAGCCTGGCACCTCTCTTTTGCAGGTGAACTACTGATGTGTTCTGTAGAGTTGTCATTGAGATAGCCCTCATACATACATACATACATACATACATACATACATACATACATACATACATAATTTTATTTGTCTACTGCCTTTCCATAGTTAAAACTATGCTCAAGGCAGCTGACAACATGTAAAAAAAATACACAATCACAAACTTAACAAAAGTAATCATAAACAGTAAATAAAGCAAAAAAAATACAAACTGAAAAATTTCCACATAAATCATATTAAGATCTCAGATAGATCTTAGTAATAGCAGTAACAGCAATTCCCCCCCCCAACAAATCCTCCCTGAGCAATTCCCTAGCCCAAGAGTCTATTCAGCAGCCATAGCTTTTGTAGCTGGAGTCAGCCAGGGCCCCACCCTCCCAGGCCAGGTGGGAAAAGGCCTGGAAGGCAGGGAGCAGGTCTTCCAGGACTCACAGCCAAGATGGTCTCTTAAGAATCCCTACTAATTTAGGGGCATTACTTCAGTCATTTGCTTGGTGCATGACTGTAATGTTGTGGGCCACACGGGACTCTTAAAGGACCTGCTGGACGTGTGAGCCTCATGTTTAATTCCTCAAAAATAAAAAGATGCATATCAGCTTCGGCCCCATATAACTTTTATTAACACAAACTTACTTGATTCATTTCTAGTAACATGTCTTTGGAGGAAGTCAACTATCTGTGCCAAAGCCTTCTTGTTACAGTGTGTTGATAGCTCTTCATTACATTCATAACACCTAGAAGAAGGATTTAAAATGTTGTCATAACGATTCTCCAGGGAAATCATAAATTCTTATGACTTTATACGAGGTCATAAAACATTGTGATTCCTTATTTCAGGTAATGTCTATATACAGGCTGCATGTTACAACTACTATAAACAACACATTCAATTTGGGACCTGAACCAAGCAAATTCCCCACCACCAGCATCACCTACTGATTTTGGTGGTGGCAGCAACAAAAAGAGACTGTGTAGCCACAATGCTAGAGTCAGCATACTACAGTGCCTGGATGGGGATGCAAACAGTCCCCTCTCCAATAACAGGGAAGGCACAGACAGAAAGGGTTAAAACACCCCTGCTCCCAAACATATGATATTTAGTTTGGCCCTCAGTCACAAAGGCTGTCCGAAGCAATATTAGCGCCAATAGAACTTTTGCAGATGAACTGTGATCTTTCACTGGAAAGGAAAGTCCCTCTTAGGTATGAACAGTGTAGATCACTTTGCTACTGTGAATCTGACTGCTTTAAAAAAAGGGGTCATGTATGAGAGAGGGAAACATGGGAGAGACTTTGTCCTTCCACAATTCCACCTCCTCCTCCACCACCAGGTGTAGAGTGAGGGCTGGATCCCATAGCCATTACATATGGAGTAATTATCTTCTCAAACTACTACTGGAACCTCTGTCTGATCCTATTAATCCCTATTAACAGCAGGGGTAACCTTTTTCAGGGGTTGACCTCTGGGAGGTCCAATGTGAAAAGGTGTGGCAATTTCCCTTTTTAAAAGTGACACATTTGGTGGGTCCTCGGGTCACAAAACCCTTTTGGCATCACAGAATCACAACACTGGACCTGCAAGAGTAGCTGGTAAAAATATTGTTATTGTTGTTGCTGCTGTTTTTTCACAAATTTGGGGGGAGGCCGTAGGGCGGTTAAACAAAAAACTGTAATAAAGCAGATGACCCATAGGAGCAGAATTTTTATATATATATTATATATTTTTATATAGTATATATAACCTCTGGGGAGCAGAAGCTACATTTCAGAGTCCACATTAACAAACTTTACATTCTAACAAGTTATTAGTTTGACGTACTAGAATTATTGTTCGCAATAAAACAAAGGATTTTCTTTAAACAGCTTATATTTTCTTTTTGAATAACTAAATCAAAAAAATGTTAGTGCAACTCCAAGAAGAATTTCATGTACAAAAGCAATGAATCATTATATGTATGCATACCTGTATACTACGGGGTGTACAAGTGTATGTCTTCTTTCACAAACACACACAGCTTCCCCTCTCAAAACACAACTTTACTTACCATACGATCCATGTGCTGAGGTTGATTACAATGCAATGAGGCTCTCCTAGTGCATTCTGGAAATGCTTAAGTGAATGCTGGCCTTCTGAGTTTTGACTGCAGCCCTGAATTCATTAATAAAAATGTTAAAGTATAGTTATCATAACTACTATGTTCATTAGTAAAATCAGCTATTTTTCTTCTTGTCTTAAGTTTCCGTTCCTGGGCTGACCTGTTGTAGCTTATATGACATTTTTAAGACCTCTGACAAGAACAGCTTCTAAACAACCCAATGCCTAGATAAAGAGTAACATTTTTTGAACAATTACTCTTTATCTAGACATTTACAAGCATTGGGTTATAATAGACACAAAATGGCCAAACAATTTCATTGTTTCAAAACATATGCACTACTCCAATTCTGGCTTTTCTTCAAGGCATCCAGACAAAAAGGCCTAAGGAATAACAAGCTGCTAGGCATACCTAAGCAAGAACTAGTGTTATTGTCCAGATGCCACAAATGAACAGAACTCCAAACACTTACGGTAGTCCTAGACTGATTTCTACTGGTACTTCAGTGGAACTCTACTAAGTCGATGAGCTGCTCTGTATACCTTTGTTAGGGCCCAGAGGGCAGGTTAGAATATCTATATCTATATCCACGTTTCACCAAAACCACTTGACCAATTGCATTCGAATTTTGACACAATGCCGCATTTATGAGAGTAACCCTGTACCGTTTTCAAAGACAGATGTCACACCTGTGCCAGGTAAACCCCCCAAAACCCCGTGTTTCAAAACATACCACTCAGACGAAAATGCATGCTGGGAAAAGAACTAGGTTGCAAACCAGCACCCTCTAGCAGCAGCTACACAGGTACTGCACATATTAAAACTTCCCTCTCAACAGCACCTCGGCTCCCGTTTACATACTAGGCCGAATGGAGGTACTGACTCGCCTGGGTGGGGGGTGGGGGAGAGGAGGGGACAGGATAGGTCAGGACACGGTGGAGCCAGTCACAGGGATGAGCCGGGGGATGGGGGGAAGAGGGGGCGTGATACGTCATGGGTCGGGACAGGGTGGGGGGAAGAGGGGACGGGATACGTCATGGGTCGGGACAGGGTTGGGGGAATCACACAGATGAGCCACAGCAACACGTGGCAGGGCCAGCTAGTATATATATAAATTTATCTTTAAAGTCACATATTTATTTACCTGAGTACCACATTTGAGGCACAGCCATATGTCAGAAGGCATTACTGGCTCACCGTCACATATTCTTCTTTCTTTTAAGCACTCTGAACATATTGACCAGACATTTTGAGCTACTGCTCTCTTCACATTATGCACATCCACTGCCTGGCTTACATGCTGGCATGTCAGACCTATAGAAGTAGGAGGGAAAAGATGAAAATTGTTTTATTGTTGTAGCAGATATCTGGCAAGAAAACATTTTTGTAAATTTGGAAGGGGGAGAAATCACGTAACCATGAGACTGCCATTAATGGCTTCTCAAAGACTATAAATGCACACCCCATCCCCTTCAAAGTATCATTTTGCTATGTCTTGATGGCATGCTTTTACTGCTGTTTAAGTGGGTTTGCTTCATAGGTTACTGTGAGGTTTTGCTCTTTTTTGTTATGCCATGGTTCGCGCTTTTAAGTTTTGTGAGACCCTTGGAGACTTTTTATATGTCAGGTGACTAATAAATTAAATAACAATTAGCAGTAACAGTGGTCATGTATGAAATTTCAGCCACTGCATGAACCAACAAGATTTCTGCACTTTCCCCTCCATTGTGCAAATCAGATAAACCTATTCTGTCTGTCTTTTCCTCCTCCTCTCTCTTCCAAGCTTTTTAGTAGTATTGTCACTGCTATTCTTACTTCCCTTCTCATTCCACCATAAAAAGATGCAGTTCTACAAACATGTAAATTCCTGAAATAAGAGTACTCAAAGGATAATATCATTTCATAAATCATCAGGCCATAGATATTTCAACTGCAAGCAACTGTTGGAAGTCTACTAATTAAACTAGGAACCCCCAGTTCCCATGGACTGTATTTCTACAGCAAGTTTTTAAACTGTATTTTAAATTGTTGAAACTCACCCTGGAACATTAGGGTGAAGGATGAGTTAATAATAATAGAAACAATATGGACAATGCTTTCCTTTCCTTGAGGACCATGGGCTGAGTCACTCCAATCACTAACACTTAGTAGTTGCTCAGCAATCACCTAAAATCAGGCATATTGCCTCCTTGTCTGTGGCAAGACAGCTGCATGTAAGCACTAACAGGATCAAGCTTTTAGCATTAATATGGATTGCTGGAGTGGAGGTGTGCTAAAAGCCTTTCTTGATACGTGTTGGTGTCTCCACATTATCTGTTCATCATAGTCAGGAACCAGACGATGCAGGAAATACAAATTATTACTACCCACAAGATTGTGTCAATTGATTCTGACCATTAGATGGCTTTGTTACCTGTGATATCATCTGAAGAATCATCATCTTGATGCTGACTTGACTTTGTGTGTGACTTGGTTTTGACAGGGATAGCCCTTGATGGATCTTTTACCCGCATCTGTTATCTGCTGGAAAAGAAATGAAGAAATATGTATTGCTAATACGGATAGTTTGGCTGCCATAAAGAACTCTGAAAATTCTGCATTATGTTGACAAAGAAATGCAATAAGCAGCCCCACTCTCAAATAAATGGCCTGGAGAAGTCCCAGCAGCAATTATCCCCACTGCCTTAATTGGCAGTGACTCTCAACTTATGTGCAATGAAACTGGAGCTTGCAAAAATTAGTGGAAAGGGGCTACATTTTTAAAAAGTAAGTTTGACTATAACTCTGGCTCCTTTTAGTATAACTCTGCATAATGCAGACCCCAATTAAACACCCCTGGACTTTTCATTGGAGACATGAATGCCTTACAACTACCCTATTGGTACTTGCTACTGTGACATTTCTCCCCCAGGATTTGTGTATTTTTTTATACCTTACATTTTATGCCATCCTGCTTCCAAGGACCACAGGGAATTCCCATCCATTTTATCCTCAAAACAAACCTGAGAGGAAAACAAGCCTGAGTGACAATAGCCCAAAGGCATTCAGTGAGCTCCATGGCCAACCAGTTATCCCCAGGCCAAGGCCAATGCTCTCCTCAGAGCTAGAACACTGGTTACTTCCACTGTATTAAAAGCAATTTTAATAAAAGAAAATGCTTAAAGCTTTATCTGTTTTATACAGCAGTGACTGCCTGATCAATACTTAACCTCATGATAATTATAGGATAAGACTTGGTTTTACATGTGGTCAAAAAGCATGGATGATAGGTCTTGCTTCCTCCCATTTTCTAAGAATGACATGTTTACAGATGCCTTGCATTTTCACATGAGCTATACGCAGATGTGTTTCGTAACTACCTGTGGCATTTTAGATGTCCAGAGCTAGATCAACTGTCACCCAATTACAGTCAGGACCGTATTCGTCATGACTAGCAACTGGACAATGTCATCAATCAGCAGATAAGATGTTTCAGCACAGTGACAGCTCTGAAAGCCTTTCAAAGCATACAAGCACTTAATGCCTCCTGGAGCAGTAAAAGAACCAGAACTACAGGCTGGTAGTAGCAGAAACGCTGTTTCCATCCCCAAATGTCATTTGAAATTCTCAAAGTGTCATAACCATGATATTCCGTGGCATAGGCACATCCCACCTACAACATTACTGTGGGTGGGGGGTGCCAGAATATTACTGCTCTTTTCCATGGGGTTCTGCGGGGATCCATCAATGGCACCCTCTTCTCATATGACAGATACATAGCTAAGCTATCACAGAAGGGTCATGTAGAAACTCAAAAGCAGGGGAGACAAGACTCACACAGAGAACAGCAGTAGTCTCCCAACACCACCTTCTGAAGCCTCCCAGTGAGGCATGAGTAATGGTACAGCTAATACAGCCCATTCTCACTTATTATGTCCAGAAGGATACCAGTCTGGATCAGAATCCCCCTCTCAGCACAGGGGATCAATCATGAAAACACAGGGAGCCTTCATCTCAAAAGATATCACAACCTATTTCAGTTCATCCATAGAGCTGGCCTGCCTTTTTCTCCTCTGTTTTTTTGTAGGAATGGGAAGTTAGGCTTTAAATCAGGCATAGGCAAACTTGGCCCTCCAGATGTTTTGGGACTACAACTCCCATGATCCCTAGCTAACAGGACCAGTGGTCAGGGATGATGGGAATTGTAGTCCCAAAACATCTGGAGGGCCGAGTTTGCCTATGCCTGCTTTAAATCCACAACTCCACTGTATCTAGAGAAGCTTTTTCAATAGAGGCCTTGCTACTGCTTCTTTTGAAGAGGATGTAACTGAACCTTCCCTGAAGGAAGCTTCCATGACATTGACAATACAGACCTCACTGACTCCAATCATCACTAACTATGATGCATATGGATTGAACAGACAATGCACTGACATGGACAGAATCCAGCACCCTGTCCACATTCTTAGGTCTCAACAATCAAAATTAATCCAAAGAACTCCCAAGTTTCTGGATGCCTAAAATTATGGAAGACTACTGTAGCTCAGACTTTAATCCATATGTGACTGGCCCTTATGGTGAGACACAAACTACCAGCTCCAATATCTACCTAAGCAGCCAAGGCCCTGGACCAACCCTGCTCACCCATGGATCTTCCTGGACAGGAATAAGAATAAGAAGGCTTCTTGTTCCAGTTAAGACTAAGCAACGCAGTCTTTCTGAGATTTAGAATGCTCCTGTATCCTTTAGTTGTCGTTAACTCCAGATTGCTGGCTTCTCTACTTCAAATCCTTAGTGCAACTCCAGGCTCACCACTGCCTACAGCTCAGCCCTGATAGCTATAGACGTTGAATCTGAGTCCAAGTAATTTTATCCACAAAGCTCTAAGGGACCCAGAGTTTGTTGAATTTACCATAGTAAGCAACTGATATTTCCAATTTCTCGGCAAGAAAAGTGGCAGACTGCAACAGGCCCTTAACCATTTGGGAAAGCTCAGCAGGACAAGTCTATTTGGGTGCAATGATGGCAAAAATGAAATCTCTTTACTGTCACCATGGACTAGGCTTTAAAGTAACTTCTAAAGCACCATTCAGATAAGCAGAGGCTTTAAATCCCAAAGAAGCAGCCACAGCCCTCATTTTACAAACACAAATCAGTCATTTGATCAGAATAAATTACCAGATTTCAAACTGTGACCTGTAACAACCTGAGCACATCTCTTAATTCAGCATACAAATGAAAGTCACTCAAGATAATAACACTAGGAAAACCTCAACACCTCTTCAGTGATTTAGTCGAAGTCTGTTGGTGATAGATACATCAACAAGTACACCAACAAAAGCATATCCCACATGGCTTTGATGTGGACAATACAGGTGGTTACAAGAGACAGGGTCTTTCTCGTAGTGGCATCAAAACTTTGGATTGTCCTTCTTGCATAAATCTGTCATGTTCCTGCTCTTCCTGAATTTAGATGGGTTCTGAAAAGTTATTTTTTTCAAGAAACTGATTTATTCCAGTTCTGCTATTTGATGGTTTTAACTGCAGATTTATAAATAAGTAAGTAGGTTTTACTGGCTGATTCTTGTTTTTATAAGCCATTCATGGCTTCCAAGGTCATTCATGTGGGTCAATACAGTTTGCTTCATCACAAATATTTTTGAC
This sequence comes from Zootoca vivipara, assembly GCF_965207765.1. Lineage (NCBI taxonomy): Eukaryota > Metazoa > Chordata > Lepidosauria > Squamata > Lacertidae > Zootoca > Zootoca vivipara. Next base: position 44,496,027 of record NC_142586.1, read on the forward strand.
AACTCTCTACAGTATTAAACTAAATGTTGAAAAGAAGGGAAATATCTACATGCTGGCCATCTTTTATGATCCAATTTAGATGCTGCTTCTATGGTCAGAGAACCCAGGAACTTGGAGGTAATGGGTTCTGAAGTGTGGCTCTGGTACAGCCCAAGGGGAAACATATAGTGGTTGACAAGGGAGCAGGATGTCAGGCCGATGGAATGATTAGCACTCTTTCTCAGGAAGCCACTAACTGCCGAGGGTGTAATATTACATCACTTTTTTTCTACATAGCAGGCTGCCCCAGTTTGTTCTTCATGACACATGTCAATCTCAAAGCAAGGACAAGTTGCTCTACATTGGACACTACCAGCAAAACCTGAGACAGATGGTGTGCTGTTGCACAACTTAAGGGGAACAAATCTACAGAATACCAGTTTTGCAATATTTCCTGAAGAAATCTGACAAAAGCTTTACAACTCAAGTACATTATCGAGAAGCTTCTCAAGTCAGCAACATATAGCCTACTTATAAGCTGCAGTGCTGTCTTCATTTTGAAGCCAGAAAGAGATACTTAGGAAGCTAAATTACACTGGCACAAATATTCTGAAAAATTTGCCTCAGTACTGCATAGCAGTAACTTTGTACAAGTGTTATTCAGGTGGCTGTATTTAATAGAAGTTGCTTGGTGCATGTTACCACTTTAGTTCAGTGATAAGGCTGGAAACAATGGAAGATGTCCACCACCCTGCAAGCATGAAAGGGTGGCTACTGCTAGAAACAGGATGTTAGATTTGTTGGGCCTTAGTCTGATCCTGCAAGACATTTCTTATGCTCTAGAGCAGGCACGTCCAACTCCCAAGAGACTGTGATCTACTCCTAGTACAAAAATACAGGAAGTGATCTACCCATGGAGGGGGTAGAGGCCAAAGTTGTAGATCTTGGGGGGGGAGCCATGGATGTTTAGCTTTAGGGGGGGGACACATCGCTCACCTAAAACAATGACACAGTGGTAACGGCAACTACCGCATCAAAACTTGGCGGCAAAAGACAGCCCATTTGATGCAATGGAGGAAAAGAGCAAGGGTGGCGGGGTCTTTCACTCCATTGCTTTTTTCTTCCACTGATAGGGATCCCACAACTGATCACGATCGAGCGTGATCATCCAGGGATCAACCTGTCGATCGATCGTGGTTGACCGGTTGGACATCCCTGCTCCAGAGCATCCAAGAACAAAAAAAAAAGTAAAAGCAAGTCAAACAAACGCTCATTAAAACTATATATTTTCGCCTGAAGTGACCAGTACTCAGAGACAATGTAGGTGTTACGGAAAAGAGTGGAAGCAGTACATTTTTTAAATCATTTATATCACTCAGGGTGGCTTGCAACAATAAAAAATTACAGTAGCACAATAAAAAACCTAGGATCAAACAAAATGCAATAGAAGCAGATACGACTGATAAAAACCAATTCTTTAAATAAAACATTATTTGCCCAGTAGGACAAAACCCTGCTGAAATAAAAAAACCTGGTGGATTATAGATAGCATGGGATTCCTGCCTGTTCAATTACCAATTCCAGGTGCCATGACCTGTTTTATTTGGGGGGGGGGGTTGCTCACTACAGTTTACGTCCCCGGTGTACTATGTGCATTTTGCCATAAGCTTTGAAGTTATGTTGAAAGGGTGCTGAAACTGCACACCACAATTTTTCCTCCCCTTTACTTGGTAACATGAGAAAATTACACATGATCAGGAGGAAGCTTGGTGCACAAGTACATCTGAAAAAAATTCTAGCGGTTTGGGTCTACACAATACAGAGGTTCTACACGATTCCCATGGAAATGAATGAAAAGCCATACAACTGGTGGATGAACTGAACCCTAAAATTCCAAGTTGATGCCACTGCTACAAAGTTGTTTGTGAAGGACTGCAATCTTAATGTCGGTGTGGACAGGGAGGGATGAATTAAGAACCACATTCAACATTATCATGGGCTCTGCCAGCAGGGTGGAAGTGAAGGTAGAGAAATGTTCTGCACCACTCAATAGGTTTCCTGGCTCCCTGAATAAACAGGAAGGAGGCATTTAGATACACACAGAAGCATATCTACCTATCTCCCTGGTCATGGCCTAGGATCCTTCAGATCCTGGCACCTACTGGCACACCACAGGAACACCCATTTTTTGCCCTTCTGACATCAGAGGTTGAACCAGAGTGCCAGAAGCACCGACACCATCAGAGCTACAATACCAAATCTTCCTCTTTGAAGCTGGAAAATCAGATTTAACCCGTCCTGGGAGACACCCTCCCTCTAACAATGAACCACATGACGAAGGGCAAGGCACATATGACACAAGGGCCTATTGGTATAACTAGAAGTGACTAGACAGCAAGTCTGATTCTTTTTTAGTTCTTTGCATTTCTGGCCATCTGCCACACTTTAGGAATAAAGTTCACATTTTAACAATGAAGCAAAGGAAAAAATCATTGATATGCACAAACCTATCGGTCAGCTTCTGGGCAACAAACAGGTAAGCATGCAGGTGGAAAACGTATTAAGGCACTCCAATTAGCTTTTACTGAGCCAGTTTCTATAATACATACATATGTAATAATTAGCTATTCCTATCCAGCAGAGGTCCATGATATAGAATACTAAATTCAACAATGAACCAAGCTTTCGAAGCACATTATGGGCAGGCTTCAGCTAAGCAGCCCTGTCAGCAGAAGCCCTGCACAAGAACTTCCACAACACTCCTGAGTAGGTGGGGAACTTGTGGGCCTCCAGATATTGCTGGACTACAATTCCCATTATTTCCTATCATTGGCCATGCTCGCTGGGGCTGATGGAAGTTAGAACAGCCTCTGGATAGTCACAGGTTTCCCTACCTGTCCTAGAGTTCTTAATGAATTTTCTTTAAAACATGAACTCCAAGAACTGGGTGCTCCTGCAGGTGAAAACAGTGTTCGAAACTCCCATTGTTCTAGGCGCATTTTGCGACAGGGAATTTAATCAGGCAAGCAGTTTCTGAGCTCAGTACAGTGGTACCTCGGGTTACGAATTTAATTTGTTCCGGAGGTCCGTTCTTAACCCAAAACAGTTCTTAACCTGAGGCGTGCTTCTGTTAATGGGGACTCCCACTGCCCCCGCACCGCCTGCACACGATTTATATTCTTATCCTGGGGCAAAGTTCTTAAACCGAGGTACTACTTCTGGGTGAGTGGAGTTTGTAACTTGAAGTGTTTGTAACCCGAAGTACTACTGTACTGCGCCTAAAATTTCCGATTAAAATTGTAGAGTGGTAGGAAAGGAGGACCCTTTTCTGCCTCCCCACTTCCAGCTACTCTCTGGACTGGAGAAGAGACCCTCTTAAGAAAATAAGGGAGTGGGCAGGCAGGGGAAGGACCCTGTGAAAAATGAACATAATATTTTAACTGCAGTTCATTCATTTTCAGTTTTGTATTCTTGTTATAAAAAAGCGTGCTTAGGCATTCCATTGCTGCGTCCATAACCTAGGTTTAAGGTGCCATTTCGCTCGTAGCCTTCATATCTCAGTTGGGTGGAAAGGGGTTGTCAAATATTCACAAAATATTGTTCTGTGCTATTTGCACTGGCAGTTTGAGGTTTGTTTGTTCACACTTCCTCTTGAGCATTTATTAGAGCTCTGTGTGACTTGGCAACTTGCATAAGTGCGCACCAACAGAAGGCAGCCTCAAGCAAGACAGCTCAGCTTACCTATTTTGTTTCTACTCCTTTGGGACTAATATAGCAACAACTCCCTGGACCCAAACTGCCCTTACTATTTGACTCACAATTTCCTGCATAGACATATACAGGACACATTTTCTCCCCCACCTTGGGTGCTCTTTATGCTTTTGCAGTCCCCATTCTCCGTGACCAGCAAAACTACCTCCTTGCATGATCTGAACATGTTTTCTTGGAAGCAAATCCTGGGGTGTTCAATAAGGAGTGTTGTACACTACAGAGGGTATGTATTCCCTAGATCAGTGTGTCTCAACCAGTGTGCCTCCAGATGTTTTGGGACTACAACTCCCATCATCCCTAGCTAGCAAGACCAGTGGTCAGGAATGATGGGAGTTGTAGTCCCAAAACATCTGGAGGCACACTGGTTGAGAAACACTGCCCTAGATCAGGGCTGGGGAAACAATTGGCTCACCATCCCTATGCTGATTAGGGCTGATGGGAATTGTAGTCCAGTGACACCTGGAGAGCCCAAAGTTCCCAAGATTTGCACTAGTTCATAGAATTGCAGCGTTGGAAGGGATCCCAAAGGCTGTCTAGTCCAGGGGCCAGCAAACTTTCAGCCGGGGGCCAGTCCACTGTCCCTCAGACCTTGTGGGGGGCCGGACTATATTTTGAAAAAAAATATGAACGAATTCCTATGCCCCACAAATAACCCAGAGATGCATTTTAAATAAAAGCACACATTCTACTCATGGAAAAACATGCTGATTCCCGGACCGTCCGTGGGCCGGATTTAGAAGGCGATTGGGCTGCATCCAGCCCCTGGGTCTTAGTTTGGGGACCCCTGGTCTAGTTCAACCCCCTGCAATGCAGGAATATGCAGGTGGCCTGTATGAGGACTGAACCTGCAACCTTGGCACCACAGAATCTTGGAAGGAACCCAAGGGTTATCTAGTCCAATCCTCTGCAATGCTAAAGTATCCATGACAGATGGCCATCCAACCTCTGTTTGAAAACCTCCAAAGAAGGAGAGTCTGACTAAGGCAGAATAGAGTGGTACTATCACTTCCCTTGATCTGGGCACTGTACTTCTGCTGATACAGCCTAGAACAGCACGAGCTTTTTTGTTGCTGCCTCACACTGTTGACTCTAGCCAACTGGGCCAACAATAAGTTAGCGGGCACACGCATTTGGGCAGCAAACACTATGGAGCTCAGTGTCGAGGCTTACTCCCAAATACTCCCGCGGAGGCCTGGGCCCGTTAAAGGCTCGAGGAGAGCTAAGCGTTCACCACCAGTTCTGCCGCCAGAGCGAGCCGGGCTCTAGGAGGTGCAAGGCGGCGTCACAATTCAACCCCCAAAGGTGTCCCCGGGCAGCGCAGGCCGCCTGCCTAGGCCACGATTGAGGAAGGCCGGGGCAAGGGCGCCTCAGCCACCGCCTGCAAGACCTCGGGCCCTCGGGGAAGCACCGCGGAGCCCTTAGGGTGGGTCCCCCAGGCACTGCAAAGCGGACGAGGAAGGGCCCACATGCCGAGCAGCGCCCACACCGCTTCGGTTTCCACGGCCCCCACCCAAGCGAGAGGCCTCCCCTTAGCTCGCCTCCCCCTGCCCGCCGCACTCACCGCGCTGGGCGACGGGCTTCGCCCTCGCAGGTTGTAGGCTGGAGCTGCGGCAGCAGAAGCCGAGGAGGAGGAGGAGGAGCAGGAAGCGGCAAAGGAAGCCGAGCTTCGGCGAAGGCCGCTTCGCTCGCTCGCTCACTCGCTCGCCTGGGCTGCCCGTCCCGCCCCGAGAGCGGCTAAGCGAGAGTCGGGGCGGATGAATGGGGCGGGATTGTGTGTTGGAGGGGTCCGCTCCGCTTTGTAAACACCAGCCGGAGCTGCCGCATCGCCGATAGGGAGCCGTCTGTATTTACATCGATGTCAACCCCTGTTGAAATTGCTGGTGCCCACGTGTTTGGAGAGGCCTCGGTCCTGACTCCCTTGAAAACGGGTGCGGCTGTTTGCACCGGGAAGGCAAGCCATCATCGCGCTCAATGTGCACAGCGGCTTTTATTCTCCTCCATCGTTAAAGGAGCAGGCGTCACGTCCTAGGCTACGAATTGCGCAGGATTCCGGATTGCCCCAGCCCCTGGCCCTTTAGGGATCGGGGGATGGGTATAGGAGGGCTGATCCACCGATCCCTGCGTTGTCTCCTCTTGCCTGGCAACAGTAGTTGTCTAGGATCTGAGGCAGAGTGGGGCCTTTCTCATGATCCTATTAACTGGAAGTGCTGGGGATTGAACCTGGGATCCTGAATATTTTAACTGAATATAAAACTAAGCCCTTGCTCTGCATGGTTTATTTCTGAACAAACGATTTGGCTCAAACCACTAGGTTCCATTTAAGCCAGGGGGTATTTAACATTGTTCAGGGTTTGAGCATGTGTAATTGTACTTCTGGTCATATGCAGAGTGCATTTCCTTGATAGACTATGAAGCTAGAGTCACACATACACTTCGGTGTTTGCAATAAAACTCCTGCATGTTGTACCCTGCAGAGAATTCTGGGAAGTATCTATTGAACTCACTAAATGGCAAGGCTGCTTATTAGAACAGGCCACACCCAGTACTTTCAGGTGGCCGCATAGGACCCAAAAGTGAGACTTAAGATTTATGTCTCTAAAGTCCTGTTCTAAGGGCACCTCTGCCCTAAAGCTCCATCAGAACAGATGCCACAGCTCTATAATAACTTGTTATTTTTAATGTTTTGTCTGGTACAGCACCATGCCACTGACTCTGCCTCTTTCCTTCCTGCCATCTTTCTTGGTATGCCACATAACGGTAAATAAGCAAGTTTACTAAATAACACAGATTAGATCCATCTTCAGGTATAGGAAAGATGAGCAAAGTGAGAGCGAATCAATCAGAATATTGCCTATATGGAGTGTATACTGCAACACTTGATTTACTTTTTAACTACGCTATCATAAATATACTCTTCTATCTGTAGAAAAAGGAATGCCATATGGATAGGCTGACAGCCAGCAACCAGAGAACCAGTTTATATGACAGTTTAAATTAATCACCCTTTTATAGAGATGTTTTATCCTCGTTTAATTAAAAACCAAGGGGAAAGCCAGTTAGACATTTCTTCAAATTCCACCTTTGTTAATGAAAATGTGTTTGATCAAAATTCTTTTAAGAACTATGTCAAAGAATATCAGAAAGAGGCAGCATTTTTCCAAATCTCAGGGCCATTGGTTCTGATCCCACCCCCAAAATTGTGCACCCTGTTGTAAAAGAATAAATGCATGGAGATGTCCTCCTTCATTGCTTTACTGACATGAATGGGAAATTTTGCATACATGGCATCTACTGTACATGCTGCACATGCAAGACAGTTGTCTAAGAAATATGTCCTAGTGATTTCTGTGGATCACAGTAACCCATTCCACAGCAACCTCTAGTATGGAAGCCTCAAATAAATAAGGCTTGTGGTGGAACAGTTTGCAGGTAATTGCTTATCATTATAATTGTAAAGCCACTCAGTTTAGCACTGTACTGAGGTACAGCTATGTGATCATTTGTTTCTGGGACTACTCTGGAGCATGAGGCTCTTAATTCTTAATGTTTGCTTTAACCTCTAAATATGTTACCTTCTGTTTCTTCAGCTAGAGATCAGATAACTGTATATGAAGTGCCATACTGTAGCTAGCTATCGTATGACATGACTGGTTTGTACCAGTGATAGGTCTTGCATGTGGAAATGCAAAGCCACCATATGCTACAAGGCTGGCTGCTAAAGGCCTTTCAAAATATTGTGAAGCATATATTTAAAACAATACACATTTCATTACAGATGTACACAGAAAGACACTTTGGAAAATTGCACCCATGACTATTTTATAGAAAACTTGCTAGCAAAAAAAAAAGGTTTCATGTGAATGAATAAGCCTCAGCTAGGTTGTAAAAATATTTGTTTGCGCAAAGCAATATAATCTGAAGCATTTCTGTGTAAGAAATGTTGTCATAAATAATGCTACCGGGTGAATCACCAGTCTGTAGACTCAGCTGGTAGCACAAGGCTTGCCATGTGGAAGGCTCAAGTATAGGAGTGATCTTTGCTCCCCAAGATTAGCCCAAGGGTGAATATAGAGTTCTACAATTGCTAGTATATTTTTTTAAAACAGTAATACTTGAAATCTTGTACCATCAAATTAAGGTAGGGGGGGAGTAGAATGCTTTCCCCAGCAATCTTTCAACATTCCACTTCACTGGTTGTGGAATTATGAGAGAAGCTTTGCTCTATCCACTTTTATTAACATCATACATATTTTTATACACTTCTAGCATGTCCCCGCTTACTCCTAAATTTTTTCCTAAACCACAAAGCCCCAAATATTATATCATTTCCTCATAGGGGAGTTGTTCCAGTCCCTTGATCATTTTGATTGCCCTCTTCTGCCCCTTTCCCAGCCCTACAATACCCCTTTTGGGGCATAAACAAAAGAACCTCTTAATTGTGCAGAAAAGGAGAAACTAAGGGAGCACCCAGAGAAAAGTAAATGGTGTTAACATAATATGACTCATAGAATCAGAATTGTAGAGTTGGAAGCGACCCCAAGGGCTATCTAGTCCAACCCCCTGCAATGCAGGAGTCTCTGCTAAAGCATCCATGACGGGTGGCCATCAAACCTCTTCCACTGGGTTGAGAAGAAAACAGAAGTGCTTTCTTGGCATGCAACTCTAGACTCGCTTTAAACAGCATACGTTTAAAGCACACACCCCACTCCCAAGAACCTTGAGAACTGTATTTGTTAAGGGTGCTGGGAACTGTAGTTATCTGAGAGGTAAACTACGGTTCCCGAGATTCCTTTGAGGGGTGTGTGTAAATGTATCTTGCGTGCTAAGGAGTAAGGCCTACAGGATGCTTCTTAGCAAATGGGCATAGGATTGGGTCGGCCGAGGTACTGTGGCAGCTTCTGGTGCAAAGCGGCACAGACGCAGAAGACAGGCAAACGACGCGGCCTGCTATAGCTTGGGAAGCCCGGCAAAGAATGGGAGGAGATATGTTAAAACGCGCAGATTCCTGAGCCGCGTTGGGAAACATGTGGGGCTGCTGCAGCCGGCTGGGTCGGGCGACCTTTATTTTGACACCAAAGCGGACAGGGGTCACTGCAAGATGCGGGCGAGGAAAGAGCCTGCTGGCAGGGAGCCACGGTCGCGGCTCCATTCTGCGGCCGGCATCGGGAGCAGGCCGTGGCTCATTCCGGAGTCCGGCGCGTAAGTGCCCCGGAGTGGGTGGGGAGAGAGGGGAGACTTCGGGGCGGGGTGGGGAGAAAGCATCTCCTTCCCTATACCGAACCGAACCTGCAGCGTAGTCTGACATTCCCTAGCGTCAGAGTGTAAGATCAGATCCGCACTTGCTTAATTCAGCAGATCTGATTGCTGGGATAGCTCAGTCGGTAGAGCATGAGACTCTTCATCTCAGAGTCTAGGGTTGGCCAAAAGATCCCAGCATGGCACGGGGTTGGACTAGATGACCCTCGTGACCCCTTCCAATTCTACAAGTCTGTGATTCCGTGTGGCATCCCTGACCATAAAATGTGCCCCCTAACCCAGTTACGTTTCATTAGTGGAACATTTCTCAGTCCTAATCTTAGGATTCGGACATTTGGCTCCGCTTGCGAAACAGATCCATTGCAGCCTCCAGATTTAGCTTCCGATTCCGAATAATAATAAATTGAGCAAAAATTGAGCCTATGCTATCTTTCAGCCTCATTCTTTCTTAGTAAAAGAGTAATGACCTCATGCCTCTGTAAAGAAGCTGGGGACAAAGGTGTGAATGATTATGCATGCAGGAAACTTTAAGGAGGAAGTGGTTTCTCAATATCAGATCAAATGCTATATACTGTATTTAAGTTATTCCCAGATCAGGAGAAAAGATTAAGCACACCCACGTGTCACAAGAGTCCTGGTGATGTGACCAGTGGGGGCTTGTGCTCCACCGTTAAGTAGCAACTACATATTTCACACTTAGTGAGAATAGTTCTAAGTTGTTTTTATATCTTTTATCACATTGGTTGTTTCCCTATTCCTCCTCTGGAATGGGAGGGAGAGGCTGCAATCCAAGCCCGCTTTGTGCCAGGCTGGGAGCAAGGGTGATTGGAGGCGCCCTTCTCCCTAAAAGGAACACATTTAAAAAGGTACCACACAGTAAGGCCAGACTAACAAATTTATTATAGCATGTGGTTTTGTGGACTGTAAAAATACTCTGAACCTGTAGTTTCACAACTCTCAGCAAAACACAAAAAAAGTATTTTGCCAATCTTAATAAACCCTCACCTGGTTTAACCTAATCACCTTTAAAATGGTGTGTAGGCCAGCGGCCTATACCACACGATGTGTTGTGTGATGAAACACTTTCTCTTCTGAGTCTACTACTCCCTTTCAATTTCACTGTCAGATCCTGAGTTCCAATGATACAGAAATTATGAAAATCTATGAGTACATTTGATAATGCAGTATTGGGGGGGGGGAATACTGTGTGTCACGACATAGTGTGTCAGCTGCACTGTGTAGGTTTGTAATGCCAATGCTCCCTGTGCTCCTCCAGGGGCTAGAAAGGGGTTAGTTTAACCTCCAGTTTGCTAGTAAAACTGAATTACTATGTCACAAAATGATGCATGTCTAAAGTGTGTCACCAACATGAAAAGTTTGGTTTGGAAAGCTTTGCCCTATAAAGCCACTGGCATAAACTGTGCTCACTGGTAACATTAGAAGTTGCTAGTTGAAGGATTTGAGAAATGATGGTCCAGAGACAATATTGCTTGCTTGAGTAATAGCTTCTTCTCTTTACAGATCTAAAAACTGAAAAACCAGACGTGATTGTTTGCCATTTTTGCACTGCTAAAGATAACGTCTCCTACAAAGAACTCAAGGAGTTGCTGCAATCCAAGGCCATTTTGCTTGTTGATGTTAGAGAAAAATGGGAAATTGAGCGGTATGGGATAATTCCTGGATCCATCAGCATTCCATGTAAGCTGCCACAATTCCTGGTCATGAGCAGTGAGGAGGAAATACAAGGCCAGCTAGCTCATAACCTTTTACCTATGTAACAGGAGATATGTAAGGTTCACCCATGTATCATGGATTTTATGACCTGTTGCACTTACTTGCTTTATAATGATTCATCATAGTGAACTGCTTAATTCAACAGTCAGTCTTTGTTTTTGTAGTGGGCGAGGTTATGGAAGCATTACAGATGGAACCAGTACATTTTAAGGAGATATACAATCAAGATATGCCTTCTAAATCAGACATTTTAGTGTTTTCCTGTATGGCAGGAGTGAGAAGCATACAAGCTCTAGCTGCTGCAAAGTCTCTGGGTTTCAGCAGGTGAGTATATATACTCAGGGACAAACTGCATAAGTATATCTGACTTCTACCTCTGCTTTAATAGTAGAACACTGATGTTCTACTCTGAAGTGTGGTGAATCAATAGCTTTTCATTCCATAGCCCTGATCTTTGCTTCTAAGTAACTTATTGTTCAGTGAAGACCTAGGCCTGACACAAAGGAAGCAAACTGGAACTTTTGTCTCCTGCCATTCGAAACTTATCACCCTTGCCATGAAATTTTAATCATTACAGTTGCAAGTAGTCTGTGCCATCTATTTGTGCAAGTCAGTGAGGTTGAAGCAGGACTGGTCACTCTAGTCCTTTAAACAAACAAACAAAAACTAGGTCAGCTTGTTTTAAGTTCTTTGGAATGCTACAGGCATTTCATTCTGTAGAAGCAATCACAAAAAGTAATGTTCTTGCGCATGTAGGCTGACAGCAAACTGCCCAGAGAAGTGGTGGGCAGAACATAGATCAGGATCTACTAGTAGCACTCTGAGTGACTTGCAATAGATTGTCAAGGATTCCTGACAGCCAATCGTTTAACAGCCACAACAAAAAAAGTCACACACAACACCTACATGAGACAGCTAAAATGAAGACAGCTTGAGATAACTAGGATTTTTTTTAATGTATAGAGAGTTCAGCTCAGTACTGGTACACCAATCTTTGTGCTCAGCAGCTTCCCAGAATTCTTTAATTCTAAGTTATGTATTTTGCACAAGGCTCCATTTGCAGTAAATATAGCCATAGAGCCATATCTAGGTGATCTTGCACCCCTGGCAGAACCGTCCAGATTGCACCCCCTAGCCACAGACAAATTAGCTCTTCTTTCCACCTCTCCTCCAACCCCCTCCTCCACCCATTCAATTCACCCTCTATTTAAAACCTTTTCTTATGAGGCAATAATCAATATTTTTATTTCTAGACACATTTGTGGACATATTTTAGCTGATTTTGTGCCCCACCCCCTAGCTACGTCCCTGCTCATAGAGTAACAGATCTTCCTTGAATATAGTACATGGAAATACAGGCAACCCCTGATTTGTGTGGGGATTGCATTTCAGGTCATCATCGCTTGCAACAGTGAAGCATGCATAAGCCCATTAGGCCCCCTTCTGTCCCCTTTTCCAGCCACTTCCGGGCCGCCTTGGACGCATGTAAATCAGTCGTTGCCTTCAATCTAAAACTGCCACCTGCCATTTCACAGCTTTCCTCTTAAAAGCAAATCCAATTGTGATTTTTAAAAAGCTAGGGTGATACCTTATTCTGCTTTGCTACATCAAAGGTTCTGCATGGACTCTGCAGAATCTTAATACCTTTGGCTGCTGTGACAAAAAACAGAATTAAAAATCCTTGTATGGGCTGCAGCCAAATCCGGTGGTGTGATTAATAGTTTTTAATCAGCAAAACTGTATCTGCTTTGCAATATGAACTATTTTGTTTAAGAGGCTATTGTGGGTTGTGTTGTTTGAGAAAGATATCATATGCATGCTTTGTTTCCTTGTCTTATTAAATAACAATTGTTACAGCAGACAGTGCAGCAGATAGTATTTTGAAGTTGGATGTAGAAGGTTAACATTCCCATAAAGTTTTGAGCCCACTGAGTTGTTCTGAACAAATCAAGTGATCTGGCCAGTATGTTTTAGAGAAAGGATAACTAACTAAAGTACTTTGTACAGTGTGAAATGTTAAGATACTTACTTTATGTGCTTGCAGAGCTCAGAACTATGCTGGTGGCTTCAAGGAATGGGCTGAGTATGAATCTTCTGCGGGGAAATGATGTCTGGAATAGTGACCTCATATTACACAGGGTGAAGGCTAACTTTTATTAAGGATCTATATAGATTTAGGAACTATTTTATGTAGCAATATATTGGTTGTGTTACACAGCAGGAAAGAACTGATACCTGTTTTGAATATTCAACCAGGTATTCCCCATTATGGAATTATCTTCTCCAAAATTTGAGTATTTCCTCTTAAATAGTTTTGCTAATTGAATGAAATTTGCAATGGATCAATAGAATAGCCCAAATAATAATCAGGTTGTTCCCTTAACACTGCAATTAATTTCAGCTCTTACATACCAACTGAATTTTGATTAGTCGTGATTTCAAATTAAAGTTGTGCATTTTAAAATTAGTAATTAGACACTTGCTTCAAACAACTTTAGCTAATTTCCCCAGTAATTTTTCCTGCACATAAAACAGAGCTCAAATGTTTATCCAGCTTGTAAGAGATAACCTTGGTTTCTTTTTCTTGCTTTTAAAGTCTTCGACTTTTTGTATAGCCCTGCTTTTTGCTGTCTGATAGCAAACGCTCGTGGAAGTAATAGTGTGTGGAAACATGGTTTTATCCAACAGGGGAAGTGCTCACAGTATGAATACAATATGCTACCATCTACATAACCTATTACTATTCCACAGTTAAATCAACGATGCAATCATATTTCCAATTAAACAACTTTCACTGATTTCAGCGGATCACGATTCCATTCTTTATTTATATATCTGCAATACCACCTTGATTTATTTGTATCATTTATTTATCACTCCAGAATAAAAGAACTAGTCCATGTTGTCAATTTGCATTTGTTTTTATTCCTACCCAGCTAGTTCATATTACAAATAAAGTTTAAACCCTCAAGGGAACAAAATTAATTTCCATATGGCTAAGGACAAGGTGTCTTCAACCAATCACGTTAGCACGGGTGTGGAACAAGACAACAAAATAAGCAGAACAAATAAGGAGAGTATGAAAAGGCCAGAAACACATCACTTCTCACAGAGGTTTTTTCGTAAGTCAGTATCCAAACACGCTTTATAAAAATAACTTACAGTTAAGTGCAAAGAGCCCAATCACTTGCATACAAAAACACTTTGGTTACACTTAATTGAATGACAGATCAAGTAGAAGCAGGCACAGCTGCTTTTAAAAAAATCAAGTTTTAGAACAAGCACCAAGTGACAAGATTCTTCAAACCAACATTCCTCTGGTTTTGTACCAGTTTAAAGTTGTTCTCTGGGATGAAAGAAGACCTAAGACTGAAATCCAGTAGTCATTTTTATTTGACTTTGTTTTAGGATAACACACTTCATTATGAAATTGTGTGTGCACAATGTTCATTAAAATCTAAAGGTTTTGAACCAAATCCCATTTTCAGTGGAAGGTCTGCCTGAGTAAAGAGCACAGGATATGACCCTGTGGTTTATAAAAAAAGTAATCCTCTCTAGTTAAATTTTTACAGTAATTAATAGTTTCCTATGGAGTAAGTTTTATTTTCATCCGAATAGTTGCTGCTTTCTTAAAAGGCCTCTGTTACGATGAATGATTTGTAACAATGAGGGCAAGCAAACTTCTACAGCACACAACACATCCACCATTACCTCAAATAGGTTAGATTATTATTCAACTTGATTGGATTGCAAAATTTGACTTAATAGTTTAGCACTTGTAAAGGTTGAAATTTTCCTCCCTACAACAGCCACAATTTGCATTATACATATTGCACTTTTTGGGGTACTGGATTTCAATTTCTGCTAGCAAATTATAGGTACAGACTAAGACTATCTTGTTAAATTTCAGATGAGGAATGCAAAACTATCTTACTCTTTGTTTAAGGAGTCTTTTCCTTTCAAGAATTTACTGAAGAAGTGCATTTTCCTTCTTGTACAATAGTCACTAGCATTTTGAGTATATACCTGGTCAATTAGGATTTCAAATCCAACATTTCAAGCCACCTCCTGTGGTCAAACTGGTATGGGGGCAAGAAGATCCAGTTACTCACCCAGCTTTGTGTTAACAGTTTCTTTAACACTTCACTTTTTTAAAAAAAACAACAACGAAAGTGTTGAATGCTGTCCATACTGAAGTTAATCATGTTTTTTCTAGCTTTGTCCAGGCTTGTTTGGAGACTGAGAAGTGGTGTTAAATGTGTTAGTGCCACAATTCAAATGGGTGTGTATTTATGGAAAAGTTTTCAATATGCTTGACAGAAACATTCTTCAAGTTCTTTCTGAAAAGACATTATTGAAACCTTGTGTTCATGTCTTCCACACAAGAAAAAATCCATCATGACATAATCCAAAGTGGTCCACAATGAGTTTCTTTGGAATGACTTAAGACTGGCTGTAGCTAGAATTCTGACTTCCATTTGGACCTTGGTCGCCTTCACTGTTCAGAACAAAACAAATATGGATATATTTTTTAAAAATTCTTTCTTTTACTTCTGTGAATTTCATAAAGGCATCGCTAATGTAACAGCAAGGCAGGAGATTGCAATCTTTATTCTACAATCTTGGAGGCACAAGAAGCCACAAAGGACAAGTTCAATCATCATGCAGCTCTTTAATTACATTTACTTCATGTGAGAGCCTACATGAATTTATTCTAGGAGAGCCTGTGCAAATGGCAAAATGTAAATAGCACCACGGAAATTTGCCTCAAACTCCTACAGATTGTGAGCCTTGCTTAAATCATGACTGAGGAAATAATAATGAAAAAATGTTTTCTGAGCCCTCGTAGCTTTTGTCTTCATACTTTCACTTAGTTATGGCAACAACCGTTTGGGTAGGGAGCAGTGTGGTTATTTTATTTGCTCCAGAAATGCACATTTGTTTTTCGAAAATCAGGTATAGAATTTAGCCCACACAATAATCTCACACTCAGCTCATAGCCAGAGTTGCAAGGGGCAAAGGTTATGTATAGGTAAAGGTAAAGGGACCCCCGACCATTAGGTCCAGTCGTGACCGACTCTGGGGTTGCACGCTTATCTCGCATTATTGGCCGAGGGAGCCGGCGTATAGCTTCCAGGTCATGTGGCCAGCATGACAAAGCCGCTTCTGGCAAACCAGAGCAGCACATGGAAACGCTGTTTACCTTCCCGCTGTAGCGGTTCCTATTTATCTACTTGCATTTTGACGTGCTTTCGAACTGCTAGGTTGGCAGGAGTTGGGACCAAGCAACGGGAGCTCACCCCGTCACAGGGATTCGAACCGCCGACCTTCTGATCAGCAAGCCCTAGGCTCAGTGGTTTAACCACAGCGCCACCTGGGTCCACAAAGGTTATGTATATCTTAGCCAAAATCACAACAACCTATTCACCAACCCCTTGCCAGTAAGCCTGTGCTAATCCTGAGTATTTGTTATAAACAGACAATGTGCCTGGTAAAAAGATCCCTGCAAACCAAAAAGCTTTAATATGATAATCAAGGAACAATGTCACTCAGTTTACAAACATCCAATGACCAAAAGTCCAAAACCATAGTTTAAAGCATTATGTTCAAGCACAACCATTCATCATGTTCAAATGACATTGATAAAGGTTGTTACTTGGAGAGTTAACTCATTTCTATTAGGTAAATTCACAAAAGAAAAGCAGGAAGATGTGTGACTGTTAACCTGAGAACTATCAAATTTCTAGCAACTAGGAATACATTCTGATAGATCTCTGGAATATTGTTAAAATTCTTGTTTACACTTTGGACACACTCTTCAGATAAATAGAAATAGATAAAGAAATATAGATAAGTACAAGGAGAAAACAAAGTTTGAAGACACCTACCTGTTTGGAGGTGGTTTTGGTTTAGGCATCTTACTTAGAATAGTAGCCATTTCTTTCCTTTCATCAAAGTTCTTCCATTGTTCATACAGTTTCAAGATAACCCTGATTATTTCTAAAATCTAAACAAAAATATGTCTAGATGACAAAACGTAGCCATGTTTCTGTCAGCAATAGGCACACACTTCATATACAAGTAATAGGTCCTAAAATATTAAGTCTTCTGTTACCCTTGTATAGTACCTCTCCCTGCTTAAATCTAGTAATAATATATTTAATATTTTATCCGCGGGGGGGCGGGGACAACTTCTGATCCTACTTTAAAACATTCAACATCTTAAGACATTGGTACTTGGGATTATTTGGGATTTGTTACTGGGAATTATCATGAGCTTTAATCTTAGAGCATAATAGAGTTCATATTCAGAGATCAGTGCACTAGGAAATTAGCTGAATGGTCAGTAATTTCAAGAGGAAATAAACACAGCCTTCGTTTGATTTACATCAGCCCAGTTCCAATACATATAGGGCTTTGAAAATAAGCACCTGCACCATAAATTCTGCCCCCAAAATGACCATTGTCAAGAAGTGGTTATAATACCTGGTCCTATGAAGCTACCACTTTATATGAGGACATGTGGCTAGCATACATGTTTTCCCATGACACAATAAATCTGTACTTAGGAAAGAAAATGTATCTACCTTCTCCATATCAACAGAGAGCTCAGCAAACCACTGTCTAGCATCCTTTTGCTGGACAACACAAGCCACATGTAGACAAGCTGCAAGGGAAACAAATGTTGCATAAGGTTGGATAACAATACTTGCAGGATGATGGGTAACATACTAGTAATGGCAAAGGAGATTTCCAGAACATGTATCACTGTCTACCTCTCAAAAGAGGATTTTTCCATCAAGCCATTCTAGATACTTTTCACACTGCTGACACTTAACATTTACAATTAACTTTCATTTCCTAGTTGCTCCATTAGATTTTTTAAAATTAACACCATAAAAGCATTTCCGTTACTAAGTAAAAAAATGAAACTGAGGCTATGACGTCAACACCAGACTTTATATGAAGATGGTCATGGGTGGAACTCTACACCCAATCATTCCATTCAAGTAGCAATAAAGCACTTTTTAACGTGTTTCTTACCTAGAGCTATCATGAAAGGAGGGTACAGCAGACAAAGATCAGTTCTATACGTGTCATTCACTATCCTCCTGCACAAACAAAAGCAACCAATCAGCATGCTGCCATTCATTTCTCCACATAAGGGAGTCAAGGTAATATGCCACATAAACACCAGCTTATTTCTCCTTTAAACATTTACGTTCTGTTTGAAATCAGGATGTTTGTTATGATTATATACACATTTCATTGTGTATATTTTTTTCCTACATACTTTGCAGTTTAGAACACTGGTTTAATTTCTTCCCAAATCCATTCTGGAAGTCCGTTCAACTTCCAAATCACGGCTTCTGATTGGCTGCAGGTAGCTCCTGCAGCCAACCAGAAGCCGCAGAAGCACCATCAGACATTCGGCTTCCAAAAGAACATTCAAAAACTGGAACAGTTACTTCCAGGTTTCGATCGTTTAGGAGCCAAGACGTCCAAGTTCCAGGGCGTTCAACAACCAAGGTACAACTGTAATAGATCTGTATTCAGAGACATTATATGATGTCATCTTTCCTACTGTAAGACAAGGTTAGGGATGGTTTGAGGGCAGGCACCTTGCTGAAGCCACCTTGAGTTCCATGAAGAAGAGCAGGGATAAATATACTAAATAAATAAAACAGTAATCAGAGTACAGTATCTAATTACTATGTGTTCCCCTTGGGTGTTTTGAAGAAAAGGCTGTACAGGTCATATGTAAAAAATCCAGTGGTGGCAAACAAACCAAACTAGTTCCATGTGTTCTCCAGCATGTATTAAACTAATACTAATCCCCAGGAAAATGTCTAGATAATTGGCTCATGTGGCTTTGACAAACTGGGGAAAGTGTCTGCTAAGTCAGTTTGCAGACTTCACCTCCGTTGTTGTATTTTATCTTGTACTCTTCCTCAGATGAACACACTCTTTAAACATTTATATATTTATTACCAGGCAAGGGGTAGCAGCATATCTTCTTGGCCCATATCTTGCACGTACTGGAGTAGAGGTCTATAAGGATGGTATACTATCAAACAGCAGTCCTGGAAAGATTGATTTTAAAAGGCCATTTAAAATTAAGTGCAGCACAAAGCTCATTGTCACTAGCAAGAATTCAAAACATCTGACTTACAAATTATTTAGGTGCTTCCTGCCTTCTATTCAACATGTCCCTGTTGCAGCACCCTTATTCTGTCAAAATGAAGTCAGTAGTCTCTTTAGAATACTCTTCTGTACGAGCTGACAGACTGCCTATCAGACTATCTCCCTCGGAGACACAAAGTGACACAACTGCAGCAAACAAAAACCTTATTTGCCCACAAACCTAAATACCTCACTGGAAAATGAGCCTTGTGAAAGAACATAAAAAGTGCATAAACTAAAAGCTTGCCAAAATAACTGGCCCTAGTTTGAAAGCCAAGTAAATTATCATGTCTCTTCTTGTAATATACATGGGGGATTATGTCAGAGAGACTGTAGGAGGAAGCTCCTCCTCCACTAGTGCAGAGCAGAGATGCAATGTGCAAAGGCGCTATGTGTTGCAAACCACACTAAAAAGAGGGGGAATTTTTAACCACAAAGCACACATTAGAACAGAGTTTTTAGAAGTCGAGGGTAATCTGACAGAGGCCACGTGCCAATGGTGAGCAGGGCCAAAGCCAAAGGTGGGTGGAGTCCGAAGTACTACACACTGCCCGTTGTCTGACCAACATGATGACTAGAGTAGCTGTGCTACCTGTACTGGTTAGCAGACTGATTGGAAGAGCAGTTGTCAGTATATAAAGGAGCAAAGAGTACACACATTTCCAGAGAAGTATTTATGAGATGTAAGAAAATGACATGGGTCCCTGAACCTACCTACGCCTGTGGTTAAGTATTTATAGTACATCTTACAAACTGAATATAATGTATTCACATATCTATACAAAGGAAACATTCGGGTTTTGTATGTAATTTGTGCAACTCTATTCTTAACTTCTGCTTAGCTTTCATGAACTTTGTTGCTGTTTAGTCGTTTAGTCGTGTTCGACTCTTCGTGACCCCATGGACCAGAGCACACCAGGCACTCCTGTCTTCCACTGCCTCCCGCACTTTGGTCAAACTCATGTTCGTAGCTTCGAGAACACTGTCCAACCATCTCATCCTCTGTCGTCCCCTTCTTAAAAAGGAATGCTCCTTTCTTAGGGACTTGCAGCGGAACTGGGGAGAGGTGTGGACAATACTGCCTTTTTAAAGGTAAGTGCTGTGGGTAATAGCTCATTTCATCCCATTTAACAAATAGGAAATCTGTATACTTTTGTAATATAAAGTTAAACCAATGCAGAGGTAAACAGATGGAACTTACCATTAATTCTAAGAGATAGAATTCACATTCTAGTATCTGCAAAAATACAAAATAAGTTAATCAGATCAAACACACTGCTCACATTAAAAGGAAGGAGGGGGGAAACACAGATCCTTTGGAGGCAAGGTAAATCTATTCCACTCAACATCAATCAATATATTGTAATGAAATTTGGTGCATAATACATTCTATTAGAGACCAGTTCAACTGTTGGACCCATTTACAAAAGGGCTACATAAGTGATGCACATGAGGAAGTAAGTTCCACTTATCAATGGGTGGAGCTTACTTTCAAATAAATATATTTACGGTGGAGGTGCCAATGTACTAATTCGAAGATGATATACTAATGCAAACTATATCACTACACGGTTACTTACATGGTTCATCCTATAAGGAAATTCCTTCGGAAAGGCATACGAAAACCTAGTTTTCACTGCAATTAAAAGAAGTCAAGAGACATTTTTTTTAAAAAAGAGGATAAAATTAAACCACATTGTTTATTTTTCATTGAATTCTCCAATCTCACAAGACTGGATGTTGGATTCATTGTTTTACATTTTCAAGCACAAGAGAATACCTGGAAACTATGTATAGAGCATATGGACTTTTGAGATTACCTGACAAAAATCAGATACAATGAAAAACCACTATGAAAGAATGTGAATAAAATAGTATTGCAATGACTAAAGCGAAGGGTAGGTGAGAATAGATTTTGAAATTTTTTTTATATACTTTGACAATAAGTTGATATGGCTTTTTTTTTAAAAAAAAATGTTTACCAGCCTATGAAAGTTCACAAATTGACCCAATTATCTACTGGTGTGGAAGCATTTACCAGTTTCTGGAAATCAGTTTTCTACTATCATGCATGTGCAAGTATCTATTTTGCAGAGGGGTGAGGAGAGACAGACTTTAACCAAGTATCAAACAAACTAAGGATAAAGAAATTCATTTTCATTTCTGCTGCTGAGATTGAAAACTGATTTCAGTTAGTAGTTAATCTGTTTTATTTATTTCAGATATTGTTACACTACTTAATCCCCAAAATTTCTAAGCAATGCACAGCTTCCTATGAAAAAGACAACGTTTTATCTATAACTATTATGACTATTTTACCTGTGATAAAGCAACAGAAAAGGATATGATTTACACTTACATACAGAAGTAGCAGCAGATATCAACCTTGTATTTGAGACCACACCAAATTCCTAAAGCAAGAAAAAATAAGTCGCACTGGAAGGTATTCCACACTAGAAACACACTGTGACAAATTGCCTGTCATTATGATGGGTGAAAGGAAGGTTCCCTTGAGAGGCTTGTAGGCTGAGCACTTTCCACGACAGGCTGGCAGAATCCAAGGCCAGCCATGCCCAGCTCCACTGCAGCCTATGGTGAACAGGTGTAAAAAGGTTCATCTCCACCTCACCCTACTATAGTCACAACAACACTGCAAATAATAAAGAAGCCTGTCTAAGAAGGAATCTCTTTTCTTTCCCATCAGCAGAATATCTTTCAATTGCAATGCAGCTGCCAAGATGGCACTTGTACCTAGCTTCTGTAACCATAAGGCAAGAAAAGCAACCTGTAGTGCTGGAAGCATGGTGTGATCAAGGGACACCATTTATTCTGAATGTATGAACAGCCAAATACCAATAATGTATTGGTGGGAAGGGAACAAACCCCTTGGTGGGAGAAATGCTATGCACTTTACTAAATCCTAGCATCTATAAAGACTGAGAAGGCAAGAAAGCAACTCAGCCAATAGGACAGATTAGAATGGTAATGAACTACTGTTCACCACCACCATTGGATCTTCTTTTTTAAAATTTACCTTAATGATTTTCTTCTTAAAGGTTAAACAACAACACACATACAACAAAAGAAACCCTCCCCCTCTTGTAAGTGTGATGCAGCACAGAATAATGGAGCTTCTGTTTCTCCCAGAAGGACATGAAGAAACAAAGCCACCAAATGCTCCAATTTAACTTTTCTCTTTAGGGTTAAAAACTAGTTTCGCTCCCTTTTATATCCAATTTATGCACACACAGAAAAATATGTTCTACTTACCTCTACTTTGGATGCCAAAAACACACACGTAGGAGCCATTAGTACCGGATCTATACTTTTTAGGGAATATCTGAAAAGTTACAGTACATGATTTTAAGAAGGCAGAAAGAGCTATTCACCATAGCTGCCAAGTTTTCCCTTTTCTCGCGAGGAAGCCTATTCAGCATAAGGGAAAATCCCTTTAAAAAAGGGATAACTTGGCAGCTATGCCTAGAGCACTGCTTTTTAGAAAAGTTACCACCAATAATGTAAACCGCTTTGAGGGGTTTTTTTACAATCAAGCAGTGTATAAATTTTATTAAATAAAATAAATGAATAAATAAAAGGTTTGCATATATAGAAGTACAATGGGGTTGAATTGAACGGTATCACTCAGCTGACAGGAAGACTTCCGTAAGCAGAATGGGAAAGGTAGCAGTTTTTAGCTATTTGCCTTCCCTCCTGCAGCCCACACCCCTCTAAATCTGTTCTGCAGGGTCTCCCAACCCTCTGTAGCATATTTAGCAGGTAGAGAGAGACTGCGTTGGCATCCATCTGTCTCAGGAGACAATGGAAGAGTGTGTCAGTGGGGGTTAGAGAGTTTCATCGCCTGCTGTGGCTGTAGAGGTTAATATGGGAGAGATGTTTTATTACAGCTGGGGCAGGTGAAGGTGTTTGGGATCACTGTTATAGAGGCACCATGGCATTGTGGGATGTAATAACTGAAAATTGCTACCCTTCCCATTCTGCTTACAGAAGCCTTTCATCAGCTAAACAGTACCCACTAGATATGACTACAAACCATCTTATCTGTTAACTTATGAATTCTGTTTAAAAAGGTGAAAAAATTATATATACTAAAGTGGTCCTACCTGGCATAGAACCTTTTGAAGTAGACAGTGGCAGTGGCAATAACTTGTTGTCTTAATTTCAAATGTTCACCTAAGGCCTGGATAACTTACAAACAAAAACAAAACAAAGTTAAGATTTTAAAGTACAATTTGCATTTTATCAGAAGTGGTGAAGGTTATCTCCCATGGTGCTGTGAAACAATCACTATGGCAACATTTCTACACTGTCGTTACAATCAGATCCTATGCACATTTATTCAAAGCCCCAATGATTTCATGAAATTTACTGATGCATAGGACTGCAGCCTTAGTATGTAAAGAGTTGTAAAGTTTAACCGAGTCATCCTCTCAGGAACCCTACAAGATACATCAATAATATTTTTACATATTGAGACCATAGCACAGTTGCCTGGTTCAGATATTGTATACATTTTCCAGACTGCTAAATCATAATAAAAAACATGATTTAATATCCTTGTCAGGTACTGACATTAAACCAAAGGTCCCTGTTTCAGACATACCAGGGAACTACCAAGAACAAATGGGAATGTAGTCTTAATGGTTGTTTCTGGCTGCTAAACTGAATTTTAGCAAGCCAGAAAATGTATGGCTGAACTGGATCAGTGATTTTCCCACACCTACCTGAGGGATTAAAAGGTGATTCTAGATTAAAGTGCAGCATGCTACCCACTAAGTCAAACTAGTTCAAACACAGCCAGATGGCACTTAATTCCAACATTTAAAGATAGATCCACGAAAGAAGAGTCATGTGACATCTCCATACAGTGAAGGCAACAGTTTGCTCTAGGATGTACAATTTAAGGCAACTCTCAAATCACTCTAGACTCCTACAATTACATCACACATGCCTTCTGGAGATCCGTAAGCCCTCAGCTAAAATAAACCCAAAAATGAGCCACCTCTAGCCTACAAAGCTTAAACACATCACAACGCTGATGTTATTTGTCCAATGAATGAAGCTGCCAGTAACAACATAGTTGCTGAATTTGGCAGGGCAGCAGGTGTTTGAAGTATGACATATTTAATCTAGGGAAAGGAGTGGGATGCAAGGGGGAGAGACACTAGAGGAAGCAGTCAGCTGCTCCATCACAAGCTCTGCCTGCCAGTTGGCCAAGAAGCAGCCCTGGTGTCAGCTGTGCAGGTAGCTCTTGTTTGGCCTTCCAGGCAAAGGAGATGTGCCAAGCATGTTAGAAGCATCCGTCTGGGATCCCGAGCAGAGGTGGAAGGACAGAATGATGGAATGAAACATAAGGTGATTACTTGGTATTTTTCCTGAATGCCCTCATCCATTTATAATCTGAACATGGCAATGCTGTATCATTATCCTGCCATTTTAAAACAGCACTGCAAGTTATGCCATTCCGATGCACATAACTATGCACAGATTTTAAAGGCTGACTGCCAAGCAAGGCATTTGCACACATGATTAATGTTTAAAGGAACAACCATTACAATTGTGATCAACCTGATGCTGCACTGTAACACCATGAATAAATGCTCAATACATTCATGAGTACATTCATGGTATCCAAATATCATGACACAAAAAATCAGCAGCACTTTACAAATATTCTCCATCCAGCCATAGCAGTTTCTAACATACTACCTCTCTTTCCCATACAGTATTAACTTTACACAGATCTGCTACAGTGGCTAAGAAAACAAGCTAAGAACCAAGAGACCACAGTGCAGATCTTACTGCAGCTAAAAAAATCATTAGGCAGGCTTAACAAGCCACTACTTGACAGATAGCATCTATGACAAGAAAGATCATCAGCAACGTTTGCACACACATGCGTAAGTCCAAACCATGTTCTGGCCTTACACCACAGAAGAATCATACAAGCTGAATCCAAGTTAAAGGCAGAGAAGTCTCTTATCAGTTTCATGGCAAGTCTTCAGAATTGTAGAGGAACCTAAGAAGGACTATTAAAATGAAAGGCCAAGAGAAGAATAACCTCAAGGTAAAGGCTGGACTGTCAGTTTCTCCTTCCCTCCAAGTGCCATCTTTACATACAAACTAGGTATTATGTTTTTGCCTTTAAACCAGGACCTGAAGGACTGTCACATAAAATAAACATGTAGTAGAGGCCCAAAGTTCAGTGTCAGAACAAATGGCTTACATCCACAAGGTCTCAGGATGAAAATATATGCATAATGCTCAAAACAACAAACCATAAATAAACCTAAATGCTATATTTAAAGTGAAAGATAAGGTCTCTTGGGGGAGCATGTTCATGTCACTAGGTACCTAATGAATGTTTCTTCTAAAAAAAAGTTATGGTGAATTTGTGGTTTTAAAGATATTAGCACAAAAATATTTCATCACACACACAGTATGAAACAGTGGGCTAAGTTAAGTGTGAAACTATTTTTACCATTTGTAAAAAATATCTGCAGCTTCCAATATTCTTCTTCTGCCAAAAATTTTAAGTCCTTCTGGCGTTCCTTCAACAGATCTTGCTTATCCAAAATCCATTGTAAGCTACAAAGAAAGTGGAGAGAGAAGAGACAACTTTCAGTATAAGTTAGATTATTATACCAACTAAACAGAAGGGCATTTTACCACAAATAGAAAACAGCCTACGTTTCAACTTCTACTACACAGCCTGATGCAAAAGCCACAAACTTTCCTAGGTATTCAGAGTCATACTAATTTGTTCCCCCAGCACCTCTTACATGTGCCACAAGAGCCAGCAGCTGCGAGAGACAGCAGCAGCCAAGCAAGGAAGCCCCAACCTGTGACAAGCTTCGGCAGACATTTCCTCTGAGGCCTGCTGGGGCTGAGAGATTCAGCTGCAGAGCAGCATCTGGAATATCTGAGAATGAGGAAGAAACTTGTGTATGTCTTTGTTCTGCCCTAGTAACTTTCTTTCTATTTTATTGTATTTTAGATATACTGTTAGATGCCTCAAGAACTCTGGTTAGTAAGCAGAATATAATTTAAATAAATAAAGGCTATGCAAAGCATGCATACACCTAGAAATTCAATCCAGCCTCTCTGCCTGTGGCACCTGTCCCAGAAGCATCTCAACATCATCATGGTGTCCAATTATGTGTTTATATCGTTTTGGGTTTCGAGATCAGACTTTCTCACAAATAAACACATTTAGAATTTAGGTGCTGGTAGATTACACATAAAAAGTGGGCAAAGAAGGATAAACTGACTGCTGCAATAATGAGAATTATCTCCAGCCAGGTGAATTTTTCTCCTATTTGTATTGCTAGTTTGCATTATCCTAAAAATACCCATTCATTTTCTGCCAAATTTTTTTGAACCTGAGTCAAGTCTTTTCACCATGGATATTTTTTACAAGCTTTCAGTTATTTCAAGGGTAGCCAACATGGTGGCCTCCTGATGTTGCTGGACTACAACTCCCGCCTTCCCTGACCACTGATCATGCTGGCTTGGGCAGATGGGAGTTGGAGCTCAACAACATCTGTAGGGCACTTAAGTTGGTTACGCTCAAGTTATCTGCTGAAGGTTCTCTAGCCTCATAGTATCACAATGCTCTATTCACCTAAGACCTTGTGGGTGGAGGTGGTGGGGAATAAGCAACCCAATTCTTGGGAGGTAGTACAATATTCATTTGTGCACAGATACAATATGCAGATACAGTACGAAAGCATTTGAAGAATGGAGGGAGAAATGATGAATTTAAACGGGCAACATTCCTCTCATAGTAAAGAACAAATAGATATCAGAACATTCCACATTTTTCACATTACCTGTTTCCATCCAAAATTTAAATAACTACTTGTTGCCTTTCCATTTGAATCAAAATAAAAAATAAAAACTGTGTGCATAAGGCGATACTAGTATGGTTAAATAAAAGACATCAATAGTTTGTTAGGTTTTTTTAGCTCCACAAAACTCTTGGGTGAGGAGGGTCTTTACTAAATTATGTAGTATAGAACAGGCAGCACTTTTACTATGTCAAAAGCACCTTGCCCTACATGAGCTGTCACCTTATCAATGCCACATGAAAGAACACAAGAAGAGCCTGCTGGATCAGGCCAATGGCCCATCTAGCCCAGGATCTTGTTCTCACAGCAGCCAACCATGTGTCTGTGGGAAACTTGCAAGCAGGACATGGACACAACAGTACTCTGCCCACCTGCGATTCCCAGCTATTGGTATTCAGGCATACTGCCTCAGACAGTGCATGTAGAACTGTGGCTATTAGCCTCTAACAGCCTTCTCCTCCATGAATTTGTCTGATCCTCTTTTAAAGCCACCCAGTTTGGTGGCCATCACTGCCTCCTGGGGGAGGCAGTTCCATAGTTTAACTATGTGCTGCATGGAGGAGTACTTTCTTTTATCTGTCCTGAATCTTCCAGCATTCAGCTTCATTGGATGCCCACAAGTTCTATTGTCACAAGAAAGGAAGAAAATATTTTCTCCATCCACTTTCTCTGCACCATGCATAATCTTATGAACTTCTACCATGTCACTTCTTACTGGCCTTTTCTCTAAACTAAGAAGCTCCATATGCTGCAACATTTCCTCATAGGGAGATTCTTCATCCCCTTGAACATTTTGGATGCCCTTCTCTTAACCTTTTCCAACCCTACAATGTCGGTTTTTGAGGCGAGCTGACCAGAACTTTACACAGCATTACATATGACACCGCACCGTAGATTTGCATGACTCTCTTATAAGGGATTTTCTATCTGGATAAACACAACAGCACACACAGCCAATTTCGTCCTTACAGCCAGTAGCAGAAAACCCATAACAGCTTTGGCATAAAGCCATACAAACACAACAGTGTAAGAATTCATATTTTTCCCAAAAGCCACAACCTCCAGGCACACCCCTTCCACCCGCAAAGCCGCATCTCACTGCACCTAATATTCCGACTACTGTATTACCTATGAAGGACCTACGGGGGGGAATTTGCCTCGCCCGCCTCCCCCCCCTCCCATTTGTGTCCCGGTAATCCGGCACAGCTTTCGCTTCCCATCCTAGATGCACCCAGCCCCGTGAAAACAGCTACTCACTAATGCGAGCTCTGCCAAAAGTTCCCTGCCATGTAGCGGAATCGACGGGAGCCTTTTCGTTTCTTGTTGCCCAGGCGGAGAGCACAGACGCCGGTGCCGGTGCAGCCTCCTCTGACGCCCCCCTCCCGCCCCTCCAGGAACAGGAACAGGAACAGCTTCAGCGGCAGGAAAGAAAAGCCTGTAACGAGCGGCGGCGCTCCTAACAAGCGGCAACCTCGGTTCTGCGTGCTCACCCCTCCGTCGTCCGGCAGCTCGCGGCCGCCTTGCAAATCAGTTCCGCAGCAGACAAGTTCCGCCTGTGGAGGGAGGGGGAGGGCGGAAGGAAACTCAAAATGCCGGCTATCCTCAACCTCAGCTGTTCAAGGGTGAATCGGTTAAGTTTTGCCTTGCCCTAGAGGTCTTTTGTGCAAAATGAAGTTATTTTAGCGAAATGAGTGCACATTCATTGGGGAAGACAGTTACGCCCTGTTTTATGTTCACTATCCCACCAAACCAGCAGACTGAGATTAAGAATTGAGGAAACAGAACAGTTTCTGTATCCGGGGAGGGCATTCTACCATGACAGTCATAACAAAAAGTCCAGATGTTATCCCTCGAGCAAGGGTGTAATTCTGCCCTTGCATATTTTCAAATCACTTAAATGGCAATCTTACCTGAGAAAGGGGATTGCCTCATCCTGTGTTTTTAAGTCCCAAACAAATCTCTTCAGACCATGCTCCAATATTTCTTTATTTTTATCCAGCCCTTCAGCAGAGATTCTAAGGCAATTTTTTTCACTACAGTACAAGTAAAAATTCTGGCCCACACTGAGCAATCTCAGTCCTATAGAGGGAGCCGTTATCTAGCCATTCACAGCTGGCAACATTCATCCACCAGGCAATTCCTGAGAATCCAGAACACACTGTTCCCAAACCAACAGATTTCCCATGTTTTTCCTGTTATCTTTCTATTTTTCACATATGCTCATTTGTGGAAATATTTCTGCTTCAAATATTGTGTGTTACTTGTATGCATTACCCTTAACTACAGCACAGGGAAGTCAAGCCTCTAGACACCCCAATTTCCCGTGGAGTAGGACACAAACCCTGCTACAGGCCTGTATTGTCAAGCCCAGTCAGGGAGCCATATATGCCCTACTTAAATATATGTTAGGTTACCAACCTATATGAAGCCTGGGTATATAATAAAGGTTCAGATTTAAGAAATTTAAGTGGGATTACAACATTGTTCTTGCATCCATAGACTGGCACTGTGCTATTGCTTTCCCTCTGCAAAAGCATTTTCTGTGCTGTAGACAGTGATGTGGCTGATGGTGGTGTTTCCCCCCAGATCATGTTATTACATTACCTACCTGCATTTATGCACTACCTTTCCTGCAACATGCTATGCTCCTGTCATTAGAGTTCTGTCAAGAGTTTGGGTGTAACCTTTGACGCCTCCCTTTCCAGGGAGGCGCAGGTTGCATCCACAGCAAAGGTGGCATTTTTCCATCTCCGCCGCATCAAGCAGTTGGTCCCTTACCTCTCTCGCCCCGATCTGGCCACAGTGATCCATGCGACGGTCACCTCCAGGCTTGATTATTGTAACTCGCTCTACACGGGGCTGCCCTTAAAGCTGACCCAGAAACTCCAGCGGGTGCAGAATGCCGCGGCAAGGCTCCTTACAGGGTCCCGGCCGCGGGATCACATTCATCCAGTGCTTTACCAGCTGCACTGGCTCCCGGTGGAGTACAGGATCAGGTTTAAGGTGCTGGTTTTGACCTTTAAAGCCCTATGCGACTTGGGACCCTCGTACCTACGGGACCGCCTCTCCTGGTATGCCCCGCGGAGGACCATAAGGTCCACAAACAATAATATTCTGGAGATCCCGAGTCATAAGATGGCTAGATTGGCCTCTACTAGAGCCAGGGCCTTTTCAGTACTGGCCCCAACCTGGTGGAACGCTCTTTCCCAGGAGACCAGGGCCCTGCGGGATTTGTCATCTTTCCGCAGGGCCTGCAAGACAGAGCTGTTCTGCCTGGCCTTTGGGTTAGACTCAGCCTGACCCCTGTGTTTTCCTCCCTCATGGCTTGGATTTATGGACTACTTGAAATGAGGCTGCACTTTAAATTTTAATACTGTATTTTAATCTGTATTTTAATTAATTGTTTTTATGTTTTATTGTAATTCTGTTGGTGTCAGCTGCCCTGAGCCCGGTTTTTGACTGGGGAGGGCGGGGTATAAATAAAAATTTATTATTATTATTATTATTATTATTATTATTATCATTCATCACTTTTGTAAAATTTATTTTCCTTACATTTTTATTGCATTATTCATATCCATATTACATTATCCAATTCTATACATTATGAACGAAATATACAATGATCCTTAAGAGGAATTATCAACAAAGGATTGTAAGCTTCTCACAAGTGGTAGTCTAACCTTAATATGAATAGTTAGAATAGATAGGAAATGTTTCAATTCAATTTTTGGTACATAATAACACTGCTTTTTAAAATGTTTGTTTAAAGTGTAATTGCACCTGGAATTTTTTATTTTTTATTTTGATCTGATGGTTGACGATTGCACTTTTTAACTTTGGAACTGCATGACTGGGTGTGTGTGTGTGAAAATATCCACCCTGACCACCCACATCATGAACCAGTGCCGGATTTACATATCAGCTAAACAAGCTATAGCTTAGGGGCCCACTCTCTTGGGGGTCCCCCAAAAAATAAAGGGAAAAAACAACTGGATGTACATTTCCAAAATATAAGATAATAAAAATAAAAATAAAACCTACGTACAGCAACAGTTTTTTGTGTTGTGTAGGCTCCTATAATGTAAGTATTGGACCCCACCTACTAGCCTGCTCTCTAAAATATAAGATATAAAGGGCCCCATTACCTTCAGTAGCTTAGGGCCTCATCAAACCTAAATCCAGCCCTGTCATGAACCAGTGGGGCACTCGCAATATTCAAATAAAGTTCTCGGAGTGCATCACAGCCATGTGTTTCTATTGAAATACATAGTAATAATAATAATCTTCAGGGCTACATTCCACTGTGGCACATTTGCACACTTTTTGCAAGTCAGGGGGAAAGCCCAGGTGGTATGGTTCTTGTTTACCCATAATGCTCTGGATATACTCACCTGTATTGTACTGCTGACTTGTAATTTGGACAGTGCTGAAAAATAGTCTTTCACAGAGGAATGCTTTAGCTTCCTTACACCGAGGAGGTGAGGCTGAGACATTTCTCTTGGCTTACATTTTGTGTCCATTTCATAGAATACCTATTGCCGCATTTAAAATATTATTGGTTGCATAATAGACTTAAAACACTGGCCTACCTCTCTGCCTTCTCTCTATCTTTCTGTCTAGCCATCTATTGTAGCAACCTTCAGGGATGCTAAGTGTGGAAGGTGATTATTTTATATTGTGTTTATATACAATAGCATGCCAGCTTCCAAGCATCACACATTCTTTCACTTGCACTTCCCACAACATGGAAGGAATGTAGGTAGCTTTTCTAGCAGGGATGAGAAACCTTTTTTCAAACCAAGGTCCACATCACCTTCTGAGCAACTTTCTGAGGGCCACACACAGAGAGCTTGAGAGTTAGGCTGCAATTCCATACCCACCAACTGGTCCCTTTTTCAAAGTGGTTTTAAGAAAACCAGGACAAATTTCTTATGCCAACTTGGATTTTTCTGTTACTGCAGATACATTAGCTGCCACAGTGCATTTAAGGCATCATACGATGGTCATGTACTATACGCATGTGCATACTGTGGCTATAACATATGGCCTAATGTTGAAACAAGTGGACACAAATTCAAAGTGCACAGGATTGGGCTACACAGCTCCCAATAACTTCAATAGGGAACATATGTATGTGCCCAAATATCTCCGTTTTGTAAGCTGCCCTGGAAATGTTTTGAAACTTAAGGGGAGGTGCTTACATCACCATCAAATGTCGGACCTGAAAGGGCCAAACTCTGACTGGATCATATCCATTTAGACTAGGTCACTTTGGACCCACTTGCTTGCTTAACAATTTGGCCTGCATGGCCACTCACAGCCATGCAAAGCAAGGAAACTTTCTTTGCCACTTACTGGAATTCTTCCCGTGCACAGACCCTAATAGCCTGGCGGTAGCTCAACTTCACTGTTTAGCAACGCTGCTGGTGCTGCAGCTTTTCCCATTCTTGGGAGAGTTCGGGAGGAGGAAAGGCAGGGTCCCCCACTTCATGCTGCTGAGACAGGCCAGGCATTTATTGAGTCCTAAATTAGTTGGTATATGCAAGGGCGTACCCACCACGGGGCAAGTTAGGGCAGCTGCCCTACTCTAGAAGCAGGGCTGGTGGGCAGAGGCGGAGCACAGCCCGGCGGAGCACGAGTTCGCCATTCCCGCCGCGCCGCGCCGCACCCTCCAGCTCCCCGGCGTGCCCTCAGGCAAGGCCAAGCACGGGGGGAACCAGGGAGCGCGGCGGGCGGGAACGCCGAACTCGCGCTCCGCTGGGCTGGGCTCCGCCTCCGCCCACCAGCCCTGCTTCTAGGGAGGGGCACAGCCCGGCGGAGCGCGAGTTCGCCGTTCCCGCCCACTTTGTGGCCCCTCCCCTTCCGTGCCTTGGCCCCTCCCCTTGCCCCCCCCTAGTTTTGATCCTGGGTACGCCCATGGGTATATGCCCTTGATCACCCCAGGAAAAAAAAAACCTCAAAACTCCGCCCACCCCTACGCATTTATCTCTTTCCTCTCCGAATCCGTTCATCGCCTCATCCTTTGTTTGTTTTTACTCCGGATTAAGTGTGCCTATGGGATCGCAGTCTTAACCTTCCCCTGTGTCGACCCGCGCCTCTTCCACGTCCTTTCCGCATCTCCATTCATTCCCCTCCTGCCTTGCAACGTCTTAGACGGCGGCCGCCTCTCTCCAAACAAGCCGATAGGCGTCGCAGCATGGAGAGGAGCGCAAGAAGAGGAGGAGGAGGAGACTGCGGCGCGTCACTGCCGCGGCTGCTGCGGGTGTCCAGCCCACCTCCTCTCCGCCAGCGGCGTTGGACGAGCCAAGCAGCTCCGCACTAGCAGCAGCAAATTCGCGGCGGCTTAGTGGGAGAGCAGGCGGGCAGCAGGACCGACTCAGCCACCCGACGGCTTCGCACCGACCGGTAAAGAGAGGATCGGGGCTGGGCTTCGGAGAGCCGGGGAGGCGGAGCCCTGCGCTTTGTCTGACGGCATGAGACTCGGTGGGCCCCACCGCAGAAGTTAAAAGGGCAACGGCAGAGCGCTTACCTTCCCGGAGAATGCGCTGGTTACGTCGAGTAGAAAGGCTGCTCCTCGCTGGAAAAAGGCACGTAGAAGTCAACAAGGAAAACATCGGCACATGGGATGATGTCCAGTCCAGTCCCTTGTTACTAGACCCTCGAGGCGCTTTGAATCCGGATCTCAAAGGCATCGAAAAAGTGCAGGAATTTTCAAGTCATTATACCGAGGATCTTCGCAGCCTTCGTCAGAAATAAGCAGAGTCGGCGATTTCTGTAGCATTCGCTTTCCAAAAACACGGGTGAATCGTATGAAAGATCTTCCTCGCACTATCACCGTTTCCCCCTCGTTTTGGACCGCTTTCCTTCCTGTGATATTTGGCCCGGGCCGGGAATAGCATTTTGATGAAATGAACCACAAAATAAATTAAACCTCGATCAGAAAAGGGACATAAACATGGGAGCTCGAGCCTCGAAAGAAGCGCATTGCTGTTGTGGCATTTCCCCCTATGCTAGGGGAGAAGGGGATACTTCTTTTATGTTATTTCCGAAAGTAGAAAGAAAACCAGGTCTGCAGCAGTCCTTCCACACTTACCTGGAAGTAAGACCCATAAAATTCAATAGGACTTACTTCTGAGTAGCCATAGCTAGCATTGCGCTGCTGTGGTTACAACGGTGGTTACAACTCGAACACACAATGCCGTCCTATGTACATCTACACAGAAGTAATCCCCACTGGGTTCAGTTTGTATAGGATCCCATCCTTAATTGGAAATAAGCCCCGTTAAACACAGTAGGACTTACCTCTTTATAAATATGCATATGATTGATCTGTAAATGACTTAATATTTGCAGTCTGCGCCTAAAGCCCTTAAAAACCTCTTTGTTCTGAAATAGTTAAAATCTTTGGTATCTACACAAAAAAGATTCGGGGGTCTTGTGGGATTCCTGTTTTATTCCTTCGTATCATCATCATCATCATCATCATCATTTCTATACCGCCCTTCATCCGAGATTCACAAAGCACTTTACAATATAAAAACACAAAAATACATACAATTCTTCCCACCTCCAAAATTATATTAAAAACCAACCCGATCCGGAAAAGGGGGGGATTTCAAAAATAAATAACAGTCTCCCTGTATAATCTTATTTTATTATTCTAGGACTTAACATTCCATTAGATTTCTGACGCACTTCTAGTTAATGTGTTTAGTATCGAAGCACAAGCGTTTAAGTAGGGAAATGCATCCAAAGTGTGTCTGTGTAATACATAACTAACTGTGTGATATACGTGTGTGTGCAGATAAATACTCTACCTAATATTTATGGTTCCTTCATATGAGCGAGCTACAAAATATAGCTACAAAATAATTAACGATAACCGCAAATCCACAAATCCTTTAGTTGAGCTGTTCCAGAAGCTGTGGGTTGAGGGGAGGAATGCAAAACTGTATTTCAGATTCTCCTGGCAAGATCTGACAATATTTATTTCTAAGAATACTTGAAATAGTACCACAACTGTTGTTGCCCACCCCTTGATTAAAGGCATTCCCTGGCATTAATACTAGCAATATGCAAATTGCATATCATACCTATGTTTGCTTAGGACTGTTTCACACATATGTGTACCTTGGTTTAAAAGCTGGGGTTTCAATCAGTCATAATCATAAATATGTGAACGTAACTCCATTACATACTGCTAGATGATCTGACAGTCAATGTGTGAGTGACACTGAAAATGCTGTTTTGAGAATTCTCTCCTTTATATAGAAAACTTTGAAGGCCTTTTGTTTCAAAAAGGGTGTGAATATCTAAAGGTGATGTGAAAGACAGGGTATGCATATGCAAACATCTCCTTCGCTTCTCATTATGGGGCTCAAAGGATTCGAATAAGTTTTATTCAGAGTAGACCCACTAAAGTTATGTTCCTGACTTAATAATGTTCATTAATTTCAATTATTATTCTAAGTATAACTAATTTTGGTCACCACCCAAAGACACAAAATCCAAGAATTTGGGGTAGAGACTCTGCGCAGACATCCTTCAAGGATGCCTTGCTCTAAATAACCAAGAGTAATGAAATTGGGGGTTTGGGCTCTCTAACAGGTGTCCCAGTACCCCACAAAACCACACTCCCCAGGATTTTGGGGGGGAACAGTATAAAAAAAACACAGTTACATACTAATTTAAGCTCCTCATGACTGGCCAGAATAGGAGGTGCCAACTAAAGCTCTCTGTCTTTTGCAATCCTCCCAAAAAATGGCCCCAAACAAATACATGTGCATTATCAGCAAGCAACTGGAAGTTTTACAGAAGCCGAGTCCAGTACACATGTGCTGTCCTTTGGCTAGGTGGAGAGCAAGGGCTTCAAGTTGTCCTGAAGCAAGCAACATGATTACCATTGTCCCCACCCTAAAAAGTCTCATGTGTAGGTGGTTGTCCTAAAGCTGGGAAGATCTCATTTGGCTGCAGACTTCATCTCCATGTAGGAAAAATGGCCTTGGGCACAATTTCATTCTTTTGGGCATTACAACACTTCCTTGGGGTAGGGGAGTGGGGGAAGACTACAGAGTGACATAACTTCTCTCTGAATTCTAGGATTGTCTGGTCATAGGAGATAACAGAGTGAGATCCACAACAAATCACAACTGTTTCTATGCAGGAGCAAACACAAGCATCCATTTGGCCCCTGTTGAACTAGCAGGTAGTTGCAGTCCATTGGGAAGAATGGGAGTGTTATTTCCATCACTGGGAGGTAGATTATTATCCCCTGGTTCCCAAATCCTGAATACTTTACCATGGAAATAACTCTGCTTCTCCATTCCATCTGAATCAGGGTACGCTGTGAAGGTGTTGGATCAGTGTTTGGAAGCAGTACTGGGCTGGTAGGGAGACAATAAACGGAATCCTGATAAGAGGGATGTGATCTGGGTGGGGGGTTCTCCTGTCTGGGAAATACCTGCTCTGGGATGTTTTGCACTCTCCCTGAAGGAGTCTAGTAGTATGCCTAAATGCCAATTTGTCACTGGTATGGCATCCCAATTGTCTTCTGTGCTTACACCCACTTTAAGCTAGTTTGCCAGCTATGACTGTTCCTGGGCCAAGAGTGTCTGGCCTCATGCTCTAGTGAGCTCCTATCTGGACTACTGTAGTTCACAATATGTGGGGCTGCCCTTGAAGACTGTGCAGAAGCTGAAGCAAGAGCAGAATGTGGCTAACAGGTTGGTCAGTGGGGCACCCTAACGGGATCATGTGTCGGCAGACTTGAAAGCACTGCACAGACTAACAAAGAACAACTGGGCCTAATCGAGCTAAATACTAATATACAAAGCAAAAAATGGCTTTAGATCCAATAATCTAAAAGGGCACAACCCCAGAATCAGCCATCTCCAGTTACGAACAGCACCTATGTATTTTAGAGGAACAGGTTTTAGAGTTAATCAGTGCTAGGTTTCAGCCCTGGGACATAGGGGTTATGAATTATGAGCTGTTATTCTCTGACTGTGGACAGAGTTCATTTCCTCAGTCATTAAGAAATCATAATCCACCCATGAACACCTGAGACTCTGAGTTGTAATAAGCCAGAATGAAGGTCTGTAAAGTTGGCTTCAGTCCTACCTCGGCTCTTCTTCTTAGTCAGATGTGACCTAGGGTACAATAATAGCTGAAATCAAAATTCTAAGCATATTATTTCAGTTCCATATTTGCTTATATCTTTTAGGCATTTATATGTCACTTTTCAGGTAAAACAATATCCCGAAGCAGTTAACAGAAACATTAAGAGAGGAGAAACATGAGTAAACATTCATACATGAGTTTGATATTTGATGTTTCTTTCTGTATACTGATTGTTCTTTGTTCTTTCGAGCTTTAATAAAAATAGAAATATGAGAAAAATACACAAGTGTGTAGCAAATTGCAGCCATTGCTGCAATTACATAGAGTAGGAACGCTGATCTTAGTTGATTAAATATGCACGGCATCAGGCTATATGTATACTTTAAAGAAAAATGCCCCACATGGGAAATTGGATTATGGAAAGCTGTCTTATATTGAGCAAGACCATTGTTTCATCTACTACTCCAACGGCCAGCAGGCTACTCCAATGGCCTTGAAGTCCAGGGCTTCAGACAAGAGTATTCCCACTCCCACATGGAGATGCCAGGAGCTGGACCTTCTGCACAGAAGGCAAATGAGGTACCACTGAGATACCATAGTGGTGGTTGATCAGTAGGAAATCCCAGGCTGGATGCCCACTGGGGCACCTTATTCCAGAGGGGTGAGTCTTGTTAAGAGTGTTGTGGCAAAAAAAAAAAAGTCCTGTGACACCTGAACAACCCCTGCATTGTGCCATAAGTTTTCTCAGGCTACCATGAGAGTAGTAAAAGTGATGGCCTCCAGATGTTTTAGAACAGGCATGGGCAAACTCGGCCCACCAGATGTTTTGGGACTACAATTACCATCATCCCTGACCACTGGTCCTGTTAGCTAGGGATGGTGGGAGTTGTAGTCCCAAAACATCTGGAGGGCCGAGTTTGCCTATGCCTGTTTTAGACTCATTCTCACCAGCCTCAGCAAGAATGACCAATGGTTAGTGATAGTGGGAATTGTGGGAATGTTCAGGGTGGCAGGAGAGGATATGTTGTTTATTAATATCCTTCCTAACTTGTGTTAGCAAGTTCCTTTACTTAGCAGAGTGCATTCCTTTCGCTTTGCACAGCAGAAAACTTGTTGCAAACTCGTGTGAGTTTCTTAAGACAGTACGCAATTCAATCTGGCTTGTCCAGATTGAAATGTGTTCTAATATTTTCCCGGTAAGACCCCTTGGTAAAAGGTAAAGGGACCCCTGACCATTAGGTCCAGTCGTGACCGACTCTGCGGTTGCGCGCTCATCTCGCATTATTGGCCGAGGGAGCCGGCGTATAGCTTCCAGGTCATGTGGCCAGCATGACAAAGCCACTTCTGGCAAACCAGAGCAGCACACGGAAACACCATTTACCTTCCCGCTGTAGCGGTTCCTATTTATCTACTTGCATTTTTGACGTGCTTTCGAACTGCTAGGTTGGCAGGAGCTGGGACCGAGCAACGGGAGCTCACCCTGTCACAGGGATTCGAACCACTGACCTTCTGTTCAGCAAGCCCTAGGCTCAGTGGTTTAACCCACCTGGGTCCCTTGAATCCCTCCTAAAAGAATAAAGACACCACAGTCTTATTCATAAGTAACAAAAAGAAAGTTTACTCATGATCAGGCAGAGCACAGTGTGATCCCTGAAGGCAAGCTTTAGGCTTAAAGTTACAAATGTATAAAAACAGGTTTACCCCATAAGGGAGATGACCTGAGGGACTGCTTGGCTGGCAGCCAGCAGTTCATTCCAGGAAGTTCACAGGATGAAAGGAAGATAGGAAAGAGAGAGAGTGGCAGCATGCCTAGGCCTTTTTACCAGGTCTGGAAAGGTCACGTCCACCCACATGAAAGGAAGAATGCTCCATGCCAGGAGGAACAGGAAGTTTTGACTGGCTGGACCAAACATTCCTTTGCATGTCCACTCTAGCAAAACAAGGAATGTTGTATTTGACTGCTCCCAGTGGATTACATCCCACAGGAATCACAGTCTAACAATATGTTGATGGCACCATGTTGGCTACCCCTGAAAGAACATAGAGGAACCTCAGACGCATCTTCTGCATTGCACTGCACTGGTGAGGGGCGGGGGCGGGGCGGGGGTTACAGAAGGATGTTGTAGATGCTCCTAATGCCCTTTGCCTGGTTCTGAGGTCGATAAAAGAGGTGGGGAGCTGGGTTGCCCGCCTGGCAGAGGATGGTGATGTTGGAAGCTGTGCATGTCCCGAATCTGGTCCCCACAAAAAAGCGCCAGCCACCATCACTTGTCGCTCTGGAGCAACTCGAGGAGCTGCTACAGAAAGATCATCTTGCCGATCGTGTGTGTGCATGTGTGTGTTTTTTCTGTCAAACCAAGGAAGGCAAGAACGCGATGAGAAACAAAAATTCCAACGTGGCTGCGTGTGCTGTGCTGTCTCCCACTCCGACCGAGACCTGGTTGCTGCTCAGAGGGACACACTCAGACGGAGGATGAAGGAATCGCAGCCAAGAACCTGCAGGTAAAATTAGACTCCCTCAGATTCGTAATACGAAATTAGCTGTCACATTTGGCTTATCCAAAGAGGAGCCTTGTGCGTGACAAGCATATTTAGTATATTCACCATTGCATCTCTTGAAGCACACACACACACGTTCACAGGCATACAGAATAGACAGATAATAGGCAGACCGAAGAACAAGCTGGCTAATTAGAGATCCTCGTGGAAACAAAGACAGGACGATGGAGAGACAGATATGCCAGAACTAAATAGGCGGATATCTTTAAAAGCATTAGTGTTATCTTTAACCGCAAGAACGCACGGAGGACAGCGACTTTCGCTGCTCCTCTGGGTTGAAATGATCTGATTGCTGCACACCCTCACGTAATAATTAGGTTGGACCAATTTCCATTTTCTTATGATGAGCAGGAGGCCTGTGTGTAAGTAGGTAATGTATTGTAAGGGTGCACAGCATATCATCATGCGCTGCTCTTTCCCACCCCCTTTGTAAGATCTGACAATAAAAATTCGTGTTTGCGATATCCTATCTAATCCCCCCCGCAGGAAACCAACGAGGAGCACAAAACTCGATGCCTTTGATTTCCATCAAGCCTCGCCCGACAAACATGCGGCGAATGTGAGACATTTCAAGGAGGAAATCAGGGACGACCAAAGAAGTGTAACTGGATCTGAAAAGCCCTTCCAGCTTCTATTCTGTCACTTCTCATGGAACCCTTTGTTATGATTTCACTAAGTTAGGTAATGTGACAGACGTCTCAGATTTTCCTGAAATGGTGGCCTTTTAGGCTATACAGTATATTGAGTTTGGGGAGTGGGGAGGGAAGGGAAGGGAGGGAGGTGGGTGGAAAGAGCAACTCTTGGTGACCCCGTGTGTCAATCCGCTGCTTGAACCTGGTGAGAGAGCATTTTGGGTACGGAGAAGAGAAGAAGAGACAAAAAGTTTTGGCTGCTAATGAATGTCTAAAAGTGGCCTCAGTTCCAAAACAAGCATCTAAGCCATACGCAGAGTAGATTCGTTGAAATCAGTGAATCAGTGAAATTAGCCATAATTAACTCCAACCCATTTATTTCAGTGGTCTGCTCTGAGGGTATCTTAGTCGGATTCAGCCCCAAGCCTGCACATCTAACAGGGCGTAACACCAGGGTTTTGATCTCGACTTTGCCTTGGGTACATATTTAGGGCAATACCTTTGTTAGATCAATCAAAATACCACAAAATAGTGCAAAGGTTTCCAAATGTTCGCAACTGTTCAAGTTAGACGGTAAAAAGGAACCATGACAGGTGAGGAGGGGGACTCTGTCGCCTTGCAGATGTTCTGAGACTCCAACTCCCAGCAGCCCTTGCCAGTATGGCCTGCGGTCAGGGACATAGCTGCCAAGTTTTCCCTTTTCTCGCGAGGAAGCCTATTCAGCATTAGGGAAAATCCCTTTAAAAAAGGGATAACTTGGCAGCTATGGTCAGGGATGATGAGAGTTGTAGTCTGACAGCATCTGAAGAGCCACATGTTCCCCATCCTTGGTATATATACAGTAAAGAGCAAGATGGGTCCGTAGTCTAACTCGGTATCCTCATAACCCTCAAAGTATGTTAGGTGGAGAGACAGTCACTATCCTAACGTCAGCCAGTGAGCTTCGTGACTGAACCCGAGTCTCCACAGTCTTAGATCAAGACACTAACCAGCACACTAAACTGGCCTCCGGACATTTACAGACTGGCCCTTCCTCTATATTGCTGGAAGTGTTGGAATGCAACTCACCTGGTGGGGTTTGCATGGGAGTCGACAGAGAGAGGAACCTCCAAGCTTCCTAGACTGTCTTTCTAATCCAGGCATAGGCAACCTTGGCCCTCCATATCTTTTGGAACTACAACTCCCATGATCCCTAGCTAACAGGGCCAGTGGTCAGGGATCATGGGAGTTGTAGTTCCAAAACATCTGGAGAGCCAAGATTGCCTATGCCTGTTCTAATCTAACCTAACTTGTGCTGACCTTTCCTAGATGGTTAGACAGTTATTCTTAGGGTTGCTGACCACCACCACCCCTTGTCTCTCACTCTCGCTTCCGAAGCTGAAAAACATCTTCTTTTTGTTTCTCTCAAAGACCAAGCAGGGCTCCTTTGGATCTCCGACTATGTTAGCTAAGGCAGGAACTCCTTACTAGCCAATATCTGCATCCTATAAGAAACGAAGCTTTCTTATTTTCCACCCTTGGAAGTCTCACTGTTACTGCTCCCCAGGCTGGACCCTTGCAAGGCTGGCCAAATACATTCCTCTGCCCAATGGAAATGACAAGATGCCCCCCCCCCATTTCTTTACTAGGCGGTGCGTGGAAACTCTCTGCGTCTTGCCCAAGGTGAAGTCCAGGGCAGCTGCCTGTTGAGATTCAGTTGGCTGCTTGGGGAAACCTCAGTCGGACGTTATCTACCCTGTTCCTAAACACATTGCTTGAATGTGGAAAGTTTGCGAAACTGCCTTGAACAGCTCCGATGTGATCCACCAAAAAAGGCCAACGACCCTAACCTATCCTGCCTGATGAAGTAAGTAAGCCCTGTGGCGATGAATGGACATCACTTCCCGACCAAAGAAGCGAAGTGATCCGTTAAAACTCTCAAGCCAGCCTTGTCGTTGCCTTCTGCTTGATGTGGACTGCAAATTCCTAACACTATCCGACCAAAGTTGAGTCCTCTTAGAATAGATCCTCCTATTGATTTAAAGTGAAGAGATTAGGCTGCATACCAATACACACTTACCCGGGAGTAACCCCACTGATTTCCTTGATTTACTTCTGAGTAGACGTGAGGACTGTAAACCACACATTTAACTCTTCCATTTGCCTTTAGCCCTTGGCTGAATTGCGTCCAGTGTTTCTAGAACCGGGGTGTAAGCGAATCTTTTTGGTACCCATATCCTAAAAGTGTGTCTTGGAAGTTATTCCCAATGTATTGTTTGCTACTTATCCGTCACGTTGCAATTTGTTTTAGCATCATAGGTTATATATATTGGGCAGCTATATTTTTTTAATGGCCACAATGGCCGTTGGAGCCATAGGGACGGGGCGAGCTACAGGTAGATGTTTGGATAAATGTGTGCGTATCACATTTTCTCTATCGCTGCCTCTCAGTGTCTGGAAAAAAAACTGCACCTGCTTTATTTCTACCTGTCACGCATGTGCAGGAGCCGGGGGGGGGGGGGAAGAGAGAGGGATTCCTTGTGTTGCTTTCTGCCCAGCATTTACTGCAGGCTAGCTAGTAGCCTCCCTTTTCAGGACTAGCGTGCTCTCTGGTAAGTCCAGATGGAGGAATGGGGTTAGTAGCTGCTACGAAGAAAGGCGCCGTGTATTGAGGGCGCCAAGGGAGAAGGCAGATCGCTTCCGCTCGAGCGCAGTTGACACTGAAGTATTTGCATTCTGCCAGGGCTGCAACGTTTGCTTGATTAACAGCGCAGGCCTAACCGTGTCAGCTCAAAGAAGGGTCTGTTGAATTCAGTGGGGCTTACTCCCAGGTAATTGGGGTTAGAGACTGTCGACTTTCTGAATATAAAACGGATAAGGTGGTCCCCGTGAACCGGGAAGCAATCTTTAAATTAGTGGTGCTGCCTGGTGATGATGATAGAGACTTCTAAAAACTGCCAGCGCCTTATTAGAATAGACACATCCCAAGATGGCGCACACGTTTTATGAGTAGCCTACTCATGTCATTATTACTAAATATTATTTTAAATATTTTCTGATAATATATATTCCATTCCCTTAATCCCCGACACCCTGTCGTAGACACATACAAGGTTCATTAAAAGCAAAGGTCTTGGTCCATTAGAAAGAAGAAGAAATAACGTCGCAAAATTCATAGCTGGGCAATATCTTCATTAGGACTAACCAAAATGCCACCAGATTGTGGCGAGCATTTGCATGACTAAGGCTGCAACCCTGATGCTTATCTGGGAGTAAGCCCCAGTGACCTCAGCTGGACTGACTCCTGCGTAGACTTGCAGGACTGCACTCTTAAGAGCTTGGGAGTACATCATGACGTGAAAATCGCAGCCTCCTTTCCCTAGGAGGAAAATACTGTAAATGGAAATAAGAAATCACAAAGGAGAGGCAATCTGCTGTGAATTCCTTTTCTCGATGTTCTACGAACTCGGACACCATATTGAGTGGTTTGAGGATTATACTGTACCTTAAAACAGGAGGGTGACGCACACCCCTTAACCGCCCTTCCCCATGGTGTTGCATTCCAA
This sequence comes from Zootoca vivipara, assembly GCF_965207765.1. Classification (NCBI taxonomy): domain Eukaryota; kingdom Metazoa; phylum Chordata; class Lepidosauria; order Squamata; family Lacertidae; genus Zootoca; species Zootoca vivipara. The sequence goes on from NC_142586.1 coordinate 44,539,677, forward strand.
GTTCCCATCTGCCTCAGCTAGCGTGGCCAATGAATGGTCTAGGACAGGCATGTCAAACCTGCAGCCCTCCAGATGTGTTGGCCTACAACTCCCATGATCCCTAGCTAGCAGGACCAGTGGTTGGGGAAGATGGGAATTGTAGTCCAAAACATCTGGAGGGCCGCAGGTTTGACATGCCTGGTCTAGGATAATGGGAGCTGGGAGTCCAGAAACATATCGAAGTCCATAGGTTCCCAAGCCCTGCCTTATCAGTGATGGTGATTTTTATTGACACGCTCAAACAACTAGTGCAAGGTTTCACAAAAGTCATTCTCAATCTTTATATGGTCAAGAGTCTCTCCTGGAGGAGAGTGCCTCTGGCTGGGTGTGAATAGTGGTCCTGATGCAAGTTGGGTTTTTGTGCATGAGAGCAAAAGAACGAACACGGCTGAATGTTCTATTTATAAGGAGGCGCAATATTCACAGTGGAACCGGAGGCTGCTGCTTCTGTGCCAAGGTGTTTCGTGAAAATAGAACAATGCCTTGGTGAGCTTTGAGCAGGAGGTGAAGACGGGAGTGCTGCCTTGAAAGGAGCGTTGGAACCTTCCTCCAAGAACCTGATTTCATTCTCTCCCTGTTTTATCCTCACAACATTCCTGTGAGGTAGGCTAATATGAGAAACAGCGACTGGTTCCGGGATCAGATAATGAGCTTTTTTTAAAAAAAAAAAAAAAGCAGAAGGTGGGCTTGACCTGTGTCTCCCCAGCAAGGTCACCCCCCTCGCCATTGCGCCACACTATCAAGGGAGAAAGAATGCAACTTATGGAAATGTTCTGTACCATATTGCGGAACTCTTAAGGAAGCATGGTTGCAAAATTGAGATGAAATCCGTCGGCTTTCGCTACGGATGTCAAAAGCGCTTTGCCTCTTCCCTTACACCCAGAGACCAGAGCAGGCTGTTCCATTGGTGCCTAATTGCAACCCACCACACCAGTTTCGTTGGCTTGCCTGCCCTTTTCTCTGGCATGCTTCCCTCATTTAATTAACGCAAGAGCCCTTCTCTCTCTCTCTCTCCGTTTCTTTTTCCTTAGGACAGCTCAGGACTGCTAAAGCCTCAATCCCACAAGACTCTGGGGCGGGAAGGAGGATGCCGAAGCTGCCTGGCGCTGAGGAGGATGCAGAGAGCGAAGAGACCAAGTCAAAGGTGCTCGCCTGCGCCGCTTGGGATGGAGCGAGAAGCGTCTCCCTCTCCAATCCCGGTGCCTCCCGCTTTCCAAACCTGCTTTAACTCGATTAGGAAATTAAAGGCACTTCTAAGCGCATTTTCCCTGCCTCAGTGGCTCCCCTCAACATTCCTCTGTCTCTCAATAAACTTCTGCTCTGTTTAATGATAATTCATCGCGCAAGGCGTTTTGTGCGTCTTGCGCTCCGGAGAGAGTGTATGTGTGTGTGTGTGATTTTCCACTCAGGTAAACTTGGCGAACCTTGAAAGGACCCGACGTCTTGCCTTTTGAAAACATTGAGTAGGAAAGATGGAAAGAAGTGGCCTATGGAAACACCAAGAGAAGTTTCTCAGACAAATGTTGCCGAGAGAGATGAAGTAATCAGAAAACCTAGCAAAGGAGAAAGTGGTGGGGGAGAGGGAGGAGAGAGGAAAAGATTGAATTAATTAGCCTTAAAGAGCTCTTGCTTGATGGAAAATCAACAACGATCTGAGTTTCCTTGGGTCATTTGCATGCGTTTCAGAACTATGCTATCCTCTTCATCCTGGCTTCCATTTTCTAGAGAAATTTTCAGTGGCGTCAGTATCAAGAAGACCACCTGTTTTTTACCTTTCCCCCCCACAAATCTATTTACCCCAAAGTGTTGCAGTTCAGGCTGCTGTCCTATGCATACTTACCAGCAACACGTCAATCACACCAGGATATATTTACAAACATGATATTTTCAAAGATGTAGATATATATGCCTTCATTTGGTGTGTATCACATTTCATTAAAAACACGCTTCCAACCCCTAAAAGAATCCTGAGAACTATAGTTTACTCTGTACAGAGCTACAATTGCCAGCACCTTTAGCAATCTACAGTTCCCAAGATTCTTAGGGGGGGGATGCTTTAAATGTATGGTGTAAGCTACAGGTAGAACTGGATATGGAATAACTGATTGGTTCAAAATTGGGAAAGGAGTAAGACAAGGCTGTATATTGTCTCCCTGCTTATTTAACTTATATGCAGAATTCATCATGCGAAAGGCTGGACTGGATGCACCCCAAGCCTGAATTAAGATTGCCGAAGAAATATAAACAACCTCAGATATGCAGATGACACAACCTTGATGGCAGAAAGTGAGGATGAATTAAAGAACCTTTTAATGAGGGTGAAAGAGGAGAGTGCAAAATATGGTCTGAAGCTCAACATCAAAAAAACCAAGATCATGGCCACTGGTCCTGTCACCTCCTGGCAAATAGAAGGGGAGGAAATGGAGGCAGTGAAAGATTTTAGCTTCTTGGGTTCCATGATCACTGCAGATGGTGACAGCAGTCACAAAATTAAAAGACGCCTGCTTCTTGGGAGAAAAGCAATGACAAACCTAGACAGCATCTTAAAAAGCAGAGACATCACCTTGCCGACAAAGGTCCCTATAGTTAAAGCTATGGTTTTTCCAGTAATGTATGGAATTGAGAGCTGGACCATAAAGAAGGCTGATCACCGAAGAATTGATGCTTTTGAATTATGGTGCTAGAGGAGACTCTTGAGAGTCCCATGGACTGCAAGAAGATCAAACCTATCAATTCTGAAGGAAATCAGCCCTGAGTGCTCACTGGAAGGACAGATCCTGAAGCTGAGGCTCCAGTTACTCCCTGGAAAAGCCCCTGATGCTGGGAAAGATTGAGGGCACAAGGAGAAGGGAACGACAGAGGAGGAGATGGTTGGACAGTGTTCTTGAAGCTATCAACATGAGTCCAACGAAACTGCGGGAGGCAGTGGAACACAGGAGTGCCTGGCGTGTTCTGATCCATGGGGTCACAAAGAGTCGGACACGACTAAACGACTAAACAACAACAATGCACAGCCTTGGTGCAATTCTATACACACTTACCTAGGTGTAGGTTCTACTGAACACAACTGGGCTTACTTCTGAATAGACATGCATAGGACAACACTAAAAGCATTTTGATATTTCCTGAGTCAGAAGGTCCCAAGAGCCTTTTCCTGTTTTGTGCAACTCCTCGTCATCTTGAAGAGTTCAGAGGCGCAGGGTGGAGTCAGTGCCAGTTTTTTAAGCCTGTTGCAGGCAGTCTCTGATGCTCCAAGGCTTTTTTTTTTTTTTTACATCTCAGACTCACCCAACATGTGGTTTTCTGCAAGAGTAAAGTCTGCATGAGCATGTGCTGTTGCTGACTACCAAACTCGGGACAAATATAGAATGGAAGAGGAGGCAGAAAGAAAATAAATAGATTAGATGAATAAATGGGGAACTGTGAGATGCAGTGCTGATGTTCCTTTGGCAGTAGCCCATGATGGAGATGCACTGAGGATTAAATTTGTAAATTACATTTTAAACCTTCCGTACCAAGTGTGTGAGAGAAATATGAGAGTAAACAGGCTGTGAAGCCCTTTTAGCAGAGAAAAAACACTTAAGCACTTTTGCAGCTTACTAGATGCTAGGAATTAGGCAATTACACCTCTTATTCCTGCTTATTTGTGGTTGGCTGACCTTTCCCCTCTTTGTTTGCATTGCTAAGAATCAACCACATGCTTTAGTGTAAAAAAAGAAGTTTACTTACATTTCAATGAAAGCAGCAAAAATATCAAAGTAGTATGCAGGCAAAAATACTTCTAAGTTAAAGGAAAAGGGACCCCTGAACATTAGGTCCAGTCGCGGATGACTCTGGGGTTGCGGCACTCATCTCGCTTTACTGGCTGAGGGAGCTTCCGGGTCATGTGGCCAGCATGGCTAAGCACTTCTGGCGAACCAGAGCAGTGCACAGAAACACCGTCTACCTTCCCGCCGGAGCGGTACCTGTTTATCTACTTGCACTTTTGTGGGAATGTTAGGGATGTGGATTAGGATATATTATTAGATAGATCCTATCCAAGCTTGCGTTATCAAGCTTCCAATATCAGCAGAGTAACATTCCCCTTTTGTGCGCAGCAAGACGTGTGCGTTTAGGTTTGTTAAAACCTATACAACAATATTATACTTCCTGGCAAATCCCCTTTATCCCTCTTAAATGAAATACACGACACAATAGTCTTAAAATAAGATAAGAGTTTACTCACATGACATCCTGAGTTAACAGCATAATCTCAGAAAGGCAGGCTTACGTGGAAAAGTTACAAATATATACATCTGGAGTTTTCTTAGTAGAGTAAGGCTCCATCTGGTTTCTCTCTTGGCAACAGGCCGAGAGGGAGAACCATTCTAACTGTAGATTCTCTGGAGATGTGTTCCCATTGAAGAAGAGATGGCTAAAAGAGAGAATGGCTGCTGGCTAGGGGCTTTTATCTGTCAGCTAATCCATCTCATCTGCATGTCTGGAGGAACAGGAAACTGAGCCTTGGTCAGGTGTTCCTCCAGGTGTTCCTCCGAGTGGACACTCTAGTAACTGTTGTGACTTGTCTGCCCCACTATTCCATCCCACAACTTTGACGTGCTTCCGAACTGCTAGGTTGGCAGGAGCAGGGACTGACCAGGGATTTGAACCACCAACCTTCTGATCGGCAAGCCCTAGGTTCTGTGGTTTAACCCACAGAGCCACCCAGACTTCTTAGTTACAAAATACAAATTTCCAAAATGTAGTTTGGGCAGAGTCCAAGGATGTATTGTTGGCTTGAAAGGAAGAGAGAGACAGAGACAAGGAAGAAGGAGAAAATATTAAGCTCCTCTGTCCTATTTCCTGCTACAGGAAGAACCTGTCTACACAGACCTGTCTTCTCTAGGAATATAGAAACTCTGAAACTTAACCCCTTCATATGCTTATTTAGCAAACATAATTGTAATTTTGATTGCAGATTTTCCACAGCCCAAATGGGCGAAAAGGGAGCTAATGAATCAAGGTGTAGAGACACTTCTGTAGAGAAAAGCAAATGGTGGTGTTTGGAGTTTAAATGCTCAGAAAAAGTAAAATTAATACAAAACCCCACACACTTTACCCTGGGTACAATCACACTCATACTCTAAGTTTGCAAAATAAGAAAGCTATGTTTATTACTGGAATTACATAGTTGATTGGGGTGGGGAATCCCTACTTCTCTCTAACATTTGTAGGCAAAACTATGAGGATCAATGTTCCAAGGGTGAAACCATTAGGCCAAAATGGGGGAAAGATTTTTTTTTAAAGTGCTAATAAAACTGTAGCCAGGAAGCCATGTTTTTGAAATATCTTTCTGTCTATCTATTGTCTATGTATTCCATGAGCAAAGCTCCCTGCATGTAAAACATTTATGTATTTTACACTTGCATTCTGCTGAGGCAGCATACAAGGCTCTCCACCCTCCCCAATTTCACCGTCACAACAACCCTGTGAGTAGGCTGGACTGAAAATGAGTGATTACCCTGGGGGTAGGTTTTGATATTCTACTTTAAAACATGCAGGGAGAATTTTCATTGGTAGAACATTAAAAAATGCAGCCCCACTCTTGCAACCTGTGGGGTGCAGCACAGCATTCTACCACCTTTCTACTTAAGGTAGCCCACCTCCAAATACTCAGGGAGAAAAGGGGTGTGCTCTCACATCTGCCTCACTGGCCAGAACTTGCCCATAAGGCAGCTGCACTAGACCCAGCTTTGTTCAGAAGATAAACATGCCAAACGAGGAGATTAGATTCTTGCTTGAGTTAGTTGCTTGTTGGGGCTATATGGTGAGTGCCAGTAATTTTGATATTTATGTGAAATGAGGGCCAACGCAGCCAGCAACTTGATTTGCCCCTCCTGGCAAAATAGAGTCAATAATGACAGCTTCAGGTGTCCTGTGATGAAAATGCAGAAATTCTTCCACTGGCAAGTCATCTTGGGAGACAGATTGGGCTCATTATTTCCAGAATATGCATAATCAACCCATTGCTATATACACAAAGGGAGGGGATCTGGTTTTTCGAGCTTTGCAGCAAGATCCTGGGAATGTTATGCAGCGGGGCGGGGATCCTTCTGAGTTCAACAGGGCTTGACTCTATCGGCAAGTGTGCATGCCACTGCCCAATCCTATGCATGATTTTACTCACTAGGAAGTCTCACTGAGTTCAATGAAGTCTACTCCCAAGTATATAATGATAGAAATGCTGGGTACATTTTCAGAAAAAGAATATAAATGGGGGTCGTGTGTGTTTGTGTGATTTATTGACCTTACAATCTTTAAGGAACTCAATATGACATACATGGTTCCCCCCCCCATGTAATCCCCACAACAACCCTGTGAGGTAGGTTAAGCCAAGAGGCAGTGATTGGCCCAAGGTCACGCAATGAGCTTCATGACCAAATGGGGAATTGAACCCTGGTCTCCCAGGTTCTATTCCGACACTCTAACCACTACACCACACTGGGCAGTGATTACTGTTTTACACTTATGAAATCTGAATCATAACATGATTGAAATTATTGTTAAGACTGAATACTTGGATGATGCCTTACTGGAGCAGATTACCAAGCATTCAATAAGGAGAGAAATAGTAATCGTGGGGAACTTCAACTTCCCCAATATCTGTTGGAACTCAAACTCTGCCCACAGTGTAAGGTCTGACAAATTCCTCCATTGCATTGCTGACAATTTCATTTCCCAGAAGGTGGAAGAACAAACAAGGGGACTATCGGTATCTATTTTGGATCTGGTCCTCATCAATAGGGAGGAACTGATTGATTAAGTGGAAGTGCTCAGAAACTTGGGAGGAAGTGATCATGTTCTCCTGGGTTTCAGGATACAGAGGCAAGGAGAAACTGAGTGTAGTTGGACATGCATTCTGGACTTTAAAAAGGCCAATTTCAAAAAGCCGAAGGAGCTACTGTGTGTGATACCATAATCAGAAATACTCAATGAGAAGTGAGTCCCAGAAAGATAGCAGTTTCGAAAAGGAGAAATACTGAAGGCCCAATTGCGGTTCAAGGACACCCCCCCCCCCGTGAGAAATGAAGACACAGTGACACATGGATTTGAGTTAATGGGTAAAATAAGGCCACAACTTTATTGGTTAGAGCAAGTGAGAGGTATTGGCTTAGGCATTGGACACCCTAGCAAGCATGACCCCACCCCGCTCTGTGGGGGGCCATATCAGGTTAACACCCCGAGGGAGGAGCCTGTTGATGCAAATACAACTGAAAGCTCACCCTGGTGTCACCGGGGGTCGTGCCATGGCCCTAGCCTCAGCAGGGCGTCGGACAGGATCCATGACTGCCGGATCCCTTAAGGGGATACCCCTATAAGAGGAGGGTTGGATGATGGCCACAACCAGTCCTCAAACACACCAGATGCTCCATATTCCAATGCCTAACCGCCACCCGAGCCAAGAGGCTCGCCGCCAATACCCTCACCGCTGTAACCAAGCCCTAATGCTTCGTGTGATATCAGCTAGCCAGATGTCATTTCCTTGATTGTAAAGATGCACGCCATCATCACAGAAGAGAGCCACCTCACTGAACCGAATTTCAGGGTGCTCAACAACATGGCCATCCATGTTAAGCGGTTTGTGTGCCACCACGCGATTCAAGAGTTTCCTGGATTTCTCCAAGCCAGAGGGTTATGGCTATCGCATCACACTCTTCTCTTGAGCAGTGTGGACCAAAACAAGGTTGTCCCAGGGAACAAGGCAGCAAGTCCATCAAAGTCCTTCTTTATATTTAGCAATAAGTCCACGCTCTTCCTGGGGAGGGGGGGAAGTCAAGCTGGCTAAAGCTCAGAAAAAGCTCAGGCTTGCAAGAGAGGTTAAAAATAATAATAAAAGGTTTCTTCAGCTATGTCAAAAGTAATAGGAAGAACAAGCAAGTGGTGGGTCCTCTGCATGGGGAACACAGAGAAATGCTATTGGGTGACAGAGAAAAGGTGGAACTATTCAGCACCTACTTTGCCTCTGTCTTCAGTGATGCCCAACCTGGTGATAACAGAATAAATGATGTAAGGAGGGAGCTGCAGCCCAATATAGGAAAAGAGGTAGTAAGAGAGAACACCTACTTTAAATGTATTCAAATCTCCAGGGCTTGGTGAGCTGCATCCACTGGAACTAAAGGACCTTGCAGATGTAATTTCAGAGCTTTGTCTATTATCTTTGAGAATTCCTGGAGAACAGATGAGGTCCCTACAGACTGGAGGCGGCAAATGTTGTCCCTATAGGGGGAAAAGGAAGACCCAGGTAACTACCGACTGGTGGAAAGTGGAAAGATGTGTGGTTTTCATTTTAGAAAAGTCTCACAAAAAGCAAGCAACGGCTAAGAGAGAGGAGAATCCTATTGCAGCCCATAATTGTATGGCATTATCCAAAGCCGGGAAGTCTAGAATGACTTACGCTAAAACCTCGATGAGTCTTACTATTAGGCAGAAAGAAGCGTACTTCTCAGGGAGCTATGAAAGAGAAAGAGCAGCCGATATATCAGTCACCGTGTTACTAAATTATGAGAAGTAACATTAAATAGAAGCAAAAAACTATCCATTCTGTGTTCATAATCAGTACAAAATATTTCTAATCGCCTTCTTTGTATTCGAGTCAGATTTTTTAAAATGTGCATTCGTGTGGAATAGTGTGATGCTAAATCTTAAAAAGGTACATTGAGTTCAACATCCTGGATCCCAGATACCTATGGGAAACCCGCAAGCAGCAGCCTTCTCCCCCTGTTGTCCCCCAGTGACTGGTATTCTCTGTACGCCTTACACAGGCAGACACTGATAGTCTTACCCACCATAGTTTGCTGAACCCTTAAAATAAATTAGCAGCGCAATGCTCTTTATCTGTCTGCTCTGAAATAAGTCCCATTAAGTTCAGTGGCACTCACTCTCGGATATATTATAAACGGCCCCGGAATTCTGTAATTTTCAGATGAAGAGAGGTTTAGAAATTTAATAAATAATAATAAAACAATAAGCGTGCGCAGGAATCTTAAGCAGCAGCGCTAAACCTGCCGGGTAGAAGCCCATCAGTCAACAAGCTGCAGTGATTGGCTCGGCTTCTCTCTCTCTCTCCATGGCTAGCCCAGCTATATCAAGTCCCTTTTAAAAAGGCAGGATTCAGAGGTTTCCGTTTGTCAACATCATTCATTTCAGATCATCATACGAAAAAGAGGGTTTTTGTTTTTTGTTTTTAAATCTACACCGTCCTTCTCTCCTCTCCTCCCTAAACTGTTTAACCAGGAAGGAATGTTTAACTAAGTGTAAGGAACAGTTTCTGACTGGCTGTGTGCGTGTGTGCAAAACTTGGATTTTTTTCTCGGCAGATATCTGGCCAGACAGAAGAGGATGCAAACCCAGTTTACAGCATTATGCGCCCTCATTAAAATAAAGAAAGTGCGTCTCTCGCGCAAAACCCTCTCCTCCTCCTCCACCTCTTCCTTCTTCCTGGCAAAGCCGGCCTCGTTCTCCATTTAGATGATTACCAGCCAGCCAGCAGCCGAGCAGGCCTCCCCTCTCCCTGGTGCCTTCGCTTCGTCGTTCTAGCAGCAGCTACCATCTCCCTCCTCCTCCTTTCCTTCCACGCGAAGAGGCTGCTCTCTTGTAAAGCAACCGAGGCGAATTCGCAGCGAATGGAGGTCAGATCGTGATCCGTCTGACTTTCTCTCAGCCAGCGCTTCTTCTTCCTCGGGCTTTGATGGGAAGAAGAGGCAGAGAAAGGCTTCTTTTCACAGGCGGAGTGGGAAAGAGGGAGGCAATACAAATCGCCGTTAAGGTCCAAGGAGAAGTCACGATTCAACCGCTGCATAGTAAAATACAATTTTTCAATTCGATTTTCAGAGCACTTTGGAGTTATACCCGCCAACACTGTCAGCGCAATCCTATGTAGGTTGACTCTGAAGAAAATCCCACTGGGATTAATCAGTGGGATTTATGAACCATCTGGTGGTTATACAGTTTACTCGTGTGTGCAGAATCATTAAGTTGGCCAGAAGCATACAAGGAAGAATGGTTGTAATGGGAATAAAGGGCTTCTGAAACGAAGCCCCTGAAGACAGATTCTTCACTTGGACCCACTACCTACATAACCCGAAGTGCTGGCCTCATTATTAACATTTATTTATATAGCACCAAGACGGTTGTACACAATCAAAATAAGAATTCTACCCCTAAGGGCGTACAATCTACTACAACAAAAAGAAGCATTACAATAAAAAGCAATCGTTTACTGTGGGGTTTGCAGCCAAATCACAAATGCGAGTTTTGCTAGACAAGCACAGAGCTGGTACACAGGAAGCTCTTAAACTTCCTAGAGAGGACCCTCTGTGTGTGGCCACTTCCTCGGCCACCTATGGGCCAGAAATCTGTAACAAATGAGATCCTTTACACTTCCTTCCACCTCTGTTTTTCCACTGTAGCAATGGTTAGATCCAACAATGAGACATGAGACAAGGCTGAGTTCCACAAAGACCAACCCCAGGCAAAGCTCGGGGGTCTGTATTTATTAGCAGCAGCTTTGACAGGTAAACATTAACTCACGATGTAACTTCCAGCCAATCACAGAACAAACCTCATGCATAAACATGTACAGGTACAGGTCACTTCCTGCCAACACCCTAACTTCTCCACCATAGAGGAAGTGGTGGACTGCACATCCCACACATCAAGTACCTGTCACATGTCCCTCTCATCAAACATCCCCCTCCTCTCAGTCTTGTGATCCTCAGTAACTTTCCAAACTCCCCATAAGGATTCATTGTGCTCTTCTCACCTCAGCATGACCCATTCCGATCTTCCCCTGTCAGGCTAGATCAAACCAGTTTAAACCGAACCTCTCCAGGTCCATCCAGCTTCTCCCAACACAACTGACCCATACCTCACCTTCCTATTCCTAACACTGTACTGGTTTGCCAGTATTACTCTAGCTAAACCTAAGGATTAGCGGGTTTGCCACGCTACTATCATACACCAACCCCACATTCCACCATGCTTCCAAACTTTTTCAGACTTGTGTCTGAGGGATCCAAACACATGCAGCCTATTTTGAAGCCAAATTTATATTTTAAAGCCGAGAGGTTTTCTTGAATTGTATTTGCTGCCTGCATTGAAATTTAAATAAACATTTTATGCTTATCTTACAAAAAATGTGTGGGTCAGTTTCTGCGATGGGGGTGAAGAGGCAAAAATCAGCAAACCAGAAATAAAAGGGGTAAATATGTGTAATTGCCTAATTCCTAAGCTTTAAAACCTGTGTGTTTTACTCTGCTAAAATACTTCACAGTCCCTTTACTTTTTGTATTTCTCCTACATATTTGTGGGAGGTTTAAATTTTAATCTACAGTTTTAAACCTCAAACCATCTCCTACGTTTACAGTTGACAATTCGCATACTTAGCATCTCAGGGAACCATTGAAAAACAAAACAAAATATTGCGCTATATAATTTATTTACACATTTTTTTCCTCAGATGTGAAAGTCATTTTCACTATTAAGGACATGATATAGCCAAGGTTTAGTACGTTGGATGGAAATTATTTCAGTGGGAGATATTTAAACATGTCTTCAACTTTCTCATTGAAATTGCTGGGTCTTAAAGTGTTTCTACTGTACTTGATTGGATTGTGAATACAGGAACATAGAAAGCTCCCTTATACTGAGCCACAGCCACTGAGCCATCTAGCTCAGTATTGTCTACACCAGGGGCGTCCAACTCCCAAGAAACTGCAATCTACTCACAGAATAAAAAACTGTCAGTGATCTACCCCTTTTCTGGGGGCGGGGTTCAGGTTCACGATCGAACTGTTGGACATCCCTGGTCTACACTGTCTGGTAATAGCGCTCCAGATTTCTCAGGCAGGAGATATTCCTAGTCTTACCTCAAGTTGTCAGGCATTGAACTAGGGACCTTCTGCATGCAAAACAGATGTTCTACAACTGCCCTCATTTTCATCCTTTTTAAATGAATTAGATTCATGAGTATATTCATGTTTTACAGAATGATCTTGTGTTGACATGGTGCTGGTAGCATTTCACCCCCTGGTTTAGCAGTTTCAGTTCTTCATTTGGAAAATACAAAGAATCACTTCAGCAATGTGCTTTTTGCCATCTTATGCCAGCCATTATGTAGCAGAACAGTGTGTTGGGGTATGTGTGAATGTCAGTAGTGACTAACAGGGCAAGTGCATGTTGAAGGATTAAAAGAAGAGAGCTTGAGGCATGGAATGAGGTCAAGAAAGGGTTTCTAGATAATGGCAGCCTCATAGAAGCCACAAAGCAGGCAATTAGACCAGCATCTTCAGCTGAGCTAATAGGGCAAGAGAGTGTGAAAGGAAATAGAAATTGATGCAGGAATGTTCCATACCAGAGAGTAGGCAAGAAGACAGAACCTGACAGAATATAGTAGAAATAAAGAAGATGTGTATAAATATTTTTTAAAAGATTTCACAGTGGTTGCAATTTGCAGTTTGATATAATGAATATGTAAATTTGAATTTTATCTGGTCCCATGGCAGTGACTGGGGAAAATCCAGTTGTAGTTCCCATATGAGATGGGTTATGAACTGGACAGTTTTTCAGCAGGACTTTGGAAAGCTTGAAGAATGTCTGAGTACTGATTGAGATGTTCCTAGGACCTTCTACATAGTGGAGGAGTTGCATGTCCCCTCTGCTCCACCACACAGGTGACATAACAGATGTGAACGTAAGAAGAACATAAGGATCAAATGAGACCAAAGGCCCATCTAGTCAAGCATTATGCTCTCTCAATAACCAACAGTGGCTAACAGTGGCTGTTGTGTTGAGATTCGGCTTGTGGGCTTCACATAGGCATCTGGTTGGCCTGAAAACACTCTGCTGGACTAGATGAACTATTGGCCTGATTCAACAGGCTCTTATTATATTTACTAACTGGAGAAAGCAGTATGTCCACTCAAAACCTTTGTAGATGCAAACAGCATTGAAAGCAGCATTGTGTATAACCAAACTGATACCTTCATGAGCACAAATCATCATGAGGATACAATAAAAAGAACGCAAAGAGGGGCCCAATAATTGGGCTTGACACCATTTTATGCATAATGGGTCCCTGTATATGCCTTTGTCATCCGAAAACTTGAATTGTGAAGCCCAGTCCCAAATATCTCTATCCTTCCTATGCCAGAAGGAACCTACACATCTAGAACCAGTGAAAAAGCCTACCTCTAAGTAACCTCTAAGTAACTACCGTAAGTACCTCTAAGTAACCACAAACCAATAAACATCAGGCCTTGGGAAAACTAGACAAGCCCCATTTGTTAATCCGGATGCCATTACTTGGCAGTGGAAGGGGAAATAGTTTTTCAGGAAACTTGACTGAGTGGCTAATAAACAGCCAGTGCAGATCCCTTAGCACTGTGATATGTGATATCCCTTAGTGTGATATGTGGGGCCCTGGGACACTTTATTTCCCATTGACCAGGTGAACACAAGTAAGTTTTTATCTGACCAGTAGTGAGGCCAGTAGTGAGAAGGATAACCATATTTTCCCAGGGACTGAGTTCCAGAGGCCTAGATGCCACCACTAATAAGACCCTTTTCTTGTGTAATCACACCATGAGCCACTTCTAGTAGTGGAGCCATGAGCATTTTCCTTTTGGATAGATAGATGATAGATAGAGTAATGCTGATGACAGGGATGCCTTGTTTATAGTAACCAGTAAGCTGCCCTGGGAGTCTTTATTAAATTTTAGGGCTATTTTTAAAAGTAAAAAGAAAATCCCATTAAAATTATGAATTTATCTGGGTTTGTTACTTAGTTCACATTCAATCATGGACCTCAACAGCTGCAATATGTTGTTCATATTTAAACATCACCTGATATGATATGATGTTCATGTTTCCCAGACACCTGTACTTTGCTTTGGCATTTTTATATGTACAGTTAAAATTACTTTAGGTGTAAACATCTAAAAAACACAAAGGGTGAAGCAGTCAGTGTGGCAGGCTCAAGGACAGGGAGCAAGCTTTGATTTAGAATTCGATGTTTACATGGCTGAAATTCCCTTATTGTGGGAACAAGTCTATCAGCTTCTGACCCAAGAAGCATGTGTGCGCCATCCTAGCCCCTTCTGGCAGCATGTTTGGTTCAGTGGCCATGCAGCTATTATCTCTCCACCCACAGCTGCACTAGCTCCCTCTCCAAGATGGCTAAAACCCAGAGACTGGAAGCAAATGCTCCAGCAAGCAGAGTTCACTGAAGAAGCATTTTGACACAGAATTTACTGGCGTGCCATTGAAAACTGGCTGCCACCAAACTCTGACCTCTTTCCTGACAGCCATTCCACCCACAAGCATACAGAAAATGAAATCACAGGGCTTGGGGGTTAACCCTGTAGGGAGACTGCAAGGTCTTTGGGCTTGAACCAAAACATTTTGCATTACCTTTGTGGTCAATGACAAGAATGACATCTGCCACTATGAATGTTGAAGAGATCCTCAAAGGGAAGGCATGAGAATCATCCTGCTCCTATCAAAATGTGGTGTCTAATGCAGAGGTTATTATTATATTTTAATATGAATTGGGAAAAAAACTTACCAGAAGATGCTTTTCTCTCATTAGACTATTTATGTTACAATACGTAATCGCAGGGATTGAATTCTGTGTTTCTGTAAACAGCAATACAAGCATCAGAGTGCTGTGGTGTTTGCAGAATAATGGTGTTGGACTTGAAATAACACATAGACTGAGCCACTATAAATACCGTTATGTCACATGTTAAAACTTCATTTTGTGCTGCTTCTGCTTCTGTTTGTCTGCTATTTCCTTTAGTTAAAGGCCTTTCTTTGAACACACATTCGATGTATGATGTGCTGTCTTAAACTTTTATAAACACCTAGTTTCATGCATGGCCTGTTTTCAGGCAACTCTCACTGCATCATACATTTTGCAGTCTTAAAGCTTCCACCTTTACAATTCTCTGATTCTATGACTCATATCACAGGTCCAATCCAGTTCAATACTGACTACACGGACTGGCAGCAGCTGCCCAGGATTTCAGACAGGATTTCCCAGCCCTACCTGGAGTTGCTGGGGACTGAACCTGGGAACTTCTGCATGCCAAGCAGGTGCTCTCCCACAGAGCTAAGGCCTTTTTCTCACCAGGCTTATTACCCACCACCCCTTCTGCAACAGTAATTATGGCTGTATTTTGGCCTTAGTATTTTGGCCACCATCCCATCAGGGCCTAATTAGGTCACCTAATTTGGTGTGTGCTATTTTTTAAATAATCTTTCTCTCCCCACCCCCACCCCTTCCCCACCTTTCTTCTCAGAAGCTGTCAGGAACATTTGCTGGTCTGGCAAGTTCCAGAGAGGAGAGAGAGAGGCCTGTACCTTCTCCGTCTTGGCAGGGCCCGTCTCTTTCATGCCCTCCGCTCCTCCCGGCCAGCCCCGCCGAAGCAGCGTCCTCTCTCTCCAGGAGGAGCGTTCAGGCGGGTGGAAGGCCGAGCACAATGGAACCTGAGAATTTCTGTCACTCTCCGCATATGGCCCGAAGTGCTTTAATCCCAATTAGGGGCGGCTGACACACGGTCCTATTCATCCCCCTCAGCTCTTGAATACATTTGCCTAGAAATGAACTTCGCCCATAGAGGCGCCGCTAAATGTGCCCAACAGCAAGGAAAATCGAATTGAGGCCTGCGCTCAATTGGAAGGCGAGGGCGGGAGAAAAGGTATGAATTTATAAGGTACACCGAAACATTGCGATTCAGCCACAAGTCGGGTGACTTTTCTTTGCACCCTGTCAACCGAAAGAACCGGGAGATAAGTGGGCTGAGGGGGGCAGGGGGCAGGGGGACGGACGAGAAAAAGACGACTTTTTCCAGAGACTTTGAATACGCCAGGATAGGCCTTTCCCCCCTTTTGAAAGCGGCTGATTGTGCGCGCCTTGAAATCCGTTCGCCTCCCTCCAGGCATTCCAGCGGGGCGGCCCAGCCTTGAGCGCGTCCATTTCACAGAAGGGGGGCGGGCTAGGCGGGCTGAAACCGAGGGAGATGTTTTATTTTAAAAAATAATAATGGCGTTTTCCAGAGGTCCCCAAGGCGCCTTGAGACTCTGACTCTCTCTTTTTTCTCTCTCTCTGGGAGTTACCAAGGCAGGGCTCTCGACAGCCCAGGCCGCGATCGTGTCATCTGCCGGGGTTCCCATAGAAGCCTAATTACTATTCAAAAGCTGCTCCAATATCCCACCCGCATCTTGTCTGCCCCGCACAGCTGGTTGGGGGCCTCGGAGGTTCGCCTCCCCTCGCCCAGCCACCAAGCTTCACACAATCGGTCGCTTTACACAATCGGCTGCCTTTTTTCCCTTTTTTTTCTTCCGTCCAACAAGATCTCGATTCTCCGGCCTCTTTTCTCGTTTTGGAAAATAAATAAATGAATGAATTAGGAGTAAATGAAACGAAGCAACCAACTCGAAAGGAGAGAGAAGCACTGTTAACAAAGCGGGGCTTAATTGGATTTGTCGGCTTCTTCTTGGGCAGAGCAGAGGGGCAGCAGTAAAGCTGGAGGGTGGGCTGGGTCCAGGCAGAGTTCAGAATGGCACTTCCAGGATTTAGGAAACACTTCCCCCCCACCCTCCAAACAACCACGTCTTTGAAATGAGTGGCAGATCTTGGCACTGGTCGCAGATGGCAATGTGTGTTACTTTGCTGACTTCAGAATTTGGTAAACCTTTTGGGGTCCCTTATGCGAAGTGAGGCCCTGGACGTCTCCCCTAAAGCCGCCCTTTGACGACACCACTGGAGACACTGTGGAATCCACCCCCTAAAACAGAGCAAACATAAATAAATTCAAAAACCCAACCCCAGTGTATCAGGAAGAGTAGTGCTAGGGCGAGCTTAGTAATTTTCTGCTTGCATAGGGTTTTGTTTTGATATACAGGAGCTCCCAAAGGGGTGAGTCTCTCACCTGCAGCATGGTATGGTGCCGTCCATTCTACCACTTCCAGACTCCTCTGCTCTGCTGCATGTCTAGATCTGTCTTCAGCCTTGAGGCATGCAAATAAACAAGAGCGCTCCTAAGCATACACAGAGTGCATGTCTCTTGGCACTGATTAGCCACAGTCCTCTTCTATATCTCTGGGGACAGGGATTTCAGGCAGACCAGGGCACCTCCTCTATTCAAGATGTTAGCCACTGTTCTGAGCATGTGCAGAATGCATGCCCCATAGCCAGGGGTAGGGAAAGTTTTTGAGCCAGAGGACCATATTCTCCATGGGCAAGATTCTGAGGGACACATGTCAGTGGTGGGCCGGGCCAGAGGCAAACTAGGGCAAATGTTTCAACACCCACTCGTACATCTCCTGTCCTTCATCTAGGCAAGCAAGAGGCCTTATGTTAGTTGGAAGGTCACATTCCAACCAGGCAATAGGGAACATAGGGAACAGCCTTATACAGTGTCAGACCACTGTTCCACCTCTCTGGCAAGGGCTCTCAGGTTTCAGATAAGGCACATTCCCAGCCCTACCTGTAGTGGCTGGGAATTGAATACAGGACCTTCTGAATGCAGAGCAGATGCTCCATTACTGAGCTACAGACTTTCCCTAGGGGGGGCATAGAGCAGGGCAGGGGCCTATGGAGGTTTGTGGCCTGGGAAGGGCCCAGAGGTCAGATAGAGAGATCTGAAGGGGCATACTTGACCCTAGGCCTTTGCTTCCCCACTCAGTCCCTGCCCTTAACCTAAAGCACACCTACTATATCTGAAACAGGATATGTTTACAAGGCCAGATGGTACAACTTTTGGGCTTTCCTCTCTATGGCCTAAGCCTTAGCATTAAGGAGGTTTAAATGAATTACTGGGTTGGCGTAGTGGTTAGACCAGGGGTCAGCAAACTTTTTCAGCAGGGGGCCGGTCCACTGTCCCTCAGACCTTGTGGGGGGCCGGACTATATTTTGAAAATAAATATGAACAAATTCCTATGCCCCACAAATAACCCAGAGATGAATTTTAAATAAAAGCACACATTCTACTCATGTAAAAACACCAGACAGGCCCCACAAATAACCCAGAGATGCATTTTAAATAAAAGCACACATTCTATTCATGCTGATTCCCGGACCGTCCGTGGGCCGGATTTAGAAGGTGATTGGGTCTGTCTGGGTTAGACAGACTAGGTCAGAAACACTAGGACCCTGAAGATGAGAGTTCAAATCCCAACACAGCTATGAAATTCATTTAGGCCAGTCACTGTCTCTGAGCCTAACCTACCTCACAGGGTTGTTGTGATGATAAAAAGTAGAGGTGGAAGAACTATGTATGTCACCTTGAGTTCCCTGGAGGAAAGGTAGGATAGAAATGTTATAAAACAAAACAAACAAAATTGTTTTAAAACTTGTTTTCAGGGGGGGGGCTGCTGCCACAAGTGAAATAACAGAGACGTGCCCTGAGCATGTGTTGAGTGCCTTCCTCTTATAAAGTAACTGCAACAGGCCACACTTATCTAAGATGAGAGGCAGAGAGCCTAGTATTCATGTAGGCTTCAAACCCAGCATTATCTCATTTTAAAAAATTCACAACTGTAAGAAGAGATAGGACAAAAAGAAAGAAAAAAGCTATTGAAAGCTTTATAGGTTTTAAACAGTCTCCACTAAATAGTTGTCCCAGTGAAAGCTTCTTTTCATCTTACCTCTATTTAAGAATATAATTCAAGGCAACAATCCTCAGACTGTTTACGAAGAGTCAAGTGTCGCTAGTCAAAAGCAGATTACACGGTTGCTATCCTGGGAGAGAGTTCTCTCTGTCTCTCTTTTAACCCAGGGGTGGGTAGCTATATTCTCTCAAGGCCCTTCCCCATTAAAATCAATATATATTTAATTTATACAGCCATGAGGAACAGAAACTTTTTTTAATTCAAAAATAAAATCTGGCATTTGAGAGGATTCTCTCCTGAAAGAATCATGTCAAGGCTGATCTTGTGTATGAAAATGCCAGCTTAGAAGGCAATGCACATAAACTTGCAATGGATAAACTGATTAGGGGTTAACTGAATTTACTCTGGTAAAAAGTGGTGGCTATTTTGTGTGTGTGTAAATTGTAAATTGACTTGTAAATTGACTCTGATCAGATGCCATGCGGAATGCTCTTTAGCCCTTACACCATTTATTCTCACCCGCTATAACAATCCGATTGACTTTACTCGGATTGTGGGGAGGAGAACGAGCGGGTACGGGGAATAAATGGACTGGAAAGATGAAGATGCTGCAAGATTCCAAGGGGCTGATTTTGGCTGAAACACACCTTTCTTTGAGCAGGAACGAGATTCTGCCTTGATTCTGCCTTGGGGAGAGAAAATAGTCTGCTCCGTTTGCACTGGGAGAATCTGGGCCACTGAATGAACTTGCAGCATTTCTTTCTTTCTCTTTCTTTCGTTCCCCTAACTTTTTTTTGTTTTGTTTTGTTTTGTTCAAGCATCCACTGTGTTTCTTTCCCCACAGCATAATGGAGCTGGCCCTGTATACAGGCATTCATGCTGGTTTGAATGTAATGTTGAACCTTCTCAGTGCTGGAGCGGTTTGATGGTTTGAATGGAGCTCCCTGGTGGGACATTGCTAGGCGCAACTGTGCCTCTTTGGACGCCTGTTGTTCCTTAACATTCATGCCTCATTATGGGGCAACCTGTTCAAGCCAAGAGAGAGCCAGTCCTGAGCCAAAGCCTTCCCTCGGGGGCGTTGGCAGTTCAGAGAGAGAGGGGGGAGGGAGGGAAGGAGAGATTGAGGGAGAGGGCTAAGGAGGGGGGGAATCTCTTTTGGTCGCTGGGCAAAAGTGATTCCCCCCTTTTAACTGGTCTTTCCAGCGGCCCAATTGAAGTGTCTCAAAAGGGACTAGTGGAATGTTTTGACTCTCAACATTGTCTCGGAATAAAGCTAGAAGCATGTAATTAATGTGTCCTTTTAATAAGGGACAATAAAGCCGTTCAAGCTATTTAATTTCATTTAATTTTCCATCCCATTTGCTTCCAAGGCTCCTTTTACCCATTTTTTTTATTTAAACCCAGCCTTTCATGGCGTGGCTTGCTTCAGTGGGCACGTTAGATCGATTTCAGCCTGCCTTTTTAGGGATTGGGGGGAAAGGAGATAGAGAAAAATCAAAGCAAACGTGTCTCTTTCCCTTTTGGGGGGAGGAGAAAGACCATTTATTGTAACTAAAAGAAGCTTCCAGGCAACTGAGCCACAGGAACGGAACAAAATAGAAATAAAAAAATAAAATAAAGCCAACGGGCGGGGCCTCTGCCATCCTTTCCAGGGGTTGGGAAACGAGGTATAACTTGGATGTACATGTGGATATAGAAAGAAATGGTTTTCTCTCGTAACCGACCAGCTGTAGGTTGCTTTCCGTTGGAGGATTCGCGTGGCGCTCACGACTCCAGCCGGCCGTGGCGAGGCTGCCCCACTAGAGCAGAAGGGAGCTTCTTCCTTTCCCCTTTGACGCCTCCGACCAGTGCCATGGGAGCCGGCGGGCGGGCCAGGGTATATTTCAACCGGTTGTCACCCCGAAGCCGGCAGGCCAGAGGTTAGACGGACTAGTCCTTGGCCTGAATTTATTGCTCTCCGCTTTTTGTTTCGCCCTTTGCTTCCTATTCAGGATGCGGACCGCAGGGGTCATCTTCAGTCTTCAGCCCCGGCCACCGCCCCCCTCAGAAGCCTCTGCAACAACCCAAACGATCCCTTCTCGAGAAAGCACCGATCCAATTCCACCTGACCCAGGAAAGAAAGGGTTTCTGAACTCGGGTTGGTACAAAGGCCGTTTTTAGGCGCGTTTCCCCAGCTCTACCCTCACCCCACATCTCCGTTTGTCGTTCCCAGTAATTTAGAATCTCAAATTCATACTTGCTAGAAAAAGTATATATATTCGATTTGAAACTGGGGTCCCTTTACCTTTAAGACCCATTGGACAATGTGGAATTTACTACCGAGTCAACTTGAATGGGCTTGTAATCTGAGAAAGACACTTTTAACAGCCCATAACATTTGAGACTCTTAATCTCAGGGTCGTGAGCTCGAGCTCCAGGTTGGGCAAAATATTCCTGCTATGTAGGGAGCTGGACTAGATGATCCTCGTGGTCCCCTCCAACTTTACAATTCTATGATTTCCAAAAACTGGATGTGTCAATACTCAAGTCCTATTAAACCCAGGGAGAGTGACGTGGATTTGGGGTTATAAGCAGTCCAGTCCTTCCTTGCATCTCCATCCCAGAAGGACAGCCGTGTCATTCCCGGGGCATCAAGGAATCTTGTAGATGCACCTTCCAACACACAACGTTATTCTGACATATTTTTTACCACCCAGTTCCTGAAATGCCTTTAGCTTTTCCAGCCTACCAAATGCAAGTCACACAGGGGTGGCTAACTTGTGCCTCACCAGATGTTGTTGGACACTGACTCCTATGTCTTGGAAAGCATTAGGATTTACTTCAATCACCAGGGTCTACTTCAATATAAATTTATTGGTGCCAGACCAATTTCCTCTTCTGGTCATTTGCTCCGACTTCATTGATATATCTACGGGTGACCCCGTAGGCGTTTCCTCAGAAGCAAGCCCAAATGAGTTCAATGGGGCTTGCTTCCAAGTGAGCACCGATATGATTGTGGCCGCCGTGTGTGCCTTCAACCCCACATTTTAGAGCAGGGGTGGGGAACCTGTGGCCCTCCAGATGTTGGGTTCTGACATCCACCAGCCGCAGCCTGCAGAACCAACGACCAGGAGTGATGGGGCATTGTAGTCAAGCAATATCTGAAGGGCTACAGATAGCCAACCGGGACTACAACTTCCACACACCCCCGACTGTTGACCATGCTGTCTGGGGATGTTGAGGGTTGGAATCCATTAGTAGCATTGGTTACCCTTGCTGTGTAGAGGCACAGAATCCATAAGAAAATCCCTGGGGATATTTTACTGGGGTTCTCACCACATTGCATGAAAGAAAGTCTTCTTGAAATTTAGATATAAACCTACCGGTAAGTAGAACTTAAGTTTTCCTTATATGGCCCCTGAAGTTGTACCCCTGCACCATTTGGCTAGGAGAAAGCTCCACTAAACTTAATGGGCTTACTTCTGAGTCAGGGTATAGGGTTGTGTTGTAAATTACTTACACTTCACAAAGCCTCTGTGAGTTTCTACAAGGAAACCTTTCTTGATTTTTACCTTGGGCAAACTACCATGCGTTTCTGTTATGTAAATGCTTAGGAAATATTTTTGATGTAAATATAGGACAAACGAGTGGATTTGCATGAAAGTCAGCTTCAGCTTCAGAGTGCTAGGCCGAGATGAATGAAAGCTACGGAGCTGAATAGAACCTGCACAAATGAAGTGTCACGTTAATGTTTTCATTAACTGCAGAGAATTAGAGCCAGGCTTAGACAGCAGTTCGGAGCACACTTCCTAGTAAGGAGTAAGACTAGTCGAACTCAATGTAACAGACTTCCAAGGATTCAGAGGATCGCGCTGTTAAAGTTGTCCGATTCATAAAGAGTTTAAGGAAGAAGCAGCACATGAGCTGATTTAAATTCTGGTCGGGTGACATTCTGCTGAAATCAATAGATAGTTGAAAGTTATCCATATTTACTCGGACGTAGATTCCACTGAATTCATTTGGCTTACTCCCAAGTAAGCGTGCACAGGATTACAGTCCGACAACCCAGACGGTATGCCGAAATGAGTTCGACTGAGCTGAATAAATTCGACTTATTCCCGAATAAATAGATTTAGGGCTGCAGACTTAATTGTGTGCAAGGCCATCAGAGTACTACCCAGGCATGTTTCGAGGGGGTGGTGGAGGAGAGGGGCATAAATAAATGCATGTTTTAATGCTGTAATAGAAACCAATGTGCTGTAAAAATGCTGGGTCTCTTCCTTTGCATTTAAAGGGAATAATGCCCTGATCAAAATGCTACTTGAAAGTCAGTTCCATTCATTTCATTTGGACCTACCTTCCAGTGAATGTGTAACCACCAGCCTGCAAGGCGTCATTGCTTTATCAAATGTGTTGTACTTAGGCTGTATTGAGCTTGACTCCAAATAGGGAAAGGCAATAGCTCAGTGACAGAGGATCTGCTTTTCATCTAGGTTCAGCCCCTAGCATCTCAAGGTAGGACTAGGAGAGCAGCTGCCAGTCAGTGTAGAAAATACCATGGCTGTTCCAAGACATGTTGGCACCTGAGACGAACTACAAAATGACACTTTCCAACCCCGCCAAGGAAGGAGAGAGTGAAGATCCTACATCAGAGACAAGGGCAGGCATGTGTGTGGGGGGGGGGGGAGGACGACGACTTAAGATCTACATAGGGATCTGCTGCCCCTGTGGATCCTGCCACCCGAAGTGCAAGGCCTCGGATGTAGATCTCTGTGTCTGTTTGCCGTGGTGCTTAAATCAACGTGCATCTCGCTACAAACTGTGCGAGTGGGCTAGGTGACAGTCTGCAAATTCCACACTTGTGTGAGGGAAAGAAAACTCTTTGGAATCTTTTCCCATTACTAAAGGAGCTAGTAAGTAGCCAATTAATGAGGCTGCGACATAATGCTCATAGATATGGGGAGTAAGGCTCCATTGGATTTAATAGGACTGCATCGAAGTAAATTGGCACAGAAATAGATCACACACCTTCCGTTTCCGTTATGAAAACTTTAAGGGTCGGCAGTAAACTCTGGCCCCTCCAGCCTAAACACTCGAGGAAGTGCATTCCATTTATTTCGGTGGGCTAAGACTTTGCTGGAACTTTGCAATCATTTCCCGCTCTGGGTTTTAAGGTCTTGGCTTTTGTCATTTTCTTGAATCGATTCTTGTTACTGGAAGACCAATTCCTGGTCAGTTTTGACGTCTCATGATGCCCTGATTCTTACTCATACTTACACATTTTGTTAATGTCAATGGGTCTCTGCATAGCTTGAGCAAAAGATTCTCTTTCCCCCAATGCAGAAACAGGTGAAATAATAGGATGACCACGTGCATTCTGCTACCCTGTTTGTGATAGCCTCATCCTGACTTGGAAGCTATCGCCTCTCATTTCAACAGGACTTTCCTCTAAGAAACTAAATCTAGCAAGCCAGCACCCCCTCCCCCCAGTAGCCCTGCGACTCAATCCTCCTCAGAGGTAATCCCCCTTATTTAGTGGGCCCCAGCTAGTGTGTGCATAGGATTGCAGCTGCAGCCGTATTTATGTCGAATCCCGTCTCAATGTTGTCCAAAGTATCTCCTTGCAGATAAGTATTTTACGAATTTTGGCTTATTTCTTCCGTCCATCCTCTCTGCCTTTCCTTTGGGAAATAAACATGGACAGGAACAAGTACGTATTCGGATTATTTCGTCACCACTCCTCATCATTCCCCCTCTCTTCTGGATGTCTTAAATAAATTTTTGTCCGTCTTTGGA
This sequence comes from Zootoca vivipara, assembly GCF_965207765.1. NCBI lineage: Eukaryota > Metazoa > Chordata > Lepidosauria > Squamata > Lacertidae > Zootoca > Zootoca vivipara. The sequence continues at coordinate 44,564,142 of NC_142586.1, forward strand.
AATCCCAGAGAACACATGGGTTGCGTATTGTTCTTTGGAATGTGAGTGCTACTTTTCTATTGACAGTTAAAAAAATAAAACCGGACCATCTTTGTAGTTTAGCGACCTATATCGGGGTCGGAGAATGGATCCAGGGATTGAAAAACGGGCCCGTTCCGTGAGACTCCTGTATGAACTTCCCCTGTTTATTGTTTTGTGCGCTCGTGCGCCTTTTTCGCCCAATACAAGGCGCTTACTTCGATAAGCCAAAAAAACCCTATTTCTAGAGAGCTTCCAAACGCGAAGCTTGGTGCTTTCAACTCAGGGCGAGGATTTCTCTGTTTTAAGCAGTTAAAAGCAGAAGAAAAATGAGAGTTGAGGAACAAAGCCGTAGTTGCAAAGGGATTTCTGGGCTCCAACCAACCCACTGAATTGGTAATATGGCAGCGTCCCCTCCTTTTTTAAAGTGTAGGTATTTTCTGGTGTTTTCCCATCAAGTACCTGCCCAATTTCTGTATGGCACACGCCAGGAATCAATAGAAGTTAACAAGTCCTCCAAACATCCCCCCCTAATCTCTTTGTTTAATCGCCTTTACAATCCAGCCCAAGGAAAGTGAATTAAAAATCTTTGAAGTCTCCTGGCTGACAAAAGGCTCAGCCAAGTAGACGTAAAACACTCCCGTCTTTTCCAAAACTGGTTTGTCGGGGAACAATCGAAGGAAGTAAAATTTATGGAGAAATTATACAGTGGATTTGTCACTTAAAATATCGTAACTGTCTCGGGGACAATCCCCCATGCTGAGGATTAATGGTCCCTCCAGACCTTTGATTCACCAGCGCCTTTTCTTTGCCCTTGACAAATTGGATTTTTAGGAATGGGAAGGTCGCCGAGGCCATTGTTGGCTGCCCCATTCAAAAAAGCCCTTAATTATGCGTTGGGGTGGGTGGGGAGAGAGAGAGAGGTTGGTGGATGGGGCGGGTGGGGGTGGGTTAGAGAAAATCTCCATGTGACCCTCTCGGGTGGGATTCGGCAGCTGCTGCAAGAGCCACACTCTCTCATCGCCCCAACCCGGCGCCCTGGAGCACCGGCGGGCCGCGGGGAGAGCCCTCGTGTGGCAATTGAAAAGGCGGCGCGCATCGTCGGCCGCGTCACTTTGCGGGCGGAGATAACGCCGGTGCTCAGCCCTCCTTGCTGCCTGCCTCTCTCCCTCTTTCTGCCTCCCTCTCTCCCTTCTGTCACTCCAGCCCTCGAAGAGAGTCCTGGGCGCCTTTCCCGATCGCCGCGTCTGTAACCCGGAGGCAGCGATGCAAAGCAGCCGGGGTCCGCCGGCGCTCAGCGTTACCGCGGAGAGCTGCATCCCGGCTGGCCTGCGCCTGGGTCCGGTGTCCGGCACCTTCAAACTGGGCAAGTACTTGTCCGATCGCAGGGAGCCGGGACCCAAGAAAAAGGTATTGCTCCCGCACCTTGGCGGAAAGCACTGTGGAGGGAGGGTGGGGAAAAGGGGGAACGCGCAACGAGGGGAAATGTCCGAGGGGCTGGCGCACGTCCTTGGGAGGGAATGTTTCCTCAGCAAAGTTATTTCTCGTCCCTTTCCTCCGTTCATAAACGGGTTTGGGTGTCCAAACGAAGCATCTCTGCTCTTCGGATCTTCACGAAGCCAAGAGGCTGCGGGGATAGGCAACCGCCTCTCTTTCACACCTCCTGGACTTTCGGGGAGATCTCTGACTTTAGATGACTTATTTGTGGCATAGCTGCCAAGTTATCCCTTTTTTAAAGGGATTTTCCATTATGTTGAATAGGCTTCCTCGCGAGAAAAGGGAAAACTTGGCAGCTATGATTTGTGGGGATGGGGGGGACCAGTGTTGAACCCTGCTGGATTGGACGTAGATGGGGAGGGGGAAGCTGGAAAAAAGAGACAGCGGCGGGTCAACAGACTTACTGGTGCCCCCCACCCCGTACCCCGAATTCTAGGAAATCAAATCCGGGTAAATCAAGGTAAATCGTGTCCTCCGGCTGATCCTCCACCCTGATACTAGAGTAGTGGATACGAAATCGGATATATATACACAACACAAAATAAAAATACTGTAATAATGAACGAACTGGTAGCTCGACCCGTGTTGCCTGCAGTTGCCACTTGCTTTTATTAAATGTACTATGTTTACTTTCTGTTTCAAGGTTCTTTTTTAACCTTAAAGTGGAAGAGGCAAAATAACAGTTAAGCGAAACGAAATCTAAAGGTTCCTAACGCCACCAGGTGAGATTTGCCTCTCATGCAGGATAAAACAACCGCAAGAAAACCTCGCCCGAAACAAAAGCGGCCTGCAGTTGAGATTTCAAGAAGGTGGCTGGATGGTGGAAGTTTGTGGGAGCGAAATCCACAGTCTTGCGGCTCCTTAAAGACCTGCGGATTTATTGTGGTTTACGCTGTCCTGGACTAGAGTCCGTTTCATCACCTGCTTGAAGGTGACAGATGCACACACGCGCACAAGAGCGAGTCGATGTTTGTTTGTTTGTTTAGGAAATGCTGGGGCCTTAAGGCCATGAAGTGCAAGGGGGGCAGTTGTGATCTTACCCCACAAGCATCTGTGCAGAACCCAAATGAATGCAAAGATCAGAGATGAAAACAGTCATCCCACAGACCCCAAGTCTGGAATGATCCAATTTATGAAGCACCCTTTTAACGCCGAAATTCTCCCGGGCTCGCCACAGTCACCGCCATAGTTATATTGTTTTGCTTTTAAAGATGATTTCAGTCCATAAGAAACATTGACCAAGCAAAGGAGGATCGGAGCAATCGAGCTGATTTCCCAGCTGGCTCCAAATGTTGATCACTGCTTCTGGAGTGCTTTACAGAGAAGTCTCCAAAAGGAACCCCAAATAAGAAAGATTTGTTTGTGTGTGTGGATTGCAGCCTTCCAGCCTCTCCTCGGATGAGCTTAGCAGAAGGCAACGTTGCCTCCTTTCTTCCCCAAAGCGCAGAGGTTTGTCGTACGTTCCGCTCGGATTCTGAATGCCCTTTAATTGTTTTTAAACGCTCTGCCAGCCCCTTCAAATTTATTTCTCATCTGGCTCCGTTGGTTGCTCCCTTTAGTCTGCCTTTGTTACAGTGACTTTTATTGCCTGTTCATTCAAAGAGGTAGCCCCTCATTTGCTCGCTCTCTGTGTATGACCAAGCAGATTATGAAGGATGAGGCAAGACTGAGGCTCAACAGAGTTGCTCCTGCCCTCTTCCTCTTTTGCTCTCCTCCTCCTCTCTTTTTTATTATTTTTGATTAGATTATTCGTTAATTAATTGCCCTGCAGGGGCTGGGAGCCTTGAAACGTAGGTTTAGCAATTCCCCCCTCGAAGGGGGGAATATAATAACTATGGTTCTTAAATATGTCCCCCCTCGTCTTTTCAGGCTGCAGACCTGCAGGTCAGGGAATGACAAGAAGCGGAAGAGAGTTTGAAGAAGGCTCTTTTCCCAGCTAACAGGGATTGCTTAAAGAGTGTATATAGCGCGTTTGGGGATCACTGACCTCAGGCCCACTTACACACTTATCTCACTTGTCTCATTTCGGAATGGGATGGCATCGAGTGGAGGTGTCCCTTTATTGGTAGCTGCAATTAAGGTAAAGGTAAAGGACCCCTGGATAGTTAGCGGCTATGGGATGCGGCGCTCACCTCGCTTTTCAGGCTAAGGGAGCCGGCATTTGTCCACAGACAGCTTTCCGAGTCATGTGGCCAGCATGACTAAATCACTACTGGCGCAAGGGGACACCGTGACAGAAGCCAGAGCGCACGGAAATGCCGTTTACCTTCCCGCTGCAGCAGTACTTATTTATCTACTTGCACTGGTGTGCTTTTAAACTGCTAGGTTGGCAGACGCTGGGACCGAGCAACAGGAACTCACGGATTCGAACCGCAGACCTTCCGATCAGCAAGCCCAAGATGTTCAGTGGTTTAGACCACAGCGCCACCCGCTCCCTTGGTAGCTGCAATTACATGGCAGTGAAGCCGGCGCACGTCGATTCAAACCCGATGGACAACCTGGTCCACAGCTCTGGCTAAAGTGTAACCAAATCGACTGCTATCTAAGTTAATTGGCACATTGATCCTAAAGACTATATATATAGCAGTCACGTCGACCGAAACTCCCCAACTTCGACCCACCTGGATTTAAGAGGATTTAAATCTTCCCCAAGACAATAAAGCCATGAGCCTAAGCATACTTACTTAGGACTTTTCAAATGAAGTAAAGAAGAACCAAATGAAAGAGTGGAGTTACGGATGCAATCCTATGAATGTCTACTTGGGAGTAAGAGCCCTTGAACGCAGTGAGGATTTGCTACCGAGTAAGCATGCAAGTTCCAATTCCACAGAACCAGTCGCTTATAAAATAAGGTGTCCACCCGCAAACCGTTTTCTAGAAGATTTTTGCCTCGTTCTGGATTAGTGCAGCAATGGCTGCATTTGATTAGCCCTCTAACTCGTCTCCTGGCTGCTGCCTCCGACTAGGATCGAGCTGCGCACTGGTTCACCTCTCTCTCTGTTGATTGTGTGACCCGCTTCTCATGGAAACGATCAAACAGAGAGAGAAATTAGACAAATAAGTTATTTTAATAGGTTATGGGGGGGACAGGGATGTAAAATTAGAGGTCTTTTTGTATACGGAGCTGCTCAGTACCAGCGAATGTTGTTTTGGCTAAATAAAGCAAGGACCTTGAACTGACTGGCGGTATAAATGACAGCCTCTGCTGTCCTATGTTCCAGGTGCGGATGGTGAGAGGGGAACTGGTGGACGAAGCCGGGGGCTCTGCTGTGGAGTGGATAGGGTTAATCCGGGCTGCCAGGCACTCTCAAGAACAGACCTTGGAAGCTATTGCAGATCTACCGGGCGGACAGGTACCTACAGCCTCCCTAACCCAGCTCTATGAGCCTTTCTGTCTCAGGGCTGGATAGATTGGCATTGCTGTCTGGTCCCTTGACGGGCTCTTTCTGTTCTCCTAGATTTTCTACCGGGCGCTGCGAGACGTCCAGCCGGGAGAGGAGCTGACCGTGTGGTATTCCAGCTCCTTGGCTCAGTGGTTTGACATCCCCACCACCGCTACTCCGACGCACGACGAAAAAGGTACGTACAGCACCTTGGCCAGCGACTTGTGCAAGGAGTAAGAGCCTCCCGACAGCGCTGCTCAACTAACTACGTCTTACAGTGAGAGTTTTGCTGTAAACCCCGCTGAGTTCAATGGGATTTACTTACCCACCAGTAAGTTTGGGATTTCAACCCCCAGATTCTTTTATTTGAACTTAAATCGAGACGGAAGATAACAGCTGAGCCGCAGACCATCGAGTACTTAATACAGTTAAGGTGGAATAAACTTGAAAGGAAGCTCTGTTAAAGTCAACACTGGCTAATAAATTTGTGTGCGGGTGTCAGTCAGTAGGTCGGTCTTATACCTTCTCCTAAACTCTAAAAAACAAACTACGGGGCAATAAACTTGCCACAAACCTGGAAGTAAATCCCAGTGTAAACAGTGGTGGTTGTTTTTAAAAAGTTCAAGCGAGCTGTTCGTTTGTCGTGCGGGGTCTATATGAGACATATTTGCAAATACATGCTGCTCTGCTAGATCCTGTCATAGCTGCCAAGTTTTCCCTTTTCTCGCGAGGAATCCTATTCAGCATAAGGGAAAATCCCTTAAAAAAAGGGATAACTTGGCAGCTATGGATGATCCTGTGCATGCTCACTCGGAGAGAAGCCTCAATGAAGTTAATGGGGCTGATGTGCAAGAAGAACCCCAGTCATGCCAAGTACTTCGTGAAAGAAGTGGGGGCTTAAATACGGCTGAACCAGGATTGTGGACCTAATTGCCGTAGAAAGGCAGCATTGGACCACAGCTTTAGCGCTAAGATAAAAGTAGCTTAAGTAGGGCAAACGTACATATTTATTCCAGATACCGTCTTCCCAATGCAGTTGACCTTTCATTGGAATAGTTCTTGTGCTACGAATTTAGACCGTGCTAGAAGGGAGTTTGGACCCTGTTCCTGCTCAGCCTTTTCCTGCATGTGCACCGATTCCCTCTACACCGTACCCAGTGGGCGCCCTGCCACACGGACATTCTTCTCCTTACAATACGACAGTTTTGGATTTTGCCCCCGCCCGTGCTAAAAGAGGCTCGCTGGTTCTAAAGGCCTAGGATGGCTTTTCTTCTGCTTTTGCGCTTTGCCTTGCATCTGCCTTGCATCTCCCTCTCCAGCTTTTCCTCTGGATCCCGTTCTTATTCGAAGTGACGGTAAAGTCAATTTAAAGCGGGAAAGTATGGGCGCTGACATACATGAGCGCTCTTTAAAAGCAAAGGACACACACACACACACACACACACACACACACACACACACACGCTTTTAGGAAATCTTGGGAATACTTGGAGGGACTACAAAAGAAACAAATGTCACTAGATCTTCTCCGAGTTCTAAGTGCCAGAGGAGAACTCGGGTCGCCAGATTTCTTTCCCCAGCCCACCCAGTCATAGCTATGGAACTATAGTTTATATTTTGAAATGGATCCTTTTTTTTTAAGAATAGTGTTTTCAGTCAATCCATTCGTTCTCCTTTTCACTCTGGTAATGAGCGGCCACAGCTTCTTGTCCAAGTTAACGCTTTGCCACACTCTTGCTATATATCCAGTGGTGGGAAGGACTTTGGTTTAAGACTCGTTGATTCTGAGGCAGGGAAGTGCATGGAGCTACTAGACCTCTTGGATTCAGTGATTTGTGGATCCATAATGGCGGTGAGGTTAGTGTGCTTTAGGAGATAATATGTTAAAACAAAGAGGAAACGTAATCCTGTTAACACAGGCTGTACGGATTCAGCAGCATTTCTTGGGGGTGGAACCTACCACGAGATTTTGGCTGCAGTCCTAATCACACTTTTTTATTTTCGGCAATATCCCAGGAACGCGATGGGACGTGTTTAGAATCGCGCAGCGAATTAATGAAACCAGAGCTTTAGCTGTTAAGTCATCAAACAACCATTCCGAAAGGCTTCAGCTAGAACTGGTGTCCATTGATTACGGTGGAGGTTATTTTCACCACAGAGTGCAAGTTCTACACACCATTGACTTAGATTTAAACCAGCTCTGCGCAATACAAGGCAGTATAACTGGGACCAAACCCAAGAGGTTTAGCAGAATTAATGGGTCAAGGAGAAGAGCTTCTTAAAATCCAATTTCCAGTGTATATGGATTGGCCCACATAGCTCTAACAGACTTCAACTTGCACTCAGGCCCAACCCATGCATGTTTAATCAGAAGTAAACCCCACTGTGTTTAAAAGGATTGTGGATTTGCAAGTTTGAGTTTGCAGAATACTTACCCGGTAGATGAATAATTTTGTAGATATTGCACAATCATGCTTGGGAGGAAGCCCCATTGAACTCAGAGCAGCTGCTTCTGAGTTGAAATGTATAGGATTGGGCTGCGCTGCGTGGTGAAAGGGAATGAAACTTGTCATTCCAAGGACCCTTCTTCAAAAGTGCTAGTTATATAAATGTGAAAGTACATTTCCAAGCACAATTCAAAGTGTTGGTGCTGACCTTTAAAGCCCTAAATGGCCTCGGTCCAGTATACCTGAAGGAGCGTCTTCACCCCCATCGTTCTGCCTGGACACTGAGGTCCAGCACCGAGGGCCTTCTGGTGGTTCCCTCGCTGAGAGAAGCCAAGTTACAGGGAACCAGGCAGAGGGCCTTCTCGGTAGTGGCACCTGCCCTGTGGAATGCCCTCCCACCACGTGTCAAAGAGAAAAACATCTACCAGACTTTTAGAAGACATCTGAAGGCAGCCCTGTTTAGGGAAGCTTTTAATGTTTAACATACCATTGTATTTTAATATTTTGTTGGAAGCCGCCCAGAGTGGCTGGGGAAACCCAGCCAGATGGGCGGGGTATGTATGTATGTATAAATAAATAAATAAAAATTATTATTATTAATTCAGCTACAGAGGACCATTTAACATAACCATATACATATGTTACTGCTTTCTGCACCTATGTGTGGTATAATCCTCCTTACTACATGAGAAGGGTGAAAGAGAGAAAGTCAATTGTTTTAAATCCAAGTACTTCAGGAAAAGTGAATTTAGAAACAAGCCAAAAACACTAGAGGAAGAAATAGGACCTCACCCTACTCCAATACTAGTAGACAGGAATTACTAAAACAAAAACAAAATAGTTTGAATGTGGGAGAACTATCCTAATGCAAGAAAACTCCTCAAAAAAGTTATCAATGAATAACTGATCTGATTGCCCATTTCACATCAAAAATATGTATAAGAGGCTGGGTACTCTTAATCACAACTTTATATCCCAGACAAATGGTAAGATCTACTGGTCTCAATGGGAAATTTATAAATCTCCTGCAAAAGATCACAGATGGTGCGCAGAAAGGAGAACTTTTGCCTCACAGGCATTTAGTATCAATAGCTATGATTATAGTTGCAATGATTCGTGGCTTACTACAAAAAGTCTCAAAGTGGCCTACAATTATAAAAGCATGCATAATGCATTAAAATACATCAAAAAGATAAAAGAATATTAATGGACTAAAAGTGTCCATCCTGCAATAACTTAAGAAGGCCAAATCTTACCCCAACCTGCTACAAGATGAACACCAGTACTGTACTGGCTAGGCTGTCATTGGCCTTTGGCTTATTAAACAATCTATGGCCTTTTAAACCGTGGGGGTGTTATTGTTTTTGTTTGTTGTTATGGTATGTATTTGTGTGTTTTTATATTGCAAACCGCCCTGTGTCCCTTGGATTAAGGGCAGTATAGAAATTTAATAAATAAATAAATAAAATTATACCATATGACCCCAGTTAAGAGCCAGGTTCCTGGGTGAACATGTACATATTTGCCTGAAGCCTAAAAGTTGATAATGATGGCACCAGAGAGTATTCCACAATCAGGGGGCCACCACCGAAAAGACTGTGAAGCTGCCTTATACCATATCAGACTATTTGTCCATCTAGACCCCTGGGTCAAGGGCGGAATATAAATTCTAATAATAATAATAATAATAATAATAATAATAATAATAATAATAATCAGTATTGTCTACCCCAAAGAAAAAATAAGTAAGTAAGCCAACTATGGTGGGCTGCAAACCTAAACACACAGGAGGAAGTAAGCCCAATTGAACATCCTAGTTTAGGACTACTGAATAAACAGGCACAAGTTTGCACTCCATAGGAAGCTGCCTCCATAGGAAGCTGCCTCATAATGAGTTAGACCATTGGTCCATCTAGTTTGGACTGGCTTCACTGTCTACACTGACTAACAGCAACTATTCAGGGGTTCAGACTGAGGTTTCTATCTGCCCTACTTGGCTATGCTGGTGATTGAATTTGGAACCTTCTGCATGCAAAGTGAACTATATAGCCTTTCCATTTCCTCTGGTTTCTTGTACTGTACTGGACATCATTTTGAGACATTATGGTGCCATATTTTTATGATATGGTCATGTACTCTGACCATACTGCAACTACTTTTTAAAATAATTTTGTTAACTTATCTATCATGTTGCAACATATCGGTTCCTCTCCTTGGCAAGTGTTTTCCCTAGCCCTGCTACCTGAGATCCTTCATCTCAGGTGTGGGAGGAGGGGACATCTTTGGCCCTCCAGATGTTGTTGAACTCCACTTATCTCAACCCCGTTCAGCATGACCAATTGTCAAGAATGATGGGAGTTGTAGTCCAACAAAGTCTGGATTTGCATGGGCTCTCACTATTCCGTCTTTAATTGGGAAAATCTGGGATTTAAGATGGGATTTGCTGTACGTGAATGTGTTACTTTGATGCCCACTTTCCCAAAACTGTACACCTCTCGGATGCATATCTTTTCAATATAACAACAACAATCATGAAGGGGATGAAGCCCTGTCTTTCCTATCTCCTATCCCCTTCTCCTTCTCTGTGTTTAGAGTCCATAATATATAAGAAAGTCCGTCAGATATTGGCCAGGTCTACAATTATCATCCTGTTACTGCTGTGGCCTGTGATCCTAAACACGCTTAATCCCGAGTAAGTGTTACAGATTTCAAGTGACACAAGCTTATTAAGGACTGGAAAACGTCTGCTAGTCAGCATTTTCTTTCCCAAGACTGCATTTTAGTAATTTCTAAGCTTCTGGCAATTACTAAACCCTTCATACGAAATTAAAATACATAAGGACTAACGCAATAGGAAGCAACTTGAACCAAGACTTTTTGCGGGGAAAGATTTAGATGTTAAAAGCCGATTCAGCGATTCTTTCTTCCTTGATAACCTAAAATGTGCAGGGAGCTGAAGTCTCGGCGAAATCAACACGATTTGCTTTTGGAGAGTTGCGAACCGCGCGAGACATTCAATAGGCGACCTTTTCCCCACCATCACCCCATATCGTTTGCGTGCGTCTGCTGAATTTTTTTTTTTTTGCAGCTGCTACAGGCACAGGAGCCCCTCTTGAAAAACAAACAAACAAACAAACAAACAAACAAAACCAGCCTTACTTAGTACTGGCGTGCCAAACCAATTCTTATGCTCAGCTTCTACAGTTGCGCTGAAATTATTTTTAACTTTCTCGAGCAGACTTTCATTCAGTCCTAAAACGGCAACAGAAACCCTGAGACAAAAACAGTTGTCAAGCAAGTGGAACTAGAAAGAGGGTGGCACTTTTAGTTTCACAAAAGTGTTTGACTCGCTCCATTTAGTCATAGATTGAGTAAACGAGGCTCTTAGCAGCATAATGTGAATCGAGAATTGGGGGTGGGGGGAAGAGGAGGACAGAAGCCAGCAGTCTGGGTTTAGGGATCATTAGTGTTTGCAAACAAAGATAATTGGAGAGCGCAGCCTTTGACGAGCTCGCCAGCCGGAGAAAGCTACTCAGTTAAGCTTGTTAACAGCGCCATCCTAACCATGCACGTTTATGCTGAGATGTAAGTCCTATTGAATCCAATGGGTTTAGGACTGTAGACTTAAATTCGTAAAGTTTTATTGCGGCTTCCTAATCCTATTCATTCATCCCTTGCAGCCGGGTTATCTGCCTTTCCAGTGTAAGGCCATAGGATGCTTGCAACTGCTTACACTCAGGCTGGGAGGGAGCTATCACTGATCAGAAAGACTTTAGTTTTCTCTGCAGTTAATGAACAGTTCCACGCTGGTTGATTCTTGAACTGACAGTCGTTTTTAAAAGACCCCTTGGCTTGCTTATTCCAGCAGGATCGAGACCTAGCACCTCCTATGCCTTCTTGGGCATCCTTTCCTACACGCCAGTTTCCATATCTGCCAAGTTTTCCCTTTTCTCGCGAGGAAGCCTATTCAGCATAAGGGAATTTCCCTTAAAAAAAGGGAGAACTTGGCAGCTATGAGTTTCGCGTTAACCAGAGACGGAATCCTATCGCTGGAATCCTATTGGCCAAGCACCGCCACTAAACACAGAAACCGTAGCCCATGGCCGTCTCTATTAAGCAGCCAGGGACATTCACAATTATTTCGCTGAGATGGCCAACTAATGCATAGATCACAAATCTTATTGACATATAAATTTACAAGGTAACCAGGTGTGGTTGGACCCCAGGTCCCATTAGCCCCAGGATACCGGTAGCCTACGGTCAGAGAGCATGGAAGCTTCTTTTGAACCCATAAAAAAGGGAGGGAGGGAGAGAGGGAGGGAGGGAAGGAAGGAAGGAAGGAAGGGAAGGACATTGGCATCTGATTGGCCACTGCAAGAACAGGATGCAGGATTAGGCGGGCTTTTGCCCTGGTCCAGCAGGACTCCTCCTATGTTATTGAGAGTAATATATCTGTATCTAGGTGTGGCGTTTATTATATGTCTGTATTTCAACTTTTAGAAACACATGTAGAAGAAAGATAATCGAATATTCCACAAGCTATACATTATCTTTCATTCTTTGCCTCAGCCAGGCTCTTCACTATCTGTCTTTCCCTCTAAGCGATTTGCTTGTTCACTTTTTCATATTCTGGCCCACCCCCCACCCCCCACAATTGAATCCCTGTGGGGCTTTTCTTTTTGCATTCGGAAATGCCACCTCTTTTACGAGTCTCTCTATAGCTTTGAAGCGCTGGCCGCTTAATTTAACCCTTGCTGGTGAATCCTCCGGTGCAAAACCTCCGTGTTCTGCTGCAGTGGCCCCACCGTCTCGAAGGGGACGTGCGTATCGCAGGAGCACGAAGTCGCCCCGTCGGTTTGTTCCGCCTTAGGGAACGCCAAGCGTTTAAGGATCGGGGCACAAAGGGCATTGTATTCTGAAAGGACCGATTACGTATGGCCCATACATATAGGATATTGTCTCGCCTGGTAATGGGAGGCTCATGATCATTAGATTGGCCTTTGTTTCCTTGCGTCAGCTCCCTGACATACGCCACCTATTCTGCAAACGTCAACAGATGGGCCGCCGGACACAGGCGTTAAGGCAACAGCTGCGCGCTTTTCATTCCTCGTGGAGTCCAAAGGCAGCCCAGCTAGAGCATTTGTGGCCCTCTGTTTGCGCTGCTTTTTACTCAACTCTCTACCTCCCTCCCCACTCCTCTCTCAGGACTCAACAGAGAAAGGCACTAGCAGTTTAGGATTCATATTCCACAGCCATACATCTTTTCTTTTTTTTAAAAAAACCCTAATCTCAAACAACTCCTAGCTCGCTCGTTATTTACAATCACATTCTGAGATTGATTTCAGCCACACACGCGTGTACTATGGAAGAATAGAGGGAGGTTCCTTCGACTGAATCCGACCCGGTTGGTTTTTCTAGGTCCACAAAAACTGGCAGCGACTCTCCAGGTTTTAGACAGGGAGTCTCTCCCATCCCTTCCTGGACATGCCGGAGATCGAACCTTGGGACCTTCCGCATGCAAGGCAGGTGCTCTGAGCCATGCGCTTCTATCACTCCTTCCTTATATCTTACATTCATATATCACCTTTCTTTCCTCATTGAACCCAAGCAATGTGCTTTCCTTCCAGCAATGTGCAGACCCATACCAGATCAGCTTCAACAAGGTGTTGGCCTCAGGTGCCCTCGGAGCGCATCTTTGGCACTCCTTACCTGCTCTTTATCTGAAGAAGTGTGCATGCACACGAAAGCTCATACCAATGACAAACTTAGTTGGTCTCTAAGGTGCTGCTGGAAGGATTTTTATATTTTGTTTCGACTAAGTCAGACCAACACGGCTACCTACCCTGTTTCTCATATTTTAAGACATACCCATAAAATAAGCCATAGCAGGATTTTTAAGCATTCAAGGAATATAAGCCATACCCCGAAAATAAGACATAGTGATAGGCGTAGCAGCAATGCCGGCCACGGCAGGAGGAGGAGGAAAAAAATAAGACATCCCTTGAAAATAAGCCATAGTGTGTTTTTTTGAGGAAAAAATAAATATAAGACATGTCTTATAATATGAGAAACACGGTACCTGTAACTAGAACCCTTTCTATGTTACCCTAAGTGTGGGCTCCAAAGGCGAGTAGGGGATAGTCACAGCCGTCCACGGCTTTAACGGTAAGCACGCTTACTGAAAAGTAAATCCTTGTGCACAAACACTAATGTAAGAGGGCTGTTAATCCGATAAATTATTTATAATGACTTTTATAATGCTACTCACACACTCATATTAAAGTCACAAGTCTATAGTAGGCTAACTTGGACGGGAAAAGAGAAAAAACAAGGGACTACTGACTGACTGACAGTGCAACCCTATACACACGCCTATTCAGAATTAAGTCTTGTTGAGTTTTGGTAACTTCCTATAACTACCTATCGCATGGGATTGCCGCCTGAAGCAGGCGGATCCACGTTTAAGTGATCGTCGGTTTTCCACGGAGATAAAAGGATGAGAACTCCAAATCACAGTCTAGTTAAGAGATGAAGCGTTTAAATATGAATGAAATTGGTTTAGTTCCGCTAACGTCTCTGCTGCTGAACTTGGCTTAAATCCAAGTAAGTTGACTTTGCCAGACAATGAATCAGAATGCAGTTGCCAAATGTCCCATTTTTCCAGGACACGCCCTCTTTTTCATGAGTACACTGTAAGTAGAAATCAGCAATAGTGTTCTCTTTTTTTTTGCTCTTCAAAACATGGCAACCCAAATTATTAAATAACTAAACAATATATCCTCTTCTAGTATCGAAATCCATTCTACAGATATTTGATCCATCTACCTTTATACTTATTTATGTGGACTTGTCTTGGTTGTCCAGAGCTTCAGACACGAACATTTCCTTTAGATCCCAGGGAATTGAACCTACAGGACCTTTTTGCACGTGAAGCACCCGCGTGCTCTACCACTAAGCCCAGAACCACCCCAGAATCTGGTTCTCTGTCTTGAATGTCAGTGCAGTAAAGCCAACCTCGCCGCTCCCACACATCTGAGAGCAATTGCTTTGCACGCAGGAGGTTCCAGATTCCACCCCCAGCATCTCCAAGACACCTTGAAGAGCTGCTGCTGTCAGTCGGTGTAGACAGCACTGACGTAGACGGACCAACAGTCTGACCTGGCATAAAGCAACTTCCCAAGTGTAATAATGAAATGACTATCCAGGCACTACAGATCGCTATACCGACTTGGATAAATGATAATGGGCTTCTATCCGAACATGGTTAGCTGAAATGCAGAGGCTGAGAGAGATGCTTGCTATGTGACTGTGGCATGATGTAGTCCGCTTTCATCTCCACATGTTTGGGAAGAAGGGTGGGAAGTTGATATGTGCATGAATAGACTTGATATGCCCTAATGTTGGTCTTTGCTAGAAGTATATGGATGAACTTTTAAAAAAATGAACGTGAGTGAATTTGTGAAAGACAGTTAACTACAATGTTTAATTATGGGCAGAGTATTCTCCACATTGGTAGTTTGCATTGCAGAACTGGCAAGTGGGTTGCCCCTAGGGCAAGAAAAAGCGACGAACAAATTCAATAAATTATAATAATATTATTATAATAGCTGTGAAGTATCAATTCCACACGACTTCACATTAAAAACAAACAAACCGAGAGACATTATGTGTATTCCAACAAAATCTGAATCAAATTCCAACTTCAAATCCACGTTTACGCAACACTCCAAATTATGGATAATGCTGCACGGACAGCATCTATTTCCACACTGGGTGTGCAGTAATTAAATATTGGGACACTTGCAAACACTTCTCAAGTTGTGGTTAAAAGGTGACCCTTCAGATACGGCTGAACTACGGCTCCCATCATCACAAAGCATTGAGGGCTGACGGGAGTTGGACGTCTAGAAGGCCCGAGATTAGCAACCTCTGCTTCTAGCATTTCTCACTTTCAAAGTTGAACATATAATATTTCAGATCCAGGTTTCATATTCCCAGGCACCTGGTTCCAAATCTGTGAGAAGAGCTTAGTCGGGGTTTCTACGTATTTGCCTTGCTAACGTCTCCCTGCCTTGCTTTCCCTCTGCTAGGCGAAGAGCGCTACATCTGCTGGTACTGCTGGCGGACCTTCAAGTACCCCAACAGCCTCAAGGCGCACGTCCACTTCCACTGCGTACTGAACAACGGCCGCAGCTTCCTGGGCTCGCCGGAACACGCCCGGCCTTCGGACCTGTTCAGCCTGTCGCTGAAGCCCGCGGCTGCGCCGGCGTCCTTAAGGACCCACTGCACTGGCGGATCCAGGGAGAGCATCAAGCGGGAATCCTCGGGCTCGCCGCCAGTGGCCAAGGCGGGTGGCGGCGGGCGCAAGGCGGCGGCCAAAGAGGAGCAGGAGAGGGCCTTGGACATGAGCGTCAGCTCGACGGGACGGGGTCCAGGGCAGTTCCTGGGCTTGTTGGGCAGCGGCGGCAGCAACGGGCTGTCCTTCTACCCCGGGGCAAGGTCCGCCTTCAAGCCCGCCGGCCTGGCCAAAGCGAACCAGGCGGACTCTTCTCCACCGGCTTCTTCTTTCCGGGAAGAGGGCAAGGCCAGCGGCTTCAGCAAGCTCTTGGGGAGCCTCAAGCCCAGCCGCTCCAGCGGCGAAGGTCCCCTGGGCGTGGGCAGCGGTTCCCACGGCCACGCGCAGCAGCACCACGCGCCCCAGCCTCACCACCACCACCACCACGCCAAGTGCCATGCGGCTACCGCGCCGCCTCACTCAGCGGCGGCGGCAGGCTTGGCTTATTCGGGGGCCGCCCGAGGCTTCCCACTGCTCTCGCACTTCGAGGAGACGTCTGCCTTCAAGCACGTCGAGAGGGGTCTCCACGCCAGCCTGTCGCCGCCCGCCTCCGCCCGCTACCCGCCTCTCCCCAGCGGGCTCCACCTGGAGCGCTTCGCAGCCGCCCTGCCGCCCTTCGACGGGCTCAAGCCCTTCTCTGCGTCGGCTGAGTGCAGCCTCCCGCCCTTCATGCCTTTCACCGTCTACAACGGCGAGCTGCTCTACAGCGCCCCTTACTACCCGCTCAAGCTGCACTTTGGCAACCTCCTCAAGTACCCGGAGTCCGTGTCCTATTTCAACGGGGCTGCTGCGGCGGCGGCTGCAGCGGCTGCAGCGGCAGCAGGCCTGAACCCGTCGGAGCTGGGCTCCCTGGCCAGCATCGACCGCGAGATCGCCATGCACACGCAGCAGCTGTCGGAGATCGCGGCGGCCGAAAAGAGTCGCGGGCGCTTGGAGAGCTTGCAGCCATCCGCGCCGTCGGGCCCGGCAGGCAGCAAGCCCAAGACGGGCCACTTGTGCCTGTATTGCGGCAAGCTGTACTCGCGCAAGTACGGCCTGAAGATCCACATGCGGACTCACACAGGCTACAAGCCGCTCAAGTGCAAGGTGTGCTTGCGCCCCTTCGGAGACCCCAGCAACCTCAACAAGCACATCCGCCTGCACGCCGAGGGCAACACGCCCTACCGCTGCGAGTTCTGCGGCAAAGTGCTGGTCCGGCGCCGGGACCTGGAGAGGCACGTCAAGTCCCGGCACCCGGGCCAGAGCTTGCCCAAGGGCGGCGCCGGCGGCGCAGAGGACAGGAGCGGCGCCGACGCCGCCGGGTACACACGCCCGGAGCTGCAGGAGCCAAAGACTGACAACGAGAGCGACGTCGACGTCTGCTTCACGGACGATCAGAGCGACCAAGACACGGGCGGCAGCAGCAGCGGAGGCGGAGGCGGAGGCTGCCGGGCCAAGGAGCAGCAATAGGAAGCAGCCCGATGGGGTGGGGGATAGGTAGGGTGGGCTTGGGTAACGGGGCTGCCAAAGCTGCTGCCGCTTTCCTCTCGACCGGCTCTGCTGATTCACTCGCTCCTTGACTAAAAAAACGACCCATAGAATCTCCCTTCTTCCCCTAGGAACAAGACAGTTTCGCTTCAACACAACAGCGGCTTGTTTTAAGACATGCCCGCATAAGATTTCATATCATTTCTGTCCTTTCCCTCGACCCCCCTTCCAGCCCGCGGGGGCTGCTAAGCTGTACACCACGGGTAGCCAACGTGGCGCCCTCCACATGTTTTTGGACTACAATTCCCAGCATCCTTCACCATTGGCCATGGCGCTGGGGCTGTTGGAATTGGCGGTAGAGCAGCATCTAGAGGGCGTCACGTTGGCTAGCCCAACTATACACGCAGTACTGTAACCGGTATGTTCAGAAGTGCAGCGTAATTCCTACCGAACGCAGTGGCACTGACCTGCCCAGTGCGCATGTGTAAGAACGGCCTCCACCAATGTGAATTCCTTCAGGTACCTCGACGGGAACTTATGTCAAAGTCAAACAATAATCTTCTGGTCTAGATGATTCAGGGAAACTGAAGATTCTGTCAACTTGGGTAGGAAAAATTCCTTGTCCTGGCTAAGTGGGAGATACAAAGAGCGATGCGTGGTCTTTGTTCACAGCAGGGGTAGTGTGGGAATGTTGGTTACACACAGGGGGAGGAGGCTCCAGAGCAGGTATGACCGGAAGTCCTTCCTGTCTGGAGCAACATTCCCCTGTGTGTCTACTCTAGGAACAGGACACACAGGAAATGTTGCGTTTGACTGATTCAGTGATGATACATCCCACAAATAGATCCAAGATGACCTCTCTCCAATAGGTCTCAAAGATAAGTGAGCGGGTGATAGGAAGTGAGGAGCAGCAACCTAAGATTATCAGTTTTAAGATCAAAGGAAAGGTCCGCGCAGAGATCAAAGGACAAAGGAACAGGTTAGGAATATCTGAGGTTCCCCACTCTAATCTGCTTTATCCCCATGCAAACTCCTCTCAGAGTGCTACAACGGCAGTTCTTCCAACACATACAATGACCTCAAGGCTCGCTCCAGTCATTATCATTGTAATTCAACCTGATCCTAACCGTGCCTAGCCTACTCAGAAGTAAGCTCTCCTGATTTCAACGGGACTTACTTCTAAGGGAGGATGTGTAAGGCTGCAGTCTGAGTGGACATTGCTGTTGAACACTACCTCCGACGTAATCAATCTTCAATGGAGGCAAATCCTGAATATTGACTTGATCACGAAGACCACCGATATCATTGAAACCTTATGCACTTCATGCTCCAGGATGCGAGTGTTTGAACCAATTCTAAGCATATTTAAATTATCCCAATGGTGAAATTTCATCCAGATTAAGATTACTTGGTATAAATCTTATTGAAATGAATGCTCTTCTTCGGGGGGGGGGGAGTCACATTGGAGATGGGGAGGAATTAGTGGACTCACTCATAATGAGTTCAGTCTTCAGTCTAAAGGTTTTGGGCGAAGATTAAGTAAGGTGTAGCCCAGAATTAAGATGCGGTTCACTGATTCCCTTTCCTAGAAATATCCAAAAGGCACCGGAGACTCCACAGCAGCGGATCCGTTTTTCTGTTGTACCTTTGTAGGGAGAAAACTGTGCCTTTTTGTGTGGGGTGGGGCAGAGAAGAACGGGGAAAGGAAGTTGGTGTTCTTGTCTCACTTTTAAGAAAGTTTCGATGGTGGAGGGTTAGTTCCAGTTTTGGAGCCAGATGCATATCTCAGTGGAATATCAGCAGCACTTGAAAACATAAAAAAACATCTATAGCCACAGTCTCCCCTGCTCAGTACTAAACACATTAACAGCCTGTCTACGTAGGCTGAAATCCTATACTCATCTGAAAACAAACCCCATCAAATTCAGTGGGTCGCAAATCTGGGCAGATGTGCACAGGTTTGCTCTGTCAATTGGGTTTACTTAAAAGTAAATCTTACCCAGCCTATCCGGATTTACTTCGTAGTTAAGGAAGGATTCCGGATTTAGGTGGAAGTGACCATGGTAGATTTCAACGGAACGGATTTTTCAAGCAAGGCTGCAAATCTTTCCTGGGGTTATTTGGACGAACCCCTTCGTAAGCAGCGGGGCTTTCTTCCGAGTTAACATGTTTACTATCGTACAGCACAAAGGGGGTGTAGGATCCCAATGGGGGTAGTATGCACCCTATTTGCAACTTATTTATAGCAGAATAATATTTGCATAACATTTGTAAAATAAACATTGAAAGCATGAATCATAAAAGCACGCCGTATATCATTCTCAATAAGATACTTCTGTTAGGTTTCGTAGACTACATATTTGGTGTATGCTTGTTTTATAAGACTGATGTACAGTGGATACAGTATTTTGGTCTTGGTTGCAGTTTGTCATGAGATTCTTCTTTTTTAAAAATAAAGTTACAGACAAACTATTGTCTGTATTCAGCAAAGGACTTTCATCCGGTTTTTCTTTGTGAAAATTTGGAATTATCCACTACCATGAACAATTTGTTATAAAAGAAGTCCCATTAGAAGGAAAAAATATATTCTAGCAAGTTATTTCGAATTAAGTTTCACTGAACGTTGTGGGGTTTAAGTCTACTGTGCATAATTCCCCCCCCAATCGGAGTGTAAACCATAGTAAACCAATTGAATGCACTTGTTTTACATTTCTGGATTCAGGAGATTGGGCCACAGGCGAGATTACACCGGTGCCCTCTCATTGATTTCAGCGGCAGCCAAAGTTAACGATCTCTCTCTCTTTCAGAGAAATATAGACGTAGTATCTAGTCCCACGCCTTCGACTGACTTCCGGTTTGTCACACCGAACAAGTCCCAGGGACTTCAAGGAGTCACCCTTACAACTACACACTGCCGTATTAAACCTATTCTGATATACAGTTCTCAATACAGTACTGTATATAATTCCGTCTGGGCCTTTCCCTAGTAATCTAAACACAGACACACAAATACTTGCGCTGAATTTGTTTCAGGCACGATATTCTCCATCCCAGTTTGGAAAACCCATTGAAGAATCGGCAGATTTGTTATAACTGCAGGAAATCCGTTAAGGTGCCACAAGACTCTTCTTAGCTTTGACTCCACCCGGAAGGTCTATTCCTTTGAAGATAGGGGACTGAAGCTGGGAAGTTAAGAAAATGAAAGCAAAACATTGGGTGAAATTCTTTGGAGATCTCTAGACAAAGTATTTTATTGCAACTTATTTTAAAGGGGGGCGCTTATATACCTGTGAATATCGCGGGACTGAATGTGGATGGAAGATTTCGAAATAAAGTAGATCTTCTCGGCAAGAGCCGTTTAGGCAAGGCTGAAATAACTAGATAAACTGGGAGCCAGTGACTCCCATGCTAGCAACGCCCGACCTACAGAAAATAGTTTCATTGTTGGTAGCTGCCTGGAAGTTGCCCAGAGGACCTGACCTGGGGGGCAGTTAATAAATGTCTAACTAGGTTTTACTCATGCTGAGTTGGATCACAGATACAGAAGATACCTTATCGCCTTTTTTTTTGAATGAAATTCTTCACCACAGAGACAAACAAACAAAAAGCACCGGTGGGAAATTCTGTTCCCGTCGATTCAATGACCACTCTTTATGGGGTTCCAATGTGGAATTCCCCCCTCTTTCTTTGTAAAAAAAGAAGAGTGACTATAAACCTGATGGATGATAGGAGAAGTTATGCAGCTTACAGTGGGAGAACAACGAGTGGGTGGCGCGAGAAAAGCTCAGTCTGGAAACACCCTGACGCCTGCCTAACTCTCCCTGAAATAATGGGTCCCACTGAGAACAATTTGCGCTCGTAATTTTGGGGCAGGTGAAAAGTTAGCCACTTGGGGACAGTGCCTTTAGTTCAGCGGTAGAGCATCCGCTTTGCAAGCAAGAGGTCCCAGTTTCTATCCCCTGCATCTCCAGGTAGGACTGGAGAAGACTCCCTATATGCCAGTTTTATACCGTCCAGTTTTGTAAGATGTATGGGTTAACTGCTCCCCCCCCTTACCCAGTGCAGTATGCCTCTGAATACCAGTTGCTGGGGTAGGAGAGAGGACGCTAGCACCCAGGTTC
Source organism: Zootoca vivipara (assembly GCF_965207765.1). Taxonomy (NCBI): domain Eukaryota; kingdom Metazoa; phylum Chordata; class Lepidosauria; order Squamata; family Lacertidae; genus Zootoca; species Zootoca vivipara. The sequence goes on from NC_142586.1 coordinate 44,585,410, forward strand.
TGCTTTATGGGCTTCCCCTGGGCATCGGCTTGGCCACAGTGGAAACAGGGTACTGGAGAGTAGATGGGCCTCCAGTCTGATTCAGCAGGGCTTCTCCAAAGCTCTTAAAATGGAAAGTCGCTTTACATAAATATATGTGATTCATTTAGGCAGGAATTACCAGCTACACAAATATAAGATGGGGGACATCTGGCTTGCCAGTATGTTTCCGAGCACAATTAAGAGTGTTGGTACTGACCTTTAAAGCCCTAAACGGCCTCGGTCCTGTATACCTGAAGGAGCGTCTCCACTCCCACCATTCAGCCCAGACACTGAGATCCAGCACCGAGGGCCTTCTGGCGGTTCCCTCATTGCGAGAAGTGAGGTTACAGGGAACCAGACAGAGGGACTTCTTGGTAGTGGCACCCACCCTGTGGAATGCCCTCCCAGCAGATGTCAAGGCAATAAACAACTATTCTACATTTAGAAGACAACTGAAGGCGGCCCTGTTTAGGGAAGCTTTTAATGGTTGATGCTGTACTGTTTTTAATATTCAGTTGGAAGCTGCCCAGAGTGGCTGGGGAAACCCAGCCAGATGGGCGGGGTATAAATAATAAATTATTATTATTATTATTATTATTACATGTGAAAAAGATCCAGTTGACAGCAGACTTAAGGCAGTGTGATGCAGCAGGAAGAAAAGCTAATGCAGTAATGGCCAAACTTGGCCCTCCAGGTGTTTTGGGACTACAATTCCCATAATTCTTGACCACTGGTCCTGTTAGCTAGGGATGATGGGAGTTGTAGTCCCAAAACAGCTGGAGGGCCAAGTTTGGCTATCACTGAGCTAATGCTATCCTGGGCTACATCAACAGAAGTAAAGTGTCTAGATCATGGGAAGTAATAGACCACACTTGGAGTACAGTGTCCAGTTCTTGGCACCACAATTTAAGAAGGGTATGAAACATGTCCAGAGGAGGGCAACCATGATGATCAAGGGTCTGGACCAGGCACCCCCAAACTTCGGCCTTCCAGATGTTTTGGACTACAAGCCCCATCATCCCTGAACACTGGTCCTGTTAGCTAGGGATCATTAGAGTTGTAGGCCAAAACATTTGGAGGGCCGCAGTTTGGGAATGCCTGGTCTGGACCGCCTGGAAGGAAACAAAGCCTTATGAGAAATGGTTGAAGGAATTGAGTATGTTTAGCTTGGAAAAGAGGAGACTCAGAGGAGATATGATAGCCACCTTCAAATATCTAAAGGGTTGTAACATGGAAGGTGGGGCAAGCTTCTCCCCCTCCCCCAGGGTAGGACCTGAAACAATGGATTCATGTTACAAGAAAGGAGATTCAGTCTAAACAACAGGAATAACTTCCTGAGAGTAAGAGCTGATCGACTCCCTCAGCTGGTGGAATCTCCTTCCTTGGAGATTTGAAGCAGAGGCTGGATAGTCATGGATACGTTAGTTGAGATTTCTATTGCAAGGGGATGGTTGGACTAGATGACCCTTGGACGTCACTTCCAACTCTACAGTTCTATGATTGTAGCTTTGAACCTCCTTACAACAGGATAGCAGCAGCGAAATGAGAGAGCTCAAGAAAAACGTAAGACTAAAGGCAAACCTAGTCGGCAATAAACGTTCCGCTGAAATCAATGCGAGCAGGCGATTTACAATACAGAAGGAAGAGGGTCGCAAATGTTGTGGTTTTGGATCGGGCTGGAAACCCCTTTGCAGGCAGAATAATTGTGCTCGGCGAGTTCTGTGCTTCGGATAGGAAAGGGTTTTTGTCCACATATTCTGAGCAAAGTTTTTACTACAGTAGCAATCAGACGAATGCCTTCGAATACGCTCGGGGAACCCGTGTCCCTCCAAAAGTGGTTGGACTATGACGCCCATCATCTCTGACCATTGGCCATGGTGGCTGAGGCTCATGGGACTTGGAGTCCAACAACATCAGAAGTGCGGCAAGTTCCCCATCCCGAACGTGCCTGTGCCAGTGATGATGATGATAACAATTAATTAATTCAAACCCCGCCTTTTCCCCTGTCAGGTAGTCAAGGTGGTTTACATATGAAATAGGAACAGCCAACACACAAGAACAAATACCGAGGTGGTCAATAAATTATTGTCCCTGAAGGAAATACTTGCAGGAGGTGAATCCTGCTGAGTTTTTTTTTTAAATAAAAAAAATCGCAGCAGCAGAGCTGCTAAGCTTACTCCGTCCCCATCTCAAACAGTTTTATGTATGTCCCGGTGAAATCTTAGATTTAGATTCGTTTGATTGACTTTTAGCAGCCAGTCACCATACAGTTTCAATACAGCCAGAATATTCAGAATGTTTTTAGCCCCAAATAAAATCATACAGAAGCAAATGAATAAGGTGCGGGCTGGGGAGTAATAGCGCACCAATAAACGCAAATTAACCTTAAAGTATCCGAGTTGCTATTCCGCGCGGTAATCGACGCCGCACGAACCTAGTGTTTCTTTAAACTGGCCAGAAACACTCAAGAAGACTTGAGATTTTATAATGATAATAGTATCTTTCTCCTCCTCTTGCTTCTGCTTCTGTCTCTTCTTCCTGATTTGCTGATCATCTGCTTAAGTTGATTGACGTCAAGCCCACCTTTGAACAACCACACGCAAAAGCAGGTGTCACCCCCCTCACCCAAATTCTCCAAGTATTGTTATACTCCAGAACCATCCGTTCGATTTAAGTAAATTCTGGATCGTCTTTAAACAAACAGAACAAAAATTTCTACTCGTGAATCTTTACATCGCATTTCTCGGTGGTAAGATATTTCTAGATACCACTTTCAACTAAAATATAAATTTGAACGGGTAATCAGCTGCCATGTGGCTTGGAATCCTTTGGGAGACTAACAGCGGAATCCTGTGGATTCAGTAGGGCTTACTCCCAGGCAAGGGGTTACAGGACAGGATTCTCAAAGTGGGACTCCCCTATCCTCCTTCCTTCCTTCTTCTGTAATATGGGATGTATAAACGTACCCTGGTTACAGTGTACTTTTGAGTTCTTTTGCCAAGCCCGTGACACACATAGCTGCCAAGTTTCCCCTTTTCTCGCGAGGAAGCCTATTCAGCATAAGGGAAAATCCCTTAAAAAAGGGATAACTTGGCAGCTATGGTGACACATTAACGACACTCAAATCTGGCACAAATAGCGCCATAAACGTTGGTTTGAAATTATTATTATAACCATTATTATTACTATTCGCTTTTTAATATGATTAGATGGGATGCACATTCGCTTTTTTAACAAACGGATTTATTCCATAGTCTATACACGACTAAGAGCTTCGTCAAGCAATTCCTAGTCGTATCCTATACCTTTTTCCTCGGAAGCAGGTCAGTTCAACTCTAGATAATATTGCAGCCCCAGTGAGATCATTTCTTGTTTTGCTTGCAGACGTTGCGATCAGCAGTTTGGGTAATATAATCCGCATTACAGAATTAGTTGGAATTTGGAATATCAATAAACCACCAGTACTTTGCGTCAGTATATTCGCTTATGTATGCTAAGTCTGCCACCCAAATCTTCTTTAAGCCAGGCTAGGCGGGCAGGGTTGAATCATCTTGTAAATCAACAAAACGTAACAAATTATGATTAATCTGATGCATGCTAATACCCGGTCTGCGCTTCTGCCTTGGATTCAACGGTCCACATTAGTGTGGAAGGCCACACTGAAATTAAAGGGATTCGTTTCCGCGCAAAGGCGTTCAGGTGGTAGCACTAGCGCGACTGACGTCAGTGAAACCCGGTTGATTTAAAAATATAGGCTTACGTTGTCAATGGGTCTCCCTGTCGTATTAGCACTACGGAATAACGACGAGTCCCTATTGACAGGCGCACACATCTTGGATAAGGTCATTTGCACTGATGATCCGGCGTATTTGCCTCCATAGGACTAATGTTGCAACAATCTTATGTCTATGGCTTCGGATGGCTTATGGCCCATGTGCCCCCCCCCTATCCACTTTGCTTCGAGCTTTAGGATGCATATGCACACTTACTTGAAGGCAAGTCCCACTGAACTCAGAATGAAACCCCCACCCACCAAAGGAAATACCGGTACGTGTAGGATTTCTTTTTCAGTCATATGGCCACTGACTTGGGAGGAAGCCTCGCTGAATCCTACGGAACTTGCTTCCAAGTGAATATGCATAGAATTGCACTGGACAGCTGCAGTTCTAAGCACGCTTAGCAAGAAGTCAATTCTATATGAGCCTCGTATTGAGGCGTGTGCTGGCAGGTAGACAAAGCAGGGAAGAAGCACCTAAGCAATCTCACAGGTCCACGGCACAGCTTTCGCTGGCGATTTCCTTTCCTTGCCTCCTCTGGAAACCTGTTCCCGCATGCACGGAAGGGACCCAGTGCAGACCACTCCCATGCAGACATCACGAAGATGTCAAAGAGAGGTCGAGAAGAGGAGGACTCTGGCTGGGGGAAGAATGCAAACCCTTCGGGAAGGAAAGGGTGGAATATGGAAGAGATCGAGAGTCTTGGGGATCCGGGGCCCTTCCAGACGTCTGGGCTGGTATCCTCCTCCTCTTCTTCCTCTTCCTCCTTCTCCTCCCCCCTCCTTCTCATTTGCACCCAGAGATTCTGCAGAGCACCCTCCCCGCCCCCACCATGATGTCAGCTACTGTTACGAGAAAGAAACCGGGGCTGATCTTCTCTTCTGTATGCCTGTCCTGCGGCTGTGCAGCTCCTGTACAAAACTGTTTGGCCTGAAATGCTGATTCTCAGACGTCAGCTGTGCAAGCTGAGGCAAACACGCGCACACACACAGGCAGCCCGCTAGAAGCCTGCAGCAGGAAGGCCAAGGAAGGTTTCCTGCAAGAAGCAGCTTATCTGCACCTCTCTGCAGTTAAACCGAGCTCAATAGAAGGAAAGCGGCAAGCTGAGGGTATATGCGTCTTGCTCAGAACACAGGACAGAGCTCAGGAGAGAGAGGAAATCCGGCCTCCTACCCCCAAGTCCAAATTTCTCCCATGGCAAACACTAGCTTCAGAATTGAAATAGGGATTTCCCTTAGGGGAGGATAGGATTAAATCCCCCTCCAAGCTGTTGCCATCTGGGCAATTGTAATATCCCCCCATGTTATCTGCATTTCTCTATTTTAGAAAATCTGCACCTTAAATGCAAAAACATATTCACTGTCACTCCTGTAGCCAAGGTGGGGCCCTCCAGACTATAACTCCCATCAGATTTAGGCAGGGTGGCAGATGATCCAGGATGATGGGAGTAGTGATCCAACAGCATTTGGAGGCCACCACATTTGCTACCTGTTGGCTCATTGAATCCCACATAGCTTAGCACTCCCTCTTTTTGAGGAGACCTATTTTTCAGGCAGCAAAGTATTTTACTTAAGCACCACTTGACCAACATAAGGGGAAGGGACTTATCTCAGTGGCAGAGCAGCTGGCTTGCTTGCAGCCCCATGTTCAGTCCCTGGCATCTCCAGGTAGGGCATCTCTAGAGAGGACTTCCTGTCTAAAATCTGGGAGAACTACTGCCAGCCATTGTGTAGACAACATTGAGCTAGCCAGGGTTGTCCAACTTTCATATCAATTGGGCCATAAGAGTATTTTGACATGTGCCTCCTCCTTATCCAGCCTTGGGAAGGCAGCATGGGGTAGGGTGGGGAGAAGCTGAGAGCTGCAACAAAGCATTGAGGGTTGCATGTGGACCTCAGACCATGTGACCTCAGACAGCCCTGAGCTAGATGGACCCACAGAAGGACTCAGTATTAGGTAGCTTCCCATGTTTGTATCTTATGGTCTGGACTCAACATTTGTGGTCCAAGAATAACATTCCACTAAACTTGCTTTCTTATGCTCTCCTGCATTTAGGGCCCATTCAGCTCCCTTTGGTTTAAGGTAGGGAAAAAGTCATGAAGAGCTCAAGAATGGAAGATGGAAAGGTGTTTGTAGGAGTGATAGCAAATGAAGGTGGCAACCTTAAGCATACTAACATGGAATAAATCTAACTGAAAGCAGGGGGACTTATATCTGAGCAATCACGGTCAGGATAATGCTGAAACTGGCAAGCATTATTTTTAAGCACACTGCGACAAAGAAATATATCTGAAGGGTTTGCCAGAAAGCTTCAGGTCAAAACTTCCTCTGTGACAGAAGATACGGATGAGAAACAAATGCAGCATCCATCAGTTTTAGCACAGGAAACAGTGATGGTCAAAGCTTCTTTTTAATCTATCTGTTTCTTAAGGAAAAAAAAAAATCAGTATGAGGACTGATGTCAAAGTTGAGCCGGAGCAGTTTCTGTGTTATCACCTTGAGGTAAACAAGAACATGTCAAGGTCAGGTTCAGCTGTGCTTGAGTTCATTGGACCATATCAGATAAATTCTAGGAGCAACAAAACGCTTTCAGGTATGTTCAAAGTCAATCCAATAAGATATGCTTCCTTATAACATGTCGGGTTTTGTATACTTATTTGCAAGACATCACAAAAAGGAAATGCTTGGCGATAGAGAGACACAGGGAGGGAATTGCATTAGCCGACTTATAGAAGTACACAGCTGTACATGGTTAAATCTAGTATTTTGAAATGAAGAAGAATGCTCCATTTTGGGAGGAAATAGCCACATGTTCTTTGCAAATAATGAATGATGAATGAATGAATGAATGAATGTTAGTTCTCTTTATGGTTTGTATAAGTCATACAATACTGCATAGACAATCTATTTGAAAAATGCACATTACATTCATTTGTTATGATACCTTTTAAGGAACTGATACTCATTTTAAAACCCTCATTTTTTCTCATCTTGCATCTTAAACAGAAAAGACTCGGGACACTTCAGTACCCGAAGCAGAAAATCAAAATAGCATCCTCCCCTAGGAACGTAAAATATGATAATGAATTAAATAACTGGCAATTTGCTGCCACTTTAGGGTACAGTACTTCCAAATCTGACACCTGCTTAACAGTAGAGCTGGATCTAATCTTGCAGTACTTGCCGCTGCCTATGGACATTTGTTACTGATTAATCCAAAATCGGCTACATTCTACTAAAGATGAAAGAAGAAAACATGAAAATGGAAGTTAGTTAAATGGAGCCATTCCTATACCTTAGCTCTTCTCTACTGATTCCTGCACTTCTAACAATCTCTACTGCAGTGTCAAGAGGAAGAGGTGTGTGTGTGTGTGTGTGTGTGAAATAAAAAAAAAGCCATTGCCTGGATATTCAAATGGGTGTCCAATATTTCATGTACTGTATAAGGACTCACAGCTTTAACATAATTAATAACAAGGAAACAGAAATAGGTTTATGAGCTGATCCAGCAGTGGTTTGAAAGGCTGTTTAATATTAAGGGAGGGGCTGTTGGTGAACAGAATCTCTGCTTGATCCAGCAAAGGCTTAAGTGAGTCGTAGTGGTTTTAATGTGTCTACAAAATGTTTCTGTTCACGGGGTTTCCTCGTTAACTGTGACAGAGAGGGAACACCTCCAGGTGTACACCCACAAATGCACACCTCACTCTACTGAAATGAAAAAGGAAGCTCACAGGACAGCAGCTGGTGTATATGTGCTTAGTATTATTATGAATATGATTATGATTATTAAAATAATTTTTATTAAAGATTTTCTTAGTTTACAAAAGTACGTGCATTTTTTCAGGTTGTGTTTTCTACAGATCAATTACATTTTTTTGTAAGACATTAGCGTTATATACAGTATAAAGTTGGGAAGAAAAAGAGGGATTGAGATGGTAAAGCTTATATTCTTCTACGTTGTGTATGTGTGGGGTTTAGTGTCAGCGTCACTTGGGTAGGTTCTCTTTCTATTTGCTTGTTATATTTCCTTGGTAGTGAGAGGTTGGAGTGGTCTAGGGCGTGGTTGGTTGTCTTTGGTTAGCTGCAGTGAGATTTGTTGGTGTGTGGGGAGGTTGTTGGGTCAAGTTAGCCATATTGATTCGTATGCTGTTGGTGGGTTCTTGTTGTTGTCTTTTTGGGCTGTGTATGTGATTAATGGGAGCCATAGCGGAGTGAAGGCGCCCTCTTTTATTTGTCCCTGTGTCAGTTTCTGTCTATTGGTTAGCTTCTCTAGTAAGGCTATTTCCCATACAATTTGCTACCAGTGGTCCATATTTACTCCTGACAGGTCTCCCCAGTGTCTGGATATGATGCTTCTGGCTGCTGAGAGTAGGTGGGCTGTGAGCTCTTTGTAGTTTTGTAGTGTTTAGTATTATGACCCATTGACCAACCCAACTCGGATCTCTTCTTCTTCTAACCTCTGGGAGCACATGACCACTTAGAGCACCAATTAGCGACTTAAGCAGCACATTCCCAAGGTTTCTATGATCCATCATAAAACTCCTGGCAAACACTGACTTAAGGCACCCCCTTCCAGAATGGAATGAGCACTCTGATCCGTCCCTGCACATGGAATGAGAATGCGCATTATACATTTGAAGCATCTCCAATGCACACGTAAAGCACATGACGTTCCCCAAAGAATCCTGAGAACTGTAGTCTTCCCCTCACAGAGCTACAACTCCCAGCACCCTTAACAAACTCTAGTTCCCAGGATTCTTTCGGAGAAATCATGTGCATTGAATGTGCTTGAAATGTATGATATGGGTCTGCCCTAAGCACTGAAGCTTAACTGTGTGGTTGATCAGCGTGAGTTGATGCTCTGAGCCTTTCATAGCACAGTGTTTGCTTTTTAAATGGGCTGGCAAAAATGATAGAGTTTGGTTAGAAAGTGGAAACAATTTTTGCAAGGAAAATAAACCTACAATAATATACATGGGATGGCATATTAAAAAGGAATGAAATTATCCTTAACAAACAAACAAAAACGCCTCCCAGTTCCCTGCAACAGATGGTGCTCTATTGTGATTTTATGCCAGTATGGTTTTTCTCTGTGCAGAAGGATGTAGGATGGGAAACAAAGCATATGACATGTCAATATTGTACAGCACAGCGGTCCTTGGGAAATCACCTATTTTGTTTTCACAATGGTCCTTAACACCTTTTCTTTTTTCTTTTTTAAAAAAAGAAGTTACAAAACAAAAAGAGTGGGAGATTTGCAGTCAAAATCTAACAATGCATATTATTTTTAATTAGTAAGTCTAGGGGTTAAACACAACAGAGCTTTACATTTCTAGATAGGCAGACTCAAACCATAGGAATGCAATTGGTGGAAAGAGAGCTCTGTGTGATGTCATTTCTTCTATTTCCAGTGGCAGGAAGAAATGAAAGATATAAACCCTTTGCCTTCCTGTCGCTCAATCTCTTCGTTCTTTTGCTCCATGTCTTTGATGGAGTCTGTTTGCTTCACAGCTGGACTTAAATAAGACAAGGTTTTGCAAGCTTTCCCAAGCTTCTGTTTTTCTGCCAGGGGTGGTAATTGAAAGCTCTGCCCAGCTCACATTCTAAGTGCAAACACTAAGCTGATTATGATAAACATTTAAACCCCCCACACATGGGACACTGGAAGGATAAATATAATTAATATATCCTTTCCTACCTGTTATGTATTGGTTTAATTTGTGTACATGAGTTTCTCTGCTAGTCCTGTAACTACCTTTCCCGCTCCTGGGCGATTCAAATGGGTGCAGTGACAGTTGCTATTGGTTATCTTGTTAGCACAATTTGGATCCTTACTCTGATAGGTTCCCGCCAAAATCTAAATGTATCCTTTCCCCAACCCCTGCTCCTGAGAGTATAAAAGGAGCTCACCCTTTCCCTCCAGTCAGTCAAGATTCCTGCTGCAATAAAGAAGACTGTTCTTGTTATACTTGACTCCTAGCAGTTCCTTGCTAGTATGCTGAATCACTATTCTGAGCTGACTTCACGAAGAGCTGAAATCACACTCACGACATAACACTACCTACTAAATCCATCCCACAAGAAGGACAAATACATAGGTAACTACCCGCACCATCCCCAATAGATGAAGTCCACTTCAAAGCATAAGGTCTGCAACCACTTGAGTACCCAGGTTTCAGGTATCTATGAAAAGAGAGACAAAATATAATCATACTAGCCAGAAAAGTTTATAAGAAGCATGACGGTCTTATGACGGTCTTTGCAGTCTTTTTGTTGTTGCAATAAACATAATATACGTAGTTACACCAGTCCATCATGTTTTAATCCTGAGTTTGTTACTCAGTTTTTCAAGAAGTGCTAATTGACAGACCTTATTACACCAGTTCGTCAGAGAGGCCCCTTCTAGATTTCCCCAATATATTGCTGTGATAAAGTTGGCAGCAAATAGCAAGTAACCAAGAAGTGGTTTAAAATGTAGGTTCACATTTTCTCCACCAAAAAGATTGAGCAAGGCCAACTCTAGGCACTTCCCAGTGGGTTTTATGAATTTCATTGTACACTGCGCCCTTTGGCAACCTTTGTGAAGGCCCATCACACGTGATGGGTGAGTGTGATGTCACACAGCGTCTCCAACACCTTGAGGAACAGGCAGAGCTGAGATGGACCAAGCAGATGTGGTAAGTTGTCACTTTTGCAAGATTTTAAGTGCTGTTTCCCTTATCGAGGCTGACACAGATTTAAATGGGAATTTCCCCCACATGGCAGCCTAGTCATCAATGGAAATTTTCCAATCTAATTCCCACATTTTTTGTATCCCATCAGCTGTGTTCATTTTTGTAGTGATCTGTATAGCATATAATCTAGAGACCAACACATGTTCAATGGTCCATCTATTAAAGTATAAATTAGGACCTTAATATCTATTAAAGTATAAATAATGTGAAAGGTAACAGAAGGCTAGCATTGCTATGCTCTTTTATTTAAGAGATTTGTGCAATAAAAGCACTAGCATTATGAGCACCCTCAAATTCTCCTGCCAATGTTCTGATTCAATCTGAAGTGTCTGTCTGTAGAGGTAAGGTATCCACAAATCTAAGCAGGCATATTTCTCTGGAATGGCTTGGGAAGATGAAACATGACTTCTTTATGTGTTTGTACAATTGTCTTGCTGATACAAGACTCAATGCAACAATAAAACAACAACAACATACTAGTATATAGACAGACACCTAAAGTCAAATCAGATATCTGGGTTGGTTAAACTAAAGATACCAGGCAGCTCAAGTGATATACTGAGCAGTTCAGAGCACGGACAGGAATAGAAACAAAATGAAATCCATAATATGTAAAGCGGGGCAAAATTCCACGAGTTACTGCTGGCAGGGCCAGTGTTCAAAATGATAATGTTTGGAGTTTAAACGCCTCAGTGGAAGTTTGAACTGTGCATTGAAATCCAACCCAGGAGGAGCAACCGCACCAAGACTTTGAACATGGGAAAAAAGGAAGCTAAAATTATTATAGGAAAACATTTGTTGGATGGGAAAGATCCTCGTTCTAGTTACGGTAACTAAGTGGAGATGCCATGTTTGCTCTTTCATCTCTGCGGGAGAGACATAAGAAAGATGTATCTTCTTCTAAGACAGGACCAAGAAGGAACTAGAAACAGATGTCAGGATCCCTGAGAATATCAGCCTAACATCAGAAGGAAGACCACCACAGGTTAGGCCAGAAAAGACAGTATAGAGAGTTTGGGAGTTCCTCTCTCTCTTGCCCCCTTCTCCCCTGCGCAAACCCTATCAGCCTTAATACAAGCTCAGTTGCATCCAAATACAAAATCTTTCCTTGGGCACAGCAAGTGCCTTCTTAGTGTAGGTGTGGTGCAATAGACACTTGTGCTCCTTTTCTATTTCTCTCCTCCCAGCCACAAATGTGGTGTTGGTAAGGATCTAAGAGAGCTGAGGCGGAGCAGAAGAGGGCACATACAGTCTGTGGGATTTGGGATTAGGCATTTGTGTTCTGGTCTGGACAGTAATGAGAAACAATGTAGGCTGGGAGTGGCTTCTGGGGACAGCATGGAAAGGATGGTGGTACCCAAGAACAGGAAGTGTCTGAAACTTTCCTGTTGTCTCTTAAGCAGCAGACATAGGCTGACTGACAGTCATAAGTATGTAGAAGTGGGTAGTGTTACTTACACACACTTACCTGAATGGTGTTTTTTGGGTTTGAAGCTGTGGACCAGTCATATCAGACATATGAACTAGTAGGCAATGAGAAGTACTTTGGAGACGGTTACACTTCGGCAAGCAGCTGCTCCTGCCTTCGTGTTTCAGTTCACCTTTATTTCTCTTTCCAATGGCTCTGTTCTGGTATAATACTTGTCCATTTTCTTTCCAAAGGAAAATTATTACCTTAGTGAGAGAGGGATTTTAGACTGAGCTCCACATAGTATTAGAGCCAGGGTACTTATGCTAGGCTAGTCCCACTAAGCTTGGTGCCTCTCAGTTGGTATTTACTTTCCAAGCTGTTTCTTGTTGGGAATTAACAAAGAAGGGCTTCGTCATGATAAAGCCATATACTGTAGTTAGTTATTCAGGGAGTACAAGGTTAAGAAAACAATGTTCAAATAAGACTGATGGGTTAATAATTTGAATCATCCTCTCAGCAGGATGCTGAACATTTAATCAGCACTTGCACTATGGCACCTGCACATTGTTTTAGAGATGCTGCTGGAATTTCTAGCCCTTAAAGGCTGTGCAAGTTCCTTGTCTTTCTCAAGGTCTCCTATAAATTGGCTTTCAGCTCCTTTTCTCTCCTAATCTTCCTCCTGCTTTCCTATCCTGTTTTTTTATTTCCAGTTGCTATCCATCTACATTTGATTTGCTTCCACAGAAGTACATTGTCTGGTGCTAAGCCTTTGATTTCAAAAAGAAAGAAAGGTCTTTGCTCACCTGGTACATCGCAGGGGTGGTGCCACTGAAGAGGAAGAAATTATTCTTGCCCAACAAAGAGAGAAGTAAAGGAGATATAGCCCCTGGTCTGTACTATGTTCCATATTCTTAAAACGTGCCCCTTCTTCACTATGCATTTAAAACAGCATTCGCCCCAAAGAATCCTGGGAACTGTAGCTTGTTAAGGGTGATGAGTGTTGTTGTTGTTGTTGATACTGCTGCTGCTGTTGTTTAGTCATTTAGTCGTGTCTGACTCGGAGACCTCTATTCTCCCCACAGAGCTACAATTCCATGGGAAGAGGGATTGACTGTGAAACCTCTCTGAAAATTGTAGCTTTGTCTCCTAACAACTCTCAGCAGCCATAATGAACTACAGTCCCATGAATTCTTCAGGAGAAGCCATGACTGTTTGTAGTGTTATGATACTGCTTGAAATGTATGGTGCAGATGGGGCTATAATTTGTTTAATTACTACATGGACAGCCCATCTTTGCCTCCAAGGAGCTCAAGGCACACAATTCTTCTCTATTTTATACTTAAATTAACAGCAAAGCAGGCTTCTTGTTCATGGCTTCTCTGCAGCTTCAGGGACCAGTAAAGCAAAAGGATGCTACAATGTGTGGTCCCCGAGACTGCATCTATTCCCGTTGCTAGGTTGGAAGCATATATGGAGTGCTAAACACCTGTTTGGGGTGGGAGTGGTCAGAAAAGAACCTTCTTTGCTCCCACAGGTTAAGGGAGTTGCCAATGATTTTTTGCGCAGGTGTACACACACAGATTCTCTTCTTCACTACTACATGCTGGGATATTTGGATCAGGGCCTTGCTACAGCTTGCAGTTGCCATTTTTGCTATGCCATCTTATTCCAAGTCCTGCATTTAGCCACCATTATTATCAACTCACACTTATGGCACCTTTTAAAATGTGTTGCTGTTTCTTTACATCTGCCCTAATCACAATGCCTGGATTTGGACAACCACTTTTCATGGAGGGATACATTTGAGATTTTAACTTGTCCAATCAACAGCGAAGTCTTGTGGCCAGGAGCGTAGCAGGTCCTGAGTGCAGCTCACACCAGCTGCAGAAGACTGGTAGAGCTCTCTGCCAGGGAAACAAAGGCATGCAAATAAGGTGTACTTTGCAATCTGGCAAAGATGAAATGACATTCACTTGCAAATGAGTTTCTGTGTTTGATCTGCAGATAAATAAAAGTGATTTATTGAAGATCCTCTGACACATATCCACATTTATAAGTGCATCTTTATGAAATACCAAATATTTTGCAACATTTTATATAGAGTGTCACTTTTATCTTTTTTAAACCCCCCCACCATTTTTGTGTGCCAGGCAACTGAGCAAAGAGTCAAACAGACAACGGTTGCTGTTGTAAATATTAAGAAAGCACTCCGAAAGAGCACCCTGCATGGATTTTTTAATATGGCACAAGTTCTCATAGGGTACAATATATATTTCCAGATACAAAAGTTAAAATGCTTAATTTTAGCTGGATTATACATGTGGTTAAACTTAATTATTATGTTCTATCTTTCTATTTATGAACTATATTATATATATTTTTTCATTTTTAAAAGTCGTCTGGCACCCTAGTAGAAGTTGTGGTGAAGCTTGGTATATTTACACCCTGGACTTGGTGGTCTTATTAGATGCAATAGGCTTTCGCTGGCCCTATCTGTTAGTTTAGCTGTGAGGCACAAAATTGACATTTCTCTCCTCCAACTCTGCCACTGCATCTCATGCTTTGCAACTACATCTACATTCCTGAAATATTAGAGCAAAACAAGCAAACAACAAGTTTGCTGGTCCTGATAAAAGTAGAAATGCTCAGAGCATGTGTAGTTTAAGCATGCGGCTTAAATCAGAGCACCAGCATAACTAGAAGTGGGATTTGCCTACTTCTGCCCAGATGCTAAATGCATTTACTTATGAATAAGCACCATTTTGTTGTAGAAAAGGCTAATATATATTTAAAGTAAAAACAATTAAATGGGCATCTATAACCATTTCCATTCCAGACTGCCTTTTCCTTCTGACAATAACATGCTTTTCTAAGAATAACGATAAAGGAACTGTACTGTGGCCACCAACCTCAGCCCCCCCAAAATCCTTCCATCTTTTCCTCCTGCCGCTCGTTTTCGATATTTCCCTCCCAGTCAGTCAGCATTACATGGCCACTGAGCATGCTCAGTTCCCACTGGGATGTTTTGAGGGGTCCCTGCACCTCTTCAGGTCCCCCCACCCATAGCTTCCCCCCTCTTATTTCTGCAAGACGTGAAGTTTCCTTGAGTTGCAAGTCCCTCCTTTCTGTGTGTAAATGCTGCCATTTCGGCTACGTAAGGATCCACATCTACCTCTGAGCTTTGCAAATAATAAAGGGAATGACTGCTTGGGTGGGTGGGCTGAGTTACAGATCCACGTAACTCCAACCTGCTCTGCTCCTCCAACCTGTTCACTGCAAGCCACAGTGAAAGACTGCAGACCCAGAGTTGGCGATATGATCTGCACCGGCAAGAGTCGTTCTGGAAACCTGTAAGAAAAGGTACCTGCTTTTTGTCCCACTTCCTACATCTCTGGTTTAGTGGGCAAGCACTGAATAGAGAGCGTGGGAAACTGCCGTCTGGAAGTGCCCTGGAGCTTTCCCATCTGCCTGTCTGCTTTTGCCTCTTATTTCCCCCCCTTTACTATTGACTGATTTCTTATATCTGAAGGCTTAATTATATTTTGCAAGTGTTTTCATCATTTTAAGTTTGAATGCACCATCATTTGCATCAATGCACCATCTTCCACCCCCCTCTTTTTTTCTTTCCTTTTGTCTCTTGTCTGTTGGCAAATTATATGCAACTTTGGTACAGAGACTTGCTTATTTTTCTATATTTAGGGGGGAAGAGCCAACCAAAGTTAAATGTTATGTCACAAACGTCTAGGTGATAAAATAATAATAGTAATCTTTTTTTAGTCAATAAGGCTTAAAAGTTGTTAACTTTGGATAATGCATATCAACCGCAGTAATTTAATACTCTTAATAAATTTCGCTATCATGATTAATAAGCTCAAATCTAGAAAATGGGAGCTCTAGTGCAGGGCCTGGTGAAAGATGGGCATCCTATAGGACCCGAAAGATTGGATCAGTGCTTAAAAAATAAAGGCGATGGTAAAAGTTGCAGATTTACTTCTTTGCAAAGGTCTTTGCAAAGGGGAAGATTGTTCATCCCTTGACAACCTTTGAAAACAGAAAGGGCAACCAGAAAGGTTTACGTTTCTTCATTTATGGCATTTGTAAATATGGCAGGGGTAGGGAACCTGTGGCGCTTTGGATGTTGTTGGACTCAAACTCTCATAAACCCTGACCATTGTCTATGCTGGCTTGGATTGATGGGACCTGGAGTGCAATGACATTGAGAAGGGCCACAGCTTCCCCATCCCTAATCTGTGGCAACAAAAGTAGGACAAAAGAAGCTTGGAAAGCAGAATTTTGAGCATCCATCTCTGAGAATTATCCTGGAGAGAGTGCCATACAAGACGGTTGGTGACTTGTGGAAGTCAGTTGGTAGTTCACCACACTTCAAACTAGTGTGATGTATCAGTAGAATATCAGGAGACCCAGCAGTTTTCGGCAATTTCCTACTCCCAGCAGACAGCTTCTTCCAGAGTCCCCGGTTAAGGGGAAAAACTCCTCTCCCACACAGAAAATTATCTGGAGGTTTGGTTCCTGTTCATTTAGTTTGTGAACTTGGTTCATATGTGTGGAACCGGTTCACCCCTGAATGAAGGAGAGGTACTATCAGAAAGCTGAGAAGGAAGGAAAAGCAGTGCATTGTATTTAGATTGGGGAACCTGTGCCGTTAAGCACCCAATACATCCCACCCACCTAGTGATAGCAGTAAGGAAAAGACTCTTTCAATGCACACTGTGACATCAGCAGAAAGTGCACCGATCCTAATTCTCTGCCATCTCCCCTATTTGCATGCAGGCCCATTGTGACAGCAGCAGCCAGCAAACCAACCATCTCACCATTCCTTCCTTTGCATGTTTGAAAATTCTGAACTCTAAATTTAGCTGGCAAAATAGGCAAGCCAAAATGGAGCTATCAAGAAAAAAGAAGGAGGTTTCAGCATGCTGGGGGGGGGGCCCTAAGATTTGCAGAATATTTAGGGAAAAAAGAAACCCAAGGGAGCATTCTTTCCCCCAAAAGTCTAATGGAGACTGAACATAATCCATGGCCACACAATGCTGAGTGGGAAATGAGGTGCATGTGATAGAATCTAGTACCCTCAAGGAAGGTATAGAATCATAGAATTGTAGAGTTGGAAGGGACCCCGAGGATCATCTAGTCCAACCCCCTGCAAAGCAGGAATATGCAGCTGCCTCATACAAGGGATCGAACCTGCAACCTTGGCATCATCAGCACCATGCTCCAACCAACAGACCTATGGTTGGCAGGAACACTGAACGAGAGTGCTCAGCATTTTGTTTTATGTCTGTCTTTTTTCTGAGCTCTACATCTAGATGGCAAAATGGGGGAACATTTTATGGCCCTATTCAGGCATTCCTTCTCTTGCATGATTACCGTTTCCTGAGAAGAGTAGAGGTGCACTCTGTGCTCACACCCCTTCCATTGCATCAAACTTCCGTCAGCCCATTGCATGCTGGGAGCTGAACCGTTGCAGCAGGAGGCCTCCCCATGCAGTTCCAATATGGCGACACAGTGCCCATTATACAAGCCTGCAGGCATGGCAATGATGAGACTGATGGGACACAGCCAGGGAGCATGTCCCTGCCAAGGGGCAAAGACAACCCCTGAAGAAAGCTTCAGTGGTTTGCATCTTGCTATAACAATAATAAATCTGCACATTCTAGAATAGATACTTATAGATTTCACAGAAAGTCGGGGGCATATTTTGCATTAAGAGTTTCATTCTGAGTATGTGGTTTGTGAAGCAATAAAGCTCTTCATTTTTATGATTCACTAAGTAGAAGTATTCATTTTTTAACAAAAGCTAGTTTCTCCATCTGTTAACTTGGCTAGAGTATCTTTTGTATTGACAACTCAAAAGCGTGAACTTGAATTTATTATAAGTTGTCACGAAATCACAGTGCTTTTACGGTAACTTCTTGATGGGTTGATGTCTCCTAGGAAGTAACAACTGGGGTGGCTGAAAGCTGTCCTTGCTGTTCAGATATTCTCACAGGGTTTTAGGATCTTTATGGCTGTGCTTGAGGTCAGTTGTCATCGAAGGCTTTCTTCAGAGAACAAAAAATCAGAATTTGATATAATGGGCTAATTTGCCTTTTTAATTAAAAAACCTCAACAACTAAAAGATAGCGACTGATCCTATCTTCTCACTGGGGGGATATTCCAAAAAGGAGTTTCTTTTCAACTGCTGCAAAGCTCAAAGACCAGTTCCATGATGGAACTTTCTGCATTTGTGTCTTTATAATCATTTCAGAAACAGTAAGCTCATTTGTTTTTAATAACATTGCTGAAAAAGACCAGAAATTATATAATGACTGCAGAAATCACATTTTAAACAAATGAACAGAGAGAGGGAGAAAAAAATGATTTTTAAAATTGTAATTCTCCAATTTATATGTAATTACCAGCTATCAAAGAACCTTCCTGGTATGCATAATGACCACCTTTTGTCCTTGCATGAAAAGTCAAGGTGTTTTCATTTATGGCTTTGTTCTCATCAGCTTATTCCTGGCTGGTTGGGAAAGGCAGAGGCAGCTGTTTTTATGACATTTTTCACAGCCGTTCTTCAAACTAGCAAACATATTCACATGAAAACCAGCTGGGCGTATTCCAAGTCTCTGAAACCCAGTACAGGCAAAGACCAAGGGGGTCAAGCTAATGGAAAACTGTCAGTGCAAATAGGAAAAATAAAAAGGGTCTTAAACTTTTTTTTTTAATTAAAGAAATATATAATAAGAATAACTATTTCTGAGATTATTATAATTTAAACATCAAAAAAGTAGACGACATGTAACTGTTATCGATATATTTCACAACTGATTTTAGCTCTGTAGTAGATCTTCTTTTACGTACATGTAGTACTGTTGTCTTTGTCCATGGAGTTTTCTTGGCAGGGATACTGGAGTGGCTTGCCAGTTCCTTCTCCAGGAAGTTCCTTCTCGAAGCTACGAACATGAGTTTGACCAAACTGCGGGAGGCAGTGCAAGACAGGAGTGTCTGGCGTGCTCTGGTCCATGGACTCACGAAGAGTCAGACATGACTAAACGACTAAACAACAACAACAACATCATGTAGTACTAAGGGTTGTGCCCCTGCACTGTTCACGCCACTTGCCAACTCCCTGCCACTCCCTCACATTAACTCCCCCTCAAACACAAAAAGCATTAAGTAGGGTGTCAGGACTCAGTGCTCCTACATATTGCCTTATTTGTACTTTATTTTTCCTGATTGGCTGCATTTGACTTGAATAACTGCTACAAAAGGAAAATAAAAAGTCCTTCCAGTAGCATCTTAGAGGCCAACTAAGTTTGTCATAGGTATGAGCTTTCGTGTGCATGCACACTTCTTCAGATACTTCTCGTATCTGAAGAAGTGTGCATGCACACGAAAGCTCATACCTATGACAAACTTAGTTGGTCTCTAAGGTGCTACTGGAAGGATTTTTTATTTTATTTTGACTGCGTCAGACCAACACGGCTACCTACCTGTAACTGCTACAAAAGGAAAGATTGTTTCTAGGGCACTGCTGCTTCTCTGGATTTGGTGCTGCCCGTGAGCTTGCTTCTGCACCCTTCTTTATCCTGCACCTTGCTAAATAAACAGATTATCAGAAGGAACATGTAAGTTGTCCATACTCTTTTCTACAAAGAAAATTGACCCCCCCCAAAAAAAGCATTCTGGAAGTGATGGAAATAAGTGGAAGCAAGGGGGGGATGCTTTGTTGGTTGATAAAGAATATGCCTTCCTATGTCCTCCACAATGAATTTCCGGGCTCAGCAGGTAAGCAAGGCTATATGTTGGGCAATGGATTCAAAAGAATCCCCAATTCCAAACTGAAGAGCGATTCTGGGCTTGTCCAAGTTGGTGCAGGAGCTGCCCAAGGTGCTTCAAACAGAGGATGGGATCCTTAAAGTAGCTCATCAGTGATTCAGACATTGAAAAACTGCAGCCACTGTTCTTGTCCATTAATGAGGGCTAATGTTCACGATCAAGTCACATCAAACCTCTTGACAGAATGGCTTTCCATAGTAGGACAACATGGCTGTTACAACATTATACATCTGGTAAGGGTCAAAATCGCTTGATGTCTTCCCTTTTTCCCCTATAGAAATAGCTCACTCTCAGCTGTGAATACAAGAGAAGGGTGAAGATAATACGTAGCATTTGAAGATAAAGCATACAGGTAAAAGACTGACTACCTGGTTTGTAATAAGTGGTTTTCCATTTAATCTGCTGGCATTGTTCCAAGGACATCTTTTCAAAGATGAAGCAAGGGCTGATGAAGTTTTGAAGAACTTGGGCTGTGTGCTTTCAATAACACATTTAATTAACAAGCCTGAACACAGTGAGGCACTTGAAATCATATTAAAACAATACTTGCATATTAAGTCAGCTTGTGAATGCAGTTTGTGGAGTGAACAGCTTGAAAATATCATCAAATTGCCATGTAATTAAAAAATAAGTTTTGATTTTCATTCAAGGTTTTCTTTTTCTCTTTGCAAATTTTCATCTTTGAGGGGGGGGGGCACTTTCCAGTGACATGAAAGAGCTAATTTGAAAACTATATTTTTAAAAAAATTACTTAGAATGCATCCTTAACAAAGCAGCAAAAAAAGTTTTGACCTATATGTGCTGAAGTATGACACCCATTACCTTTTTTTTTTGCTTGGAAAAACTCTATACTGCTATAATTATCCTGGCAGATGTGATGAGGATTTGGTTGTGTCATTTCTTAAAAAAACAAACAGCCCCAATGTGTGAAACAATATGCATAATGAGAGAGCCCTGGAGGGAGGAAACACGAACATCCTGCCACAAACTTCTCTAGAGCTCAGTTTGGAAGGTGGTGTGGGCTTTCATCTGCTAGGGAAATTGTGACAGGGACTGCCATGCCAGTCTTCGATCTGGGCAGCCCAGCGACCCAGCAATTTTTGACTTGCTGTCCTGACAGGGGCCACCAGTGCTGATGGACCCACCCTCCTCTTCATTCTCTGGAGTCCTAGCTTACTGAGCAGCGGTGGTAGGTATCTTGCTAGGCGCCATTATAAATTGCCCCAAATGCTCTGGATTGATGCTACATGAGGGCATTGTGAGTAACGGCAAACAGCTCACATCAGCCACCATGGATGATGGAGCTACTGTGTCGGTGGTGCTGGTAAGCCTGCTGGGGACAGGGCAGTGATGTCAGAGGCGGCCCGGGAGAGGGGTCCTTGCCAGAGGTAGTGGCAATCTGGATTTGTATTTTATTCCTCCTAAGATACTTGCTCGGCAGCTATAGACGTGTTGCTACTGCTCTGCATGCTTTTCTCCATCTGTGTGCGGGAAATAACCCAAAGCTACTTATCAATACTTATCAAAGGTCCGTATAGTTAAAGCTATGGTTTCCCCAGTAGTGATGTATGGAAGTGAGAGCTGGACCATAAAGAAGGCTGATCGCCGAAGAATTGATGCTTTTGAATTATGGTGCTGGAGGAGACTCTTGAGAGTCCCATGGACTGCAAGAAGATCAAATCTATCCATTCTGAAGGAAATCAGCCCTGAGTGCTCACTGGAAGGACAGATTGTGAAGCTGAGGCTCCAATACTTTGGCCACCTCATGAGAAGAAAAGACCCTGATGTTGGGAAAGATTGAAGGCACAAGGAGAAGGGGACGTCAGAGGACGAGATGGTTGGACAAGTGTTCTTGAAGCTAGCAACATGAGTGTGACCAAACTGCGGGAGGCAGTGGAAGACAGGTGTGCCTAGCGTGCTATGGTCCATGGGGTCACGAAGAGTCGGACACGACTAAACGACTAAACAACAACAACTTATCAATTGTGAGATGAAGACAGAGTAACTGCACAGGATTGCAGCCACCATGGCCTGTACAATAGCAAAAGAAATTGTTTGCTAAAGTTTATTTGTTTCTATCTACAAGGTTCCCATCCCTGTTTTGTAAGATGCATTGCACTGGCAGGAAATCTTGGAAATATTTATTTTGTAAAAACATTCTAGGATGTTCCAGAACACCTGTCGCAAAGACTATATAGAAATAGGTATTACCATTTCCTAATATTTTTTTATGCAGAGTTAGATGTTGTGCAGCATGGCACAGTTGGACAATGTGTATTCTTAATTTTTAAGAGAAGCAGGAAAATCTTGATGATGATGATGATTAAAATTTGTATGCCGCCCTATATCTGCAGGTCACAGGATAAAATCACAATAAAAAAACACAGAATACAGTACATGCATCTTGTTAGATCCCGTGTGTCATTCCATTTCATTAGACCTCTGGCAGTGGTGTAAAGAGATGATCCAAGACATTTTGTGTCTAAAGGTGAAAATCCAAAATATATAACCTGGTGGTAAAAATAAAAAACTAAATAACTGATAATTGCAGCCCTTTGATGGCTGCTCAGAATCTGAGGTGGCCTGTTTCACCGTATCTAGTGGTAGAACCAACTGTAGTTGTAGTTTTATTTCCTTAAGGAATATAGGAAAGACTCAATTTGGTTCTGTTTTGGGGTATTATTCACAATGGTCAAATAATATAATGAAGTCATCAACTGAACAGTACAATGACCACAGCGACTTTGCCTGTACCCCTGCCCAATTAGAGATCTAGTTGCTTAATTTGCTGTAATACACTTCTCTTTCCATTAAGTTATAAGGCTAATATTCATATGATATCACACACACACCTTTTGAATTAAATATAAAAACCATAAAAGAAGCCACCCTTGCTTTGCACTAAGCAGAACAGTCTTCCATCTCTCGTAATGATGTCACTTGAAACAAGCTACTGTAATTTGTGAGAAGTAAGGAAATATATTTATTTATTTCCAAAGAAATAATATGCCACATTGATCTCTTATTTCCCCTCTTGCTACTCCTAGCATGCAATAGCCTTTGGTTGTCATCTAGTTACATTTAACTAGCCCTATCCCATTGTGCAGGAGGTCAGTAACTGAACATGGTATGGAAAAACTGATTTGTTAATTAATTTAATCATCTCTTCTAATAAAAGCAGGATAAGACTGGCAGAGGAAGCTTGTTATCAATCCGTGGGCGCTGGTAGGCAGTAATTATAGGTAATGATGCTTTTGTCTCATGGCATTCTGAAGATCATCTTGAACTCCTCCTCACAGGCAGAGCAAACGGACTGCCATGGTGAATTCTCCTCCCTGGCCTTTCTTTCCCCTCTCTCTAAGGAGAGAAATTATAGCTTGTTAGGTGGAAGCAGCTCATTTGAAGCTTCAATTTTTTTGAGTGTTCTCTTATTGGAAGCACCAGGTGTGTTGTAGCCATTGCAACAGCTACTCTTGCCTCCCATCTCATGTTCAAACTTATATGGCATTCTGCAAGTCTTAGGTTTTCTTTTTTTGCTCAAGAGGCAGTGCTTGAAAAGATGGGAAGAGCGTCATAACATTAACTCTGTGAGAGTTAGGACAGACCGAGAAGAAGTGATCAGTCTTAGGTTTCCAGTGAGCTTCATGGCTGAGTGGGAATTTGAACCCAGGACTCCCAAACCCTAGCCCAACACTTTAGCCAGTACATCACACTGATTCTCAAAACTTTCTGTGTTCTTCTTTTGGGACCATTTCCTTTTGAATGTTTATACAATTTGTGACTCATCAAGTTGAACACAGAGCTTTCTAGTCCTCTGTGGCAGGCATCCCCAAACTTCGGCCCTCCAGATGTTTTGGACTACAATTCCCATCTTCCCCGACCACTGGTCCAGTTAGCTAGGGATCATGGGAGTTGTAGGCCAAAACATCTGGAGGGCTGCAGTTTGGGGATGCCTGCTCTATGGCAACCTAGCAGGGGTCGAATAAACCTCTCTGGGCTTTAAAGATAGTAGAATTGTTAAGCATCTGGCAGCTCACAATAAATGATAAGGTTACAGTCAGAGGTGCTGAAACAATGTAATCAGAGAGGTGAGATATTCCACAAAGACATTACACCCATAAGTGCAGGCAACAACATCACTTAAGTCTGAAAGATTGTGAAAGCACCCCAATTCATATTATCAGTTCCTATGAGCTGATCATTGGACAAACAAGGATTATGGACATCTCCGTTTCTACTGGGCCAATGAATGGAAACAACTGCTTCATGTAGCAGAATCCCAAGGAGTCACAATTTCCCTGCCTATGTCTATTTCTGTGTGCCCTTGAAAAGAACTTTGCTCCAAACCAGGATAGGGGTGTGTAAAGTGCACCATTTTTGCCCATTTCCAATATTATGAGTCTAAGGTTAGCCAAGGAAGTTCCTCTGGTGCCAACTTTGCTATCATTTAGGCTCCATTTAGCCTTCTAAGGTCTGTGGCAAGTGTACCTGGCTGCCCGCCCCTTTGCATGGGCCTGCTTGGTACCAAATTAAAAGTAACATTGTACAATAATTTGCATATGACACTGTGGAGAATCACCCAGCCTTCAAAAATAAAAACAAATAAGCATGAAAAATCAAAATGCCCCCAATGCTGGTTGGTCAGTAAGTTGACATCTACTGCTATGGCTCCTCTGATGTGGTTGCAGAATGAATCTGTCTAAAGAGGGAAGTGTGTGGCACAGAACAACCTAGCATTGACACTTCTTTTGACACAGTGCTCAGCGTTACGCTGCAAATGCACCAGTGACCACACTTCTCTGCTATGAAGATAAGCTGGTTGATAGCACATTCAATGTGCAAATAACCAGAGGCATACTGCGGGTCGTGTGGGATCGTGTAGGTCGGTAGAATATTCAGAGTGTTACTGATTCGCAGACAGCTAAAGCCTAATTTGACTACTCTTGTTTCCATGATACCATATTTGGACCAATAAGGTGTGTGTTATGGGGAAATAGAATGGCATTATGGGATCCTTTTAGCTCTCCATTTTAGATTACTGCCAGTCCAGCAGAGCTGCCCTTTGCTCCAGGAAAGGCAGCCAGAAATACTGTTCTCATGCATCATTAACCCAGCTTAGTTAGTGCTGTTGACCCTATAAATGGGGCGATGTGCCACTACCATCACTTCCAGGCATCAGAATTCTAGCCCAGTCCCTATATGGCTCGCCTGAGCCACACAAATCACTTTGTCTGAAAGGGATGGGGGCAAGAAAGGGTTCAGACAGGAGAGAGAGCAGCAGCCGGGGGCAGCTGGAAGGGGTAGGAGACAGGGTAATCAAAGTTGCTCTGGATTGTGTGAGTGCAGTGTTGTACCATGGATTGTAGTAGGGAGAAATTAATGGTTTTCAGTGGAAAGCCCACAAAAGTAGCTTATTTTAATAAACGAATAAAAAAAGCAGCACTGCCTAACTGCTTTTCAATTGAGGGTTTCAGCCGGCTTCATAAATGGCTGGAAACTTTGACTGACTCTTTGCCATTGAACATTTACTTGGACTCCTAGAGCACTCTGGACATGGGTAAGTTATACTAGTGCTTTTCTTCTAGAAAAAAAATCACTGAGTTATACACTTAACATGTTATAACAGGCAATCTGAAAGTTGCAAGTGAGCGTTGGATATGTTCTAGGATGTACTGTCAGTTAATGCGGGACAATAGTCAGCCCCAACAGGTCTGGAAATAGCCCTGCATAGAGTGAAAGTGTGCTCTAGGACATGACCCAGAATCCTTTGCTGTACATAGGAATCATGCTAGACAAGTTGATTTAGAAACTGCTCCGTGGAGGTAAGAAGTCTGGAAAAAACGGCTATAACTGGTGATAGTGTAATAAGCAAATAAACAAAATGACAGCTGAATAAATGAATGCCAAATGACAAGAGATTCTGGTCCTTGGCACGCATATGATGCAAATAAAGTAGAATATTTTAAAATTAATGATATCTAACCATGAGTGTGGATGTGTGAAAATGAATGTGGGGGGCCTCCCAAGTGAGCAGTGTATGCATCCCCCCTCCCTACAAACCAATATACTTTAAAGCTACTTTAATTCAAACCATTTGCAACAAATGGCCCCGCAGTGAAGTAGATATTTCCTTCCTAAGTGGCTTTCCCTTTCCACTTGGCTAATGTTTAGTTGTATATTCATAAGGAAGAGAAAAGATCTGAGGACCTGTGGCCCAAGCCTATTATGTGCCATTCCATCTGTTTGTGATGAGCCAGAAAGAGCTCCGCGTTAGGTCCTGCCTTATGGCAATCCCTGGTCTGCAGTTGCTATTTTCCCACACTTACTTAAGCTTCCCTGCACATGGACACACACAAAGCAGATGCCGGTGCCACAGCAGGCCTTCAAGGCTCCTCCTGAGTGTGACATATTTTTATATAGCCAGGTCCTTAGGACTTGCTGCCGGCAACACCAACCAAGCAAACACAAAAAAGCTGCTTACAGTTGACATCAGACAACCTGAAACTGGTTTATTGATTGTTCGAAGAAAACTAACATGTCAGACCATCGCTTATATACTGTTACCTTGTGACGAAGCCGAATGGATTTAGGAACTCTTTACCTATCGACCACCAACATCAATAATTTAATTTATAATTCATTATTATTATTAACTACATTTCACTACCACCCTTTACTCAAGGATCACAGGGTGGTTTACAATATAAAAACACAAAAATACATACCATAGTAACAAACAAAAACAACCCCCCCCAACAGTTTAAAGTGCCATAGAGTGTTTCATTAGCCTAAAGCCAAGTTATAGAGAAACGTTTTTGCTTGGCACCTAAATATATATATAAATGAATGTGCCAGGAAAGCCTTCCTGAGGAGAGTATTCCACAAATGGGAAGGCACTGCAGAAAGGCCTGTCCCATACCTGCCAAGTCTCCCACTGAAAAATGCGGGATCAGCAGCGGCGCGGCACCGGAAGTCGCTTCTACCCATGTCAGGACATGCGTAGAAGCAACTACCGGTGCCGGCGCTGCCCGATTTCCAGTGCCCAGGCATGGGCAGAGCGGCACCTGAAATGGAGCCTCCCTGGCAGGTAGGAAATCCGAGGGATTTCCGGGATTTTTTTTCTATTCGGGATAACAGTGGGAAACGGATTAAAATCTGGAAACCCGCGAAAAACGGGAGACTTGGCAGCTATGCCTGTTCTTGTGTTGCTGCCCTCCAGACCTGTTGCAGAGGAGGCACACAATGAAAACCCTCAGATGATGATCTCAGGGTCCGGGTTGATTCATATGGGCAGAGGCAGTCTTTGAGGTATTGTGGTTCTGAGCCATTTAAGGCTTCATAGCTCAAAACCAGTACTTTGAGTTGGACCCAGAAACTAATTGGCAGCCAGCGCAGTCAGGCTGGGATTGGTGTAGCATGCTCAAACAGTCTTGCCCTAGTGAGCAAGCTGGCCGCTCAATTCTGTATTGCTGAAGTTTCTGAACTGTCTTCAGAGGCAGCCCAATGTATAACTCATTGCAATAATCTACCCTAGATATTACCAGAGCATAGACGAAAGAAGTTAGTATTTTCCTGTCCACATAGGGACATGGCTGGGCCACCTGAGCCTCAAAGGACAGCAATGGACCCATAATTTAAATGAAGACTGTGATGATGCCTTGAAACACTGCTCCAGATGTTACATAGTTCTTTAGAAGACTGACAGTTATCATTATACATTTTCTTCAGTAGAAATAAAGCATAATGTGGACAAAAATAAATAGTAATCCTCTATTTTATTTTATCTTACTTATTTATTAGATTTGTATGCTGCCTTTCATCCATAGATCTCAGGGTGGTTCACTGCATAAAAAATACAAGAGAAAAACACAAAATACATAATAAAACCAGAACTAAAAACAAACAAACCAATAACCCCTGTTCTCCCACCCCTCCCGCATATTCAGTAATATTTGGCATGAAATTCCCTGTACATATACATTCAGATATATGAAATTTCAAAATGGTGGTTATGGGAAGCAACATCACCAGAGATGTAACAGGGTTGTAACTCAGCCAGGTGTGTGTGGAAAAAATTCACAAGCGGTGTGTATGTTCTTGCGGAGGGATAGTTCTTTTTTTAATGAACCAATTTTTGAGTCTTACCTGGGGAATCGGGGAGGTTTTCCTGTCACTGGTTACAACCTGCCTTCTCAACCAGTTTTTTTTTTGGGAGGCAACTAGAATTCTTTCCCAGCCAGATCTAAAATTCTCATTAGTTTTACTCTTCTGAAAACAGAAAGGATAGGAAGCCTTGTTCGTCCATTAGCAGAAAAGAACACCCTATAATCAGCAGGCAAAATCCAAAATATCACCTCCCCCCCCCAAAATGAGCTAGTTTCCAAGCAAACAGAACTATTCTTCAAATCAGTTAGTAGGCAAAAATGGAGGTGGAGGAGAGACAGAGACACCAGGGCGTGGCATTTAGCCAGACTCTTAAAACGGACTGTACTAGAAGATCTCAGCCTTAATTGGAGTAGGTTCTACTTGAGGACTAGATCTCAACTTGCATCTAAAGCTGTTGAGGAGAAGGCTTTGGTTACGGCTATGTTTGTTGCTGGTCAGAGAGAATATAGAAACAAACCCTTATTCCCATATATGGTTTGAATTTGGGGTGTGTTGAAGTTGTTTCTGAAATTTGCCACAATCCTCTTCTGTGCTGTGCTGGTTGTGGCTCAGCTTTAACTAACAAACTAACTAACTAATTAGGAGAATTTGTTATTATTTATTATAAGATTTCCTTTTGGGCTAAGTGACTGCAAACACTTTTCTGTACTGTAGCTTATATTTGCATGCAAATCCTTGATAAGGTTCTGAAATATTTGTAGCTTGTATTTAATTGTTGATCTATGTTGCACTGGAAAAATACAGGATACAGTAACAAAATTGTATAGTCATGTGCCTAAAAAGACAGACCTGAGAAAGACACCATCTGAGATGTCTTTTCCTTTTTGTGATAACAATACATTATCAAATATAAGGGCTTGTAAAGTTCTGGACCCGCTGTTTCCAGAATTTATGCAGCACCTGATGTTATTTCAATGTGAAATGAACATTCAACACCACACATCTATTCAGACTGAGTGCTATTGAATAAAGTTCATCAGAGTTAAAGAAGTGTGCATTTTCAGAAAGCTGGAGATAATTACGCACTCGCCAGCCTTCATTGACTTGCCTAACAATAAGGAACTTCACTGTAACAGAGTAATTAAAATTGTGGCCTGCTTTCAGCTTGTATTTTCCACGTTGCTAGGGTTTTAAATTATTTCATTATGTTCATTTCTTTGTATTGAGAATCTTTTAGGCTTATTGTTTTAGAAGCAAAAGGCATAAATATAGGTTTGTAGTTCTATTTTGAACCATCCAATACTTTATGTGTGGATGTTCTAAATCAAACCTGCTCGAACAGAGTACCAAAAGTGACTGCGGCTGCTGGTCACTGTGATGATACTCTTCCTCTGGGCTTCTTCTTCTTTTTCCTCATCTTCTTCTGATCCAAGGTACACCTGTGCACCAGAAAGGTCTCCAGTACAAGCTTCAGGAAACATACGTGGAAATCATTTATTAACTGGCCTTTGTCTGCAAGACACAAAGGAGGTCATGGGCTTTGCCCTGCCCATAGCTGTCAAGTTTTCCCTTTTCTCGCGAGGAAGCCTATTCAGCATAAGGGAATTTCCCTTAAAAAAATGGGAGAACTTGACAGCTATGGCCCTGCCCCTCATTGCTCTTTGTTCTGACTTACAGGTGCCTTTGGTTTAAATTGTGTTATATTTGATTTGGAGGATTATGCTTTCTTTTTAATATTTTATGTAGCATGGAGTCACAAGCCTGCACACAATTAATCACAGGCTCCTGGAAAGGAAGAGCAGGCTATACATTTAATTAAACAAACAAACAAACAAGTAAAACTAGCAAAATAAATGTTCAAGCACTCCAAGGGAGATCTGGCACAAAATGTTGCAGTTTGGAGGGTTCCTGTTCAGGATTCCACTCACTCCACTCAATTCCCTTCCTCACAGTTTTCCTTCACCCTGCCCTGCCCACCTGCAGTCAGGCAGTTAGCATTCTGTGGCCTCTGAAGAGACTCATCAGCTTGTTTTGGGAGGTTTCCCTCAAGAGATTTTTGTACTTCTGCAAATCTTGGGTTTCTATCAAGTCTGCTGGTACCGTGTGTGTGTGTGTGTGTGTGTGTGTGTGTGTGTGTGTGTGTGTGTGTACATATATATACACATACATACATACATACATACATACATACATACATACATACATACACTTTGCTGTTTTAGCTACATAGGACTGGCACTTAAGAGAATTGAGATTGCTCTTAGTATATATGACTTCAAGTCCAGCAACAAAATGTTGCAGTGTATTCCTGATAAGCATTTGTTACCTGACCCTGTGGCTGAAGTGGTGGTGGTGGGGGATAGCACTAACTGCAGTACTCTCTGCTCAAACTTTCATTGGGGAATACTCCCTGTTCAGTACTCCAGTTACTCCATTCTATCCTCCACCCATAGGAACCAAATCCTAGGGGCCAAGGTCCCTTTGCCCCCCCCTAAAATGTTTGTGGGGACTGGACCTCCACAAAGATGATGGGAATTGCCATTCAAATGGTGTGTGTGCCTTGCATCATGTGACTGATTATGCAGTGTGGGGTTTACCTGACCCTCCCCAATATTTTATTCATGTGGCGCTCCTGCCTCTACCTACTGTTTCTTTCTCCCCGAAGAGTAGGTCAGCATTTTGTTCTCGCTGACCATTCTCAGTTCTTTTGGGCTGGTTCTGTGCTGTTTTTCAATTTTTGCATGTGTGTGTGTGTATTTGTGTGTGCACACTCTGTCGCCCAATCCCAACTACATTATAATCTTGGATTTTTACATTGTTTTTTATGGGCAGCTCTTGCTTCTGTTTTGGAGACATTTATTTGGAAATGATATATTCACATAGTGGGAGGGTTGTCTGAATCAAATATTATTATTATTTTGGCATCTGTATGCCTCTTCTTTCATCTTCATTTTCCAGCCATTCCATTGTGACTGACAGGTATAGAGGAACTGATTTCACCAAGGTTCTACAATCTCAGTGGCTTGGGGCAGGACAGGGCAGTCTCGAGCACGTCGGGCGCCCTGGCGCTGAGGGGCGGAGATCGCTCCGGTGCCCCTGCCCTTGCAGGGTGCAGCATGGCTTCCGCGTGGCTTTGCCGCGCTGCGCCCCGCCTACCGGCCCATCACCCTGGCACCCCACACCACCGGGACTCTACCTAGAGCCGGCCCTGGGGCAGGATGTTGATGGAAATGATATGCTTGTCTCACATGATTCTCCTTGTTCTTTTGCCCATTCTGTCCTTGCTGTGCAATTGTTCTGGTGGACTTGAGAATGACATTCATCACTTACCCTTTCCAGTCACACTGACTTTCATTCCATTTTGAATACTCACCCTTTAAATTTATCATTTTCGTTTCTTATCAGTCACTAGTCCTTTCCATTGCATTTTCCTTTTATATCTTCTTGCTGTTTGGTTTGAGTCTGTTTTATTAGGGTGCAGTGGATTCTTCCCTCCTGCTTAGATGTAGTTTGGGTCTGAGACCTTTACATGTCTTTTAAAATTAACCAGAGCAATTTCAGTTTGCTTATTTTTCATTCAACCTTATTACTGAGTGCGGATGTGTGTGCTGAGTGATTTTTCTTTCTTTTCTCAACATCAGCCACATTATTAAGAACTGCCCACTATGGGCCTCTGATATGGACTGCTTTACAGACACACTTGCAACAAGCAGCAGCAGTGACTGCCTTTGTGTATCTACTGACCCCTCCCTCTGAGTTCTGATTAATCTTAGCCTACTATCACAATTGAAAAAGTAATAATTATTAATGCTGGCATGTGTGCCACTGCCCATTTCAGACAACAGTATCACTCTTTGACAGTAACTCTACAATCTCTGTCCATTAGCAAGTGCTTTCCCCCTCATTTCTAATTTATCTCCAGGTAGAACAATCATTAATTAATTAATTAATTAATTAGTGTGTGAATGTAATGGTCTTGTGTGGCAATTCTGTCTTCTCTGTCTGGTGGCAAGTCCCCCACCAACCTGCCACCATTTCACATCAGTCTCTGATTATCGTCATTATTAGCGAATAAGTATTACTATATTGCTGGTGTGTGTGTGTGTCACTGTCCATTTCAGATGGCAACAGTACTCTTATTCTGTCTTTTCTGCCCGTTGCTGAGGTTTTCCTTTATTTCTCATAGATCTCTGACATTATCATTATTCAGTAACAGCAGCAGCAAGAATTATACATTATGTCTTATCATGAGGGATGTACTATGTGGTGTTAAAAGCAAGCCGTGTGTTAGCCCTGGGGGTGTAGGGCAGGGATACTGCAATGGCACCAGCAGCACTGGCCACTTGAGTTCTTGGTAGCAAACTCAGGCACAGGACTAATATGCTGCTGCAGCAGCAGCAATGGCAGCTCCCGTCGCCCCATGGCTTGGAGGCTGCCACTGCCAGCACTTATAGTCAGAGCAAGCAGTCCACTCCCAATACCACCACTAGGAAGGATCTTTCTGTAGAGCAGGCATCCCCAAACCGCGGCCCTCCAGATGTTTTTGGCCTACAACTCCCATGATCCTTAGCTAAGAGGACCAGTGGTCAGGGATGATGCGAATTGTAGTCCAAAACATCTGGAGGGACGAAGTTTGGGGATGCCTGCTGTAGAGCATAAAGCAGCAAAGGGGACCACACTGCAATCTCTTAGTACTGTCCCTTTCAGGACCATTAAATTGCTTTCAAACAGCAGGGAAGAAGGTGAATCCCTTTTAGTTCACACCTTTTAGTTGGTCTGTGCATAAAAATAGTTGCCATTAGTTACAATTGTTTCAGAATTTTCAATTCATTCCATACCGTTTCCTAACTTTTACCATTATCTTGTGGTTGTTTTGGTTTTTTTGTTTGTTCAGGTTCCCCCCCCCCCAAATTTACAATTAGTTTAAATACAATGTTATGCTGTGTGGCTTTGAAACTGCCTATAAAATAGAGACCCCTTTCTTTACCCATCTGAAATTTGGCAGGCCTGATCCCTTGGCGGAGGGGAGGATAGTAGAAGGCTAGAAAATGTCATGTCAATTGGATAGAAAACATAGAAGTCACAGGCAACAGAAGTATATCTGGGTCCCCCACTAAAAACATTGGGAAAGGATAACAATAATGAATGAAATAATATTAAAATATAATGTGATTTTAACAAAAATCCTAATGAATAAGGTTCTAAGAAGTAAAAATAAAATGGAATAAGGAAAAAAAACACATTTTTTCTTGCACACCCTCTACTTTTCTACAATGTCTTCTTTAACATTCTGTGCACCCCTATGTTATAGATATACCTTATCTTTGGAATAATAACAGGATAGTTCTCTTGGCGAGCTCCCACCTGTTTCAATGGACCTGGATGGCTCATGCCTATACCAGGTTGGGAAATACAATCCTACCTACCTAGTTCCTATGAAATCTTTGCTTATTAGATATGAACGGTTACTCTTTTTAAAATGCCCTTACTTGGTTCAGATGTTTCAAGCATTTTGGCCTGGAGGAGCAGGTGGTACTGTTTATCGTCAAAAACCAATACTGAGATTATACACAACTTAGTCTTTCAAAAAATGCACAAAATCATGAGCCTGTATAGCTTTTCATGAAAGTGTAGAATTGCATATTGTAATTTTTTTATTTGCAAAAAAGAAAAAAAATGTATATACTGGCTGACCATATGAACATGTTCTCATTTCCTCCTCAGGCCTTTGAGCAATTTGCAGCCTTTTGTTAAGACATAAAAGCTCTCTGAGGCTCCTACTTGAGTGCAGAGTTTACCAGCTGCTATCCACTACTAGGCCTCATTAGAGGCCTGCTGTTCTGCTGAGAACCAAACCACATGCTACACCCTCCGTTGTCTGCCTATTAGCCTGTTGCTGCTCCTTAAATTACAAGGTACAATAGCTTGTTCTATTTCTCCGCAGAGAACAACTATTCTTACTCCCATTTCAAGAGGCTCTATATCATGATCTCTCTAACTAATTACGGTTCGTGGGCAGGCCACAGGTTGCTACAGAGAATTTGTCCCCATGGTTGATATAATTTCCTCTCCTTTTTCTTTCTTCCCTTAAAGGTTTGATGCTGGTGTATCTCATGGTCGCTGGTGTCTAATAAAAATAAATATAAAAGCATGGTGAAAATAAGAAAAGCAAACTCTGGTTTCAGATCAGGTATTAATGTGACTCTTCCTATACGCACCTGGGGGGGGGGTGAAATAAA
Organism: Zootoca vivipara; assembly: GCF_965207765.1. Lineage (NCBI taxonomy): Eukaryota > Metazoa > Chordata > Lepidosauria > Squamata > Lacertidae > Zootoca > Zootoca vivipara. The sequence goes on from NC_142586.1 coordinate 44,619,542, forward strand.
GTTTTAGGATTAATACATGATACATAAACAAGATAGGGTTGCCATGCATCCTCTTTTTCCAGGACACGTCCTCTTTTTCAGGGGTAAAATTTGAGAGAAATTGCATTTATTTGTCTTGAATGGCTATCATAGCGTCCTCTTTTTTGCACTTTAAAATACAGTATGGCAACTCTAAACAAGAGGAACAGTCTTTTGTCTTTTTCTTCATCATCTATACTATTAACTGCTTTATAAAATAACTGTTGTGGTCAGATGTGTACAAGTTACCATGGAGGAGTGTCCGTCCCTTCATGTCTAGATCATCATCATTGGAGGTCATAATTGTGGCATCCATTTTTGTTTTCATCTCCATTTTCCTGATAAAGTAGAATGTTTGCATCAACTGTCACAAAAATAAGATTGCTGAAGTGAATAATGTTTGTTTTCAGACCAGGGGGAGATAAAGCAACTCCATGTGTCACTGTGGTTCCAGACAGGGACAAAACTATGGTAGATTTAAAGTGTGAAAGAGTAGCTTCTATAGACCTGACCATTTGAAGATTTGATAGCTTCTTTCAGCACTAAGGCTAGTGACACAGAACAATAACTTGTGGTTGCTTTTTAAACTGTACTACTATTGTCTATTTTTAAAAACAGGTGGTTTAAAAACTTTTTAAATCTGCAAAGGTTACTGCAGTATTTTATTTATTTTGCTCTTTTCATTTTACAGTTGATTGGGAAACTGTGTGATTTGCTTCTCAGAAGTAGCTGGTTTCCTCCATAACTCCAGCATGGATGTGCAATTCATGCTTGTTATGATGGTGGGTTTTGTGTTTGTGATAAGACACCTGTCCACTAGGAACTAGGATGGAACAACTAAATTGTTTTAGATGGATCAACAAACAGCTGTCAGACAGTGTAATTTGGTTTTCTTGATTTGGAAAGGGATCCTATTCACTGGCTATGTTGCCTGTCCCCTGATAAGCTCAAGCACATTATATTGTACACAATAGCATGATGAATGCTTGTTGATTGGAATGACTTCGTGCAGTGACAAAGATACAGCCTCCCTCCATTGTCTGCCCTCCTTTTGCAAATCATAACGTTAAGAAAACTAACCCCAGGGAAGAAGAGACAAATGCTGGACAAGTAAGAATGTGGATGCACTAGCTTTATAGGAAGCTAGAATTTTCTAAGGGTGTTACTGTAGATAATAAGCTTTGAATCTATGCTAATTGTAATGCTTTGTTACCAATGCTGTACAATTTGCTTAAAACATACCTTCCCTTAGTATGTGCACTGAAAACGAACACTGTATGTACGTGCACTGACTCTATTAGTCATTATCTGCCATTGCTGTCAAAAATGTATTCCATGCATCTCTGGGAAGCAAGATGGGGGCCTATGTGGGGAGAAAACATTCATTTTTCAGCTGGTTTATGCACAAAGAAACTCCTTGTTGAACAACGGGTTGTCAACTTTTCCTTTTCAAGAAAAGAGCAGGAAGAATCTAGTTAGGTCTGTGATGTGGCTACATCATTCCTTATATTGGGTGGAAGAAGCAGAGCCGTGGGCAGGGCCTCTGAGAAGAATGTTATCGGGGGTACAAAGTTTCTTTGGGGCCCCTTCCCTTCTCCATGAGTCAATCTGTTTCTATCCACTACAGTTTTATGTCATGATCCTGTAACGTCAAAAAGGGCATGGAAGACAAGAGAGGGCTGGAGTGGAAGGTGACATAAACACACAGGTAAAAGATGCCACATATAACAAAACTGCATGGGCTTCATTCTTGTTTTTGCGGTCAAATTTAGTTCTATCTAGGAGGTATTTAATTTGCACATTCAACAAGATCTGACTATCTTCTTTCAGACATACCATGAAGAGAACAACCAATACAGTTTTGTAGTAATTCCCACTGCAAATATTAATCTCCTGATTCTTAGGAGAGTTTTTTTTTAGAAAAGATAATGTTACCAGATGTAGTCAATTCTTTATCTGTTCATGGTAATAGTGGCAGTGAGCTGCTTCGCTCTCCTCTGCTTGAAGGCAGGCTGCTGTCAGCACCAACACCCACTGCCCTTCACCAGCAGATAGCAGTCTCCTCAGGAGGTTCCCCTCCTTTGGCTTCTGAGCTCCCATTTTTGCCCCAAACAGGGGTATGATGTAGGCTACTCCCTGGGTCCTGGTAATGGGTCCAGCATTGCACCCCAAGTCCTGTTGTCTCGCACTGGCCAGAGTGAAAGGTGGTGATGGTGGTATGGTACTTCAGTACATTCAGACCAAAGACCCATCTAGTACTGTCTGACAGATTGTCCAAATGGAATCAAAATCGGGGCGTGCATTTCATATGATTAAATTTTCAGTATTATTTTTATATTCACATTTTAAATTAGCAAAATATTGTCTGCTAATAAAAGACAATATCTTGTTTGCCTTTTGGGCTACTGCTGCAGTTTGGTGAATGTTTTTGTTAAATGAAGCAACCATTCCTAGGTCTTTCTCTTGAGTGTTTACTGTTACACTCATCAATGTGTATGAGCAGTTCATATTGTTCCCTCCTTCCATTGTGCTTGAGCTTGCCTTTGTCTAAACTAAATCTAATCAGCCAATTTCACCTCATCTAGCCTACTCAACCAGCTTTATTAGTTCCTCCTGTAGATGTTTTCAATCGCCCAGAGTTTAATTTCTCCTGGTGATGATGGGATTTGTGAAGCTTTAAAGCTTGATCATTGAGCAAAAGGTGGCCCAGTGTTCTGGACTAGGAAATTGAGCTCTTAGTCTTTAATTTCCACTTTCTGTTTTGTTGTTCAGCTCATAATCTTAGTTTGGAAAAAACTGTGTATATTTGTGATTTTGATAAGACCCCAAAGGGAAATGCTTCCCACAATCAATTTCACTCCCCCAGCTTTCAGTTACAGTATTTTAAGGACTATAGCATGGTGTAGAATTTTAATAAAGTGTGCAGGCCTCAATCACTCACTCTTTTCTTGGGAACGTGCCTGCTGCTTAATCAGGCCAGGCTAACCCCCAGCGCTTTTTGCCTGCCCAGAAGAAGGGATGTGAAAGTTCATGTGTGTGTGTGTGTGTGTGTGTGTGAGAGAGAGAGAGAGAGAGAGAGAGAGAGAGAGAGAGCACAAGAAAGATTCAGATTCACTATAAGGCAATTCCAAAACTGACAATTCCAAAATTCCAAAATATAATAGAAATGTGGAAAGACTGCAGCTAATTAGCGCTTGGCTCATCTAAGATTTTCTAAGTTTCCTAGACATAGTAAATTGCCATGTAGCTCCACTTGGCAGGACACACACACACACACACACACACACACACACACAATTTTGCTTTATTCTCTGATGTGCAAGAAGCCATTCAACCAACCAGTAATTTGAAGTCGGGTAGCCAAAAAGTATTGTGCAATAGCAATTATAGTCTATTGACAATTTTTACATGATGGGTGCTGCATTGTTATTTAGTTTTGGATTCTGTGTTGTTTTCTCCCCCCCCCTTCCATTCATTCCATTTCCAATTATACACATGAGGTGGGTAGTCAGGGATGAGCACACTAGAGATGCTCCTCATTGTTATTCCAGCCACCTTTCAACAATGATAAGGAAGGTACGAAGGTGGCAGCCCCTTTATAAAATAATAATAATCAGGGTTTAAAAATATGCAGGGAGCCTTTCTAACTTCAGATCTTCACCCTACAGGAGTTGAAATATGATTGGAATGGACACTGGGGTGGGATGGTAGTTTGGCGGAGCTAGCATGCACATTTTCCTTGCCCCGTCACATGTTTGACTGGGAAGGCCACTCCACTTCTGGGTGGGGTGCCACCACGGACAGGCCACATGGCCTCCATACACAGCGGGGGCTGGCTTTTTATAATGAACCACTGCCCTGCTTTCAACAGCGCTAATTCTCTTAACCATCTTCCAACCCTGACTTCCCTCAGCTTGACATAAACAGTAGCACTTGGTATTTAATTGCAAATTCCTTTGCTCTGTTGCTCATCAGCTCTGCTGAGCTGCCTAATGCTGACTGACATTGCAAGATTAGCCAGTATGATCCACAAATTGGGCTATGCTGCCACAAAGGGTGGTGGTGGTGTAATTGTGTGTGGCCCCAGTATCCCCATTGTTTGTGAATGGCTTTGGAATCCTCAGATCTTCAGGAGGTGTGCTCAATGCCCCCTATGTGTATAGGACAGTATTTCAGGCCTTAAGCTTGCATTGCTGGTAACATCGGCACAGAATTTCAATATTTTAAGGGTTTTTGGGCAGGTGGATTTAAGTGGAAGACATCAGTCTGGGGAAGGGAAACATGGAATGTTCAGTGATCAAGGAGCAAATGTATCAGTACTGCATCTAACCAGCCAAAGCAGGGCCCAGTGTCAGGGGTCAGCATTATAGGGCAACTCCCAGGGTCTATGCCCCAGTAGAGGACCCACTGTCAACCCCTGGAATCTTCTGATTCTCCTCCTCCTTTTTGTTTCTGCCTGTTCCCTCCTCTCTGTGAATGCGAGAACAGGGAGAGGAGTGAGTTGACGGCACAGTAACCTCTGCACACCTTGTCCCCCCCCCCCCTGGGTACTTTAGAATGTGTTGGCCTCCGAGATAAAAGTCCAGGAACTGTAGTATCCTGAGAAGGACATGACAGCCTGTAATACTCTGTGCACATTGCCTATCCAAGTGCAGTCTTTCACACCTGACCAGGGCCAGATTTAGGTTTGATGAGGCCCTAAGCTACTGAAGGTAATGGGGCCCTTTATATGTCCAGCTGTCCTTTGCCAACAACAAATTGCCGCTGTTTTTTGTGTTGAATATATGCTATACGGTAATTTATGGACCTAATAGGTATCTAAAGCCATTTGCACATAACAAAATATGTATTTTATCAAAGTAATTGTTGAACTGAAATACAATTAAGAAGAAGTATATTAACAGTGAAATTTTTGGGGGCCCCCAAGAGAGTGGGGGCCTAAGCTATAGCTTCTTTAGCTTATATGTAAATCTGGCACTGCACCTGACCTAGAGCAACATTCCCATCAGCTTGTGAGTAGGCGTGAGTCTACGCACTTTGTGCTCATCCTACATGCTTGCATCAATTGTGAGGGCACAATTCCCAGGGGGACAAATGAAAATATGTAACCTTATATTTGTAAGGATATAGAAAATAAGAGACAGCTATCCCTGCAGGCAAGCAGGCAGGCAAAGATCAACCAACTAATCTCCCCCCCCCCCATAAAAGGCCAAAACTACATATGATCATGAGAGATCTATGTGTTTGTAGAGCTGTATGTAGAAATTGTGTGTAGAGCAGAGTTGGGGTAACCCAAGTGACCAAAGTAGCATGTGGAGTGTAGAATCCAACATCCTTCGACTTGCTTGCTTTTTTTTTAAAGTGCATTAATGCAGCCATCCCAAGTGGATGCTCACTTCCAATTTTGCTTCCCCAATGCTATCACATTGTTGTGAGCAACAAAAGTGGGATAAAACCAAACCAAACCCAGAAGATTTGTGGTATGAAAAGTTACGGAATTTCATCAGGAAGTTACAGGATATGTACTGGCAGGAAATGAAGCCATGCGACTGCCCTAAAACCTTTTGCATGCACAAACAGTATTGGAAGTGGGATATTGTATGAATGCCCCAATATCATCATGAGCACAAATAATCATGAATGCACACTGAAAAGGACATCTGGAGGGGCCCTAAGAGTGGCAGATGAGGGAAGGGAATAGCACCTCTCACTCACATGCTTTTTGGCCCTTTCAGTTGCACCCTCTTTGCATTATTCCTGAGTGATCTAATAAGAAATGAGATTACGATGAGGCAAAATTCTGGGGTCCAAGTTAGTGATGGTTTTGGTATTCACATCATAGTATGCATCACTTGATTAAATGCAGAAGCGGTGTCATGAAGCTCTGACTGGAAGACTCCATGGCGCTTCACACAAGCAAGGCCCTTACTTTGTTTTCTTCATTGGGGCAATTTCACAGTATCTCAATGAGCAGTTCTAAACCTGGAGGAAAATGTAAGAATTCAACTGTAGCCACATACAGTGGTACCTCGGGTTACAAACGCTTCAGGATACAAACGCCGCTAACCCAGAAATAGTACCTCAGGTTAAGAATTTTGCTTCAGGATGAGAACAGAAATTGTGCTCTGGCGGCGTGGCGGCAGCAGGAGGCCCCATTAGCTAAAGTGGTGCTTCAGGTTAAGAACACTTTCAGGTTAAGAACGGACCTCTGGAACAAATTAAGTTCTTAACCAGAGGTACCACTGTAGATTTATAATATTCTACTGCTATTCTGTTATATTGGATTTCTGCAGTATTGCAAATTTGGATTCTTTTATATTGCATTAAATATTTAGATGGTTGATTGTCTAACACATTCTACTACGTTATTTATAAGTCACCTTTTGTATTGCTACAAGAGTTTACCTTTTTAAAGTGTTGATGTGGGTCACTTGTTCCTTTATTTGTATTGTTATACTGAGCCAGACAATTGATTCATCTAGCCCAGGGGTGGCCAACTCCCAAGAGAGGGCGATCTACTCACAGAGTTAAAAACTGGCAGTGATCTACCCCCTTTTTGGGCTGCAGGGCGAAAATGTTGAGCTTTTTAAAGGGGAGCCATAGTTGTTGAGCTTTTTTGGGGGGAGCCAGTGATCTACTAGTGATCTACTACAGACGTCCAGTGATCTACCGGTAGATCATGATCTACCTGTTGGATGTGCCTGATGTAGCCCATTATATGCTACACTGGCTCTTCAAAATCTCATATAGAGGTCTTCCCTGAGATCTTGGGACCATTTGCATTTAAAGCATGTATTCTATCATTGAGCCATGGTCCATCCAAAACAGAGCTATCTCCATTTACTTGGGACGGGATGTTGTTGAGCCCAAGGAGGAACAAACTACTGTACCGGATTGGCTAACTTATAAGCAAAGTAACTCAACCAGTAATCAGCCCAGGTAGGCTACAGCTAGAGAAGGGTAGAGTTGATGAAAAGTTGACTCTTCCCAATAGCCTTTAGGTCCCAGAGAGAATTGTGGAGAACCTGTTCTTTCCCAGCTTGATGACTTGGGCATTATAAATTTGTCTTTGAGGGCTGTCTGTATGAAGATAAAAATATTTGGGGTTGTTATTTTATAGATGTTCTTACAAGATATTAAATTTTATGAAATATTGTAGTTGAAAAGTAACAATCTTGTAGCCAGTAGGAGGTGGCAATAAGGCCTTGCAAGGCAATTAACATCTAAGAAGAAAGGAGGCAAACTCTTAGGGATACATTAAAAGAACTGGTGTGGTGTGGTGATCTCTGAGGGTGTGGGCCCCCTGGAATTATGTCATTCTGCATTTGCAAAGGTGCATAGGGGCAGCAATCACCTTTATATTAATTGGTCTGAACACAGAGGTGGGATATAAATTGAATTTAATGTTAAATGTTCAGATAAGCACCAGCTTAGATAGAATGGAATGCTATCAACACAGAATAACTCTGTAAGAATAGTGTACACCTTCAAATGGGTTGTACAAGTTCTGCATAGCTGAGAATCGAATCAACAAAAAGGGTTGCTATACTTGCAAAGTGTTGGGTGAGCTTCTTTAAGAGTGCTCTTGGATGCTCAAGGAGGGTATCCTTGGGCAAAACATTTCAAACTCATATGCCTAAATTTAGGTACCCTTCATGGGATATGTTCACCCCATATTAGACAGGGAAAGCATTAATTAGCTCCCCAAGGGGTTTGCTGTAGGTTGCAGAGCAACTCTTTGACAGATCCATTAATAGAAATGAGCTCCTCTGACTCCATGTCCTGTGCTTTACATGTACAACCAGCAAAAGGAGTAATCTATTAGTACAACAGTTCATAATAAGTTGATCTTCTTTATTTAGTGCCTTTGGCAACAAGGACAGAGAGTTGCACTGGTAACAATGATTTTAAACCCATATGATGTACAAACCATAGTACAGACCAGCTAAACTCTGATTTGAGAAGCTGAAAATGAGGGCCTGGCCAAATTGCCACCATAAAGGGAGACTAAAAATTCAATTTATATTTAAGGTTTGCTAGTAACTTGTCAGAGTTGTTCAGTTGATCTTGCAATAGCACAGTGTTGTCATTTGCAGTGCTACATAATAAAGCTATATTGGAGGAAAATTGGAGTGTTATTTTTTCCCTCTGGGATTATTGCATACATACAACAAAATGGTCAGCAGTTCTATCCAGAACACAGGGATGAATGCATTCATGCCAGGGTAGAAAAATAAGCATGCCCTTAGGAATAAAATTACATGTGATCAGATGCAGGTGGTGGTTGTGATCATTATTAGAAAAGCAGAGTATTTGGTACAAAAACATTATTAAGATTGGGATATTCTGTACTGTATTGGAATAGCTGCTATACTTTCCTGCTCTATAGTATCGTATTCGTATGATGCCATGTATTATGCAGCTTAAGCCAATGTGACACAATTCATTGAGTGTATTCAACTACTAAAAGTAGACCTACTGAAATTAATGGGCCTAATGTAATCATGTTCATTAATTTGGGTAGGTCTACTATGAGTGAAACAGTAGAGAGCCAAATCTACAGGATACTAAAATATACTAAAGAAACTGGAAAAAACGGAAACTGAGGAAACAATTGTTACAATTCAGTAAACAACAAATAACTTGCCCTGACAATCTTACAGACTTTTATCATGCCATGTGTTGAAGTTTCATTTGATTACTCTAAGAGATCACGTCACATTTTCCCATGAGTGCTGGGTGGATTCATGCCACAGTCTGAACAACTTATGTATTCCATAAACATTTGCCATATGTTAAAGGAAAATGGATTGTGTTTGCCCTTTGCCGCTCTCACCTGGCATGTTAGTTTCCCAGCCGATGCTATTGACCATACTCTGTTATACCAAGAACCAATGTTCAGCTCAACACCGGTTTTTCAACAAAGAGGGCATCTTTAGGGTAATCATGAGAGATGGGATCCTAAGTCCAAGTAGTGCTAGTGCAGGGGACAATTCAATTGTTTTGTTGTATATCAAGCTTATTTAAGGTATTTTTGAATTTCATACTCTCCTTGATATGGAAAGCACAACTCAGCCCCATCCAAACACTGTTCATCATGTGTGTGAGAGAGATGCCCTGACCTCAGACCATTAGAATGCTTAAGGTCAACACCAGCACTTTGAATTAGACTCAGAAACAAACTGGCAACCAGGGCTGATAATAAATGTTATGTTCCCTCCAGCTAGCACCAGTTAAGAGTCTAGCCACAGCTTTCTAAATTAGATGCTGTTTCCAAATACTTTTCAAAGGCAGTGCCATGTAGAACACACAGCAGTAATCTACCGTATCCTTAAGTGCAACATGGCTGATGGAACTGAAGCTAAAGAGACCAGGTTCCCTGTGGGGTATCATTTCCAGAAGAACAACTCCTGGCTTCATTTTGGACATATCTCTCAATAAAGCTCTTCTTGGCGACCTGCCCTAACTTTTGCTGTGATTCCCCTCAATGTATAATCTAAACGTAGTGGCAGTGGAGGGCTCACCTTTCAAAAGCTTCAGTTTGCTCTCTGATGAAAAGAAAGCATATCTTTCTCAACAGTTTCCATTTGTTTTGGGGAAACAAAGCAGTCTAAAGAGGGCAAACTGTTTGTTGGTTAATCAGCTCCTGTTTCCCCCTCTTTCTTGGTGGCTTGCAACCATACCTAATTGTCTCTTGCCTTTTCTTTATTCTCTGTTGGGCTGTGTGTTGCTGCATCCTCAGTGCATTCTCCCTGCTCTGACCAGCTCACCTTCTAGTCCAACAGCCAGCACCTTGGTGCACTGAAGAGGATCTCCGTGGCCTTGTTTTGGCTCTCATCCAGCTGGCACTCAATGACCTGAATTCATTATTAAAGGGATAATGATGCGTGATGTGGGAAAACAAATATACCAAAAATAATGGACTTCCGTGTGGTAAATGCAGTCCTAAACCACAGTATTATTTTGACATCTTAATAAAATCATATAATTGATATTCTAAAAATTCCTCATTGCTTCATTTTTTTATTATTTATCAATAACTGCCAAGCTAAGTATGATGTGTTCAGGTCCTTTCCATAGTCTGATTTAATATCCCAGCCTCAATCATCTTGACCTTCTTTACAAGTACGAAAAACAGTTTCCTTCCTCCGTTCCAGTGTAGGCTTGAAATTGCTAGACCCTATAGTAATTACTTTAATGATGTTCTACCATTATAAGAGCATGCAATTATTAATCTAAAATAGGAAACTTTGGAGCAAACATAGTGACCTGGATGAAAATCTCATTAGTAGTCATTGGATAAATAAACCTTTCCTGTTTCTCCTGCAATGCGCTTTAACGTTAAAATCTCTGGAGCAGTGTTTTTCAAATATGAGAAAAAGTTGATAGGATGGCTTTGCTGACCGGTCAGGTGAAGTTGTGCATGTAGAAAGTACATGTACCATTGGTTAAGCACTATATTTACAGAAATAATAATAATACATTATAATGCACCATTACCAATCAATCAATATGCCTGTGAGCTGACACCATTGTCCATCATGGCCCCTCTCCGCTGAAGAGGATGCTGATTGTGGCAGCTGTCACTACCCGGCAGTGATGGCAAGCCAGAACAGGACTGGGTCTGGAAGAGGCTACTGAGTTGCAGCCATGCTGAGGGAGAGGAACTAATGATGGTTTGGGAAGGCATAAGAGACAGCTCAGAGATAAAGTGGAAAAAGGTAAGTAGTGAGAGTGGGAGCAAGAGTGGAGGTCTGGAGTCTGAAATGGCTGAAGAAACCAAGGAGGCAGTAAAAGGGTCAAGAGAGGAAACAGAGAATAGGGTGCCCAAATGAGAAGGAGGCAGAGGTCCTGCACCTTTTGCAGAAGCAGTAGTTCCAGCAGGTGTACTCTAGTCACCGTGATGGAAGAGGAAGTCAGCCGAGTGAAAGTAGGAACCTGAGAAGAAAGAGAGAAGGCAAAGTGAAGGCAATGAGTAAAGGAACAAAGAGACTGGAGAAGAGAGAGCTGTATCAGGATGAAAGTCCTACCAATACCTGGAAACTGTGGTCTCAGAGGAGGAGCATAGCAGATCTCTGCACCCCCAGCAGGAGCTGGCATATCCAGACATCTTCACTCAAGGACCAGAGATCTCAATACGAGTTGTCTTACTTCCTGGCTGGTTGGTTTGCAGATACCCATCATCAATCACAGGAACAGAGGAGATGGCAAGCCAGGCGGGAATTTCCAGGCTGCTGGTGAGGTGCCTGGCTAGCTGCACTCAGACCTTCTCAGAAGGTGTGGGAAATGCATACACATGCTTGCCCAGATCTAGGCCTGGCTGCAAGCCTGACTTCTGTATAAGATCTTAGTCTGAGCTGCTTCACTCTGAAGCAACAGAGCTCTAAGCTTTGCATTCCTGAACTGGAGGAATGGGCAGAGCCTGTGGCTTGGAGATCCATCTGCCTTGTCTATAGGGAGCATAGCTGCCAAGTTTTCCCTTTTCTCGCGAGGAAGCCTATTCAGCATAAGGGAAAATCCCTTAAAAAAGGGGATAACTTGACAGCTATGATAGGGAGGCAGAGGAGATCCAGAGAGCATAGCCCTTATCAATCCCCAGGAGCCCCATCTACATGCACTGCAAGACTTATGGAGGCAGGTGCAAGTCAAAGATACCCTCTGGCCATGCATTTCTATCCCAATGCAGATTTGCTTGTTAATACTGAGAACCCCATGTCAAAACCTCTCCAAGAAGAGAAATAATGGACGAATCTTATCATTTACTTTTTGGTAACATCTAGATACAAGGTGATCTTATGTCGTTATGATTATACTTTGTTGATTTTATTTCTTTTGTTGCAAATACAATGAATTTTTTTAATTTTAAAAAAAGAGTTTAGCCCAGAACATCTCAGCACAGTTGTGTGGAATTTAATTTAATTAAAGTCAGTCGCGATCTCATAAATTTTCTTAAAACTGGAATGTTTGCTGGTTCATTTCACCATTTTAAGACTATAATCCTATGCACACTCAGCTGGGAATGAGTCCAAGTGAACACAGCAGGGCTTACTGTTGAGTAGATATGTACAGTAAATGGGTGGTGGATCACACCCTAAACCAAATCTGTCTGAGAAAATATGTGACTTTTTGTTATGGCTAGCATGCCTATTTTGAAAAGGCTTGAAATGCAAAAATAAAAAATGGCACACAGGCCTTAAAAAGCGTAGTACATGGTCACATTGCATTGTAATACAAGGATATTTTCAGTCAGCAGCTTTTGGCATTCCTACATTAAAGATTTACTAGCTATTACTAAGAGAAAATATACCAGATCTTAAAAGAAATGGGCCACTATTACTTTGAAATGATCAAATATGCCATAATGCTCCTTTTGACTAAACAATATAAACTAATGTTTATATTATTTATATATATTTAAGGCTATATGCACACGCATACAAGCACACTCCACCCCCCCCATATCTCTCTCTCTCTCTCTCTCTCACACACACACACACACACACACACATGCATATAATGAGAACATTATTTTCCATGTGCTTATTTTCTTGGCACTTGCAGTTTGGTTCTATGTGCGATAGCTATAGCATTTGCATCTTCTATCTGCATAATGAGTCCAATATAAAATGACTGCAGCTCATGCAAAAGACAGGGTGGCATGTTTTCAGTTTTAATGGGGACACTCTGAAAACTTCCAATCTTTCTTGACATTTCTTATAGCAAAATAAATGTGGTTGAGGTTGGAGTGTCTATTATGAAAATAAGAGGAGAGCAAGTCAATTATATTTCAATGACTGAATAGCCAGGGGTCCTCATTAAAATGATCAGAAAGGCTGCAGTGTTGCTTTCCTGTATGTAGCCACTGATTAAGTTGTATAAGAATGACATGGCCCTTTTAGGAGGAAAACAGAGGAGGCCGGCTGGGTATCGAGCCAGCCAGCCAGAAATTGTTGACACTTACAAAAGTGAGATGTGCGCTCTGTCAAGAAAGGGAAGTTACTACTTATGGGGTCATGGACTCCCGATGAATTTAAAAATAGTTGTGGCTCTTTTTTCCATGGGAGACAGTCACAGAAAGCTTTGAATTTGCACTAGGTTGTAAGGAAAATGCCCGCGGTTTGGTGGTGCTATGGTATGTTTTCCTTTCCACTGGTTCCAATGACATATACATAGAGTAACACACACAGAGAGAAAATGCCTGTAATATACTGTATCATCTTTGCCTATTCGGACCTTTAAGCAATACTTTAGTCATCAGTTCATTACTATTCATTTCTAAAATGCAAATTCCTCCACTTATTATCAGTTGGTATGAAACAATTCTAGGAGGGGAAAAAAATCTCTGCAATTCTTTTCCCAGAAGAAACTGTATCCTGTAACTCAGAAAGGATGTTTTGTTCAACCCTCTCAAAAGTTGAAAAATCATATATCAACCTCCCATGTTGTCTAATATATTTTTTTTATTTGGCTAGTCATTGCTTATTCTTAAAATTCTTGCTCTTGCTTAGAATAGTTGTTGCTTTTTAAAGGGGGAAATATTTATTTATATATGGTACCTTACAGCAGTTGTATATAATAAAGCAAGCAGCATTTATATACATATATAAATTAAGCTATGTATATTTAGTAACAGATAATGCAGTATAGTTATAGTGGATTACTGTATTATGTTTTTATGCCATATATCAGAAGGCAGTGCATTCTTAGTACATGTTCTGTATCGCTTATAATGCCTTTCCAATGGAGTGCAAAACAACAGAGGAGGTGAAAAAACCACATTTTCTAGTATCACAAAGGAGCACATTAAGGTGCAGTTGTGTAGATGGTTGTGACGGCAGGGAAGGAAGCATTATTCCGAAATATCTAAAATTTGCCATTTTCTCCAGTTTTGTTGATGAATGAGAGTCATAAATCGAATATACAGTTTGCATGCAACCATTTTCACTTAAAATTTGAAACTCAGAAGCATTCAATTTATTCACATTTCTTAGTTGCTTTTAGTTTCAATTGAGTTCAATGGGACTGACTCTCGGGGAAGTGTGTCTAAGGTTGAATACAGTTGCATGCCAACAATAAAATCATGTCAAATATGAACTGCTACTGGTTTCCGGTCTTATCAGGAATACTAGGCTCTTTTGAAGTGTATTAGGGGTTCACCAGTTGAGGAACCTCTGAAAGATAGTGTACAACTGTCCACCGCTGTGATGAGCAGAGGTGGAGGAATTTTAGGTGTGTTCCAGGGGACATCCACAGTTCATAGTGAGAAGCAGTAGAGCCCAACACTGCTCTATATGTACTAACTTTGCACCTGACAACATGCTCCTCAGCGTGACCGAGTCAGTGGAGGACACTAGGCTTTCAAATTCCAGCAGCGCCCTCTGCAACGCCAAAATTCAGCAAACCCTCCCACCTCTCTCCTTATGTTGTTTGTTACTGTTATCTCTCGGCTTGGATCACAGTGCACACCTCTAAATCCGCCTCTGGTGGAGTTCTGTGGTAGAAATCATAAGGTGATAATGCAGAAGGTATGCATTTCCAGAAGATAAGAAAGTCTGAAAAGCAGTGTCATATTCCATTGTGTATCAGTACTGTCAGATACTAATGACAATGCATACTGCCTATCAAAAAATATATTTAACTGCAAAGTATCATATATTGAAATCAAGTATAATGAGGAGTCAGGCACAGTAAGAAAATATTCAGAAAATATTGAGCCCACTGTATGCTCCTGGAGAACATTCAACATCAACATTTGCAAATGAGAAATTTGAAAAGTGAATTTATTACAAACAGGACGGAGAGTTATACTAAAAAATAATAATAATAGAATGCTTACTGGTTTATTGGTTTTATAAATTTGGGATTGACATTCTATGATATATTCATGAACAGTATTTTTAACAGGAACAATGGGTGTGACAGCACAGAATACTGTTCTATTGTAAATGGAACAGATTCAACTTTTTCTTTCTTCCATAATTTAAATAGCCTTTGTGAGAGATATTGTTTTTGTTCCTTATACCATAAAATGAAGACTTCTGCCGAACTATAGAGCACATAGAACTGTTGGTCTAAATTTGTGTGCCAGATCAAAATGTATACCTTAAATGATTTTGGGATGTGTTATTGTGTTTTATATTTTTATTATTCATAATGCTATAGATCTGTAGTTCTCAGACTTCCTCCCACCATGAACCACTTTAAAATTGCTGAGGGTCTTGGGGGGACGACGACAATTAATGACTGTAATTCCACAGAATCCAGATTGTAATACATTAAAATACAATATAAGAAATAAAAGCAAATAAAAATACAATTGGAAATCAATATGAATATTCAGTGTGATCTTCAACCACACAGATACTCTGTGGATGACCTGAATGAATCTTGCAGATCATCCGTAGTCCATGGACCACAGTTTGGGAACCACTGTTTTTAAACATGTTGGGAACTTAAACAGGGCAATCATGAATGCAGCATATAAACACATATAATAAATAATATTGTAATAAATAATTGTAAAGACTTATCATTCAGAATGATGCTTCTGTTTAAATTTGATCAATTGGGAACTTGATCTTACAAATAAACTATATTTGCAATGTGCTTTGTTTTTGAAGCAAAATGCAGATGACAAAGAAATCTGGGATTGCTGACTTGATTTTTTTTTTTTAAAAAAGACATCCCCGAAGATGTACAATTCTGTTGGGTGGGGGGAATGCTCAAAATGAGCTTCAAATTTCATGCAGCTGTTTGCAGGTGACCCCAAAATGCAGGGAACTTGAAGTGCAAATGTAGATCAACTTTCCTGGATGGTCACCATTTCATCCGTAACAAAACACCTGGTGCAGGCACATTCAAAACTACACTTCTGGCATTCACACATCCACACTAACAGTGGGAAAGAGCTCAAAAAGGTTTTAAGTGACATGTGAAATCTGCTTGAGAGAGACAGTCCAACATGCAACACAAATTGAACTGATGTCCAGCTGAAAAAGTCAGCCGGACTGAAGGGAATTACTGAAATTTTATGTAACTTGTATATTATGATTATGATTATGATTATTATTCCTTACCTGTCCTTCACCATATTGTCACAGGGTACACCTTAAAGGTAAAGGTACCCCTGACCATTAGGTCCAGTTGCGGACAACTCTGTGGTTGCGGCGCTCATCTCGCTCTATAGGCTGAGGGAGCCGACATTTGTCTGCAGACAGCTTCCGGGTCATGTGGCCAGCATGACTAAGCCGCTTCTGGTGAACCAGACACACAGAAATGCCATTTACCTTCCCGCCAGAGCGGTACCTATTTATCTACTTGCACTTTGACGTGCTTTCGAACTGCTAGCATAGCTGCCAAGTTTTCCCTTTTCTCGCGAGGAAGCCTATTCAGCATAAGGGAAAATCCCTTTAAAAAAGGGATAACTTGGCAGCTATGACTGCTAGGTTGGCAGGAGCAGGGAAGAGCAATGGGAGCTCACCCTGTCATGGGGATTCGAACCGCCAACCTTATGATCGGCAAGCCCTAGGCTCTGTGGCTTAGACCACAGTGCCACCCATGTCCCTTACAACAATATAAAAAAGTGACATTACATATTGCATGTACTTCCAGTTCACGTGTCACTTCCATTATGCAACTACATATCTGCATTGAAAGTGTGGGTCTTAATTTACCCCAATGGATGAGAGGATCTTGGACAAACAGGATCTGAGAGGCAACTTTTAAGCTAAACTCTCTTCAGAAGTATCCACAGCACTTCCCATCTCCCCATTCTACAGTGAGACCAGAGCCTCAACAGGATCTGGTGGGTAAATCTGGGGCAGATTATCAGGGGGCACAAGAAGCAACAGAGGAAAGGGGCAAATGGGAATTGGCACAAATGGCAATCCTCCCTTCGGCCAGTAGGAGCATCATATGAGTAAAATGTTGCCTGGGCAATCTCGAGATCCAAGCCGATGAATTTTCTTTTTAAAGAGAATTTCGGAATCAGTTCTATGAATTAAGAAGGCTTAAAAATGCACAAGATGCTGGAAAGTTACTCTGCCTAAATGTAAACTACCCTCATTATCATAATTGTCAGGAAGAGAAACGTTCTTGTTGAGCCCCAACTCGAAAACCATGTCAGCAACAAACTCTGTTTTAGCCAACCTTTCAACTTGTGTATCATCAGAATAATTGGTCTTTTAGATGATTTGACTAACTGACAGCTAGGGCACTAATAATTATCTATGGCAGCATTTTAGATTTGTTTTTTGCTTTACATTAGAACACTACGTTAATGAATGTATGTATGTTAAACAACAACTGCATTTGAACGCTTAGATTATCATTTACACAACCCTTTGTGGAACTACAACCTCCCTCCCATGGGTATCCTGAAGAATCTCTTTAATTAAAGGGATAAAGAGACAGCAGCATGTCTTACTAGCTCTCTTTTATGCTTAAGCAGTTGATAATACAATATATTAATTTGGTCAATTTGTTAAAGTATCATTTCAACTTTCTGACAGCCTTTCAGTTTTACTCAGAAGGAGCCAGAATTCAAGAGAATGCTTGTTTAATAACGTACGCTTTGTGAGATCTTCATGCAAAAGGTATTCTAACCATCACCCACACTTTATCCACATTGTTACGATGACCTTCTCGAATGCTAGTTCTATTTTCATATACGAGAGATAGAACCACAGGCAGAGCATATGTTACAGGTCTATGGCAACAACCCTCTATAAAAGACCCCAAAAGGAATATCTGTGGGAGAACTGAGATGTGGGTGAGTTATATGCAAAAGGTGGCTGATAAAAATACTGTGTCTTCCTCCCTTGTCTTTTGAAAATATATTTATATTAATGCTTGAGAGTCTTTGCAGCATTTTAATAATTAAAATGACTTTTTAGAACCAATTAGAACCAAATCGCAATTTAGAACCAATTAATTTAAAGATTGTGGTGATAAACGCATACACATTTGTTTCAGATAAGCAGCTCTTTATAGAACCTTGGCTGTTTCATACAAACCCAGATGGGCGGAGTATGAATTATAAATAAACATGTTGCTATTATTATTATTATTATTAACTGCAGCTAAAATTATACCTATAATGATATTGAGTATCTGCTATGCATAATAAGATGTTACATGTCCAACTCTGAAGAGTATACCAAGAACAAACCTAAACTTCATGTGATTCTACCATAGTCTGTCTGCTTATGCATGGATTATTAGAAATGGAGAGTCAATTGCATATTCAAAATCCTTTTGTTACCTCCCAGTGTTTCTTCTAAGAGAGTCAGGATTTTGTCATATGCTCCTTGATATTACTGGTGTTTGTATTACATTTATTAGTTTAGTTTAATTAAAATTGAATTTTATGTTGTAAAAATATTATTATATTGCTACAATTTTTTTAAAAAATGCAGTTATATTCTGTAATTTACAATAATCAGTTGAATGTATGTAATTGTATTTTATGGACTTATAGGGAAAGAGAAAAGCCAAGTGGAATGGAATAAAATTGAATCCTGTATACAGTATTAATGTTTTTCTCCTAGTAAGCATTTTACGTGTATTTCTAGTCTTATTTTAAATTGAAGTATTACTATAATAAGGTAAAAGGTAAATATAATAAGCTTATACTGGCAGCTTTATAAGCCAAAACCGTATTGTCTTTTCTTCATTATTTGATTTGTATTATCAGTGGATGTTCTGATACTTTTTTTTTTAAAAAAAAAGGCACTTGAGTTTTCAAAGCGCAAACACACTTCTGAATTATTTCTTAATACTGAAATGATATTCCTTGAAGGATTTACTGAACATTGCAGTTGCTCAAACAGTGAATTATTTCCCATTGTTGTATTTGGGGTACAATTGTAGAATGGTGAGATATAAACTTTAGAATGAATACAATGCTAAATAAAGAATTATAATTGTTTTCTTGGGATTGTTAACGTTTCTGTTGATTCAGGTTGGGCACAGCTAAGGTGGTAAGTCTATTAAGATGACCAAAAAAAATTCTGGACACTAGTTTGAATAAAGAAATACACATTATCATCATCATAGTCTACTATTGTTCATGGCACCACAAACCCTTGCAAAACCTGTTTGACTGGAGAGCATAGGGGGTAAATATTTTGCTCTCTAAACTAACAAGTACCAATGTCTGTTTCTTCTTTAATATGTGTTTCTACACTAATTTCTGTGGGATCAGGATGTTGGTGGCCATATATCCTGTGCTTTTGATTTACCTCTTATACCTCTGGATCAGTCCCAGGGGTTTGCAGATTGTAATATTTCATGGGTAGGATTCAGTTGCATGCCAGCAAATTCAGGCTGCACAATTAATGTAGATTTGGTGCTCTTTGTACAACAAACCTATTTCTAGCCTCCTCGGCCACAGCGGATGTTTTATGGTGAGGAAAGTGATGGGAAATTGCATGGAAAGCGTGTAATAACATTTGCTTGATGCAGAATCATATAACCTCCTGACAAACAAATCAGAAGGAATGTTCAATAAACAGCGGGCATAATATAACCCGCCCCCAAACACTTTGCAAACAAATAAGGATGAATGCTCCATAAACAGGTTGTCTGGAAGCTGCCCTAGATCAGTGTCACAGAACCGGCCTTCTTGGGCAGGGAAAAGGAAGGCTGCTGAGCTTAGAGATATGTGAACAGAATGACAGCATTTCTTCCTATTGCTCCAGTCTAGCAAAAATAACCAGCATGTGAATCATTCCTCTGAAAATGGAGCCCATGTGCAAAATGATGTTGCACAGAGAACTCCTGCTTGTAAAGCAACTGACATCAATGGTTTGCATGCCACACATTACTTCTGTGCTGCGTGGGAATCCATTGGCCTCACTTTGGCCTATTTCCCCGTCCTTCTTTTTTCTTTTAAACGTATTATATGAAGCAGCACATCCCTTCCTGGCACATGGCAAAAAAGCAGGAGCATCTCCAAGGAGCTCAAGCTTCAGAAACAAAATGGCACAATTTAGAACAAGGGTGTTCTAAAAGGATTCAAGCTTCCAATTCATTCCCAGACATGCTGCATTCCATAAGACAGTTAACCCCAGCGTCGTTCATTGAAGAATATCTGAAATAGGTGTGTTTCCATCCTTCCTTTCCTCCTCCATGCGACTGAAATGAGAACAATAAGTATCTCAAAAGAAAACTTCAGCATGACCTGGATTTGATTACTTTTAAATGCACAGGGCATGATCCAGCCAAAGGTGGGATGCTAATACACACTCAACGTAATTTCTGAAAACTCCCATTAATTTCAGTGAGAGAAGTCAGCATATACATAAATCTCACCTAAATTATTTCTTACATTTAAATTGCACACTTAAATTCATTGGACTCAAAAGTGATTTACTTTGTCTGAATTGTAGTCATTCAAGTTCTTAATTTTATTTTAAGCTAATTTTTATATTTTTTTAAAACAGCAACAACAATAACAGCATATGATTTATAAAGGAGGAGAAAAAAGTAGCAGAATTGCTGACTGCCTTATTTTCATTATATTCAACCAGGATTAGGCCTACTTTAGATGGCCCAGACTTGGAAGCAGCTTCCTGTCTTCCTATATACAGTGGTACCTCTGGTTAAGAATTTAATTTGTTCCGGAGGTCCATTATTAACCTGAAACTGTTCTTAACCTGAGGTACCACTTTAGCTAATAGGGCTTCCCACTGCTGCTGCGCCGCTGCCACACAATTTCTGTTCTCATCCTGAAGTAAAGTTCTTAGCGGAGTCTGTAACCTGAAGCGTTTGTAACCCGAAGTGTTTGTAACCCGAGGTACCACTGTACGTAAAATCATACAGTCGTCCTTGCACAACCCTCCTTGGAGGATTTGTAGTGCTGCATCACAATTGTGGGTTTGCATGAAGTCAGAATGCAGCCCCTACTGGAAGATTGTTGTGCCTCATCACAGTCCTGTATTTGCATGAAGGCAGGAGAGGGAGCAAAGCAGAAGGCAGGCTGCACAACAACAGGGGGAAATGGTGGTTTAAAACAGTAGCAGAGGTTTGAATAAAGCAGAGATGGGGAGACGGAGAGGAAAATGACAGAAAGCCCACTGGAGTCTGCTGTTGTTTATAACATCCATTTTCCTCTGTGGCCCTCCATCCCTGCTTTATTCAAACCTCTGCTTTTGTTTAAAACAACCATTTTCCTCTCAGCTTTCTCCATCCCTGCTTTACTCTGCTGCTGTTTTAAACTACTGTACCACTTTCCCCATGTCAGTGTTCCTCCCTTTTCACTCCCTTTTCACTCCTTTTCAATGCCTGCTGGTATTGCGCAACCTGCCTACAACAATAGCCATACCAGAACAGCTGCCAGAGAATGAGCTGGGTAGCTGGAATCAATTGCCTCTTCCCCCACTCATGCTGCTTGGTTTTACAATCTATCAGTATCCTCTCCAGGCTTTGACAGCATTTTCTCTGTCAGCATCTCCTGTGCTAGTTCCCAGGTATTTCATAGCGGCAGTGAAAACAATGGTTACAGAGACAGCAGCAACAGGAAGATCTTACTAGAGGCCTATGTAAAGGTAAAGGTACCCCTGACCATTAGGTCCAGTTGCAGATGACTCTGGGCTTGCGGTGCTCATCTCGCTTTACTGGCCGAGGGAGCTGGCATTTGTCCGCAGACAGTTTCCGGGTGAGAGCCAGTGTGGTGTAGTGGTTAAGAGCGGTAGACTCATAATCTGGGGAACCAGGTTCGCGTCTTTGCTTCTCCACATGCAGCTGCTGGGTGACCTTGGGCTAGTCACACTTCTCTGAAGTCTCTCAGCCCCACTCACCTCACAGAGTGTTTGTTGTGGGGGAGGAAGGGAAAGGAGATTGCTAGCCACTTTGAGACTCTTTAGGGTAGTGATAAAGTGGGATATCAAATCCAAACTTCTTCTCCTCCTCCTCCTCCTCCTCCTCCTCCTCCTCCTCCTCCTCCTCCTCCTCCTCCTCCTCCTCCTCCTCCTCCTCCTCCTCTTCTTCTTCTTCTTCTTCTTCTTCTTCTTCTTCTTCTTCTTCTTCTTCTTCCGGGTCATGTGGCCATCATGACTAAGCCGCTTCTGGCAAACTAGAGCAGCACACGGAAACGCTGTTTACCTTCCCACCAGAGTGGTACCTATTTATCTACTTGCACTTTGACGTGCTTTCGTACTGCTAGGTTTGCAAGAGCAGGGACCGAACAACAGGAGCTCACCCCGTCGTGGGGATTCAAACTGTCGACCTTCTTATCGGCAAGCCCTAGGCTCTGTGGTTTAGACCACAGCACCACCCACGTCCAACTAAGGCCTACCAACCTCCATATTTACCTCTAGTTCTGATAGCAGCAGTAGCAGCATCACCTGGAAATTCCCTTCTGGCTTTTCTTTCCTTGGCACTTTCTGGAACATTGCTGTGGCAGAAACTCAGGTAGTAGGGATTTTTGGAAATGTAATTTCCCCAGGGTTCCTGAATCTTTTCGCAGGCTTGCTAGAATCTAGTATGCCATCCTAACAGGGAGGGAAGCAGACCTCCAACATCTCCCTGTTGGTGATGCTTCCACCAAGTCAGGTATAAGAAAAGGTGAGAAGAATAAATTATTTTTCAGCTTGGATTATAATCTGAGCAATAATGCTTGTCTCAGATGGTTCAAAACAAGCATTATGACTCAGATTCCAATCACAAAACTATTAACTCTAGTGACAAAGCTACTTGGTTTGCCCTTGTTACATTAGGACAAGTTACATGGACATAAATCTTTGATCTCTAAGGAATTTATTTCCAAGTAAACAAATTTAGTGTCATAAAAGCATATAAAGCATATAAAGGCAAATTTGCATATTCTTACGAACAAACAAACAAACAAACAAACACCTTATTTTCCCCCAAAGAAAGATTATGTGATTTTACAAAATGCTTTTAATTAAATAAATATATCAATATTTCAATTTTACATATGGACTATTTGCATCAAACGTCATGTTGACAAATTCAATTGCGCGTAATTGTCAAAATTGCTGGTCATTAATTTACTTTCAGTTTCCGTGTGTGAAAATCTGAACCTGCAAAAAGTGTCATTATCAATTACAGTCCATTTCAAGTGACCTAATTAGCTATAGTAGTGATGCGTGACCAACCAACAACATGCGGAAAAGGAAATGCGGACACATGCTGTGGGTGTTATTGGAGATGATGCGAATACCAGTATCTGCTTTATCATTTGCTTCTGATTAAAAGCTATTACATGTAGAGATTTAACCACTTTGACAGAAATTTGGGACAGATGAAAAAAATATTCAATGAAATCCCACCACCCCAAGATGAATAAAAGTGTTTTGTTTTGTTTTGTTTTGTACATGAGGACCGGATGGAGAAAACAGGCCACTTGCTCTTATCTAAAGATGCAGGACTTTTGCTGTGTGTCCTCCAATTATTTTGCCTGAGACTGATTGAAATAAATGGGGATTCATACCAAAAACCCTCGTTAGAGATTGTGCTCATCATGAACTGTTAAGTATGACTCACCACCGGATCGTATCAGGCTTGTGCTTGTGTAAAGCCCAACACAGTAGCACATGGCAATTTTGTCCCTATTGTAAATGACAATGACAAAAATGGTTGTCTTTTCTTGACTAACCACAGTTTTCATAGAGCTGATATTTCAGAGCCTGAGCCGTGGATGCTGCAAAAGGTTTCCCTCCCACTTCTGGAGAACTAATTATAACATCAAGTGGGATGGTGCTCACACAATAGACTGAATGAAAAAACCTAATCTAATAATTATTTAAAAGAGTGGGTGTTAGCTTCTGGTCAGTTCCAGTGGTGGTGGGAGCTGGGGGGGGGGGAAGAGAGAGCTTCAAAGTAACAATAAATATCTGGCCATTTTATTCCCCCTTTTCATAGTTCACAGCATTACAAAAATCCAGTAGATTTAGCCTGCTTTTCATTCACACCTGCCACTTACGCATGCACTGCAAAGCCTTTGGTACAGTTGTTGTGGTCAACAAAAGACAACAAATAGCTTTTTAAAAAGCTGTAGATGAAATACTGTTACAATAGACATAGGTAATCAGAGGTAATCACCTTTAACTGGAAATCTGTAGCCACAAAATGAACAGGAACACATGCAAGCTTTGAAGTCCATTTTTATGCAAAGATCAGATAGCCCTGCCAAATTTCTCTTTCACAGTTTTGAAGTGCAAATATACACCAATGAGTGCCAAAATGGTTTACTAGGTTCTAGTCTGTTCCTGCCTAGATATTTTTTTTATATAAAAAAATCAATTGCTTTCAGTCTTGGACACTAATTTATTTATCTGCTAATGTTTTTCACTTTATACTTAAAAAACAACAACAGGAGATTTGTACATAGAAATATGCAGGCTGCATGCTTACTAGAGAACATGCAAAGTTATTGGGATTTTAAAAAATGGAGTAACCATGTGTAGACCATTTTGCAGCTATTATGATGGTGGACCAATTGGGCACCATTTTAAATAAAAATTACATTGGGCTTAGCATGATGTCTCAGACCCTCCAAGTGTCCTTATTTTCCAGGGAGATTCCTGGATGTACAGAAGTCGTCCTGGTTTCTGATTTGATGCCAGAATGTACCACTTTTCCCCAGGACATCCCTATTTTCATTGGAGAAATGTTGGAGAGTATGGAGTTGTGTGACCCCTGAGCCAAGGAGATAAGCAACTAACTATACAACCTTTAGAAGAAATCTGAATGCAGCCCTGTATAGAGAAGTTTGTTAAAAAAAAGCTTAATGTTTTATTATGTTTTTATATATGTTAGAAGCCACTTAGAGTAGCTGGGGCAACCCAGTCAGATGGGCAGAGTATAAATATGATGATAATGAGGAGGAGGAGGAGGAGAAGGAGGAGGAGGAGGAGGAGGAGGAAGAGGATGGAATGGATGTCCCTATTTTCATCGGAGAAATGTTGTAGGGTAAGATGTCTTAGATTTAAAGCTGAATGATGACTTAAGATTTAAGTTGCTTTTATTTAAATGTTGGTAGCATCCAAATCCTAACATGTTAGCTGCAATTCACAAGGCTGTCAATGCATAAGTTCCTATTGGAAAGCTCTACAAGAACTCTAGAAGCTTTTTTTCCCCTGCAATATGCAAAGTGATAAATATAATGTTCATGGCTCACTGTGTGAATAGTGTTTATGCACCCTAAGGTTAGATTTGGCTATGGTATAGCATACTTTTACCATTCCTTCTTATCTTATTTATTTATTTATTTATTGTACTTGAAGGTATAATGGAAGCTGTATGGCTGGGCACTGAATTTCTTCATGCATCTTCGTAATTTGGAGGAATCATGTGTACATTCCATTGCAAGGAGTTTGAGGCCCCCTCCTGCTTTACCAGTCCCTCTAAGGCAACCAAAGGAAACGACTGCAGTTCCAGCCTGCAGGGTCTGTAGCAGCTACAGCCTGAAGGACCTTTAGCTTCAGCTATCTCTGTTCGCCTCTGTCAGCTCCACAGCAATTGGAGCTCTGGCACTGAGTATAAAGGCTATTGAAAGAAGGGGACAAGGAAGAGGTTTTCCTTTGCTACCCTCTGCTGTGTACTGTGGCATTTACCTGGGTTCCAGCCCAGTTGTCAGTTACCAGCTGCCTTACAGCCACTTGCCTGAGGCAGCACCTGGGCACTTCTACAGAAAACGTGGAAAGCACCAAGCACAAGTACCAAATCAGTACTAGCAAGGCATCTCATAAACTTGAGGAGAAAATGAGTACTGAGCACTGTGTAGTTCGAGGGTATGAAAACCTGCCAGGACCGGTACCTGCTTGTGTTTAATTTCCGTCAGACTGAATCCTTGTCAGCTCACAGGCCTCAGCTCAACCAGGCAAATGTATAATCTGGAATTTATTTGAAACCTTTCTGGCCTAACATGAGTCAACATGAAATGTTGCTACTAACGAGTCTCAAAAGGGATTCCATTATTCCCATTCCACAATTTTAGAAGATAACAACAGAAATCTGCAGAGATATGAAGTCTTAGATAATAATATAATATAAATAGAAAGCTGGACTAGATAAAACCAGCTGAACACTAGTCTGTCCTCAAGACCTAACAGGAAAGTAATAACAGGCTTCTGAATATGTCTCAATGTCTTTTGGCAGATATGCCTTCCACAATTCTGCACTACTGAAGAACCATTAGAACTGATTGGTCATTTAATCCATTTTTGAAGCAGCATCTCCAAGGGGTATGTGTACACGCACACGCGCGCACACACACACACACACACACCTATAGCCAATAAGATAGAAAATTGTCAATCTGGCATTGGGATTTATGTTAAGTTTCCATATTTCGTTTGAATGCAGCAAATATTTTGAAAGTTCATTAAAAGCAATTGCCGTAGGTTTCATTCTTCCAGACTACCAGGATATCTGATTTTATTGTATTAATTCCATAGTTTGTCCTCACTGGTAGGGCATAAAAATGCAACAGGACACAATGCTTGTGGGGGAAAACATATCTGTGTTTTTCACAGAGCTTGAAATAACAATGCTTGGAAACCTAATCTCTCAATCTCAGTGTTTTAGTAACAGGCTATCTGAACCAGGCAAATCAGATTAACTTACATTTGCTTACTTCATGACTTTTCATTAAGATGGCTTTGCTCTTACTTGTATCTGAATTCTCATTGACAGTCAAAATGACTTCTTAAAAGCTGAGGAAAAGATAAATGGACATGATCCAGCCAAAGTTACACACTTATGAGCTCTACTGAATTTCCCTACTAAAATTAATCAGAGCTCACAGTGCTTAACTGTGCAAAACATACACAAATTCCTCACACTGCAACTCAACAGGGGTTAAAATTGATTAGCTTTGCATGGATTCTGACAATATTTGTTTTGCAGACAACAAAATAGAAGCTGTGCATTTAGGATGCCCAGATGCAAGACAGTTCCTTCACTTTTAATGATTGTGCAGCAGAGAGTATTCCAACGGGTGTAGTTTGACATGCAAGAATTTTCCTTCTACCTATTAGAGGCACAAGAGCCCTTCCCTCGTTTGCATCTGGTCACTTTACATCTACACGACTCTCACATCAGCTGCAATCAGGTTGGCCAGTGGTGTTCTTAAAATGATTAGAAACATGAACCTGAGTTTTGGACTGACTGTTGATATCCTGACCTATAAACCAACGAAAAATGCAGAAAAGACAGAAATGTTTGTTGATAACACCACTCTTTTTGTCGTCCATTTGGGTTGCTGCTTGGGTCTCTGCATGGTTTCTTGGCTGCTCCAAACCAATGCAATGGTGTTAGGATTGGAAAAGGAACTGTGTGCAGCTGGCTCATATTAGCAGAGAATGTCCAGTCACCGTTAAAAGGTTGGTGTGCAGGAGTGTCAGACCCAGGTCCCCTTGGGGAGAAGGTGGTGGAGAGGAACAGCAGTGTCAGAGGAGGAACACTGAAGAGGCAAAGAAACCAGGGTGATTTGGAGGGTGAGAAGAGAAGATGATGGAGGTGGGGGAGAAAAGGGTGAGCTACGAAGGAAATTTTACTGCCACAGTGAAGCAGAGGCAGATTTAGGGGAGCATGACTGGTTCGGTCACTCTGGGGCCAAGCCTCAGGGACACTTCAGGGGACGCCACAACTATGATTTAGAATGGAGTATAATCAGTGGGGTCCGGTGGGGTGGTGCTGCTGAAATTTGGCATCGCTTTGAGAGCTCAAGGTCCACCACTGAGTGAAGAGAAGAAAAAGAGAAACAGAATGGAAGGGTCTTGGGTTGTTAGCCCCAGTGGTGAGCCAAAAAGCGAGAGAGGGTTGAGAAGGCAATGAGAATAGGAAATTGTACAAGAGAAGAGATTGTATAAGAGAAGAGTTTGGAGGAAAATTATACAAGACAAGTGGCAAGTGGGGTGCTGCATGATTTTGTCCTGGGTCCATTGTTATTCAACATCTTCCTAAATGACTTGGATGGTGGTACTGAGGGATTGCTCATCAAATTTCAAGATGACACCAAACTGGGAGGGGTAGCCAGTGCTACTGAAGACAAAATCGGGATTCAAAATGACTTTAACAGATTAGAGAACTGGACCAGAATTTCATTTCTAATCTCTCTCTCTCCCTCTCCCTCTCCCTCTCCCTCTCCCTCTCCCTCTCCCTCTCCCTCTCTGTGTGAAATGGATGTTATCCAACTTACCAATTCTGCTAGTGCAAATATTTTTAGTTGAACAATGGAACTTTCCCACCCTCTTATCTCATACACTCCCTAAATCTGTTCCAGGGGTTCTCCCAATGCTCTGAAGTAGATTCATGGGGCATTCAGGGCACATACAAAGAGGGCAGAGGGCAGGGAAGTTCAATTTTCCAGTTAAAAGTCCTTGCGTTAGCAGAGCTGCTTAATTGAATACTACCCATTAACTCTCAACTCACCAATAATACTGTTAACATTCTACCCCCTTGCCCACAGCTATGTCCAATGCTAGGGCTGGCACTATCTGGGAAGAACCTCTCCCATTGCTGCAAAGATTGGTGCACAGGGTAACATAAGCAAAATTTGTACACAGTTTTCACCCTCCTCTTTGCAATCACACTAAGTAGGCAAGTCCCTAGTCAAATCTATGACTAGATATCCACAGGATGCTTGTCAATTCCTGAGCACGGATGAATTCACTGAATGCAACAATATTTTGAAATAGTTGCTGACTTCCAATTTATTGCCAAGAAGTATGAAACAACGAAGAATTATTGCATCAGCCTCTGGAGAATTCTTTGCAAAGAATCTTCATTTATTAATAAATATGACCCCATTGCTGACAAGTGAATTGTGTAGCAGAAAGGAGTTGTTGTCAGTTACTGGAAAGAAGGAAAAGGAGAAAAGGCATGGGAGGAAAAAATGACATTTGCTTCTTTTGAGTTATGCTGGCAAAGAAGATGCAAGAGGAGAAGCTTGTCAAAACACAGAAGTTATGAAGAGTGGTGTGTGTAAAATACATTTTCCACCCCCAGGGCCAGGTTTGATGAGGCCCTAAGCTACTGAAGGTAATGGGGCCCTTTATATGTCCAGCTGTCCTTTATCAACAACAAATTGTCGCTGTTTTTTGTGTTGAATACAGTCATACCTCAGTTTAAGTACGCCTTGGTTTGAGTATTTTCAGTTTAAGTACTGTACTCAGCGGACCCATCTGGAACGTATTAATCCACTTTCCATTACTTTCAATGGGAAAGTTCGCTTCAGGTTAAGTACGCTTCAGGTTTAGTACAGACTTCCGGAACCAATTACACTCATACCTCGGGTTAAGTACACTTCAGGTTGAGTACTCCGCGGACCCGTCTGGAATAGATAAATCCACTTTCCATTACTTTCAATGGGAAAGTTCGCTTCAGCTTAAGTACACTTCAGGTTAAGTACAGACTTCCGGAACCAATTGTGTTTGTAAGCCGAGGTACCACTGTATATGCTATATGTGGAAATGAGCAAACCAGTGATATTTTAGGGAGCAGGCTAGCAGGTGGGGCCCATTACTTACATAATACTGTTGGTGTATGTAGATTTTGTTTTATTTCTTTTTTATCTTATATTTTGGAAATGTACATCAAGTTTTTTTCCTTTAAATTTTTTTGGGGCCTCAAGAGAGTGGAGCCCTAAGCTATAGCTCAGGCATAGGCAAACTCAGCCCTCCAGATATTTTGGGACTACAACTCCTATCATCCCTAGCTAACAGGACCAGTGGTCAGGGATGATGGGAGTTGTAGTCCCAAAAACATCTGGAGGGCAGAGTTTGCCTATGCCTGCTATAGCTTGTTTAGCTTATATGTAAATCCGGCACTGTTCGCCCCACTGTAAATGCAACAAAGGAGGCAGATTGGCCATGGAAGGTAATTTAGAAGTTAGAAACCACAGTGTCTACTGGACTAATAGATGGACTATGTGTACACCATTCCCCTGAAAGTCTTCTGAGCACAAATCCAAGGCAGCAGATGACTGTACACACACACACACACACACACACACACACACACACACAGAGAGAGAGAGAGAGAGAGAGAGAGAGAGAGAGAGAGAGAGAGAGAGTTTGCACATGTAGCTGAGCAAATGAAAATGATTCCCACCATGATTTGTCACAAATTTGTGTCTTGATCCTATGGATGCTGTGTTAAGCTTAGATGAATGGAAAAGGGTGCCTTGCTGGCTGACTGAGGAGAGAGGAGCTGAATTGCTTCTCTCTTGGAGGCAGCACCACTGCCACCTGCCAGCTTTGCTCATTGACTTTGTGGGTACCTGGCCCCCAGAATTATAGTATTGTGGGTGCCCAAGCACCCACAGCCCCCTGGAGTTGCCTCCTATGCTGAACACCAAGTTGTTACAAAGCAGAAAACCAATTAAAGCCGGATTAGACACACACACACACACACACACACACACACACACACACACAGATCAGAACAGGCTGAACAGTGCAGAATAGGTGACAAATGTTACTCCAAAGACCAATTAGAAGTACCCAGAAATTCCTACTCAGACCCTGAAGTTAACTGACTAATCCTACTCTGTTTGTAGTCTGAGTTGCTTCAGAGATTAAGAAAGATGCCATTGAGGGTGGCACTCCCTTTTGAAAGGTAGCAGTTACCTTCTGCCTATCAAATTTATGGGAAAGGAAACAATGTGGCATAAATTTTAATATCAGGTCAATAGATGTTCCAAAGTGCTAACATGTTAGCATTGTAACATGTCTTCTGTCTATTACTTGCTAGACTTCCTGTGGAACATTCTAGAAGGGCTTTAAGCTTCCTGGAACACACCTCCTGATTCTGCACTCCCTGTTTACCTGTTTGCTTGGCATTGAAGCCTTTTTATACTCATTGATTACATTCAGAGAGCAGGCCACATTGCCTCTGACAAAGTGCTAATTTTTATACTTACTGAACAATATCTTAGAGAGGCTGCAACTCCTTGTTGCAAATGCACTCATTACATTTAAGGACTTAAGTAGATAAAACGCTGCCGCGAAGACTTTTACATGCCACACATCAAATAGAGAAATGAGCCATCAGGAATTGAGCACCAAGATGAAAGCAGGCTGTCCTCTTAACTGAGACCAGAGTGCCCTGCAGTAAGCATTTTCATAAAAAACACCAGGGGAAATTCTGTCCAAAAAGCACAGGCAAGTGCACCCTTAATATTTTCAACCTTTCCTTGGTTATGCAGCACATTATTTCATATGGGAGACAACTGCTTAGCTTGACCACTGCAGTCTCTTATGACTATAGCTGGATTATGTGAAAAACATACAAATAAAATGCAAAGCAACAAATGATGCTAGAACAAAGCATTGCTATTGCTAGGTAAAATCCTTTTAATGATACATCGTTTTTATTCAGTTAAGGCTTCAATCCTATGCCTACTTACTTGCCTCTAA
Source organism: Zootoca vivipara (assembly GCF_965207765.1). Lineage (NCBI taxonomy): Eukaryota > Metazoa > Chordata > Lepidosauria > Squamata > Lacertidae > Zootoca > Zootoca vivipara. Next base: position 44,650,948 of record NC_142586.1, read on the forward strand.
GACTTAATTTCTGAATAAACATGCATAGGATCTCAGACCACAAGGTTTTGGCTACCTTCTTCAGCTAGATGGAAAACTGGAGAACATGCAAATACTTTTAATTTTTTTAATGTGGTAGGAGGTGAGGCACCTATGGCTTCTCTTGCCTGTCTCTGCCTTGCCCTGCAAGTAACCAGGGGAAACAACAGGGCCAAGGAGGCTATAGGACAATAGGAAGCTATCTTATACTGAGTGACACCATTGCTCCATCTAGCTCAGTCTTGTCTGCACTGCCTGACATTATCTCTACAGTGCTTTGGGCAGGAGTCCCTTCCCTAGGTGGGCGTGATAATTCAGCTGCACATTACAAATTGAGGGAGGTGTGGATACCTTGAACAGGCACCACCAATCTTGCCCTTGATTGGCTCAACCAGGCATCTGGCTAAGACTGCTCTTTGCGATCCACTCTAAAAAAAAAAAAGTGTTTGGTGTGTTGGATATTCATGCTAGTTCAGAAACTCAATGCCAGAAGCTTGGCTGCTGCAAGCGCAATACAAAATGGATCATTCAGCCATCTGACCTACTTGGAAACCATTTTTAAAACTAGCCAATATCGCCATCTGCTGCTGGCCTTCAGACCCAACGTTTCAACAGTTTCACTCTAGCAGTTTAAATCTAGCATGCTTTCAGGTGCTCCTTGATGCTCCAGAATTTAGAGGCTGCAAGAGAAGAAGAGTGGCTGGTCCACTCCATGAGAGCCTTTCTTTCTTTGCTACATGTTTTAACTATTTTATGGGAGGGAGGAACTATTGCTTTTGTTATAAGAATTTTAAGGTCATATATATATATAATAATTGTTCATAAAACATGTACATGAATGTACAGAAACATGTCTGAAGCAGCACAGGAAGACAGGCCTGACTGACACCATTTTGACTCTCTCTCTCTGACCAGGTGTTCCTCTGCAAGGAAGAAGGGGGGTGGGGGGAACCTTCTCATTGTCCTAGGAATTAAAGTGATAATCCCTGGCATCCTGATACCTGGGTGCCAGACAAAAGGGTGTGATTAACTTGGCTGGGAAACAGGGAAATGTAAATATCTCTCTCTTTTGTTGATTAGGTTTTGGGGGCAGGGGGCAGGGTCCAGGATGCTCAGATTACTGCCACCAGACCTCCCCTTTCATGATGTACCTATGATGAATCTAGGGAGGGGGGTCTTGGGCTACACCCCTTCTGTGACATATGGATGATGCTTCTGGGGGGTGGGCTGAAACCAATTTCAAATTTCTTTTTAAGGGCAGGACACCTTTGTTTGGGGTTCCTTCCTTGTTCTCCTGCGTGAGAGGAAGGACCCTGTTGCAACAGCGAAAATAAAGGCTTTGCTTCTCAAACTTCTCTGGTTGGCCTCTGTTATATTCTCCAACCGATGGAGAACCCAATAAGGGAATAAGGGCAGATTTTTGCCTATATCACTTTGTATGCAGAAGGTCTCAGGTTCAAACCAGCAAAGAAAGCTTCTTGGCAGTTAGAAAATGCTTTTCTTTTGGGCTGTTGATGTGCCATGAAATCCTACCAGAGATATATGCTGGAGCTCAGAGTGGGCTAGTAAAACATTTTGGTTGGCAAGCAACCTTTGTGGACTTATAAGGCTGAGCTGTATCCCTGCTTTTGCATGATGAAGTTAGTTTATGTGCATCATGGGGCGTGTGGAGTGGGGAAACCATTCAGTTTCTGAGCAGCTTGTGACTCCAGATGGTTTGTAAAGCCTGACAACAGTCAGTTTCACCCTGTAGTGCATCTTGCTGATACTGTCTCAACCTAACAGCTGCACAAGAACATAGTGGCAGAAGGCAAAATGCTACATATTTATAAACAAAATAAATAAATAAAGTATTTCCTATGCTCTGGGGCATGAAGAAGCCTCTTTCCAAAGGTCTAAGGCAGCAGTCCTAAATTCAGGGATAGGAACTGAAACACAACAGGGATTGTGAATAATGTAACATTTGTGCATACCATCCCTTCAGGGTATTTGCTTTATGCTAGTCTAGTTTGTTCTAGCTTTTGTTATATGTTACAGAGAAGCAGGTCTTTCCCTTTCCTGTGTAGTGTATGCAACATTTATTTAGTGTATAAATGTTAACTTGGGTCATCTGGGTTGGTCACCACATGTGAGAGCATTGTGAGGATGTAATCACAGTTGTTTAAAATCTACTACATACTTTTGGAAGTTGTTTGTTTGCTGTGTTTTGGAAACCTCTTGAGATAGTGTAACCAAATGCTGCATGAGGGTTCAAAGGGAAGATTTTATTCTATGTTGGACACCACTTTGAGTCAAGGTGATGGCTGACTGTACTTTCCAAAACTGTACAAATTTGAACCAGTGATTTCAAATCACTGCTAGTGATAATATTGCTATGTGACACCCACAATCTCTGCCAAGTGATTCGATAGGAAGATTCCAGGGGAGGTTCCAGGCACTTACCCAGGGCTGTGTTTTCTTCTGGATAATTAGGAACAGCGGAGGCTGTAGTGTTTTTAAATATATACGGTTTTATTTACACATATAAACACCTGCGCCTAGATGGAGAGGGTTTGTGTATTCACATCACAAGTGAGTTCAACTGGTTGCTCTCCAAAGAGCAGCCAGTTTGGATCTACAAACAGACGTGGTCTTGTGGTGTAGGTCCAGCTCCAAGGGCCTTCTGGTGGTTCCCTCACTGCGAGAAGCGAAGTTACAAGGAACCAGGCAGAGGGCCTTCTCGGTTGTGGCGCCCGCCTTGTGGAATGCCTTCCTACCAGGTGTCAAGGAAATAAACAACTATCTGACTTTTAGAAGACATCTGAAGGCAGCCCTGTTTAGGGAAGTTTTTAATGTTTGAAGTTTTACAACATTATTATTATTATTATTCTGTTGGGAGTCGCCCAGAGTGGCTGGGGAAACCCAGCCAGATGGGCGGGGTATCAATAATAATAATAATAATAATAATAATAATAATAATAATAATAATAATTAGACTGCATTTAGACACCAGGAGAGGATGTATTATTTAGTTATTCCCTTCCTTGCTCATGTGAGTGAAATCAGCAGAGTACCATCCTTTGCAGCTTTAAACTTGGAAGCTAAGTCAAGATTGATTCAGCCTTCTAGAAACGATAATTCAGAATGCTTTAAGGCAGAACTCCATGCTGGTCGAATTCAGCATGGAGGAGAATGGGGGCAAAAGTAGGTTGTGGACCCCTACTTTCTTCCCTACCAGCCCCAAAGGACACCAGCCACTAGTAACTGTGGGAGACACCGATTTCCTTAGGACCAGAGAAAGGCACGCATGTAGCTTCTGACTCCTACAGGCCCTGGTGCAGAGGGAACTGGCTCAGTGAATTCCTGCCTGTTATAGAGGAGGGAGAAAGGTTGTTTTCTGCTGCTCCAGAGAAGCGGACACGGAGCAATGGATTCAAACTACAAGAAAGAAGATTCCACCTAAACATTAGGAAGAACTTCCTGACAGTAAGAGCTGTTCGGCAGTGGAATTTGCTACCAAGGAGTGTGGTGGAGTCTCCTTCTTTGGAGGTCTTTAAGCAGCGGCTTGACAGGCATATGTCAAGAATGCTGTGATGGTGTTTCCTGCTCGGCAGGGGGTTGGACTGGATGGCTCTTGTGGTCTCTTCCAACTCTATGATTCTATGATTGTCAGTGGTTCCCTGATCACCACCGTCAGACTCAGAGGAAGGAACCTGGTAACTTGATAGCACTGTAGCCTCTGAGCCAGTCATTGCTGGACCCCAGAGCACGGCAATACTTTTGCACTGTCAAAGAAATACCAGTGTGATGAGCAATAAGTAAGCCAATTGGGGCACATGGTGTGGGGAAGTAGTGAACCATATATAAGAGGAATCCAGTCCTCACTTGGGGATCTTTCCTATCATATTAAAAATGTATTGATCTATTGATATCAATATATATTTATATTCAAGTGGCTTACAAACCCTTAAAGGCCTACCCTGAGTACACCACTGCCACTGAGAATCAAATCCACACCATTATTTGTGCAACTTTAGAATTGTTTCTGTTTCTTGGTCACATTAGATTGCTAAGAGAGTGCAACAGGAAGTCGAGACTTGGCTTACAATACAATACAGTACTTCTGCTGCAACAATAGATTTAACCAGCAGATGGAGTATTTCACTCATGGTTGGTGCAAAGTGATATAAGCTGGCGACACTCCCCCCCCTTTTTTTAGTTGAGTGAACAATGAAATTCAGTGACACCTGAGGTGCAGAAGATCATTCATGCCTCTGTAATTGTTGACAAACTACAATAAAAGTGGAAATCTTCTGGCAGAGTCATTTGAGAGAACCGTATTTTCCATTCAGGTACAGATAACAAAATTTGGATGGTTCAGTCCATTTTTAGCTCCTGGAGCTTCAAAGATTATTTTATCCCAGGAAACTAAAAAAAGCGATAGTTTACCTTAGTGAGTTCATATGGAATGAACAATCTTTGTGATTTTGCACACTGCTGAATTTACCTTTGGCATGCTGCAAATCAGCTTGTTCAATCTGGGACTGGTAGTGGATGCCAAATCTCATCATGCATCTCAAATTGGGACAACTGGTGTGTGGTGTGGGGGCGACAACACGTAAATTGGTGGCTATTAATTCGCATGCTTAGCCTATTCTGGAACATTTGCTCCACTTAGGATCAAGTTCCCCTTCAGAAGTTGAGACCTTAGTTGAGCTCCTTTTTCCTGTTACCAGGAGGAAAGCACCATAATCCAGAACTGAAGAACATCTTCCAGCCATTATTCCATTGAAAGTTAATGTTTTTTTGTTGGTAGCAGTGGTAGCAGTAGTAATAATAATAATAATAATAATAATACAATATTTAACAAGATAATGCATCAACAATATCAGACACTGATGGGTTAGGTCTTCTATTTCAGACCAAATCATCATCTTACAAATCTAGAACACTGAATTAAAGGGTATGGAAATGCAAGACCAACTAAAGAAAGAGTTAAGAAAAGGTAAGTTGGGAGAGGGGAGGGAGGGATAAAATTTGAGTGCATACTGCATGTAAATGTCAGAAAGTGTTGTGGCTGACTGAAAAAAGGAATGTAGCTATGAAACTTAAAAAACAAACAAACCACCAAACACCAGGTTGGAAGACAACTATAGGTGCCAGTAGTAATATAGCCACATGCAGCTGACCATTATGACCTAACCTAATAAAATAAACCAAGATTGTAGAGATTATTTATTCATTCATTTTATGGACAGAATGTGCAGTGTGTGGAGCTATCATGCTGTTAGCTCCTGTTGCTTGGTCCCTGCTCCTGCCAACCTAACAGTTCAAAAGCACGTCAAAGTACAAGTAGATAAATAGGTGCTGCTCCGGCAGAAAGGTGAACGGCATTTCTGTGCGCTGCTCTGGTTTGCCAGAAGCGGTTTAGTCATGCTGGCCACATGACCCGGAAGCTGTCTGCGGACAAACACCGGCTCCCTCGGCCTATAGAGCAAGATGAGTACCCCAACCCCAGAGTCACCCGCGACTGGACCTAATGGTCAGGGGTACCTTTACCTTTACCTTTAAGAATTAGTCTGTCATGCTTACTAAAAACTCTTTAACGTTGGTGGTGGTTGTGGACTGTAAAATTGTGGCAGGTTGGGTGGGAGAGACATTGCAAAATTATAAATATCGAGGAATCCCTGCAGTTGAAGGTAAGAAACAAAGCAATCCTCTCCATTGTTCCAGGACTGCTTGGCACGTTTCGTATTATTCCAGAGAAACTGGAGGAAATGGAATAGTGATTAAGCATAAAGAACACCCTCCTTTTTGCATTCTAAAGCAGCTTGTGCTTGTCACCCAATAAATGTCCTCATTTATCACCTGAAAAGGGGATGGTAATTAAAAACATGACAGATGGGAAACCTCATTAGGGACCACTTAGTCCTAATTGAGGGAGGTTTGTGTAAATTGCATATTCAGTCCTTTCACACTGCATCTAACAATTAGCACTGGCTTGATTCCTCTGATCAAAATGAAATTCCGGGGTGGGGTGGGGGAATCTCTGCAGGTGCATCCTGAATTACATGTTTGTGGGTCCTGCTATCAATAAAACGAGCAGGTCAAATTTGTTTGGGAAACTAATTACAAAAACAATGACAAACACTTTGAATTTCCAATCAATTGAAGAGGTGAGGACCCTCTATTTTCCCCTCAAAGATACAGCAGTCCGTTTCAAACTGGACACAGAAGCATAGGTAGAGAGAGTGACCTCACCTGCAGTATCCTACCACTTTAAACAGCCATGGCTTCCCCCAAAGAATCCTGGGAACTGTAGTTTGTTAAGATAGCTGAGCATTGTTAGGAGACCCCCATTACGCGCAAAGAGCTACAATTGCCGGAGTTCCTTCGGAGGAGAGGCCAATTGTTAAATCATTCTGGAAAAAGTAGCTCTGTGCAAGTTTAGCATTCATCTTTACATTATTTGCAGGTGGATATTTCCCTGGAAGAAAATAACCTGGAAATTAGCCAGAAACTTGCACTTTATTCCACCATAGTTCCAGAAGCGGCGTTCATGTGATCTGAAAAGGAAACTAGTGAAAAGAGAATAAATTGCCATGGGAACACAGCCATAGGTAAATGTGGACAGTGAGTCCAGTCCACATATAAACTTTGGAGTGCATAACAATCACCATTGAGGGTATTGGGCTCATTACAAATCTGGGTTGAGGGAAGAGAGCTCTGTTGGTAGCAATATTCTCTTTCAACAGGTTTGTACTGGGAAAAGGTGATGCCTTATGGGGACAAATTTTCCTTTTCTGGACCCCCTAAAAATTCACAACATACCTGGTGCCTAGGCACCAAGTGTAACGGGTTAACACTATTGGTGATGTTTTTTTGTTTTTTTGTTTTACCTGACCTGTCAAGGGTTAACCCACACTCTATTAGGGGAGGAATGCTCGTGTTTAAAAGCGAGGAGCCGTTTGTCAGTTAGTAGAGGGTTTTGGGGAGTGGGAGCGTGTGTGGTTAATAAAAAAAGAAGGAGGTCTTATAGTTAGGATAGGTTCAGGTAAAGGTTGGAAAAGATATATACACTGAATGTTTGACAAAGGTGAAATAACAAAAACCAAGCTTGTACACATGAAACCATAAAGTATCTGTTATGACTAGAAGCAAATAAATATTCATCATTTAAGTGCCAAGTAAAGAGTCGTCTGTATTATTTCCCAGCAAGGTATCAACACTTATTTAGGTGGAGACACTGCAAAGGACAAAACTTCCTACAAGAGAAGAATGGATAGTTTGTGTCTTTGTGTCTCACTGAGGGGGCTGAATAGGAGGACAAACCTAAAGTGTCACAGTGCTGCCTCAGTGGAGAGGTAATCCTTTGCAGTGGGGGAAGTTCAAGGAGAGTGAACCCCTTTACTGCGGACAAAAGGGAAAGTCTCATAAATAGTCCCAAAAGGTGCAAATGATACCTGGCCGCGTGTGCTGGAAGAAAAACCTCATTACTATCAAGCCCACGGGGTAGAAGGGTTTACAGCAAGGCGAAAGGGAGAGAGGGAGGTTAGTTTTACCTCAGGATTCCCTAGTAGCTCTTTAAGTAATGTAGAGGTTGAAGTTAAAAAGACGAAAGAAAAGGATTTCGTCGCACCAACTTTATGAAATACTGAAGTGGGTCAGTAGACACATGCACAAAACATATGCATCCTTTCAAACCATATTTAAATCTATCCTACAATTTTCAGTCATTCACTCTAGCCATAAAAGTATTTTGCATTAGCATTTACAGCCTTTCCGGTCTTCTATGATGCCCCAAGCATGCTTTTGGAGTCTATTAAACTGAACATTTCAGAATGAATTAATAAAGGCACATGTGGAGTACAGGCAAGAGAGCTTTTCTTGGAGATGATCTTATTCATCCTCTAATCTTGGATTCACTTTGCGATGCTTTCAGAAACCCCTGATAAAAGTGGCAAGAAAGGAATGCCTTCAATGAAGTTCTGAAGTTTTATTGCGCTGTAGAAAACCCTGTATAAAGTGTATCTCTGCTGCTAACATAATAGCAGATGTTTGACATACAGTATTAAAGAACTGATCTTTTCCATATTTGAAGAATTATTTACTACTGAAGTCTTATCAGCCTTATGGCTGAGTACTGATTTATGTTATCTCTATAGTGCTCCACACATTAAGAATGGCTGTTTGCCTTTGTAGCCTCTTTGGCAATTAGAAGTCAGTGTGGCTAAATACAGAAGTAGAAACGTTTCTCAAAAATACATTTGGATTGCAGGGGGCTGGAATAGATGACCCTTTGGGTCCCTTCCAACTATACAGTTCTAGGATTCAGAGATACCGTCACATAGGTCTGGATGGAACTTCAGCCAGATATTTTATCCTAAATCTATTTCCCACTAAAGGGGGGGGGGAGAAAGGAAACAGCCTTTATATGTTTGTATATATGCATATGGTTTCACATGCATGTACCACACCTATCTACACACAATATAAAATGGAAGCACATTTTTCCCTGTCAAATAATTCTGGGAACTCTGAATAGGGTCAACTATGGTGCCCATAATTCTTTTGGGGGCTGAATGCCGAATCTCCTTGTCAACCCCCCCCCCCCGGCAATCCATCACTGTGGCCACAAGTGGCTGGGCTGTGGATGTGACGCATACTCTGTTGTTCCACGGAGCCTTGACTGAGTGGCAAAGGATTCTCCCATCTCATCATGCCACTTTTCCTGTCCACTGATAGATCATGATTTTCTACCCAGCTAGCCAATCAGAAGTGAATTTTGCAATCCTCTAGCACTGTACAGTGGTACCTCTGGTTACGAACTTAATTCGTTTCAGAGGTCCGTTCTTAACCTGAAGTCATTCTTAACCTGAGGTACCACTTTAGCTAATGGGGCCTTCCGCTGCCACCGCACGATTTCTGTTCTCATCCTGAGGTAAAGTTCTTACCCCAAGGTACTACTTCTGGGTTAGTGGAGTCGGTAACCTGAAATGTTTGTAACCCAAGGTGTTTGTAACCCGAGGTACCACTGTATTAAAAACAAACAAACCCAGCTTCCCAGGTGAGACCCATACAGGGCTTTTCCCCCCAGCTGGAACTCACTTCCGGCACCTCTCAGGTGGACTCCATTGGCATTATAAGAGAACAAAGGAGGCATTTGTGATGAGTTCCGGCACATCTTTTTCTAGAAAAATAGCACTGGACCTTTGCAGCTACATAACGGACAGCTGCCAGTCACCAGTGGATACTTGGTATTTTACAATTAACCCTTCACATAACTCCACATACATAATGACCTCTTACACACTGGATATAAAAAAAAAACACTGTGTCAGTGAACACATTTTAAAAGGGGTACCGGTACTCTATATATATTGTACCTGCCAAAGTGGATGTGACATTCCTGGGAGCTTTCTCCTTTTCATGCAGTGAGGTCAGAGGAAGGTGAAGCAGAAGCCAGTGCTTAAAGTTTCTTTTAGCTTTCTAACTAAGAACCTGAACCTGGGTTTTCTTATTTGCCAATTTCCATTTTGTGCTACATCTTTTTGGATCAAAAGCCCGAGGGAACAGATTGTCCCCCCCTCTCTCTTTTAGGTGAGTTGGGAATCTTGTTTGACTGAGGAAAATGATAATTAATTAATTAATTAAAGACAACAAGAGGGAAGATGTCAGGATTCCAATGCAGCTGAGCTGGAGCGATGTTTTTTCAAACATAGCCTTGGCTCTGCATATAGTGTGATGTGTAGCTTGGCTCTGAGTGTGGGGTCCTTTTTTTCTTGCTCAGCCCATTATAACCGCTAAGTAAGGTTGCAAAAGCTTCTGCTCTCTATCCCTGATTAGCTTCAACCAGTTCTGCTGTCAGTGCTGTTCTTATTAATGCCGGGTTGGGGGGAGCGGCAGAGAGAGACAGAGATGAGAGCCCACCTAAACCCCGTTCTCTCCTTTCTCCTGGGTGATTGCAAATGTAATTATACCAGATTGAAAAGCTCACAATCTATGGAGATTCTAAGCATATGGAAAGAAAGGTTATTGTTCGCCTCCAGCCAGAAGGTGAGGCAACCATTACTGTGCCCCACTTGCCAACTTTCTCAGTGTTCTAAGTAGTTGTAGTTGTGTTAATGGTTGCCAAATTCTCTAAAGAATCTGCTAATGCAGATCTGGCAGCTCAAATGTCAATTGGCATCCCAGAATCTGATTAAGTTCCAAATTTGAAACAATAGCTGTTCCGCAGCCATTTTAGCTAAAAGCATTGAAAATTACGCTGTTGGTTTTTTTGCTGCCAAGAAAGCTATCCCTACCTAGAATATAGGAAATTAAAATTTAGCCAGTTATAAACTGAATGGCTGCAATAGCTACAGAAGTCAAGCTCATAGGAAGTTCATCGATTTTCATGGGGGCAGAATTCACTCTCAGTCACTGCGAGAAACAGTTATTTAGGATTTCTAGATTTATTATCTACTATTCTGTCCACCTCCCATGGGCATGCTACCAAGGCTATTCAGAAACAATCTGGATTTGATTGTTAGTAAGTGCTCTAGATTTATTTCTTTTGCCTTTCTTCCTTCATTAAACTTGAAAATGCCCCTTATACAAACCTATCTGATGTGGACTAATTTGGAACACTTTGTACAATTCTGGTCTTCTCATCTCAAACAAAGGGCACCTCATTGCTGAAGCATCCGGGGGTAGGGGAGAAAAAATATGACTTAATGGTATATAAAATTATGCATGGTGTGGGGGAAGTGATAGACATAACATTTTCTCCTGCTCTCATAATACTAGAACTCAGGATTACATTATCATCATCATCATCACAACCATCATCATAATAGTAAATATTAATAGTAATAGTAATAATTTATTTTGGTTCTTTCTAAAGTGATAGAAATAACTTTTTCTACTACATCCATAATACTAAAACTCAGGATCATCCATTGTACATTCTGACTTCATGACATCTAATTAGCTGGCCCTTTTCTTTGAAAACTCTTGTTTTGAAGGCTCATTAGAATGTTTCCTCACCTGGTGAAGTGAAACTGGATCTACTGGCTACTTTTCATTAGGGGTTTTTAACCATGGAGATATCCAGCAGCCCAAGTTGGGTACTTCTCATTGTTTTCAGTTGCAGAGTTAACCACATATCTAACTCTCCACTGCATTGCAGAGGGTGGAATTCAATGATCCTTGGAGTCCCTTTCAACTCTACAATTCTATGACTCTATGAAAACCAGTGGGGTTTAGCACTGCATAGGAAGATGCCTTATGATAGGTCATGTTTGTTCAATTGGCAGCAGTCCAGGGCCTCAGGAAGTGGTCTCTCACATCACCTGGTACCTGATCCTGTTTAAACTAGACTGGACTGTTGGGGAATAAACCTGGGACCTTCTGAATGGCTCTGTCATTCAGCTATGGTCCCTTCTAAGTTCAGCTTTGGCTAGGCTATGCTTAAAGGATCGACAATTTTAGCTGCTTAGAGTGGCTATAAGGTTAAATGAGACACAGTGGATCCTAATAGGCCAGATGGTTTGGATATAGAAACAAACAATACAGGTTCTTTATTTATTTATTTTAAAAATTCAGTTCAGTAGACACAAGGCAATCAGAGAAAGCAATGCTACTTGCTGCATTTAGGAATATAGAACGAGCCATTAAAATATCTGATAGTTGAAGCATGAAACAGCTCAAACCTTATTAAACCCCAATGGAAAAGGCACAATCCCTTTCAGCTCTTCATGTGGATTAATCACGCTGTGAATCATGAAAGCCTCATTTCCCATTTTTCACAGGATTTATTTGAAGCATTATCCAAAAGGTCAAATGTCTATAGGACTTTGAATGGAAAAGTAACATACTAAGTCAGCTTGTGACAGAAATCTATAACATGCTCAGTTGGAGCGTAATAATTTTTGAAAGGAGCAGGTCAGTGGAAGAGGCATGAAGCTGGCAAGGGACTGGTAGCCTTGGCTGTACATCAAATGCAACATTAGCATTGCATGGTTTGGCCACAAATGCCTGGGTTGAAATGTATGTTGGCAAATGAAAGGAAGAAGAAGACAAAAACATCACTCTAGAGCAGAGATGCGAAGATACTGAGTTGTGTCTTGTAAGAGAAACCAGCTTTGACTTATTAGCATTATTACTTTGTACTCGAGGACAATTGCTGTGGGAAAACAGAATCCGCGTTGGCTGACTCCCTCATACATCAGCTGGTGGCGGCAAGCCAACTGTGTGCATGCTTCTACCATGCACCAAATTCAGCCAATATTGGGTTGTGCCATTTACTGTAAACACTTGGAAAAGAATATTTTCATGCTCTTGAGTTGTGCCAATTGGCCCCAATCTATCTAAGGCTCAGTTAGCTGGTCTTTGATTGCAGGTGGCTCACCCAAGCTACTCAGATGGGTGCCACATCCCACTTTCTCGGTGGGGGACTACCAGGGACAACATTGTCATTCTCTGGCCAGAGAAAGAGAACTGAGACTTGGCAATGGAATAGCAAGAAGGAGCCTTGGGGAACTTCAGGGTGAGCTGCTGTTGTATCTAGGAATCTGATGCTGCTTTTAGAGTAGTACTTCCTAAGTGGGTGGTAAGTGTGTATATTTGTAAATAGATATTGCAAAACAATCTCCAGTTTCTTCCCTCAAGGAAACTGTAAAACAGGACTGGGGAACCTGCAGCACCAACATGGACAATGCTGTCCAGCAATATATGGAGGGCTATAGTTTCCCCACCAGCTGTAAAAGGTTGTCCTAGCACTTGAGCAGAGGGGAGAGTGAATAAGTTTGCATTTGTGACATGTTCTGGGTTAGGTTTAGCTCATAGACACAGCAAGCGCATGACTGGCTTGGTATACCGTAAGTGTTCAATGGTTTATTCCAACACACATCAAGTGACCATTTTCTTCATCAATAGTGTGAAACTAACCTGTCTCATGAGTCCTCCTATGATCACATGAAGGGACATACCAGCATAGACACCAGCCATGAAGGTGTGTAGAATACCTGAGTTTATGATTGAAACAGAGATGGTAATTCTGAAGTTTGGACTCTCCAGCTTAGTTCTGCGGTGTGGATCCTGTTGACATTGCCTGAAAGCTCAGGCCATTAAGTCCTAATCACTACTATGAAGAATGTATACAGTGGTCTAGTTCAGTATGTGCAAAAGACAGTAAAATATACATTGTAATCAAATAAATCAAATATATGACTCATTTAGTTGCATTAAAAGATTTCATCCCATGGATGTTAAAGGTTCACCACATTTCCACATCAGTTTGAGCTGCTTCCTCTTTTTGTTGTTGTTGTTTAGTCGTTTAGTCATGTCCGACTCTTCGTGACCCCATTGACCAGAGCACGCCAGGCACTCCTGTCTTCCACTGCCTCCCGCAGTTTGGTCAAACTCATGTTCATAGCTTCGAGTACACTGTCCAACCATCTCGTCCTCTGTCGTCCCCTTCTCCTTGTGCCCTCCATCTTTCCCAACATCAGGGTCTTTTCCAGGGAGTCTCCTCTTCTCATGAGGTGGCCAAAGTATTGTAGCCTCAGCTTCAGGATCTAATTTGCTAGCATTTTAGAGCTTATTTCTTGTGATATATACATCTTTGAATGCAATTGTGCTCAACAAAGGTATTTTTGCATGCAGTTTTCCCTAACACAATGCATTTGAATGTTCATTCCACTAATTACCTATTTTTGTGCAGTTACCCCAACATATGCATTTTTGCAACTTTTAAAAACTGCATCACAGAATGTGGAGAAGTGCAAATTTCAAAGGACAGCTGTGTTTTGGATGTGTTTTGTTTCAGAACAAATGAACAAATGCAAATGAATATCATTTCTCACTTATCCCTAAGATCGGGGCATATCCAACCCCACTAGACTGGTGCTCAATTTTCATGGTACCATTTGATCATTTTGCTGCAGTCTCTCATGATGATGGAGGAGTCATGATGTTGTTGCAGTCTCCCAGCAAGGACAGATGGGCCTACTCAGTTTTCTATATGCAGCCATGTGAATAGCAAGCAGCACCACAGGATCACCCAAATTCAGGCCTCTGGCTTAATAGCTGCTAACTTAGGAAGACACAGATTTCTTGAGACAAGAGGCGACTTGGTCTTCACACAGACCCTTGAGGGAATGCTGTGAGCCATCAGAATTCACCAGGGCAAGACATGACTAACCAGGTTGCGTACTTACCAACCTATACAGACCAAGGGCTATGATGATCTGACCTTCCCTGCAGCAAAACTTCAAGAGGAGTGATAGAAATACTTGGTTTTGCTAGACATATGACCAAGAATGGCTCTGGTGGAAATCAGTTAAGATGAATTGCTTGTCCTGAACAATACTGGAGGCATGAAAGGCAAAGTTTGAAAGATTTTCACACAAAAAAGGAAAGACATTTGTTTAAGGATGATTTAAAGAAAGGTGTAGTGGGATGACAACAACAACAACAACAACAACATTTTTATTGGTTTTAAAACAAATGGTAAAAAGGCAAGGCTGCTGAAGAGGTCAGAGACCATCTTGGCTGTGACTTCTGACAGACTAGCTCCCTGCCTTGCAGGCCCTTTTCCACCTGGCCTGGGAGGGTGGGGCCTTGATTGACTCCAGCTACAAAAGCTGAGGCTGCTACAGAGGCCAGAAGCCATCTTGGCTGTCTCTTAGTATAGACCCAGGTCATTGAGCCTGAGCGTCCACACAGCCACCGCCCACCATGAACCATCACTGGCAGAACTGGTAGCAACAGCAGCAGGTAAGTTTTATGCTTATAGTAATACATTATTTCCTTGTTAATTATGCTGTTTTTAATGTGCATTTTATATTTGACATCCCGTGTTTTCTTTTGAAATATTTAGGATATTTTTGTTAACTTTGCTGTGCTAAATGTACATTCTGTGGTTGGCCTCCTTTGTAATGTTTTATTTTGAAATATTTAAGATAATATATTAGCTTCCTGTTAATTATTTTGTTTTGAATGTATACATTATATTTGACTTTCTTCAGTAATGTTTTATTCTGGGTTTTATTTGATGTTTCAAATTGTTGTAAACTGCTTTGAGTTTTTTATTTCTTAAAAATATAGAGCAGTATACAAATCATATGAATAATGTGATAATAAAATAATAATAATAAAATCAGAAGGAACACATGGAAAGCAATGAGCAGACAAATACAAAGCAATGAAAGAACAGCTGTGACAAGTTTGAATATGTGTGTGTTTGAACTGAACAGGCTTGGGAGTCCAGGCTAAATTCAATGAATATAGGAAGTAATCCTCTGCGTTGTGAGGCAGGTGAATGGAAGTGACAATGAGAATTTCTGCCTGTTGTCAGGAAAGTGATCACATGAGTCTAAAGCTTTCTTTACTTCAGCATTGTCCAAATAGGCTATTATATATCAGGTCCAAGAATATTGTTTTTGAATAGTTCTGCATTTCTCTAAAGGGAATTAAAGCAGCTAGTGAGAATTTGGACAAAGTTCTGGACAATTTTTCCCCCAACTTGATTTCAGGGTATTCTCAATATGGTTAACTCCCTGTCTGTGTCTTTAAATGGTGCACTGCCTCTGATGCTTCTGAAAGCTCTCACTAAGCAGTATGTACAGGTAAGAGTGATGAATGGAATTGGCAAAACTGAGGCAGATGGAGAAATAGCAGATGATGTAGAAGGCCAGTCCTGTATTTATTCACTCCAGTGCATTACAAGGGCTTTTTGATGAGGACCCCCCAAATTCATGGCAATTCAGATGTAACCCCACCGCATGATCTTGACTAAATGCTCTTAGCATCACAATTCCACTCTTTCCTTGGTAGTCTCTTGCATACTTTATTATAGTGAATAGAATGAGGACATTGCCAGCTAAACCGGCTGAACAGATAATCCCAGTTAGAAAAGGAAGGAAAATGGTTTCTAAGTACCGATTCCTTGATAATAACACTCTCCATTGCAGGTTAAGTTAGGTGTGTCCACAGTACTTTTCCAGTGGAAAGTCTGGATTTCATTCTTCATCAGCTTTAGTTCATTAAACTAGAACAACAAAACAAAATCAATTATTCATGGGATCTGATGGTTTCACATTCCATTTGTCAAGAACACAACACAACAAACACATTATTATGAGGAAGGGATTTCTCAAGACAGTATTCACTTGGAAAGTCTTGTTTCTGGAGAACGTGATGGAAAGCTAGGATTCTAAATTACTCGGGAAGGCTGTGAGTCGAAAATGCTTCATGCTAAAAAAATTCTGTCTCTGGAGTCATCAGAATGGTGCTGTGGGTGCAAATGCATCCCTTGGGGACTTTCTGTAGTACCTCTCAGCACATGACTCACTGCCCCTTTCATGATGAGCTGCTGAGGTAATGGGTCCCTTTCCTTCCCCCTTGACAAAGCCATAGAGTTTAAGGAGGAAGTCGGAAGAATTACACTCTTGCCCATTTTCTGTTTCAGCTTGATATGTTTTTCAAGGCTGTGATCAACACCTCGCAGCTGAACAGAGAGTGGAGCAAGAGGGAAAGAAAAACAATTGATTATTGAATTTCTATCACACCTTTCCTCCAAGGCACTAAGGGTGACAAACATGGTTCTCCTTCTCTCCATTTTACCCTTACAACAACCCTGTGAGGTAGCTTAAGCTTAGAGATGCTGACTAGCCCATGAGCTGACCAGGGATTCAAACTTTGGTCTCCAGGGTTCTAAGACCAACAACTCTCACCATCTGGGGCATTGGGGGAGAAAATGGAGCAGCCAGAGGGGAGAAGGTGGGGTGTCACGAGGGTCAGAAGAGATAGATATTGGTGTGCTGGGATAGGGGAGGTAAAGGAATGCAAGGAAGAGAGGAAGATACACACACACCCTTGAGATCCTCTTGAAATTGATTATTTTTTCATAGATTCCCTCAATTTTAAAAACAAAACAGAGATCTATAAATAATGGCTCATTTTTAGGCTTGTGAAAATAATTGTGTAGTAATTATTCAGAAAGGTGTTGTTTTTACTGTTCCCAAACACCAACTGTTTCCTCTTTCATGTTGCCACTAGATTTAATGGTAGAAATGGGGGGAAATCTATGAAAAAATTAATCAATTTCAAGAGGATCTCAAGGGTGTGTGTATATCTTCCTCTCTTCCTTGCATTCCTTTACCTCCCCTAACCCAGCACTCCAATATCTATCTCTTCTGACCCCCATGACACCCCACCTTCATTTCACATGCTCATTTCACACGCTAGCAAGGTTATGCTTAAAAATCTGCAAGGCAGGTTTAAGCAGTATGTGGACCAAGAACTCCCAGAAGTGAAAGCTGAATTTCGAAGGGGCAGAGGAACCAGAGACCAAATTGCAAACATGCGCTGGATTATGGAGAAAGCTAGAAAGTTCCAGAAAAACATCTACTTCTGTTTCATTAACTACGCAAAAGCATTTGACTGTGTTGACCACAGCAAACTATGGCAAGTTCTTAAATAAATGGGAGTGCCTGATCACCTCATCTGTCTCCTGAGAAATCTCTATGTGGGACAAGAAGCTACAGTTAGAACTGGATATGGAACAACTGATTGGTTAAAAATTGGGAAAGGAGTACGATAAGGCTGTATATTGTCTCCCTGCTTATTTAACTTATATGCAGAATTCATCATATGAAAGGCTTGACTGGATGAATCCCAAACCGGAATTAAGATTGCTGGAAGAAATATCAACAACCTCAGATATGGTGATGACACAACCTTGCTGGCAGAAAGTGAGGAGGAATTAAAGAACCTTTTAATGAAGGTGAAAGAGGAGAGTGCAAAATATGGTTTGAAGCTCAACATCAAAAAAACTAAGATCATAGCCACTGGTCCCATCACCTCCTGGCAAATAGCAGGGGAAGAAATGGAGGCAGTGAGAGATTTTACTTTCTTGGGTTCCATGATCACTGCAGATGGTGACAGCAGTAACAAAATTAAAAGACGCCTGATTCTTGGGAGAAAAGCAATGACAAACCTAAACAGCATCTTAAAAAGCAGAGACATCACCTTGCCGACAAAGGTCCATATAGTTAAAGCTAAGGTTTCCCCAGCAGTGATGTATGGAAGCGAGAGCTGGACCATAAAGAAGGCTGATCGCCGAAGAATTGATCCTTTTGAATTATGGTGCTGGAGGAGATTCTTGAGAGTCCCATGGACTGCAAGAAGATCAAACCTATCCATTCTGAAGGAAATCAGCCCTGAGTGCTCACTGGAAGGACAGATACTGAAGCTGAAGCTCCAATACTTTGGCCACCTCATGAGAAGAGAAGACTCCCTGGAAAAGACCCTGATGCTGGGAAAGATTGAGGGCACTAGGAGAAGGGGATGACAGGGCATGAGATGGTTGGACAGTGTTCTCGAAGCTACCAACATGAGTTTGACCAAGCTGTGGGAGGCAGTGGAAGACAGGAGTGCCTGGTGTGCTCTGGTCCATGGGATCACGAAGAGTCGGACATGACTAAAGGACTAAACAACAAACAACAATTTTAAAAACATAACAATAAGAAGGTAGTGTAATCTACAATCCACTGTTTTAGATTAGAGAGTTGTCTGTGGAGTGCCCAAGTGGTGGGTTTATACAATCAAACAATTGTAGAGTTGGAAGGGACCTGAGGGTCATCCATCTCAACCCTCTGCAATGCAGGTATCCTGCACACAGCTGTCGTTGGGTGAGCTTGAACCACCAACCTTCTGGTTAACAGGCAGATGCACAGCTACAAAATCATTTTTTTATTTTTTAAAAAACTGGAGGGAGTCGATATTTACAGCACAATTCCATACACGTCTAAACAGAATTAAGTCCAGCTGAGTTTAGACGCCAGTTAAGTGTGTGCCAGATTGCAACCTTAATTCGTGGGAACAGGGAAAAGGGCACTGGATTGCACAACACGTGTCCTATGTATCCTAAGATCAGCTCCGCAACTGGAGAAGTAGGCACCTTAAAAACATGGAGAGGGGAACAATGTGGAACCCTAACATGTCCCTTTCCAGCTTTTTATCGATTCGCAGTCATGCGCATAGCAGGGGGGCAGGGAGGGGCAGCAGCCCCCCCAACAATAAAGATAAATAAAAATACAAATCTAACTGAGGTTCTGCCCTCCCTTACAAAAATCCTGGCTATGCCCATGTTCGCAGGTAGAATATAATACCGGTAGCTGTTAAATACTCTCCCCATTCCTCAAGACTAGTCAGTTTCCAGGTACTGTATCAGAATATCTCCTCTACCGTCAGACTGAAATTACGTTAAAACGTCTGGCTGATACTTCCCAAACTCTGGCTTGGAAAAACGCGGCGCTAAGAAGTCCAACAAGCCAAGAGGAACTCTCTTTTTTAAAAAAAGTCACACGTGGTTTATTGAGATCCAGAACAAAACCCTATGTGCGTTTTCCTACCTTCACCAGGAGAAATTATTCCAGGCACATCTGAAGAGGTGGGTAAGGATGGACAGCAGGGACCGTGCAGGGATAGCCTACAAACTCAGAGCTCCTGCCCGGGCTTTACAGAGAGCAAATCTTTCCCCTTCCTATAGAATTAATGGCTAGGGCTCCACACTTTTGGTTTCGCTGCCCGTCAGAAGCTCAGCAGCGTTGTCTCTGCTTCCAGCAGAGACCTCCCGCGACCTGGCTCCCTGTTTCTCTCCGCAGGCTAATGACTCTCCGCCTTGTTACGATGCCAAGCGCCATCCAGAAGTGCAAAGCAGAGGGAGCCATAGCTGAACGAGGAAGGAGAGAGCGACCATTCCTTCTGCGTAGGAATGGGAGGAGGGGCAAAAAGGTCCCCCCAAGTCTTTGCCACATCTGGACACACACCCGTCACCACTTCCAACACAGAACATTTCTCCCTTGAGCATTTAGCCCACAGGCTAAAAATAAATAAATAGCGCTGAGTTTAAATGCTTCTCAGTTAAAAGCATTCAATGCCTTCTTTGCCTCAGTCTTCTCCAAAAAAGAAAACAATTCCCGACCTGAAGAATATGGAGCAGATGATTCAGCAGGGGAAACACAGCCCAGAATAAGTAAGGAGGTAGTACAAGAATACTTGGCTAGTTTAGATGTATTCAAGTCTCCAGGGCCAGATGAACTACATCCAAGAGTATTAAAAGAACTAGCAGAGGTGATTTCAGAACCATTGGCAATAATCCTTGTTAATTCCTGGAGAACAGGCGAAGTTCCAGCAGACTGGAGGAGGGCAAATGTTGTCCCTATTTTAAAAAAGGGGAAAAGAGAGGACCCAAACAATTACCGCCCAGTCAGCCTGACATCAATACCAGGAAAGATTCTAGAGCAGATCATTAAGCAAACAGTCTGTGAGCACCTGGAAAGAAACTCTGTGATCACTAAAAGTCAGCATGGGGTTCTGAAAAATAAGTCAAGTCAGACTAATCTGATCTCATTTTTTGACAGAATTACAAACCTGGTAGATGAAGGGAATGCTGTGGATGTAGCCTATCTTGATTTCAGCAAGGCCTTTGACAAGGTGCCCCATGATATTCTTGTAAAGAAGCTGGTAAAATGCGGGCTAGACAATGCTACCATTCAGTGGATTTGTAACTGGCTTACTGACCGAACCCAAAGGGTGCTCATCAATGGCTCCTCCTCATCCTGGAGAGTAGTGACTAGTGGGGTGCCACAGGGTTCTGTCTTGGGCCCAGTCTTATTCAACATCTTTATCAATGACTTGGATGATGGGCTTGAGGGCATCCTGAGCAAGTTTGCAGATGACACCAAATTGGGAGGGGTGGCTAATACCCCAGAGGACAGGATCACACTTCAAAATGACCTTAACAGATTAGACAACTGGGCCAAAGCAAACAAGATGAATTTTAACAAGGATAAATGTAAGGTACTACACTTGGGCAAAAAAAATGAAAGGCACAAATACAGGATGGGTGACACCTGGCTTGAGAGCAGTACATGCAAAAAGGACCTAGGAGTCTTGGTAGACCACAGACTTGACATGAGTCAGCAGTGTGATGCAGCAGCTAAAAAAGCCAATGCAATTCTGGGCTGCATCAATAGGAGTATAACATCCAGATCTAGGGAAGTAATAGTACCACTGTATTCTGCTCTGGTCAGACCTCACCTGGAGTACTGTGTACAGTTCTGGGCACCACAGTTCAAGAAGGATACTGACAAGCTGGAACGTGTCCAGAAGAGGGCAACCAAAATGGTCAAAGGCCTGGAAACGATGCCTTATGAGGAACGGCTTAGGGAGCTGGGTATGTTTAGCCTGGAGAAGAGAAGGTTAAGGGGTGATATGATAGCCATGTTCAAATATATGAAAAGATGTCATATGGAAGAGGGAGAAAGATTGTTTTCTGCTGCTCCAGAGAAGCGGACACGGAGCAATGGATTCAAACTTCAAGAAAGAAGATTCCACCTAAACATTAGGAAGAACTACCTGACAGTAAGAGCTGTTCGGCAGTGGAATTTGCTACCAAGGAGTGTGGTGGAGTCTCCTTCTTTGGAGGTCTTTAAGCAGAGGCTTGACAGCCATATGTCAAGAATGCTTTGATGGTGTTTCCTGCTTGGCAGGGGGTTGGACTGGATGGCCCTTGTGGTCTCTTCCAACTCTATGATTCTATGATTCTATTCTATGATTCTATGAATAGTAGTTTAGTAGAGTACTATGAATTTCAATGAGACGCCGGGGTGTGTGTCTGTCTTTTTGCAGATCTCTACACACAAATTACTTGCAACATGGAGGCTACCTTAAATGTTTCTGTACCTAGCAGCCCATACGAAATGCAGAGGCAAGTCAATGAATTTGGAATGTATTTTCCACATTTCCACAACATTTAAGAAAGTGGGGGGGGGGGCTATGCTGACACAGGGAAACCTGCATAGAAAAGTTAGCTTAAGAAGAGTATTTTGTAATTTCATTTCTAAGATGAGCTCATCACCACCTGTTATACCAAATCATCCTGGAATCTTGAATTGTGCTTCAGGGCTCTGTTCAGCCAGGCATAACACCTGGACAGAAGGTATATGTGCACTGCAGCTTTTGCAGAACTCTTGCCACAAGTATTTGCTGCCCACCTGTATTGTTTTTATTTATTATCCATTTACAGCTTGAGTTTAAATCAATTTGTTTCCTAATTTTTTTCTGGAAAATTTCCTCTGCTAATGTTGATGTCGTATACTCCCTGAGCATTCATATCATGCTATACACTGAATAAGCCTAAGTCATCTCATGTACTTGACATTTGGCTCAGTTTGACAGTCAATATTAGAGAAGAGTTGGCAGTTGACATACAGTGGGTTTTAGGAACAGTGTTTCATATAATCTGGAGGACAGTGTGAAATGTTCAGCTTCAGTGGATGAGTGCTACTGAAAGGGGGAGGAGAATACCATACCTTTGAAAGGATGCCCCATAGCAGCAAAGCTCGCACTGGGACTACTACTTGAGCATTGTGCAGGCGCCTGCCTGGTGTATGGACACCAGAAACTAGTGTCAGCAGAGGTTGGCTGCTGCTATCCACCCAATATGGTGCTGAAGTTAGAAGCCTCAGCACTTCCACCATTAGTGACTCACCAAGCAATGGCACCATGTACCCTCCCCTTCTCCATTCAATGGTGCTAAGCAGCAGATGCCACTCATTGGCCAGCAAACAACCAGAAGAGCCACCATTGAGTAGTTTTCAGTGATTTACTACTGATGTGCAATGGTACTTTCACAGTTGCTTTGCAACAGTGTTCAATACATTGAGCAGTGTCTCAACTGATGGTTAGGATTTGATCATGTTTTACAGCTTACTTGTCAAAACCAACAAACAACAGACCTCCAAGTGCACAAATTATATAAAATTTAAAAGTTGAGGCCAATATCTGAATTCACAAACATCTGATTTTCAAATCTGAAATTTTAAAACTCTTACATGAAAAAGAATTCAGATCCATGCATATAACATCAGCCATGCAGAAATCTGATTGATTTTTGCTCATATTAATAATGCCATATCTTTGGTTTTGTTCAGAAAACAATTTCTTCTGCAATGTTCCAGCACTTCAGTTTTTTTTAAAAATGTTGCTTGTCATTGTGGCTGGGTGCTGCCTCTTCTTGTTCAATTATTCTCATGAATGAAAGCCTGTTTCTACATACAGTTCAGCATCAGATTCTTTCCAATTAGCCTTTCAAAAGGTCACTGATATGACTTTTCTTGTGGCTACGCTTGCTTACTGGCAAGATCTTCAGTATTCTGTTTGCATCTTATTGGCATAATTATTTTCATAGGGGGGTGTTCTTTTCTTTTTGTGGGTCCACATATACCATTCTGTTCCTAATACACTTGCCAGTTCCTCAGCTTAATTGCATTGTTCTGTATGGATGGAGCATGGGAAGTAGCAGTCAATTATAGCAAACTGAATGAAAGCATCTGCTGAGTAGCTTAGAGATAATTCAGGAATACAGGTCAGTGACCTTCTCTTATTACATATCTATCAAAACAAAATTTGCATGGTAACACTTGAAAGATTATAAAATTCCGCACCCTTCCACTCTTTCATGTAGCAGGTGCTGGGCATGGTAGCTTTTCATGCAATGCTTAGGAGAAAGGCTGGTAGAATTTGATCAGGTCATATCTGCTGGCTGGGCAGTGCAGCATATAGGACTGGCTATTATACTATCTCATCTTTTCAGAGCACTGCCTGTCCAGAACAGCAGATAATGGGATCATTGGCAGCTAGAAGAATATAGGAAGCTGCCTAAGACCAAAATTAATCCATGAATTTACCTAGCTTAGTATTGTTCATAGTGACTGGGAAGAGATTCTCCATAGTTTCAGACAGGGGACATCCCCACCCCTATCTAAAGATGCTGGTGATTTAAGCTAGGACCTTCTGCGTAAAAAGCAGGTGCTCTACCTCTGAGCTATGGCCCTTCCCTGAGGAATTTTTGAACCTTTGATCTGGTGACAGATGATTCTTTTGATGTGCCTTGATGGTGTAACATTGCTGTTTTAGGACTTGGTGAATGTTGTAAAGATGCCAAGAATTTGTTGGGTCTGCAGTTTGCACCTGCATTTTATGTAAAGTCTAGCTGCTTGGCTTTTAGGTGGCAGGAGGCTTCATTTGCATCTTCTGTTTCCTGGCCCTTCTCCTTTCCTAGAGTCTGTAGAACTCTTAAAAGGAAAGCCTGGACAAAAGTTTACCACCCAAGGGCATTGCCACTGCCTTTGTCTTCTGACAGCAACTGATGACAACCATAATACACACAGCTTTTCACTCTCAAAAGAGTTGATGATATTGAAGAGTTTAGGAATTAGGTATTTAGGAATGTTGTGTGACCTTCTAAGTCAGGCATCCCCAAACTGCGGCCCTCCAGATGTTTTGGCCTACAACTCCCATGATCCCTAGCTAACAGGTCCATTGGTCAGCGATGATGGGAATTGTAGTCCAAAACATCTGGAGGGCCGAAGGTTGGGGATGCCTGTTCTAAGTAGCAGGTGGAAGCTCCTTATGCCAGTGAAAGGGTGTCCTGAAGGAATCAGTCCCTTAGTAAATCACATGGATGAGTCTGACAAAGAATCTCCTGGTATCTTTTATACTTTTCCATCGATGACTATCCTGAAATGTAACTTTAATCCTTGCAGGAACTAAAGTCTCCCAAAAAACCACATTTGAAGTAAATCTTCTGCTGTGCTCTTGTAATATGCAGCATCTTATGCTTATCATATTGGAAATGTCAAGTTGCAGTGCCTTCTGGTATAGATTTATTTTCTGCATTAGTAAATTCTGTGAAATGCATTGCTATTTGAGGGCCTAATCTTGCATCATTTTTAGCACGTGGCAGTCCAAGCTATATCAATCTGTGTTGCATCAGTTGTGTGTACAGCACCTTCTACATGCAGAATTCATCCTGAGCGCCTTTCAAACGTTTTGCAGTGGTGGACTCAAGGTCAATAAATCCAACGGCTTTTAGTTGATTCACAGATATAAATGACACTGCTGTGTATGTCATACTCTGGGCACCAACTGGGTGCAACCCTTAGTTCATTCCAGTTTATGCCTGTTTGTGGTATCTATGTTACAGTGAAAGTTCAAAATTTAATGAAAAATGACATTTATATGTAAATTCCGATAATCTCATGTGGTTTCAGGGTGTGTCTGAAAATAAATTGTACTTCTCCACTTTCTGCACATACCCAAGTGAACACCCTCATGGAGCTGACTATCGATATGGATTTTGGACATTCACAAAAATCCTCTTAAGTTGTCTTTACTAATATCTGAATGTCATCAGCTTGTACCAAATTGACGGCAATCATGATTCTGTTAGAAGGTACTAGCCAACTAGTCATCATACACCCACTATAACCTGCACATTGACTGACTGATTTTTAAAAGTATTTATATATCACTCTTTCACAAAATACCAGAGCAATGCATAACAATTTAAAAACTTTTTTAAAAAATCCGCTGATGACTAGTCTACACTTCCGTTTGTCCTGTACCTAGAAAACATGGGTCTAAGTTATTTTCTGCTTGACCCACACTTTCTAGGAATGAGTCTGAACAGTTCCTCCCTTGCCCCACTCATTTCACAGGGGAAACCCACTCTTTAAAGATAAATCAGTACCAACAGCAATCTGGGGGAAATGGCTGCTTGCTCCAATTGAGTACTAAAGAGTGGTTTCCCCTGGGAGGAAAGCAGTGGAACAAGAGGAAGTGTGGATAAAACTTAAAAGCAACACAGAACAGCAATTAAAAGGACTGCCCACTCAACGAAAAAGTTGAATAAGCCTGTTGGAATGAGAAAATCTTCATGAGATGCCTGAAAGGCAAAAGGGTGGATGCCTGCTGAATCCCACAACATGGGATGGGTGATAGGCATTTGTTACATGAGGGGCAGCTAACAGTGCTCTTCTGGGTAATCTTAGTGACTGGCCTGGACACAAGGTGTTCAGGGCTTTGTATATGAACACAAGAACATTGAACCTAGCCCAGCAGCATATTGGCAGTCAGTGCAGATGCTTTAACGGAGATGTCACAGCTATCAGCCATCCGAAACCATCAGGAGTTTACTTGCTGCTTTCTGCACCAGCTGGAGCTTCCAGATCAGGAGCATTGGCAGCCCCACATAGAGTACATTGCAGTAATCCAGCCCTGAGCTTCTTAAAATAATGAATTTACTGGCATCTTACTAGTCTTATTTGGATGTTAATCAAAATATTTTTCTTCACTGCAGCATGAAACTGTAGGGACTCTTAAAAACCGCCAACCATCTCAACCAGTGCTTTTTTCCTTAAAAAAAGGTTTAGGGGTTCTCTCATTTTCCTACTCATATTGAAATACTGCCCCTCAATGAGGCCAAACTTAGATTCACAAAACGTTTAGGGGTATGCGTACCCCTGCATCGCCCCAGAAAAAAAGCACTGATCTTGACTATGAAAAGCTTTAAGAATTTTTTTTGCCTCTTTTCTTTTCCTGTAGAAGAAAAATATTTTTTGGGAATTCTCAGTTTTTCTCCAATTTCAGTTATTGAGTTTAAAATTAGATTTTAAAATATGTAGTATAATTCTATGCTAGAGAAAGCCCTAGAATTTATTGCAACAAACTGCATCAGCTCCAGGAAGCTGAATCCCGTGGAGAGAGCTAATAGATTTCTGTAGAGCAGAAAACAACATTTAGACTTTTCTAGGCTTTGCCCTCTAACTTCCAAAGCTATTAATCTATCAATCAGAGTTGTGATTTAACTTCAGCAGTGCAATTATATATGGGCTCTAAGCTGCTACCCTTTGCAGTAGCATGGGAAATATAGCCAGGGGCTAAAAACTGGGATGTGGACATCTAGCAAGCTGGATTCTATTTCATGTTTAAATGAGAACTCCTGGAATCTACAAGGATATTTTACCACTGGTGCCTCAGGCATCTCACCATGCCATTGGCTGTAAATTGTGGAAGATACTGCCTGCCTCCCACCACCCGCACCAATACAAATGCTATCCTCAATGTAGCATAGTCACCCCTAACCATAGCTGCCAAGTTATCCCTTTTTTACAGGGATTTTCCCTTATGCTGAATAGGCTTCCTCGCGAGAAAAGGGAAAACTTGGCAGCTATGCCCCTAACCCAGAGTTCCCCCATCTAACCTATGGCACAGCCTAATCTGCACCTGCCATATACTGTTTTCCATATTTGTCATTGTGCCCATTAAAAAGCAGTGGCATGGTTGTGCCAAAATGAATCCCATTGATTCGATTGAGACTGTGCTGAAATGTCTCCCATTGAGATCAGTGAGTGCCTCGCGTGCTCTGGTCCATGAGGTCACAAAGAGTCGGACACGACTGAATGACTAAACAACAACAAACTGGAAAATGCTCAACTGTGGATTGATTGCATTCTAAATTCACCCACCCACCCCTTCTCTCTATCCTGCCAAATATTTATCCCGGTATTCTTTTACATTTATACCAGCAGTGCCATTTTTCTAGAAAAAGAGGTATTGGGACTCACCACGAACACCTCCCTTGTTCTCTTAGAATGGCAATGGCACCCACATGAGAGGTGCCAGCAACCTACACTTTGCCACTGTAGCTTACTTTCAAATACCCCGTTTCTCATATTTTAAGACATACCCATAAAATAAGCCATAGCAGGATTTTAAAGCATTCAAGGAATATAAGCCATACCCCAAAAATAAGACATAGTGATAGGCGCAGCAGCAATGCCGGCCGCAGCAGGAGGAGGAGGAAAAAAATAAGACATCCCTTGAAAATAAGCCATATTGTGTGTTTTTTTTAGGAAAAAATAAATATAAGACATGTCTTATAATATGAGAAACATGAGCATGCATGGGATTGTGTTGTAAGTCAGAACTGGACAGGACATAAACATACTCCTTGCCTGATGCAAAGAAAAGGGCATGGACAGTAACTGAGTAATGCTATTGATAGCTGTCCTGAAGAAATCAGTCATACTGGCACAGGGATATACTTTTTTAAAAAATAAAGTTGTCAAAGATAGCATTTGGAAATCTTGCATCAAGCTTTCAAAAGCAAAAACTATGTCGACATCTGCTGCATCTAATACAGTGGAAGGGAAAACTGCTGATCAGCTCAGCAGCCACTGGATGTCATTGTTGTTTTATTAAACTACATCTAGAAGTGGGAAAGGACGGGAAGGAGTTTTGCTTGAGTGAGTGAAAAAGGAGGGAGAAGACTTTCCCCCCGGCTGTTTGATATGCATTTTGGGGGGCACGTTTGCATTTTAACAAATGCACAAGTGCATTAAAAATATAAAATAAAAAAAGCACGATGTAAGGAGTTTCACATTTATAAGAGAGCTGAATACTGATTGGCCACGAGAGAAGGGAGAACAGAGCTACAACCTGTATACTGTAAATGGGTGTGTGAAAGATAGTCACAATTTCTGGAATGGATGAAGGTCTCTGCAGTGGATGAAGGATATATCTCAGTAGCCGCACCAAGGTCACTTGAAGCAAATGCAGTAATTGAGCATGGAAGGTCAAATGTGAAGCCGTATCTCAGATGACAGGTATGGCAAAAGCAACATAGCAAATTAGGTGCTACAAAATTACAGGAGATAGTTGGAATGCACCTCAGGGTTAAAAGGCATAGATGCTTGGGAAGCCTGATCTCCGACTGTGAAATGTAAACAATAAAACAGAAATGGAAGAAAGGAGTAATGGTGACAAAGCTTATTAGAAGGAAAACCCCTCCCCCCCCGGAGTACACGAGTTCTGTGCTGTTGTTTCCATGGTAACTATCAGCCGCTAGGTAACCCTAGAAAATTTCAAAAGCACTTCACACAAAATGATTGAAAACAAAGTAACCTTGGCTAACTTGAAAAGCTTGCTTTTTATAATTTGTAATTTATAGAGGGCTTTCAAGTACGTCTTGATCAGATGTTTGCATTTACAAACAAGTAGCCTCATGCCCCAGTATGATGCTTAGATACAAATACAGGGTTAGTATTCTAATATACAACAGTTTGTTACTAGTTATCTATAGGCCTTAAACTAGGTTCCTGCCACCTCCAAGATGAATGCCTGAGTAATGGTGATGGATAGCTAAATCTGTCCATTTTTGTTTCTCTGAGTTTCTTGGTTTTGCAATCTCCAGTTCTTTTCATTGTACACCAGGTTGCCAGTAGTGGGCGGGATCAAAGGCAAAAAGTGTGCTCAGCAGGGGCGGAGATTTTTGCATTTCTGAAGAAGACTACATTGCAGGCACATTTAGTTCAAGGGCACAATCCTGGCAGCACTCAAGGAGGGCATGCAGCAGGGTTGGTGAGGGTGCAGCTTGGGGAGACAGTATGTGGTCGAAGAAGAGCCCCCAAAGGGCAGATAAGGAGGCCTGAGGTTCCCCACCACTGCTGTATTTTTATTTTTAATATTGTAACAACAATAAGACAGCTCTTTAGTTAAGCAAAAAGTGCTTGGTTAAATAATCTAACCATTAAAATGCAAGCATATGCATGTCTACTCAGAAGCACATTCCAATGAGTTCAATGGGGCTTACTCTAAGATGCATAGGATTGCAGTCTAACCATAACAGCACTATTTGAAGATGATCCTTGCGATCCTTGCATTTAAATGCACACAACAAATAAGGTCTGTGTGAGCAGAATCAGAACATATTATTTGCATGAAGAAGGTTCCAGGTTCACTCCCCGGCATCTCCCAGTTGGGCTGGGAGAGACTCTTGCCTAAAACTCTGGAGAGCCGTTGTCTGTTAATGTAGACAATACTGAGCCGGACGCACCAAAGGTCTGACTCGGTGTAAGCCAGTTTCCTATGTTCCCTTTGTGTGGTAGGGACAGTGCTGAATTGAGGCTGGTCTGATTGGAACAGCATTGCATTGGAAATCTATTTCTATCTGAAAACAAAAATGTTACTAAGTGAAAAAAGCATAAAACTGAAGTGCCGTTTTGATCAGCGGTCCTAAATCTCTCTCTCTCTCTCTCTCTCTCTCTCTCTCTCTCTCTCTCTCTCTCTCTCTCTCTCTCTCTCTCTCAAAAACTTCATTCCAAAGAAAGAGTTTCTATAGTTTGACAATTAATATAAAGAGCTGCACAAGTACTATGAACTTTAGTTTTGTGTTTACCAACTTCACAATGCGGGTGGTTTCTCTTAACTTCTTATTATTTTATTGTTTATCACATAAAAGCAGTTGCTTCTAAATCATATCTGGAGAAATAGATTGATAAAAGCCATCATCTAGATTTAGGGCAAAGGATGTTCATATTTCAGAATGATCAGATAGAAATCCAGGAGGTGAGGGCTGTATTTACCTTGTCCTTGTCTTCCAGGAAATGTCGGTCACAGTAAAAGCACTATAATTCATATTGTTTATAAGATCTACAAGAGGAAAGCATATAATGAAAACATATAAATCTCTGCTCTCAAAATAGCAAGGAGTCTAGGCTTCCTGAATGTCAACGCTATTAGTAAACCATAAAATCGTTGGAACATGGAATAAATATTCCAGTAACTAGCAGAAATATGAACTAAACGTGTCTCGATATAAATGTAATAGGTCCATATTATTTTGAATCACAGTTATCAGAAACCCTGACTTATCTGAATTCACTGTGGCTCCCTTATGTATCCTGTGTCAATGTAATTCCTTTGCAGATAATGCTGCCATTTATCCAACCTGTTTATGGTCTGAATCGTCTGCATAGCCCACATAAACTATGGAAAAATGGGCCTTGTAAAGGTCTTTCCATCGCCTGCATGTTTGCATGCGTTTCATGCATCAAATATCTAATGGTTTGTCATCATTTCAAAAAATGTGAAGTAGGATTCTGCTTATGGAAAGTTTGAACCAGAAAGATGACATGATACAGAAACTCATTTTATTTTACCAAATGTTAATTAACGTCTTTATGAAGATTCCCTGCCTATTCTAAATTTGCTTCCTAGACAGCCCATATAGCAGAAGATAATCCTGATATCTGCCAAGCGGTGTGCTTCCGCCGCACTACCATAGTTCTTGATACAAGCTGTGAAAATGGGGCAAATGTCCCTACTAAAAATTATCCATGTCCAGTTTTGTCCACCCATGTCCAGTTTTGTCCACCCACACTACAGTTAGCACCACAGACACGTGAAGACAGCAGAAACTGAAGCTGTTCCATGGGCAAATGAGCTGTCTATATCCTTCCTCTATCAGCTAATGCTTGCAAGGCAGAACTTGTAACCTTAAAATGTATTTATTTTATTTTCAATACTATAATCCACCTTTCAATCATTCAAAGCCCAAGGGAGCTTACATAAAACCATAGAGACATCAAGTAGAATGCATGCATTTTTACTCCAAACTCCAATTGTATTAAATGGGGCTTAATCCTTAGTAAGAGTGTTTAGGACTGCAACCTTAATATAAGACCCCCAAACCAACTAACCAGCTGGGGGGGGGACACACACACCTAAACCAGAGAAGCAGAATAATTGACAGACAGCAATGACCTGGAAAACACATGGAATAAAATAAATATTTTTACTTGCTGTCTAAATAGGGAGGGAGATGGTGGTTACTGACTTTCTCTGCAGAGAGGATTTCAAAGCTGGGAGCCGCCACTGACCCTATCGCCTGTCTTCATTTGCTGCCTCACCTCTCGGGGCAGGGTTACTTGGAGCAGGGCCTCCCCTGATGACATAGGCAGATTGGCAAGTTCATTTGGGGTGTCCCATACCTGTCCATTTGAGGGGTCTTGCTTTCCCCCTTTATATGAGAAGAATGTACTGCCTTCTCAGTAGTGGCACCCGCCCTGTGGAACGCCCTCCCACCAGATGTCAAAGAGAAAAACAACTACCAGACTTTTAGAAGACATCTGAAGGCAGCCCTGTTTAGGGAAGCTTTTAATCTTTAAGAAATTAGTGTATTCTAATATTTCTGTTGGAAGCCGCCCAGAGTGGCTGGGGAAACCCAGCCAGGTGGGCGTGGTATAAATAAATTATTATTATTATTATTATTATTATTATTATTATTATTATAGATCCCATTTGAATGCACAGGGTTAAGACCTCGTAAAAATGGTGGATGTCAGCTGCCACTGTCTGCCCCAAATAAGGAAGCCATTTCCTCCCTTTCTACCTATCCCTGAAAATTTCCAGAATGGCCTTTATATTGTTGTCATCTGTGAAGGAGTGGCATTTCTAATTAGCATAGTTTAAACATACCGGACTTGTGCCATCATGCCTAATTTGGCTCTTAGTCGTTTGTTTGTTTTTTACATTTATATTATGTCTTTCTACAGACAGGGAATCCAAGACAGAGTAAATACAGTTCCCAGGTGGTCTCCTATCCAGTCACTGACCAGACCCAGACTTGCTTAACTTCACGAAGGTGGTGACCTCATATGCCTTCAGACCATGGCCTGAGCCCTTCATATTGAAGGGAGAAAGGAATATGAAGAGAGACTCTCCCCCTTCCCAATCGGATACAGTGCTGCCACTGCAAAGTGATCCAGGCAGCCCAGGATGGCTCTATTTCTTAGGATAATACTCAATGCAGTTTGGTAATGCATTTTAAAAGACTTCAAAAAGCCAGATGGCTGTTATTTCAGCACTATTCATTAGCGAGCAGCCTAAAATACGGACTTGAAGAAAGCAAACAAAATCCATTTGTGTCATTGTGTTGTCTAATGTGAAGTAGAACCAAATAAATAAAAACATGCTATTAATGCAATATTTTCCCCAAGAAGGTTTTACTGCATATAATGTTGAGTGCCTATGATGTAAACAGGGATGGATGCAAAGCAGATGTAATTTCTACTGCTAATTGTAAATGAAAGCTTTTAAAGAACTATGTTCTGATGTCTCCCTGCGCTCAACCACCCAAAGATGTATTGGCAAATAAATTCAGGAGACTTTAAGAAATAGTGCCTAACTCAATATTCATGTTTCTTTCTGAGCCATTTATCGCTGATTTTCCTTTACTTACTGGGCCTTGGACAAATGCTGTTATTAATTACTGCCAATTCCACTGCTACACCATTGCTGATTTGAGAAGCAACATAGAATGAGTTCCATTTCAAAGGGATTATACACCAAGTCCCAGATCAATCGCCCTGATTTAGATCTCTTTGTAGGAAACAATATGCATATGGGATTTTTTTGAGGGGGTCTCTGTTCATCTCAAAAGAGGTGACACTTCCATGTACTGATCTTTTGCAACAAAGTACCTAAACATGGAATCATACCCAACTTTCAATAAAATCACAAAGTATAAACATCAGCATATTGAAAATCCAGTAAGCAGTAGCAACAAATACAGCACGAGGAAACATGTATTGGAATCCAATAACCATCACCAGAAAGGCAACAGTATGAACCATAATGAAATCATCTTAATTAAAAGCTAATCAGAACAAATAATAATAATAATAATAATAATAATAATAATAATAATAATAATGGACATTTAAAGCATTTTTGAAGGCTAGTCCTGATGGGGACAAGCGCACAAGCACAAATTCCTGGAGGGAGAGTTACAGGAATGGGGCCACCACTAAAAAGGCCCAATGTCTAGTACCTGCTAACCTAACAGATCGTAAGGGGGGGGGCAAGCAACCACTGCTAATTGTAGGGCAGGGGTGGGGAACCTGTTTCAGCCAAGTGCTGCACTTCCTTCTATGGGCCACCCTCCAGGGGCCCATGTGCCAGTGATGGTGATGTTGGGCAGAGCCAAAGGCAAAAGTGGGTGGAGCAACAAATGGAGCAACTTACCTTTTATACCATGCTAGTTTCTACATACACTTCATCCTCTGTATCCTCCACCTAGGCAAGCAATTTCAAGGATATAGTCCAGTCAGGTGAAAACACGAAAGGTGCCAAGCAGGGCCAGGGAAGGGTGTGGCCCACAGAGAGGATGCATGACCTGTGGGGAGATATGACCAGTTAGAGAAGCCTGGAGGGCTGCATTCACTCCTGAGATTTCCCACCGCTGTCTTAAGGCATGGATAGGATCATATTAGTGTAAGCAATCCATCAAGTAACCAGACCGGAAACCATTGAAGGCTTTAAGACGTTAAAGTAATCACCATCTTGTAAATGCACTGACTAGCAGTGCAGAAGGCGCAGGATTAGTGTAATATGCTCTGGCCTGACGCTCACTCAAACAGCTGCACGCTATTCTAGTTGAAGTTTCTGAATTGCCTTCAAAGGCAGCCTCACATAGCATGCATTATAGTCTGGGTGTATCAACTAGTATATGCATGCATGAAAATATTGGGTTTGATTGACTTACAACACAATCCTAAACATGTCTAGATTCCTGCATTGCAGGGGGTTAGACGAAATGACCCTCATGGTCCCTTCCAATTCTACAAATCTATGATTCTACTTAGAAGCAAGTCCTATTGAATTAATTAGAGCTTACTCTCAGGTCAGTGGGATTACGACTACAGGCTTGGTCATGCTTCCAATTCATGAGTAACCTGTTGTATCTGGAGCTTGGAAACTAAATTTTGGTGCTCTGCATGACTTTCATCAATAGCAATATTCTAGAATTCATTTTTAGATGCAGTGAATTGTTGAAAGTGGCCATTTTTCATCATCCAAAAAGTGGTTAAATTTTATTTTATTTTTAAGTATTTAAGATTTTTAAAAATACAACAGATCATACTTCTGTTTAGTTTAAAGGCTGCTCCAAACGTGCATAAGTAGCATGTAGTATAAGAGCATTAGGACTGTGTCACTTCTCAACACAGTTGTGGGATCACATATTTGAATGTTTCTGCATATTCCGAGAATCCCTGGCAAGCTACAGTTCATAGGATTCTTTTGGGGGAAGCCATTTGTTTTAAATGGTGTGAGTTTCAAGCACCCCTTTTTTGTTTAGTCGTGTCAGACTCTTCGTAGCCCCATGGACCATAGCATGCCAGGCACTCCTGTCTTCCACTGCCTCCCGCAGTTTGGTCAAACTCATGTTCGTAGCTTCGAGAACACTGTCCAACCATCTCATCCTCTGTCATCCCCTTCTCCTTGTGCCCTCCATCTTTCCCAACATCAGGGTCTTTTCCAGGGAGTCTTCTCTTCTTTTTTTTATTTATTTATTTTAAAAACAAACTTTATTAGGAATTATTTAAATTACACACACTCACAAACATACACATACACGTATAACGTTAAAGTAAAAGAGAACAAAACTGAAATAATAAAAAAGGAAAAAAAGAAAGACCTTATATTCGAAAACAATCACTTAAACAAAGTAAGAATAATAACATAACATAATCCAAATAATATTTGTGAAATATCCAAATCATAATTATAACAAAAATTCTAACGTAAGAATCTCAATCATCAAACAGAAGATTTAAAATAGAAGCAAATAAAGAATAAACAAATCAAATTTATCTTCAGACAGTCATTCATACTCAACCCCCTAATTTTATGGACTCTAGTCCAATTCATCTTAACCATTTGATCTGTTAAAAAAGGCTTAAATACCCTCCCCCTTACCCTCCACCCTGGTGACTTCCAGTCATTCCTGTATGTTGATTATATTTCTTTATTCTGATGCATACTTAGTGCAATTTTCTCCTGCCCTTTAATTTCCTTGCCCTTCATATCTCTGTCTCAAGATTCGCTCATTTTGCCTTATTTTTCATATATGATTCAAAAGATTCCCAATTTTTACCCGCTTTTTCCCTACCCAATCCTTTTGATATCCCGTTTCGAATAGCCAAATTTTTATATCCCACTAATTTCATCAGCCAATCTTTAATATTTGGAATTTTGTCACTTTTCCAATTTTGTGCAATTAGAGTTCTGGCGGCTATAGTGCTGTACATTACCAAACATCTATCTTTGGCCTTAATTTCTTCGCTTACCATACTCAAAAGAAATATCTCCGGTTCTTTCTTAAATGATGTTTTAACTATCTTTTTTAGAGTCTTCTCTTCTCATGAGGTGGCCAAAGTATTGGAGCCTCAGCTTCAGGATCTGTCCTTCCAGTGAGCACTCAGGGCTGATTTCCTTCAGAATGGATAGGTTTGATCTTCTTGCAGTCCATGGGACTCTCAAGAGTCTCCTCCAGCACCATAATTCAAAAGCATCAATTCTTCAGCGATCAGCCTTCTTTATGGTCGACCTCTCACTTCCATACATCACTACTGGGAGAACCATAGCTTGAACTATATGGACCTTTGTCAGCAAGGTGATGTCTCTGCTTTTTAAGATGCTAAATAGCATCTTAAAGCACCCTAAATAGATCCAACTACCTGACTTTCCCTTTCAACTTCCTTCTAATGAACCTTCTCATTTTTTAGACGTTTCCTCCTGTGAATTTAAACATGCCAGTCTTGGTCTTTCTGAGCAACTTTCCACTTTTACACATATTTAATCTAGTAGCCATTCCCCCACTGTTTTGGATTTTGTCAAGAAGATTTTCATCTCATACCAACTCCTGGACACTGCTGACACTGATCAGGATTAAAGCACCCCTTCTGTAAATGTTGTAATTAAATAACTATATAAAAACCACTGTAGTTCCATCAACAGTACAGCTTCCTTAACAATAATGGGAAAATGTATATTTATAAATTTATATAATTAAATATATAAAAATAAAAAGGTGCTTTAAGCATTGGCCACCATGAATTAACTACTCATTGCCAAGTTATGTCTCATTTCCCACTTTGAAAACCTCAGAATATTTACACCATCGTTCCTAAAGGATCAGCAGTCCCAAACAGGATATGATCTAGCTCTTGTTTCAGTTCAAATAATATCACACCTACACACCGCTTTTCCAAAAATGTGCTGCTATTTGAGTTGCTGGTGGGAGAATCACTAGATGGCAGCATCTTCTCAGAATTCAGTAAAGTACTACACATGACCATTAACATTATTTCCCCCCAGAAAATTCCATGTCTCCCCACCAAGCTGACAAACCAAGGCCAATGCATCTTTTTCTCCCACAAATACCACATCTGAAAACAAGCTGAAAACCATTAGCTTGCACTGTAATTTGCATAAGGAGCAAAATGTGTCTCTCAAGTACTTTTGTCCTGAATTTTGGAAAGTTGAACTAACATATTTCAGCTTTACAGCACAATCTCTCCCCAGAAGTAAATTTCACTGAGTTCAATGGGACTTGCTTCCAAATACATGTAGCAGGATTGCAGTTTAGCTACTGTTTGAATTGAAGTGTAGTCAAAGAATGGATATTTGCAAATCAACATATAACAAATTATGATATAAACCAGGTGGCAACATTTTCATATTTTTTCAAATTGGATGTGTATGTGGAGCGGGGAGGGCTTCAAAAATGCGATTTTTGCTTGCGAGCTTTCAGTCCAGTTTTGAGAATCGGTGTAGGATCTATTAAACCTCTAGGTAAAGGTAAAGGGACCCCGACCGTTAAGTCCAGTCACGGAGGACTCTGGGGTTGCGGCGCTCATCTCGCTTTACTGGCCGAGGGAGCTGGCGTTGGTTTGCAGACAGCTTCCGGGTCATGTGGCCAGCATGACTAAGCCGCTTCTGGTGAACCAGAGCAGCGCACGGAAACACCGTTTACCTTCCCGCTGGAGCGGTAACTATTTATCTACTTGCACTGCGTGCTTTCGAACTGCTAGGTTGGCAGGAGCAGGGACCGAGCAACGGGAGCTCACCCTGTCATGGGGTTTTGAACTGTCAACCTTCTGATCGGCAAGCCCTAGGCTCTATGGTTTAGGCCACAGCACCACCCGCGTCCCTTTTATTAAACCTCTAGTTACTACAAAATATTTACTTGCTTTCAGAAACCTTGCTCATTTACTTCTGCTTCCATTCCTTGGGACCTTTCCAAATAATCCGTTTATTGTCACACAACAAATAACACATTTGTTACCTACACCTCACT
Source organism: Zootoca vivipara (assembly GCF_965207765.1). Taxonomy (NCBI): domain Eukaryota; kingdom Metazoa; phylum Chordata; class Lepidosauria; order Squamata; family Lacertidae; genus Zootoca; species Zootoca vivipara. The sequence continues at coordinate 44,688,764 of NC_142586.1, forward strand.
TTCCCCATTGCGGCTGCTTCATCTTTTGAATGTCTCTCATATTTTATAAGCACTACATTTCATTCTTTTGTACCTGGGAAATTGGCAATACTTCCCCCAGATAGCAGATACTTTGTTACCAGAAGCCTGGTATTGCAAGGAATTGGCTGGCTAGTTGAAATCAATACATGAAATTCAGACTTTGCTGCTTCTTGGTCCTCTTTACTCCCTCAGGATTGCCAGGCCACAATACTACAGAAGCCACCAGAGATAAAATCCCTCAGCTATATAACTCTTAAAGGTATAGCAGCCATGTTAGGGTCCAAATCCATCAAAACTAAGCCACTGTCCTCAGGCCTCTGTAGCTCCCTTTTCTTTTCACCTCCTTCCTGACCCTTCTGACCTGACCTTTCCTGACCCTATTTCCTTCTTAACTTCCCTCCCTTCAAAGCCAGCTCTTCACCCACCTTTGTTTCTTCAGTATCCCACTTTTGAGGCCACAGACTGACTACTTTGTCAAGCTACTTTTGGTTACATTTGTCTTTTTGGACAGCCTCCTTAGCATTCCTCCATCTCTGGCTCATCACCCTTCTGAGCAGAAACACGGTGAATTTCTTCTTCAGATCCCAGACCCACCTTAATGTGTATTGTTTTCTGCCCTTTTCTTGCCACCTTTTTCCTCCCATAGTTTCCTGAGTTTGTGTTTTCCAGTCCCTTGTTTAGCTACATCATTAGTTCAGCCACCTTGTCTTTGGAATACTTGCTTTCTCCCCATCCCTACAGCCTGGAACTTCCTTCCAGCCCTCAGCCTATTCCCTAGCTTTTCCTGTCCCAAGAGTTGGTGTAAGGTTTCGTTTCAGCCAAACTGACACTTTTCCTCTTTTCTTGCAGAATCTGGACTGTGAACGTTTCGATAGCTTTGTCTTCTGAGTAGTTGGAAGGTTCATGGGCAACGTTACATATCACAACAACTATATCAAAGGTCTCATCAATAGATTAGAAATTGAGATTGCAATGTGGAGCGTGACTTAAGTATCATAAGCCTATATTTTTATGTTGCAATGATTACTGAATGATGACACTGACACCTGCCTCCCCTTCATTATTTTCCTGGCTAAATAAATTTCATTTTCAATTTTGTATTGTCTGGTTCTTTAGGGTTGCTTACGTCCTCATTGCACAACTCTAGTGCAAGAGAATTCACCTAATTATTTTTTAAATTAAGGGAAACCCTGCACTGGAGGCCTTGTAATTTTGTAAAAGTTTTCTTTAGCTTTTTAAATGTACAGTATTTTATTCATTTGCTTTTCATTTGTTTTAAAATGTTTGGCATCCCATTGAACTCCCCACCCCAATTTCTTGCCCACTGCTTTGCCTCTCTTTGTCTACTCTTCACACAAGGAGCTCTGTCCTTCCCCAGTCTTTGCTGGTATTGCCTATAAGGAAAACTTTCACAAATGCCTTCCATCTGACCCTGCCAAACTGCAGCCCCCTACAAAGCACTGCCCTAGGCAGCCACCTAGTGCCACCTAAGCCTTATTTATTTGCAGATTTTCTTTTCCACCTTCTTTTTAAAATTGTGCCAACTGTAACTGGCTCAGTTCCACATTGCCAACAGGTACATACCACTCATAAATATATATATTGTTGCTTGCAATGCTCTGCTCAAACATTTGGATTAAATATCTTCCTAAATACTGCGAAGACAAAGGAATTTCTGTTTTTGTTGTTGCCAGTTCCTCACCAAGACCATCTAGCTCATATATAGCCAGTGTGGTGTAGTTTGCTGGTCTTCAGCTGGTGGGTCAGGACTCACATGTGTGTTGCGGCCTGATCCAATGAGTTTTGCAACAGGAGCACTTGTTGTTGCTGTTTAGTCGTTTAGTCGTGTCCGACTCTTCGTGACCCCATGGACCATAGCACGCCAGGCACTCCTGTCTTCCACTGCCTCCCGCAGTTTGGTCAAACTCATGTTCGTAGCTTTGAGAACACTGTCCAACCATCTCGTCCTCTGCCGTCCCCTTCTCCTAGTGCCCTCAATCTTTCCCAACATTGGGGTCTTTTCCAGGGAGTCTTCTCTTCTCATGAAGTGACCAAAGTATTGGGGCCTTATATGCCTGTTGTTTTTGTCGATGGAGTTTTCTTGGCAGGGATACTGGAGTGGCTTGAGGGTTCGTGCTTCAGGTGGATAACATTTAGTCAAAACTCTCCACTACAACCTGTCCGTCTTGGGTGGCCCTGCACAGCATAGCTCATAGCTTCTCTGAGTTATTCAAGCCCCTTCACCACGACAAGGCAGTGATCCATGAAGGACCATTACCACTACAACAGGAGCACTACCACCATGCAAAGATATGGTAAAAGAAATGGGTCTCCAAATGCATGTTTGTGCTAAAAGTGAGTCCTGGGCCTGAGAAGGTTGAAGATGGCTAGGGTGTTGGACTATGAGCTGGGAGACCAGGGCTCAAGTCCCCACTTGGCCATGAAGCTAACTAGGTCACCTTGGGCCAGTCACTGCCTCTCAGTCTAACCTACCTCACAGGGATTCGTGTGGGGATTAAAGCCGCCTTGAGCTCCTTGGAGAAAAAGGTGGGATATAAAGACAATGAATTAAATAAACAAATAAATGAGATTCTCCATGCTTAATTCAAAATGCAAAGCAGAAATACTACACAGCCTCTGTCCTGTTCCAAAACCTTGTTCTTTTCTAGTCCAAACTGCTTCATCAAGCTCAGCCACTGCAGAAAAGGGGTTAAGATTCACCCTTAGTTATTTAATGTAGTATTGTTATATTTTTACTGCCACAGAAGAGGAGAGGCCATGGATACTAAGTGAGTGGGTGTTCATGTGTGCCTCAGACAGCAAAATGTTTTGCATTATCCTGGATGTTACCACTAACAATAATCATAGCTCTCTCTCTCTCTCTCTCTCTCTCTCTCTCTCTCTCTCTCTCTCTCTCTCTCTCTCTCTCTCTCTCTGTGTGTGTGTGTGTGTAATATACTTGACAGCGGCTACATTATAGGTGCTTAGCCATAATAGACATTACATGTTCCTCAAAAGACAACCTGGATGGTCACCAGATTCTGTGTACAGATCTGTAGGCGCAGACCATCCCCCGATCCAAACTAGTTCATCAAGAAAATCCCCAAACACTGTCCCTCGGGTGATTCTGGGTCATGTCTCTGCGGTAGCTTATCTCAAAGTTTTTAGTGTCTAAACACTTATCGCATTTATAAATTTTAAATTCACTGTTGTTCAATGTTTTAGATGTTTGTGTTCCTTTTGGGATTGTACCCCCAAGTGTGTTTTATATGCTGGTCTCCGACCATAATAAATTATCTATCTATCTTACTTGTTCCTTACATGAATGCCCCCCCCCATTTGTTAACTTTCACAACTCTTTTGGAGTTAGATGCCTGATTTTAAATGCCAGTTAAACCTGGCATTAAAATGAATGGAGCAACCAAGACATTGGATTGATTTAAACCATGACAAAAGTCTATCTTAATTGTTAAGTACTTCGAGTGCCATGAAGAAACCAGCAACAAATACTGCCGCATGGTTGTTGCCTTTAATGGCAACAGTTTCTGCCTCTGTAATACATACATGCCATACTGAGATATTTATACTCTCTTAAATGTTAACCTTTTAAATTATGCTCTTCTTGATGTACAGTACTTATTAATAGGAAACTGGGAAAGTGTTCACATTTGAATCCAACACAGAGAATGTCTCTACTCTCAGCAGCACTCATAATGAGAAGCATTTGCTCTGTCTTTAAATGACCACCAGTCTAATTCTTCCATTATCAGATGGCTTAATGCTGCAATCCTGCATACACTTACCCAGGAGTGTCGCTGGCTCATTGTGTGGTGCTGAGTATATAGCTCTAGTATCGTTTCAATCAAAGGAGTAGCCAACTAGCTTAGGCGTGTTTGCCAGCTACAGCTGCTTCTTGATCAGAATGGCCTGGCTTCAGTTATCCATGTTCTGGCGATCTCTCTCTTCTGGACTACTGTAATGTGAAACTACATGGGGTTGCCCTTGAAGACAGTCCAGAGGCTGCAGGTAGTGCAGAATGTGACTGCTAAGTTGCTAAATGAGGCAGCTCAATTTGACCATGTGTCAAATTGTCAACTCCTGAAAGCACTGCACTGGCTGCCAGTGAGCTCCTAGGCACAATTCAAAGCCCAAAACCGCATGGGGCCCAAGTGTCTAAAACAACACATTGCCCAATACTAATGGTCTCAGGCACTGTGGAAGGCCTGTTGGTGGCACCGCTGCTAGGTGGTGCTTGGTTGGCATTGACCCATGATTCTAGCCAGGGCCATTACGGCCTGTGCCATGTGTTTCCATATATTAGAATGAGTCTCCTTACGTATGGTCTCCCTTTTTTCATCATTGCATCATATAGTCTGTCTAGCAACTTCAATAGAAAATCAGCTGGAAGGAGTGTGACCAGCTAGGATAACTGCTAAGTTAACAAAGGCATGTGCTTGGCTCCACATGGCACTGTCTCAACGGACTATAATGATAAGTCTGTCATTGCTTTTGGTGTCCCAGCATAGCAGATGTAGCCCCACTGGCTTTGTTGCTGTAATATAGAAAGCTTCCTTTTTGTTCTGTAAGGAAATGGCAGGTGCTTTGCTTGCTGTCGTGGAGGTGAGGCCATTGCTTCCAGCTAGCCTCATGGAGTGGGTACAGGCTGCACACAAATGACACATGGCAAAGGCATAATGTGCCCTTTCCTTTTTATCTCTTAGGCCCCCTCTGCACTATTCGTTTAATGCAGTATCATACCCTTTTATGCAGTTGTGCTTTCCCCCAGAGAATCCTGGGAACTTGAGTTTGTTAAGCATGCTGTGAGAGACAGTAGGAGACCTATATTCCCCTCACAGAGCTACAGCTCTCAGATTGTTAAACTACTGTGAGAAATTTAGCTCTGTGAGGGGAATAGGGGTTTTCTAATAACTCAGCACCCTCAACAAACTGCACTTCCCAGGAGTCTTTGTGGGAAGCCATGACTGTTTAAAGTGGTATGGTACTGTTTTAAATGTATAGTGCAAATGGAACCTCCGTACTTGGGAGTGCTTGGAAATGCAGCAAAAATGATTTGCCCACACCACAAACAATACTTCTGTTTTGTCAGGATTCAACCTCAATCTGTTAGCCGCCATCCATCCTCCAACCGCCTCCAGACACACTCACACAGGACCTTCACTGCCTTCACTGGTTCTGATTTGAAAGAGAGGTAGTCCAGAACAAAAGCAGGGGCATGCCCAAACACTCATGCATGCTCTATTTTATTATTGACTGCTTGCTAATGTGCTGTCAAGTTGGCACCTGTCTTATCAAGTGGCTGTGCCACATGATCTAAGAGGTGCACTCCGCATATGTTTCAGGGAATGATGAGGAACTGCTTGGTTGGAGAACTGTACACCAGAATCTTCTGGGATGCTGGAGGGAATCCCAGGAGAAATGGATCTGAATATATTCATTCATTTATTTTTCTTTAACAAAATTTATATACTGCTAACTAGAAGGAAATACCTCTGGAGGGTTTACAATTAACAGTCTAAAAAGTCATTAAAACACCAATTTAAAAATACTAAAAAACAAATAACATTTAAAATTAAAATATAAAACAAACTCATTAATAAAATACTTATTGAAACTATGTACTGTACCATGATAAAGTTAGATGTCTAGAAAGACTTGCTTGGGGAAAAGGGGGTGGGGTTAGCCTGAAAAATACAGGAAAGGCACTTGCCTAATATCAAGGGGCAGTGAGTTCCACAGTGTAAGTGCTTCTTTGTTAGAATGTCTAAAAATGTTGCCACCACAACTGAGTTCTGGAGTTGCTTGTGTTTCTGCATATGGCACATGATCATAGCTGCCAAGTTTTCCCTTTTCTCACGAGGAAGCCTATTCAGCATAAGGGAAAATCCCTTTAAAAAAGGGATAACTTGGCAGCTATGCACATGATTCACACAGCTCTCTTTGAAGCTGAGGTACCCAACCAAATACAAATCTATATCAAGCCATAGCAGTTAGGGGCACTTCTGCAATGCACAGTTAATACAACCATAGAGACCATTCCAGGAATTCAGATCTAAGAATGTTAATGTGCTCTCATTTCCATCTTATTCTGAATATTCACCAGCATCTGTTCTATGATTAATTAAAAGATTGAGATTTTGCAACACATGGCAGCAAGTTAATAAACAGTTTGTTTATGTACTTAGGGTATTCCTTTAATGGGAAATCTGTTTGCTGAACATCTCAAAAGACTTGAACATTCATTATCTGCATGAGAATTGACCATTTGCAGACACTTAGAATTGCTGGACAGGAAGGAAACTGAAGGTCAGGTAGTCCCAACATTTCCCCTCAGGCAGAAACCTCCAGACTCCTGCTGCCAAATAACTCATAGCCATATGCTATTGGGAGGGAGGAAATTCTGAGTCACTCGTCCATCTAACCGGAGGTAAAACTCCCTCCCAATCGCATTTCTTATATTGGAAACTATAGGTTGTATCTGAATAAGTCAGAGAAGTCTAACTGAAATCAGTGGACTTGAGTTAGACACCCTCTGATTAAGTCCACTGGTTTCAGTGTGTCTACTACTCTGAGTATGACTTAGATAGAAACCCTGCACTTGAAACAGTAGCAATTTACAAGAAAAATAAGTACACAAACCCATCTGGTTCAGATACCTGGGCCATGGTCCTCATTTGCTTCAAGGCCTCTTAGCCTGTAACATCACAGTCTTCTCATCTTGCCAAAGGCACTCACACATGACAAATGGGTAAAGTATGGCCAGGGTACTAGCTTTACATCTTAGACTCCACTCTCATTTATTTATTTATTTTGTGCAGAACACCACAAAGCAGAATGCCTCAGGCCCACCTTCAGAAAAGCTTCCACACCCACCAGAGGCTTATCTGTTCCTTTTTAATTTATTTATTTATTTAGAATACTTATGCATCACAAAGTAGCAGAAAGTTCTCAAAGCATCTTACATAGTACTGGGTAGCAGAATCTAGTAACTTCTAGAGGGCACCATGTCCTCTAAAAGCTTTTAAGGCTTTTAATGTTTAATAGATTATTTAATTTCATTTTTCTGTTGGAAGCCACCCAGAGTGGCTGGGGGAACCCAGCCAGATGGGTGGGGTATAAATGAAGTATTATTATTATTATTATTATTATTTATTATTATTATTACCAGGCAAATGCTTTGAGGCCAAGTCTCAGAATTTATGCTTAGACTTCAATGTGTTTTTATACACACTATTGCTTTTGCCCAACTGATATCCAGATAGTGAAGATTTTCTAAATGATAGGTCTGTGGAGAGTATATTTCTGGATATGTGGTTGTGCTTTTCTAAATTTTATTTTGCAGAGTAGCATTTGATGTATCCTCAAATATCTGAGAAGCTATGGTCTTTCACAAAATGAAAAAAAGCAATGGCAACTGTATTCAGGAATAAAAATAATAGGTCTGTCAGCAAGATAAATGGAAGGGAGGAATGAAGTTTAACATAAATGGAATCAAGAAAGAGCAAAGGTCACCCAAAGGGGAAATTTTATAGAGCATGTAATTCAAATCCAGTTATTGTAGCCCAAGGAAAACAATGAGGTGTCTTTATTAAACACTGGGATGAGTAAATCAGAGCATATTCCACTGCCCCTGTTTATTTATCTCACTGCCAGGCCTGTGATGAAATTTGAGTGAGAAAATATGGACCTGGAATCATCTGAAAGTAAAATCTAAATGCATGCTGTCAAATGCATTTCCTTTCATGTTTATGTAGGCATGTGCATGTTTATAGCCTCCCCCAAACCATGCAGAATTTAGGAAAGGCATGACAAGAGGAGCTGCTCAGTAAATATTTACTTACAAAGGTTCAGGAGCTCTTTTATTCCAGAATGACCTCTGGAAGTTGAGAAATGTTATTGTTGGGTAGCTTGACTCTCTTGTTAATTATGCCTCAATATTTCCAGCTTCCCACCTTCTGTTTTTAATCTCAATGACTTCTTGATACCCAATTTAGGGGGCTTCTTAAAGAGTTTTAAACCTGGGACACCTTGGGTTGTCTAGTCCAACCTTCCCTGGAGAAAAAAAAGGATTCCCAACCTGTTTGTTCACCTGCTGAACTGCTGCTGCTGCAATTAGGAATTTGGAGAGAAGAGAGAAGCCAAAGGAAACTTAACTGAAGAAACCATGGATTAATAGATAGAAAGACCTACACTGTATCTATGAGAGTGAACTCACATGGTATGTCCTAGAACTATATTAGATAAGGATTCAAAAAACCAAGTTGTTGGTAAAGGTAAAGGGACCCCTGACCATTAGGTCCAGTCGTGACCGACTCTGGGGTTGCGGCGCTCATCTTGCTCTATTGGCTTCCAGGTCATGTGGCCAGCATGACTAAGCCACTTCTGGTAAACCGGAGCAGCACATGGAAATGCCGTTCACCTTCCCTATTTATTTACTTGGACTTTGAGGTGCTTTCGAACTGCTAGGTTGGCAGGAGCTGGGACCGAGCAACGGGAACTCACCCCGTCGCGGGGATTCGAACCGCCGACCTTCTGATCGGCAAGCCCTAGGCTCTGTGGTTTAACCCACAGCGCCACCCGCGTCCCGTTGTTGTTGGTACATGCTATCAATAATTATAGCAGTACAAATATGATTCAGTTTGAAATTCCAAATCCATCAAGAACTGAAATTAGATATTTTTATCTACTCTGTCATGATGTCAACATACAGATTTTGCTTGGTTCAACTTCAAAGTCTAGCTAGAGGTTGCACAATTAGTAGTATTTGTTGTTGTATCCTAGTCATACAATAGATTAAGTGGTGTTTGCATGCTCTGAAAGGCAAGTCATTAACCAATAGCTCCCTCCATGTATGGGTGACATGTGAAAGCCATACTGGCACAGTTCATGGCTGGAGGGTGGAGGTGGTGTTTTCAAGGACATTGTGGACACGTCAGTATATTTTCTGCCATTTTAAAATGTTCTTGTGGTGAGTTTCCTGTTCTTCCAGCATGGCAGTAGTGTATCTCCATCCCCAGCATAATATGTGAATGGGATTGCTCTGCAAATTTTACAGTTTTGCTTATTTTACATAAGCACATTTACCAGTTTACAGCTTCTTTTCCTGTTTTGTAAGGATGAAGAGGTAAAGAAGCTCTGCCTTCATAATTTAGAATGTATTTTCAGTTACAAGGGCTGGAAAGGGCTTAAGCCAGGGGTAGGGAACTTGTGGCCCTCCAAATCTTGATTGGTCCCAACCCATCAGTCCCAGACACCATGGCCAATGTGCAGTATAGCAACATCTGGAGGACCAAAAGTTCCTCATCCATCATTTTTAAGAAACCATAAAGCTGAGATTCTCAAAATTCTTCAACCCACTACTTGTCTGTGCTCTGTGCACACACCAGAGTCCATTTTAATAACATGCCCTTCTCAATAGCTCATCAGAACCATAAAATATAATTCCACTGCTATTACTTTTCAGTTTGGAGAAGGGCTCCCCCCCTTAATAAATAAATTACCTAGACATACAGTTATATATACATCTCATTACTGCATTGAAAGCTAAAGTTAGCAATTCATACTTCATACCATCCAAAGATTAGTAAAAACTCTATGGCATAATTGAGCCAAATTCAATATTCTTTTAAGTCAGTGGATAAGTTGTGGTCTTGGTAGACCACAAACTTGACATGAGTCAGCAGTGTGATGCAGCAGCTAAAAAAGCCAATGCAATTCTGGGCTGCATCAATAGGAGTATAGCATCTAGATCAAGGGAAGTAATAGTACCACTGTATTCTGCTCTGGTCAGACCTCACCTGGAGTACTGTGTCCAGTTCTGGGCACCACAGTTCAAGAAGGATGCTGACAAACTGGAACGTGTCCAGAAGAGGGCAAGCAAAATGGTCAAAGGCCTGGAAACGATGCCTTATGAGGAACGGCTTAGGGAGCTGGGTATGTTTAGCCTGGAGAAGAGAAGGTTAAGGGGTGATATGATAGCCATGTTCAAATATATGAAAGGATGTCATATGGAGGAGGGAGAAAGATTGTTTTCTGCTGCTCCAGAGAAGCGGACACGGAGCAATGGATTCAAACTACAAGAAAGAAGATTCCACCTAAACATTAGGAAGAACTTCCTGACAGTAAGAGCTGTTCGGCAGTGGAATTTGCTACCAAGGAGTGTGGTGGAGTCTCCTTCTTTGGAGGTCTTTAAGCAGAGGCTTGACAGGCATATGTCAAGAATGCTTTGATGGTGTTTCCTGCTTGGCAGGGGGTTGGACTGGATGACCCTTGTGGTCTCTTCCAACTCTATGATTCTATGATAGCTAATCCTCCAGATGTTGCTGAATTGCAGCACCCATCATCCCTGACCATCGGCTACGCTGGCTTGGGCTGATGGGAGTTGGAGTCCGACAACATCTAGAGGGCCACATATTAGCCACTCTTGATTTAAGACTACAATCCAATTAACAGTTACATGGGAATAAGTGCAGCGTACACCTCAATAGTCATGCATAGCATTGTATTGCAAGTCATCTTAACTGCAATGAGAGAGAAATAAGCATGTGCTTGTTACTTCCATTAAAGGAGACTTAAAAGTGCTTAACTTTGGCTGGACTGTGCCCTTATTGTGTAAGATTTGTGAATACAATGACAAGACATCTGTAATGGCTTGCGAGCCATGTGGTAAACTGACTGCATTTTTTTATTATTATTGTGTTCCACATTGTCTTCATGATGTCTGTGCAAAAGAAAACTTAAAATACTGGCAAACTATCCAGTCCTGGTTGGCTTACCAATGAACTGGACCTTTCACCTTTTAACCTTTCAAGGTGGAGCAAATCTGAAAGAGAGAGGCTGAACTAATTTTAGATAAAGCACCCTTTAGTATGGAGAGCATGAAAAAAGACCGAAGGTTACCATTCAGCTCTGCACTATTAATCAGATAGTAATGGGTTTCTGTTTCCTTGTTTAACGAAAAAATTATACACTGCATTGAGGTACATGTTAAACATCGCAACATGTATTTTGAGAAAATGTAGAGGTGCCATTCAGAGCTATAATTCCCAGCATTCTTCTGGAAGAATCAACACCTGTTAAAATTAGGTATATTCATCCCTGACTCTGATAGCATATTCAAAACTCAGAAAATGTCAGATTACCTCTTAAAATTCTTAAGAAGTGGGAATGAGCTGTGTGACTTTTGCAAGGTGCCAAGCTGAGCTTGCAAAAATGCATTCTCTAAAGACACCAGGAACCCAGCTCTGCTTTACATCTCATCAACTTATGCTAAAGACAAGAAAGGAGGCTGTGTACTGCTGGCTTGATTCAGACATAAGAGCAAATAGAGCTTGCTGTTTTTACAAATGAAAAACCTCAAGCATCCATGATTTAAAGCTGCTTGTCTGCATTTGTTTTCTATCATTGAGGCACACCACTGCTGTTCCAATTTGTAGAAAGCTCTGTAGGCAGAGTGTTGGCCATAACGATGGTTTGTCAGACTTCAAGCCAAACTATAGCTAGCATGCTTTGAAAACCAACTTCAGATTGTGTTTTCTGACTTTGGTGTGCGAACCTATTGCAAGCTGTGGTTTGTCAATTCAGGTAACTTGCCAAACCATAATTAAGTTTCCTTATCTGTGGTTTGTGGGGATGTCTGAGTAGACCAGGTTGCTTCCAGGTGACCTGCTCTTAAAGCATTTATCCTGTTTGCATGTTGTTGGTCTGGGGGGGGGGCATCAGGATAAATGCTTCCCATTAATCAATCATTATCTCATGTTTTCTAATGCATTTTCCCATCACATTCCTTATGAGAAAAAGGCTGATTTTAAAAAGTGGGTTTTTTACATAATATCGTATTTTGGTTTTGCACTTTAATCCAATTTAATTGTGCAAACTTAGATTTGCCAGTATGTGATTGAATCCCTCCCGCAAAACAGTGACAATCTGAAAGTGACCCTAGTGTGCCAAGAGCAGATCATTTGGGTTTTGCACACCCGACAGGGTCTCTGATCACCAGCCCTTACTCCCTGCACCAACACATCAATGCTCCACACTTCCCTTTTCTTTTTTTTTCAGCACCCAAAACACTCCCTAATATTTTTAGAATTATTTGTTCTTATTGCAGGGTTGGTAGGTTTGTGCAGAAATCTAGATTTCCTAATCCTTCTGCTGCTACCGTAGCTGTGAACGACAAGCAACAGAGTACGCAGTCGTAGCTGCTGCTAGAGGCTGGACCAGCCCAGTAAAGTTGATCTATGGTTGTATGATTTTAAAAAATTCATCTGCCAAACAGTAAATACACCAAATAAGATGAACAGTACTCTCTTACTATTTTTCAGTCTGTTAATATTTTGTTATCCCAGGCAACCTTTTGATCTGACTGGTTCTATAGCCCTTTTTTTATTTCCTGGAGCTGACTGATGAGCCTATATATCACTTGCTTAGGGAGAAGCTGGGCTCAGCACTGCGGCTTGTAACTTAAGAGCAGCAGTTGTGATGGTGCAGTGAGCAGCAGGATGTCATGAAAAAGGAGGGCAAGGAACCAACACCATAAACAGGCAGAGCTTGTTATATATATATATATATATATAGAGAGAGAGAGAGAGAGAGAGAGAGAGAGCGCTTTACTTCTGCTAACTAGGCAGGTGAGCAATCAAATCCTTTATTCACATGCCAAAGCGTGAAGTGCAATTTTCAATCATGCAGGGAACTGAGAAACGTCAGGGAGTCCAATCCTATGTGCACTTACCTGGATGAAAGTCCCATTGAACTCAATGGAAGTTACTCCTTGGAATAGACATGTATGGGATTGAGCTATAAAATGCTCTTCCCAGATGTACTGTACACTTTGCCATTGCATAGTTCCAGAATGTAGAAGAATGTAAAAAAAGAAGAAGAAGCTGTCCATGGATGTTCAGAAAACAATATTTAGACCAAAGGGTTGGATACAACTAAATAGTTGTGCAAGTAAACCCCAGCACAATGAGTCAGGCAACCAATGCAGCTGTTCTAAAACAGTGGTTGTGTGGGATCTACTGTTTTAATTATTGTAAAATTCCCTGATCTATTTGGGTGGTGAGTAGTATTAAGTAAAATATTCGAAATAAATAAAAGTAAATAAATCAAGTCTACAGGCATAGGAAATCCCACATCTGTGAGGCAGCCACAAATAACATTTCTCTTAAGCATAACGCCACAAAGTGGATTCTGTGCCATTGATTGATCCTGGAGATAGTCAATGGGCACAGAAAAGTGGACGACCTCATGGTAAGTCAGAAATAATATAAAGAAGACGCAATATATTGAATTGTACTTGGATTCCCTAGAAGGCAGAGCACCAGTGCATAGACTGGGAAATGGGATTAAGGATGCCCATACATGTACATTTTATGACAGAACAATTCCTTGTGGACTGGGAACTATGGAGGCTTGGACGGCACCAGTGTTCTGGTGGCATCAAGACAGGATGTGCTGCTAGTTGCAAATAGGAGATTTATTGTGCTTATTTAGCACACTGTGGCATCAGCCAGCCATACAAGCACTGTCACCTGCAATGTGTTGATTCCCATTAAATGAATGAAATTTTAGTTGTATTGTGAAATCAATTCAAAGATGCTTTATGGAAAGCAATTCATAAGTGAAATAAAAAACAAATATAATCTAAGAGTCTAGATTGTGGAGATTGGGATGTAAAACCCTTTCCTATTCTCATTTTCAGATTTCTGGTTTTAGAGCTAAACCACTCAACTAGTAGTACAGAACCTGTCTAGTTGCAGCCTGACAAAAAGTCCATTACTGTTGCTGGAAATTTGATCTTTGTTACTGTTTAAACAGTAATGCTATTTTTGTAAGAAGACACCATCTAATACTCAACTTCACTAATATTCTTTTTTGATAATCATCTCCCCCCCTTTTGTTTATTTGAGGAAATTGCTGGAAGTATCTTTTGAATTATGGTGCTGGAGGAGACTCTTGAGAGTCCCATGGACTGCTAGAAGATCAAACCTATCCATTCTTAAGGAAATCAGCCCTGAGTGCTCCCTGGAAGGACAGATCGTGAAGCTGAGGCTCCAATACTTTGGCCACCTCATGAGAAGAGAAGAATCCTTGGAAAAGACCCTGATGTTGGGAAAGATTGAGGGCACTAGGAGAAGGGGACGACAGAGGACAAGATGGTTGGACAGTGTTCTCGAAGCTACGAACATGAGTTTGACCAAACTGCGGGAGGCAGTGCAAGACAGGAGTGCCTGGCGTGCTATGGTCCATGGGGTCACGAAGAGTCGGACACGACTAAACGACTAAACAACAACAACAAAGCTGGAAGTATCCACCAGTTGATTATCTCACTAGAGATTCATTTCAAGAACCTTAAAATAATATAATAAATTAACTGCCCAAAATCTGCAGCATACTATATCTTACGGGAAGAAATTATTAAATAGAAACCAATAATTCAGGTTGGATGAGAAATTGAATTTTATTTGCATTTTAATGAGAAACTACGGTACCTAATTTGCTCTTTCCAAACCAATATGTGAACTGAAAAACAGCTATCCTTCAAATTTTCACTTCTCTGAATTTTGCAAGGTAGCTAAATATGGGTTGCATGCAATGTAGCACTAAGGAGATGGTTGCGGAACAGAACTATCTCCACTTCTCCTCCCACCACAACCACTAAATCTGTTCTGGGGTTTTCCCCAACCCACTAGAGTAGATGGTATGGGGTGCATGCAGAGGGAAGAGAGGGGGGAAATCCTTTTGTGCTAGCAAAAAAAAAATGTAGTTGAATACCCTCCCCCCCCATATACAAATATGTGTACATTGAGAGAAAGTGTGCAAAAATGTATTATATTATGGGAAATTGCTCACATATCATATTAGCAAAAAATGCATACAACAACGCATATTAGGAGAAATTTGCACTAAAACGCTGGTACATTTTCATGAAACATTTTTTAAAGCATATTGCTGCGGACTGTGGAAAACTGAATATATGATTCAAAAAAGAAACTGAGAGAA
This sequence comes from Zootoca vivipara, assembly GCF_965207765.1. Lineage (NCBI taxonomy): Eukaryota > Metazoa > Chordata > Lepidosauria > Squamata > Lacertidae > Zootoca > Zootoca vivipara. The sequence continues at coordinate 44,703,803 of NC_142586.1, forward strand.
AGCAAAATGGACAGGTTCATCCATCCCTCGCCATAATATATAGGTGAAATAAATTAAGTGCTCAGTTAAGCACAGTAGCAGCTCCTCATTGCAAGAACGCTTGCTCACAAACAGCCAGAAAGGCAACCAATCTGCAAATTAGAAGATTCAGCAGAAATGGGAAACTGATGTTTTGCTGTAATCCGTCCGACTTGTTCTGCATCCAAATCCAGAAGGCACTAACACCCTTCGCTGAACTTTCGCAGGCTATTAGTTGTTAGGCAAGCAAATTGCCTTGGATCATCTGCATTAAGTGACAGAAAAACATATATATCAAGATCAAAGATAATCAGCATACATCTGGTTATTATTTGTAAGGACTTAACTGTAAGTTTTTAATGATTAATTTATCTGGCATCTAATGCCTTAATAGATCATGAGAAACATCAAGGGAGGAATGTGGTAGTGCATTTTTAAAGTCTCTTTCTATGTCTCTGAATGATAATAGGCATGGAAGCTATCATTAGTCTTTTTTAGATGATGGCTCCTTTAGGAATCTCCTATGTGTTACCTTTTAGAAGGAAGGTCAGACAACCCCCCACCCCCTGGGAGTCCCCTGCAGGATACAATGAACACAACCTGAAACTGTATGGAAATGGCTAAATTATCTTTAGGGAGACCTTGGTCTCTCCCATCAATCAGACCCTTCTGAGCCAGTAAAACAGATAAGCATCCTGCTGGCAAGAGTGCTACTATCCATATGTTTGTCGGGACTGTCAGGACTGTCAGGACAGATTCATCAATGAAAAAGAAAGCCATCTTACTTGCCTAAAGAAAACAAAATGTCTATCAATAGACACGAGAGCATGTGTGCGATTTGGTTTAGCACGAACTATAACATTGACGTGATAGAGTAAACCCAGGCAGGGTGTGTGCTTGCTTGCTGCAGAACCAGTGCAGCCACTGCACAAATACCAACAAGGAAAGCTGAAAGTTTAAAAAAATCACTGGAAAGGAAAGTGTTAATGTGGCGGCAGCAAAAGAAATGCAGGTCCATCCTCCATGTGTTACTTATGTCCCACAACAGCAGGGGATATCACTGGAGATTAAAGATCCTCATTTAACAAGGACACAAAATGCATGATAGAGGTGGAATGATGAAGATTCATGTCAAATATTAGGATTAGACAATGTGCTTACCTGCAGATGTTGGACTACAACTCCCATCAGCCCTGACTGGCATGGATAAGGGTGAGGGATGACGGGAGATGTGGTCTAATGACACCTATCAGGCACCATGTTGCCATATATTTTTCCTTGGGGCTCCAGCAGCTCCACTTGAATCAATGTTCTCATACGGATGACAAAACTACATCAGGGTAAACCATAGCTGCCAAGTTATCCCTTTTTTTAAGGGAAATTCCCTTATGCTGAATAGGCTTCCTCATGAGAAAAGGGAAAACTTGGCAGCTCTCTCATTCTTGGGTTGCTAAGACATCTGTATCACCCTGCCTAGTTTTAAGGAGGCTTTTTAAAACCACACTTCAGATGAAGATGCATGATAGAATGAATGATAGACTATATGGCAAAATTGTCATTGGTATGCACCTTCTCTCAGAAAAAATGCTAAGGGAAGACATTCTGAGAGTCTCACTAGGATTGTTGTTTTACCTCAGTTGATACATGTGGGAGGGTGACAGACCTAATAAGTGGGATAGCTCTTAGCATAGAACTTCATTGTAGAAACCAGGAGCAATCTTTCTCTTAAGTCTTTATGGTTGTTTCTTGATGGCCATCAGAAATATGCACACCCAAAGAAGAGATATGGGATGGACAAAGTGAGATAATTTATGCAGTCTCCTCCATCTGATATGCTGTTAAAAGCATTGCCACCAAAGACCCCACAACAACAGAACAATTTTCCATTAAATTTCTGCTGGTAATGGAGGAAAGATTTGGACTCTGTTAGGCATGGTACTCTTCCAGCACCATTGCAACCAACAGGATATCTGTTGATAGGTTCAGCAGAAGCAAAATCAACCTCTATGGTTTGCTGAGCAGGTTCAGAAAATGATTTGCCAGCTGGTAACTTACCATGCTATGCATGTAACTTCTTGGTCATCTAGATGTTTGTGTCCCAGTTCGGACACTTAACCAACAGCATCAAGTTTTCACACAGGGAATTTTGGCATAGCATAAAACAAGTCAGCAACAGGGCAAAGAAAAGCATAGAGCATTATACCGTGACACAAACTGTGTAGTTAAAGGCATCCGTAAAATGGTGAGGGATGCCATTTTCAGTTATTCCTCCTTTTCTCCCTGCCCCCAGGGCTTTTTCTCAGCCAGAACTCACTGGAACTCAGTTCCAGCACCTCTCAGGTGGGTGCCATTGCAATTATAAGAGAACAAGGGAGACATTCATGGTGAATTCTATCACTATTTTTATAGAAAAATAGCACTGGCTGCAACCCACTCTAAATCTGCTCTGAATGGTCCTCTATCCCTCTGGAGCAGATTTGGGGTGGTGGGTAAGGAGCTGCAGAAGGGAGTTGTTGTTGTCAATATTGTGTTCCTCCCCATTCTGCTGATGGAAGCCTGGTTGGCACTGTTGCATAAAGCCATGCATCAGATTTAAAATTTGGTAGATTCAAAAGTTCACAACATAAAAGCCTGGGAGGGGGAGGCCTTAACTGCATCAAAAAGGCCACAAACAAGTGTCAGGTGAATCTCTTCTTATTGTTGCCATTTTTTATAAAAGTTATTCCAAGTAGTTTTGCTCTAGCATTCACATTCCCTGCTAGGATTCACACTTCCAATACAGTCTTGTCCGATCTTCCACTTTCATTCTGGTACAGTCATACCTCGATTTAAGTACACCTCGGTATGAGTATTTTCAGTTTAAGTACTCCGCGGACCTGTCTGGAACGGATTAATCCACTTTCCATTACTTTCAATGGGAAAGTTCGCTTCAGTTTAAGTATGCTTCAGGATGAGTACGGACTTCCAGAACCAATTACACTCATACTTCAGGTTAAGTACGCTTCAGGTTGAGTACTCCGCGGACCCGTCTGGAACGGATTAATCCACTTTCCATTACTTTCAATGGGAAAGTTCGCTTCAGGTTAAGAACGCTTCAGGTTAAGTACAGACTTCCGGAACCAATTGTGTTTGTAAACCGAGGTACCACTGTACTGACAAGAGACCTAGCAGCCTTGCTACTTTCTTCGAATGAATTCAACATTAGCTTAGTCACTCCCACTGAAGGGTGTTCCCGCTTTGTCTCTAGAAACGCATGGCCTATATGTTTATAATAAATGTCTCTATTAGTTTTTTAACACTTTCCCGGGATTCCCAGTTTTGTCTCCTTGAGTATGTAATTAGCATTAATAAGAAGCATAGCATTATGATTAGAAACCAGCAGCAAGATTGCTTTGCACATTCATTGAAAAACCATTAAAATATATATCTTGTTTTCTGTAGAAATTAGGATGCCACTTTTGAAAAAAGCACATTTCCAAACAATTCAATGGAGCAAAGAGTAAGCATGCAACCAAAAACTGCATTTTTAAAAAAATGTAAGTATGACAACACTATATATGGGCTTAAACATACACCTGTTTCTGCCTTTCATTTGGTAATCACTGTATATAAATTTTATACACCATGAAGAACTTTATTTGCATCCTATGGTGTGGAAATTGAAAGAAAAACACTTAAAATTAATTACCTTTTAAAAAGTGATTTTGGTTTATCACTTACACCAAGAGAATTTATGCATGCATTGTAAAACTTATGTGAAATACAGTCATGAAATATGAGTTAAGAAAAAGGAGACTGTGCTCTACAGTGTTCTTACAATGTGGGAAGCAAATTAACTGCTCACCGCTTCAATCAACACGATCTTATGAGACTGAAACGGAGACTGTACCCACTTACAAGCAGCCCATTGCTCTTTGGTGACTCAGAAAGAGACATAGAGTCATGCAATCCTTTGTCTAAATTCACTTGTTAAAGTTCCATGCACAACCTAAATCCAGCTGCAACTTTTAAATCACAAATGTCTCTGTAGCAGACATTTATTGAACCAGGAAGGTGCAAAAACATGGTCAATACAGAAATAAAAATGTTTTCTTATGAAACATCCAGTGCAAACTGTCACATATTAAGTGAGGCCTACCAGAACCTCTCATGGTCATACCTACCTTGTGGAGACTGAGCAGCAGGGCCGTCTTAAGCGCCCCTGGTGCCGTGGTGCGCCAGATCCCTCCGGCGCCCTCTCGCCCCGTTTCCCAGCACAGTGGGCGGGTGGGCACCGCGCACAGTGCGGCTGCCACAGGCGCTGCTGCGCAGCGGGCGGGCAGGCGCAGCGCGGTTGCCGTGGGCGCAGCTGTGTGGCGGACCAGCCGGCCAGGGGGTGGGCGCCGCTCGCGGCGCCCTCCTGGCAGGCCGGCGCCATGCTGCCCTGTGCCACCCAGCCTGCACGTAGGGCCGGCCCTGCTGAGCAGGAACTACAGCAGGTAACATAACACCTGGAAGCAGGCTCTTTGAGCTACATGCATACTATATCTTTAAAGCACATTCAAAATACATTCTTTCCCTCAAAGAATTCTGGGCACTGTAGTTCAGCCCTCATAGAATAACAATCACTAGAAACCCTCAACTAACTACAGTACCCAGAATTCTTTGAGAGAAAAGATGTGCTTTAGATGTGCTTTCAAGGTATAGTGTGTACATAGCCCTGGAGCAGACATAATGTAACAAATATTCACTATTCACTGTGGAAACTATAGGAACTATAGAGCTTAAGGAAAAATATTAAGCCTTCACCATATTGGTACTCTTCAGATGTTTTTTGGATTACCACTCCCATTAGCCTGATTAATGGGAGTTGTGGTCAAAAACAGGATAGCAAGTTGGCATAGGCTATATTAAACTATCCCCTAGTAACAAGTTCCAAATCTTCTTCTGCAGGCTAGTAGCGCCTTTTCACTTCTTCCTTGTCATTGCATGGCTCACTGAAGCAAGCCAGCCAGTTTTCCAATCCTGCTCACTTCTCAAGGCCCAGTCTTTGCAGCACACCAGGTTTCCATTCCTCAACTACCGGTATCCATCCGTACACTCCCGGGACATTGTACTGTTCTGACACTGGGCACAAACATGAAAAAGTACCATTGCCAAATGTGACTATATGCTGTGCCATTCAGTATCTTATTCTTTATAATTATCATTGCTACATGAATTGTTGCTAATGGCTACCCAGGCTAGTTCTGTACATATTCAGTGCCACCTGAACTCCAACCTGAGATCAATACATATTGATCTGACCCTTAATTACATTAGAAATTTAGGGAGGTGATAGCTAAGTGTGATGTTAATTGCAGAAAGTGCATTACAATTGGCAAAAATAGGTGTTCGTGTGTCAGAGTTTCTCTCCTCCCCCCCCCCATTATGAGGAGCTAATTTACAGGTACCGTAAACATTGGGAATACGATTGTTTCCTTAACGTTACATATTAAATCTGTAACTTCTACAAAGTATACATGAAGGAAGCACTAGAAGGTGCAAGGAAATGATTGGCCTCCCAACTTCATGTTTCATCTGAACACTAATGCAAAGCTAAGGGACATTTATGGGGTGGGGCAACTGATAGAGAATAACCACTGAACAATGCCAGTGATCTGTATGCCATAAGGACAGACACCCTCTTCACCTTGATACTTTTGCTTGAGTAAAAGCTGCAGAGTAGTTATCCTTGTAGGCTACCTCATGCCATGTGGACAATTGTTTTTTAAGCCCCACTTAATTTATTTTGAATGAAGAAGAAAGAAAGCATCTGTAAAATGCCTCTAACATCCCTTTGTTTTTGCCACTCTGGTAACAGCCAGACTTTTATTACACTTTCCAGAACTGCTTGTGTCTGAGGTGAGAACATGGATGGAAAAAGAATGTGAGCCTGTAATTTTTTTAAAGCTATAATAAGCACTTGAAAATGAGGACATATAATGGATGTGACAGCTCATCCATAATTATTGCAGTGTCCCTGTTGCACAGCTGTAATATAGAAAAAAAGGAATGGTCTGAAAAGAACCAGATGCAGACAGTGTTCAGGATTATGTCTTGGTTCCAGAAAAAAGGCATGGATCTTTAATAACACAATTTGTGCTGAAAGCCACCAGTGGCTTGGAAATCAAAGTGGTTCCCAGACCATCGGGTACACAGGGGCAAAGGATGAGATGCTTTCTGCATTCTGTAAATTCTTCTGCACTGATAATCAGCCCATCTTCAGGCCATTGATTGACAAGGCAAGGTGAAAGTTTGCCTGTACTTTGTCAATATTACACTTTTCCTTGAGAACAGGAAATAATTAATAGGAAGAGGAATTCTTAGTGCAATGACCTACGGAAGAGTGTGCATGATAACCATGTGAACTATGACACAATGCACAGTAGAAAGCGCTGAATTAATGCCAAATTCCTGCCTATTCTTTTCCTTTCTTGGGACAAGTAAGCAAAAGGCTCAAAAATCATGGAAATGTTCCACAGAAGAATTTGAGTAGGCAGCTGAGCGTTCTGACTGCCACTTAGCCTAACTGCAGAGCCCTCCAGACGCTAATGTGAATGTGAAGGGTAGGCACAATACCCAAGTTTAAACTTTAATTTTCACTTAAAAAAACACACATTCCTGTCTTGTACTCCAAAGAAACGCCAGGCAAAAGTCAACTTGAATTCTTAATCATAAGAAAGAAACACTGCTCAGTGAGTGGATACATATTCATATATACTTTGGGTTTCTTCAAAGGTGATTGGCCAAACTTTTAAATAGAATAGATCATTTGGCAGAAGGTAAATAAAGAGTTAAAATAAAATCATCCCACATGTATTCCAAATGGCACTTTGAGTGCTCTTCCCTCTGCCACATATGAAGCACTATCAATTATTTGCTTTGGATGTCTTGCACACTTTTGCTCAGACTTTATCTGATCCATAAGAATAGAGCCTATATTTATTGCTGAGTTCCTGTTTTTACCTCTGGTATTATTATATTGTTTCACTATTTTATGTTGATTTTTATTGTTTGTGCACCACCTAAAAACTGTAAAATGTTAAAGAGTTGAGAAATACTTTTGAACAAAAATAAATAAATAAACCCAGGGCCTTTTTTCTTAAAAAACAAAACAAAAACGTTTAGGGATTCTCTCATTTTGACTCAAGAAAACCACCATTTTATAGTTCAAATTGGGAAAAATAAATACAGTAAATGGACAAAAGTACAAAAATTCACAAAACGTTAAGGGGTATGTGCCCCCCTGCGTCCCCCCAGAAAAAAGCACTGGATATATGTATTGCAAATGGGACATTTACATTTCCCTAAGCAAAGAACTGAGTGTGCACCAAGATGGCATAGTTTGGTCACTTATTCCTCTTAACTGAGCAGACCAGGTAGGCACAGGAAATAGCTTGTTATCAATTTTGGTGTGAATTACAAAAATATTAAAGTTCCTTGAATCCAGGTCTGGGCTTGTTATAAATTCAAGTATGACAATCGTGCTCAATTTGTTTTAAAACTAAACTTTGAGTTTGGGTGGCATCACTAGTATAAAGGAATACTGCTGTCAATGTATTCTCAAATACATTGAGAAGCTGTCAATGCTTCTCAAATGAACCAGAAATAATGGGTAATATTCAGCTAAATGATTTCACAAGTGTAATAGATTCTACTTGTGCAGTATTATTAATTTTATTATTTTTTATTATTTATTAAATTTATATACTGCCTTGCACCTGCAGGTCTCAGGGCGGTTCACAGGATAAAATCACAATATAAAAACACAGGATACATAGTCTCATAATTTCCCCACTCTTCTCCCCCATTGCACCTGCCCCATAGCATTTCCAAATCTGCTCCAGAAGGCAGGAGGAACCTCTAGAACAGATTTAGGGAGGAGAGAACGTTCCACATTGCAAGGAGAAATTATTGTGCTGACAGAAGGCTGTGATCTTAGTGGTACATTCGAATTCAACCGAGTAAAATCCATTCCAATACTTTCTGAAAAAGTAGAGATAGATTTCAAACTTGTAGCTTCCTGTTAATATAATACTATAGGGCAGGGGTGTCAAACTCAAATTCATCGGGGGCCACATCAGCAGTTTGGTCACCCTCAAAGGGCCGGTTGTATCTGTAGGACTATGTGTCCACTCTTTATTATCATAAATTATTGTCACTGCATTCAATTATTACTGTTTTTTGTAATAATGTAAGTAATAACTAGCTCTGAAAGCAGAAACATAGTCAGAATAATGGCAAGTAGATATTCAAATGTACAATTATTGTACAATTTATTGAAAAATGATTTTTGGTAACTGCACTGGGTGGTGGAGGCTCGCTAGGGTTTCATGCAGGACCTTTGCAGAGCTACTAGTACCTGGAGATGCTGGGGTCCTTCTGCATGCAGGACAGATGTTCTGCCAGTGAGCCACCACCCTTCACCAAAGGGACTGGCTGAGGTTGACTCACTGGAGCTGCTCTCCTGGTTCCAGGGTTTAAGGGCCAGAAGTATAAAGCAGCATCCTATGTTTCTGAGGAGAGGGAGAGGGAGAGGGAGAGGGAGGGGAGGGGAGGGAGGAAGGAAGGAAGGAAGGAAGAAAAGAGGGAGTGGGAGGGAGAGAGGAAGGAAGGAAAGAGGGGAGAGAAAGAAGAGTAGGAAATAAGGAAGGGAATAAAGAAGGAAAGAAAAAGAAAGAAAGAGGGAGAGAAGACGGAAAGGGAGAAAGAAGGAAGGAAGTAGAGGGAAAGAAAGAATAAGAATGAGGGAGAGGAAGATAGATGGGAAGGACGGAAGGAAGGAAGGAAGGAAGGAAGGAAGAAAGGAAGAAAGAAAGAAAAGAGGGAGCAGGAGGGAGAGAGGAAGGAAAGAGGTGAGAGAAAGAAGAGTAGGAAAGAAGGAATAAAGAAGGAAATAAAAAGAAAGAGGGAGAGAAGACAGAGATAAAGAAGGAAGGAAAGAGAGGGAAAGAAAGAATAAGAACGAGAGAGAGGAAGAAAGAAAGGGAAGGGGGGGTTGCTGCCTTGATTCAGCGCCAGAAAAGAGCACGAAGGGACCCAGGGGCAAAAAGCATTTCCTGTGCAGCGTGAGGCAGCGGGTGTCCGTTTTAGGAGAAGTGCGTAAAGCCTCAGAGTTGCACATTCGTGAGGCTGAGCCGCTGCTGAGCTCACGTTCATGAGGCTGAGCCGCGGCAGGAGGAGGAGGAGGTGAGGCAAGAGGAGGCAGAGGCGGCGGCTTGCCGGGTCGGTGCCCGGCAGTGCCGTGCGGAGAGTCCCGAGCCTCTGGGACGCAGCAGTGCTCTGTAGCACTTTGAATCCTCCTCCTCCTCCACACGGCGCTGCTGGGTGCTTTGTCTGTGCTTCAGCAGCAGCAGCAGCAGCAGCCGTTTCCAAGCGCCGAGCCGTGGCAGGAGGAGGAGGATTCAAAGTGCTACAGAGCACTGCTGCGTCATAGAGGCTCGGGACTCTCCGTGCGGCACTGCTGGGTGCTGACCCAGCAAGCTGCCTCCTCCTTCTCCTGCTGTGGCTCGGGGCGCTCCACGCAGCGCTGCTCCGGCCGCCTTTCTACCCCCTCGGCCCCAGCTGTTTGTCGGCGCTTTGTCGGCACGGCGCTTCAGCAGCAAGGTCCCGCTGCTGGGTCCCGCTGGCTGGGGCGCTCGGCGGGCCACATGACGAGGTCTGGCGGGCCGGATTTGGCCCCCGGGCCTTGTGTTTGACACCTGTGCTATAGGGCTTCCACTTGTGAGAAAGAATGAGGACAATTCCAGCTTTCTGGTACTGCCTGCTGATAATCACACAAAATTATAGAAATAATTATCTTTATTTAGATTTCTTTTGAGAGTTTAAAAATGGTTTGACTTTAAAAAAAAAGCTATTACACATCACTAGGAAGTGTTCTGTTTGCATAGCATTTTACTATTCTCTATTTATTTCCTTTTTATGCACTTTTGGGAGCTAAGTTAACTTTAGAAAAAAAATATTTGTTATAGTGAAATGACATTTAGTTTTCCAAAAATAATGTTTGCAAATTAATTATATTTCCTCTTAACATTTGCAGTAAAGTTCACCCTCCATAATGAAGGCATAGACCAAGGCTCGTTCGATTTTTTTTTTGAAATTAGCCTTCTCTGCTCAGGGATGGGGTGGGGAGTGCATAGCTCAGTGACAGAGCCAATGCTCTGCATTCAGAAGGTCTTAGGTTCAATCCCTGGTATATCCAGCTAAAATCTGGGAGCAGAACTTGGAAAAATTGCCATGTGAGACCTTGAAAAACTGTACCCTTTGGCGGTAGATAGCACTAGGCTAGGTAGACTCTGTATATGCAGGTAAAGATTCCATAAGAAAATGTGTTCTTATGAGGTGGGCTCAGCAATGTAAGTGTATCTTTCAAGCTCATCATAAGCCCTATTTGGGTGTGCAGCTTAAATGTAAATCCTAGATGTGAGTAGGGATGTGTGCTCTCCCTCCAGGAGTTTAGGGTGAAGTCTGAAGCGACAAGCTTCATCATGCTTGTGAAGGCTTCCCCATGGGTTTAAGCCCAATTTTGTAGGACTTTAAATGGTTCTCCATTGAGTAGAGGAGGCACCCCTCTTCAAGCTTGGCTTTCCAACTTGTGAAGGGTGGGAGGAAGGGTGGCCTAAAGGGGAGAGGCTTAGCGTGCTACACACGAGCAGCATGTATACCAGGGGTCAGCAAACTTTTTCAGCGGGGGGCGGGGGCGGTCCACTGTCACTCCGACCTGTGGGGGGCCGAACTATTTTTTTGGGGGGGGGGAATGAACAAATTCCTATGCCCCACTAATAACCCAGAGATGCATTTTAAATAAAAGGGCACATTCTACTCATGTAAAAACACGCTGATTCCCGGACCATCTGTGGGCTGGATTGAGAAGGTGATTGGGCCGGATCCAGCCCCCGGGCCTTAGTTTGCCTACCCATGATCTATACATTCAACTCATTCAAACACACACACATTCTTCCTCTCCTACTTTACTTGATCCTTGTGTATCAGAATTGTAAGTACTTTAGAACAGTGACCTGTTTTGTTGTTGTTCTGTTTTGCTATTGAACAAATGAATGGCACAATTGTTGTGAAGGGGCGTGTGGGGGGGGGGCGTGATTAACAAAATCAATCCTCCTGGCAAACTGGGAAAAGAGCCCCTCAGTGCTCTTTTCTTAAAAAAATGTTTAGGGATGCCCTCATTTTCCTACTCATATTGTAATACTGCCCCCTCAATGAGGCCAAACTTAGATTCTCAAAATGTTTAGGGGTATGTGTCCCCCTAGAAAAAAAGCACTGCCCTCACTCACCCAAGTTTAGAACATTCCACCATTCTTCAGCAGTTTCTTTTTCTTTGAGGAAAAATAAGTGGCTCACATAAATGCAAACTAAGCTTTAATAATAAGGAAACTGTAACAAAATAACATAATGACTGAGAGAAACTAAATACAACAACATGAGACAAGTCTGAGGCAAGAAACAAGAAGAGGCAGTTGGTCCCTCTTAACGGACATCCTTAACGGAACACACACTGAAGGGAAGGGCTGATTCCGGAGCAAAACACACAAGCCCCGCCCACCAGATACCAAGCACTCTACTATTCAAATTAGGCCCCAGTGTTTTCCTTACAGCAATAGTATGGATAGTGTGATGATGAGATGATGGTGATAATGACAACAACCATAACAATAATAAACCCATTCCATTTTATCCCATACAAATGAGTGTGGACCTGCCATTGTGGGATGGGGGGAACCTGTCACCCTGCCTCAGTCTCCAGCTGATCTGGCCTTTGGTCTCTATTGCAGAAAAAAGGTATGAATGTAATATCTCTCCACCAGCCCCCAACTCATAAATATTATTATATATTATATATATTATATTTTATATTATACTATATTATTACATTACATTACATTACTGATAGATGAATTGATTTAGATATGTTGGCTGAAGTGAAAGTGTTTTTTTTTAAAAAAAAAACTCCTGAAATTTAAAAAAATAATAAGCCACACTGTATATTCTTAGAGAAATGCATTGTCTCTCTTACACTGCAATCCCTCCCCCTGTTAAATTTATATTGCTTCCTCAGACTACCCTTGTTGACACAATGAAAATAATCATTTGTTCCAAGGGGGAGAAATTATTTCAGGAGGCCTAAGCAGTGCCTATAAATTTAACACAGTCCATTATCATGTTCACATCCTACAAAAATGTAGGTGATCCATCACGACACATCACCAACTTTTCCCCGCAGTAGAAACCCTGGCTACACGTGAAGGTTATCTTCTGATCAAAGCCTAGGTCTGCATAATAAAACATGACATGCAAAGGGAGGGGGAATGAAAGGGAAGGAGGATGGGGCAGAGGGCGGCGGGGGGGGGGGGTGGCAGATGAGAGAGGGAGGAAAAGACAGATGCTGATGGCTGGCTCTTGCCATCCACTCAGTCATCTTTTAATTCTAACCGTTTGGTTTAAAACAGACAACAGGACTGATTGCTATTGTTTTTACTGATTAACTATTCTCTCCTTTTCTCCCCCAAAAGGGATACTGGCAAAGTCTGCTTAGTAAATATTGACACCTGTAAACCAAGCTGCCTGGCTTGGTTTTGGCTCTTTGGTTCTCATCCCATCTGTTGCCTGAGAATTTTAAGTAAACTATTGCTCTCTTTTCATTGAACACTGTAAAAAAAAAAAGTGGGGAGGGGGGGAATCTATCCTGAAGCTAATCCAAGAGACACATGGCTCTAGAGAGAGGCCTTGTAGGAACTGAAGGGGAAATATAGCACATGTAAAATGCATATCTCACTGGCGCTTCTGCTGGGCTCTTCTTTTTGTTAGCAGAATGCCAGTGTAATCTGCTTAGCTACCGAGCAGAGCTTTCTTCCCCCTTCCCCCCTGAGATCACCCTGACCACGATCAAAGTCCAAACACATTCCCGGCAAACTCTATTGTTCCCAAGAGTGGGATTAATGACTAATTATGTCAGGTCACTCATCCAGATGGCCTCTCAGATGTTCCTTTGTCATTGCCTGACCTTCCATATGCCCCTTTGACCTTGAGGTTTATTGCCATGGCAACGTGAAGCCTCAGTTTCCTTGTTGAGAGTGCCAAGGAGTGGCCAAAAGGGGGGATGTGGGATAATCTGGCCACACTTTGTATTCTGCCTCCATCTCACGCCTTGTTAAATCCAATGAATAGATAAAAAATGCTATCTGATCCCAGCTGAGTGATGACCGTGGTCATGAGTCTATGTTACATGCTATGTTTTTTAAATTAGCAGGCAGCTTTGTACATGGAAACGTGCATTTAATTTGAAGAACATCAATCGCCATAATGTGATCTTTTTATCTCATTAATGTTAAGCAAGGGTAATAGAATGGAATTACAAAATATCACTGTGAAAGGAATACAATTCAGAGAATTATAGATATCCCCTATTAAAGCCCTAGAGATGTTTAGATAAGTCTACTTCTTCAGTTTCATAAATTAAAGATTCTCCACTGCCTCTACTCCCAAAGTTTAAATTCTAGCCTAAGATGTTGATCTTATGCTGGAGAAGGATTTCAGAGTGGCTAATGCAATGAAGAAATGTCCTAAAAGAGCCAAATAAATACAGAAAAATACAGAAAGAAAGTGAATCATGGACTCAATTGAATCAAAAGAGGTTGGCCGTCCACTTTGTATGTGATGTGTTTTGCCTTCCAAAGGAAATTCTGGACAAGACCCAGGTCCTCATCGTGAGCTGTCAGCCACATATAGCAATCCAATTAACCCTGTTATTACTTCATCCATAGAATGCCATGAAATGATTATTCCACATCTTGGTAAAGTTTCTTCAATTTTTTCTAAAATAAGCAAATATTTATTAAAATCCTTACTTCACTCAAACCTTACTCTCCTGCAGGCCTTATACAGATGGTCTCTGCTAATGACATTTTTTACCCTGACTGCAACTTGCCTATATAACTTACACATCCAAACATTATCAATAGTTAGGCTGCTTTACACTAAATGCCCCCACCAGTTTATCCATTGTATATCAAGGACTGCATCAATGAGTTTCCTTTCCCACCTTCATTTAATTAATCATCTTGCGATGTTGCTTTTGCTTGTATTGTGTTTATTATCAAGTCAGGTAGAAGCAGAACCAAAGGGAGGCATACTCTGTCACCTGCCAGGACACCAAGGGCCACTGAGAGGCTGATCCCCTGCCTACAAGGAAGAACTTCATGGCAAGGAAGAAAACCAGTCTTACTCCATCCAGCTGCTGTAATGCTTGCTTTCATCCTCCCACCCAGTTCCTTTTCCTTTTGTGTTATGTCTATTGGATTGCGACCTGTGAGATAGAAAAAATTGGATGCTTTTTTTAGTGTTGCACAGTAGCAGCAATTGTTTTGTTACATTCTTCCTTTTTGTTGCTTGTATTTATTTCAAAATAAATGTATTTTGAATTTACACTTTATTTCAAAATAGCATACTATGTTTTTAAAACAAGTAAAACTGTAGAGGGAAACAAATCCGGGGGGGTTGGGGTTGGGTGAAATGAAAAAAGCAGATTTCCCAAAGTGCTTGGATCCTATAATCACATTAGGAAAAATAAACACTGCTATCTAAGTTTTCTGAGCCCATGGGAAAGGGTAGGTAAAGATTCAAGCCTCCTGCTTTAAGTGTGTCTAAAAGAGAGCTATGAATGTTCTGTACATTGCCAAAATTCAGTTTAATTGCCTGAGGACATATTATGCAACCCACAGTACCTTGTACATAGCAGTAGATGATAGATCAAGCTGTGACCTGCACTTGCTGAAGAATGGTTGATGCTGCTGGTTCTCCCAGCAGTAATCACATGTTGAATCTAAAGCAGGAAAGTACAGAGACCACATTCAAGCCCCATATGTCATGGAATCCATGCACAAGTGCATACCCTCCAACATTTCTCTGATGAAAATAGGGACACCCCATTCCATAATGACAATCTTCCTATTTATACACACATCTTACTGGGTTGCTCTGGGCAGCTCCCAACATATATAAAAACATAATAAAACATTAAACATTAAATAAACTTCCCTATACAGGATTGCCTTCAGGTGGCTCAGGGGTCCGATAACTCTATACCCTCCAACATTTCTTCAATGAAAATAGGGACATCCCAAGGAAATGTGAAACATTCCAGAATCAAATTAGAAACTGGAATGGATGTCCCTGGAAAATAGGGACATTTGGAGGGTCTGCAAGCCTGATCCGGCATGAAGATCACTGAGTGACCTTCTGTCTCTTAGCCTAACTTACCTCACAATTGAGGATAAAATGAAGAGGGAAGAACCATGTATGTCACTTTGAGCTTGGAGGAAAAAGTGGTATATAACTGTAATAAATAAATAAATAAATAAATAAATAAATAAATAAATAAATGGTGCTGGAGAAGACTCTTGAGAGTCCCATTGCCTGCAAGAAGATCAAACATATCCATTCTGAAGGAAATCTGCCCCGAGTGCTCACTGGAAGGACAGATTCTGAAGCTGAAGCTCCAATACTTTGGCCACCTCATGAGAAGAGAAGACTCCCTGGAAAAGGCCCTGATGTTGGGAAAGATGAAGGGCACAAGGAGAAGGGGACGACAGAGGATGAGATGGTTGGACAGGGTTCTCGAAGCTACCAACATGAGTCTGACCAAACTGCAGGAGGCAGTGGAAGACAGGAGGGCCTGGCGTGCTCTGGTCCATGGGGTCACGAAGAGTCAGACATGACTAAACGACTAAACAACAAAGCCCTATACCTTAAGGGTCTTGGACACTATGACCTTTTGCTGAATCGGGTCAAAAATGTATAGCTGAACACCACCTGCATCCATAAAAAGTTTTCATTCCCTTAACAAGTTGCTGTGATACAGCCATTCTTATGAGTTCAGTAGCTCCAGCCCTGTAGATTTGTATGCCCCAGTAGACACCTAACTGAAGCAATCAGTTCTAAACTATTTACCGCCTTGACTGTATTATTTACACTGTATATGCATGGAATATTTCTGGGGGGTGGGGGTGTAAATTGGGAATAGTGCGTTATCCAATTTACACACCCACACCCACACACCCACACCAGAACTATTCCATGCATATACAGCTGTAAATAATACAGTCAAGGCGGTAAATAGTGTAGAACTGATTGCTTCAGTTTAGGTGTCTACTGGGACATACAAATCCCATGTATTTATTTAAAACATTTTTATGCATGCCACTCAAGATGTGAGTAAATCTCATTGAACTCAGGGGGACTATGTTCCAAGTAAATCTGCACCAGCTTAGGCTACTAGATTGTTAATGGAAATGGTGCAAAAACCTTATCTGAAATGAGGCACACATATTATACGGAGCAAAGTTTTTAGAACAGTCACTTCCTAAGCTGCTGGTGGGTGATTGATTCATCCCATCGTTCTGCCTGGACACTGAGGTCCAGCGCCGAGGGCCTTCTGGCAGTTCCCTCACTACGAGAAGCAAAGCTACAGGGAACCAGGCAGAGGGCCTTCTTGGTAGTGGCACCTGCCCTGTGGAACACCCTCCCATCAGATGTCAAAGAGATAAATAACTACCTGACATTTAGAAGACATCTGAAGGCAGCCCTGTTTAGGGAGGCTTTTAATGTTTAATAGATTATTTTATTTCATTTTTCTGTTGGAAGCTGCCCAGAGTGGCTGGGGAAACCCAGCCAAATGGGCGGGGTACAAATAATTTATTATTATTATTATTATTATTATTATTATTATTATTATTATTATTATTTCCCAAACTATAGTATCTCAGCATAAGTCAAAGTGAAAAGAAAAAGTAAAATAAATAAATAAATCTGTTTTTATCTTTAAAATCTGCATATGATTTTGAAAGTTAACTACACATTAGAATAAGTGAGGTATTATTACCCCAGTCTGTCAGTGCATTAAGGCATATTTCCAAGGTATTTGATCAAAGGACTGTGGAGTTTCATGTCAGCTGTTTTGAAGTATATGGCATACATAAAGCTTATCTAAGAATTTTATGCACTTAACAATTCTGGAAATTTGTTTGGCATGTTCAGATAAGCTCAAAAGATCTCTGGCTGATGTGGTCCATGCCCTTTGATGTCTGCTAATCTCTATGATTTTTATTTTTTTTATGAAGTACTAATTGTGAAGAATGGTACCTTTAACTTGTACATGCTCTAACCAGTTCCAAGAAGGTGGGTAGGTATATTGGAATGAAGCAAAAACTCATTCCCAGCAAGAATACCGTGTTTTCCAGCCGGTTGTGGGGGGGAAAGCACTGGTCATTTACATATAATTATTTTAAGTATATGCCCATTTCAAATTACCTTCCAACTAAGCAAAGCCTGCATGCAACAAAACTGCATGTGGTCAAGAATAAAAGGAAAAGACAACTGAGAACAAGACCAAGCACCCCCAAATCTAAGTGGAGATTTTTCTGGCTGTTGTACATTAAAGGGCATCGCTGAAATATGCTGGCATTGGAAGATGTGAGAGCCAATTCCCACAGCAGAGTATGCTTACTGGCTCTAACTGGCCAGTGGTGCAAAGTGGACCAAGGATATTCCTTTTGCATGCATGCATGTATGCATCTTCCTCTGGTCTTTCAGACAATTGGCCTCACTTTGGGCAGGAAAAAAAAGTAAACAGCAATTGACAAGCATCAATCATAAAGCATGGCTGCTTTGGAAGAAAAGGAAAAAGCCACCCGGCGATTATGTTTCACACTGTACATGTGTGAGTATTGATTGACAGTGTTCCCTTTTCCGTTCAGCTGGACTCCAAATGCAGCCGCCGCACAGGTTGTTTTGTCAGCTGCTCCATCCGCCACGACCAGACCGACGGGCTGCTGCTTGGCAGTCTGAGCAGGGACGTGGGACGCTGCAGGGATCCCTGCCCGGGCCGCTTGCCTCACAGGCTGTTTGAGCTGCCACAGAGCTCAGCCTCTGCTCCTCAATAGAGCAACAAGCATTCAGTACCCCTGAGAGCTCCCTCCTCCCTTTATTCCTCTCCTTCCCACCTTCTGCAAATAACATCTGAGAATTGTGTGATCATTTTTAGCTTCCCTCTAGAGTGGAAGGGGAGAGGGGTGGGCAAGGAGGGGAGAGAGGGAAAATGCCCTGCTTTTCAGCCAGCTAGAATGACCTCTTGTTGCATTTTTCAGAGGGTGTGGCTTGAAATTAGTTGTTAAAAATCAAGGCCGGTGGTTTAAAACTGGAAGCAGGTTGCTTAACTAGAAATCCAAACAATTTCCCTTTGCCCAAGAAGCACTTTGAGGCAGTAATTTAGAGAGCAGTTTTTAAAAATCAGGTCAGGCTACTGTACTGTCCATAGGAGCCAACTCCTAGGCCTGAGGTCCCTTCGCCCCCCCCCCATAAATTATATGAGGGGGCCAGTCCACCCCCGAGTTGATGAGCATTGCCATTCAAAATAGTGTACATGTGCCACATATTGAGATTATGTGGAGCATTGCTTACCTGCCCCCCCTATTTTATTCAAGTTGACACCCTTCAAGTTGCTATTTGCTCCAGCCCTCCTTAGCCTGGTGTCCTCCAGGTTGTATTACAACTCCCATCATCCTTGGCCATTGATCATACAGGCTGGGGTTGATGGGAATTGCAGCACAACATCTGCAAGGTGCCAGTTTGGAAAGGGCTGGTTTGCTCTGACTGGCAGAAGCTCTCAGACCTGAGTTTTTCACAGCCCTGCCTGGAGATGCCAAGGATTGACTGTCAACAATGGCAAGGGTGGGGATATTTCGTAGCCCAAGGGCTACATTCCATCTCCCCAGACATCCTTCCAGGGGTTATATGCCAGTAGAGGTCAAGGCCAGAGGAAAGGGGGAAAGAGGGCAGAGGAGGTGTGGCCTGAGCACAGGGGTGTGGCCTGGGGGCAATACAAAATGCCAAAGAACCATGAAGAGCCACTTTGGGCCACTGAGCTTGAGGTTTCCTACACCTGACCTAAGGTCATCCAGTGAGCTTTATGGCTGAGCAGGAATCCAGATCTTTCTAGGAAACATTACCCACAGTAGCTCTTTTTAAGTGACCTGGAACACACTGTAATTGCAAAATCAGCCATAGTCTGATCCTGGTCTTCTCCATAGAAGTTCACTTATGGATGAATTTTGTACGTGCTCCAAAGCTATGGAATTCTGCTTCAGGGGGAATACACGCACACGCACACGCAGGTCCTGCTTTATGAACATTCATTGTGTGAAAATTCATTTATCTGAACAGAAGGAAATAGTACCCAAACCTTGCTATACACATCACAGATTCAGCTATCTGAACAGAGAGCATTTTTTTACTTCCTCGTTTGCCTTTTGCTTGTTAGCTGAAAAAGGCAGGGAGGGAGAGTGATCAGACAAATAAGAGAATGGTTTTCCTATTGGGGCTTTTTTATTGGTTTTTGGGGGTGGGGGTGTCAGAATTTTGTAGTCGGAAATGCTTTAGAAATTTCCCCATAATCTTAGAAGAGGTATTCCGCCTCGGTGTGAGAGAAGGATGAAAGTTTTTTCAAAGATAACCGGCCGTCTTCAGTATTAGAAGTTGCTCAATTAACAAATAATAGCAAATATGTTTCTTGGTTATTCAAGTCCAAAGGTACGGTATTTCATAAATTAGCCTGCAATCCTTTGCACATTGACCGGGGAGTTAATCCCACCAAAAGCAGTTGGACCTCTGAGTAAACATGCTTACAGGACTCACCCTAACATTAGGCAGAATGGGGTACCCGTTTCAAGCAGCAGATACTCTGGGTGTGTTGGCAATAGGGGCCGCATTGGTCACCTCCCTAGGTACTCTTCCTGAGCCCCTGGCTAATCTCTATGTGGAAGAACAGAGATGTGCATGCTATATCACCTGCACAGCACCTCCAAGGACTGACTAAGAATCTTTCAGGTTCAGTAGAGGACACAGTTGAAAGTAAGATTCAAGAACAGGTCCAATCAGCTTCCATATGTGGGAATGGGATAGGGGAAGAAACCATTATCTTGGCCTTCTCCTATTTTTCTATTAATTAAACTCATCAACTGACCACAGTTGAAAGCCTATGCCTACTTACTTGGGAGTAAGTCCCAGTGAATTCAGTGGCATTTGCTTCTGAGTAGACATGTATTGAGTTCAATGAGATAGACACCCAGTACAGTAAGTGGCTATACATTTGCAACATACTGTAGATGTTGTTGTTGTTGTTTGTTGTTGTTGTTTATTTGCTTGTAGTAGCATTTTGCATAGCCTGCTATACAATGTCCTGTGCTTTTAGGAATAATATCTAGAATAACAAGAAAAGGCAAAACTTGACTTGAAACATCTCAATCCTTATTGTTTCCATCTGAACATGTATATTTTGCAAAACAAGTAATCAAATTATTTTAGTAATGGTTTGACCTCACCGGTCTACCAATGCATACCCAAATGGTTCCTGGTTTATATTCAGTTATTACTGTAAGTGTGATAACAAGGGAAATGGAAATCTTAATAATCTAAGCAAGCTCATGGGATAAAATTGATTCAAGCAAAAAATGTCATTTAGCAGCGTACAATAGTTCTGACAAGTAACAACCTGAAGCAAGGAAACTAAAGATTTTGCTTGCTTGCTTTTTTAAAATGAACTAATCTTGGCTACTATTAATGTGTTATTGTTCTGCTCCTAGAAGACCCCTTGCTAAATGGAAAAATATCAATTCAAGCCATGAATGCACACAAAGGAAAAAAAATTGTCCTGAAAGATGGACAGCTGGAACCACAGTTCAGAGCTACACTAGCACAACAGGGGGTTATCTGTGCCCTGCATGAGTAAGAGCCCATTGCTCCAGCGTAGTGGAGGCATCCATAATCTGCATGTCAAATCTGTTGCCGTCTCCCTGCCATTCCTAATGTCCACATATACCAGCATTTTTTCCACTCCCCATCTTGCTTCCAACTGTACCACTGCCAAGCATTATGGAAGACAGAGTTCAGCCTAGCACCCACCTTCTCTATATCCTTTGTTATAATTATTTCAACACCTTGTATGCACCATTCATTGCGGTAATTATAGCATACAGGCCTGGTGTATAAAACCAATGAGAATTCTGTGATTGAGAACAAGAAGACTTCTTCCCTAGAAAGTGATTTGACACCAGAATGTGTTTCTCTTTCTGAAAATATTTTCCCCCTTTTTTCAAAGTATATTTTTTTCCCATGGCTTTTTTTCAAAGTCTATTTTCCCCCATCATTTTTATGGCATATTAAGGGATTCTATATGGGATGCGGGTGGTGCTGTGGGTTAAACCACAGAGCCTAGGGCTTGCCGATCATAAGGTTGGCGCTTCGAATCCCCGCGATGGGGTGAGCTCCCATTGCTTGGTCCCAGCTCCTGCCCTCCTAGCAGTTTGAAAGCACGTCAAAGTGCAAGTAGATAAATAGGTACCGCTCCGGCGTGAAGGTAAACGGCATTTCCATGTGCTACTCTGGTTTGCCAGAAGCGGCTTTGTCATGCTGGCCACATGACCTGGAAGCTGTACGCCGGCTCCCTCGGCCAATAACGCGAGATGAGCGCCACAACCTCAGAGTTGGTCATGACTGGACCTAATGGTCAGGGGTCCCTTTACCTTTTTAAGGGATTCTATTGATATGGTGAATATTCACACATTTCAAATTCAGGCAAGTTGGTGGTGGTGGTGGGGAAATGATTTGACTGTGACAACATCTACTTTTTTTATCCTGTTCAGTGCAATTGTTTCACTTACCTAAATCTTTCTTCTTTCTTCAGCTTAGCCATATGGATGATCTGAGACCCTCAGAGCCCATTCAATGGACAGGATGAAGTCACAAAGCTGTGTAGTGCCTCAGCTTTGATTATGTGATGATGTAATGTCACTGAGGCCAGTTGGGGTGAGTGAGGGTGGGGAGCACAAGACGGGGCAGTGTTACATGAGCAGGTAAACATTTTTGCACAAATTTTGAACAAAATAGAAGGCAAAGCATTTTTAAACACTGCTAAAAATATCCCTGAAAAAATAGTGAGCCATTTCAATTAGTCATATAATGAAGAGAAAGTCAGTGTTATGACTTAGCCATTGTTTGTCACTTATCTGTGTAACGATTTCCATCCATAATTAGAATGTGCTTATGCCAATCTTTCCTCCACGTGTTAATTATGTTTGAATTTGCCGAGGGAAGCGAAAGAGGGGGAGCAATATTTTGGGGTGGGTCAGGGGGGAGGGGCGGACGATCAACTTCAGGGAAGAGCTGCAGGTTGCACAACTGTGGCTTATGTTCAGACAAATCCTGCGCCTCCAATATATGTTTCCATCCCCTAATACTGGGGCGGCAGCAATGGGAAAGAAGCAGTATGAGATGCCTGCAGCCATATTTCCACCAATTCTGAGTTGTGAGGAACAAATAAGAGAATGGAACATCCTTCCTGTAAAGAGAACATTTTGAAGGATAAAGCTCTGCATGATTAGGTCCTTTTTAAATGAAATATAGTCTGTGTTCTATTTCATTGACTTGGGTACCTCTGACCTCTTGATCTTTTATGTCTCTATTTTTTTGGGAGTCTGACAGACCACATGCCAATGTACAGACCAGAATTCCTCACCATTGTGATTGATTGTTTACAGCTGTTCCAGCATTTCAGACATGGCAGCTGCTTTTCAGATGTCTTCAAATTAGAAAGTTTTCAAAAGTGTTCATTTCAATGTGAACCTGAGTGCTGGCAGAAAGGAGGGGTGGGGAGGGAGTTGATGAAAAAATCATCTGAATTCAGGTCTAAAAGCGTTCAATTGATTCCAGCCTTCAGGGCAAACGAAAATGTTTGGCTTATTTCATAAGCTAATTAGGTGTGAGAGAACCTATTTGGCATTTGCTATTGACTGAGCCTAAGCAAAAAAGGGGGGGTGGAGTGATCATGGGCAACGTGCTCAATAACGGATCAATAGGAAGCGTGTGATTGGATTAGCCACTTGATCAATGCATTGTGCTAATATATTAACAAGCAAATTACCAAGCAGCCCAAAGACCAGCCTGCTGACTATAATTGTATTATAAACTGTCGTAATTTAACGACCCTTGAAATGCAAAGGGTTATTTATACAGTCAAAAGGCTGGGGGGGGTTGAGGTAAAATATTGTGCTCTGCTTATTCCCTATTTCAAAAAGTGAGAGTTTTTCTTAAATTAGTTCCCTTATTTAGCTGTGCGGGTGTGTGCATATAACTGTGATTAACAAAACAGCGTACTGTACTTTTATTTATGTGGCAATAGAACAAAAAGCTCTGTCTTATTATTCACAGTTGCATACATATTAGTGTATGCAACCTTACTGCCAGATGGTGGGCACAGAGCATTCATGAGGGGGACAGTTTGTGTGGGCAAAAATATACTTCTGGTCCTCAGAAAGGTGAATTATAGGAAAACATGAAACAAGAATTATGAATAAAGTAAATGAGAGGCATGCAAATATTCTCCGCTTACAGTCAATTGTCTGAGCAAATGGTCACAAAGTTATGTGAGATCCCCAATCCAGCTGTTGTGATTGTGTTTTGATAGTCCTTTTTAAAAGAACACCCTAAAATGTCACTGAGGGACATGAGAGACTGGGGGTAGAATGTTGTGCCCCTGACTCCTTACTCCCTCTTCTCCTCAGCTGCTCAATGATATTCCAGCTTTATTTCCTTTTAAAGGGATATTTCTGCATGGTCTTAGATTCTGGGTAGTGGGCATGTACTCTTTTGGAGCAGGGCCAAATTCTTCTGAGGAGATTTCAGAAGTAATAAATAAAGGAGAGGGAAAGGAACCCACTCTGAGCTGAATAACTGCTGCAGTTTAATGTTGCATTCTGCGTAGGATCATTATCTATTCCTTTATAACATATATAGAACTAAAAATCACAGATCCTTATTCAGCTTAATTCCCTGCTTGGGGGGGAGGCAATAGGAAGACTAGCAAATATGTATTCTTTGGGAACCTACCATCCCAAGAATGTCAAGGAGATTTGAGAAAAATTGTAATGCCAAATGTAGACCCTTTCTTTCACATGATGCTCTGAACAATGTGGTGGGGGAGAGAGAAAGGAAATTTATAGGGAAAGGATAACCCATTGCTATTTTCTTTTAAAGTTGCACTCTTCAATACAGTCAATATTTCAAAATGAAATGTGCATGAAGAAGTTTCCACAAATAAATCAGAACTCTAAGGGATTAACCAAGTCAACTATTTAAATGGGTATGAAAATATTTAAGCCTTAGCAACTGGATTTCAGAAGTCCACCATGAAAATATATCTTCCAATTAGCATTGCACATACAGAAAGGTGGATTTACTTACTGGGTACTGCAATGACATAAGCCAATAAAACAGCAATGTAATGCAATGTTGGGTGCAATTTTAATTATCCATCACAGTGCATATAGTTTGACATTATGGACCAGCAAGGGGGGGGGGATCACATATGCAGAGCAACTATGAAGGAATGAAACAGTTCGGCCATTTGGTGTTTTGTTTTACGATCATCTCAAGGATGATTCTGCTCTTGGAATCTGACAATTAGTGGATTTGGCAGGATTTGAATGTGGGTCCTTATACATGCAGTGAGTTCTGTTTCCTCCCATGCTATGACCTGTCCTGAATGTACGTATACACATATACTCCAGTTACACTTTCCTCACTTGTTTCAGACAGGAGTCACATACTGTACGCTCAAGAAGTTTTGTGTATTCTTGTAGCTCATCTCTAGAAGATTGGTGTGTCTAGGCATTCTGAATGGTAATTAGTAGATAGCTGTAAGACTATCCCATGTCAAAAACTATTCATTTATTTGCATTACCAGAAATCACAAAGCAAGTTCTGTGCTGGGGTCAATAGAAAGTATTTTGGACAAAACTGGAGCCAGGTCCCAAAATCAAATTATACAATTGTACTGGATATTGTGGCCCTTTCAATATATATTCCACTGATAGGGTTTTCTGAGTTGTTTTCAAATCAGGTACTCTGTACTGCAGCCAGGTGCAATTACAGCACATTCACAATATTGCTGAATGAGCCATGTGGGGGCCAATGCTGAACATGACTTGTTCGCCACATATTTGCTCCAAATTCTACCATGGAAAGGCCCATTTTATGACAGTTCAGTTCCAAACTTGCTTAAGGAACAGCCACAACTTAGTAAAGAATAGAGAACAAGCAAAGTATATCTGATTGTATAATTTGATGCATCACCAGATATTTTGCAAAACCCTATCCTCCCACCCCATCCTGCAAAACCTTTCACGAAACTGTATGGCAAATAGAGTTTTGTGCTTCTTTGCAAAATAAGGTTTTGTCTAGGCTAAACGCCACTGCCTTGTGTATATCAAAAGAGCGCTTTTTGCCAAACTACTTCTTACAGTAAGTATCAAAAACTTTGGCTGATCTTCTAAATGTACGAGAAATGAGAAAGAGGAATATGGACAGAGAGAGGTGCATTTTCACAGAGGGGAAATAGTGAGACAAACCAATAACTCTCCATTGCTGCTTTGAACTGAAAAACCAAAGGAAATCATACATTAAACAGGTTTATAACAGGATAAGCCTGTTATAAGAGACTGGCAAACTCCCACAATAGGGAAACATAGAGGAGTCTGTAATGGCTGTCACAAAACCTATTTTTTTTTAACATAAGAATAATAAATTATAGTCCAAAAGCGTCTTTTACACAGAGACCATGAATGCGGTCAAGACTTGATTTGTGCTTTACTGATGTTGTTCCCACAGCTGACGAGGCAAACTGCTTCCCTCTTTTTTGTTCTTATTTTAAAAAGAGAAAATATCCAGTTGTGTTGCCCTTTATTTATTTTAATGGTCAAATAGATCCTGCTAAAGTGGCCAGAGCTTCACACTATAGCGGGGTGGATATTCCTCACCATTAGCCTTGCTTGCTGTGGCTCATGGGAACTATAGTCTCAACAACATCTGAAGGATTACAGCTTAGCCACCCATGCCTTATGCCTAGTGAATTGGGAATGAGGCAATGGTCACTTCTCTCACCTATGTTTTCTCCCTGCCTTAGCCCTGGCAAGTCCAGGGGGTTGCATAACTACTGCATATATTAATATTGCACGGCTTGAAGTGACTGGAAGCATAAGAACTGACTCTTTTTGTAAATGAAGCATTGTCCAGACCCATAAAAATAGTATTCAACTTTTTTTTTAACTGACAAACCTCTTTAAAACAAAACAGAAACACCAAATGATACATCCAAACAATGTCTTGTGCTGTCCAACACAGGTTCAGCATCTTATAAATAAAAGATAACTCCAAAAATCAAAACAGTATCTCTCTCTTGCATTCCAGCCTGCCCAAGGCTATGCAGTCACCACCCTTTCAAGATGGTCAACTTGCAACTCAATACATTTGTCACCTGATCTAAGGTTACAACTCTTGCATGTTAGCTAGCAGAAAACAACAATTAGTTAATTATCAACTCAGCAAGAGCTCAGAGTCCACTTAGAAAGCTACTGTGTAAAAAAAACACCATGTTAGCAATACACATTTAGACATTTTCCATTTTAAACCTTCGTTAATACACATACATTTTTCATTTCTATGTGAATTAAATCAATTATACTTAACAGGGGGGGGGAGCTGAAAAGGACCTGAGGGGAAAGGGTGGGGAAAGCCCCCCCTCCCTGGTCTTCTTTCCTAATTCACCAATGAATTTAAAGGTTTCAGCTACAACTTGCCAACTCTACATGACTACATCCCATCTTTCTGTGGGTCATCCCAGTTTATCATTATGGAACCTTTGATGCTAAAGGTTGGATGTAGAGTGAGAATTTAGACCCAGGTATATCCCAGGCAAATATTCTCCACTACATTACACTGGTGCTCACAGATCCCCCTACCCTACACTGCTCTGCACATATGGTAAATGACTCTTATGTCAGCAGCCATATTTTAAAATGCAAATATAGCTTACATTTTTATATGTTGGAAAATGTTAAATAGAGGACCGAAATACAAAAGATGAATGAAAAATGACAATGACCAGACAGTTAATGTGGCATTGCCAGCAGCACAAAAAAGTAGAAGTTTCAACACAAAGTTCTAGGTTTATTGAACAGCTCACTCAACCATACTGAACAAGGTTTCTTGCCCGAAGCCTAGGCTAAATTTTACTTGGCATCAAGAAAACAAATCATTTATATGGATGATATACAAAAGCTACCACTAGCAACCATAAATTTTGCAGTCAAATATACAAACTGGACAACCTTCCATGAAAATACTCATAAAAAGTTCTAGATTCTTTAAACACCAAAAATCATTCATCAGATTATACACACACAGACACACACACACACACACACAGAGAGAGAGATAAATAGTATGAAACAAGAATAAATGATAGAAGGTAGCGATTAAGGAAATAAAATAACAGAATACAAAGGTGCCCACAAAGCTGTAGGAGAAAAAAAAACCTCTTTCAAGCATTAATTAAAGTTGGTAACAATGTAACGCTTTATTTCATTTACAGCATGATGAATAATATCACCACTACTTCAAAATAAAACTTAAAACATTCCCACAGCTGTAATATTTCAGATTGCAGCTGTGTGTAGTGTACACGTTTACCAAGATAAAGGAGTGCATATAATATTATGGGATGGCGCCACTTCAAAATTCAAGGTGTTCTATGTGAGACAAATAGTCTTGGGGAAATTTACGACACTTTCCTAAACAGAGATTGGCTAGAGCTAATTAGCTAAAGGTCTGTCAGTGGAACAACTGACAGCAGTAGTGGCCAAAGGGGCTCGTTTATTTCCTTTTTAATCTTCAATGTAATTGCCCACACTGTCACATGCAGCTCTTGAAAATGAATGCAAGTTGCTCTAAAATTGTCCAGATCAGGAAGAGAGAAACTAAATTACAATGCATTCCATTTTTACCCTACTTATTTATTCTGGACAATTGCTTATACTGTTTAGAATCTGCTAGTCATTTCTCATAGATGACAAGTTATGCGAACATAGAAGCATATTCAATGGGAGATTTTCATGACTTGACTTTTCTGAAGTAATAAAGCAGCGGTTTCAAGGTGAATACATATGACCCTTTGCCAAGTCTACATATAGCTGGAGAGGATGTCTCCTGTATTGCCCTGTCAAGTGGTGAGAAGAATTTCCTCACCCTTCTCCTTCCTACAGATTTTTGAGCAGATCCTGACATACAGTAAAATACGTCAATACAAATAGCTAGTTTACAAACACAATGTGGTAGGCTACCAGTTGACAAATGGTTCTCTTATTCCACTCCAGGCAAAGCCTATGTGGTGCCCTTCAGAAGTTGTTGGACTACAACTCCCATCAGCCTCAGAGTTAATGGTCAGGGATGGCGGGAGTTGTAGTCCACCAACATCTGGAGGGTACCATGCTGTCTACTACTGTGATTACCAACTGTGTGGTTTTTTTATTGAGGGTGGCCAATTGTTTGTAATGGATCTATTGATTTAGCTTCTAGCACTAAGAAAAGACAAATGATTGGTTCATGCTTTAAGGCAGATATACACCATGCAGAGGTTTTGCGTTTAGGTATAAGAAAAGCCGGTGGCCTTGTTTCCATTAGTCTATTTATTTCAGAAGTAATTAGTTGATATCTTGTAAATCCTGATAAATGGGTCATTCTGGTAGGTAATGAAAAACACTGGACAAAGATAATAGAAGCTGGGTTTGTCAGCATGAGGGATTTCACCGCAGGAGATCTTGCTGTGGCTTTCATTATTTCGACAGCCAATGGCTGTTGCTATAGAAACTATATTGTTAGCAAAAGAGAGATGATAAATAAAGATAAAGCGAATAGAAGGAAAGGGAGAGCAGACATGTATGGCTGTCATAACATTTAATTGCTGATCAATGCCTGATTGTCATCACATGCTTTTCCTATTAATACTGCATGGATAACGGATCAGGGAAGCTAGAAATAAGAGGACTATACATTCATATAGCGTTATTTAAAGAATCGGCGGTCTTTATACCAGTGATACAGTTAAATTCGGAAATTTGGAGGACTTGTATCTCTTCCAATTTGAAAGCTCAGACAATGGCCGCTCCTCAGTGCTACCACATGGGGGACACTTGAAACTGCCTTGGCAGAGCAGCTGCTCCATCTGCTGATCTGTTGCATGCTTGCCAGCTCCCCACATGGATTAGCTCCCCACGTGCCATTTCCACACATGCACTTCTGCCCCCAGAATGCTTGGTTGAAGTTGCATGACATGGTGGGGCTGAAACAGCTGATGGGGAGCCAGTATCAAACGGTATCCATGAAGCGACCCTATCTGAGAAATGCTCCATTTTTGTTTTATATTGCTTCGGTTTATAAAAACGCAGTGGCCAAACGGCACGTGCAAGTGCTTAGGCAGGTTCATTGGAGGCCCCCAGCCCTCCAGTTTCCTATTCAAGTCACAAACATCACACTGCCTTAGAGGCCAGGCTTGAATTTTAGGAGTGGCTTGCTGAGTAGCGTGATGCAATCAGAGGGAGAAGTGTGCAATAGCCCATCTTCTTAGGTAGACATCCCAATGCAGCCCTTTAGATCCCAGCAGGCAGTAGCTTACCTTCCTTAGTAACATCTTAGTGAAGAGGCCATAATTCAACTGTGGTGCTAGACCAGGAGTCAAGAACCTTTCTCAGTCCAATGGTTACATTCCCTCGTGGATAAATTTCTATGGGCTGTGGCCTGAGGATTATAGACGTGACCCAGGAAGAGTCAGATAATGGGCCAGATAATGCAGTCTGCAGAGCCACAACTAACCCTTAGGACTGAGGTTCCTCACCCCTGTGGTAGACTTTCTCACACAGTTAAGGTTTTATCCTATTCGGTGCTTGGGCACTTTAGGGAGTCCTTATGATAAGCATGTTCTTTCATTTCTAGTTTCTTCTTCTAGTTCTTCTAGTTTCAGAATAGATGGGATTATATCCCCACTGTAGAAATGTATAGCAGCTCTGTGAAACACACAGTGCTTCTGTGGCATGGTCAGTGGAAATGAAGGACTTTTTCCATGAAGGCCTACAGCCACTATACAAACTCCATTCACTTAGATGTGTGACAGTGAAATCATTTTATGAAACACTGTCAGCCATGGATACACATAACTCTGCATGATTTTTGGTAAACAGACCAGACTGGAGAGCGCTTGGCCCAGTCACTTTCCCATTCAGTCATTTAAAGCCTATACAACTAATTTTTCCACTACAACCATTTACAAAGTGGCAAACTTCAAAGTTAAACCCATCAGTTACCAAATAAAAAAAAGAAAAGAAAGCCCTAATGTCATTGTAATAAAAACAGAAAGTACAGCAGGAACACCCTTCACAAAGTAAAAGCAAGGGGGAACTATTAACCTTCCCATCATTAATACAGTGGCTTAGTTCCAGATTTCCCATGAGCAGAGTTCAACTCATAGGAAGATCCACCAGTGGGTATAACTAGTAGCAGATGACATGGTGAGTGGGGGCACTGCCATTGTCGCGTCACACCTGTGTACTCAGAGGGAGGAACAAGGCAGTGACAAAGCTGGCATGGTGCAAATGCAATGGTAGAACCAACCCACCACTCCTGCCATGTTTGCACCATGCTGATCCTGCTGTTGCCCAGCCCCTCCCTCCTTACTTCACAGTAAGCAGCGGCAACATGACCAACCAGAGGTTATGAGCAGCAGCAGCCCAGCACACCGTCTGCTACTGGGTATAACCACTGACTTGTTTTGTTTTTTTAACACTGAATGCAATTTAGTATAAACCACTTTGCAAATATATGATTTGCAAACTGAAATGCTTCCCACTGTAGAATCTGCATTTTGGCTATTGAGATGCAATAGATTGCTTCCAAGCAACATTTTTCTTCTTTTCCAAATGCCCCAAGTATCATAGCTGCCAAGTTTTCCCTTTTCTCGCGAGGAAGCCTATTCAGCATAATGGAATTTCCCTTAAAAAAAGGGAGAACTTGGCAGCTATGCCAAGTATGGTGTTTTATTTTTTGGAAGAAATAAGTATGGTGAGTGGCAGCAAAAGGGGGGCAGAATCAGGAGTGTGTATTGTTCCCCACTCCCTGAAAAACCCCTACCAAGATGAAACCCCTATAAGATGAGATGTCCAGATGTCCAGGTTGTTGTTGTTTTGTTATATTTTATAAAATGAATTTATTGAAATGAATTATATTGAAAGAACACTCAAAACCAGACCAGATATTTTCTTCCATGGGATCTACTTCCATCAATTCGAGAACATGTGAGCAATTTGCCACCCATATAAGACATCTCAAATGAGATGTTTTGAAGCATTTTTTGCTGTTTCGAAGCATTCCAACCCAAACCAAGCATTTATCCAGGCGAAATTATTCTCTTACTGTTATTTTTTAAATGCATATGTACCTGTGAAGCTAACTGATTAATATCAGCAACTGCTTTTCCCCTCTGAAAGTGTCTTTATCAAGAAGATTTATGTCTAGAATGACAGGTGGCTGGTTCCCCTCGCATTATTTTGAAGGTGTGTTGTTATTTTTTAATCATGAAAAAGACCCCTCTCCACTGGTTCAGAGCATTGTGATTTCCTTGGTTCTTTTTCTTCTGAGCTGTTCAATTAGTTGGAAATCTTTCTCTGATGGACTGAAGCAGCTTGAGTGAACGCCTGAGCGCACAGCCAATTAGGCTCATTTGAAGTTGCAGAATTGCCTTCTTTGGTGTTAAAACCCCATGTCAAACACTGGGTCTAAGATCATTTGTACTGCAAAATGAGATTGACAGAGCAGCTGCAACAGGGGGCATGCCTGCTGGACGACTTAATTGTGGAGACTGAAGGACCATCATGAACTGGCGTGTGGAGATTGTAGCGCCACTGCTGCATTACAAATGCTCTTTATTAACAGTGATCTGTAATCAATGAGCTCAGGCTTTTTGCCAGAGCTTCCAAATCATATAGGCAGCCCTCCTCTCAAGGAGTAGGAGGAGCCACAAGACTTGACTGCTGTACTGAACGCTGAAGCAGTTTACATGTGTCTAGAGCAGCCATCCTTTTGTTGAGACAGTGAATCACTAAGAGGAAGAAATGTTCATTGGATGCCCTTGATTCCACTTGAATATGCATTAGGTCAGGTGCTCATGTGCCAATGTACCTGC
This sequence comes from Zootoca vivipara, assembly GCF_965207765.1. NCBI lineage: Eukaryota > Metazoa > Chordata > Lepidosauria > Squamata > Lacertidae > Zootoca > Zootoca vivipara. The sequence continues at coordinate 44,735,973 of NC_142586.1, forward strand.
AGCTGTATGCGCACTGGATTGAGTAAAATGTGCAATTCTACAAAAGCGAAGGTCTCTTCCATATATTTTGTATGTACAGCACAGATGATGATGTTTCTGTTGAATCCCAGGCTACAATTCAATGGACTGCTATAGGAAAAACCCAAAGCTTGTGCTAGCCCAGTCAGTTGCTATTTTTCCTCTTTTATTTTATTTTTTAATAGCAAACCTGTGTTGTGTCACAATCTGCTTTTCAAACTCCCCCATGTTGGCAATCAGAATAAGATCCACTATTTGACTATTGATTCAAAACCCTAAAATGTATTTTATATTACTGACTTTTTATTTCTATTCTCTGTATATCATATTGATGTTTTATTGCTGTGGCCGATGGCTGATGCAAATAAAGATTCATTCATTCCCCCATGTTAAAAGTTAATAAGCAGAAGAAATTATATTATTTCTATATGCTCTTGCTTTTGACAAACATGGTTCCTTGGTTATATCTCTGCACTGCCATGAGAATCCTCAGCTGCAGTCCTGGAGACCACATGAGTAGCTAACAAGCTAGAGAACTTTATAATTTAGCTGTAGTAAAGATGTTCCGGAAACAAGCCTTATCAAGACTTAAATCAAATTTTAAGTAAATGAATTCTTACTCCATGAATTCATCTCATGCATTTGAGAATTCCACTCTTCATTCACTACAACTAGTCTTGTTTACTGAGGCATTAACCAATAAAAGTGAGGACCGCATTGATGCAATTCTCTAAACCACTGCAGATGGTGACAGCAGTTACAAATTAAAAGTCGCCTGCTTCTTGGGAGAAAAGCAATGACAAACCTAGACAGCATCTTAAAAAGCAGAGACATCACCTTGCCGACAAAGGTCCGTACAGTGGTACCTCGGTTTAAGTACACAATTGGTTCTGGAAGTCTGTACTTAACCTGAAGCATACTTAACCTGAAGTGAACTTTCCCATTGAAAGTAATGGAAAGTGGATTACGGTAATCCTTTCCAGACGATCCGCGGAGTACTTAAACTGAAGCGTACTTAACCTGAAGTGAACTTTCCCATTGAAAGTAATGGAAAGTGGATTAATCCATTCCAGACGGGTCCGTGGAGTACTCAACCTGAAGCGTACTTAACCCGAAGTATGAGTGTAATTGGTTCTGGAAGTCCGTTCTTAACCTGAAGCGTACTTAACCTCATGCGAACTTTCCCACTGAAAGTAATGGAAAGTGTATTAATCCATTCCAGACGGGTCCGCGGAGTACTCAACCTTAAGCGTACTTAACGCGAAATATGAGTGTAATTGGTTCTGGAAGTCCGTTCTTAACCTGAAGCATACTTAACCTCATGCGAACTTTCCCACTGAAAGTAATGGAAAGTGGATTAATCTGTTCCATACGGGTCCGCAGAGTTCTTAAACTGAAAGTACTCAAACCAAGGCGTACTTAAACCGTATAGTTTAAGCTGTATAGTTAAAGCTATGGTTTTCCCAGTAGTGATGTATGGAAGTGAAAGCTGGACCATAAAGAACGCTGATCGCCGAAGAATTGATGCTTTTGAATTATGGTGCTGGAGGAGACTCTTGAGAGTCCCATGGACTGCAAGAAGATCAAACCTATTCATTCTGAAGGAAATCAGCCCTGAGTGCTCACTGGAAGGACAGATCGTGAAGCTGAGGCTCCAATACTTTGGCCACCTCATGAGAAGAGAAGACTCCCTGGAAAAGTCCCTGATGTTGGTAAAGATGGAGGGCACTAGGAGAAGCTACTCGAAGCTACCAACATGAGTCTGACCAAACTGTGGGAGGCAGTGCAAGACAGGAGTGCCTGGTGTGCTCTGGTCCATGGGGTCACAAAGAGTCGGACATGGCTAAACTACTAAACAATTGCTGTAAAGCAGCCAGCCAAATCATTGGTTATGAGTATCTGGCAGTTAATCGAATTGGGAAGCTGTACAAAAGGCAAGATGCACATGCATGTTGAGCTGTTAGTGGTCTAATATATAACATTGGCACAAGAGGGACTCCTCGTGACAAGTGGATTTTATATGTGCTATTAAAGTGTCATAAACAATTAATTCATTAGAATACTTGTCCTGTAAGATGCTTGTGATGTTTATTTTATGTTATGAATACTGTTCTTCAAAACCTCCATGTAGGCATTTGATTTAATTAAAGAAGACATGTAGAACATGCCTTTTAAACAGCAGAGGCACAAACAAGTTAAAAGAAAAATAATAATCCAATTTTAGGATGAATGCTTATTAAAACCAGCATAAGCCAGTTGCAAAATTGTTCATAACAGCCAAATATGTGAAGACACAGCTGTCATCTCAGATACTTTATCAGAAGACATGGGGAAAAGGAAAATATGTAAATTATCCGAGTATTATAATTTCTTATTAAATTTCTATACTGCCCTCCATCTGAGGATCACAGGGTGGTTTACAATATAAAAACACAAAAATACATAGTGTCGTATCAAACAAAAACAATAACTCCCGTCCCAACACAGTTTAAAAAGTCATAGATTGTTTAACTAGTCAAAGGCCTGGGAAAGAAAGAATGTTTTTGCCTGGTACCTAAAGATGTAACAAAGGTGCTAGGCAAGCCTCCCAAGGGAGAGCATTCCACAAGCGAGGAGCCACCTCCTGTGCATGTGTCACACATACATTCAATTAGGTGTGGTGACATTACATGGCCATTCACACTGTTCCACCAAGCACCTATGGGAGTGTATATACCACCAGCCTTTATATATATTACCAATTCACAGAGTAATGCTAATGTAAGGAGAGAAGAGAATCTATGGCAGAATCACGCCCACATCTACCACATTGATGGATCCCTACAGCTAGTAGAGTACAAGGGTTGCCCACCTTTGCTCTTAATAATTATTTTAGCCCCAAACTACCTTCTAAGGTGCACCATATCCAAGATGGCACAATCAGTTCACTTATCCATGGCAGGTCCTGCAAAGTAAGTCAGTTTTGAGCCTCAACTGAAGAGTATGAAATTTCCTCCACATTCTTTCCGTGACACTTGCTCAGTTAGTACCCTTTCCAGTTTTATAACTAAAGCTGTATCTTTTAAAACTGCCATGCTTGTGCCTGTCTCTTTTTCCTCTTTGGGCATTAATGGCTGACATTAATTATATTAACAATAATTTCTATTGTTAGCATCCCTAACCATTCAGTCCTAACCTAGTTTGCTATTGCAGCAGCCTGTGCACTAAATTCACAAAGGTCTATTTTTGTAGACTCTACAAATGTAATCATATTGAATGTTAACACAGGAAACATCAAAACAAAATAAAAAAATCCTTCCAGGAGCACCTTAGAGACCAACTAAGTTTGTCATAGGTATGAACTTTTGTGTGTGCATGCACATGAAAGCTCATACCTATGACAAACTTAGTTGGTCTCTAAGGTGCTCCTGGAAGGATTTTTTTATTTTGTTTTGACTGCGTCAGACCAACACGGCTACCTACCTGTTACTAGTACTACATGAAACATCCTTATACTGAGCCAGATCTTTGGTCCAGCTTGCTCAGTGTTGTTACATTGACTGGCAGAGGCTTTCCAGAGTTTTAGACAGAGGCATCTCTAGCCCTTCCTGGAGGTACCTGGGATTGAACCTTGAATCTTTTGCACACAAAGCAGGTGAATTATCATTTAGTTGCAGGCTTCACTGATTTCACTAATACTATGTTTTCCAGCTTGTTTATAAATTACAATGACGTTTAAGTGTTTGGAGGCATAAAGCATATCAGTAGTATTTTTAGCACTCTAAGGCATCCTGGGAACATGTTCAACTTCTGTCTCACAAGAAATACAACAGAGCTAATAGAAACACCTAGATTATATATTTCTAGCTCATTTCTGTTACACTCAAGGATATTCAGAGTTCTTGGTCGGCTTCCAGCTGAATATTTATTCTCATCTTTCTGCAAGCTGCAATAGGTGATATAAAGTGCCCTGATGTATTTGGAAACATAGAAGAGATGGAATAGCTGAAATCTGAAGTAGCATGCACTTAGGAATACTCGCCACCAGAAAAGAATAATTGGCAATGCGGAGGCAGAAAAGCCCAAGAAAAATGAAATTGCTTTTATAGTGGATTCACTTTCCTTTACAGCTCATAGATGAAAACAATTACTGTAGCAGTGTAGAAATATTATTATGTTAAGCAGGTAGAGGGGCACTCTGCTGCTAAATATATATTAAAATAACAGGTACACTAGTATTATAGATGCTCTTCTTTCTGTTTAAGTTTACTGTTCTGAGCCAGACCAGTTCACAGTATCTGGTTCTGAATGGGGTAACTGTGCCCCTGAAAGACCAGGTGCACAGCCTGGGAGTCATTTTGGACTCACAGCTGTCCATGGAGGCGCAGGTCAATTCTGTGTCCAGGGCAGCTGTCTATCAGCTCCATCTGGTACGCAGGCTGAGACCCTACCTGCCTGCAGACTGTCTAGCCAGAGTGGTGCATGCTCTAGTTATCTCCCGCTTGGACTACTGCAATGCGCTCTACGTGGGGCTACTTTTGAAGGTGGCTCGGAAACTACAACTAATCCAGAATGCGGCAGCTAGACTGGTGACTGGGAGCGGCCGCCGAGACCACATAACACCGGTCTTGAAATATCTACATTGGCTCCCAGTACGTTTCTGAGCACAATTCAAAGTGTTGGTGATGACCTTTAAAGCCCTAAATGGCCTCGGTCCAGTATACCTGAAGGAGCTTCTCCACCTCCATCATTCTGCCCAGACACTGAAGTCCAGCACCAAGGGCCTTCTGGCGGTTCCCTCGTTGCGAGAAGCCAAGTTGCAGGGAACTAGGCAGAGGGTCTTCTCGGTGGTGGCGCCTGTCCTGTGGAACGCCCTCCCAACAGATGTCAAAAAGGAAAACAACTACCAGACTTTTAGAAGACATCTGAAGGCAGCCCTGTTCAGGGAGGCTTTTAATGTTTAATAGATTGTTGTGTTTTATTCTTCTGTTGGAAGCCGCCTAGAGTGGCTGGGGAGACCCGGCCAGATGGGCGGGGTATAAATAAATTATTATTATTATTATTATTATTATTATTATTATTATTATTATTTTATCATTGGCCAACAATCATGTACCTGCAATAGGGTCCAGATCATGTATTTAATTGACCCAATCAGTTGAATGAGTTGTGGGATGTGAAACCCTAATAAACATACAAGCACACCAAGCTGCAACAGGAGATTCCATAGTGGAAGATATAATTCACTTGATGTGATTCAACTAATGAGTCCCACCAGCAAAAGCCCTGTGCAAGGATTTCTGCTTACTCAACAGGGCTTCTGCCCTTCCCCTGCATGCCCATGAAATGGGACAATCCCTAGAACAATTCAAGGGGGAAGGAAAGGGAGAGTCATTCTTCCTGGCAAGCCCAAATGCTTGCCTTGCCTTTGCACAGCATTGAATTCCTCCCCTTATTTCTTTATGACACTGTTCAAGGAAGGCTCAAATGTTATAGGTTTCATAGAATGCAGCATAACTTGGTTGCTTATAAAAGCTCAGAACTGTGCAGTACTTAATACAAGGCTATTTAGATTCAATGGGTCAGAGTTTGTTGCACTTAGATTCACTGAAATCAATATTAAAAGCTAATCATGTACAATTTTTAAGTCCCACTAATTTCAATGGGAATGAAATTCCAAGGAACTTACTGTACAATCCTATACATTTATACTCATAAATAGGTTCAATGGCATTTACTCCTGCACAAGTATGTATAGGATTACTGCCTAAATCTGGATCCAATCCAGCATGCAACAACATTTTTTGGTCCAATCTGATGTGTTTAAAACCCATGTTCTATTAACTAATATGCAAACTATAGGACATTCCATTCTGTAGACCAGAAATTCCTAGAGTAGTAAGCACTGAGGGAAAGAGAGAACAGTTATTCACCATAGCCATAAATTATAAGCAATGACTGACAAATATCAATGAAACAATTTCCACAATGTTGCTGTCCACCAGTCAGGCTCCACACTTAGATAAAGCTGTGATCTCTTAGCAATTACAGGTAAATGGTATGCGGATTGCTAGGCCGATAGGTTTCTAGCATTGGAACGTCCACTAGGGCTCTCTCATATTTTCATCATTACACAGATAAAACAGAAAAAGAGCTGTTGATTAAATTGCCAAGTGACACCTAAGTATACAAAAGTCGCTTTTCTTCTTAGACACATTGAAACAATTTTTCTATTTCAATTTTCCACAATGAAACAAAGAGGTAAATAGGGATTAGCAGGGAAAGAGCACTCAGTCCTTTCTGTCCAAGGAAAAAAAAGAGTAATTACCAAGCTGAGCGAACACTGCTAAGTCATGATAAATTCAGTATATGCACTTAATAATGCCCTTTGGAAATTTAGCCATTCTGTTGATTTATGCGCACAGGTGCCTGATCAGCAGGCAGGACTTGCTGCATAGCCATAACTGTGCAATGCGAAACTCTGATGACATCTTAACAAAGAGACATTTCAGTGGTCCAGCTCATTATGTATTTAGCGCTTTTCCCTCTCTCACCATATGTGAGTGGATGTTTATATGTGTATACAGTTTAAAATATTATTTCTGTAATATACATGCATAATGCAAATTGAGTAAACTAATTGGGAGGAATTCAACAGAGCATTAAGAAGATAACTCCATTAAGTGCAAGCACTTCTGCTTGCCTGATGGAACAATATTCCCCTTCCTTCCCCCTTGATGTTCTGGGAGCTTTTCCACCCCCACCCCAATATGCACATGATGTGTGCAGGGAAGGAGGGGAGCAGGGGTGCCAACTTGAATAAGATAATGAGTGGAGCAGGTAAGCTCTGTCCCGCAAAATCAATCACAAGATGCGGCCATGCACACCATTTGAATGGCAATATCCATCAACTGGGGGGAGGACCCTTCAAACATTTTATTGGGGGGCTGAGGGGACCTTGGTCCCTAGGAGTTGGCTCCTATGAGGGGGGTAGCTCCATTATGCTAGTGTAACTCCTTGAGTGGATCAGTTAGCTGAATCCGGCCCATTGTGTACCATAAATTCTGTACTAATATCCTGATTCATAGATTCTTACGCAGTCACCCTTCCCCACTTTGTAGCAGCATCCTGTTCTCCCAAAACATTAGTCAAAATACAGTGTTATAAATGCGTTATAACACTCTGAAACCAGATGGCGCTGTAGAGCTGAAATCGGAAGTCAATGATATTTTCAATTGTTAGCTTTACAACAGTTTTTTGCAGAGCGTTTTTTAAATAGCTGTATAGGATCTAGCCCCAGTTGCTAACCAGTGGCCTATCGGAAACTCTCAGGCATGGCCTGAAGGTAACAGCATTTCACCCTCCTGTGTCCCCCCCCCCCAAACTGGTACAGTGGTACCTTGGGTTACAGACGCTTCAGGTTACAGACTCCGCTAACCCAGAAATAGTACCTCAGGTTAAGAACTTTGCTTCAGGATGAGAACAGAAATTGCGCCGTGGCGGCAGTGGGAGGCCCCATTAGCTAAAGTGGTACCTCAGGTTAAGAACAGTTTCAGGTTAAGAACGGGCCTCCAGAATAAGTTCTTAACCCGAGGTACCACTGTATTCAGGAACATAGTGCTTCTCTGATATGATTTGAGAGAGGGACAAAAATCTTTCTCTAGCCTCTTTCTAAATACCAGAAGTGGTTTTAGGGTGGTGCGGGCAGTTTAGGGTGGCGCGGGCAGTTTGGTCACAAGGGACACCCAAACAATGCTGTAGAATGGTGCCAAATTTTAGCACCACACAAGGTGCTGCTGACATTTGAGAGCTCAAAATCTGCCACTGCCCACACCATGAATAATTTCATACACTTCTATCATGCTGCCTCTTATTCACCTTTTCTATAAACTATTCTGTTTAGTATTAACAGTGGTGCTCATTTACTCTTTTTACATACTGCATCTTTATTTCTGGGGTGGGATAAAGTACCCCAGCAATATTTCAAACCTAAACACTTGAAGAAAGTTCAGATGTGCTTTTGAGGGCAAATGAAGAAAGAACAGTGACCCAAACACAATAGGGAAGGAAGAGAACAAGCACCACATGTTCATTCTATGAACATTTCTCAGTATAGGCCAGGGTGTAATTGGGTTTGTAGGGGGTAGTCCTCTTCCACCCCCCCCCCAAACTCCTAAGCAATGAGAAAAGCCTGCAACTCATGTTGGCGTCTTATTCCTGGATTTCCTCTCGAAATCTGAGAGACCATTGGTGCCAATTTGGGTGTGATATTGGAAGATCTGACAGCAGCTCCTTTTCCCTTGGAAAAAATCCCTCAGTCAGCGTGAAGTCTACTTAGTACAATAAACAACACTGTGTGAACTATTTTTGCAGGTGAGCTGCCCTGCTGGCAGCCCACCCATAAATCAAGGACACTGGCTAATGGCAAGAGAAACAGCGAGAGCCAGAAAAGGGGAGGGGAATGAAGTGTTACATTGAGCCCCTGACTGCTGGAAGGTCATAGGCCTGTGGAGACATGACTATGCATTAGAATTTATTAGCAGTGTTTCCCTACTTAAGCCAGCAGGAGCATCAAAATCTAAGTATATCAGTTCTGAGAAGCTGAGGAGCGTAATGTATAAAAGTACATAAAAGGGAAAAGGAAGCTTGGGAAAGCTAAGGGCCACGTGAGGACCATGACAGTCTCCATTGTGTATATATTACAATAAGGACCTTAACTGTTAGTCTACATTATGTTTCCTAATTTAATACAAAACCATTTAAACTCAAGGACACTGTTTTTCTATCGCAACCCATCCCTTCATACACAATTCATATATATTAGCAGTATGCACTGGCCACAAGATCAGACTTCCATGTTGTTGCATGCCACACCAATCTCTGAGCATCCTTTTGAAATGAGGAACTGTGGAGACTGTGGTGTCCGGATGATATAATGGTATATTTACATGTATATACAACCTGAACTTACAATGGAGGGGGACACTTTTCACTCTGAGAAGGTCTTACTTCTCCCACATGTGCAGCTCTGGATTCAAAACAGATACCAGACATTGTGCTCTGACCCTCTCTCCAACTTGCTGACTTTAGCAACCTGCAACTTTTTTCTCCAGGTCGCAGCACAACAAATTCAACTTTAAAACCCCTCTCTTTGCCTTTCCTAATGGTTCATGATATTCCCTTTTTTCTCAAAATGGTCCATCTCCCAAGTGATTACCTGGCCAGACTTATCTTATAACATTTGCATTTATTAAATTCTAACACCTACTAGACCCAGTAATTTAGTGGAGTCTAATACCCACAAAATCATAACAATATATATCTGTGGCTTTGGAAAGCAGATTTGTCTGTTTTGGAGCCACTCTATGTCACCCTCACAAAAAGGACCCAGCTACCACAAGGGTCATTGGTGGTAGGGGTGGACTTCTGTCCTCCACTACATAGTTTTGGGGGTACAGCCTCTTCTCCCTGGATGACTTATTATTATTATTATTATTATTATTATTATTATTATGACATATATCTCTATTGGCTTCCACAAGGGAAGGGGGCAGTGAGAAAACCAGTATAGATCCATGTACAGTAAAAAAAGCAAACACATATTTTAATACTTCCCCCAAATCCTAAAACCTAGATATGTCCAGCAAAATGAAAGATCCCCACCAACACCCCTTTCCCACTCAAGCTCAGGACATTTCCCTACAAAAAATCTCACCTGAATTGTCCTATATGTCTAATAATTGGGGATGTACGCAGAGCTGATGAATGCCCCTAAGAGATACAAACACACACAAAGCTTCACCCTAAATAAAAACTCAGAGTATAGCATTTCCAAAGCAATTCAAACTCTTCAGAAATGTCACACTACAATAGGAAAAGTCCTATTTGATTCCCATCATGAAATCCAGCCACCAAATGTTCTACACAGTAAACATAGTTCCAATTCATGTAACGGCAAACAAACCATTCCATTTTAATGACTTTTGATCCTATAATCCATGCTAGAGCTCAGAGGTGAGCTGACAATTTGTAGAGCTTTTCCACCCTAAACCTTGCCAGCAGTTTTGCTGCCAAAGTGCACACTATTACAAGGCTGGGGATCCAAATTACTGAGGTAGAATGAAGCAAAGTGCATAAAGCAAAAAGGGCCCAAATATATTCATTAAAGTGTGCCACCTCTCCCAGCTTTCTATATTGACTAGCCTCATTTCTTAGGCTGCAGTGCTGCGAGCTCCAAAACCATCTCTTTGTTACCGCAGCACCCGGATTCAACAGACTTATACCAGCATGAAGATGGAATTGCATAATGGCTTGCGGTGGTGCTTTTTAGGTGCTGGGTTCACACCGAAGAATGCAAGGCCACCTATGCGATTAATTTGCAAAATCAGGCCCAACACACTTTGGCTCACCAGTGTGGGGGCTTCATCCCATATCATCCCAGCAAGATGTGTGTGTGTGTGTGTCAGAGCCAAGGGAGGAGGACCAATGGCATGGTCTATGAAGTGTCAACACAGGCCATTTATTTAAATGGAACTTCCTTTCAAACATGAGTGTTTCAAATGTCAATGTAATGCTAGCACTGCTCATTGCGCCATCATCACTGATATTTGACTGATCCCCTGGTCTTGGCACAACTTCCATTCATGCTGCTGCCTTGACATGATGCACGTAAGGATACCTAGTACTGTATTCTGTTGTGAATAGGGATGAGCTAGAACCACAGATGGCCCATTTACTCAATGTGTTGTTCTCCAGTAACCGTTTTATGAGAGGGTTGCCTGGCAGATGATTTTGACTTCCAATGCCAGGGATCAGATGCCATGGTCAGTATTTGTGCTAGTTCAGCTGTCATGGCTTAAAAGGATTGAGCTGCCTGGTTTCATTCCTAAGCACACTTACTCAAAAATATGTTGAATCTGAATTAGTGGGACTTGCTTCCAAGTATGTCAGAGAATAAATTAGCTTAAATATTTTGACTTGATGGGTCATGGATTAGAGTGTACATCTGTTCGTTTCACCTCTAATGGTTCTCCTTTACTGGCTGACTTTTCCGCTGCCAACAGAAATGTAACATTTCGGTTTTTGTAATACAAAACAAAACAGGTTCTAATGTCAGTAAAATGCACCATGCAAAAGAACTGTGAAAATCTGTTTTCACACATGTGATTCAAACATTGATTAAATCCTTGATTATTAGCTGTGTTTATTTTTCTGACATCAAGTTGGCTAGGACTGTTTATTACAACAGCAATGTGTGCTTTAAAGTAAAAGTCGGCATGGGCAATGTGTCTCCTGGCAAAAATAGTGAAAGACACACAGATAAAGCATGTGGTTAAAACAATGAAGGAATGCTCTTTTGAGGATCTATTGAGATCATGGTAGGGGAAGCTCCCACTCGGTTAAAGTATGTTCAGAAATGAAATCTGAAATGAAAACTTATAGAAATAAAGAACGAAACCAGCAATTGCTGTTGATCTATACTTCTTAATTCCCACCACAGATTTGAGGACATTATGTCATTGTCACAGTACCAGAGACTCCAGAATCATATGACAGCCTGTCAAACAAATGTCACACTTGTTCCTAAGTTGGGGTACATGCCACTTACAACATGGCAACCTCATAAAAACATACCTTACCTATTAAAAGTTATGGACCTGCCCAGGCTTTTCTCAAACCATTGAAACACCGCTGTGTCTTTCTAACACCGATCAGCCAGCAGATCTAGTATATAGGGGTTGGGATTGCTCTGCCTGACCTCAATACTGTAAAATAAGTGAACACAATCTAGAAGGGAAAAACAAGCTCACCTTTTGCAGATAAGAAACCTGGTACCACCAATTTTACATATTAAACTCTTCAGAAAGACTAGGGCAGCTCTTCAGACGATTTTACAAATTGCTCCCACTTATTGTGTGTGTGTGTGTTTAAAATCTTGACCTGTCATGCAATTGCTGGGAGAAAAGAATTTGCCATTTCCAATGGAAATACCAGGCATTGCATTATTGATGGTTGGAAAGTTGTTCCCAGCAGAGATTGCTTGACACAGTTCACAAGATCACTTGTCTGTTAAAATTATTCTTTCATGTACGGTGCTTGCAACTCATACTCTAGTCCTAAGAGGGCAAAGTTAAAAAGTCATACAAGGTGGCCCTGTGTAAACAGTTGTGTTTGCATATGTGACTCATTCAGATCTTATATACACACATCTGTCTACAAGGTGTTGGCTTCCCTAGCCTGGACTGAACAAGCAGAAGATATCAAAAGAGCCAACAGTTGTATGAGTGGTGAAGGATTAACTTGGCTTTCTTTAAAAATAGTAATACTGTTTGCATTTGTTTTATTCTGGTTTGATTTTGTTTTCTTAAATCATTATCACTTATCCACATGCCATGCAGTTTATAAAATAAAACTTATACAACATCCTACCAGCATGCTCACAAACTAGATTATTATTAATTAATTAAATTTATTTGTTGCTTTTTTAACATGGCAACAAAGTGAGTAGAGCACCCTCTGAGGTAGCCTCCAAGGTATGCCGTACCTTAACAGAAAGGTTTTTCTGAAGGTTCCCCCCCCCTCTTCTGAGCATTATTGAACCATAGGCTGTGTGCATTTAAAGCACATGACTTCCCCCAAAGAATTTTGGGAATTGTAGTTTACTCCTCACAGATTCCCAGCCATCTCTTGTTAACTCCAGTTCCCAGAATTCTGGTGTGGGGTGGGGAAGCAATGTTATTCAAATGTGCTTTAAATGTATGGTGTGCACACAGCCTTAGAATCATAGAGTTGGATGGGGTCTTCCCCATCTTCTAGTCAAATGCCTCCCTTGATGTAGGATCAAGCCCAGTTTCTCCCTGCTGTTTTAATGTTTCAGTAGATATGCCTTTCAGCAAATCGTGTCCTCCCTTAAAGAGGGCACGTGTTGTGGTGAGACCTGGAGACCGATTCCCTGTGTTGTGGGTGGGTAAGATTGGTCTGACACAACACCCGATTGGTAGGTCCCTCGATGTTGGGTTCAATCTCGCCAATGGGCACAGTCTAAACAGATCGAGGGACCTATATATGCCCATGCACGTGACCCAGAGCTTCCACTTTCAGCGCGTGCATTCGGAACACCCATCCACCTCTCCCTATTTTTAGGGCTTTTGCACTTGAGCTTGCTAGGCCGTCATGCGTCATCTGTTGTTGGGACATGGGCATGGCAAGAATTTTCCCCACTTGGGATTGGCTGTTGCCATTTGGGTTTCGCCTGCCATGTAGCAAATCGTCACAACTTGTAAGTTTGCGGATAGGCTCTGGTTCAGGTGATAGGGATGGGGGAACACTCTCGCCATCCCTATGTGGGTATTCTGTTAAAGGAAGCCAGGGACTCAATGGTTTGGTCAGCCCCTGAGTGGGGGTTGTGCCCGTGCTTGAGTCCAGGGGGACATCTGGGTGGCAGACATAACCTGTTCCCAGCTTTCCACCTATCCAGGTGTTCACTCTTGGCTGACCTATGCTGGAACCCTGGGTCAGCGCTACCTGCCATGGGCAGGGAGCTAGTCGAACCAGAGCCTATGCAACCACTCACCTTCTGTAATCAATAAAGTTGTGGCCTAAATTCTACCAAAAACCAAAACTAAAATTTGAGTCAAGTGTTTATTTATTTAGGGGGGAGGTCTCTGGGTCTGAACACGCAAATGTTATGCTGATCAAGTAATCTACCTTGAACCTTTCCATGTGTTTCTGGGTGGGTAACAACCTTTTTAATTTTTGAAAGTACTCCTTCCCTGTTTAGTGAATATATTGTTCAGCATTTTTTAAGAGCTCAAATTTCAAAAAGTTCAAGAGTATCACAAGTCCACGGCTATCCAGCGTAGTGTAGCACCAGCTTCTGCCCCAAATATATTCACAGAGCTAAGCTTTCCCTCAACTCCATTCTAGGAAGAAAAGTATACATACCAGTATGAACTAAACAGGGTGAGCAAGAACATAAGGAAAGCCCTGCTGGATCAGGCCAGAGGCCCATCAAGTCCAGCACAAGTGGTCAGCCAGATGCCTATGGGAAACCCACAAGCAGGGCATAAGTTCAACAGTGACAACTGGTATTCACTGGCACATTGTCTCTGTGGAGTTGGTACATAGCTGTCGTGGCTAGTAGCCTTTGATAGCCTTCTCTGTGAATTTGTCCAATCCTCTTTTAATAAGAACAAAATATGTGTTGCTACTATAGCTTCCTTGCTCAAAGAATGCATGCTTAGATGCACCATTAGATTAAGAGATACAGTGGTACCTCGCAAGACGAATGCCCTGCAAGACGAATTTTTCGCAAGACGAATGCGTATTGTGATCTGATGGTGACTTGCAAGACGAATTCGTTTTGTGAAAAATTCATCTTGCGAATCGCGGTTTCCCATAGGAATGCATTAAAATTCAATTAATGCGTTCCTATGGGCAAAAAAAAATAAATTCAATGCATTCCTATGGGAAACCGCGATACGCAAGACGAATTTTTCGCAAAACGAATTGACTCGTGGAACGAATTAAATTTGTCTTGCGAGGTACCACTGTACTGGCTTCCCAGTGAGCTTCATGCCTGAAATGGGGAACCTATTTAACAAATTAGTGTATTTTAATGTTTCTGTTGGAAGCCGCCCAGAGTGGCTGGGGAAATCCAGCCAGATGGGCGGGGTATAAATAATAAATTATTATTATTATTATTATTATTACCCTTGCGTTTAAAGCTAATAATCTGTTTTCGCTCCACACTGGCTCGTGGTCAAAGTATTTAGGCTGAAGTCATTTTCAGATTCCCCCTCTCCAACTTTTGACCAAAATACCAGTAAAAGATCTGATATGGCATGTTGCAGAAGGAAAGTTGTCCACGCAATCAAAAGCACTTCTCCCTCACCCGCACACACCCAAGGGGAAATAATGTTGATCATGTTGCAGCCACAATGGGAGAATTGTCCTTAAGAAGGTAATTATTAATAAACAGCCATATGAGCACTGGCAGATAAAAATTTAGATCCTGCAAAAATACACCCAGTTATCAGGAGGAACTCTTTTTGCCCATGTAGCTGGCCAATACAATGAAGATGATAATCAAGGTGGAAATGGCCCAGTTCTCTTCTCCTGTAGATAAGCAGTTGGGTTTCAACATCGCTGTTTAGCCATCAGCTGAGCAAGGCAAACAATGGCAAGACTGGAACACTTTCTGTTGGTTTGCCTTTGTTCGCACAGCTGTCACTGAGCTGAGCGAAGGCAAAGGCTGCAAATGACACAATTGCTTTGGAATGGGAAAGAGAAGCCAGACGGAGGAACGTGAAACAGGAATAAACAGAACTGCAATAATTTGCAGTGAATTAAAGGCAACTTCGATGAGCCTGTCCTTTTACATTTGTGTTTCCTTGGCCCTCGTCTGCCAAGCCACACTCAGGACAAAATCAGGCCACGGACCTACAGAGGGGGTGGGGCTGGGGAAGCAAATGACACAGTCCCATCAGGCATAGGAAACACTGGAGCTGCTGGTATCATTAACGGGGTGTGTGTGTTGTGTGTTCTGAGTAAGCACACTGCATGATGAGGCCAAGTTACCATGATATATCTCCCTCACGAGCTGAATGAAGGGCTACTTTCTCCTGTTGAAAAAAGAATGAGTTCCATATGGTAGTAAACACACACACACACACAGCACAGTGGTTTAAAGTGATATCTACGCCACTCTGGAACAATAAATAAAGAAGTCCGTTGAACAGATGAGTTCGGCCAAAAAAGCTCCCAGGGAGTCATAAAACTTGAGGAAGGTGCTTCAAAAGACTCTCTGCCCCCATCTCAGGATATTTTTACAAACATATATTTGGATTTGCTGGGAAAATATCAGGCCTTTTGACGCGTTCCCATGTAACTAGATATGTTGTGTGGAAACGGCTCCTTCCAAGCAAGAACAACAAGGACAAAATAGGTAGTGATATTGATGATATGCCACTGTGGTGCATATAGCTGATTCCTTCCAGGAGATCAATTAGCTTTTTCTTTCTGCTGAAACGGCAGCTTGGAGCCAGATAAGGCTCCCACAGAAGTCCCACTGAAATTATCATATTGTACGCTGCCTGGGAACCAGGCTTGTTGGATAGCATACAAGGCTTGTTGTCTATAAATTTCAGATCAATAAATCAAACTTCCTAAATAAAAGTGGTTTAAGGAGGAACAGGGGAGTTATGAATGAGTGCAGACGGAGCTGACATAATCAACGCACTACGCGACTGGAGGAAAAAAAAACACCCAGTTTTTAAGAAAGTTGGAACTGGTATGCTGCACACACTCACCAGCTATCCACTGTCACTTCTGGAGAGTTTTGCAAGTTCTTGAATTGCTACTGTAATCTGCAAGGCACATTTTCCACAGATAGTTGCGGTATGTGTTGAACTTACCTGTTTTTGATGCTATCCATAACCAGGAAGAGAAAGGAAAAAAGAAGGCAGGCAGGCAGATATAGATGTGATTGTGTACATGGAATGTTATGTATGATATATGTGTACCCTGTACCAGTGGATTGGTTTTAGCAGCATATAAGAAGCTATAATGAAAAGGAAATAGATTGCAGCCTGCCATTGCCTTCTTCCTGATTCCAAACTAGACAAATGGGAGCTCTGGGGAACAGTTAAAGGCTATTGCTACTCTTGGCAATCCCCAGCTTGAATTTCAATTCAGTCTTGAAATATGGGAACAACCTGATATCAATAGCAGAGGTATCAAGTGCTAGAAAAACCAAAACAAAATGACAAAGCAATCCCTGGAGAGCTACATTTTGCTTTTAAACAAACACCGGAGAATAATCCCATTTAAGCCACTGTATTCTTTCGAAACAAATTCTCCATTGTATGCGCACAAAGTTAAACCGAATAATTAGAAGCCTGTATTGTGTGGCAGATAATAGGTGCTGGTGTATTACTATATTATAGAATAAAACATTACTCAGCTGTATTCTATCATTTTAATTAACACAGATAGATTGACAAGCCCTGTTTATACTTACAGCTGCTTCCCAATGAGTGGCACTCAAAGTCTATGCCTTTTGCACCAGGCTCTAGTTGGTGGATCCTAGTGCTCTCCTAACACACAAAGTTGATCCCACAAGCCTGAAGTCTGCCTCCCTTTGCTCTAGGATGCCTATATGTGAAAGAGGAGGGAGGGAGGAGTAGAGGCTGGAAAAACTGAACTTTATTGCATAGTTTTTGAAAAGCCTTGTGCTTTCTCCACACGCTGTGATTGCACATTGCCAAGGCAGCCTGTATATGCTCACCAGCATTGTTTCTACTTTTATTATTATTACATCTAACGTCCCAGAGCTGAGCCTTGCAATTGAAACAATTACCGCAGCTAAGCCCTGGTGAGCCTTGATTCAAATTAATCCCAGAATAAGCCAATGATTAATGTGGCAGAACTGCACCTTTTTGCTGCCTGCTGTGCCTGATGCTGCCTAGCTTAGAAATATACACACACATTGGCAGAGAGTCAAAGCGCCATGGGGATCCTATGTGCACACAGTGCTCCACGCATGCAATCTCTTCTTTAGCTCTCCCCACTCCCTCCAATGTCCCCTGTGTTCACAAGTGAGCCTCCAGGCAGCTGCACTTCATCAGTACTTCTTCTGTACTTTCATTTTCATTTTTCATTGAACATTCCTTGAACTTGAACAGCAGAGACAAATCATGGGTGGGGGGGGGGAGAGAAATATATATATATATATATATTGACCCTTCGATGTTTGTACAGAATACTTAAGCTTGAAATATATGGGGTCAGTCTAAAAGTTAAGTACGTACGGTTAGTCCCACTGATTTTGGTTTGAGCACATATTTCTCCTACTGAAATCCGTAGCATATATTTATATTATCCGTGTTTATATTGGCCACATCATGACCATACTAATTTTAGCATGGCAATGTGTAGGAAAGCACCCTAAAGACAGTGGTGCATATTCATTCACTGATGCACAAATGAGGCACCAGACGGGCATAAAAGGCACAGCTGTAAAATATGGCAACCTGAAGTTAGAACCATACTGTGTGTAATCTCAGAAGCTTCAGAGATAGCAATAGTTGTGGGTTATTCTATTTTACATAGGGCTGCTCTGGCCTTGGGACTAAAAGAAGCTCTTGCCTTGCATGCAATTTCACCATTTCCTCTTCTTGTACACAAGAAGCCTTCTAGATTTTTTTAGAATACAGCTCCCCATCAGCCCGTCAGTATTGCCGATGGTCACTGAGGATGGGAGTTGTAGTGTAAAACACCTGAAGGACACCAGGATGGAAAAGAGTCACTACACGCCATCCTTGTTTCTGCTATTTTTCTCTATCTTGCTCCAAAGACTAGGGGAAGGGCCATAGCTCAGCAGTAGAGCATCCACTTTGCAGGCCAAGGAGCCAAGGTTCAGTCACTGGCATCTCCAAGTAAGGCTGGCAAACCGTCTGATCTGAAACTCTGAAAAACCACTGCCAGTCAGTGAAAACTATACAGAGTTTGATGGCACAGGCTCTGTGAAAGACAGCTTTCTATGTTTCTAAACATGGTGATTTCTTTGTCCTTACTTTAGCTTTTTCTAGTATAAGTGCAAACACTGGTCCTGTTCATTTTATCTAGAGAAGATTACACAAAACACAGAGCCAAGAAATGCCTGCTATGTTGAGTAAAAAATAAGGTTTGCAATCTGCAGTAAAAGAAACCACAGTTGGGCCGGGGGCTAGAATCCCATTACGTTCTGGAAAAGAAAACTTCATTCCTCATGCTTATTGTTTTCAGAATGACAAAGGATATGGATTGGCAAAGAGAGAGAGCTGTTTGAGGAGAAAGTGTCGTAGCAGTGAGCAAGCAAAGCAAAGAGAAAGGACAATTGAATGGATGATAGCTATTCTTTACCAGGAGGGCAGAGTGAATCCAGAGCAAACAAAACTATAGGTTAGTTGGGGTTGTTGGAACTGAAACTGCCTAATCAAAAAAGCAAACTAAACAGTGAACATTTGCATTTCAAAATAATATTAAGGTGGCAGGCATGGTGTGTATTTTAACTAACCCATTCAGAAAGAAAGGCTGCCAATGGCATACTTGAGAGTCCCACTAAATCAAAATTCTTTCAATGTTTGACAAAGAATGCATTTGAAAGTCTGAACACATTCTTTCCTAAGATGTTTGTTTTTCTCCTTTTTTCCACACTGTTTTCCTGTAGTGTCACACTCTGGGGCACTTTTCTGCTCAGACGACTGCCATTAATGACACCGAGATGGGGGGGAGGAGAGAGAGAGAGAGAGAGAGAGAGAGAGAGAGAGAGAGAGAGAGAGCAAGCACATATATGTGGTGGGATCATTCACCTTTATTCAGAAAGGACTCATGTGCCCATAACAGCTTAAAGCGTTTGTAAGATGCTGTGAGGGGGAAAGCTTTACCAGCTGAATTTTGCCTGATATGACAGGAAGGTGCCAATCCTTCTAGCACATTCAAGGCACAATTTCACCCCTCAAATAATTCTTGGCATTGTCGTTTATCAAGGGTTTCTGGGAACTGTACATTTGTGAGAGATAAACCACAGTGCCCAGAATCTGAGTGTGCTTTAAAGGTATACGTTGTACACAGCCTGTCATTTGTAATTACCAATTAAACTTGCACCCTGGAAACATGGCAGTCTGCCCTGGGAAGGAGGGATCTATATATGGATACTGCTTCTACATCAGACCCCTCAGGAGAGGGACCGTACTTCTGTAATGAGAGTACATGCTTTGCATGCAGAAAGTCACAGGATCAATCCTTGGTATATTTGAAAAGAGCTGAGAAGCACCGAAATCCTAAAAGGCTGCTGCAAGTCATTGTAGACAATGTTGAGCTTGATGCAGGGTTAACCCAAGTCATTTCATTGCCTGAGGCAAGGCAGCAAATGTTTCTCCCATCCCCACCCCTCGGCCATAGTTATAGTGCAGAGGACTCAATGCTGGCTAAGTTACTTAGACCAGCGTTTCTCAACCACTGTTCCGCGGCACACTAGTGTGCCGCAAGATGCTGGCTGGTGTGCCGCGACGTGCGGCGATGAGAAGGGCAATTTGCATTGTCACGTGCCTGGTGGCCGCCAATAGGCAGCGCTGACCCGCCGGAAAGCAATATTTCTCCTCCTCTTTCCCAAAGCTCAGTGCAAACGAGCCTGGCGGCCGCCAATACCCAACTCTAACCCGCCAGAAAGCTATATTTCTCCTCCTCTTTCCCAAAGCTCAGTGCAAACGAGCCTGGCGGCCGCCAATACACAACACTGACCCGCCAGAAAGCAATATTTGGCAAGTGTTTCTTACAGTCATAATTATAATATAGGGCGGCACAGAGTTAAATTTTTTAACCTTTTTAATGGTAGTGTGCCTCGTGATTTTTTTCACGGAACAAGTGTGCCGTGGCCCAAAAAAGGTTGAGAAACACTGACTTAGACACCTGAGACAGTCCCACAAAAAAATTCTACTCCTCAACCTGGTAATAAAAATGCAATAGTAACAATCTGCTGTCACTTTGTGGCACCCGAAATCAACCGCCAGAGGCTGCCCAATAGTAGGGCTGGCCCTGACTAGATGGACCAATGGTGTAAAGCAAATCCCTGTGTCTGCTTCCCCACCTCCCCCAACCCACCCACCCACACAAACCAATGCTGTGGGATAGTGGACAACATCCATATTGTAAGAGCATTTATCTTTTACACACAATTTTCCACTGAGCAAAATACAATTGTGAGCCATCAAGCAAGACTTTTATTTCCTAAAGTCTACAAGCTGCTTAAATTTAAGTAGGTGGATTCAAATGTTTTGGCACCCTGAGTCATTGCCTGGAAGTTGAAACCAATCACATGTTCACATTCTGCACTGAGGATGAGGCTATTAGCATTATTGACTACCGTTAGACTTAATTGGTTTAAATCTAAGTGGCTTCTGGATTGGGCACTAATGCAAATATTTTCCAGTCCTAAACACATTATTCACAATCCAAAAGTTTCATTATTGGCTATTGAAGATAAAAGACTCGTTCTACAGCCAACAATAGGAACTCCCCAGTGCACAGATTGATCCACTTCCCTCTGAAAGCACTTGTACTTGCTTACAGACATCCCTCCTCCCAACTTAAAACATCTACTCACCATCAACAATAAGTCACATAACATAGATACAGACACAACTTCCTGCTCCCATCATGTCTACTCCGTCAAGGCTGTTGCAAAATCTAATGTATATTTAGGATTATGGTGCCAATGAAATAATATTTAGAAGCCTGTATCAATTCTCTGTTTGTTGATTTGGACGGGATTTATTTATGCAGCTCTTCTTCAGTTTTAGTTTATATATATACATATATATTCCAAATTGTTTTTATGGTATTGTTTCATAAGCCACTTTAAGAGATGTTTTTGTTTCTAACGGTGGCAGACAAATCCTTGAATGAATAAATAAATACACAACTGTGCACATACATCTCGAACCCCATCGCAATCTGACTCTACCATACCCGATCAACATTCCCCAGAAACCAATGGCAGCATTGTGAACACAGTTTGCAATGAAGTTTCAGGAGTGGTGTGAAAGCAGGGCCGGCCCACCCATGAGGCAACGTGAATTGACTGCCTCAGACAGCAGGATCCACAGGGATAGTGGATCCCAACATAGATCTTATTCCCCTCTTGTCCCTGATGCAGATTTTCACTAACCTCTTCTTCCCTGGAGAGAGCTGCCATTCTGTGGTTCACCTCAGGTGCCAAAATGTATTGAACTGGCCCTGCAAAGGCAGACAAAATTACAGGCATTGCTAGAGCCACTTTCCTGCACCCTCTTTCATATGTTAATTGTACAGGAAGCTTTCAAAGGTGGGAGGCCATGGCTCCCTTGACCACAGTGCTTCTAGCACATAGACCTGTGTGTGTTTCTAATTTGTCACTGTGTTCAGTCTCAGATTCTTCTGCTTCTATATTCTATATGTAAGCTCTGCACAACTAGTCAGAGAATGGCACAAATCATTCTGGTCAACTGGGAATGAAATGCTTTCATTGAAATATTATTTTCAGTTGGTGATAATTAAAAACAAAGCACTGTTCCTTCCCCAGAACAGAGTTTTCTGCCTTTTTCACCTTTTCACCTCCTTCTAGAGATTCATTAATGTCCACCAGAGCTCTCTCCCCCTTTGTTTAGCTGTTCTTTACAGATCTGCTCAGCATTTCTTTTCTTCCTATATTGCAGAATGAAAAGTATCTGTACACAAATATATAAAAACAAAACACCCACTTTGAAGCTGGCCTGAACTGATTGTCCAGCTCCTTAAATCTCCTAGTTAAAAAAAAAAAAGGAGGGACCATATGCAGCTTATATATGCGTTTTCCATTTCATACATTTTGGGTTGTGACAATTTAAGTTTAGACTGGTGATTGTGTTGGAACATTGCATAATATATGGTCGGAAAGCGCTCATAAACAATGGTCATTGTGTGCTTCATGGTCCACAAATGCTTGCAAAACATAAAAATATCAGTATAATGCAGTAAGATTGCATGAAATTACACACACGTGTGTGTGTGTGTGTGTGTGTGTGTGTGTGTCCCTATCACAAGAAAATAGGTTCCAGAACAACAGTAGAATTTCAATGAAAGGTTTTATATAAGAGACTGGCATGCTGATTTAAGGTTTCATATGAATATCTATGTACTGCTGTGCTGCAACTGATTCTATATAATACATATTCACTGTTATAGATCATTTCCATCATTTCCAGATGTTTTTGTTTTACCTTCTAATTATTAATGCATATTTGAATAGGATGCATTTTCTAGGAAAATATGATCATTAAAGTAGGAGACATATATAGTAAATAAACAAAGGATTTGGCCACAGCCACTTGGTATTTGGTTTGGTTTGGTTTTCAATCATCTCTGTGTGTGACAGTTGCCCTTATTAGATAACCAGCGAATAAGTATATACATCGTATGGAAGTGGATTGCACTGATCTTCCATCTGATCTTTCATACACAGCCTAGGCACTTGTAGCTTGTACATACATAAACCCTACCCTATCCATGTGCTTAAAAGAATGTGGTGAATGTGATTAGAAGCATCCCCAAGATTGGGAGTCCTAAGCATGGGGGGCATTGGGAATGGGAGAAGCACATGTAAAGATGTGGAGGATACTCTATACCACAAGACTCTATACCTGGTGTATACTCCATACCAGGTGTGGGAAATCTCCACCCCATGGGTCAATCTTGGCCTGCTAGAGGGTCCAAGTTGGCCTGCAATGCCGTTTTCCCAACATCACACACACCTGCCCATCAGCTGACATCACTCATGACATCATCTGAAGAGTGGGATAGTGGGGTTAAATTCTGTGTTAGCCTGTTTCCAGGAGGTAACAAGGATGCACAGCCAAAGGAGCAGGATTTAATCCCTTCTCACCTGCTGATAAATCCTGCTCAGGGAAAGCCCCTGAGGGGTTTACATCTTAAAATGGGGGGGGGGCACACAAGTTGTTTTAGCAATGCCTTTCAAGATGCTTTGATAGTCCCACTTTGGGACTTCAAAGCACCTTGCAGCTGATGTTATTGCGATATTGTGTGATTGACAGGTGGGCAACCCCATCCACCTATCAAGATCTGGCCTGTGGTGCCAAAAAGGTTCCTTACCCCTGATCTAATGAGAGCATAGGAGGTTAGGAGAAGAGCTTGAGGACATAATTCAATCCTTTGCCACCCATGAGTTTACTGGTCTCATATAGCAACCCTTTCTTAGGATATTCCACATAAAACATATAACATTTAAGTGGCCCCTGGTATCTGAATTTGGTACAGAGAATGGAAGTGATTCAAAGACAAGATACAGTACAGGGATTTAGACAGCAATGAAACCTAACCATGTTAATTAGAGAGAAATATTATTTTAACACAATAGGTGTAATGTCTAATCCTCAGGCTTGCAGGGTCAAAATTTAACCACAAAGGGTACATACCTGAACATAACAATAGGCAAATATTAGGTTACAAATTGTGGCTCACATTTACTGGGTTTTGCCCAATGGCTGAAATCCAATTAAAGTTTGTTGTGTTTGTTGTCCACTGAAATCCATCAGACTAAAGTTTGTGGCTCTTAACGTTTCCATTGATTTCCATTGATTTATTCAGTGCAATCCATTTTTAGTTGGATTTGAGCCATTATGCTCATGACACTCAGTTACTTCCCATGGCAGCAAACCAACATCCCTGTGAGAACA
Organism: Zootoca vivipara; assembly: GCF_965207765.1. Lineage (NCBI taxonomy): Eukaryota > Metazoa > Chordata > Lepidosauria > Squamata > Lacertidae > Zootoca > Zootoca vivipara. The sequence goes on from NC_142586.1 coordinate 44,760,221, forward strand.
AGTCTGCTGGCCTGGTCCTTGCAAATCTTCAGAATACTGGGAAACAGCAGATGAACAATGGCCAATGAGATTTGGTATTCAACCAACTCGTGTTCCAAATACTGGAACCCAATACAGTGTTAACATGGTAAAGCTGAGTGTTCTTTAAAATAATGAGCAGGAATATTTAAATGAGAGTTAAGGGTCATTTCACACACTACATTTTATGGGTACAAAGAAAATATTTTACATGATCTCATAAGAATGTGGTAACTCATGCACACAAAGAACTGGGATCTGATGAAGTGGTCCAGAAAAGCTCATGCCACAATAAATCTATTGGTTTTTAAGATGCCACAGCCTCATGGAATTTTGGTGCAACAGACTTACATGTCTAGGCCTCTGGGATAGGCTGTGGGATTTCTATTGTATGTGCATGCATGAGTCCATATGTACATGCTGCTGAAGAGAGCACGAATCAACTTTTGATTGTCTGGCCTTAACGAAAGCATCAAGTCATGTAGTTTTGTATAAACAAGTGTCCATAAACAGAATATGTAAAATAAATTCGGAATATACATAGACTAGATCTCAAAGCCTTTTAAAATGATTGGTGAGCTGTGCACAGTCTTGCAAAATTCTCCACCCTATTTTTGGCCTGAGAAATTTCACCCACTGTTTTTTTTCCTCAAGGCGGGCTTCTACATGTTGTCCTAATGTGTTTTCAGCTGTTGCCACTGTAAGACTGCAAGTGACAACAGAAGCAAATGTGTTCACAATGCCTTGAAGCTGGAGATACCACCACCATGCAAGAAGAAACTAGCAAACAATGGAACAGGCTAGGTTAGGATATGTCTCCCTGAAGTGCTAGAGTGGGGGTGTGGCCTTCCACAGTGGGTTGGACTACACTTCTCATCCTCTCCAACCACTGGCAGACTAGGTGTCTGTCTCACAGCTGTCCATGGAGGCGCAGGTCAATTCTGTGTCCAGGGCAGCTGTCTATCAGCTCCATCTGGTACGTAAGATGAGACCCTATCTGCCTGCAGACTGTCTTGCCAGAGTGGTGCATGCTCTAGTTATCTCCCGCTTGGACTACTGCAATGCGCTCTACATGGGGCTACCTTTGAAGGTGACCCGGAAACTACAATTAATCCAGAATGTGGCAGCTAGACTGGTGACTGGGAGTGGCCGCCAAGACCACATAACACCGGTCTTGAAAGATCTACATTGGCTCCCAGTATGTTTCTGAGCACAGTTCAAAGTATTGGTACTGACCTTTAAAGCCCTAAATGGCCTCGGTCCAGTATACCTGGAGGAGCGTCTCCACCCCCATCATTCTGCCCGGACACTGAGGTCCAGTACCGAGGGCCTTCTGGTGGTTCCCTCGTTGTGAGAAGCCAAGTTGCAGGGAACCAGGCAGAGGGCCTTCTTGGTGGTGGCACCCGCCCTGTGGAACGCCCTCCCATCAGATGTCAAAGAGAAAAACAGCTACCAGATTTTTAGAAGACATCTGAAGGCAGCCCTGTTTAGGGAGGCTTTTAATGTTTAATAGATTATTTTATTTCATTTTTCTGTTGGAAGCCGCCCAGAGTGGCTGGGGAAACCCAGCCAGATGGGTGGGGTATAAATAAATAATTATTAGTATTAGTATTAGCATTATTATTAGTTGGGGCTGATAGGAGTTGGAGTTCAACTCCTCCCAGAGGACTACAGGTTCCCCATTTTCTTTCCTAAGGGTTTGGTGCTTTATATTTTAGACAGGTTACTACAAGAGAAAGCATTTGCTTTCTAATCTGCAATCATCTGTCACAACTCTGATGCTGAACTCTGTGTTCGGTTGTGGCTTTGGGGGAGAATCCAACCAAAATTAAGCACCTATAATTGCGATAATTTCAATGTGTCAAATTTTAATCATATTGTCAATGCCATCACACTGAAATCAGTCAGAGACCTTCAACTTAAGCCAGGGGCGTGAAACCTGTGGTCTTCCAGATGTAGCTGGAGTCAAACTCCCCTCAGCCCCACCCAGCACGACCAACAACCAGGAATGAGGAGAGCTGCAGTCCACCTGCATCTGGAGGGCTACAGGTTACCCATCCCTAGGCTAGGCCATGCCCATCATCTCTGTCAAATCAAACAGAAGCAGTGGGCCTGGAAATGATGAAATCTACAACAATAGATGGGGAAACTGCACACAAGAAGTTGATGATAAGGCAGGAGAAGAGGCAGGCCGCTCGCTTTATATTTTGCCTTTGGGGATGGCAGGATAGAAATTTAAACAAATACATACCATATATACTGGTTTTGCATGCAGTCTCGTTGGCCATCTTTCTTGGGTAAAGTTACTGCCATTTACATTCCCCTACTAATATGTAACTCACACTAGCTCATATCCCCATTTAAGTTGCCTCTGATTTTGGCTTCATAAGAAATGGTCATTCCATCACAATTCCCAAGAATTCCATAACAGTAATTCCCTCAGTACTTGTCATGGTTGAATTTTTCCAATCTGTTTGTCACAGTATCACCTTATACTGCTCCACTGAGGCTCTTAATTGCTTACTATATTTAAAGAGGTTCTTGAGAATTTGCCCAGAGACAATGTACAAACATATTTCTGACTTTCACATTAAAGAAAAAAATAGATAATATATGGATGTGTGTGCTGCTTTTAAAGAGTGGAAGTACTTTGAGTTTTTTAAAGCTTTGCCAAAATGGCCAGTTGCCATTATTTAATATATCTTCCCCCTCTCCACTCTCCCAGCATAGAAAACTGACCTTTATTTTTTCCCCTTTTTTCTGTGTTTTCCCATGACAGAATTCTGCCAATGATGTTTTTCAGGTTTCCTTTTTTGGGGTGGGGGTTGTCATCCAGCTTCCAGTTCAGGTAAATAGGACCATCTATGATTATTCTACTTAAGGGATGAATAAATTACAATCCACACACAAGGCATTTAGAAATTTAGGAGAAGATTTTCAAAGGAAGAAAATTCCATTTAAAAACTTTCTTCCTGTGCCAAGTTGAAATGAGTGTGGCCTTTAAAATATCTTTACCATTGAAAGGTTTTTCTTCAACTGCTCTGCACAGCAATATTTCACAAAACAGCAATCCTGTCCACCACCCAGTGAAGCTGAAACACTTGGCACAGAGCCAGTTTGGTCCTACTGATTTAATGAGACCAAAGCATTTTCAAGGCAAAAATATTTGGCTTTAACCAGCAGTGAGTAAACCCCTCCATGTGAGTAAACTTATATATATTATTCATATATAACTATGTGTTGATATAAATACAGTCGTACCCTGGAAGTTGAAGGGAATCCGTTCCGGAAGTCCGTTCAACTTCCAAAACGTTCAGAAACCAAAGTGTGGCTTCTGATTGGCTGCAGGAACCCCCTGCAGACAATCAGAAGCCACAGAAACCCAATCGGATGTTCGGCTTCCAGCACTCACTTCCGGGTTTGCGGCGTTCGGGAGCCAAAACATCTGAGTTCCAAGGCATTCGGGATCCAAGGTACAGTGAATTTGGTTAATGTGGCAACCTGTTGCTTCATAATGTGAGGGTCAACAAGGAAGTATTAGCCCTATCCATGCATTCATGGGTGGGGTATAAATAATAAATTATATTTATTATTATTATTATTATTATTATTATTATTATTATTCAAAAGAAAGTGAATGGGTGCAAAGCCTCCCCATGGATCTGGAGTCTGGCATTATTAGCTGAAGACAGTTAGAAGCCCCTTCATGCCACACATGCAGGTAGGTTGGGGGTGGTGTGGGTTCACCAGGATCATACGGGAATATTGAGGCAAGGTGGTGCATGCTTACCATTGCCACCCCACACATTTTATGTCCACATTTTAAATGCATGAAGAAAGTTACCCTAATATGAGGAGATCTGTACATTCCATTGCTTATCTAAATTATTTTCAAAACTGCAAAAAGATGGCCTTAATGGCAGACATAGCTGAGCCGCTCACGTAAAAAACACAACTTTAAATGATGGCGGCAAGGGGTATTGTATCACTCCTCATAAGCCATGTTAAAAGTGCTATAAAATAGGTGCCTGTTACTTGGGCGCCTGCATTCAACGCAACACTCAATGCCAAGGTAGAGGAATGAGTTGAGGAGAAAGTGCATTTCTCCAGCATCAAAAAAGTCATGTTTCCAGTGGAGCGGGGGGAATACAATTGGACTGATGGGGAAATGTATCATCTGTAGAACAGAAGTACTTCCTTGAGGCTACATTATTCCTAGTAAACCAGCCAAAGCGGGGTAGTGGGAAGCACTCCTTGTCACTGTGGCTTAATCATTTTGTCTGCTTCTGTGAACAACAGATGAAGGAGGATGCTATGTGCAGTCTTTTCTCTGAAGAGTCATTCATCCAGTGCTATATAATGGTTAGAGTGTTGGTCTATGACCTAGGAGACAAGGGTTCGAATCCTTACTCAGCCACAAAGCTCACTGTGTGACCTTGGGTCAGTCACTGTCTCTTAGCCCAACCTACCTCACAGTGTTATTGTGAAGATAAAATGAGGAAGAGGAGAACCAGTGCTATTTTTCTAGAAAAAGAGGTTCTGGAACTCACCATGAACACCTCCCTTGTTCTCTTATAATGGCAATGGTGCTCACCTGAGAGGTGCCAGAACTGAGTTCTGGCTGAACAAAAGTCGTAGGGGGAACTAAGTACGTTACCTTCAGCACATTGGAGGAAAAGTGGAATATAAATGAAATTACGGTAAGTTAGAATTTGAAAAGTCTTAATATCCATGCATGAAACAGATCACATTGGCCTTTTCACTAGACCAAAGATGGAGAACTAAGTCTCAGTCAGGTTAGCAGAGAAAGTTTGCATTTGTGTGGTTTGGTGTTTGTGTTTCTGAGCCCATTACTTTTGATTCTAGTGTTTTCACTTAACAAAGCTATGTACTGCGCTGTTAGTCAATACCTTGAGATAAGGGAGAAGACAGATCTTCTACTTTCTCTCTCTCTTGTTAACTACTGCAAAGCTTCTGTAGTAGCCAAATATTGACGTTATCAGACAATTCTAAACTCCTCCAAGATATGTAATCTGGCACCTGCAGAAATGTAGCATAGAGATCTCAGATTGTTTCAGAAATGTCAGCAGTATCACTATCTCAGATAGATAAATATCACATGAGAAACTCACGGCTACAAGCTCAGAAAGATATCCATTTACAAAGACTAAGGGAAGAAAACACCAGGAAAAACCAGTTACCCAAAGTTTAAAAGATGCTGCTACTTCATATCCACTGGGGAAATCAACCGAAAGCTTAAAAACAAAAGTGGGGAGGGGGAAGGCATTTTGGTGTTCAGGGGGATTAGAAAACATAGCTCGAGGAGAATTTTGGCCAGGTTTTTTAAAAATATAAATAAAAACTATCCCTATTTTGTGGGTTATTAAAGCTCTACAAGCAGCAGAATTAAGATCAGGGCTAAGTTGCCTTTCCAAGGCTTCCCATTACAAGGGCCAAAGTGAAATGCCATCATTCTGATTTACATATAAGAGACTATGGATTTGTTCAGGAGACATCAAACAGATATTGCTGTCCAAAACAGTATCACTTCCAGCACCTCCTTTCAACATCAAGTAAAAATAAACATAATTGTGTGTGTTTTTAGCACAGATTTCAGTGTTTTCAAGGCTCACTAAGCTGGTACTTCTGATTTAGGAATGATGACCTCTGTACAAATTTAAACACTGCATGTCCAAAACATTAAACGCAAAAACAACCAACAGCTTTCCCCTATGAATTCATTCATTTCAATTCATAATGAATGAAAAATAAGAATAGGACAGAAAGACCTATTCAGGTTTCAATACTCTCCCTGAGATACAGGGGATATTTACTAAGACATTATGTGGACACCAACTGATGCATTGGCTGGCACACTGGCACCTGCGGGCGCTGTGTTGCTGACCTTTGCCCTGTGATCTGTGGAGGAAGCTCTTATCTCCTTCCCATGATTAGGGGAAGTTTGCTTAGAATAGGGTCTCTTCTCTGGTGGCATTCCATTTGCGAAACTACAGTGGTACCTCCGGTTAGGAACTTAATTCGTTCCAGAGGTCTGTTCTAAACCCAAAACCGTTCTTAACATGAGGCATGCTTTCGCTAATGGGGCCTCCCGCTGCCGCCGCATGACTTCCGCTCGCATCCCAAGGCAAAGTTCACAACAAGGAGCATCTACTTCCAGGTTAATGGACGGTACGTAACCTGAGGTTCCACTGTACTGGTGAAGTTCTAAAGCTACGACACCATTATCATCGTCATCATTATTTTAACTATTTTATATCCTACCTCATCCTCCAAGGGAACTCAAGCTGGCATATTTGGTTCCCCCACTCCCCACTTTATCCCTACAACAACTGTGTAAGGTAAATAAGGCAGAAACAGCGGCAGGCCCAAGGTCTTAAGCAAAGATCTGTTGCTTAAGCTGCAGGAGAAGATATTGGGGGCTAACGTCTAAAGTATTCCACATATTTTAAATATAATTTCATGTTAAATATCATGTTAAATAGTCATATCATGTTCAGTTATGTTGTCCTAGAACGATGGTCTTGAATCTGTGTTGCCTTGGCTCTAAGCCATAGCCCAGCTACTTGATAAGAGCTTTGTCAAAACCCATGAGAGTAGGAGAGCTCAGGATTGCAGCTTTCATTTGTTAAAGTATGGGACAACAGTTCCCATATAGTGTAGGGTTAAAGTTCCAGTGATGGCCAACTCAGCCCTCCAGCTGTTTTGGGTCTACAATTCCCATAATCCCTGACCACTAGTCCTGTTAGCTAGGGATGATGGGAGTTGTAGTCCAAAAACAGCTGGAGGGCCAAGTTTGGCCATCACTGGGTTAAACTGAAAGGGAAAACTGTGGGCCACACAGGGAACGTACCTATCGGAATAAGTCAAAGTTGTGACCCCATATGTTTCTGCTCAGAGAACATTCTCCAATGCTATGAAAGATATGTGGCTAGGGTGTGTAATGTGTACACAGGTGCATAGCTGCCAAGTTATCCCTTTTTTAAAGGGATTTTCCCTAATGCTGAATAGGCTTCCTCGCGAGAAAAGGGAAAACTTGGCAGCTATGACAGGTGGCAACCAGGGTCCTGCAGGGTCTTGTCAGAGCAAATGTGTAATCACAAAACAGCAGCACACCCTCTGGACCCACACCTTCAGAAATAAAGTACAAAACGCTGTGTGACTAGTTGAGTTGTGTTGGGTTGTTTTTCTTAAAAGAAAATGAACACAAAGTACTACAGATTTGTGCATTTAAGTGGGCAGAGTTAAAATAATTGTATAAATTAAGGGTGTGAATCTGTTTGAATATTTTATTGTATTTCAGTCATTGTCACCATTTCCCCCCCTAAAGCACCTATAGATATGCAGGGTAGCGAAAATTCAACCTTGAGTTTAAGTCAGGCACCCCCAAACTGCGGCCCTCCAGATGTTTTGGCCTACAACTCCCATGATCCCTAGCTAACAGGACCGGTGGTCGGGGAAGATGGGAATTGTAGTCCAAAACATCTGGAGGGCCGAAGTTTGGGGATGCCTGGTTTAGGTCTACAGGCTCACACAGGTTGGCTAGCATGTGTCCCTCCAGATGTTGCCAGACTACAACTCCCAATGTCCCCAACTCTTGGCCATGCTAACTAATGGGACTTGGAGTCAAAACAGCACCTGGAGGGAGGCCGATTAGCCAGCCCTGGTTTAACAGCTCCGTAGGTGTTTACTTGGAAATATGCCCTACTGAATGTTCAATAGGGCACACTCTCTAAAATGTGAGCTTACAACTTGACCTGCATAGTGTGCCTCTATGAAAGTTTACACAAAGGCAAACAATGCAAAGTTCAGTCCCACATCATCCCAATAAAATGTGCACATGGTTTCAGCCTTCTAGCATGGTTTTATGCTTCTTTGTTTGGAAGTAAAGTACAACTGACTGCAGTGGGACTTACTTCCAAGAATGCATTCAGCGGGTTTTGTCTTAAAACCTTATTGGCATACCTTAATGGAGACAAATAGGATGGAAGTGCTATTTGGGGGGTTAAGTAACAGGAAGGGGGTTGTAAGTAAAATAAATCACTCTCATACCTTTCTTCAGTCATCACTGATATACTACAGTTAGTAAAACTGCCTCACTGAGCTCATACCACAAAGTGATTGTGAGGCTCATCAACTGGGTTTTTACAACCTTGTAGCTGCTACACTCAGCACAGCTGTTGGCCTTATGCCTCCTATGAGGAGCATTCACATTCTTTGCTATGTGAGTGTTCATTGGATGAGTTTTACTAAAATAATACCCCACACTTGCAGGTATGCCTGCCCATGTTCTCTTCCAGAACTATTTTGCTAGTCAGAATCAGAAGCACAGAGAGAGCGTGGGGCAATTTTTAATAACCTTGAGTTTGTTGCAAAAATAACTTCCAGTGGTGAGAAGCCTCCATAAATGTTCCTCATTTGAATGAGACAAAGTACAAGAATTCTGGCTGTCAGGGCTTGTAATGGGGCCTTTGAGACATCAGCTGCAATCAGACCCAAACAAGTGTTCCTCACACGTGTTTGCATGCTGACAGTCCCTAGAGCTAAACAAGAAGCTGCCATGAGGTCTGTGCCGCTATCCAATCATCATTTGTGCTGCAGCCTTTGGCCACTGCTGCAGCACTCAGAATCACATGCCCCATACTACTGGCATGCAGTGAAATGAGGTTAACAGCAATTTCAGAAATAAGTTGGAATAGTAAGTGACTTGGTTAATGGTTAAGAATGATGGGAGTTGCATTCTCCAGCAACATCTGGAGAGCACCATGCTGGCTGCCCCTGGATCAGACCCTAAGTCAGAGATGGGTAACACGTGACTCTACAGAGGTTTCTAGAATACAACTCTTGCTTCTAGACTACAACTCAGGATACTGCCTGGAGCTGATGGGAGTTGGAGTCCAACAACATCTGGGGGACCACCACAGGTTCCCCTCTCCTACTTTGAACATTTGCAGTACTTGAAGCATCAGAGTCATTAATCCCATAAATAGTTCTGAGGTAGAAAGAGGTTAGCAAATGACTTTTATCGGTAAAAGACTGTGTGTACCTCACAGGAACAATACGGGCTACTGGAGGTAATATGCTCCCTACATGTAGTTGTGGGAGGGAAGCCCCTGAATAGGATAAGACCAAAGAGACAGAAGAAAGACATTTGGAAAGTATTAAACATTTGGGTGGGAGAGATTTTAAAATAAGTTGCTTGCCAAACACTACGTGTTTGGCGGCTGCTTCTTCTTCTTCTTCTTCTTCTTCTTCTTCTTCTTCTTCTTCTTTCCAAAAAAAATGGTTGTCATAGAGGTTAATGTTATGATGTTTTCAATTAGTTTAAAAGCTTTTTTAATGGCCCATTTTCATTATAATTGTTTAGCTATTTTGTAACTTCTATTTGGAATAACTTTAAATGCATTAGATAATTTTTTAAAAATACTCTATGTTCTTTTTAGGCAGTCAAAATGGGGTATATGGAGTTTTTACAGGGACTAGAGTTTAAGTTTGTTTTACTATTTATAACTTTTTTAATCTTAAAAATATGACTTGAAAGAAACACAAGGCCTCTTAGCACTTAGAAAAATTTGGTCTATTGATTTTGAGTCAGAGTTCTATATATCTTCAATGTATATGATAATAGAATGATTTTTTATTTGCTGAAGTCTAATTTGATCTTTGATCTTCCTGGAGAGTATTCTTTATTTAGTTGTAAGTAGGCCAATCCAGCACTTCTTATAATGGTGTCACATCAGCAAGCTCCAGGAGGACTTTTCACACAGATGTACATTGAAGCCACAGTCTAACAGACCTTCTGCCATGTTTTAGCAGAAGCCAATTCTTTTCCTAGGTAGGTGTCGCAGGGGGCATAGAAAGCACTAGATTTCCCATTCTGAGGGCAGAGACTGAGATAAAGATACTGTGTCCGATGCCAATTCCTGCCTCAACAGAAGCTTCCACAGTTCCTGCCCTACCAACATGGAAGCTCCAATGCCTTGCAGATTGGGGTGTGCCATGGGGAGCTCAAGGAAGGTTTAGACTCAAAGGAAATCCTAGTCCTCTGACAAGCCCCAAATGAGGGAGAAAGTATCACAGGCAAAGCTTTCATGCCCATGTCACATCATCTTAAACATTATGATTTTCAGTGGAAACAGTTCACGTGTTCAGCTGTGAGTTAGCAAATATCAAACTGTGACAGGTTATGGATATGCAAGTGCGAATCAGCTCTCCATACTGATACAGAAAATCTGTTTGAGCTGTCCGTTCGCCCCTTCTTGGTTAGGCGGCTTTGCAGGCAGGCCCTGGGCCTCCCTTGTGACCACTGACCCAATCCTCCCAAACTTGCTTCCGGATCAAAATGAAACTCCCAATTGGGTTGTGCACTTCTCCATATTTTGTGGTGAAGTTTGGGTGAAATAAAAGTGTACACAAAAATAGGCATTTTCTGCAACAACAACAAAACCCTACAAAATGTTTAATTTACATAAAATGTGTGTACAAAATGCATACAATTCAAATGCATTGCGTTTCCCAAATTATCTGCACTAAATGGGATGACTGAGCAACAGAGAAACTGAAACAGGATGAAAATAAGCTACTCAGACAATCCCTAATTAAACACAAGGAAACTACAATCCGCCTCCTTAGCACCACAAGCATATTTGATGACCAAGCATGAATGTGGACAGAAGGGGAAGTACATTTCAAATTAAAATGTTATAAGGTCCAAAAAGTTTACCAGTGTGTGAAGCCCAAGCCAAAGCTTCTAAAATAGTTCATAATTTGACAGAATTCCAAAATTTGAAATATTTTGAAGTCAACATATTACCTCAACATTAGCGTCTAATATTTTGAAATAAACATTTGGGGTTGTATCCAACGCTATGAAAATGTAAGGAGTTTAACATGATCAAATGTTGGTGCACAGATTTACAGTGCTAGCTTTGGGTGTCTGGTTGACTGGCAGAGAAGAACGGGGGAAACAACATTCAATTTGTAATATAGCCAAACGTTGATCTGAACTAATTCATATTGTGAAGCAACTAATTATGAATTGTGATAATATCTCTAGTTCAAAAGCATTTCTTTTGATGGCAAGTAATAACATAATATGCAGCATGATTATTCTTGTTTTCTTCTGGAGCCGCCTTCTTTTTGACACCAGAAAAAAGCCTTGCTTCCTGTTTTATGCTGTACTAACATTTAATTGGTCTTTGAAAGAAGGAAAAGTGATGTGTCTAACAGTATTGGTTCACAGGAACAAGTTAATAAAAGAAGGATATAAAAAGAGGGTAATAAATTAGAGAAGTTGCTTCTGTATAAATCTCAATGAAAATAAAGGTGATCTCATAGGCATAAACACTAGAACACATCAGTGGTATTAATTAAAATATGTTTAAGAATTCCATTTTCCAAAGTAAATTGCATATATCAATACCATAGTGAATCAGGAAGGAAGACACACATACACATCTGTGTGTGCGTACACAAACACACACACAAGCATTTCATATCCCAGGCCACAATTCTTGTTAACTTCTGATTTTCATTCACAGAATATAAAATCAGATCATAGCGCAAAAGGCTCCCAAAGAGATGGGGAGGGGAAGGAGAGAGGAGAGAGGAAAGAAGAGAGAAAGCCCATTACTGAGAGAACCCATGTGTCATTAATTCAGTTATAAATTATTAGCTGAAAGCAGCCTCTCAGCATTTGTATTTGATGAACAAAAATTGATTTCTTCAAGGGCATTTCAATCCTTTTGATGTTACCATCTTTTAGTCCACCATGAATCTGAATCCTTAACAAAATGATTATAGCATTATAGTAATCCTAAGGGCCAATACTAACGGATTTGGAAGAGCAACAGAGATCAATAGTTTGCAAAAAGAATGTCTTTTTGAGTTGACAGAGCTGCCTAGCCTGATAGTGAACCAGGAAAAATAAGGGGGGGCGTTTAAAGTACACAAGCAATCATGCAGTCGGAGCTAAGATGAGCCATTTCTCCAAAGTGCTGAAGACACCATGGAGCTTGGAATTTTTCCACAGGATTTAAGCAAAACTAAGGGCAACCAAAAGATATTTTGCTAACATCAGCCCCCCACCCTGAAAAAAAATCTTTTCAGAAATATGTTTGGGATGTCTTTCAAAGCTTTATGGGTTGTTCTGGAGGTTGACGGGGTGCTCCAGCAAGGTCAACATTTGCGTTTTGGCATAGAGTCTGGGATTATTTGAATTGGGATTTAAGGTAACATGATTGTCTTCCCTTTTAGCTGCTTTGAAATGCATTATCTGGGCCTTATTCCAACACAGAGATGAAAGCCCAGTTCTTTCATCAACTGGATCATATGTGTGCTATATTTACAGTAGATGGAAGAAACAGCCATTCTTACACCATCACAATTCCAGGAGTCAGAAGGAACAGTTAGACAGAGTAAGTCATAGGTGACTACTTGAATTCTGGGTAAAAGGCAGCCAAGAAAGCGAATGCCTCCTCAACAGCTCAAGGATTAGCATAAAATTATGCTGTGGAGGACAAAAACAACTGCAATGCAACAGTGGAGCATTGTTAAAGAGCTTTTCCAGGATTAGAGCAAAGAAAGATCGTTTCCCCACCCCCACTCCCACAAATGTAAACAGAAATATGTGGGCTCCTGTAAAGTTCCGTGATAGTTTACCATTTCTTTGGTGCCTAAGCAACATATCAACTTGGTCATATGCCGGTAAAAATTCAGAAAGCTTCATACACCACATCTGGAGAGCATCCGATGGCAAATGGTGAATGGCTAAGTAATCTCTTTCTACGGCAAGACGTGAAGTGATAATTTATAGTTTGTAACAAGGGCTGTGAGCCAGCCATTAATTCTAATATGAAGCCTTCTTAAAAAAAATTATACCTGAAATAAATATACAACTCTGAATAATCACACTTCTCCATTGAGAAACATATCCAGTAAGGGGGAAAACACACACACACACACTATGTAGCCATAAACATCTTTAAAAGGTTTTAAAGAACTGTATGATCCTCTGTAAAAGGCCAGGGCAAAAAGCACATCGTGCACTTTTTAACCTGTTGCAGATGATTTTCTTTATGGTCCATAGCTTTCTTAGCTTGGCTTATGTTTTCACATCTGAAAGAGAGGCACAAATTAAATGCACATTAAAGACACAATTTCTGAACATTGTGTTGGAACAGACTTAACCCATTTCTTTTGAGGCTGTGCATGATAACACAGGATCCTGAAGCTTAACCTTTATCTCAAGCTATTTAAAATGTTTTGTAGCACCTCTTGTCCAAATGAATAAAAAAGAGGATAAGCAGGGCCTGGCTTAAATAATAGGTGCTTTTAAACAGGCAGAGAAATTGATCACCCTACAAATGGTAGCCACCTGTACCAGTAAACTAATGGAAAGAGGGAGATGACTGGGAAACTGATGCCAAGAGAAAAACACAAATGGGAGGCATTTGTAAACGTGCCTTTTGTTGTCTAATCAATAAGTGCCACTTATAACTACAAATGATGACTGAGTAGTAAAACTGTATAATAATCATTTAAATACATCCACCCCATGCCCATAGAGTTGCTGGGTAACTTCCCAGAAACAAGCTGAAGAGATCCTATTATAACCATCTGCTATAGGCCCTCGCCCTCTTTCCTTTCACAGTGCTGTTATATTAACTGCCTAGTGAGCAATGTTGTAAGTAATGCCCTGTTTATACCAACCAATGTCCCAGCTGAGCAGAGTAAAACTCAGCTTTACTAACTACAGTTCAGAACCAGTGCCAGGAATCAGCTTCAACAAAAGTACTAGAACTGCACTGAAAGGGCTGGCTTAGCTTGTGATCACTCCAGAGATTGCTGGACTCCAGTCCCAGTCAGTGTGACCGGTGGTCGGGGATGAAAGCAGCTATACTCCATCTAGAGGGCCACAGGTTAGGTACCCATGCTGTACAAGCTGGCTTCAAACAGAAAGCACTCTGAATGACAATACAGACTGATCAACTTTCAGTGCAAATCCCTAAGATTCCTTCCGTAGTAACGATGGGGCAGGACTTGGGGGAAGAAGACTTGCACAATTAACAGGGGTACCCAAAATGCAGCAGGGCTGGCTTGCCACATTTTGAAGTGCAATCAGTCCATTAAATTCAGCACCTGAAATTACCTAACTGCATCACTGGATTCATTTTTATTTTTTTAAGGGTGGGGGGTTGTTTGTTGTTTTTACATGGACTTGGTTCCCAAGGCGTCATGCTCAACCAGAAAGCCACTTTCTCTTGAGCAAGGTAGGCCTGCTAAATTTTCCGCTTTTCTCTTTCTCACTACAGCCCCTCCCTATGCCTCTTCCATTCAGTTCCAGACTGACCCTCAATCTTCAGAAGCAGTTTTGGGGAGGATTCAGGGGGGTGTGGTGAGTGGAGAGAAGCCAGGAAAGTCTTATTGCACAAGTGGAGTTCTTATCTCTTGTCTCTGAACCCTACCCATGGGAAAGGACTTGTGAGCCTAAACTTCCAATACAGTGGTACCTCTACTTGCGAATTTAATGCGTTCCGAACGCACATTTGTAAGTAAAAAAAAATGTAAGTTGAATCCCATAGGAATGCATTGGGAGATAAAAATTCATAAGTAGAAGCAACCCTATCTAAAAATTCGTAAGTAGAAAAAATCTTATCTAAACCACATCCAAGATGGTGGACGGAGCTCCATTCGTAAGTAGAAACATTTGTAAGTAGAGTTATTCGTAAGTAGAGGTACCACTGTATTTGACTATAGAATGAAGTGCCATGGCCCCAGAGTAGGAATCCTTGAACATAGAGAGTCTTTGCTCCATCCCATGTGAAGCTGTGCACACTGTAGTCTGGACTTACTCTAGGACACTGCTGAGACAACTTCTACAACTGCCCATCTGCAGGACAAGTGACTGTGGGTCCTGAAACACACACCTAGGACCACACTTCATTATGTTGATTCTACCTTGCTTCCCTGTCTACCTGTACTACTGGCCTCCCACTTGCTTGTGCTATCTATCACCTATCTGCAGTGGTGAGTCTCTCCGAAACTGGCTCACTTGCAGCTGAAGCTAGTTGGGACAGCTATTTTCAATGGGGAAAGTATCAAGTGAGCCAAAGCTACCTGAAGAGCAAATTTCCCAATCACTGTTTGCTGAGGCTAGAGTTTCATTTTGTCTGATGGATGCTGCTGGTTGGGTTCTTTAAATAGGTTTTCGGACATCATGAAACATATTAACTTTGGCATATGTGATTTTGGCATGGGAAAAGAATCAGTATATAACTATGCCTGCATTCTTTAAACTGAATCTTTATTTAAAATCTTTTCTTTCAATTTGGATCTCTCTCTAGATCCTGTTGGATTACAATTCCCATTGTCCTTGAACATTAGCCATGTTGGCTGGGGCTGATGGGAGTTAGAGTCCATCAATATCTGATTGTTTGACTCTGGGTTAGAAAATATGGTTTGGAGCAAACAAGCACCTTTTTTTGCATTGTATGACATCTCTTCAGCACTATTTCACCATGAAAGCTTCTCTTAATGGCACCCACCTGAGAGGTACCAGAACTGAGTTCCGGTGAGTTCCGGCTGAAAAAAAAAAAAAGCCCCTCATTTATTGCTCATGAAACAATGCCTGGCACAGTATGTCACTCATGTAATACTCATTAAATATGTTCAGGTGCAGACTGTTCTGGGCAGAATGCCCCAGAGTGACCTTGCCTTACAGATCCTACAACCTCAAAGGCATGTTACTGAGAGAAAAACTAGATGTTTTGAAAGACATGGAGTGCTGTCATTGATCTGTGTCAATACTTTGAACTCTGTTTCCTTGCAACATCTATTACTAATAAACATTATGTGACATGGGGCTGTACACCCATACTTCATACAATTGCTTGGTAGAGAGTGGAGTGCGAAGAGACGCAGGGAATGACATCACATTGCTTTTGTAAGATGTCACAAGGAAAAAGTAGCATGGGGTTGGCAGAAACTCCATGCCTGGTAGAATATCTAGCTTGGCCATCATGCTCTAGACCAAAACATATCTCTGAGCTAAACAGTCCCAAATGCTATTTTTCCTTACTGGGAAAATCATCAGACTTACTTACCATTTTAATTCTCCATTTCGTCATCTTTGCCAGCTCGACAACATCCTTTTTGAGATAGGGCATCCAGAACTAGACTCAATATTCCAAATATGATTGCCCAGGCATTATAAACCTCACAGTTTTATTTTATTTTCAGTTCCTTGTCTAATACTGTACTCCTTAGTATTGAATTAGTCCAGGGGTCAACAACCCTCAGACCATGTGGTGGGCCGGACTATTTTTTTGGGGGGGGGGAATCGAACTAATTCCTATGCCCCACAAATAACCCAGAGATGCATTTTAAATAAAAGCACACATTCTACTCATGTAAAAACACCGGGCAGGGCCCCACAATTAACCCAGAGATGCATTTTAAATAAAAGGACACATTCTACTCATGTAAAAACACGCTGATTTCCGGACCATCCTTAGGCTGGGTTGAGAAGGTGATTGGGCTGCATCCGGCCCACGGGCCTTAGGTTGCCTACCCCTGAATTAGTCTTTTGTACAGATGCCGCATACCAAATTGTTATTTTCATTGAGCTATCCACCATGGACCCAGCATTTTCTTTCCTGGTAAGTCACTACCAGTGGTGCGATGTGCCTACCTGGTGCGATGCGCCAGGGCGCCAACCGCCAGGGGGCGCCGCGCTGCACCCGCCAGACAGCCGTGCTGGGAAACGGGGCAGGGGGGCACCGGAGGGATCTTCGCACCACAGCGCCAGGGCGCCAGATACACTTAAGATGGCCCTGACCAGTTTACACTCAAGAAAGTACATTTGCTTAGTGAGGTGGTGCTGGTGTTTTGCTCCACTGTCCAATGCTATGAAGTTAATTACGCTGAACCAGATATATAACTTAGTGTTTAATAATTCTATATAAATCAATGAAGGATTCAAATTTATCCTGGGAGATAATATACAGTAATCTTGTACGGTCTTATAAATTTAGGAATATATATTAAGAAGCAATGTGAATATTCATATTGGCTGATATATTCTCTATTTGCTTTATTGTTTTTTTAAAAAAAATTCTGAGCAATATGTCTATTATTTATTATTATTTTAAAATGTCTGTTTCATTGGGATGCAGTGTAGTTAACCTATTTCTCAGGACCTTGTGTTTACATATTTTCACATTTGTTTTTAGATCCAGAGATAAAAAGACTTATTATATGTGAAACGTAGTACATATTACAGCACATCCTGAAACCTAATACAAGTTCCTTCCCAGAGGACAACAGTTTAACAGCAGAAGCATGATCTTTGATCTTGGATATCCAAAACTTCCTTCTGTTCTTACTGGGGGAATCAAGTCATTATCACATTCACAAGTTTTCGTTTCGAAGAAGGGAGATTTATTATCCTAATCATGTGGTTATGAAACAAAGAACATTTATTGCCCAATTCAAAAAAATCAGTGCTACTAAACTACAAAGCACTAGCTTGGCTGTAAACATGTTGACTTTCAACAATTCATAATCTATTCATTAGCAAGTTCTACCAAACCAAGAAATATCAGTAATATTGATGTTACCCCTTTGGAGATCTATGAAACCCACGGAAGAGGAAAGCATCTGCACAGCTGCTGATGGGTTGTACGGTTCTGAGTTTGAGGAGGCAATGTTGTAAATCATCCTGGTAATGGGTTTTTTCAAAAGCCCACCAAACCGGTTTGACAACCCATGTCACACCCAGATTGCCTATTCTTCTCCCTCTCTCACATGCCCCTCCTCACATCGGAGACATCCAGGCCAAAGGACCATCTAATCTAGCACCCGGTTTTCACACAGTGGCCAACCATGGGAAGCCTGCAACAGGAGCTAAGTGAAATAGCCCTCTTCCCATTTCTGATACAGATGCATCCTGCATCCAACAGTGGAGGCAGAACATAGACATCATGGCTAGTAGCCACTGATAGCCTTCTCCTTCATGAATGTATCTAATCCTTTTCAAAGCCACCCAAGCTGGTGGGAGCAAATGCAGTTGTGGGGTATTAAGATGGTTGTAGCAGCTACGTGTGGGGAGAGGGATTAATTGCTGTCCTACCCATAGAAGAAAATAGGACACTTGGAGCAGGGGTTGTTGTTGCTACTGTACACACAATACCCTCACGATGCCAAATGCACTATAAAGGGTAGGGTTGCCAGACTCAATAGAGGACAGGACTTCTGTGCCTTTAATTGCCCTGCTCTCTTTTGAGTCTGGAAACCTTAAAGAGAAACCAGCAGACCCTTTGTTTAATTTCCAAGCAAAGGGTCTGCTGGTTTCTCTTTAAGGTTTCCAGACTCAAAAGAGAGCAGGGCAATTAAAGGGACAGAAGTCCTGTCCTCTATTGAGTCTGGCAACCCTAATAGAGAGGCCATCCTCTTTATTAAAAGATTTTATACAAAAGATTTTGCCACATAACTTATGTCAGATTTATAGATTTATAAAGAAAAATTAATTGTAAGTTAATTTCAGGGTTGGCTTTTGTTGTTTGCTTGCTTGTTTTGTAAAACACATGGAACCAATGCCATTGCACATAAGTGGTTGTGAAAGAATGAAAAATTTACAGAAGTACCAGTTTTCAGAATTGCCTATCCAGTGCTTTTTCGGGAATGCAACAACACACCACTAAAATATGAGAAGGGCTCAGGAAGAGTACAATCACTCCAAACTGCATGATCCATCAAGAAGCATGCAAACTGTCATTGAAGAATATAAGCCAACATAGCTCAATTGACTTCATTGAGAACAAATTGTCATTAAAACGTAGCTGGCTCTGGATTGAGCTTTTTCAATATCCCCCTACATTTAAATCAAATCTTGACTATTCTCCTTTCCACACAGGAAGTATCCCTAATTATCTTATGAAAATCCTCTGATACATATCCAGTAAATTAACTACTGGAGATTGGAGGCTGTTCTATACCAGCTGGTGTTTCCTGTGCTTTCTGGGAATGATGCAAGGAGAGTCTTTCTTGTGGTATTTTGATATTTGTTTTCCTAGCCAATAATAGGAAGTGGAAATTAAAAATTTGATCCATTCTATACCTCAAAAGAGAAATCAGCTCAAATTGGGAGGGGAGGCACAGTTATTGATTACATTCCCTTTCTTACCACCCCCCCAAAAAATACTAATATTGTTTCCATATATGTATTGCATCTGCTAGAATGGAAATATTTGTTCTCTAGCATGCTGAAGAATCTCTGTTCATCAAGAAAATATTGTTTAATCCTGTGAAGTGTTACACCGACTTCATACGCAGAATATTTTTAAAGCACATTCAAAACACATACTCCTTCCTAACCCACCCCAAAAAGAATCATGGGAACTATAGAATACCCTTCACAGAGCTACAATTCCCAACACACTGAACAAACTAAAGTGCTTTAAGGATATGGTACAAAACAACAACCATTCTGAGGAACAGTCATCAAACCACAGTAGCATCCTGAGTTGCTGGGTTGTGTAACCTAAGAGTTAGCATATCTCATCAGTTCAGAAGCACGAATCAAAGGTGCCAGTTGCAGGCTGCAATCCTACATCCACTTACCTGAGAGTAAGTCCCTTTTAAGTAACTGGGATAAGTTGCCATATAAAGAACTGAACATACAATGAAGACTGCTTCCTGCTATGGAATAGCCACACTTTGTTCACAGGGCAGCTACACAAAACATCTCCTCTTATGTTTTCCCTCTTCATTTCCTCCCTTTCCCCCAGAGCTCAGAACATCTGAAGTTTTAAAAACTCAGTTGAATAGTTGCTCGTTGTCTTCAGCTGCAGACTAGTGGCTGGCAGCTACTTTTTCTTTTTTACTAAAACTCTGAGATCCACGAGCCGGATCCAAAAGATACTGCACATTTAGAATTATAGAACTCTTGAGTCCAGAGATTTGTTTTTAATACCTGAACTGAACTGAACTGTGGTCACAGTCCTTACACACACATGTCCCATGCCAACTTTCTTCAAATCAATTTGAGAGGAGTGAGTCATTTTGTTGCTGGCCATTGCTAAGCAATTGAGAGTCAGAAATCCTTCTTGGTCTAGTGCATGATTTCCACAATTGCTGAACAAACTGCATTTGTTGAAGTGTTTATGTCTTCCTATTCTAAAGGACCAGGCTGTAAAAAAAAAAGTATGCTTTTGAAAAAGACGTATGAAAATAAAATCATCTAAAATGGCTCCAATCCTGCAGAGACTCCTGCTGGTGGAGGGGGTAGGCAAATTCCAATGACTCCCTCTTCCCTGCTGCAGTTGCCTCCCCTAACAAATTCTGATCGGAAGGATTCAGATACCCCCCAAAAGAGTGTGGGAGGTGGTGCTGGGGGACAGTGGGAATCTCTGCACAATTGCAGCCAATAAAAACATAATATGCTAGCCACTTTCTTCACTTAGTGATGGGAAGAACCATTTTTAAACAGAGAGCTGCACAGAGTCAGCTCAGGCTAGGAGGAAGTCATGTTTTCATTTTCAGCATCTAAAGATGGATGCCTCAAACGTTTCTAATTCCTTCCTTCTCACTCTCTCCTTTTTCAGCAATCCATCTAGCTTTCCTCAGATCTGGCAATGACAAAGTTAAAATTAGCAAGGATAATTCGATCCATTAGAAGCATATGTGGCTTGATTTACAATTGCTGTGGTTTAGTGTGTCCTTGCGGGTGTTGCTGTCAAAGGCTTCATCACTTGCATCAGCGGGATTCTTTGGAGGCAACACCAAAGCAGTTCAAGAAACAGATCCATGAAAGAGCAGGTTCTGAAGTCGCTGGCACTACAAGGAAGTGAATGTCAGCACACTTTTCCAGCAGATAACTGGACCTTCGCTTCAACATGCACACACAGGGTTGCCCTGTGGCGGCAGAGGCCCAAGAAAGGTCAATCTACGCCAGGCACCACCTAGAGGAGATAACATCTCCCCCTGACGGGAAGTGGCATGTTTCTGCCACTCAGCAGGAAGGGAAGAGCACCAAGGGAAATAGCATTTGTTTGTTTCCTTTTGTCTTTTTCAGTGTAAAACTATTTGTATAAACCATGCAGAGGCTTTGGAACGGAGCAGATACAAATAAAAAATGCCTGCTTGTTTTTGTATGGGCTTTGACAGGTATGACAAGTTAAACTTTATACTAACAATGATGCTTTAACCACAATGCACAAATGCACAATAATGCTCTAACAACTGAAGATCACTGTTAGAACAGTTAAGAGTCATTCCATCTGTGCAAGGAGACAGGTCTTGGGGAAATCTTTGCCATCATTTTTATGAGTGAAGCTTCGTTTCCCCCTGACTGGAGGTTCTTTACTTGCAAG
This sequence comes from Zootoca vivipara, assembly GCF_965207765.1. Classification (NCBI taxonomy): domain Eukaryota; kingdom Metazoa; phylum Chordata; class Lepidosauria; order Squamata; family Lacertidae; genus Zootoca; species Zootoca vivipara. The sequence goes on from NC_142586.1 coordinate 44,781,628, forward strand.
CCCTACATTGCAGGAGCTTAGACTAAATGACCCTTGGGGATCATTCCATCTCTACAATTCTATGATTTCAGGGGTGGGGAACCTTTTTCAGCCTGAGGGCTACCCTTCTAGGCTACTTCCCAGGGGCCACATGCCAGTGGTAGGATGGACCACAGACAAAAGTGGGTGGAGCAATGGATCTACATACCCTCCCACCATCCAGACAACATAATTAGAGTTCAAGGACACATTCAGCCAGGAAGGAGGATGCAAAGCACAGTAAGTGAGGAGTGTGGCCCAGGGTGGCTGAGAAGGGGGCATGTTATGGGGAGATTACTGTGGGCCAGAAAGAGAGAGGCCTAGAGGGGGCCCAGGTTTGAGATTCCTCATCCCCCCCCCTATATTTATAGCTAGGGTTGCCATATTTCAAAAAGTGAAAATCCAGGCACAAAAGCTTTTTTAAGGAAGATTGGATTGCCATACGTCCGGATTTTCCCAGGCGTTTTGACGATTTCTGCCCAGACACTGCTCCCGACTGCAGTATTCCGGGTATGTCCACAAAATTCCAGATGAATGGCAACTCTGGTTTTAGCAGCTGTCAGTCAACTGGGAAGAAAGGGGACTGTGCTCTTGGTACCTAGACCAGATCCACTCCATACATTTCAGACACATCCAACACACATTTAAAGCACACCACTTTCCCCAGTGAATCCTGGAAACTGTAGTTTCCCCTTCCCAAAGAGCTATATTTCTCAGCACCCTTAACAAACTACAGTTCCAAGGATTCTTTGGGGAAAGTTGCGTGCATTGGATGTGCTTGAAATGTGGTGGAGATCCACCCTCGTTGCATACCACCCTCAATATGATTGCCAGTTCTTGCCATAAAAGGCCCAGGATTTGTGCCTGAGAAATACTTGCAAAACTAGCCCTAGACCTCTGGGGGTATATATGCTGCATCTCCTCTTTCTGTATGCCTTCAGGCTAGAGTTTCCCTATGTTTTCTTGTTTATGCTACAGCTGTTTAGGATACTAAGCTCTACAAGGGCTGGCAGCAGATATCAGCGTTGTTGGACACCTGCCAGGGCCCACACGCCAGAAGCAGGCTCACATCCAACCCCTGGAACACTTTGACCCTCCTGCTTGCTGCCTCTACCGGTTCACCCAGAGTCAGCCCACCTATGGGGCATAGTGAGGTGGCCTCCTCAGGTGGCACCCCTCAAGGGGTGGCGCCTCCATTCGGCCACCCAACTTTGCCACCCATCTCCCCAGCCTCTAGGACAGAGAAGGACCAGCAGTAAAGATCTGCGGAATGCCTTCCTTCCTGTTGAGTTGGCTAGAGGGGAAGCGTTTCTATCACCCAGCTTTGCCACCAGGCTGCAGGGGAGATCCAGAATGATCTCCCCACCTCCACACACACCCCCAGTGGTGTGGCCAGGTGAAGCCCTTACAGAGTTTCCCACCACACTATAGGGGCGGCAACAGGGAATTTTGCCTCAGGTGCTGAAACACGGGCCACCCCTGACGGTTCACCTGTCCCCTCTAAGGAAGTGAGCAGTAAGAAGAGCAAGGAGAAGAAACAGCTGCCTCCTTTCACTTTGTTCTCTCCTTCAAGGCATCCATGTCATTTAGGCCCAAAGAGAGATGGAAAGCCGAGATTCCTGTGCTGCAGGGGGTTGGATTAAGTGACCATCAGGGTCCCTTCCAACTCTACAATTCGAAGATTCTAAGTAAATGGATAGTGGTGGTAGCAGTTAGGAGGGAGGTGGGTCCAGTCAAGGAGGAGTCCCTAAGGGCCTTGACCTGTGGAGGATCTGACTCATCCTCTTAGGATGAAGTGTCTGGCATCAGCTTTGGGATAGGTGTGGCAGCTGTGCAATTGCAGTTGACTGGGAGGCCTTGCACAACCAGCCCACCTCTCCTAAAGATCTGACTTTTTGTGAGAAGCAAAGTGATGGGGGATATGTGGGGCAGCACTTGTTTTGACAAAACATCACCTGGCCTCCCCACAAACAGAGCCCATTCATTAGCCAATGCCATCTAATCTCTGCAAACAAATCAGGATGAATTCTCAATAGACATGTCACCTGGAAGCGCCCGGAGTTCTGATTGTAGCTAGAGACCCCTAAGGTGGGTTTAAATGTTTCGTTTTACTTCTGTTAATAAGATGAGGGAAGGATTTATGAGTATTTGACATTGATAGTGTAGTTCAGATCCCAATTAAGAGGGTGGGAAAACTTATTTTAATGGATAAAGTTTCATCTTAGGGTTTGTGAGACTCGAAAGGAACATCTCAGCCTCTTAGGTTCAATTCATCATCACTTTTAAAGCTCTTTGTACAAAGCCTTCCTTTTCCCATCAAAATTACTGAGCAGGATGCTGGTAACTTCTCATTTCCTCTAGTGTACAGAGAACTCTGTAATTTATAGTATTGCACAGATGCTAAAGTATATGGATCACCATCCTGTTACACATAACTTATGCTGTCAGTGGAAAATAAAAAGATAAGTGCAATCCATATTGCAAAAGCATCACAGCATGATAAATTTGCAGCCTTTTTCAGGGTTATGCATCATTTTGTGGAATTTATATTGCTGTTGCAATAATGTCTGGTGTACGCCATGAATAACTTTGTGCTAATTACATTTGGATTCTGAAGCTGGGACTGTTTATGAAGACAATATTATGGCACCCTTGATTGTGGCACTAAAATAGATACCTTAAGTGCAGAGTCTGGTGAATGATAGCAAAAAACAAGCAAACCCTAAAAACCAAAAGCTAAACAAGCCTCACCTCAGAGTAAAAAGAAGGCTATCACAACAAAATATGTTCATTAAACTTTCTCACTTTCTTTCCCAAGCAGCACATTCTGAAACTGGTGGCAAGAAAGTTAAACAATCATAATCACAATAGAGATAAAAAGCCATGTAAAAACAAAACTGTTGTAAACACAAGTGCAAGCACAGTAAAAAGAAATTGCAGATTAACACCAGCGATGTCGTGTGCTGATGCTGAGTTGGTGGAGAACACAATCTTGCTGGGCAGCAATCTGAGCAGCAAGTAAGACCCATTGAACACAGTATGGCTGAATAAACATGCATAGGATCACACCACTAGGAGAAGGGGACGACAGAGGACAAGATGGTTGGACAGTGTTCTCGAAGTCCATGGGGTCACGAAGAGTCGGACACGACTAAATGACTAAACGACAACAGGATCATACCATCTTTTAATTTGAAGAGCTTTTTGCATTTATTTCCTTTAAACAGCAGCCATTTGTGCCAAGTTGCTCAAAAATTCTCCTGAGCAGCAAAATCTAACTGCAGCTGACTGGAAACCATGAGTCTGTATTTAAAAGGCTCAGTATTTTATTTGAAAAATATTCATAAATTATATTTTAGAAATTATTGATTGTGTGGCTTGGGGATATTTATTTTCTTGCAAATTGCACTGCTTTAAATGTGCATTTTATATTCGACTTCCTTTAGAAATGTTTTCTTTTGAAACATTAATATAATTTTTTATTAACTTTGCTGTATTAGATGTGCATTCTGTACTTGGATTGCCTTGGTAACGTTTTATTTTGAAATCTTTAAGATACAGGTAATATTTAGTTTCCTGTTAATTATATTGCATTGAATCTGCATTTGGCTTTCTTCTGTAATGTTTCAATCTGGGTTGTTTCATCTGATGTTTTAGTGTAGGTTGTAAACCACTTGATATTTTTATCTTAAAAAAACAAAGTGGTATAGAAATGAAATAAATAATGATAATGATAATTAAGTCATTTTAATGGCCAGCGCATCCCCCATCAAATCCTGGGGATTTTAGTTTTATGAAAAGGCCAGAGAGCTGTAAGGCAAAGACTACCCTAGTCCTACTCAGAGTAGGCCCATTGGAGTTAATGGGAATGGCTAGGTTAGGTTCATTCAACCCATTATCTTGTTTACCCTTAACTGCATAAAGACAGGTGTTAGCAGATAAGCATTTGTCAGAACCATAAGGAGTATGTTATCTTGCTCCTGCACTGCTCTGGTAATGCCAAAGTGGGTACAAATTTGCTTGCATTGTCAATCTAGGCTCAACACTTTTGATTTACTACCACCTTTGTAAATATTTGGGATGTGGTTGGAGAATGCACAAAGCATTGCTTTGACTCTGGTTAAACCAATACAGCACAATTATTCCCTTGACACCGGTGATACATCTGAGTAAACATACTTAAAATTATACAGTTGGCCTTAGGGGCCAGGAATTTTGCAGATATGTATCTGAAACCTAGAGTGGTGGACGAGCAACTAGTATTGATTTAATAGCTTTAAATACCACTGTGAAATGATCTCAGGGTGGGTCACACCATAGAGAAACTAAATGCAATTGAGCAATAAATGCCAATAAATTTTACGACACTACACACTGATCCCTCCAGCTGTCACACCCATCATACTAGCCAACATTATAATTGCAAAAGACTGGGTGAAAGGGAAACGCTCCCAGCTGGCACCAAAACTAACTAGAGCTACTACTAAACTACAGTTACCTGGACTTTAGGTGGTGATGGTGCAACTAGGGGGCCGTCTCAACTGATCTCGGATTGTTAGTAGGACAACATCAGGAGATAAATTCCTTCATGTTGCTGAGTTCTAAGTGTCCCTATTTTCCAGGGACGGTCCTGGATTTACAGAAGCCGTCCCAGTTTCTGATTTGATCCCAGAATGTCCCGCTTTTCCTCAGGACATCCCTATTTTCATTGGAGAAATGTTGATGGGTATGGAGTTATATGACCACCGACCAATCTGAAGGGTTTTTTTTTAATAGGGAAGGTTTTTTTTTAAAATGTTTAATGTTTTATTATGTTTTTATATATGGGCAACCGAGTCAGGTGGGAGGGGTTTAAATGGTTAAATTATTATTACGGAATGGGACATCCCTATTTTCCTTTGCGAAATGTTGGAGGGTATGTGGTAGGAGACTCTATTTCCCTCGCAGAGCTACAACTTTAAGAGTGGCTCAAGAGTCAATCCCTGATCCCAGGGAATGGTGGGAACTGTAGCTTTGTGAGTAGAAAATGGAATTGCCTAACAACTCCCAGCACCCTTAACCAGCTACAGTTCTCATGATTCTTTGGGGGGGACTAATGACCATTTAAAACAGGCATCCCCAAACTGCGGCCCTCCAGATGTTTTGGCCTACAACTCCCATGATCCCCAGCTAACAGGACCAGTGGTCAGGGATGATGGGAATTGTAGTCTCAAAACATCTGGAGGGCCAAAGTTTGGGGATGCCTGATTTAAAATGATATGATACTGCTTTAAATGTGGGGCCTAGGTTTCAGAGGAGCTGCTACCCCTTGGAACAAGGGCTTATATGCACAATTTTAGATTTTTAATACAGTGGTACCTTGGGTTAAAAACTTAATTCGTTCTGGAGGTCTGTTCTTAACCTGAAACTGTTCTTAACCTGAGGTACCACTTTGGCTAATGGCGCTTCCCGCTGCCGCCGCACCACCACCACACGATTTCTGTTCTCATCCTGAAGCAAAGTTCTTAACCCGAGGTACTATTTCTGGGTTAGCCAACTCTGTAACCTGAAGCGTCTGTAACCCAAGGTACCACTGTATAAAGTACCCATACTAGAGAAACGAGTCACACCAAACTCAGTGTTGACTACTGATGTATGTAACTTGGGTAGTGATCCCACTACACATCCACTTTTAGTGTTTTAGGGCAAAGGTTACAGCATTCCTAGCATAATAATGTTCAGAACCAACCTTTTCTCTCTCTTTGTAGGAGAATCTGGCTGCTCAGAGAGCTGTTGTCCAATGACAACCATGAAGCTACTTCCCTTTCTCCTTCCCTACCCTGTGTGGCTGTGCTGAGCATTGATTGGCTGGCCCTTGTGCTTTGAAGATTTAATGGTTTGGTTGCTTTTAGCAAGCAAAATTCCTCCCTTCCCCACCCACCATTCATTTCCCTGACTCTGGCATGTTACGAATTGTAATTTTTCACTAAATGCTTCGTCTGCAGGAAGGCTAGTGGGTGTTCTGTTTAAAACACGAGCCCTCTCTCATGTATTGTCTATCATTAAATGAACTAGCAACAATTTCAGGAAATCTTACCAACGTGGTAGTCTGAGATTTAATTCCAAAACAAAGTGCTGCATTATGCAACTTTGGGCGGTGTCCAATAAAAATAGATATTGGTGCCAGCCAGCAACCAAACATCTTGTGATAGATCATGATGCCTTTGAAAACACCAAATGAGTACCAAATGAGTACAGTACAAGACTTTTCCCTTCATCTTGTACTTTACGCTTTTCTTAAGAATAAAGATGCCATTATGTTGGTACAAATCACGGCTTCTTTCCTTTTAGCTGAGGGCCACAGACACATTTCTTTCAGCCATAAAGAGAATTCTTGGGTGGAATGATATAAAATGCATGCCTTTCCTTGACAGCTAGAGGTCATGCAACTTAATGGATGACAGAGCCTGAGCTGTAAACTAGGAAGTCCTGTGCTTGAATCTCTCTTCAAGTTATGACATACAGTGGTACCTCGGTTTATGAACACAATTGGTTCCGGAAGTCTGTTCATAAACTGAAGCATTCATGAACTGAAGCGAACTTTCCCATTGAAAATAATGGAAAGTGGATTAATCCGTTCCAGACGGGTCCGTGGAGTACTCAACCTGAAGCATACTTAACCCGAAGCATGAGTGTAATTGGTTCCGGAAGTCTGTTCATAAACTGAAGCGTTCATAAACTGAAGTGAACTGTCCCATTGAAAGTAATGGAAAGTGAATTAATCCATTCCAGAGGGGTCCGTGGCGTTCGTAAACCGAAAATTCATAAACCAAGGTTCCACTGTACTTAATAGCATTACTATGCAATCCTGTACATATCTCCTCAGAAGTACATCCCATTCAGTTTAATGAAGCTGTGGAATTTCAGCCTTATACAACTGACTTGCACAGGGCTGGCTCTAGGGGTAGGCTGGGTGACGTGGGGGGCCAGGGCGCTGGGCCGGCAGGGGGGGGCCGTGCAGAATCCATGCTGCGCACTGTGCCCGCCCACCAGGGCAGGGGCACCGGAGCGATCTCCGCACCACGGTGCCACAGTGCCAGGGCACCCGACATGCTTGAGACGGCCCTGGACTTGCATCTAGCTACTGTAACTGGAATCTGGAAGAATAGTAACAATACTACCTTACAGGAGTTTTATAAGGATTTGTACACACTGAGTGCCATATAAATGCTAAGTTTTCAATAAGTTACACCAGTTAATTTTGCAAAGCCAGCTGCATGGTCTGAACACTGTCAGCTGGCAGGCGTGCTCAGTGACTCTTTCCAAAAACAGTTTATTTTGAATTTTCTAGCCCTCAATGAATCAGTTCCCCTTTCATTCAGAAATTTACGCCAAGTGTTGTTTCAGAAATAACCTTAATGCAATAACTGCACTTTATCTGAACTTATATCACAGGCTTTTGATTCTTACTTGAAACAGTTCAGCTGAATAACAGAAGAGGGATTTGAACAAGTGCTTATTTATTTTCTTTTAATGCCCACCCCCTTTAGATGGTTGTTGGATGTTTCCACATCTGCTTGTCTTTTTGGTTGCTGTCTGTGTTTTGAAGAAACATCCAGTATTTTTTCAATGATCTCATTACATTTTGTATGTTTCAAAGGAGGATTGTTGTTTTCTTACTTTACTTTTTATCTTTTGTAAACAGCTTTGATGTTTCTTTAACCATCAAGCGCTGTGTAAATTTTATTAAAGAAATAAGCCTTTTCTTAGAAAACCACCCTTTTAAAATGCAAAAGCCAATTAATGCCTATGCTACAGGCAATTACAACTATAGTACACCTATTTAGTGCATTCACACTTTACCTTTTAAAATGCATACTTTAGAGGGAGACATCCAGCATAATGCAGCCAGATACCCCTTTGCATAACAGGGCTTTTCCATCCTTTTCTCCCGCCTGCAATTCCAAAATCTGAGCTGGGGGTGGGATTTGGGGACTCTCTGGAGCATTTGCAGATTTGGGGCTAATGGAAAGATAAGAAAAACTGGAAGTCTCATTGTGCAAATGGACACATGTTGCACAATTAGACAGACATCCCTGGATCTTGCACAATATATCTTAGGTGTGCGCCTAAAAATGTAATCAGTATAGTGACTCTAAATGATATTGAGTGCATCAGATCTCTCACACTCTGTTTGTACAGCTTCCAAAGTAAGTGGCATTTGCCTATTTCCAAATGAACCTTGAAGACACTATACATGTTTTTTTTATAAAAAAAAAACAGTAAGGAGATTTGGAAGCAGGAAAACACACTAAAGAAAGCTACCGGAAATCCTCAGAAGAAGCTGAAAATGGTTTCCTGATGGGGCAACTGCATTTTGCCAAGATCCATTTTTAAGTTAACTTTGGAGTAAGCTCAAGTCAAGCTGCCATATGGAATTACTCCGTGCCGCAAAGCTGGCCCAGGAACAAATATTATTAAATATATATATTCTGTATTAAATTCCTCCACCGGTGATATGTCTGCATTACAACCACATGCCATCAGTTTCCAACAGTAAACATCATTCATATTCATTCATAATGGAGAATCATGAAATAACGAAGTTGTACTTGTGCTTGGTTATTTTGACAACACTACAAAGCAGAACCATATTAAGTTATTTGCCTCAAAGCCTGCTGGCACCTGCAGTTTAGCATATTTACTACCATACTTTGGAAGATTGATCACAGGAAGCCAAGCTATCCCCTTTTTAAAAAAATCAGAATCAGCTGTTTTTCTTCAAGCAGCCTGTCTGATCATCACTTTCAGGATAACGGAGGTGTTTCTTTTGTGCTGAATGCATTTATACATTTGAAGTCCTAGTAGCCTTAGGCATCCCCAGTTGCCACTAAGATAACAAAACCTCCTTTCAACTTTATCGGTAATAAACAAGATAGGAAACAAACTGAGACTTGCTTGCTAGGCATGGGCTGCCACCATAGATGTGGTGGCAGCTCAAAGAGGACTATCTTAACTGTAGAGACTTCTTTGGAGTGGGCTCTGTTAGTTAACAATGGTATTGCTTCAGAAATATTTTCCCCAACAGCCTCAGGTCTAATTTAAAATCTGTGTGAACTGGGTCTTCTTAAGTTCTCATGCAGCATAATCATAAGTGTGGCCTGGGCAGACATCATATTGTAAACTAATACTGGGCACATAGAAGCCAGTTACCTATGACAGAAGGCGAGTGAGATGCTGCACAGGTACGTATCCTCTGCCTTCGTGCAAAGGATAAGGGTTTAACTGCAAAAAGAATCAAGAAACTAGACGGAGACTACATATTGGTAGCTGTATTTTTTAAAGAAAAATTTCTTCACATAATAAATACATCTTATACACATTGACTTCAAATTTACTTCAGAAATCTATTTACAATATAAATAATTATAAATGGAAACAATTTTCAAGATATTGGTGACATAGCTAAGTTGGGTTTTCCTACGTTACATTCCAAAGGAGAACTTCAAATTACAGATGTTATGCTACAATGTCACTAGAACATGAACATTGCAAGTTGTGGTGTTTGTCATGTTGGCAACCTTGCACTTTTGCCATACCAGCGAGTAATCCTTTTGGCCTTCCTGATCCTAAACACATTTTCTTCAGTTTCACAAGTTGCTCTGAAGTGCTCAGCAGAGCTTCCCCATTCACTTCAATGGAAGACGCCTACATTCCTTTACATGCATAGAGCAGCCCATTCCATTGAGCTATCGGAAATGCCTGTAAGCGCAAAAGGAGCTCAGTAGGTGCCTTAGAGTGCTGGATCAAACACATTATCATATGGGATAAAAGACCTTTTGATTTTGGTGGAACTCCAAGTAAATATGCCTATGGTAATCACCTTATTCACTCAACCTGAGCATGCTTATTTGGAATTGATTCATTTTAGAATAAATGGGACCTGCTTTTAAGTCAGTGGGTAGAAACCGGCTGGTCCTCCTAGTGCTGCTGCTCCAGCAGAAGGCATCCACTTCTGGAATAGGAGGGGGGATTTTTGCTGATGTCCCCTCCACCCTGCAGTCCCCACAGAACTCTGTTTACCATTATCAGACCCCTCCCTGATGAATTCAAAGCCCATGCCCTTGCGCCAATGGAATACCACCCAATTGGTTTAGAAACAGGGTGTCTGCATGTCCGTGAAAAAACAAAGCAAAATGCATCGTTATCATAGAAGTGCTCTTGGATACAGTTATGTTTGACCTTTAAAAAAACCCCTTTAAGGAAAAATAAGACCATATCAATACTTAACAGAAAATAGTTGTGCATATTAATTTCTCTTTTTTTCTTAAAGTAAAACACTGTTCTTTCATAATAAGCTTATGTATTTGCTTGGTTCTAGAACACTTTTTCCATTTGAAAAGTAAGCCGCATGCATTAAAAATAAATAAGAGTTTGTTTTTATAAATAGCTTAAATGACTACAATAATAATTGAGCATATTTGTTTTCTCTGTTAAAAAGAGAGGTTGGTAGCAGTGAATAGAACTGGACACTTTGATTTTTCAGCCCAATCGTAGCCAAGCTGGGTGCAATTAAGGGTATGATTTCAGTGGCGTAAGTGCACCTAACTTGGATAGGACAAGACACTTTGGCTTGGACTGTAACATGTTCCATTCACAGAACAGGACTCTCCTGCCTTCCCCCTGAAGCCCTTGCACCCTCAGTACACTTACATACAAACATACAAACAAAATATGCTTCTGAGGATTCAGAATAGAAGAGCACATGCAAGGCAACTGCAACAGAAAGGGTGGCTACCAAAATTGCGTTAGCAAAGGCATCTAATGCTCATTCCTCCACCTTCTGAATTCCAATTCTTTGTCTTTAATGCCAGCTTTACTGTTTCCTACCATGAAGAGCGCCACAACATAAATAAGCCATCTTTCATCCGCAGGTATACTCTTCCCATATGAAGCCAAGATTAAACCACAAGACTTTTCTGTCTGTGAAAAGAGCATCAATTGTCCTTAGCTTGTCCCATGGTAAATACACGATATTGTTTTATTATGCAAAATAAAAATGCATTGCAGTGCCTATTCTGCAAAAACAACAAAAGCTTCTGAATTTCTCTATCAAAATATTTAATTTTCCATTGAGGCACATTCTGGAGGTAACAGTCAACCATAAATAAAAGAACAGCCTCAAATAGATGGCAGTTTATGCTATTTTGATGGGAATGAGTAGCTTTGCTGTTTCACTTGCATTGTTTCCAGATTCTTGGAAAGATCAGAGGCAAGCCATGTGACGAAATAAGAAAACTTTTAAATGCATAAACAAATAAAGTAATATAATTCCTATCATAATCACCCAGGCCAGAGCTAAACCCAGTCAGTGGTTTTCCTGGGAGCAGATCATTCTACAGAAGGCAACTGCGCCAAAACTATACAGCAAACATGAAAGTTAGGGGGGACTGACTGCATATAAGCTCAAAATCAACAGAAAGGCTGAATCTTGGATTTCGTGCTTTAATTTTAAGTGCATTTTAGCTCTGGGGATAGATTCCAGGTTTTGGCAGATACATGAAAGAATGTTCAAACTGTGATGAAAAACACTTGAGTTTCAGTGAAAAGAAAGCAAGTGTCCAATTAGCAAAAGAAAGCAAATAACCATTTAGTTTTGTTTTTTTTTAAAAAAAACATCAAGCACCCCCCCCCCCAGGAAGTCTTTCAGATGAGGAAGAACATTATGTCAACATGCATTTTGCAATATTTGTTAAGCACTCCCAAATCGTAGCACATGTTTCAACTGATTTGGAGTACTGAATCTTAAACCAAGTACCCACCTTTTGGGTGTATTAATGCACCATTTCGCAATATTAATTGGGGGTGGGGGCATTAAAGCTCTGAAAATAAGACCAATTGCATTTATGCACAAGACAGCCTATTCATTCAGGCCTCTCCTATCCTTTTTGTGTAAAATATGTTGTACAACAGCATGTAATTTTTATTTAAAATTTGATAGAACACATAACCATTTAAAATTAACAGGTGGCAGTTGTCATAACCAGGCAAGGACGTTGCATAAGCACTTCATTGTGAAGAGATCTAGCTGAGGCTCAAGCATATGGACTTTCTAGCTTAGACAGCTGCACCAAATGGATTACCTTTCAGGTCTTAAACAGACTCTAGAATGTGCTATTGGACTCTGACAAGTCTTGTTGGGATCCATAGAATCTCAGCTTTCTTTTTTCCCCATTTTTTAAGAAGCACACTACTACCATAACCCTAAATGAATCTACACTGAATGAGGGGAGGGGGTAGAAGGTAGATTTAGACTGCAGCATCATACTCTTCAGAGCATACACATGGATGCATCATGTAAGATCTAACCCAGCACTACCATGTTTGCCAGTGGCACTTCTTCATAGTGATTTATGTAAGCAGTGGGTGGGGGGGGGGCAATGGGCTTCCAGACTCATACTGTGATCATCAAAGGCTGTATTCAGTAACATGGTTGTATCACATTAGGCATCACTTCTTCCACATGGCTGGAAGGGATACATAGAATCATAGAGTTGTAGAGTTGAAAGGGACCTTGAGAGTCATCTATTCCAATCCCTTGCAATGCAGGAATCTCAACTACATTATCATGTGGAGCGTTTTAGGGGCTCTGGGGTCTGGGCTAGGCACCTGTCACAGGGATTTCAAAGCTAGTCAGAAGCATATACAGTGAGTACTGCATGATGCAGAATATCGTAAACACAGTCCAATCCAAAGCATCATTACTGCAGTGCAGAGTGATTTCACACTTTCGGCTATGAGAAAAGGCTTAGAAACACCAGGGCCCAGCTAAACATGCTAAAGACCCAGCATACTTCCAGACTATCACAATTTTTGAGTGGGATTCAAATACATCCTGGCAAATAAACGCTGCAAATTTAAAGCTGATTTGGACATCTTTCAAAACACACTCCCCCACAAAGATCAGGCCTTTTCCAATAAGGAAACTAATAGGAGCATGTACTGGAAAGTGAGGGATAACACTTCCTTGATGCAGTGCCCGTCCTACCTCCCCACAGGCAAAGCAAGATAAATGCTCATTAAATAGCCAACATTGACTAATCTCTCTGGAAGATACCTCAGAAACCAGGTGGCAGTCATTCACAAAGCTTCCCGACGTCATGGCAAATTTGTGGTTGACCATTTTAAACATTAGGAATCATCGAATCAATATGAGGTCTCATGATTAGTCTACTCGCTCAACTAACTCAGCATGTGACAGAGGAGGCATTATATTTCCCAGCATGCCAAAAATGGTTGTCGGAAAATGAACTTCTCTTTGTGTTGATACTTATACAATAGCAAAACATTTTCATGGCAACCATTGGGGCCTCTGCATAAGCCCCAATCATTCCCAAAGAGCTCTTATGGGACCACTGAAAGTTGCACTTCACTGGCCTGTTTATCATCATGCAGCTTTGATGCATTTTCAGAATTTTCTGAAACTGGGCAAGCCAACCATTCTCCACAGTTTTGTTGAATTTTTCCTCCTCCTCCTCCTCCTCCTCCTCCTCCTCCTCCTCCTCCTCCTCCTCCTTCTCTCTCTCTCTCTCTCTCTCTCTCCAACCCCCACCCTGAGTTGTGTTTCTGTTTTTCTCACACACCTGTGTTTCTGATCCTCAGCCTCTCTAACATCACCTCTGTTGGACTTTTCCACAATCCCTTCTATTATTATTTATTTTTAGCACAGGTAGGAGGAGCCTTTGGCCCTTCAGGTGTAGCTGAACTACAGCTCCCGTTAGCCCCAGGAAGCATGGCCACTGGCTAGTGATTATGCGAGCTGCAGTTCAGCACCATTTGGAGGGCAAAATGTTCCCCATGCCTATTTAGGCAAATCAGGAAGTTCTCTCTCCACACACAACTCAGTCATTGCTAGACCGAGGACAGGGCATGCCAAGTTGTGGGAAATGAATTATGTTTGAATGCTCTTCCTTTTCTTGTTTAACTTCCACTATGCTCTATCTTCTACTATACTCCTTCCCAGAATGTAACCATTTCCCACAAAACCATTCTGATAGTCTCCTCTCCTGTATAACTATGCAGTTTCCAGAAGATTGAAGGGATCCGTGCGCAGCACCACTCAACGTTCTGACATTGCACGGGGGCCCTTTCCAAACACTGAGGAGGCCCTGCCACTTCAAAAAAATGATTTGGTGCCCCAGGAGTCAGTGGCCTTGGCAGTTACACTTCTTCTACTACTCCAAACCAGGATAAGAATGGCTCGTCGCCCTTCTGTCTCTCCCTTGTCACATGACCTCAGCAAGCGGTTATCTTCCTGTCTGTGTTTGTTGTCCAGCAAGTCAGCATCCAGGTCAAATACCCATATAATAGCCAATACCCTATCCAAGAACCACACCGGACCTCTAACTTTTATCTAGCCATTCTTTGCAGTCACTGGAGAAGCAGGACCAGTACAAACAAGAAACTGCACAGATAGCTTTGCTTTTTCTTCCCTTAAGGCCTGTATTTCACTTTCTTTTTCATGGAAAGAGTGCATAGCGGTTTTTGTCTTTTGAGGGTGTGGCAGGTGGCCAGCGGCTTAGAAATTCAGTCGCTCCCTCTACATCCTCATACATTTCCACACAATGAAAAATCTGCTCACTTGATGTACCCCAGAAGCTCCCAGCATAGATCTCCGCCACTACAATGTAGCATCAGCTTTGTGATTCAACTGACTACTGTAACCTTAACTGAGACCAGTGCATTTTCAACAGTAACTTAGATAAAGCAACACTTCCCCAGTACCTTACAAGTATTCTCTCTAGTGCATTGTAGTTTTATCAAATGCTAGTAACAGCAAGGGTATCAAAACATGTGTGCCTGCTGTCGCTACTGCAAAGATATTTTTCCTAGCACAAACTTTTTTAAAAAGAAGAGAAATGAAAAGGGGATTGGGAAACACCCATCAGCTTCCATTGGTTATTATAACAGAAGTCCCCTTATGTCCCTGTGCTGGATCTTGCTGCATCCGTAGGTGAGATGTCACATCAAAGTGTGACCCATTGCAACCCAAAGAATAGTTCCTGATGGTTTCGCTGTCGTAAAGGTGCTCCAGAGCATATCCTGTTAGCGTGTACGCATGCTTATCAAAGTACTGCCGATGGGAATTGTAATAGTTTGGGGATTCTGCTGAGTTATCCCCTGGAGTTTGATGAGGCGAGACTTCTGACTGAAGGCAGTCCTTAGCCAGTATCAAACTGGATTTAGAAATTCGGTCAGAATTGGGGCTGCTTATTCTAGACAGTGCCGTGGGGCTGTTGTCATAGTCATTGTCATGGGGGCTCATCATCTTCCCATCTTGTTGCTGTGTGTGTTCGCAGGGAGATGTGGTGGTGACACTAGGGACCCTGCAGGCATCTCCTCTCAACTGTTGTTGTTGCTGGTGCTGGTGGTAGCTTGCAAAGCAAACAGAGTGCTTTTTCCCTGCTCCATTAATTGAAACCAGCTGATCGGGAGTCGACTTCCGCAATTGCAGCCTGTTTTCCTCTTCCTTAATCATTTGCTGAGTCGCTCTTATGAGAGTCTCGATTTTGCTGGGCTCGTGTGGGCTGCCCTGATACTGCTCAGAGTGGTATCGGTCACCTGATTCACTAGCAGAACCAGGGTCTGGGGAACTGACAACGCTTTCTTCATCCCAGTGCCCTCTTCCTAGAAAGTGGGGTGAAACAAAGGAGAGAAGCAATCAGCAACGGGCTGTACAGAGTCAGAGGACAGCAGAACATCCAGACCTTATGCACGTCCAGTGGGAATATAACTCTTATAACAACTACAAATCTTCTGCAACCATGAGATGGTGAAATTAAGCTACCCACCACCTGTTTCTTTGACCTTGTTACCAGTTCACAACACTGAAGTATCAGCAGAAGGGCACAACTGACAGAACTCCCCTCTCACAGTCCAAGTCAGCCTTTGCCAACCTAGATCTACTTAGGCTCTAGCAACCTTCAGTCCCAGACAGTGTGACCAGTGGTCAGGGATTGTGGGATTTGTAGTTCAAAACATTGCACCAAGTTGGAGATTTCTGGTTTAGACTCTACGGCAGTGGTGGGGAACCTGCAGCTCATGGGTCACTCTAGGCCAGGCTTCCTCAACCTTGGCCCTCCAGATGTTTTGAGACTACAATTCCCATCATCCCTGACCACTGGTCCTGCTAGCTAGGGATCATGGGAGTTGTAGGCCAAAAACATCTGGAGGGCCAAGGTTGAGGTAGCCTGCTCTAGGCCTACCAAATCAGCTGCCCAATTTCTCCCACAAAGTGATTTTTAGGTGCCCATGCCCGCCTGTCACACATGCCTGACATCAGGTGTGGAACAGGTAAAGCCACAGCTGCCAAAGAACAACCAAAAACGCACAGTTTAGAGTGGACTCCTCGTCATTCTTTTGTTATAGACATCTTGGTGGTGGTGCCCTCCCTGTGGAACACCCTCCCTTCAGATGTCAAGGAGATAAAGAATTATACAACTTTTAGAAGACATCTGAAGGCAGCTCTGTAATGGATTTTATTATTATAATTGACTTGCATTCAACACTATTTAAATTTTGCACCTAATACAAATCCCATTGCTTTCTGCAAAGATCAGATCTACCTGATGCCATATTATGGTATTAAATGATTGACAGGGGATGCCCCCACTTGTCAAATATGGCCAATGAGTGTAAAACTTCATTTTTAATAGAAAAAAATCCCTAATTTTAAACATAGCTGATACTTCAATCATGGGCACACTTTTGGAAGTCCTGCTATGCAAGCAGAACTAACTTACAAGTAGCCATATAATTTGTTGATGTTAAATGTTTTCTGTTGTATTTCAATCAATTTTTAATTAATTGTATTTTATAATGTTTTAAATGTTGCAAGCCACCTTGAATCCCAAGTTGGGAGAAAGGTGGGCTATAAATACATTAAAATAATTATAATGCATAATAATAACAATTGACTGGCTGCAAGATTGGTTTATCTGAAATGGTCCTTTTAAAAATCTCTCTCTCTCTCTCTCTCTCTCTCTCTCTCTCTCTCACACACACACACACACACACACACACACACACACACACACACCAGTGCTCTTAATATTGATGGGTAAAATCTAATTTTCCTAATATAATGTATTTTGTTTGTCATTCTCACTAATATCTAGTTTCAAAGAATCTTTTTTTGTGAGATTTGAGGGTGAGCAGTGGGTTGGTATGGGCTCTGGGTGACAGCTAGGAGGCTGAGAGGGAGGTGTATTAGAAGGAGAAGACACTGATTTTGGTCTGTATTTATTCACAATTTGCATTAATGTAATATTCGTTTATGGAACCATATTTTTTGCAAGCTTTGATTGTTGTTTAAGTTGCCTGTTGCTGCTGCTTTAGTTTTCTGCACACCATTTAGAGTTATTTTTATATATTAAGTGGTATAGAAATGATCTAAACAAAATTTAAAAATATATTCATTTTTACACACACTTTCCCTTAATATATGCATTTTTGTAACCACTGGTTGGTTGGGGAACTCCATTGCAAAAACTTGGACAAGTGTGAATTTTGAAGGATGGCTGTGTTTTGGTGCTCACACTGTTTTGGAATGTCCAAATTGGATAGATTCACCTTTAAATGTGACCCAAATCAAAATTCTCCCCCATGCCTACTTGCAGGTAAGGTGCTAGTCAACAAACAGACCACAGATATCTCCTAACTCCATTATAAGGTCCTTAATGGTCAACTTGAGACATTCGAGGCAGGCCTTTCAAACCCTGGCTCAATGTTGCTACCACAACCTGCCTTCCAGTACATTTAGCACTTACCGTGAATTCGGTGTATGGAAGTTATATGAGGCATGCTGTTTTCGTAGGCTTCTCTGCTCTCAGGAGAAGATTTGGTTAAGGGAAGGCCAGATCGGGAACCCCACCACGTTTCCCTCCCAGACTGCGGTGTGCCAAGGAAGTATCGGCCGGCCTCACACCTGCTGCCTTCACAGGCCTGAGTGTGGAAGTGTCTGTCATCAGCCAGCCTGGAATGGTCAAGTGCAAAACCATAGCAGAGAGCACTGCGGTCTGAGTATTGTCTATAGGCACAGGAGACATCATGATGCTGAGAGTTTGGCCTTTCAATGGGATCCATCAATTGCGGAGAGGCGGTGTCGGTCAGTGGGCTGCCACCCCACTGGCTTTCATGGTCCGATTCAGATCTTTCCGTATGAAATCCAGAATACTGCAATACAAAGAAAAAGGGGAAAGAAGACATTAACAGTGGGACACAGTCTAAGAAGCAATTTGATTTACTGAAAACTCGGAACCCAATTCACAAACAGAGGAGTTGGAACTGAAGCAGGACTAAGACAAGTTCCATCCATAACTGGACTGTCAATCAGAATGCCTGTTTTCTCACTGCTACATAGTACTACAAAGCTTTCTGCATTGAAACTAGGCCTATTTTTCAAAAAAAAAAAAAAAAGTGGTGCCAGAACTCATCAGGAGCACCTCCCTCATTCTCTTATAATACCAATGATACCCAACTGAGAAGTGCTGGAACTGAGTTCCAATGAGTTCCAGCTGGGGAAAAACCCTGATTGAAATCATAAATGTAAAAGCTATAGAAGTCAAATGAGACTGTTATTGTCTATTCAGCCACAATCCCAAAGGCCCAAATCCTTTTAAGACTCCATGAAGAGGCATCAGACCCATTGCCACCTCTAGCCCTCTCCACATAATCCCATGTTATGCAAGAGCTTTTCACGATAGTGCTCTGTTGTGTCTAGTGATATTGCTGTAACAACAACACCCACTCACTCTGCTTTATGGCCTCACTGTGCCAATATGATGTTTCAGTTAAACTCCACAAGCTAAGAGGTTTCCTTCTTAGTTTGATCTCCACCCTTAATACTTATTTGCTGGCTCTCAGGTTTAAAAGTGGCAAATGAAGACTCCCAAGTGCTTATAGAGGCCAGAAAACTATGTTTGGGCAGTTATTTCCCCCTTCTCACCTGCAAACACTTGTTTCTAAGTTACTTGCTTCCCCAGAATCCACAGCCATGTACTTAAAAGGGTCTTAAGCGGATGTTTTAAAGGAATCACTGGTATGATGATCACAGTGCAATTCTATGTAGGTTTACTGAGACACAAGTTCAGCTTAGTTCAACAGTAGTATTCATGGCACTTCTAGACAGTCACTATTTTCTGGTGGAATTCAATCACATATTCAGGTTGTGAAGTTACAGTTTGTTTGTTTGTTTGTTTGTTTGTTTGTTTGTTTGTTTGTTTTTAACATTTGCTTCTGGTGTACAAATAACTCAGGTAAATAATGCTGAGGTTCCACAACAAACCCACTTCCCAAAATATAATACTTTTTGCATTAAGGAGAGTGATGGTAAAATGCACTGGAAAGTGTGAAATAACAATTGCTTTGATGCACCTTCATTTCCTCTCTCCACAAACAAATAAGAAGGTGGTGGAGGTATATTTGGGGGCAGGAAACCAAATTAAGTTCTCATGAAGAAGAAATGAAATTAGAAGAGAGGGGGAGAATTATGAGGCCAAAATAGAAGCATGCTCTTGACCAATTCCAACCATATTTGGAAGTGGTTTCTTCTCATTTTCCTTCTGTCAACTCTTCTACAGCTGTTAACATGACTTGTCTAGTCAAATTACAAGATAAAACTGGGAACAAACACTAAGAGCTTATTTGGCCTGGAGTCACTCCTGAAATCAGTCACCACTTTCCAGAACTAAAAGGACTACTGGCAGTAAAGGAGCACCAGAGAGTTCATATGTTCTATTTCTGACCATCTCCAGTCAGCCCAGTTCTTCCTGTTGTACTGACAGCTTCCAATGGGAAGGACTGGCAGTTCCTGGAACAAGAGTTGACATCCAGTGTGCTCATCCAGTATGCCAGCAGAATGACAAGAGATGGGGGAGTGAGCATTGACCAAGGATGGCATTACTAGAGGCATCCATAGCGCTTTATATTAGGGACAGCTTGCATTGTGCTTTTGCCCTGTTGCTTAAGCCACAAAAGTTGCAATAATCGTACTGTTTTAGTATAATGCAAGCTGTACTTCACCAGCCTCGATCTCATGTTTAAATAAGTGTGCTTTACCCACATTTATTTTGAGGGAAAGCCATGGGGTACAATCTGGAACATGCTCTGATCTGAACCAGAAACCCTTTGCCAGTTTTTTGCTGGAAGTCACAGCCTACCTGACTGCTGTTTACACCAAAGGTGCTCAGCTTAGGAGCCAATTTCTGTGGGGGGGCGGGTCCCCCAAAGTTGATGGGCATTGTCATTCAAATGGCATGTGTGACTGATTATGCAGGGTGGGGCTTACCTAATATTTCATTCAAGTTGGCACCTTGGTGCTTAGACTTCTAAGTGCACCCTCCAGATGTGTTATTTTATTGTGCATTCATGATTATT
Organism: Zootoca vivipara; assembly: GCF_965207765.1. Classification (NCBI taxonomy): domain Eukaryota; kingdom Metazoa; phylum Chordata; class Lepidosauria; order Squamata; family Lacertidae; genus Zootoca; species Zootoca vivipara. Next base: position 44,802,061 of record NC_142586.1, read on the forward strand.
TGCGCTCGTGAAGCCACTGAGGCAGTCACACATGATTTTGCTTTCAATACGGTGTGCAAGTGCAAAGGTTCTCTGGTGGCCACACCGCTTCCTTTCCAGGTAGTGCATACCCCAAAACCTCCTGCTAAAATCTCGTGGCTTATTATACCACCAGTGTTCTGCTGCTCTATCTTTGTCCTGTATTTGCTATGTTCAGTTTCTGTTAATTGATTCTCATGGGAAACTTACAGATTCTTGCTTCATACAATTAACTCAAGGCAGTGTCAATTTACTCTTGGCAGAAAGCCAAGGTCTGCCTGGCCTGGAAACTACTCTCTGATTGGTTAATGACCAGCACTGAACTCTGTTATCTAGGAATGCTAGCACAGTTGTTTCTTGTTGGGTGTTAGGAGTAGGAGTGCTGCGTATGGTTGGAGAGAGACAGAGAGGATTTATTTTGCTTTGCTTTGTATGCAGAAACTCTGCAGCTTTTATTTTCTTTTAATAAATCCTGTAAATAGTTATTCTGCATCTAGCCGACTAGTCATTTCCACCTCAACTAGCTTCTGCGCTGTGCAGGAAAACTCTGCTACGTTTGGGCTAAAGCCACTAGAGCTATGCCTGACACTTCAAAATTCTAAGAGGTTATTCTATAGCAGCTCCTCTAGACAGCAATAATGAGATTCGTCTTTAAAGCCCAGGAGCTCCCAATCATAGCTGGTTTGAAACTCGCTTGTATGTTTCAGCCCCTGATTTGGAGGTTTTGTCTCAAATGTGTGATATTTGATGGCATTTGGAATCATAGAATCACAGAATTGTAGAGTTGGAAGTGATCCCCAAGGGTCATCTAGTCCAACTCCATTGGTTCAAGTCCTACCCTCCAGACCATTTATCACAAAGCAGGGCAGGGGTATGCTCAAAAATACTCAACATGGCTAAAAATCATTCAATCATATTAATCATATCATATCATATCCAGGTCATGGGCATACCGGTAGTTGGGGGTGGGTCTAGATCCACAAATATTATTGAAAAGCTTTGAAAGTACTCAGTTATCTGAGGTTCTGCTCCCTCCCCAGCAGAAGCCTACCCCCCCCCCCGGCAATGTCCTATTTACGGGGTATTTTTACCCCTGATTTTCTCAATAAAGTTTTAAAACGTAAGTGTTTTAGAATTACCAGTGATATTTTATATTTTATATATCGTTTGTTTTTATGTTTATTTTTTATTGGTGTTTTAAAATAAATATTACAGACTGTATTCCATAAGCTGCTTAGAGATCTTTTGTTCTAGTAAGCAGTATATAAATCTTGTATAATAATGATGTCAATCCCTGGCATTAAGAACAGCTTCTGTAACTAAGCGCCCTGGCTCAAATTAAGTTATGCATTATATCATATATATCAGGTTCTTTATATATCACCCTGGCAAGGTGGCTACAAAAAATCCCCATGCAGTGAAAGGGCAGATCATGTGAGTCGGCTCTAAGTGGTTTTTGGACGGCAGCCAAAAGGAGGTAAAGTCTTTCATGGCGTCTCTTTTTACCTAAGCTTTATATAAATACAGAGACAAAATAGGAAAATCAATACATTTTACGAGAGTCTAGCTCCCCACTCCCTCCTTTTCTTGTTGAAAGAGCTGCAAAGCTTACACTTTCAGGCTCTTACAACGCAAGCTGCTTCGGGGGAACAGATCGGCTTACCAGTTACAAAGCTGTAAAACACTTAGGTTAAGGAGAGAGGCTGAGAAAACTGAGAATGCATGCGGTAGATTTCAGGGGAACTTAAGCATGCATCAGTATGCGCCGCGGTTGTAACTTTATTAAGCTGCTAAGCACTAGCACATTCTTGCCGGCTGGCTTGGGGCAACAGCACACAAACCCTTCCTATCAGACCTTGATAGGTCTCAGTACCAGTCTGACCAAGGACAAGAGGACCTGGCTTCACACCCAAAGTCAAATGTGTGCTACAACCTATGTGACTCTTATTTCTATTGGAGGGGGGGAGAGAAACCTTCTCAATAAGGTTTCGTTTGCTATCAAAGGTTTCTGCAGTACTGGGCATTTGCAACTTTCTTCTTAATTTGTGCCTGAAACTTGAAGGGGAATCACAGATGCACTGTGCTAAGAACATATGCATGCTTTTAAATCACTTTTATCTTGCTTTTTACTAATGTAACTCTGAAATCCTAAGTATGTTCATTTTACATTCACTGTTATAGGCAGAACAGATGGCAAAAGGCTTAGATTAAAGTAACACAGCACAACCATTAAACTAACCTCTGCTGCTAGTGAGTCAATGCCCGTTTGGGGGTTACTTTTAAAGATAGAAAAGGGGGAGATTTTCCCTTGCATTTTTCAAAGTTGGAAAAGATTGGTATGGGTCTATCGGTATGAAGTCTTGTTGGCTGAATGTGTTGAGTGGTATCTTACGGCAACTTTGCCTTAGTGGATACTCGGTTATCATTAATCTGACCCCCTCACACATCATCCAAGTACTGCAGCTATCCTGCCATGTCATATTTTATTCCTTTCTACACTTGATTGCCCAGACTTTGGAAGCATATTTTGGAGAGTGATGGGGGGATTGGCAAAAACAAAACAAACAAACAAAAAAGAGATATCCTAATTCGTGTAAGCAGAAGCCCGTTCTGCAAAGCCACCATTGGATCCAACCCATTATTTACACAGTCCTTTTTAATCAATGAAACAGAAGTTTCTAAATTAAAGTAACAGGCTGCAGTATGAGATAGTTAGCTTTTGGAGGAGATATCAATATTCATCACATGAAAGCTTAGCAATATTTCATTGACACTCATCAGCCAAGGCTATTACAGTAAATAAGTTTGGAGTTAAACAGCTGCAAATAACATTCCAATCAGGGGCTCAAACACAATTCTCCAACAGCGCTAAAAAATGAATTTCAGAAGAACCCCTGAAAGGTTGAACCAGATGCTGACCAAGTGTTTCCATTATAGAACGAGTACTTTACATTATATGGTCATTATAAGGAAAGATGACATTCAGATGATCATTATCAATAATAAAGGTAAAGGTAAAGGGACCCCTGACCATTAGGTCCAGTCGTGACCGACTCTGGGATTGCACGCTCATCTCGCATTATTGGCCGAGGGAGCCAGCGTATAGGTTCCAGGTCATGTGGACAAATCCGCTTCTGGCGAACCAGAGCAGCACACGGAAACGCCATTTACCTTCCCGCTGTAGCGGTCCCTATTTATCTACTTGCACTTTGACGTGCTTTCAAACTGCTAGGTTGGCAGGAGCTGGGACCAAGCAACAGGAGCTCACCCCGTCGCCGCAGGGATTCGAACCGCCGACCTTCTGATCAGCAAGCCCTAGGCTCTGTGGTTTAACCCACAGCACCAATACCTCTTGTCGATTTCTGCTGTACTGTGAATAGGTGTGTGTCAATCTGTACTTATTCTGTTGTTTATTACTGCAGATCATAGCATAGGTAAGAAAATTGACATAGCTCTAATATGGCATGATGAACTCTGGTGACCTTGGTACAAGTTTTATCTCAAAACATGCCCTGATGCCATTCAGGAAACACCCTGAGTTCCTCACACTTTGTATAAATCTAGTTACAGGTAGGTAGCCGTGTTGGTCTGCCATAGTTGAAACAAAATTTTAAAAAATCCTTCCAGTAGCACCTTAGAGACGAACTAAGTTTGTCATTGGTATGAGCTTTTGTGTGCATGCACGGAATGCATGTATCTGTAGAAGTGTGCATGCACACAGAAGCTCATACCAATGACAAACTTAGTTGGTCTCCAAGGTGCTACTGGAAGGAATTTTTTTATTTTGTTTCAAATTTGCATAAAGGTCAGCACATGTACATTTAGTTGCCAGTACATACAGTCTATTCACCACCTGATAATTTGAAGACAGTGAGCAGACAAAAGATAATCAGTTCAGTCACACCCCACCAGGATGATTTCCTTTCAAGAACTTAATTTGCAAAATGGACCTGGTGAAGCTGGGCTTGGAACTCTGTGGAAAAGGCAGTGGAACTATTGGAAATTGTAGAAATTGCTTATCTAAAGGCCTTCCTCTCTTTTCTGTTGGAACACCTTGACCAAAAGGGTATAAATCCCCCAGATTCCAAAAGTCAGCTAGCTCTCCTAGCTCCAACGAGGACCTTCAATCAGTGTTCACAAGGAAAGAACACACACACTCTTAAGGACAGGTATGCTATTCCTCCCCCTCCTCTGCCTTTCTTAATTTACTATTAGTGTGAGTCATGCTGGCAAAATTGTCATACTCACTTCTGGAGAATAGGTAGGGATTCTTCCATTCTTTAGATCAAGGTATGTGTGTGTGTATGGTTGGATTTGCTGCCTGCTTATATTGAAGTTTTACTGTCTGAAGCAGCATTTATGTGTTCTATCACTTTTATTTCATATAATAAACCAAGCACATCTACCTCTCCATCAACTCCACTCTCTGCACCACCACTTAGTACCTGCCATCTGAGACAGCCGCCTCACTCAGCTTAATGGAAGAGCTGGCCCTGCCCACTGACCCTCATAATACTCTCTGCTCACTACCGGTATCTGCTTGTACCTCATATGTTCATTTTCCCCTCATGATTTAGTCTACTAGAGTTCAAAACCATGCAGGCAGCCTCCATTAAGTAGAGACGGTCTCTTCTGCAGGAGAGCTGCAAGGATGTGATGGAATTTCCTCCATGTGTCCTAATCACTAACACACACACCCCACACATTTGTTTATTTATTTTAAAGATTTTGTGTGTGTGTGTGTGTGTGTGTGTGTGTGTGTGTGCGCGCACGCACACACACACACCCCATTACGAAGTAAGATTAGCAGACAGGGACACTAAGAAAATATTTTCAGTTGTGGCCCCAGAGTTAGATAATTTATTTCCCACATGAACATAGAATATATGTTGCAGGGGAAGCTGCCTTGCTCCAAATCAGACCTGTTGATCCAGTTAGCTCGATACTGTCTACACTCAACTGGCAATGGATCTCCAGAGCTTCAGATGGGGTCTCTCCAAGACATGGGAACATAGGAAACTTCCTTATATTGAGTTAGGCCTTCTTTAAAACATATGAAGCACAACCATCATAATGAAAAAATCATGTTATTCATACCTGTGGATATGGAGATGTCCTAGATTTTGACTTTGTGCTCGGCAGACGTGACTTGCTTCCTTTTCTGTTGTCAGTGATTGTTGGTGTTGAGTTTGCATATGGGAACGATGGCTTCGTTGCTGAAACTTGATCCAATGAGAGCTGTAGTCCTTTATATTCTGTATCGCTGGATAAAAGGAATAAGGCCAAATTAATACCATCCAAGACAACTTAGGGTTAACTTGTATAGCTTTCATTTTATGCAGTGTCTTGATCCCTTTTGTAAGAAATCATCCCATAAAATAGACAGACCTGTAGCAAATGTGTGTTTCTTTCCAGACTACAGAAGAAAAGTAGAAAGAGGAGGCAGCAGCTCAGGAATAAATAAAAGAGAGAATAGCAAAGGTACACATCAAACAGTCTTCTCTGGACAAGAGAATGCTCCACATGAGCAGTGGAGACTGTCCATTTATTCAGAGCATTCTTCAAATGTAGTGACGAGCATAGTTAAATTTCATGCCCTGTGCTCCATTTGTCAATAAGGAGTACTGAATGCAGATGGCACAACGAAGAGCATCAAGCATTAATGAAGGCAATAAATAGATACAATTGAAACCATCCATTGGAAGGAAATGTACACAGTCACAAAATGGTCTAAGACGACAAAGAGTACACAGTCACTAAGAATATATCCAAATTTCTGAGGCTTTTCAAAGGGCAAACAAGAGGATTCATTTATTATAATCTACACATGAGACCTGAGGGGGAAATCCCTTAAAATAATAGAAGTGTTGAAGTTTGCTCCAAATTTTGCTCTAGAGTTAGTCAAGTAAATCCACCTGAAGTGTTTTTGGTGCAGGCCTCTGTATATATTAAAATGACAGCAGTGTGGGTCTCAATATAGACAATCCACATTTGATGGATAACTCATTAGTTTAGAGTTAATTTATTACATAACTTTAAACAAACCAAGAACAGTGGCTCATTAAATGGAATTGGGCAAAGCCAGACCTCCTGTATAAAAATGACAGGGCTAGTCTATATTATAGCACATGCAAAAATATTTATAACTGGGAATACATGGAGCACTATAAACTAATGTGGTGGTTTGGAAAGTTTGCTTGTCTAGCGATTGACAGATGAGGTACAATCAATCTGAATATACAAATGCTTCTGGTCATTTGTCAGGTTTCTGCCTTGTGTCCGTTGGTGTTTATTTCAATGGAATGGGTGTCGGGACATAATGGAAGTTTTGTACAATGGCCTGGCTTACATTCATAACCTACATCAAGAACATAGGACAAGCCCTGGTGGATCAGACCAAAATCCAGGATCCTGCTTTCCCACAGTAGTCGACCAGATGCTTTAAGGAAGTCCAAAAGCCAACAGGCCTCTTTCTCAGAGACTGGTATTCAAAGGCATGGTGCCTCTGATCCTGGAGGTGGTAGTAGCCATTGATAGTCTTATCCTCCATTAATTTGTCTAATCCCCTTCTAAAGGAGTGGGAACCAACCATCACCACTTCTTGCAGCAGCAAATTCTATAGCCTGACTGTAGCTTCACATGCAGCAGAATTAATGAGTTGAGTTTGGAAGTGGTAGAATGGACTCGACTACTTCAGGAGGGGCAAAACATTTCTGAATGCCACTTGTCCTCTGCACAGCAGTCTGGCAAATGTTACACCTGGAAAAAGAGGCTCTTGTTTTGCCAACTCCAGTCCCTTCACCCTGGAGCCACCCAGTTAGAGAAACTGAACTGTGGACTCTAGGAGGAATAAATCACTGTGCTTAAGAAATAGGTTGATCTCAGGAGAGAAGCTGAGTTATTGTACTAATCACTGCAGTTTCCCGTCCCCCCCCCCTCGCCTTTTTGTGTATTTTACTGCCTTTCCATAAACACAGACACTGCAGGTTGGTGAATGAATTTACACCAAAAGCAAATAAAGGACCATTTAACTTGCTGTCTCTGCCCATTCAGCTAGTAAAAAACCCTGGCAGGAAGTGGCAATAACAAAAGCCAATACTGTCATGACAAATTGAAAATTTTAAACACATAAATGCCAATTATAAAGCTACATATACATGGGAAGAGGCATAAACAATGTGACAACACACATAGAAAGGGAGAGGGTAGATAGGTGGGATGCTGCAAGCTGTAGTGATTTCAGTCCTAGCTTCTTCAGAAGAGAGATTTGCAAGTCCAACTGTGGTTCCATAGAACTGTAGAGTTGGAAGGGACCCTGAGGATTATCTAGCCCACCCCTCTGCAATCCAGGATTATGCAACTGTCCCATACAGAGATCAAACTTGCAGCCTTGGCATTATCAGCACCATGCTGTAACCAACTGAGCTATCCAAGCAAATCAGAAGTAAAAGATACTTATTTAGACCATTTCTATACCACATAGTATCTAAGAATAGTGTGGTGTACAGAAAACTAAAAACAACAGTAGTTACAAATACATTTTTGAAATTGCTCAGAAATATAGACCAATATCAATTCCTTCTCCTTTTGACACATCTCCTTGCACAACAGCCTCCTAGCTCTCAGTTAGGGTCCAAACAGTTTCACAGATCTCAACCCCACCCCCCTCACAGATCTTACAATAAAGAAGATTCCTGGAACCAGATTACATTACCCTACTCTCTCAATCTAGGCTCCTTGTATAGGCAGGCACCAAGGTGCATGAAGCAGACCAAAGGACACTTCAGACTGTTCTCAATTCACAAAGGCATTTAAATGTTAACCAACTTTTTGTACCACAAAACCCCTCAACATCACCCTGAATTGGTACCAAAGTTATAAAGAGGGTAACTTGATTCAATGTTTCAGATGAAATAATACCCTTTTAACATGGTGCAATCCTGCCAAAGATGCCAGCTCCTGGGGGCCCAGGCACTGTGCTGCCCCATTTATTTAAAGGACCAGGCCCCCTCAATGTTCAGAAGGCCCCTGTGAGACTTCACACACGGGCCCCCTCAATCTTTCGGAGAAGGTGGTGCCTCTGAATCCTGCAATGTTAACACTGAGCAAGCTAGCGTGTTGGATATATATATATATATATATATATATATATATATATATATATATAGCATCATTTCCCATTACTTTAGCAGCATGTCTGCAGAGAATGCACCGAAAGCCTATTAGATGAGAGATAAAACAGCCAATTTCAACACCTCCCATCTTTCCTTTAAGAATGCATCTTCCCAAAGCCAACCTTTGCATTTCTACTTTAATATCCAAGCATTTATGCATAAACAGCATCTCTTATTTGTATTAATAGCACAGAAATGTAAATCCTCACACACCAGTAGGAGAGCATCCCCCACTACATGCAAAGTTAATAGGGACCCCCAGCTGTTTCCCAGACTAGACATTTTCACCTCAATCTTCAAGGCAATCTTTTTTACATGTTGGGAGGGGGGACCATTAATACGAGTGCTGTTGGATTGAGCATCACAAGATCCAAGTTCAATTTCTCATTCTGTTACAATAAGAATCTCAAATGATCTTGGGCTAGTCATTCCGTATGAGATTTTTGGAAGCACTTGACATGGAGCTAACCTGGGCTCCCATCACAGTTGATAGTTAAACCTTCCAGTGGAGATTTCACCATTGGCCTTGATGCAAAGAGAATCAAGAGATGATATTGTTACATTGCGCTTTTTATTTCATGGAGGATGTGAGCTGGTTTGGAAGCTTCAGCTAAGAAGCAGCATAGAAACCTACTGTGTTAATATTTCTGCAAATAGAACTTCATTGAAGCTCATGAAAACATGAGGATTTAGGTCAGTTCACAGTCCCATTGACTTCAACTGGGTTAACTCCACAGAAACTTAAATATGTTTCAGGAGGCTGCTGCTGGATCTTTTGTTTTCATGACCCAATATACAACCAACCTAAGACTTCAAGGTAAAGTAAGCAGCTCTGTTTGCTTCATAATTACGTTAAACTTAAACACTGCTGTATTAGGCAGATTGTACACTGAAATGCCCATTTCAGACCCCATACCTGGAGATGCCATGCATGAACCTGGGACTTCCTGCATGTGCTACAGTTCTTCCCATTTAAAAGTCTTCCTAAGTGAAAACGGAAAATAAGTTGCAGCTCCTTGAAATTGATAAATAGCTGAGAAGTGGCTGGGAAGTGCATGGTTTGCGTGCAAGGAATAGTGGAACCCAGTGAATAGTAAGAATAATTCCCATTAGTTCTTACATACTGTACTTCAAGATGTTGGGCAGACAAGCCCAGAGGACCATTACAGCTTATGATGATGGGTAACCAGCAAAGGACACATAATAGCAATATGACCATCCAAAGAAAGGCAGACATCATTAAACAGTTATATTTATTGGTATGAATTCAAAATCTTCTCTCTTTTTAATCTAAATATTTTACATCTTATATATTTGATCCTTGATTAAACCTCTTGTAAGTTGCTAATCATTAATGGGGTTTTTTATTGTTACTGTGCAAACAGTTCATTCATGCTGGTGACCTATCAAATTTCACAGACATAGTCTTTAATTGGATTTATTCATTTCTAATCTGCTTAAGCCCTGGGTGCTGTAATGCTTGACTAAATATACATTCAGCACCCTTATTTAAACTGGTAAAATAAATGTGAGATTTGGACTCTGAATATATAAATGCAATTGTTATTGTGTACCTAACAGCAGCAGAGGTGGAGGGAGCAATTGTAGAAGTAATTTGAGGGGGTCAGCATTTGGTGTGCCCCTAGTGAGAAAGTTAGGGATGGGGGAATATAAAACTGCAAAACCTGTAATTCAAGAAAACAGACTCTTCCTTAAGATCATAAATGGGCAGTCCAATGTACTGCATCTATGGTGCCAAAGATAATCTGATGCCAATGAAGGCACACACTGTCCAAAAAAAGAATTGTGGGAACTGTAGTTAGCAGCATCCTTTGAAAAACTACAGTTCCCAGGATACTTGGGGAGGGCATGCTTTGAATACATGGTGTGTATGCAGCCTGAGATTCCTAACATCAGAAAAGGCACTTTCCTGTTGTATCAGTAACCCTTGCATTGGCAATTATTTTAAGGATAACCTCAGACTTCTCTGTGACCCTCAGGATGTTTCCCTGGCCTCTCCCCTCAAGTGACGCATATCTCCAATCCTGCTCTGGACCCTCCTCAAGTCCTTTTCCTGTGTCCTTGAAATGTGATCAAGTGTCTTGCTTGCCTGAAGGACGAAAAGATTGTGGATGTGTAGAAAAAACCAACCGGCTTTTGTATGGCTGAAATGTAACCTATTGTACAAAGGTCACATCCATTGCCCTGCCCACACTTGCCTCTCAACTTGCAGAATTTTGCCTCTAGATCCCTAGAATTATAGAAATGTTTATTTTGTACCCACCTATTGACCCTGTGTAGCCCATAACATTCCAAGGAGGTTTTATGCACTTGGAAACAACAACAAAAAATACAGTGAAATCTTTCCAGCGTCCTCCAGAAAGAAATGTTTGTTTTGTTTGTCATTACTTGAAAAGCCAAATAAGTTTATCTTTAGATTACACATAATACCTTCAGTTATTACTTTTAAATGAACAGTTCCCAGGGTTCCATCACATTCTATCATCAGAAAACAAACTGGGAGAAGAGCACCATCAACATATTTTCCGCTAAAGGTGAAAGCATATGATCATCCCTGACAGGTAACATATTTTTAAATGTCAGCTCCTTGTTTTCTGACTCTGTCATATTCAGTTATTGGTAAGTCATTGTACAGTCCAATCCGCCTTTTCCTCCCCAGTAACACCACTGAGCAATTGTCATTCTATCCAGTCACAGCAGGGCAGGAGAAGGAAATCAGGACCACTCCATCAGCTCTTAACAAGATAGCAGCTCCATAAAGCTACTTCCCCCAAACAGTGGCGGAGCTTCATGCTCTGGCAGGGGGGGAGAGAGCAGGGAGGGGTGTGGCGTGGTGCGGATCCTGGGGGTGTGGCGCGCCGCCCGCAGGGGCAGGCAGGGGAGGCAGCTGTGATGGCACCCCACCGGGATCGCTCTGCTGGGGGTGGCGCGCTCCCCCTGCACCCCTCTTCCTCCACCTGTCCCTCCATCAACTGACAGTCTGCAGCAGAGGGAGATGTGGGAAGCTGTACCAAAAGCCAAGAGACTAGAACCTGCTGACTTCTCCTCTCCTTGCACTGTTTCCATTCCAGCTGGGCCTTGGAAGAACTTTGTAAGAATGAGTGGCAGGAGAAATCCAGCCAGATGGGTGGGGTATAAATAACAGTTTGCTTTTTCTTCCTATTCTCTCCCAGTCTACTTTCCTATTGTGTCCTGTCCTTTAGATTGCAAGCCCAAGGGTGGGATTGTAATCTGTTTAGGGAGTTTCTTTGAGAGTGGAGTAAAATTGCTCTAAATAAATAAATGCTTTGGGGAAACCTTGGGTTTCCTTCCCAGACTGCAACCATGTAAATCAGGGTTGCAGAACTTGTGGCCTCCTCTCTGTGTTGTTGGGCCCATCAGCCTCCGCCAGAATAGCAAATGCCCATAGACTATGGGAGCTGTTGTCCAACAACATCTGGTGGGCAGAAATAGCCCACATCCAGGCCAACCTTCAATCCCATTCAAATGACAGCAATGATTTTTGATGATCTATATAAATAAATCTACTTAGCAAGAATAGACACTGCCTTAGCAGGAACCCTGTACAGTGTTTCCCAAACTTGGGTCTTCAGCTGTTTTTGGACTACAATTCCCATTATGCCTGGTCCTGCTAGCTAGGGATGGTAGGAGTTGTAGTCCAACACAGCCAGAGACCTGAGTTTGGGAAACACTGTCCTAGAGCATTTGCAAGTTCATGAAGTTTTACACTAGAACCGAAGGTAACTTGATTATTACTCCTTCTCCTGGCCATGCCCACCCTCTTCAAAACAGAGCAAAGCAATTCCATCAAAGCAAAGGAGAGAGAAGAGAATCAATGCAAAAAATCTACTTAATTGGCAGTAACAAGAAATAAGCTAGTCCACTGGCCCACCAGATGTGCCAGGTAAACCGCTGTAACCAGCAACTGTGATCACTCCATCAGCAGCCCCAGGATGTGGCTTTTTAATCACTGAAATGACAACATTATTAGCAACAAAACAAGCACCTGAACTTTCTCAATTAGCAAGCTTGTGGGCTGGGGATACACAATCCAGACCAAGCAATCTACAATAATTACCACACCTAGATTCTCTAAGTATTCAGAATTAGCAAGCCAGGATGGAACCAATACCTAAGACAGCACAAGGAAGGAAAATAGTGGGGAGGTGGTGTAAAAAAGGAGTGGGCAAAAAAATCACTGTCCCACAAATTTTAACAGAAATGTTATTATTCAGATTCCTTATGGTAAAAGCATGTTGTTGAGACAGAAACAAGTGTTGAGCTCTGGGTGCACCTTGGGGCATAGGCTGACTGGAGGGAAGATGGAGGGAAAGTGCCCCCCACACACAGTTAGTTCCCTGCTCCCCATTGGTAGACCCCTATGGTCACTTGAAGGAAATGTGCTTTTCACAGGCTCTCCCTCCTCTATAAATGTACTTTCCCTCTTCTGTGCCCTCCTCAAATACTGTTGCCCTCATCTGGATTCACATCTATCGATTGTGCTACAATGCCACCAACTTCCTTAAATTGAATACTGTACAGTGGTACCGAAAGGGCTGCTTTTATTGGATTTCTATGCTGGCTTCCAGACTCTTGCATTACCAGTTTCTCTCTCTCTCTCTCTGGCTACACATCTAAAGCACGTGGCTTCCCACAAGAATCTTAAGTTTGTTAAGGGTGCTGGGAACTGTAGCTCTGTGAAGCGCAAATTATTGTTCCCCAGATTCTTTGGGGGAAAGCACTGCGGTTTAAATATATGGTCTCTCTCACACTCTTCATCTAAAGCGCATGACTTGGGTTGGCCTAATTTAGGTATTCTTGCTCAAATATGTATCTTGGCTACTTTTACCTTTTTGTAACATAAAAACATCACACAAGTGAGCCAAATCACATAGTACTTTCTGAGTCACCTTGCATAAAAGCAATCCTAGACATGTCTGTTCAGAAGTGTGTCCCATTGAGAGCAATGGGACTTTATTGACAGGTAAGCCAGTGCAGCCAGAAATAAATGACAGGTGGTGGGAGAGAATCTCCCCTTAACTACCCCTTAACAACTCTAGTCCTGAAAACAGAAAGCAACTAAGTCTGCACTCCTGTATGAGTGTTTATCTATTGAACACAGTGGGATGTACTTATGAGTTAATATACCTAGGGATTGCTCTGTGTACTGCATTAAGAGGTAACAAATTCACATGGGAATCACCTTGAATATGCCGTCTAATACCCTCCATGTAGACCTCTACCTCTGGCAGTGCCTAAATATTAACAATGATGGGATAAAGAGTGAGGGGCAAAAGTCAACATTTTCATTACTACTCCTCCCCCTTTCCCCCCTATATTTTATTAGTTTGCTAACTGAACCCCTTCTGGTCACCCCACCTAGTTCCATGCAAGTCTCCATCCCTTTGAACAAGAAAGAAATCATGGGGCTTTGATAGAGACTCTGGATAAAATTAAGAACTTCAAACTCCCAGGTTCCCCCCCCTTTTGGGGAGCAAAAGAAAAACAGATGTCCTGTTTGTTAAGTATAAATAACTCCGTACGTTGAAACCTTTCTTTTACGCTGCATTAAACTTTATTTAATGCAGGGTGCCCCCTTCAACTGTAAAAAGGTGGAGAAGGAGCAAACTCAAGGGGTGACAAAGCCCTAAATCTTGTTCTTTCCCCTCTAGGGAAACAGAAGAAGACAGGAGGGAAAAGCTTTCAGGCAGATGAAAGAACTTTGTGGATTCCTACCAAGCTCGTGGAGAGGGATGGGCCTTGTCAACTCAAGCCCTGGGCCAAAGAGAGTTTTCTTGGCAGGACTGAAATATTTGCCTTTTTTATGATCCCCACTTAAAGCACTTCCATGACAGGCAAAATAAAAAGAAGAGCACCTTTGATGCAATCCATCAAGCACTTATTTTTCTCCAACAGCCCTTCTCCAGGACTCATGGGACTGGCGCATTAGCAGAACTTTGGTGTGCAATGCCCCAATGTTCCTGTGAGTTGACACACAGGCACTCTGCTGGGGAGTAACAAGAAGCCTTGCGGGATTTAGTACTTACGTGAGCACGTAATTGACGCTGACGATGCAATGAGGCCGTGAAGATCGGCTGTTGTGGACAATGGTGGCGTAGCTCTGCACCCAGACCCAGCCACCTTGCTTGGCCAAGAAGCGATAGTATTTTGTGGTAACTTGACCTTTCACTAGCACTGAAAAAGAAATAGAAGGGCTGATTTATTTAATGAGCAGTTACTCCATTTCTGTTTTACCTTCAAAGAGGAACTCTAACAAATCTCTACAAGGGCTCCATTTTCTTTATTATATTTCATTGATTTAACTTGTGCACTGCTTTTTAGAAAGCTCTGGGCAACTGGGTGGTGTCTTATCCAGAACTACTTCCCTTTAGGAAGCCAGTGTGGTGTAGTGGTTAGGAGCGGTAGACTCGTAATCTGGGGAACCGGGTTCGTGTCTCCGCTCCTCCACAAGCAGCTGCTGGGCGACCTTGGGCTAGTCACACTTCTTTGACATCTCTCAGCCCCACCCACCTCACAGAGTGTTTGTTGTGGGGGAGGAAGGGAAAGGAGAATGTTAGCCGCTTTGAGACTCCTTAGGGTAGTGATAAAGCGGGATATCAAATCCAAACTCCTCTTCTTCTTCCCTTTAGCTTCAACAAGGCTGAATAGCATTGAGTGGGGATCAATTAGAAGTGAACTCAGAGAGATGTTGTCGGTGTTCTCAGCAAAGAAATGGAATGTAGTTTTACCAGTCCTCTATATTTGTGTTGATGTATATTAAGGCCATTGGGCACATTATGTCTTTTCAAGAGTGGCACCTCTCCAGACCACCACATCGACTGTGGTCCTCCATAAGTTGTTGGACTCCAATTCCCATCAGCCCCAGCCAGCATGGCCAAGGATGGTGGGAGTTGTGGTCCTACACCTATTTTGAAAGAAGCCACACTTCCCATTACAATTCTGACCAAAGTGGTGGCAGATGGTAGAAACGTAATGCTCTACTGTAAGGGCATGGCAACTCAAAAGCACAATCAATCATTAGCAGCAAAAGTCAGTCTACTGCCCAGCCAGGGTGTCAATCAAATTTAAAATGAGTCTCTGGCATGTGATTATTATGTTACTGGAGTTCACAAGTGTCAGCAGTTAGATTAAAAGGCATTCTTATGGTCTCTAGTGAAAATGCCTTTTCCTGGCAGTCATGAGAGAGACTAAAGGCTTTGTAGTGTCTACACTACTAAAGGGTTCAGCTGTCATGACCTCCTTCTCTGTCAAACATCAACATAGCAATTCTGAAAGCAGACTGAGCTACAGTTCTGTACACACTTACCTGGGAGTAAGACCCACTGAACTTAATGGGAATTACTTCTGAGCAGTCATAAAATATTGTACTGTAAAACGTCCTACCGTAACTATGAATTGCCAAACTTTAATTAACAAATTTTACACTGTCTTTGTAATGCAGATATTGACAGCTCACCCATGTCCTAAATATTAGAATTTAGACTGAATACTCAAAATCTGAGACTCAAAGGGGCTCAAAATTAACAAAATATTTTGCAAGCCTGTCTTTGCCATGTTTATTTAAATGTCTCATTGTTTTCAGTGGTGCTTTCAAGTCAGTGTGTGCAGAATGGCAGCAATTAAAAGTGCAACACACATTTTTATTATTTATTTATTTATTTATTTATTTATTTATTTATTTATACCCCACCCATCTGGCTGGGTTTCCACCACCACTCTGGGCAGCTTCCAACAAATACCAAAATACATTAAAATATCACAGATTAAAAACTTCCCTAAACAGGGCTGCCTTTAGGTGTTTTCTAAATGTCAGGTAGTTGTTTATCTCCTTGACCTCCGATGGGAGGGCGTTTCACAGGGCAGGCGCCACTACCGAAAAGGCCCTCTGCCTGGTTCCCTGTAGCTTTGCTTCTCACAGTGAAGCTATAGACTTAGATTTAATTAGGATGGGTCCCAAAAAGCTGTGGACCACAAACCAAAGCAACCTGGATTAATTGGATTTAAGACTTTTATGATGCTCCCCTAACACTGCAGTGTAGGGTGACGCAGGGGCATGCCAGGGGAAGATTTAGAAGGTTCTAATGCCGTACCAGCCCCACCCCTGCCACCCCCACCTACAACAAGCCCAAGATAAATCTATGTCCACTGAACTGGCATAAACCAATCCCCTTTATCGCCTCTCCCAAATTGCGAGGTGTGTGTGTCTAGAAAAGGGCATGCACCATTAAACTGCATTCTATGCCCACTTACCTGGGAGAAAACCTCACTGAACTCACTAGGATTCCATTCTTTGTGGAAACATGTAGGATTGTGCTGTTAAAGTGACACAAAACCCCAGCCCTTCTTGTGCAGTGTCTCCAACTTAAGAACAATTTCATGATCACTTCTATTTAGTCTGAAGTCTGCAGTAGCAGCTAGGGGTAACCCTTTGTGTTTTTTGGAAATACATTATACACCTTTAACAGTACCCACTTTCCCCAGCAGGGAGATATAGTTACAGAATACCTTTCGCCAGCTGAATTTCTGTCTCCATCACAGTTATGTATTACAATTACAATACAAGCGCAGAGCTAGGAAAGAGCAAAGCCAAGCAGCAAGCCAGTTTAAGCAGTGATGAGGATCTGCTCTGGGAAAGTGCATTCCAAGCCACTAACATCAGATGATTCGTTAAAGCCCTGCCCTAAATTAAAATGAACCTTATAGGATTCACATCCTTGTAAATATAATTAGAATCAGGGACCAACACACCAAAAGAGAGAACCCAAAATTAAAGGTTGGCGAGGAGGTAGTATGGATTTCCTATCAAAATCACTTAACAATTTTTTTAAAAATAGTAATTGATTTGAAGACTAAACCCAAAGTGTTCTACTGTTAAGGAAGTTGCATTCCCACTCATACCAGGCCCTTTCTCAAACCATGTCATTTATTCAAGCCAAATCTATTCCATCACCCACCATTAACACATCATAAAGCAGTTCAGCAGAAGGCATGGGGGAAGTGCATATCCTTTGTTGCTTTCTAAAAGAAGGGTGGAGTTGGATCTCTTATTACCTTAATAGGCCTGAGATTATTTTGGAGTTAAGGAATGACATGGGAAAACTCATCTACACATTCCCCCACACACACACACACACAAAAGTCAAGTTGATTATCCATGAAGCACATCTATTCCTTTAGCTTTCAGTATAATTGAGCACTTTCTTTTTGCCATAGTGATGGGGTGACCAACACAAAAGAGGACCAGGGCCCCTGTGTCTTACCATCACAGTGCAGGAAAGGGGCTTTCAACAGGTATTTCTGCAAGACGATGACAAGGTGCAGGAACCCTGGTCCTCTTGGACTCAGATGGAATCTCAACCCCTAATCCCAAACACATCATCCCTTCAAATTATGAAAGAAAAGATACCCTTTTGGCAAGTGGAGGGCAACCTGTCCCCTCCTACCGGTATGCTTAAGGCAGGCATAGGCAAACTCAGCCCTCCAGATGTTTTGGGACTACAACTCCCATCATCCCTGAGCACTGGTCCTGTCAGCGAGGGGTGATGGGAGTTGTAGTCCCAAAACATCTAGAGGGCCAAGCTTGCCTATGCCTGGCTTATGGTTAAAGGGCTGCGGTAGAGACAAATTTGCTTTGTGTTGGAGACTTTTCCTCCCTGAGGTCTTATTTCAATGGAATGGTGCTTCGTTGATCAGCCTTTGGGGAAATGTTTCAATTGTGCTGCCTACTCTTTCTTTCTTTCTTTCTCCCGGCTCCCAGCAGCTACCGCAATCCTATGCATGCTTGTCCCAATGAACGCAGCACGACTTCCATCAAGCGTGATTAGGATCGCACGCAGTTACTTGGAAATACCCAAGTAAGACAGCCCACCCGCCAGCCCAATTTGACTTGGGAGTAAGGCCCAGGGAACTCAGCGCGACCTGCCTAGGCGAGGGGCTTCAAGCGTGCTAAGAGGAGAGGCTCCTTACGCAGGTGATGAGCGCAGCGCAAATGGAAAGTGTCGCAGCCGTGGACGTGGTGGTAAAGCGTCTTCTCGATCAGGTCCTGAGGCTCGTAACCGGTCAGCTCGGCTACCCTGCCAGGAAAGAGAGAGAGAAAGAGAGAGAGAAAGAAAGCAGGTCAGTTGCTTTGATTTGGCACGTCGGTGCTATTAGGGCGAGGGGAGAGGAAGCCCCGACGCCGACCTACCGGGAATCGAGGAAAATGAGCTTCATATCCAGGCTGGCCCGGAACATGAACATATTGCTGTGCAGCTTGATCTCCGTCACGGCGCTGGGGGGCAGGGAATGGCCGACCGCCACCAGGCCGACGTTTTGGTAGCAGCCGTCGAAGGGAGACATGTCCAGGCTGTACTGGCGGATCTTCAGGTAGCCGCTGCAGTGAATGACCTGTTGGGGAGACACAGAGATCCGCTCAAGTCGAGAGGGTTGTTCGGTCTGCCCTTCGTGGGCAGCGATCTGCGAAACAGCTCGCGCGCAAACAGAAATCTCTCCGGGACGGCGACACTCAAACAGTAAACACGCGAAAGGGGGAGTGTGGGAGCCCCACTCGACACCACGGATGTGCCTCACTGTAAACGCGCAGAGGATCGCGCGGCTGGTGGTCTCCCCTCCTTTTCGGCCCTGTTAATCGTCGTCTGGTGGGGACTACAGCGCCAAGGGTTGATTTTGCGCGCCTGAAGGGGCCACCGCAGTCAAGCAGGACTTTGTTTAGCTGGTCGTAAGGAGAGTGCCAGCCTCCTAACGATCTTTTATTTCTTCTTCTGGATCAACGCGCTACTCCCCCTCAGTCATCCGAATGAAACCAGGTGACGTTCACCTGCCACTAATCTTCCTCTGTGATCAAGTGGGGTGCCTGCATCCTACAACCAACCCGCAATTACAAGGCTTATTATCTACACCTATTGACTCTCAGCAGAACGTGAGAACAGTGTAAACATGAATGTGTTGCGTTTGAGGTCAGTACAGGACGATTCCCCCCCCCCACCTTTACTTGCCTCTGGAGAGAGGTCAATATGCATAGGATTGGTGTGCGCGCTTTCACGTGTTTCCGAGGAAGTAGATTTGTTCACTGGGGCTCACTCCCAGATAAACGTGGATAGGATTAGAGCCTTGGGCTGCAGTCCTATGCCCACTTACCTGGGTGTAAGCTCCACCGAACTCAGTGGGACTTACGGTAGTTCCGAGTAGAGACAGACGTTATAGTATCGCCCTGTTGACTCTCTCACCCAACTTGATCACGTGGTTTATTTGCGACGACAAAATCTATTACTACATCTCTCTGCGTGTGCCCGATATAGATCGGCTGGCAAAACACTTGGAATTACTGGAGAGTCAGTAGGACGGAGACTCAGGGCGATTGCTTGGCAGCCTCCCTTTGGATTACGTCATAGCTGCCAAGTTATCCCTTTTTTACAGGGATTTTCCCTTATGCTGAATAGGCTTCCTCGCGAGAAAAGCGAAAACTTGGCAGCTATGGATTACGTGGGCTACCTTGCAGCCGGAGGGGCAGTTAGTTCTCAAGCCTCTCCAGAAAGGCCTCCTCGACAGAATCAGGCACAGTCCCGAAGCAAGAAAAAAATCGGAAAACAGGCCTTCCCTCCTTCGGAAACAACAACGCAATTATTCACACGACTAAATTCCCCGCAGTCGAATATTATGCACGTGATTTAGTGCTCAACAGACTTGCTCCAAACTAAGTTAACCCCGAAATCAAAGGAGTTTTCTTCCAGAAAACACAAGGCTCTTGGATAACACAGTAATAACGCAATCCTAACCATGCCTACTCAGAAGTAAATCCTATTGAATTCAGTGGGGGTTACTCTCAGGAGTAAAGATTGCAGCTCAACAGAGTAAGCTGCTGCGTTATGACAGGCGGACACTCTGAGGTCTCTTAAAGCGCCTCCCTAGGTTTATCTACTGGGGGGGGGGGAGTAGTTCACTGGGATTTGATCCTAGAAAGCCGTGTACAGTATACGATCGCAGACTTCAGCAACCCAACTCAACAAAAGTGTGCAGGAGAGCAGGGAGAAAGCGCCACCACTGATGTCACCAGAGGGGGGATGGCGTCATCTCCTAGGACGCTGTTGGCCAACCCTCTGTCTGTAAAATAAGCTTTCTTCAGAGAGAAACCTATCCACCTAAGCAGAGGAAGAGAGAGGTGACATCAGCATATGGGGCTAAAGGGTAAACTGGCGCCCTTTTGTTGGAAAATTCCAGAGCCCCCTAATTGTGGTCATCCAAAACGTCAAGCCATTGTGAGCAAGCGGTGGAGTCCTCCTGAACGCTCCCTGAGGCTGAATTTTAAAAAGCTGGCATGGTAACTGAAGCCATAATGTCCTCATTGGTCAACTGGGGCAGGGCTATGAGGAGTTTTCATGAAGAGCGCCTGCACTTCAGAATGTATCACTTCGCCACTGAAAGTGGGTAAGGTAAAGGTAAAATGTAAAGGACCCCTGGGCCGTTATGTCCAGTCAAAGGCGGCTATGGGGTTGCGGTGCTCATCTCGCTTTCAGGCTGAGGGAGCCGGCGTTTGTCCACAGACATCTTTCCAAGCCATGTAGCCAGCATGGCTAAACCGCTTCTGGCGCAACGGAACACCGTGATGGATGTCAGAGCGCGTGGAAACGCTGTTTACCTTCCTTCTGCAGCGGTACCTATTTATCTACTTGCACTGGCATGCTTTCAAACTGCTAGGTTGGCAGGAACTAGGGCGGAGCAACGGGAGCTCACCCCGTTGCCTGGATTAGAACCGCTGATCTTCCTATCAGCAAGCCCAAGAGGCTCAGTGGTTTAGACCGGAAGCAAGCCAACAACCAGATCCTAAATAAGTTTACTCTGAAATGTCTTTCACTGACAGCAGTAGCTTGGACTTTGGCGACTTAGTTGGGAGTAAGTGCCATTGACCTCACTGGAGCTTACAGCCCCCCCCCCAAAAAAAAATAAATCTCCAGGCCCAGAACACTTACAGTGAGAGCCTATGTGCGCTTACTTGGAAGTAAATCCCAACCATTGACCTCCAAGGGACTTACTCTATAGTAAACTGGTCAGCATAACCACATAAGAAGAGCCTGCTGGATCAGTCCAGTGGCCCATCTAGTCCAGCATCCAGTTCTCACTGTGGCCCCCTAGGTGCCTGTGGGAAACTTGCAAGCAGGGCCCGCGCACACGAGCACTCTCCCCTTCTGCCGTTTCCAGCCTTATTTTCTCTATGCACAGGATTTGCACAGCCTTTAGGTCTTACCGAAAGCAATTACTGGGATTTTGAGAGTCTTACTCCCAAATATGCAGAGGATTGCTGGCTCACGGAATAATCCTACGCCTGTTTATCCAGAGGTGAGTCCCGCTGTGTGGGGCTTTCTCCCAAACAAGTGCGCAAGGAATCTCAGCCTTCACTGGGATCAAGTCCCAGGGAAACGGGTGGGATTGGCTGCCAAGTAAATGCCCTTCAAATCGAGGTGGAAACATGCAACGCTACACAGCCCCAACTAGTCCCGATTACTGTATTCCTGTCAGTGAAGGTTTCAAAGCACCCTTGTCTTTGTACTCAAGTCCGGGCGCAAACAGTTCTTCGCTCTGCCGCCAGTTGGCGCTCATGAGCCCACCTTACCTTGTAGCCTCCGCAAGTCAGCCCGGCGTTCCTCTTGGCCAAGACGCATTTCATCCTTAGGAAGAAGGAGCGCTCGATCTCGTACTCTAGTAAACAAGGGGGCACAATGCGCATGTCAGGGAAGAGGCTGCTCTCTGCCGCCGGCCACTGCCTTCCTTCCCACCCGCTGCTTTACTCGGTGAACTTTACCCTGAACGAAATGGGAATGGTACGGCTGGTGGGCGGTGAGGACGGCGGTCATTTCGTCGTGGTCGGCTGGGTGGATGTACTCGTAAATGCTGTTGCCTGTCAGCTCAACCTGCAAGAGGGAGGAATCAGGGGCAGGGGAAAGAAAACAATAGAATTGTAGCGTTGGAAGGAACCCAGTGAGTCATTTAGTGTTCAGCCCCCTGCTATATCTTTCTTTCCATCGATGACGACACAACGTGCCCCCATTCTATGCCCAGGGTGACCTCAGCCACCTTCAGCCCCTTAATCCACTCGATGGAATTGAGCCGCTTCTCTCTTCGGGTTCTGGTCTGGAATCTGAAGCACCCACGAAGGACGTCGATTCACACCATGAAAAGGAGCAAGGCTCTTCGAATTAGATGGACAATTCAGGTTCAGTTGCAAACTGGCATCTGCACCAAGCAATTGGATACCTTAAACCAATAATGGGGTGGCCCTGTCCAGACGTTGTTGGACTCCAGTTCCCATCAGCCCCAACCATCATGGCCATTGGACAGGGATGATGGGAGCTGGAGTTCAGCAACTCTTGGGCAGATTCCACATCCAGCCTTGGACCTAAGGCTGAGCACACCCCCACTGAAGGAAAACTTATTTCTGAGTAAACGTGCACAAGACTGGCAGCAAGTAAGAGGTATGGTTGCCAATCCTCAGCAGGTTTGCTGTGCCTATAAATGTGACTAGGAATTCAGCAGGTGAAGCTTTGCCTGAGCTGTAAAGGGAAATATTGTTAATTGAATGTACATCCCACTCTTTCTCTTGAAGGAACCCAGGATGCAAGATGGGTCAAAACTTCACCTCCTTGTCATCACAGAATTTATCATGCACAGGAGCTCAGCCAATCTTCTGAACAGAGATTTCTGGAATTGTACTATGGGAGAGCCAGCAGTAGCATAGCATGGGAGGGGGGCCACAGGAGCAGTTGCCCCAGGCACAAAATTGTTAAGGATGTAAAAATTTCAACACCTGGTGCTGCCTCAATATAGTTGCATGCTTCTTTTGCTAGGGTCCATCTGGCAACGGCTTCTCCATGTGAACCAGGAAGTGACCTCTCCAGACAACTGAATAACTTATCTCTGTGGCTGCAAACTCCTGGACACCGTTAAACAGTTGAATGTGCATGCATACTCCATCCTTTTTCCCTCACACCCACCCCTCCTCATGGCCCTGGGTGCTGGCAACCCACACTATGCCACTGAGTGCCAGCATGCCCCAGGTCTATTCAATTAAACACTATGTGAGTGTTTAATGGGATGGACTTCCAGCGCAATGGAAATGTCTCCTAAGCTCCAGTCCTGTTCATGATCCTCTGCAGTGAAGTGCCACTGAACCCAGTGAGGCTTCCCAAAAACTACATCACCCTGAGATCTGTGGATGAAGGGTGGTATACAAATTTAATTAATAAATAAGTACATTTAGGATCAGGCTGTTAGGATTGCACTGAAGTCATCTTCAATGGGACTTGAAAGCACCACCCTGTGCATGTTTACTCAGAAGTACATATTACTGAGTTTGAAAGGATGCGCTTAAAAAACACCCCTCCAAATGAATGGGACTGACTAGCAAATAGGGCTAGGCACTAGCAAACAGGCTTGGCTTCACCTGCCTTGCTCGCCAAAAGCAGTGGAGGTGAAGTGTTCAGGTCTCGCATGTGAGGTTCCTGGCCTTGAATGTTGCTCATCAAACTGGCTCCCCCTCCCTCTTTGCCTGGATCCTGAGCATGCCTGCGCATTCATAGCATACCTGTGACAAACCCAAATGAACAGAGGCGGTTTCGGAGATGTACATGATCTTGCCGTCCGGAGCTACCACAAATATGAAACCATCCAAAGTCTGCAAGGAAAGGAGCAGAAAAAAGCTGTGTGTCAAGTCTGGTTTATGAGATGTTGGTCCTCGCCAACCCTTCTCTGGTCTCTCCTCGAGGCCTTAACAAGTGAGGAGTGAGGAGCAGCCTCGACTTTCAGGCTGCAATCCTTATACACACTTACCTGGGAGTAAGTACCACTGAACACAGTGGGGCTTACCTGTGAATAGAAATGTATAGGATTGCACTGTCAGAGACAAAAAATGCTATGATAATGGGTGTGAAATACAAAAGACAGGCCTTCATTCAATTGCCATCACAGATAAAAATCTGATCCTAAATCCACAATCATCCTTGTCCCCAGGGAACCCATTTCCTGTATTTAGGCTGATGGGATTTGCATGGGGAGAAAGTGGACAAGGAGAAGAACCAAATTTCCTAGACTGTCTTTCTGACCCAACTTTGTAGATTGTATATCTTCCTTCTGATGTGATAGTCTCACTTCCCACCTCCTCCTCCTTCTTGGATCCACCTTGGGAGGAGGAGGAGACACCTTTAGTTTCTCTCTCTCTCTCTCTTCCCTAAAGGGGTCTCTCATCTCCAAGCTCTCTTTCAGAGAATCTCCCATAAACCAACAGTTCGCAGGATTCTTTGGGGAACATATAGCAATAGATATCTGACTTCAGCTTGTAGTGTAGATATGAACTCACTCCCTGATTCAGAACCCTCAGTGGAATTGCAACTGTCCTACTGATTTTAAATGGAATCAGAATCAGTATCGGTACTTATGTCAGTCGTGCATTGATTCAAACGTTGCTAACGTTGCCCTTACCCTTATAATTATTCTGGACGATATGGTTTTGAATTATATAAAAACACATAATGATCATTAACAGCCTTCCAGTATCTCCGGAGATCATATGAGACAGATTAGCTATTTGCCTTGCCCCTTTAAACCACGATTGTCTTCTCGGAAAGTGTCCAGAATCATTTTCTGTCACCTGCTCCCTGGCACTATTAAACTGGCATCGACAGGGGCCGAAATATGACCCCGCCAACTCGCAAATCCTGAAACAGATTTGCCATAGGCGCACCACTGAAGTCAACGTGACGTTTCCCCTTATTTTGACCGCACTTTATCAGGGAGAGAAAGAAATGACATTTTACATGGCTGGGCCCCAACAGATCTGCAGGTCGCTCCCCAGGGGAGAGTTTCGATCGCCTGCAAACCTTGAGTCTGGTTCAGGAACTCGTAGGAAAGAGCATCAAGCCCGTGTTTGTCTTCTATCAGGAGCCTTCTATAGCCTTCCTTCCCAGTCTGCCACTATCTCGATTGGGTTGCCCGAGCTCTCCCAACAAAATATTAAGGAGCTGCATTCCGGATTAATACCTGCAAAAGGTGAGATCCCAGCTCGCGCCCAACGTTGTCCAAAGGGCTGGTTCGACTAGCGTGGCCCCAAGCTTCACCAAGTCCTGTGGAGACATCACCGCGTTATTCGAGATCTTCGGATGAAGGGCGGTATACAATTTTATTAAATAATAGTAATAATAAAAGAGAGGCAGGGCAGCAGGGTCCTAATGCCTGATCTGGCAATGGGCGGTATATATTAATTAAATAAGAATAATTATTCTGTTGTTTCTGCCTGGCAGTACAATGGAAAATGAGGAGGGGTCACGAATAATGAAACTATAAAGATTTTTTTTTCCTACGGTACTTTCCAGCTCGGCTGCACTTTCATTGACTGGACTTCAGACGTTCTAACCTGAAACCTCTTCCTTGAATGATAATTCGATTGAAATAAATGCGGGTTTCTGTTTTTCTGGATTAAGTATAACAACCTCTGCTTTGACTCGTGGCCTGGAAGCTTTTACTTCTTGAATAATTGAAATCCTACCAACTGGCTCTCTGGGAAAATTTCTTCCCACATTCATAATCCTTTTCACACACAACGAACCAATTTCTGGTACCCAGAAACTAGTTTTTCTGCCAGAAATGTGGGTAACAACTAAACCCATTCCCTTTGGAGGGCCCTGGAAAGAGATAAATGCCGTGGAAACGAACATAACGCGGGTGCTCAGCTTAGCCACAACTATTCTGTTCAATGTTCAAAAAACATCAAACTGGGTGTGAACAAGCAGCCAGCTCCTGTAAACACACAAACCGTTGTGTGGCCATTCAGCTCTCCGAATAAAATAAAAGAATAAAAGCAAAAGCGGTTATTATAGTTAATAACTTCGTCGCATCTTTTTGGCAGATTTCAAATTGAGGAAATTTCATTTGGGAGGCGAAAGGCTGTTCCCCAGCCACGAAGGAAGCCTTGAAATTTCCCCTCCTCTTCTCTGGGCGTCACTCCTGTCTCTGGAAGGAACGTTATTCGGAGGGAAAGTCATAGGAGCGACTTACAAATCCCAGTTAAAACCGGGGGGCTGCATGACGTCTGAGAGCGTCTCCTCGTGAATTAATTCCACCACCTCCACCCCACTTTTCCTCCTCTTCCAGTCCCTCTGTGTCGGGAATTGTTCCTTCTAGTGGGAAGGAGACCGCGGCCTCCGCCTCCAGCGGCGATAGAACCAGGCAGGTGATCCGAAAAGCCGCCTTAGGTGACGCTTAAACGTCACCTAACGTAGGAAAGGACGTTAATGTGTGTGCGGAATCGCGGTTCTTTTCTTTGTCTGCAAAGCCCTTGTTCCTGGCATTCCTCCTTATCTCCCCTCCCTCCTCCTTGTTGTCTTTTTCCGACAATACTTCTAGAACGGTTGCAGCTCCCGGTTTAAATCGAAACCTTTGGATTGGACCCGCGCTGCCGAGCACAGTTTATGCCCAACCAACTAGTGGTCACAATCATCAACAACCTCAAGCAGAATCTGTGTGCTGTGGATCCAGGGTGCTTTGCTAAACTAAGACACACATGATCTCGAAGTGCCACTGGAATTACTGAGAGGATACGGGTATTGGGGGGGGGGGTCCAAGGGCGTGGTGGCCCAGGTGGGTTGTGGACAGGCCCTTGCAGGGCCAGGCAGAGGCCCGGGCCAGGTAGATAATGTGCCCCCCCTTCTGTTTTTACCCTGGGGATCACTGAAGTCTTCTAAATAAGTAAGTACAGTATATAATTAATTTTCACAAAAGTTATGCTTACAAATAATTTTATTTCAAGGCTTGAAAGACATATAAAGACAAAATGGAAAATATGTCATTTTACTGATTGTGAATATGCTGACCGAGGCCCCCTTTGGAATCGGAGGCCCGGATCAAGTGGCCCATATGCCCCCCCCCCTCTGTCTGGGCCTGGTTGTGGATCGCATACAACCCAGGACATGCCTCCTCTGTTGCTCATCCAGATTCTCTCGCGCTGCCCTGGATTCCAACGCACGTTTCCTTGCAAGTGCCCTCGATGCCGCCTCATCCCATTACACCCCCTAAGTGGGCTTAGAATGGAAAGCAAGCGGCCCAAGAGCCGCCTCTTGTTGTTGATGCAGCTAAATCCGGCTAACGATCGCGCCCGCGCTACGCAAACGTCACCGGGCCTTCTTCGCGCAAGCCTTCGCCCTTCCCCTTTCTTCGCTTCCCCCCCCCCCCGCCCACTCTTCTTCCAGAGAGCCTCCCACGCGTTTCCAGGGACTCTCTCGCGTTCACAAGCGCGTGAAAACTCGTGAAAGCGACAGAGCCTGAGGAAACGCGAGGGCAGAAGCTGAGCTAGCTAACCATTGTGGCAGGCGCTCATACAGTATAAGATGGCAATTTATACGTTCAATGCTTTAGCCGTGGTGGCGCTGAAAACACTGGGCACACCTGTCTACAACCCAGTTAAACCAAAGAGCTCTTGAATCTAAGCCGATTGGCTGCACATTCAGAGCAATTCCTCTGTGGAGATTACTCCCAGGTAGAAGTGCACAGCACAACCCTATCCATGTTGACTCCTGACTCAGTCCCACTGTATCCAAATGGGACTCAATTCCCAGGAAAGTGTGCGTTGGATTTACGCCTTAGATCTATAATTTACACGCCCATGATTTACACATGCACATATACACACGTCAGCGGACCATACATCCAGATGTTCAAGGTCAGCGGGGTAAGCCGCCTAAAATCCTGAGCCGTGAAAATCAAGTCGTTTGGCCTTTATAGATTCTTTTTGCTTCCCGCACCCCCCCTCTCTCTCACGGTATCCCACCTCTGACAGTGCATCAGCCCTGGGCATGTTTACTCAAAAGCAAGCCCAATCGAATTCAATGGAATTGACTCCCAAGTAAGTGGGATACAGCCGAAGTCCCTAGAGCCCAGCGATGATACAAAGCTAAGCCCGGGGGCAATCGAAGTCGTATTTCACTTTGCCAAAAAGACCGAGGACGGTGCCAAAGAAGGGGAAAGTGGACCTGGAGCCACCCCGTTCAGATTTTCCCGGAATCCACTCGGCCTCTTCGCCGGCCTAGCCTTGGACTCGCCAAATGGAACAGGACAGGCGAGTCCTCGCAGGAGTTCACCTGTAGCATATATAGACTGCCTCTTCTAATAGCAACCATGACATGAAACTTCTAGCCATAGGAGCCAGATCCTAGGGAGTGAGGTCCCTTCGCCCCCCCAAAAAAATAAAATATTTGAGCCGGCAGGCTCCCCCCGCAAGTTGCATAGCTGCCAAGTTATCCCTTATTTTAAGGGATTTTCCCTTATGCTGAATAGGCTTCCTCGCGAGAAAAGGGAAAACTTGGCAGCTATGAAGTTGATGGGCAGTGCCATTCACATAGTGTGCGTGTGCCGCGTCTTGTGATTACGTGGGGCGGGGCTTACCTGCCCCTCCCCCCAATATTTTATTCAGGTTGACACCTCTGTTTCTAGCATAGGTCTTCCCAGCTCTATATGGTGCATAAGGACTGGCATCGACTGCCTAAATCTTGACAGCAGTGTTTCCAGCGGTTCCTTTTGGAACCGTTCTATTATAGTATTGTGATGAATCATAGAATCATAGAGTTGGAAGAGACCACAAGGGCCATCCAGTCCAACCCCCTGCCAAGCAGGAAACACCATCAAAGCATTCTTGACATATGGCTGTCAAGCCTCTGCTTAAAGACCTCCAAAGGAGGAGACTCCACCACACTCCTTGGCAGCAAATTCCACTGTCCAACAGCTCTTACTGTCAGGAAGTTCTTCCTAATGTTTAGGTGGAATCTTCTTTCTTGTAGTTTGAATCCATTGCTCCGTGTCCGCTTCTCTGGAGCAGCAGAAAACAACCTTTCACCCTCCTCTTTATGACATCCTTTTATATATTTGAACATGGCTATCATATGGTTTTATTTGGTTTTAACATTGCATTTTCTATTGCTGTACCCAGCCCTGGGACTTTCAGGTGACTGGCAGGGAAGAAATGGTACCGATAAATAAAACAAAACAGCTTCCAGACAGTGAACCCGGGATCTTCATCAGACTTTCCGGCGGAAGTCCGGGGGCCCCACAGAGCGAGATGAGCAGGAGGACTCCCAAAACTGAGCCGGGTTGGCTCACCGCATTTGATATGAGCAAAGCTGGATCCATTATGAAGTAAATCTTTAAAGGGGGGCATTAATTCCAGAGTCTAAAACGACCTAACCGAACTTTCTGCATGCTAATTGCGTCCTCCGATTCCTCTAACAGTGAACGGGCACAGAGGAATCAGACCCTCTGCGCCTGACTTGGGCAGGTCTTCTTGAATTCTGTAACAAGGAACGTGTCCAGCTCTTCTCTCTCCCGACTTCATGTCTGTTGGGACACGCCTAATGTCTGGGGATCTCGCGCAAGAAGGCAGAACGCCTGAACCTTTCGTAGTGGCTCAGAAGCGGAAAGGCTAGCAGATGCGTGATTTACCAAGCCCTCCGCTCTTGTCTTCTGCACAACTCTTAAATGTCTAGAAGCTGGGTGCCCCACACACACACGCTTTGCCAGGCAACACCAAATATTGGGAGGACGAGATCCCAGTGGATTTCAGAGAACACCCCTTCCTAAATCCCACCTGGCCGCCTACACGTGGGATGGGAATCAGACTTGGGGGAGTGGGGGCGACGACGGAAGTGGCTGTCAGAGAAGGCTCCAAGCTGATCCTTGCTCGAAAGTAAAGTTCGGCGTGGCTCAAGGAAGCTTCCTGAATTCCGGGGCTCCTAGAATGACTAGATTGATGCGCATTTGGATTCAGTGGAGGCTCAGGTCGCTCCTGAGGGTTTCAGCCTGGAAGTCCAAATCCGTGCGTGTTTGCTTCCTTTAGAAGGGAGTCCCCTGTGGCTCATGTCCCCTGTGTGCTTAAGTTGTTGGTTGGTTAAAACAAGGCAGAAGTCTTGTGCGTCGAGGTTTGACTTTCAATGATGTTTATGCGCTCGCTCAGCGCTACGATTAAGCGAAAGGGCGTGGCTATCCAGCAACATTCAGATAGACGTAGCTGCCGGCTTAAATGAGTATTGGATCGTCTGGTTTTTAAAAAAGCAACAACAACAACCAACTCCTGTAGGGTTCTTTTCTCTTCTTCGGGAAACTGAAAGCACTGTACCGAAGCCTGACTGACCGAGGGAAGCGGGAAGGTCTCAGATTCCGCTTGGGCGCGTCACTGTCTGAAGGAGATATTCACGGGTTCCTTTCGTTTCGATGTGTTTATTAGCGGAATTAAGAAGAAAGACATAAGGACGTGTTTTTTGGGTGGGGTGGGGGGAGTTGCCTGGATGTGCAGATCTGCAGAAACGTATTAAGGAGGTTTTTTTATTTAAACAAGCAACGAGAGTAACGCTGTCTGTGGGCATACACACAGACACACTTGTCGACTCACGAGACCCTCTCTGGGCGATCCGGACGTTCCCATTCCAATCTCTGTGCTTTTCCCAGTTGCTGATTAATCCGAATGCAAAAGCGGGGGGAAGAGAGGGGGGCCCTCCTATTTCTCTTAGGCTACTAAAAGTGGAGCAGCAGATCCTGCCCCGGCAGGTTAATGAATAGCCTGCCTGCATTACAGGTTAACTTTTGGGCAGAATCCTCTCTTCTGTTCTCTCCCCCCTCCCCGCCCTGCTCTGCAGCGCTTTTGCTCCTGTTCCGGGTGAACTCCTCCCTCCAGCCGAGCCGAGTTAATATTTTCTAAACAAGCGCTTTGCTCGCCCTTCCGAGCACTTCTCTTCCAAACTAAGCCACGTGAGATTTAGGAGGGGGGCAGGGAGCGAAAGCCTTCTACTGGCCAGATGTCTCCATCCTTTCCCATGAATGACTGACCGCCAGCTGACCATTCTCCAATCCTTTGGTCTCTGGGATTCCTTAAAACCTCGCCGCGGTGGTGGGTGGGCGACTTTCAGTTTTTTCAACCCACAAGCCGGGGAGGTGGAGGGCGTCGAGGCTGCTGTCTTATCCGCTTATTGAGAGAAGAAGCCCCACTGAGCTCAAGGAGACTTAGCATTGTAAGTCACTTTGAGTTACCTTGGTAAAGAGGTGACCAACAAATTTAACTGACGGGTGGTGATGGTGATGGTGATAGACTTGCACTGCGACTCAAGCTGAGTAACACTGACATCTCAAACTGACTGATCTCCCCTAGTTGCTCCGGTCTAAAACGCCCCATTGATTCAATAGCATTTAGCGCTACAGGAACATCGGGATCCTACGAGCGTCTACCCAGAAGTGAATCCCGCAGAATCAAAGGAGACAGAGGCCAAGGAGAGAGGGGATAGGCTTTCCCCCCTAAATGCGTTTGGATCGCAATCTTGTGGCCGGAGATGTTCACCCGGAAATTGCAGCGCAATCCTAATCGCGACTACTCAGAAGCAAGCCCTTGTCAGTTTAGTTTCCCCCCTGCCCTGCACCCATCTCTTCCTCTGAAATGAACAACATTTTAACCCACGGATCCTAAAATATTTATCGTAATGACAGTTCCTTTGGAATCAAGCTTCTACTTAATTCGAAACGTTTCAACTAAGGCTTCCGCTTGCATTTATTGCGCTTTAAGACACGCTGAGTTAAAAGAGGGTACTGGAAAACTGCAGCCTCAGATAGGGACATACATTATAGTCTTTTATTTTTAAAGTACCTTCCGCCCCGCCCGCTCCCCGATTTTAAGGTTGAGTAAAGTTGCTTGGGGTGCACTTGACCTACCGCAGCCAATCCCCACCCCTTCAAATACTGTAGTCTGATTGCATTTTCTTCTTCTTTTTAAAAAGTGAGAAACCCAGGTCCTCTCCCTCTCTCTCTTTGCCTTTGGGATTAGGTTGGTCAGGAGATGTAAAGGTTTCTTCTTGCAATTTGGAGAGCCTCGCTGAAGCAGAGGAAGGAGGAGGAGGAGCGAGAATTGGAAGAGATGAAGAAGGAGCTTGGAATCTGAAGGGGGGATTTTCCCGGCTAAAGTGGTGGAAGATAAAAAGAGAAAACACAATCTATTTTGGAAGATTTCCAAGCTACGCTACATTAACCTTCCTAGGTAAAAAAAAAGGGGGGGGGAATCTCCGTTCCGCGCTTCGCCAAGCCTGATTTATCATATTTACATAAGTAGCCTTAGGAAGTGGGTGGGATGTATCTATTGGCTCTAACGAGCTCTCATTTCGCTTGAAAAGCCGGACAAAGTTCCACTGCTGCTTTCCTCGCGTTTCTGTGTGAAGGCAGACTCCTCTCCCCCCCCCCACCCCCCGCTCGCCCGCATCTTTCCCATCATCCCACCCCCGGATTACCTTCATGGCCTGCCTACCGAGGCTTTGTGATTTCTGGAAATGAGATTTCGATTTCTAAAACAAGAAACCAATTAGTAACCAAATGAGGCGGAGGAGATCCACACCAATTGACCTAATCCCACAGGCACCGTTGACTAGGCAGGCGGGAGGACGGCGAGCAGCCACCCCTCCTGCCCCCTCCAGAGGCGACCAGACAGCTGCCGGCATCGCTAGCCGGACGACGAGCATCGATCGCGCTTGGGGGAGAGCCGCGCTGAGTGGGGCAGGAGGATGGCGTTTTTTGAAGCACTTCTCTGGCCCGAGGGTCGTCTTCTGATCTCTGAACCCTCGAGACTGAATTTCGATTCGGATTAACAATGCCTCTGAGCTGCTATCCTAGGCGCTCTCCACTTCCAGTGGCACAATCTTGCTTAAAAGTGGGGGCTACTAGGGAGGGCTTGCGTGGAGATGCGTCGCCGCCTTCTTTTTTGCGTTTGGTCCGGGTGAAGCTAACCGACAGAAACCGATTCGATAAAGCACACACCATTGTGCTGGTTTGTGCAACGCAAACTAAGAAAGTCTCGCTTTCTCATTCCCTTCTCTCTCTCCTCTTCCCAAGTCGCTCACCGGCGCGCGGCCATTAATATTCAGAACTCGGGTTTCTTGCAACCTGCCTACTGCTCGAGCTGTTGCACCGAAGGCAAAGAAACTAAACTTGGAAGCAGCCTCTGACGAGAATAAAAACACAAGAGAAAATCTTTTCAAAGCAGACAAGGTGTGCGCTGCAGGCAAGCTGTGCAGAACTAAAAGGGGCCTCTGGAGAATGGATCTCTTCTAGTCCGACTGGGTTTCTCTCTTTCCCCCCGCCCCCGCCAACCCACCCGATCTAAGATTCCTCACTCGGATTCGTGTGCTTACAGTATGAAAGTGGAAGACCAAACACAGTCCTAGGGAAAGCCAGGCCCAGCCAAGGGAGAGAGAGAGAGAAGAGAGGACATCTCTAATCAAGGCCAAGTGTTTTGACTCGCCTCTCCTCCCTCACCCAGCGGGATTCCACTAGTTACAAATAAATAATGGGAAAGAGTTCGTTTAACAGGAACTTAAACCCGTTTTTTTATAAAAACAACAACAACAAATAAAAACCCATGTAAGATTATTGTTATTTTTTTCCAATGTCTGTATCATTTTCGTTTTAGCAAACAAAAATAACCACATGTCTATTATAAAAGTCACAAACTGAATATAAAAGGCTTCCCTTTATTATTACATTTACTTCTATTATAATGAATCACTAACACCCAGAAAACATTTTCTCCTGTGTTTACAACTTCAAGAATGCAGTTCCACGCAGCAGGTAAATCTATGAGGAAACCGCTACAATAGTGATAGTAACATTAAAAGCTGGGAAAACACCTATGCAGGTGTAGGGGAAGCTGTAGACCATTGCTGTACTACTACTAAAAATTACTAAAAAAATCTGCCACAACGTTAGTGTCCTTGTAGTAGCAGCATTGCCCGTGTTTCTCGCTGCAGTATTTTCCAGTAATAATACCTGATAGCATTATTTATTTTTATTATTTTATTATGAAATGGTTTGTGTTGCCTACTACAACCTGCCCCACAGCAGGAGGGATATAATAACAACAGAAGCAAAACAAGCTTTTAGTCTTATTCATACCAGAGGAATTCTTCTTAGGATCTGGGAGAATCTTACTTGCCCCACACCAAGCCAATTGTCTGTGTACAATGCTAAGGTTAGCAAATATTGTGATCTGGATTTTATCTGCCTCTGTTCCACAGTTTCCCACCTATCCTGAGGGATTCTGATCTGGATTTCAGTAATCAACCACAAAATCTGCTTTCCTTTTGTAGTCAACCAGAACAGATTGTTCTATTTGCTATGCACCCAGTGCCCTAAAAAGGCCACCTACCCAGTCCAGCAGCTGTGGTGAAATTTGAATTGGCTCATCATTTCACCGCCACCTTCACACTTCTTATTCCAAGGCAATTCATCCCAAAGTAGACAAAATGGGTCTTGCTCCCAGGTAAGTGGGCATAATGACTGCAGTCCGAAACTCAGAAATTAGCTATACAGATTTCAGTTGAGGCCTGCTCCCAAGTAATAACATATAGAAAGCTGCAACTTAAAACCCCACCCATAACCCCGTTAAGCCCAGCTACTGCAGGAAGTGTTGAGATGCAACACAGCTTGCCTATACTGTAGGTTGTTGGCTTTGCATGGAAAAGAGTAGAGTAGATAGACAGAAGAATCTGCAAGCATCCTAGACTGTCCTTCGACCTGTGCTGACATTCCTTCAGCTGCTCGATGGAAACTCTTTAGCGCTGCTGGCCTAATTTCCTCCTCCTTAATCCTCAGCTTGGGAGAGGAGACATCTTTGTAGGCCTCTCCCGCTGAGAACAAAGAGAAAGCATGGCTCTTTGTGCACCACCACCTTTCCCATCAAACTTCCTTTACTAAATGTAGTTTTATTACTTTCCCAATTCGGCGTCTCTCTGAGCCTGTATCTGAAGGTTAAGTGCGCTTCTCCAAACGGGACTCGGTGGTCAGTCCAGCTTTTGCTGGTGCATTCAAAACTCCAAATGCCACCCACTGCCAGATTAAAGAACTGGTTTAGGCGGGGTCCTTAACCCACTGGTTAGAAGGGGAAGCAAGTATCACTGAACCTTGGGAAAGGTAGGTTAGTGGCTCCATTCAGAAATGCTGGGAAGGGGGACAGGGAGAAGCTCCAATCTGTCGCTGCTCCCAGGTGGATCATTCGAAAAAGAGGTGGTGGTCGGACGCATGCTAAGCGCATTCGGAAACCTGGAGCAAAGGGTTTGGCTCCGCAAACGGCTCTTTCTAATTCGGAGCGGAGCGCAAACCAGCTCAGACAAAAGATAACCTGAAACCCTTTGATCACGCCCTCTGCGAGGAAGTCCTAATGGCCTCAGGGAGACTAACTTCCTCGTAAACATACAGTAGCACCGATAGGCTGCGATCCTATGCATGCTTTTCTGGAAGAAAGGCCCATTGGACGCAGGGAGGCTTATATATCTGAGTAAGCATGTCAAGGATTGCTCTGAACGTTATTTTTTCAGGACCCCAACCCCCCAAAATATTCCGATTTTCACCTGTGATTTTCTACTTTGGGTTGTTTCTATATCCAGTCCCATTGGACTGCAAGAAGATCAAACCTATCCATTCTTAAGGAAATCAGCCCTGAGTGCTCCCTGGAAGGACAGATCGTGAAGCTGAGGCTCCAATACTTTGGCCACCTCATGAGAAGAGAAGAATCCTTGGAAAAGACCCTGATGTTGGGAAAGATTGAGGGCACTAGGAGAAGGGGACGACAGAGGACAAGATGGTTGGACAGTGTTCTCGAAGCTACGAACATGAGTTTGACCAAACTGCGGGAGGCAGTGGAAGACAGGAGTGCCTGGCGTGATATGGTCCATGGGGTCACGAAGAGTCGGACACGACTAAACAACAAAAAATACTTAACATGTCTAATACTGTAGTGTTTTTGTATGTATTCCAAGCGCGTCCCGTACACATTCTTACAACAACAGCGCAAGGCAGGCCAGTACCACAGTCCTCATATATTTCAGCCGAGAGCCTAAGAGCTACGTGTCCCCTAAGACTTCACGGTACACTACCTGTGTGTCAACCCTCTGCATTATATCTAGCCAGAATCCAAACTTTATTTATTATTAGACCGCGGGGAATAACTTCATTTCCCTTCGTACCAACCGACTGTGCAGTGATCTTTCCACCCATCTTTATTATTTAGAGTAGTTTGCTGCCCATGGAAATTGCAGCGTTGGCTTACTGCAAACCTTCATATCCGGCACTTTCCTAGATCACGCATGATTTCGACCCACAGCCCTGAAAAAAAGTTGTTACTATTGCTACAGTGCAGGGCTCTTTACATACCAATAAGCAACAAATAAAAATGGACAGGTCCCTGCCTCCACGGAGTTTACAATCTGAAATAAACAATGAGGAACGCAAGACCGGGAATCCTGCGGCCGGGTTCATTTAGTATGAAACAAGTGCGGTGGGAAGCAGGAAGGCAGGGATGAGACCTTCCGTTTGTTAATTCAAGGACAAATTATCCGACAAACATATTCTTTGAAAAAATGCTGTCATAAAACTAATTAAGGCAGAATACTTGGAACTTGCTTTGGTAGAACTACTGCACCTTTGGACTTATTTCACTCTTGGGCCGAGTTTGCACTAAGGCCTGTGCCCAAGTCCAGGATCTGGAAGTCCTGGGTTCAAATACTCAGTTGGCTACGAAGCTCATGAGGTAATCTTGAAGCAGTCACTGCCTCTCAGCCTGACCTACCCCACCCATACCGTTGTTGTGAGGATAAAATGAAGAGGGGAGAATTATTTGCACCGCCGTCAGCTCCTTGGAGGAAAAGATGGAATATAAATTCAACAAACAAAGCCATAAATAAATAACACACAATAATAATAATAAAATTTCCTAAAATTAAGTGCTAAGAGGAATGGTTCACCCTGACACAATCTCTATCTATATACCGGTGTTTTATTTAGAGCAGGTGTGGGGAATATTTGGCCCACTAGGGTGTTGATGAACTACAATTCTCATCAGCCCCAACAAGCACGGCCAAAGGCCGGAGGTGATGGGAGTTCTAGTTCAGCATCTGGAGGAGGGCAAAAGGTTTAGAGAGACAGGGGAGCATTCCATCAGGTGAGCAGCCTGAAGTGGTACAGCTACTCATGAGGTGCAACTAGCACCCAACGTTATACGTATATCAGAATGAGTTTCGCTCAGCAAACACGCTGCTCTTGAATGTGGACACAATGCAGCCCTGGACCAAAGGAAGTGGCTGCAGTAGACATCTCGATACCTTCTCAGGTAGTCAGCCCGCCGTGGGTTTTTCCTAATCTACAGAAGAAAAGCTTGTCACGTTCTGAAGAGGCTCGGACTGAACCTCAATGGGTTGCGGATCGCGCTGCCCTGATCACTCTATCCTTCCAGTCTCCAGCAACAGTCATATACTTGAGAGCCACTCTCCGTGTCTGTCCTGGTCCCTCAAAAACAACCCCCTGTCCGACCTCTAGTCTAGCCAAGGCTGTCTCTTCTCTGGGCGCCTTGTTATATAAGAACACCTGAAGCTGCCTCCAACAGAGATTCAGAGCCTTCGTCAACCCAGCTCAGTACTGTATTGTCTGTTGCCAGCAACCGTCTTGAGCATTCAACACGGCTCTAGGGGAAGGTGCCAGGGGTTTGACCTTCTGCGTGCAAAGCGCCCGCTCTTCCGTTGAGCCACGGCCCTTGTGCTACAAACCAGGCTCGCAGGAGACCGGGGAAAAGCGCGTGCAGCCCACCTTGACCTGAACTGTAATTGGTTTGTTGTTGATGAGAAAGGAGTTACGAAAGGGTTTTCTTCCCTCTCTCTCCTCTCCCCCATCTCCCTCCCTCTCTCCCTTCTTACTGAGTGCTTAAATAAAAGTGCTTAAATAATGCCATCTTTCCAGATGGCCTGATCTGCTTTTACTCTCGACAGCAACAGGAGATTCACGGCTGGCATGCGCGGCACTTTCTGGTTCAGGTTGCCAAAGCGCTTCCAAATCCATCGATCAGGGTTCACGAGAGACAGAAAGCAGGAACAAGCTCGCGCGGGTCTACTCGGAAATAAAGTCCCACTGAGTTTCTCCCAAGCTAAAGCAACTTCAGTCAGAACTGCGGCCTAAAGCTAAAAGCCCCACGAACCACATTGGATTTCTCCAAGGAGCAGGCAGGCAGTTTTACAGACATTTGGCCGACTGTATCTCTCTCAATCCCAGCCTCTGGGAAATGTGTTTATTTTTTTCCCCTCGCTTGTTCTCCGAGGTCAGCGCTCTCGGGTTGACTGTCGAGATTTCTTACAGGAGTGTGCCCCTCGTTTGGAGACCGTTCACCAAATGCAAACCTGGTCCAAGTCCAGGAGGGTGGTTGTTTTTATCACGATCATCCCCACCCCGCCCAGCAAGTCTGCCCTGAAACAAACAAGTTTGCGTTTAAATTGTGCAGTCCTATACATGCCTGCTCAGAAATAAGTCACTTTGAGTTCAGTTCCGTGAGACTTAAACCCAGCTAAATTCGCGTCTAAGACTGTCTATATAGATCAGATTACTCTTCCTATGGAGCCAAGGTACCGCCAAGGTCCCACGTGAGGCAGAGGTCTTTGGAGAATGCATTCTTTCTGAGCATCTCGGAAGTTTACTGATTGACTATTTTGCTTATTAATGCTCACATTAAAAAAACACCACACATATTAATCTGTATCTCCTCCGCTCT
This sequence comes from Zootoca vivipara, assembly GCF_965207765.1. NCBI lineage: Eukaryota > Metazoa > Chordata > Lepidosauria > Squamata > Lacertidae > Zootoca > Zootoca vivipara. Next base: position 44,840,881 of record NC_142586.1, read on the forward strand.
GGATTTAGAGGAGAGTAGGGAGGACAACTGTGGCGCATCTGCTTACTCAGACTCGGCTCCATCTCCCTGAAGGCTCCAGACGAGGAAGGACTGAGTGGAGTTTGCCACATCCCAGGCTTGGCAGAGGCATGCGCAGTCTTTGACCCAACCCATTTCCCTCACCACGTGGCGACCCTTCAGCCTCTCGGTTTGTCGAGGAGACCCTGGTCATCAGGCGGCCATTTCAGCCTGCAGCTTAGAAAATGAGCACCTTTTAACCCCCCCCCCCATCACTTCACCACTTTCTCGCTTATTTTACGGCTTCGAGGATTAATAGCTACTAATTCTACCCAACGATATTATCCAGTGTCCTCCCCTCCCCTCCCCACAAAGAAGACAAGAAAGCGAAGCGCTTGACTTCGAAATGGGTTGTATTGAAACACATAAATTCGAGTATTCGAATCCTAGGGGCTGGAGCAACCTCGACAAAATCGGGCATGCCTCCGACACCACCGGCTGGATTATTGGGGAAAATGGGATTATTGAGGAATGCCGCAATCCTATACACATTTAGCCGGGCAGAGAGTAAGTCTCATTGGGATTTACTGCTGAGTAGACGTGTATAGGACTGGGCTGTAAATGACACGCACACAATCAGAGGAAAGCGGGCTTGGACTGCCAGTCCTTTTAAGCGATTGTTCCAAGGGACCTCAAATTTCCTCGTTTCCGTGTATTTATTTAGGATTGTGTGAGAGGGGGGGGTTGCTCTGATCACTGAGAACAAAACCCAAAGCCCCACACCGAGGAGGCTGACTTTTCGCGTCAACGGACCCGGGTTCTGCCCTATTTAGGTATCCAGTCCACGATATTTGTTCCTAGCTGGGCTGCGGGGCGTTAACTTTACGCTGGATCGGCTCATATTCGGCCTTACAGAACCATCAGTTGCTAGCGACCTCTACAAAATTTACGACCCTGCCCGTTACAAAGCACAAATCAGTTCTGTTTTACATGCAGATAAAAATGTACGCAGAATCAAAGTGCTGTTTGTCTTTAATAATAAGTGAAATCCGGTGGCTCAATATGCTGTGATTTAAATAATATCAATAAACGGTATATCTGTAAAATGTTTTATACACACAAACCCCACTGCCATTAGGTTTTTAAAAAAGAAAATCGTTAGGGAGCAGAACAGATATGGATTCATTCAGCCTTGGCAAGCAGAATCGTATTTTACCAGGAAAATAGACAACCCGATTAAGGATGAATCATATGCTCACTTACCTGGGGAAAAGTCTCATTAAATTCTATAGAATTGCTCTGTTAATCAGACCCATAAAACGATTCCGTTTTCCATGCTAACCATAACAACAGAGGAAGGAAAAATTAACATTTCGTCCTGAAATCCTTGGGGAAGGGGGTGAGGATGAATTATTTCACCACCTAACCTAATGACTGATGAAAATATCTGCAAACAGTTTATTAATTAATAAAATTACCACCACCACCACCACCACCATTATTTTATTCTGGCGATCGATGCGGCTTTCTGCGAAGAAATTACAGTTTTTTGCCAATCAGCCTGACCTCTGCTTTTCTCAGCCATAAATCTGCTTTTGGAGCAGTTATGCCGGGGCTTTCGTTCTGCACTTCACATTTCAAGTCCACATCAAAACTGGAATCAAACAAAGGGAGGCAGCTTAAAGGCTTTTAAATGAGAAAAACGTCTGTAAGAAAATAAACACTGAAACCCAATGCTCAATCATTTCCCTCAGCAGCAAGAAAAACAGCATTAAATCACCGATCCACGTGGGAAAGGAGGTTGTTGTTTTTTCTTCCTTTTCTCCCCTTTGTTGTTGTTTTTTTAAAAAAAATACCGCCTCCCAACTAAAACAAGGCCATGGATTTCAATACTGAAACGCTAAACGCATTTATTTATTTAACAAAATAGTAGCTGCAAAATTATAGAGTGTAGAACTGTCGAGCTGCACTGCTAAGCGATTTTGAGTAACCCTACGCTAAGCGATACGAAGCTGCCGGTGCCTGTTCAAAACGCATGTCCCATTCAGTTTAATGGGACTTACTGCTTGGTAAGTGGATATAGGATTGCGGCCTCATCGCAGCGTCCAGAATCCAACTAGTGATGGAGTAACAGCACTTCTAAATATATATGTTTTCAAAATCCCCGCATTTCTTTATTTTTACTATCAAAAAATCACGTCAAGTGCCTGTTTAATCCACCAGCCCGCCCACCCACCCCAATGGAGATGGGATGATTTCGGTAGGAGGGTGTTTTGGTGTGTTTCTGGTCACGAAGTGCATAACGTACACACAGATACACCCACGCACGCAAAATGCGCGCGCACACAAACAAACAACCCCACATATATATCTCATTTCAAGCAATCGGAAAAATAGGAGAACACTGGGTGAGTTGAAATCAATGAACATTTTCATAATTATCATCGACGTGAGAACCGCACGGAAATTCCCTCCACGCGTTGCTGCTGTTTAACTTGCACTTTTACTTTTGAAACGCCGCAAAAGAAGTACAGCAACGAAGTTAGCAAGCCCTTTTTCGATGTAAGGCCTGCGGGAAGGATTGCCTATCTCACTCTTGCTGTCGTTAACCATACTACAACTCTTTTTAAAAACGCCAGCAACAAACGATTGTTCTAGAGAAGAAATGAATACTTGGGGGCAAAACTCTGAACTTTTGGACCGTTATTCTCCTTCCTAGTGGTCCAGTTCTTGTAGCCCTCTGTAAAAGGGACACCCCTTCTTCAGACAACGGTGCAATCCAGCTCCGTCCAGTCCACACCCGCCCATTCCGCACACCTAAACAGCTTTCTCAGAGTACAAGTATCGCTTCCCATGTACTTGAGTTCTCTCGTCTTGAAAGACAGGTGAAGGGGGGGGGAATGAATCAAACGCTTCACGGTTTCAGTTGCAATTTTTAATCATAACTCCTACTGGATCATAAAAAAAATAAAGTAAGCGGGAGAAATATCAAGCGCGCACACACAAAAATACCGACAACCAACGAACCTTTCCATCGCAACCAACCAGCAGGCGAAAACCCGCACTTTGTGTTTCAAGGTTAGCTCTAATATTCGTTCCCCAGACCTCTCGGGGTTGCCTGCGCAGACCTCTCTGTCTACCTGCCTCTCGGACTCACCAGTCAAAATAGCCGTTTTATGTACTTGGGCAGCTATTGCATGCTTTCCACAAACCAATGTAACTGGGTCTATAGGTAATATCCGATTTAAATTACCAAAACTTTACTGAGGAACAGCCTCCATGGCTTCAGTGGGACTTGCTTCTGAAGACACCTCCTTGCCCCACCTTTAAAGCAACGAAGGCCACTCCCTGGTTTGGGCATCGGATTAAAACGTTCCTAGAAATCTATCCGCTATGGTTTGTAAACCCTTCCCTATCTGGAGTACCTCGGTCCCTTCGATCTAATCTTGCACACGTGTAAAGCAACAGCTACGTAATAACTGGTGGCCCTCAAGCATCTGAATGCAAACGCTGCTTAGGAAATATTTTAGACAAAAGAGACGAAAAGACGCGTGGCATGCATGCATGTGTTTCTCTCGTAAAAATATTTTACCAAACTTTAGTAATCTTTGGGGAAACAACAATCGCAACACCAACTCTCTACAAAAGATGGGGCATGAAAGCAAGACAGGCTTGATGCTGCATTTCAGTCTGCGAATAATGCAACCCTTGCAGCAGGGTTCCTTCGAAAATGGTTCTGTCGTTCAGCAACTTGGCCTGATTTGGCTCCCTAACAGACGGTCCCCGAACTGGGCGCTGACGTAGAAAGCCTAGCAAGGCTCCGCCATGGCGTCATTGTCTGGTTTGGCCCCCTCGCTCCGTCACTGCTTGTTTCTGGGGAGGAAGTTAGCCGGCGCTTCTCACCTTTAAATGCGCTTTTGTCCTTGGAGGAGGGGAGAGGAGGGGGTGAGAAGAGGAGGAGGGATGTCCCCCCTCTCCCATTTATTTGTAAAAGGATCAAGGCCAGAGCTCGTCCATAAACACAGGAAGGCGAAACGGAGTCCTGAATTTGACCTTTGTCCTCCAAACCGGCGTGAATACGAATTCACTTAAGACCTCTGGGGACTAGGAAGGAGAGCTGCGGTAGGTTTCACGAGGTCTGGCATTTCCCTTCCTTGCCTTAACGCAACATCCGGAGAGCTCAGGGAAAGGCAGAAAGCGCAAGGTTCGTCCATTCCCCACCCCCACCCCCCTAAAAGAGAATTGGTGCAAAAATAAATAAACCACCTACTACTGTCTGCGATTGCGTGCCACGGTGCGTCCATTCTCACAACACAAAGAATCCAGACCCGGATTCTAAGTAAATCCCACCCTATTCCGTTGAGCATTTCAGGCCCTGTGAAAAATTGGGAAGAGAGGCGATGTATTTGCCTGTCTTCAAGAACCAGCCAATAAAAACAAGTCAAAATCCAGATACCAGGGGTAGCCCCGCTTTTAAGTGAACCTGCTGGCCTTTGATGTGCTAAGGCTTCGATCCCAAGGCATACCGGTACTTTGAGAGGGAGAGGGAGGGAGGGGGAGAGGGAGAGAGCCCTTAGACCTGGGGAAACTAGTCCTATGGTGTTCAGCCGGGCTAAGTTTGCCAGGCGGCTTTAGGTCTGAGGCCCAGCACAGTTGATGGGTGGTTGCTGATGGTGCCACGTGTACTTCAGCGGAAAGAGATGGCTTGATAGCACGGGGGAGGGGGGCGGTGAGCCCGTGGCCCTCCAGCCGCTGCTAGACTCCAGCTCCCATCAGCCCAATGTCTAATAGTCAGAGGTGATGGGAGTTGTCATCTAGGATCTGAAGGGCCGCCGATTCCCCCATCCCTGCCTTGCCCTAGTAACAATAATGGTTTGGACACCGCTGGTTTGTTTCTGCATCTGCTTCTAGCGCTCGCTTTCCTCACCCCACTGCTGTTCTCCTTCCTCGCCTTCCTTCAAGTGGCAATCCTGGACATGTTCAGTCCGGACCACACACAGACAGATCCTGGGACTCCTTCCACATGGAATACAACCATTCCGAAAGGCAGCTGTGCCCGAGACCCTGCTTGGCGCCACTGAAATCGATGGGGCTTCATCTAGGCGGCTAGGCTCAGGCCTGTAGGCCCCGATCCCTACCAACGTGCTTGGAAGAAGGAAGGAAGACTTTCAGCAGAGTCCGCAGCCCAGTTAGCTCTTGCAGGCTAATTCTCTCTGAGCCCCTTTCCCCAAAATTAAGATATGCAGTGATTTTATCAAAAACGCAAGCCATCACATAAGACGCCTTCCCCATAACCCTTCCCTACCTTAGCCCACCCATATAAAGAGGATGGTTGAGGTGGGGGTGGGGAGAGAGAGAAATAGGGAGAGAGGAGCGGGTGCGTGTTCAGGAAGAAGTTAAATTCCCCTTGCCTGAGGTGGGATTTATTTCCTAATCGCTGGATTTAGGTTTGCTGTCTAGTGACTGCAATGGGCTTGGAAGCTCCTGGGTGTCGCGCGGTGCCCAGCACGTTTAAGATCGACCTTAATAATTAAAAAAATTAAAAAAATGTGGGGGAAGCCCACTTCGGGCAAGCACCGGAGCCAAAATCCAGGCCAACCTTAGCCATCCGTAACTGGAGCTGAACACCTTTCGGTAAGATTTTTATTGAGATTTCCCCATACAATACAAGAAGATCATAGCTACCTAAGATAGAAAACAAGAAAAAGAAGCAAAAGAGAAAGAGACAACAGAGATAGACTCCTAGCCCCACACTCGCGGCCTCCGAGTGTGGCAGACGCTGTGGCCATTACCCCAGCAGCAGCGGATCTGGCTCGCTTTGCCCTTGGCCACCTCAATTCCCTGGTGGCTCTCTCTCTCTCCTCTTCCCCCTCCCCCTTTCCTTTCTCTTTCCAGACATTCGCCGGCTTACAAGCCAGGGGGAAGATGGGACAGAGGATCAGCCCTTCTTTGCCTCCTCTGATTGCTCGCAGCCGACAAGCAACACCATATGCTTCTTCTGATCACACAAGCCCGCGAGGGAGGCGTCGGTAATTGTGCAGAGCTGCTGCAAAGCACGCTCCGGAGGAAGCCCGCCGGGACCGAGGAAGCGGGCAAATCGTGGCTAATCATCTTTGGAGGAACCCCACGGGCCCCCCACGAGCCCAATACTTCCACAAGTTCCGCGTGGACAGTCGAAAGGAGCCGCCTTTTCGAAAGGGGGAAATGAGGAAGGGTAGGGGGGCGGCGGATAAAAGGTCTCCAAAAACTGTGCGCCAGAATGAAAAGGTGACTTATCGCTTTTGCAGCTTCTCCCCCTCACCCCAAGAGTGATTAGCACCCTTCTCCTAAACACAGACATGTGGGAGCAGCGGCTCAGTGTACAACACACACACACACAAAACTTGGATTGCTTTCCCAAACACAGAGCACTATCCAGCCGAAATTGAGCGCGCTTTAATCCCATCAACCGCGGCATAAAGGAATGCGGCACGTGTTGTATATGCTGGTGAAGTTACCGGCTCTGGCTGGATCATGCCCACCTTGAAATCAAGGGAACTTCCTTGCAAACAAACGAAAATATATATGTGCAGAATGGGAATCTGGAGATGCCTTGGTATGTGCAGGACAGTAAAGGGAAAATAATAATAATCATCCCATCCCAGACTGCCTTGTTTTCATCAAATGCCTGTATAAATAACAGCAAGTTACATGTTGCAAAGTATGGGTGCGATCCAGCCAAAGTTAATCGTATTTAAATCCCTCTGGTTTCTTTTGCTGATCTCTGAGCATATGTTTAACTCCCCCGCTTTCGAAATCTGCGGAAGCTAAAAAGAATGAAACTTGGATCCTGCTTTACGAAAACTGCCTGATGCACATATTAATAAGTTGAACTGCATATTGAAAAATATGCAGAACGCACAGCTGGGTCACAAGCCCAGTTATTTTGAAGTCCCCTCGATTTCAAAGGAACGTTTTCTGAACAAGTATGATGCTTAGGATTGTAGGCTTTCTGGGAAATAAATTCCACTTCAACTTAAAGTATTTCCAAGTAAATTTGGTCGGAGCTGACATTCTGTAAAAACAAACACCTTGCGCTTGTGTTCTCCTCGATTTCATAACTGAAATATCCTGTGGATGCGATCGCCTCTCTTTCCCAATAAAACTACATATGCTCTTAAGGCTATACCGGTAGCTATCCTAATGATTTGTTTTCGTTAACTCCGCTGGGAGAAGTTCCGTCTGCAAAGTGCCCTCTCCACCCCCATTTCCCTATATCCCCTGGTTCTTGTTTATCTTTACAAAATACTGGTATCATCCTTAGTGAATTTTTCTAACCCCTTTCCTCATTTAAAAATAGCCACTGATCTTATAATGCCAAATATATATTTTAGATTAATCGGGATCATATTCATATCCCGATTCCATGTAGACGGGAAATGAAGTCTCATTTGGTGACAACAGAAAACACGAGGGGCCTTTAATCCAAATAAGAGTTTGGAGTGACGCAAGGAAGTCCTACGATTCTCTCCCGAGTTACCGCACGTAGGAGTTCAGTCCCAACATATTTGGGACCCGGGTTTCACAGGAGAAAAGCCCTTGGCTTACTGACGTTTTTAAAGTACACAGGATCGTAGAGTATCTTTTAAAAAAAATCCCCAACATCTAGAAAATGGGAATTTCCTCTTAAAAGTCATTGCCAGAGAGGATCGAGGCCAATGTCCCTGGCTTTTCTTGGGTTCCCCGCCCCCCTGTTTGAAGTTTGCCATACCTTATTATTAAGGGATCCTAGTCTCCCCCCCCTTTTAAATTACACTACTCCAGAAAAACACTCCAGGTATTCCTCCCCCCATTCTGATCACCCAGAACGTGCAGTTAACGCGGCCTTGCTTCTTACGAATAACTTAACACCAGGAAAGACTGTTTTTGTTTTTCGCTGACTACACCGACGGCCTTGATTCATGCCTTCTCAAAAAACTGGACCCTCGACATCAGTTCCAGATGTGCCACGTTCATGCATATGCAAAAGAGGCATTTAAATTCGTCGGTTTCTTCCTCCGCCCCCGCACCTTCCCCCCCCCCGCGACGCATCTGTCCGCGGCTGCCTCCCATTTTTTTGCTCGGCACAGAAGCCCAGGGGCTGCGTGCTGTCGATCCATCCATGCAAATATTTAGCTTCGTATTAATTCATTTTCCCCACCTTCTCCTCCCTCCTGCCCAATTTAACTATAATAAATATGAGAGAATTGCCCTTTTGAGCAACGCACGTGGCTTCGCCGGGAGGGAGACGCGGGGCGGAGAGAGAAAATGCATTGTTTGTTTTACTGGAACAAGCAGCTGAGCTCTGAGCCTCGACGTGTTGACAAAGGTGCCGGCGGTTCCCAGCCAAACACATCCTATGTACCAAAGGGGAAAGTGTTTATGGGCAGGGAGGGAGAGAGGGGGAGCGAGAGAAGGGGAAGATTTATTTTTGAAAGAAAGTGGGGAACCGCTCCAGAGAGCCGTCTCGTGCGAAAACTACACAGGCCAGAGGAACAGGGCCACAAGGCGACGACTCCTCGACGGCTTTCCTAGTCTGGACCAGATGAGAGGAGGAAGAGGCCAGCTCTGAGGACCTCCTGGGCTAACAAGGACCTCCCCCCCCGCGGATTAGGAAATAGGGGTGGGTAGCTGAATCCCGCGACAGTGGGCACCTACCTTCGGGGAAAACCACCCGCATCTTCAGGTAGCTGGTGGTGAGCCTGATGATGGAGGCTTTATCCAGCTGCGAGGTGATGGCGGAAGGCAAAGGCAGCAGTTTGGCCAGTTCGTAAAACTCGCTGTTTTCTTTCTCCCGCCTAGTCCGGGCCGCATTTTTGGACTTCTCTTTCATGGTGGTTTCTTCCCCCTTCTTTCTGACAGTGTAAGCTCCACAGATGCATCCAAAAAAATAGACCAAATTGTCTATCGGTCAGTTCCAGCAAAGCATCGTGAAATTTGTTTGTTGCTTTGTTTTGAAATCACAAAGTCATTTTAAAATGCGGGCGCGCGAATGCTTAAGCTTCAGGGTGCGGGACGGTGATAGGTGTAAGACCATCAATTATTATTATTATTATTATTATTATTATTATTATTATTATTATTATTATTATTATTATTAGGAGCTGATTATCAATGGGCTGTAAAAGTTGCGAATCCAGCTCTGGGAATCCAAAAGCAACTGGCAGAGAGGAGTGTGGCAAGATGGCTTCAGAGCTCAGCAATCCAGTCAGGGGGTCCTTGAGGCTTTCTTCCTGTCGTGGCTGAAAATGTAATTCCGGGCAAAAGAGACATGATAGCGTCTCTTCAGACGTTTGAGAATCTCCAGGCCTCTTTAGCTCTTCCTCTCTCTTTGCGGAAAAAAAGTGGCCGAGAATCTGCAGACTCAGGGACCGATCCTTCAGGCTACTGTGAAGACAACAACGGCAGGGGAGTGAGACGGGGAGGTCGAAGGGTTTAATTCTCAAGGGAAAACATCACACCTTGGAAGCATTCTGCGGTGTGTAAGTAATTAAAGACTTTCCCCGGAGGAAATGAGGCTGACATCCACCTGGGCATCCTTCCCTGGCAGCGAGTCCCACTGAACTCAGCGGAGGCTTGCTTTTGGAGTCAGGCACCTGTAGGATTGCAATCCTGCGCAATCCTGCGCACACTTCCTTGGGTGTAAGCCCCGTCAAGCCCAGCGGGACTTGCTTCAGAGGAGTGCAGCTGGGGCCAGTGAGAGTGTCGCTTTCAGCATTGGGAATGGGAGGAGGAGGAGGGATCAGATGGCCTCCCTTGGAAGCGGCACTGCTTCAAGTGGTGCCCATTCCTCCAAATAATCGAAACCAGGGGGGACGCTTCGGCTCTGCGTAACTCCATTAAACAATACATCACACACAGATGCAGTGTCTTTAACCAAGTAAAAACAAAAAGTAATCACCACCATTCTTATTTAGGGCCCAGTCCCATGCAGATGTTCTCATCACACCCTGTTGATACCAGTGTTTCTCAGATTCTGTTCATTTTAACAGGACTCGCGCAGATTTCCCCAAATAATTTGGCCCCCTTGTTGCTAATATTATTAATTATTACTATGGTGGCATACTCCCGTTTCCTCCTAGCAACCAGTTCTTAGGAGAAAAATATAATCAATGATGCAGCCAGAAAGAAACAGAGTTAAAATCGTGAGAATTGTAGAGTTGGAAGGGACAGCGAGGGTCATCTAGTCCAACCCCTGCAATGCAAACGGTGCTTCAGATCCAGAAACGAGTCAGGCCGGATTCCTTCGCTTAAGGTAGTGTTCGGTCTGGTTTGAAACCCATTTGAAACAGTTCAGCTATGAAAGCCGACACTCTGACTTAAACACTTTTGAGGATAGCAGCATCCGTGGATAATGAAATCAGCTAGTCCCTCCTCTCCCTCCCTCCCTCTATTTGTATCTCAATATGGAGAAGGGGTGGTGGTAGGATCAAACAGAGACCTCTGTCGCTCTGCCCTTGGAGAACCCTCCGCAGCTGATCCCTTGCAAACGCTCCTTCCAAAATCATTCTCTAGCAATGCTACGCAGAGCACCTTCGAAGGGAGCTCCCCCGCCCGCTTTCCCCCAAAAGAGACTTTCGCAGCAAGGGAGAGCATCAGATAAACTTTATCTGAGCGCCACATAAGGGGGGGGGGAAGTCCGGGTGACGTTTGGCCAAGTCTGAAGGGATCGCACCTCCCCGCTCCCCAAAACAGCCTCGGGGCCCTCGCCACCCCTCCGCCCTCTCGCCTGCCCTTCGGCCACTTACCTTCTGTCCCCGCGCCCAAGGTGGCAATATCGGCCGGCGCTTGACTGAAACTCAGGAAGATCCTCCCAAGGTGGAGAAGAAGTTAGCTTCCCCCGCCGCTGGCGACGAAGTTTTCCTCCGTCCCATCTCGCTTCGGTTTCTCCCAGGTTCGCCCTGGGCTCTAATCTGGGATGAAGAGGGGCTATTAATGAAGATCCTTTAATTTCCGGCTGAGAAACGCCTAATAAACTTCTGGATAGCCAAAAGGGCTTTTTAGCACAACTTCATTTCTCAGCCCTGCTTTCTTCTAGCCCGGCCTTAATGCCACTCACAGAGCCAGCTCGCTTCCTATTGGAACGGGGCTCCGAAAGGCCGGCCTCTCACTGGCTGGGCGGCGCAGTGACGTCACCGCTTGTCGGACACACCCCTTTTTACCTTTGCGCGCGCCGCGTCCAGTTTCTGACCTCCGCGCTCCGAAGTAGGGGACGCGCCAAGAGGCGGCTGGATTGATCGCTCCGCTCCGGGATACCAGGGAGATGAGAAGGAAAGGACCCCGACGGCTCGGAGTGGTGGGGCAGCTCTTCGACAGTCCTGGGGAAAAAGCACTCCCCTCCTATTTTTGCTCGCGCCAGGCTCACGTTAAACCACTTTGCTTCTTGCAACCGGAGAGACAGGAAGGTTCGGGGGGGGGGTCATGGTCCCCGCCGGACGAACTCCCTTCCAAAGAGGCAGATCCCTTGTGCCTGTGAACTTGGAGGCATCGAACGCAAATAGCGTCCGTGGGAAACTCAAGGAAGAGTGAAAACGTGTAATGGCCTCAGAGTCAGAGCCTAACTTATTGGCCGGCGTTTAAAAATAAACCGTATCCACTTCTGTTGTCAACGGGGTTTCCTTCCAAGTGATCAGTTTGAGGATTGCTGACCCAAATTGGAGCACATTATTTGGAAATATATTTCCACGAATTTCTTCTATAGGACCAATTTATTGTCAAAGAACTGAGTTTAGGACAGAGGTTTACTAGCCTCCTCTAGAAATAGGTAACAGAGCAGAGTAGAAATTGTGTACAACCCAAGCCTCCTTAATGCGCTCTCGTGCCGGTTTGAAGACAGGAATCAGTTTTAAATTATCTGTTGGCAGAAAGTGGGGCAAACTGCACGAAGAAGAAGAAGAAGAAGAAGAAGAAGAAGAAGAAGAAGAAGAAGAAGAAGAAGAAGAAGAAGAAGAAGAAGAAGAAGAAGAAGAAGAAGAAGAAGAAGAAGAAGAAGAAGAAGAAGAAGAAGAAGAAAGGTCGGTCTTGCGAGCTGATGATAGGAGGCGGATTCAGAACTGGAAGGGAAGAAAATACGCACACATACAACTGGAGGGTTGGTCAGATCCTAGGAGAGAGATTTAACCCCGCAATCCTGAGCACATCGTTCCCTCACTTCGTGTGTTTTCGGGCGGCAGCCTGAAAGTATTTCAGTTTCAGAAGCAAAAGAACGTGATTCTCAAGAGCTCCCTTAGCCAAGGTCCACCACGCAAGTTTTCGCCTGGTGGTGGAGGGATTACAACTTCTCTCTTAAAATGCGCCCCTCCCTCAAATCCTTTTCGTTTTAAGTAAATAAGCACCGAAAATGAGCAAATAAAATGTGTAAATGTGCAGAGAGGTAATGTGTGTGTGTGTGTGTGTAGATAGATAGATAGATAGATACACACACACACACACGTGTGTGTGTGTGTATCTCTATCTACACACACACACCTGCCTGGTTACACGGGATGCTTCTGTTGCCTTCCAATAAGGCAAGGCCAATAGAACCCAGTGGGACTTACTTCCGAGTAAACACGCATAGGCTTATTTTGCTGCCAACCTATTATATACACTTGTCTGGGCTATGCGTGTCAATGGGACATGTCAAAGGTTGCGCTGTTCATTAGTTGTTATCCGGCAGTGCTTTAAAAGCCCAGTTAAAATTCCCTTCGTTTCCGTTAAATGTTTGGATTAAAAACGTCACCTCTACGGGTTTTTAAGGGACTGGCTAAATAGAGCCCTGGCTCTCCTTGCCTTTGGAAGACGACTCAGAAAGGCTGTTTCTTTTAAGGATCACCAAAGCGCAGAACGGTTTGGGAAAGCGAGGCCTCAGACGCTGGATCCCGAACACGCGCAACCCGTTTCCAATATGGATAGGATCAAACTGCACAAATAATTTCTCAGGGATAAATGCAGGGAAAGGGGTGAGGTGGACGAAGCCTGTATAAACTCATAGGGTATACTTAAAGCATATCCTTTATCTCTGGTCTTTTGGGTTCATCTATTTAGCCCTATGGGAAGAGCAGGCAGGCGGCATAGTAGTGTGGATTGTGTTTGCTCTCTCTACTGATCTGAAATGAAACGTGCCTCAGTCTAAAGCCAATTATGTGCATGCTCAGGGGGGCAATGCAGCCACTGACTAGTAAAATTTCACGGCCCGGAAGGCGATGTTTTGCTAAGGCGACTAGTGGCAAAATAATTTCCTTCTTTTGCACAACTATTAAAGGCACCAGAGTCCTGCTCCTCTATATATGCAGAGAGAGAGAGAGAGAGAGAGAGAGAGAGAGAGAGAGAGAGCACTTGGGGACGTGGTCCTTGATTTAATACCGTTAGGTGTTTAATCTACCCTGATCTGCTGTTTTGTTTGTTTGACAACGGCTAAATGTTATGCAAGTGGAGTTTTCGGATGGGGGAAAAGTCCTCCTAGAGAGGCGTTCCCCGTGGCTTAGATATTTGTACGCCATAAAAGAAGGAGAATGTGGATTTCTCCAGAATATTTCTATTTGGAAAAACTGTGTTTGGCTTCCCCCTTTTCTAATTGGTCCTCTCCTTGAAACTTTGGACACAGGCAAGACATAATCATAATAATTATTCCAAAAATGCCCCCAAATTATCGCTTAATATGAACCCAGATCTTGGAGCCTTTAAGCTCCCAAAGATACCGGAGATCATCTTTCCCTTTCTTCCAGCTCTAAACGGATGCAGGAAGAGATCACAGCTTCCAAGTTAAATGCGCTCTGGGTCAACGTGCCTTCCAAGGGAGCAGGCGCCTGAACTCGAAATACATTTAGTGGGAAAGCCTATTTGCCAATAGACTGCAGTCCTAATGCATTCCTATGAGGGAGTTAGTCTGTGGGACTTGTGTGAGTCAAAGTGTTTGGGATCGGCTTGCACCATGGCAGTTTACAGCCGAGCCTAATGGTGGTAAATTTATTCTATTCCTCAAGAGGGTGGTAATCTTTAGTTTGTTTGTTTGTTTGTTTGTTTTGCCCGATGCAAAAGTGATATCACTAAGAAACCAATGGCCTTCTTTAAAAGCCAAAACAAAACAGAATTCAACGCGTACAGCTTTAAGTTGGGTGGGAGGGAAAGGACGGTCCAGGAGGAGAGATAAATAAGAAAGGCAATGCCATTCCTTCTCTGTGGGCCCATCTACACGCCCTGCCCGGCTCAACCGAATACTGAGCTAAGCCGCTCTTAATTGGGGGGGGGGAGGAGGAGAGAATCGGTTTCAATTCCAGTAGCGGAATTTAGCCAGGGTGGATCGGGCAGAGAAGACGCAGCTCCCAAACGAAGCTATAATCTCTCCAGTAACAGACTGGAGGAGATGATTTCATTAGAGGGAGGAAAGGAAGTGCCATTAATTCCTTTCCCTCGACGGGTCCTTCGCGGACCTGCGATTAAGGCCACCGATTTTTTTGGGGGGGGGACCCGGGGGAGAGACTTTACCATTGCGTCTTTTCGTCCCTTCCGCTCTCCCGTCGCTCGCAGCAAACCCTCTGATCGACAGAGGGGCGAAAACCGCGCCAGGGCCGCGCCATCCACCCACCCCTCGTACGTTATCACTCATTTGCGAGGCCGTCTAGGAGATTGAAACGCGCGAGCCTGAGCTCAGAAGGAACCTGCTGCAGTCGCTGTGAGGGACAGGGCGGCCTGCAGGAGGCTTCCCCCTAAAAGAGACCCCACTGAGGTCTGGGGGGGAGGCTCAGTCCCAACCAAGTGTGCCAACGCGCCTTGGGCCTTTCAGGCTGACGTGCTGCTCCCCGTCGCAACTTCCGACGGCTGTTTGGCAGCCTTGATTCGCGGTTGAAGCACGCAAGTCTGTCCCCCACGAAACGACAATGCGTCGGGTATCTGTGGGGATTTGGCTACTTGGAGAGGGGAAAGGACGGGAAACGGAGCTAGCGTGGATTGGGGCTTCACTAAGGTCCTGGGGACGGTTCTAATAATGTGCTTTAAATTGTTGTAGCCCGCCCCTGGGACTTTAGGGTGAAGAGGGGGTAATAAAATAACAACAAACACCACAGCTACCACCACCACCACCACCAGCAACAACAACAATACTAACAATTATAATTATTATAATAATATATTTAATCAATTCATTGGTACCTTGGGCTTGCGGGTTTAAACAGAATAATAGAATCATAGAAGTGTAGAGATGTAAGGAACCGTCAGGGTCGTCTAGTCCAACCCCCTGCAATGCAAGAATCTCAACTAGATCATCCATGACAGATGGCCATCCAACCTCTGCTTAAAAGCCTCGAAAGAAGGAGAGTCTACAACCTCCCAAGGGAGTCCACACCACTGTAGAACAAGCTCTTACTGTCAGAAAGTTCTTCCTGATGTTTAGTCAGAATCTCCTTTCTTGTCACTTGAATCCACTGGTTCAGGTCCTAGCCTCAGGAGCAGGAGAAAACATACTTGCTCCATCTTCCATGATGTGACAGCCCTTAAGATCTTTGAAGATGGCTATCATACAAAACAAGAAGAAAGAAATATGCTTACGTTACGTTGCTAATTTCAGGATTGCCAACTCTTTCAAGCGCCTTAAACTTTGGCTGCAAATTGTCCTTGAATTGCTGCGCTGACTTTCCAGCGTGGCTGCAAAATGCTGGGCCTACGGCACTGCCTGCCTGCCTGCCTGCCTGCCTGCCTGCCTGCCTGCCTGCCTGCCTGCCTGCCTGCCTGCCTGCCTGCCTCTCTCTCTCTCTCTCTCTCTCTCTCTCTCTCTCTCTCTCTCTCTCTCTCTCTCTCTCTCTCTCTCTCTCTCTCTCTCTCTCTCTCTCTCTCTCTCTCTCTCTCTCACACACACACACACACACACACACACACCAGACGAGCAGCCGAAGGGCTCCTCTTAGCAAGCAACGCTGACAGTCAGTCCGATCCACAACTCACGGAGAGACCTAGGAGCTTCAGGTGATGGAGCTGCGTTCATTTGGACCAGTGTTTCAGGGGACTTCCCAACCCTCGAACAGCTGCCAGATTTCCGGGGCCTTGGGGACAGAGGAGTGATGTCCAAGAAACGGATCAAACCCCAACACCCCTCCTTTGAGGAATTAAACATTGCTGCACTGGTGGCAGCCTGATTGAATGAAGTGGGATATATTTCCCATATATTGCAGTGGTGCAGCTATGGAACTTTAGGCTTTGGGCTTAATGATTTTACACCCCCCTTCTTCAGAAAAAAAGAGATGACAGCTAGCCATGCTGCCTTGGGGTGGAGGGGTGTGTGCGCGCTCTCCTATTCATTCTGCCCTTGACATAATTGACCCAACCCACATTACTTTGGGTTGTGCGTCGTTGCCAATGGGTGGAAGTTCCAAAAAGTTCATTGATGCCTTTTAGGAGGTGTCAGAAAACCAAGTTTTCAACTTGTTATTCTAAGTAACAGACAGCAGAATTACTGACATATTTTCTTGAAAAGCTGCCCTTTTCAATTCTAGCAGTGGTAGTTTTGATTCGTTTTTATCTCTCACACAAGTTAAACTAGTTACAGGTAGGTAGCCGTGTTGGTCTGAGTCGAAGCAAAATAGAAAAAAATTCCTTCAGTAGCACCTTAAAGACCAACTAAGTTTTTATTTTGGTATGAGCTTTCGTGTGCATGCACACATGTATCTGAAGAAGTGTGCATGCACACGAAAGCACATACCAAAATAAAAACTTAGTTGGTCTTTAAGGTGCTACTGAAGGAATTTTTTTCTACAAGTTAAACTGGAATACTGGAATCCCAGCCAAAATGAATCCCGTTCCCACCCTGAAACAAAGGGACACTCCACCCTTACATACTTAGATGCCACCCATTTGTGTTTAAATGTATAGCCCAGTTTCTGCTGTCAAACAGAACCCCATGCAGGTCATAGTCATACCAAAATTGAAACAAAATCACAGGAAAAGAGATAACAACATAAAATAATGCACAATCTACCCCTTCACTAGTTGTGGGGGGGGAGGGAGGGAGGAAAGGTGGGGAATTCAAAAGATGCTTGTGTGGCAACACTTTGCTGACAAATACAGCTGGACCAAAATACTGTTTGACTCCTACAGGAACTGTGGGCAAAAGTTGTCCAACTTTAGGCTGCAATCATAGAAATGGGAATTTTTTTTTATTAAACCTGGTGGGGCTTTCTTCTGAGTAGACATGCACCCTGTTAACTTGCCATCCTATGCACACCTTCCCACCTGCAGTAGGACTTGCTGCTGTGTAAATAGGTTCAGGGTGCACAGTTCCCAATTCTGAAATATGTTCCCATTCTAAAGTCCCACAGTACATACACTACATTTGCTGCACCCTAAAAAAATGTTACTGGCGGGCCACAAGGTAAGCAGCAGCACAAACACTTACAAGTTGCAACACACACAAGCTATCTGCAGCCCACCATTTCTCCTCCGACTCATCCCAAAGTATCCTGCAGCCCATTCACAAAAATAAATACAACTCTAATAAAAAAGAATGGGACGTGGGTGGCACTGTGGGTTAAACCACAGAGCCTAGGGCTTGTCAATCAGAAGGTCAGCGGTTCGAATCCTCATGAAATGTGGAAGAGGAGAACCACCTGAAGCTCCTTGGAGGAAAGGCACAATGTAAATATGCAAAATAAAATAAGAACGGAGCACATGCAAGGCATGCTTTGCATATAAAAGAGGCTAGATTCGATCTCCAGCATGTCCAGGAAAACTCCTGCCTGCAAACCTGGACAGCAGCTTCCAGTCAGGGCAGACAATACTGAGCTAAATAAGCCAGTGGTATAGAGACTGAAAAGGGATGCGGGTGGTGCACAGAGCCTAGGGCTTGCCGATCAGAAGGTCGGTGGTTCGAATCCCCGCAATGGGGGGAGCTCCCGTTGCTCAGTCCCTGCTCCTGCCAACCTAGCAGTTCGAAAGCACGTCAAAGTGCAAGTAGATAAATAGGTAACGCTACAGCAGGAAGGTAAATGGCGTTTCCGTGTGCTGCTCTGGTTCCCCAGAAGCAGCTTTGTCATGACCTGGAAGGTGTACGCCGGCTCCCTCAGCCAATAGAGCGAGATGAGCGCCACAACCCCAGAGTTGGTCACAGAGTCGGTCAGGGGTCCCTTTACTTTTACCTAATAAAAAGGAAATAATAGATTAAATATTTATTATCAAAAGTTTCACACTGTCTGCTGTTGCCCTCTGTCCTCTCTCTAACAAGTACTAAACAAATAAAAAAACACCAACAATTCCCAAGCTTTTTAAATTCCCCTCTCCTATCTGCTTACAAAGAGTGCTTTGAGTTGTTTGGAGGTGTAGCCTTGAAGGAAACAGCTTTGAGCATGCTCATAATATCTCCTGGGTCTGCCCAATAGGTTGGCGAGTTAATATTAGATATATTGGCTGGATTGAGATATTGATAACAGGAGAGAAAGGAAAACTACAACTAGGGCAAATAGTCAGTAGCTCTGGCAAGATAAAATTCTCTTTTTCTGCCTGGAGAGAGATGGGCGAGGTCTCCTATCCATAGCAATATGATTGAGAATGGCTGACTGGTGCAGAGAGGTGATTAGCCAGAGAACAGGAGATTGACAGAAGAGTATCCAGGACTTTACAGTGAAAGGGGTTACGGAGAGGAAAAAGTGAAGCTTTGAGATAAGGGGCGGGGAGATTAAAAAAAATACAGGGCATTTCACTTTATTAAATAAATAAAAAATAGATAATGAAATGTTATGAAGAAGGAATAAAGTGCTGTCTGAATGCAGCCTTTGTTTACTTGGGAACCCAGGTAAATGTGCATAGAATTGCAGTCTATTAGTATCAGGGCTCATGGAGACAGTGAACCCGATGCCTTACTTAAAAGTCAGTCAATTGAACCCAGGGAAGGAAAACACTAGCGTAGTGGTAAATTGTGAAGTGTAGATCCATGCAAATATATAGCATGGTGTCATGGCAGGATGACAGAGAGGAGGAAGAGGATCCTGGCGAGGGGTGTAGCCGGGACTGGGGCACACTGGGGCAAGCAGGGAATGGGGAAGGAAGTACTCATGGCATGATGGAGGATGGCAAGGGGATGGAGGTCAATATACAGGAACCAGAGCAGCAGGACCCATCACCAGAGCCAGAGAGGGCCCTGTCTCCATGAACACAGTGGGCTCTGAGGTGTAGGGAGCAGCAGGAGTGGCACTCTAGGAGGCAAGGGCCCACAGCTCAGGTCCCTAGATGGCCAGCTGGGGCATGCTAGCTCTGGGAGGAGGGGTGTGATTTCTCTGCTGGAGTAGGCTTGGAACAGGTGAGGGTCACCTGCCTCATCAAGCCCAGATGCTGCAGTCAGCATGCAAAGTACCAAAGGGCAGCAGAGCTGAGGGGCTGTGTCTGCTCAACTGCCTGTGTTAATTGACCTTGGCTTGGATGTACCTGGACCTCTACAGGACTGTACTTTGTGGGATGTAATCCATTGGGAACAGTCAAGTACAACATTCCTTGGTTTGCTAGAGTGGACATGCAAGGGAATGTTTGGTCCAGCCAGTGGATACTTCCTGTCCCTCTTGGCCAGGGGCATCCTTCCTTGCATGTGACTTGTAGGTGGGCATGACCTTTCCAGACCTGGCTAAAGGTCCAGTCACACTGCCACCTTTCTCTCTTCCATCTTCCCTTTCATCCTGCAAACTTCCTGGACTGCTAGCCTGCAGTCACTAGGTCAACTCCCATATAGGGTAAACCTATTTGTACATGTTTGTAACTTTAAGCCTAAAGCCTGCCTTCGGGGATCACACTGTGCTCTACCTGATTGTAGGTAAAACTACTTTTGTTACTTATGAATAAGACTGTGGTGTCTTTATTCTTTTAGGAGGGATTCAAAAGGGGATTTTACCAGGAACACACAATTCAATCTGAGCTAGATTGAACTGTATAATAGTAAAAGGCTCAGACAAGTCAGCAACTTGTTTTCTGCTGCGTAAGAAGGGGAATGCACCCTGCTAAGTGAAGGAACTTGCTAGCACAAGTTAGGAAGGATATTAAAAAACAATACCATATCCTCTCCTGCCACCCTCAACATTCCCACATACTTTGGGTTTGGCTTGAAGTTTTTTCCTAGTTATAGCAGGAACACTTGGGATCTCATTTGATTTCTGAAGGAACAGGAACCTTGATTCAGAGAAGAAAAGGGTGGGCCACTCATTTCACTAGTCTCAGGTGGAATTGTATTTTTGGAGAGAGCACTTCTGGACTCTTGCAACAGTATGCATAGGATACAATCTCTCCAAGACTAGGTCTACCTATCAATGGGATTGCATACAACTATTCAAATCTGTGATCAAGCACCATTTGCATTAATAATACTTAAGGTTGCCTAATCTCTTCTGAATTGTGTTCCTAAGTGGTCTGAGTGTCCCAAGGAGTGGTCTGAAAGCCCATGATGTAATTCTACTATTCAAGATAAAGAAGTCCGCCTGGGTGGGAAGCCACGAGTAAAGTATTTGTAGGCTGCTCTTGAGCAACTGTGTGGTAAATAGTAGGAAAAAACCCTAGACTCAGACTAGAAATACAGTACGTGGATTCAAATTGCTACTCCTTGGTAAAGTTCATTGGGTGCCCTTGGGACAATCACAGCTGCCAGGAGGATGAAGATAGCTCTTGAACCTCAATGTGTGAGGACTGAGCCAACCACAGGCTTGCCAGAAGAAAACTGCAAATAACTACTGCTACTAAAAATAATAAAATAACACCATTGCTCCCTGTGACAGTTGTCCCCAGCGCATGCGAATACAAAAACAATAATATATGTATTTTTTAAAATAACTGCTTGGAAGAAAAGTAACATATATACAAAGAAGAGAGAACTGGGTTCTAACAGTACTCACTGTGTTACTTTGTTTATAATATTATATTTTAGCCTCAGTTCCCTAGCCCTAAAATGGGAAGGGTAGTCCGTTCTCTTGAGGAAAGGAATGCTACACCCAAAAGAACATATTGCTTGCGCTCTGTGCTATTTGAAGTTTTATTTATTTATTCCAGACTTCTAAGGAACATCTACAATTTGCATTCTTGTAACCCGGAGCTGAGACCCGTTTTGAATGTAGATTTCAGATTTCTATACTCAATCCAGATGTACAACTGGCTTTGCCCTCTGATAGCGTTTTCTTCTACTCAGCACCTTTTACTGTTCCTGGTAGAAATGATAATGAGAAAGTATTCCAGCAGGAGGAGCTGGTTTTGAAGCAAATGGATTCCATGGCAACTCCTGACTCTGCATGACACCGAGTAACAAGCCTCTGTGCTGGAAATTGCCTGCATTATCTTCCTTCCCAAGATCAGGTCTTTACGTAGGGGTTTCCTTGTTTTAAATCAGAGATGTTAAGAGTTTCGCATTCTGTGCACGGAGAAGCATGAAAGGGAGTGTCTGTCCACGTCGAAATATACAAATAGGCTACTATCCATTGAGCTTCAGGGGTCTCCCGCCCCCCCCCCCCCATGCAGCTCTCAGATAATGATGATGATAATGATAATAACAGCTGAGAAATGCACTGAATTTGGTCCCTTATGAAAGAAGGCGCTTCTGTAGCAGCTGAAAAAATACAAGCGTTGATGAGGATCAGCAAAATATGAAAGCTGAATCACATTTGGATTGGGCAAGCAGTCAGCAGCAGCAGTAAAACTTGATCTGGAGCAGCCCAGTAGGCCTGCTGTACTCTGAAAACAAGAAGATGTTCCAGTGAAAAAACAATTTGTGTTTCCCCAAGTGGGCTATTCCAGGAAACTTCAGAGGAGAGAAGGTGGGCAAGACATTGCATCTTTGTAATCCTCTGTGCAGGCTGGGCAGGTATTTACAGGGGTGCTGCAGGCACCACACAGGTAAGTGGCATAGGGCTGTCATACGTCCAGATTTTCCCAGACATCACTGGGATTTCAAAGGTGGAGTTGACGACTGGGGGGGGGTGGGCTTTCTGAAAAGGTGGATTTGTCCTGGATCTTAGGCATGTCAATTGAAAAATCACATTTTTAAAGCGTTTTTGTAAAAACAACAACAACAACAACAACAACAACAACAACAACAACTCCTCAACTTTCGGGGTTGAAATATGGCAACCCTAAAGCAGCAGGACTCCCAATCTTGCTAAGCATTCTTTTTTATGTATTTCCAGTTGGATCTGGAGGGTTTCAGCCAACCTCAAGGTGGGTGTGACTCGAATTACAGTTCAGTAATAACTAATGCTTATTATGCATCAAATAGCCACTACTAAACTAATAAAATGACATTGTTGTGAACTTTTGGTGGTAGAAACAAAGCCAAACAGGGCCACTGAGAAGCAAGAGGTACAAAGGAGGTTTGCAGAAGTACAAAAAGTCCATGAAGATTGAGCATGCACAATGGCAGTGGAATGTTGTTGTTCCTGCAAGGGGACAATGACAATAAAGTTTATCTTATCTATCTTATCTTACCTTATGTTGACCATCAGCTGGAAAAGGAAAAATGAGATTTGGGAGCAGGAATGGAATACCCTGCTTGAACTAATAATAATAATAATAATAATAATAATAATAATAATAATAATAATAATATTTATACCCCACCCATCTGGCTGGGTTTTCCCCAGCCACTCTGGGTGGCTTCCAATAAAATATTAAAATACAATAGTCTATTAAACATTAAAAGCTTCCCTAAACAGGGCTGCCTTCATATGTCTTCTGCACAATTTATGGGCAAAGAGGAAGGTGCCTGTTACAAGGTGAGAATATACAGTAACATTTTGTTAACTATATCCATGGATGAGTACCAGCATAGTCAGTTCCTGTTTCTGACATATAGCTAGCACAAGGAATTCATTTTTGTGATCGATAACTGTTCTGATTCATGTATTTCATTCATTCATTTTACCTATATTGTTTTGAATCATTTATTGTACTTACTGGGTTTTTCTGTGTTTAGTAATTGTTGTTTGTATCTTTTCATGCTTTATTGTTCTTGTCAGCTGCTTTCAGCTCAAGGTGGTTGTTCGGAAAACAGCATAAAACTATGAAATCTAATCAAATCCATGTTGCCAGAATGCCGCCCCCCTGCAGAATAGAGATACATCTTCAAGGGAACGGTTGTGCATTCTCAAGCTTTGCAGAAGGACAGTTGTTTGAAAGAACAGCTGCCTCCCAAAAAAGGCCAATGAGCAATGAATTCTGACTATTGGGAAAATTCAGAAAAACCAGGAGAGGGAGAATGGAATGGAATCTATTGGAAGAGGGCTGGCTGACACTCTGAACACAACACTTAGCAACATTTTCGTTGCAGTTTCCATTTGTTACTCCTCCTCCTGCTAATACTAGTGCTAAAGAGCTTAATCTGCTTTGAGTTCTCTGTGTCTGCAAGCAAACTGACAAAATTCAATTTTTTCTTCAAGTCTTTGTATTCTGTGCTTTAATTTGATTTGATACTTAGGAAGCAGCCTTATAACAGGATGGAAGCCTTCTCCATCTTCCCTGGCATTGACTACCCTAGCTATGGTCTGAGAATATACCTTTTACACGATCTTTTCACAGCCTAGGCCAAGGACTGTCAACAAAACAAATATCTTTGTTACTTAACAGAGCCATGATCATAGTAAGCTCCATGACATAGGATCCAGAGCTCTCTGACTTGACTAGATGTACAGATTATTGTTGTTCAGCAAGTAAGCAGTGCCATATGTTATAACATGGTTCCCATTATGCAACTATGATTGTGTAATGGGAATTCATAAACAGTATGGTGCATAGGCCTTTCTGGTTGGTCTCATATAATATCTCACAAGAGTTATCGCTGTTGCATTGGAACAAAGTTGTCATTTGTGGTTTGTGTTTATATTATATGGCTCTGTTAATAACAGCAAACATTTCTTTGTGGCAAATGGCAGTCAGCATTTCCAGTAACTTGCGCTGGGAACAAACAAAACCCTGCTGCTTCTAAATTCCTGACTGGGTCAAAAAACTACCTCCTCCAATCAAAAGGAAACATGATCCTTGTTTGGGGAGGTTGCCACCCAGCCAATTTCAGAGGTCCATCTTCATTTTCTTTTTCCTGAAATACAAAGTGAAATAAAAAAAGACAAATGAACTGAATCTGAACGGTAAAAATTCAAGAGAAATGCGGGGAATAATTTGAATACCCAAGCAGTTTCAGTGCACATCATTAACACACACACACACACACACACACACACACACACACTCCCTTCACTGTCCAATTCCTACACAGGAATTTAAGTGAAACTTAACTTTCACAGTCTCAAAAACCCCCAGATGATAAGTCAGAAACTGACACTGGGAGTGATCTTACACGGAGTAATTAATCCCTAATGATGCAGAGTTGCTGGCAAATAAACAAAGTTGGGTGACCCCCCCCCCAGCAACCTTCCACCAAGTGTAATTGGCAACAGAAGTTTGTTCTAAACAGAAGAGTTGTAACACTTACCAGCAGGGAGGAAAGATACCACTGGAAGCACAGTGAGAAAGCATCTCTCAGTCTGTGCCAATTAATGGGCTGCACTACTGCTTCAAGGTGTGAATGCTCATGGTCCGAATAATCTAGTTTGCAATAATGGCTTCTAATATGTTAATAAGCAGCGAAGGAAAAGCAGTGCTTCACATTTCAAGGGACATGTCATGACAGCGGTATATTAAGTTTATATATAAATGTAGGGTTGCACACAGGGATATGTCACAGTCTGAGTACTCAGATTGTCCAGAGGGGTGCTGCTAGTTGTTCCCCATGTAACAGAAGCCTGACTGGCCTCCTCTAGAAGTCTGGCATTTAATATTGCTGGTCTGATGCTCTCTCTTCCAGCAGATATTTGGCAGGCACCCTCGCTTTTGACTTTCAGTATACCACCCAGATATTTTGTTGGAGGGTAAGACTCTCTTTTTTGTGGTTTGTTTTAAAAATAAATAAGTAATGGTGATGATTTTGACTTTCAAACATCACTTTCCACATTCTTTTCTGAAGTTGAGCTAAACATGTCAACAGCTATTTGGAAATAGCAATGCAGCCATTGTTAACTTCGATCTCCTCTGACTCCTACACAATTCATTTTGAAATGAGCTTGCATTTGTGCACTGCGATTGTACAAATGGTCTTTAGAAAAAGATTGAAGGCAACTGGCTCTGCATCTGGAACCCAGATCTGAACATGGAGGTTACAAAAGCAATGCAGTAGCCATTGACAGATCTGCCCTCCAAAGGTAAGAGTAGGAGTCATCAAGCCCTTGAAAAACACAGAATTTGACTTGTGCCATGATTAGAATGACCATTTGAACCAACTATGTATCTAGGATCTGTTCAAAGACTTTGATTTCTTGAAGCAGTAAAAACATATTTTCATCACATCAGCTGTTCACACGAATTCACATCCCTTTGAATTTTTATGCAAGACAAACTCCAAACAAGAATTGGAATGACTTTAAAATAAACAAAATGCAAGTTCTGAGGCAGAAATTTTAGTTCCTTCAGCATCTTCCAAAGCAGGGTCCCAGAAACCCCTTTCATCCCTTGGGATGCATTCCTTTCTGGAAGACACATGCCACTAGCAGGGCAGGGCCAGAGGCAAAAGTGAGCAGAGCAACAAAAGTAAATTGTTACTTTTACATAGGTGGGCTAGTGTTTACACCCCACTAGCCTCCAGCCACCCATCAAAGCAAGAAGCACCATCAGGAGTCAATAACTCACTACAACCAAGCAAAAACACCCAAGGATGCAAAGTAGGAGTGGTAAGGGATGTGGCCTAGAGAAGGGCCAGACAGAGAAGACCAGAGGGATGTATTTGCCTCATGGGCCTGAGGTCCCCCAGCCCTGTCCCGAAGTTATTAGGAAAAATTACGGGTCCTTAACTGGAGATTACTGAGTAGAATTTTGAAACAATATGCAGCTTACACAAATAAGTGCTTCTGTGTTAGTAGTGTATAATGGCAACTACTAAGCAACGTGAAGTGCAAGAAAAGATTTGAGCTTTCTTCAGTTGCCAGCAGCAGATACAATTGCAATTTTCCAAGTATACAACATCAGATAAATTGTTCATTAGGAGGCCTCATCAATGTGGAGAATGGTGGAGCCAAGTTAAAATGAGAAACCTGGAGCTTCAGTAGGAGATACAATCCAAGACCCTTACTAAGATATTTAATTGTTATGCAATGTAATAACTGTGTATAATCTTTCTTGTAAAGGGATTATTTTCTGTCTATAGTAAGAAATTCTCCATAAAGTTAACTGACATAGAGATCCAAGTGGGAGATTTGCAAGAGATCTTTCTCAAAAGAATTCCTAGCATGGAAATTATGCTCGCTCATTTAAAGGCCCAGTTGTTTAACCTCAGCCTGATGCCAGTCTTCCTTATGGATTTTCAAAATAAAAAAAACTACAGATTTTCTTCAGTGCAGGCTGGTTGTGTCCCAGATCCAACAATGCATGCTAAAATACACAAGGCAGAGTTAACATGAACTACTGACATTTTTATAGGAGTTGGTGTTGCAATTTAAGAGCCGTAAGCCGTAAGTGGTCATCACTAAATGCTGGCAATAAACAAGAAGGGATCACTAATCACAATAAATTTTCCAAGGGACACTGCAGGAGAACACAAGCCTTTGGTTTTCTACACAACAGTCTTTCTTAATTAAATCTAGGCTAATATGCTCAAATAAAAACCATGTTTTTAGAATTAAGTGTGTGGCTCAGAATGGAAAGGGTCATCCTTCTTACTGCGCAAATGTGCTCTCATATCATATGCAATCTTACAAACAGTTCAGTGAACTTTGGCCCTGTAGAACTTAAGCCCTCAATAATTTCTATGGTTTCTGTCCGAAGTATGATTGTAATGGACCATGTATTACTCTACTTCAGAAGAACTGAGACATCCAAATAAACCAAAACACACTCTGCCACTTTTTTTTAAAAAAATAAGAAAATAAAGACTTAACATCTGTTCATGCATTTGTCCTGGAATACAACACTTTATGCTTGGCAATTGTTTTAAAACTGTACAATAAAGTTTGTAAAAACAAAAAACCCCATAAAATAAAATGTTGCATTACATTTTAAATATAAGGTTATAAAGCAATGAGCTTGGGACCAGTTTGGTGAAAAACCACATTATACAAGCTGGAATAACTACTTATTAAGTTTTGAGATCTGTAGATAGGCTTGTGAAACTGTTCTGATGTTCTTTATCTCTCCCTTCGATAGCATTAAAATGACAGCACTTCAGTGACATTTTCCAGTACATGAATATCATCTTTCAGCTCTATAATAGCTTCCCAAACATCTTTGGTTTCCATCTTCATTTTCTCTCTCTCCATGTGGCGCCTGAGGTTTTAGCTGTTGGTTGATTAAGATGTCATTTTCAACATCTCTTACCATTTTCTAAATCACCATCGTTAGTTATATGATCACTCCCTAATTCCTTGTCGTTTGTTCCAAGATAATTCTCATAATATTGGAAAAAGGCCTGTCACACAGAATTACGCTTTGCCTTTAACCTGCAAGGTTTATCAGGGAACAGTAAAAATATATCTACATACCACACATAAATAACTACCACGTCAGATGTTTAGTGTATATTTTTCCTTGGTTTATAATCCTCCTGATCGATTATGATTGCACAGCCTGCTGTCTGGAATATACTGTATATAAAGTTTGCTTAGGAACTATTTTATATAAAACTGATTGCAATAAATTTGCCTCCATTAGGTAGACTGTGAATTTATTTTACAAAGCCAATATTTTTTTGCAACCAGGGTATTTCAGACATATTTTGAAAACCTAATGTCCTAAAAACATATCAAACAACACTAAGTGACGAAAGTAATATGTGAACACAGATATTTGGCATGAAAAAACCTGCTTCATTTAAAGCGCAACTTCATATTGTGATAATAGGCGTCAATGAAAAGCATTACATATTTATATATGGCATGTAGTTTCCACATAATCCACATTTAATGGATAGAACAATGCTGCTAATGGAAGTCAAGTTTTATTCTTAACTGTCTAGTCTATCTCCAGCTCAGTCCTGTATGGGGCTTCGCTTCACTAGACTGGTGTTGATTTTTTAAAAAGTATTTTACAGCCTGGTGAAGTAGAGGTAGCCACAAACTCAAAAGCACTCCAAGGATATACCATATATATTCGAGGATAAGCCTACTTTTTCAGCACCAAAAATGTGTTGAAAAAGCCGCCCTCGGCTTATATTCGAGGTAAGGCGGGCGGTGGCGGAGAAAGGCACAGGACTGGGGGTTCAGAGAAGCGCTGTGCGGCGACTCTCCAAACCCCCGTCCTATGCCTGCTCTGTGCGAGGTGGCGGCAGCTGGGAAAGGCATAGGATGGTATTTATTTTTATTTTTGAAATTTACCAGTAGCTGCTGCATTTCCCACCCTCGGCTTATACTCGAGTCAATAAGTTTTTGACAGTTTTTTTGAGGTAAAATTAGGTGCCTTGGCTTATATTCGGGTCGGCTTATACTCGAGTATATAGGGTTAATTTCTTGAGACAGTTGACCCCTGCATCTCCGAACACTGGTCCTCCTCTTAATGGGGAGGAATATTAAGATAGATATTAACAATTTTTTTGTTGTATTGCCACCATTCAGTTAATTATGCATCACACTGATTTAATTCTGTGAAGCAATTGCTCTACAGCTGTGGACATTGCAAAGCCATTCAATTTATTTCCTGGCACCATGAGGTGTATAGTTAAAATATCATAGCCTTTTCAAAAATGTAGATTTGGATGCAGGTCGAACACAATAAAAACTATCCGCAGCTCTCTGAGGATGTTCAAAATGACTGGATATATTTCCCACTCTCTCAAAAATTAGGGCATTCTAGTGGGTGTGTTTAAAAAAATGACTTTGAAATTGTTATTTTTTTTCACTGAGGAGCTGACCCTTTGAAACTATCCATTGTCTGTGCAGGGATAATGAAAAAAATCAGGTAGGTCTTTTCTTTCTATGGAAGGCATTCAGAAATACCCTTCTGTATTCTCTGTGTTAACTTATCTGAAGCACAGTGAACATTTATGTATACCCTCCAAGGAAAAGTAAGTACTTTCAGGTAAAGAACAAAAGCACCCAGTATTGCAAACCTGAGAGTCCTTGAATAGGCTCTTAAACATGTTACATTAAATAGTAGGATTTCAAAGGCAACGAGCAAATATGCTGCACCCCAACCAATGTGACCAAATGAGCATGGTATCCGCATGTGAATTATTATGTTTGCAATAAAATATTTTAAGAGCTCTATCTCGGAATATGAGACAAGTCTCAGCAACATCATTTAGTTGTGATACAAAAGGTAGCAGAATAGAAATATTATTGGCATGTCATCCCGTGATTATTTATTAAACTTGTATGGTAAGGTAAGGTGACCTAAAAATAATGTAATTATACTGACACTGGAAACAAAGCACATTTTTCTGAAACTGAAAAACCTTAATACTGAATATTGTGGTGCTTTCTATCTAGCTCCCTGCTGCTGTTGCTGGCTTGTTAAATGGGTAAAGGGAAGCGAAACGCTATAGCTGCTGCTCTTGGACAATACATAGGCTCACAAAAAACAAAGCACACGGTTCTCCACTACTGGTTCAATCCAGACAAGATGGAAATAGTTTTAGATGTGGCGCATCAATGCAGATGCGGGTTCATCCTGCTCTGGAGGGATTTACATTGCCCCTAAAGAATCAGGGTTTGCAGCTTGGGAGATGTTCACTGAGGCAACCTTGTTGGTAGAGACACAAGTGGCTTTTGCAGCGCAAACAGCCTTTTGTTAGCTTTAGTCGATATACCAACCACAGCCACAACTGTATGGAGACAGCCTTCCTTCAGTTATCAGTGCTCTGGTAACCTCCTGCTTTGATTACAGCAATGGAATCGCCTTTGAAAATGATCCAGGAGCCTCAGTTGGTCGAGAACAGGGGACACGACTTACCTGCGACTCTGCAATTAGCTCATATTACGCCAGTGCTTTGTCAGCTGTCCTGGATTCCAGTCCGCTTCCAGGTCCAATTCAACATGCTGGCTTTAACAGAGAAAGCTCCAAACACCTTGGGAATAGGTTACCTGAAGGACAGCCTCTTCCCTTATGGACCAACACATACCAGGAGACCACTTTTGGAGGCCCTTCTTCATGGACCCCCACCAAGTAAAGTTTGGCATTGGGGAAGGGGCTTTTCAGTGGCAGCACCTTGGGTGTGGAATGCTCTCCCAGAGCACACACTTTGCTGTATTTTTGGCAGCAGATAAAACCCTTTTTATTTTCTCCAGCTTTTTAAATTCTTGATTTTTATATCGCAAACCTATTGAATGTATTTCTAATGTGCTTTATCGTAAGCTGCCCAGATAACTTTATATGCCACCCAGAAACAAACAAATAAAAATACCCATTGACATCGTTTTGTACTAGCTATTAATTAGGCCTTTCTAAACACATTTATCAAGTGCAGTAGCTGTGTTTGTTTTAATGAGGAATTTTTTAGACCCCCAATAAACTTACCAGTATAAACCACTGCAGTACCAGTCACTCTACAGACATTAAACATGCATTGCTACCGTATATTCCGGTGTATAAGGCGACTAGGCGTATAAGACGACCCCCTACTTTTCCAGTCAAAATATAGAGTTTGGGATATACTTACCTTAATGAGTATATCCCAAAATTCCAACGCACACCAATTAAAAATTTTCTGTATCTCTTCCTTTCCCCGCTTTTTAAACACCAGTAAATGAAGCCAAAAGAGAGACATCAGTGCTTAAATGCACAGGTGTTTAAATGCACTTACTTGCAGGCATGCTAAGAACTACTTGAACTACCGTAGATTTCATTCGGAGGGAGGGGAGGAGAGGTGGGGAGAGGGAGAAGGGGAGGGAGCCTGCTCCACTGGCACTCTGTTGTTCCAGGCACCGAGGTGAGGGGGGGGGAGAGAAAGAAAGAGGCTGCCGTGCATGTTTTCTTTCTGTGCTTTTCTTTCCCCTCTTCCTGCAGGAAAAGAAAGCGGCAGTTGCTTACACACGCGTAATTAGGTGACGCTTTCTTTCCCTGCAGGGAGGAGGGAGGAGGGAGGAAAGCTTCGTGCGTCCCCTCTGCTGCACGGAAAAAAAGCGGCTGCTGCTTACATGCGAGTAAGCGGCTGCTGCTTTATTTCCCTGCAAGGAGGAAAGCCCTGTGCGTTCCCTCTTCCTGCATGGAAAGAAAGCGGAGGCTGCTGCTTACATGCGAGTAAGCGGCTGTTGCTTTCTTTCCTGCAGGGAGGAAAGCCCCACGTATCCCCTCTTCCTGCACGGAAAGAAAGCGGCAGCCGCTTACACGGTCGCTGCATATGGCGGGGATGCGCTTGCGGGCCGTTTTGGAGCTCCCCCCACCATATGCGGTGACCGCAGAATCTTATACCCGGCGTATAAGACGACCCCCCAACTTCTGAAAAGATTTTCCTGGGTTCAAAAGTCGTCTTATAGGCCAGAATATACGGTACTTTACATTCCTAATTTCAGCTTGAACTCTTTTGTATGTAACCTCAAATGGCACAGCCTATTGAATGTACAGTCAATTTTCAAGTCCTTTAAAAAGGCCCGTGTACAATGACTTTTCAAACGTATGATGTGCTTAAGTGCTGAACTTTATTACTATTTCCTATACATTTTACACAGAAAATTCTGAGATGACAAAATGTGCCACAGGCATTGTCTTCAGTACAAAACCTTGCAATGTACCTCAGCAACGTTCCCCCATCGCCATGTCTCATAAATTAAAGGGGGGAAAGAACCATGTACACAGAGTGGCTGTGATTGAAATACTTCATTCATGCACAAACCATCCATGCAGTTGGAACTTTCTTGCCTCTTTGAGAGCTAGTTTGGAATCTCCAGCTTACTAACACATAAATGGTGTGTTTGGATCACAGAAAGTGGCTGCAATGATGATTTCAGGAACACTAATGAAAAGGTTAAGTTTTTGCAAATCAAAGGATCTGCTCCTTTCATATCCTGACCTGCCAAAACCAACAGTGGCAATATACATTAATAGGAAAACAGAGTCGCTTTGCAAGAAACCTAGAAAATGATTTATTTTAAAAAATGCAACCCTTTTATTGGGTAAAAGGCCACTGTGGCTAACTCTGTGTTATCAGAATCAATACAGTAGTCACTTTCAATTTCCTAGGTGTCGAAGTTGGATGCTGATTGCACTTTGGCAAACACAATTTCCCTTTCCTAGAATGAACATGTGCACAGGTGAGTACAAAGGCCATGTTAGTTCAGAGCCAGGTCATTTAAGGCACCAGAGATCTCTGTGTTGACCTGTGCTGATGTATTGGTTGGTAGGGTATTCAGATAAATGTCATACTGTTGGTCCATTCCGAGGTAGCTGTCACTCATAAGATACAAAGTGTAGATATACCTGTGATAAAGTGAAAGAAAATGATATCAGTTTGTTTCACCCCCACAAAAAGAAGTCCCAGTTTCAAAAACCAAAACAGCTTTCATTCAGTAATATCTTACTTTCCAGGAGTTTCTGGGGTGTAAAAAGCAACTGAAACCGCACTCTGATTTCTGACATATCCAACTCTTTTCAAAGCAACAAGTTCCTTTTTGTCCACTTCTCCGAGGATCAAGAACCACCCTTCGTCTTTAGTCTTGGGGAACCGTGGCGCAATGGCTTTGCTGTCTTGCCTGCCCTGGAAGGAAGAAAATGCACATTTATGGAATGACCACCCCAAAATTTCTAAGTTGTGCGCAACAGTTAAAAAAAAAGCAGAGTGGGAAAAATCAAAATTAATTGTAAAAACAGAATGTGGACTTAATATATGCATTTTAAGCTGAAATAGAAAGGTATTTGTGCATGGCTCCTGGTTGGTATGAGCTGTTCATCTTAGTCATGGGTAACCACTAATATAGACTCCCCCCAATGTTCGCATTGATTGGGCAGGAATATAAGGAAACAGGCAATCCTTAAGCCAGGTACTGGCAAACTCAGCCCTCCAGATGTTTTGGGACTACAGCTCCCATCATCCCTAGCTAACAGGACCAGTGGTCAGGGATGATGGGAGTTGTGGTCCCAAAACATCTGGAAGGCCATCGGGCTTAGAATTCACAATACGGCGAATACAAGCCCTACCCATGTGATTTTTCAAGCAAAATAGTCATCATATGAAATTGACCTGATGAAGCCATACCATGATGACTCTAGGATATCCAAAAGGAGGACAAGAAATGGGCATTAGGCACCAGTGACTGGGACAGGGAGAAAGAACAGCAAAAAACCCACAAAAAAAACAGTACAAAAATCTACCTTGGTGTAACCCATATGCAATCTCCTCAATTTTATCTGGAGGACATATTCTTGGTCCGCATGCAACTTGATCCACTTTTTGTTATCCCGCATGTTTGTTGCCAGCATTGGGACAGGTAGTTCATTCTGTTCTTGAACTGCTTCGTCCGAGCCACCTTTAATAGTCATATTAACTTCTATAACAGGCAAGTGGGACAAGAAATGCCAAGCCTGTAGAGTAGGAAAAACACAAAAAATAAAAGTCTCCCAAACATTCTCACAACTGTTTTTGTTTTTCAATTTTATGTGCAAAATCTCATTATGTAATTATGTGTTTCATTCTGGATTTTTGCATATTACAAAACTGCTGTCCATTATTCCTTCGCAGGTCTTAACTTTCCATTGCAGGGGTGGAGAACTCTTTTGGCCTGGTGGATCAGATCACTATCAGTCCCCACCCCTATGGGCCAACATTGACATTAGGACACCTTTGCTAGGGGAGTAAATGGCAACCCCCTACCCTCTCCGGGGGTTACGGAGAGGGGCCGCTGGCCCGCGATGCCCCCAGACCCACTCCGACTGTTTTTGGAGTGGGGGGAGCTTGGGCTGAGCACTTACGAGGGCCAGGACTCCCGGACGCTAATCTGCATGGCGGGGATTTCCATGGTTAAAGAAGATAATTAGGCTTAAATCTATGGACATACTTCAGAAGGAGGGGAAGAAGCGCTGTTTACTGCTGAGAAATTTATGCTGCTGAGGGAGAGGAGTCAAAGATTGTACTGCATCTGGAAGAAGGATTGATGGGGACGGAGCGATAAGGGAAGTGAGTTTTTATTTTTTTTTCCTTCATATTGTTGCCTCGTACCTTCCCGGACGCGATGTCCTGGCTTGTTTGGAGTGAAAGAGAAGCAAAAGACTGTGTGAGTTGAACTTTATAACTGTTGTTACTGAGCATATTTTTTAAAGATGTGGAGTTGCCGATGAGAAAAGCCCCCCCCTAGTCGGACGGAAGGAGTTCTGGACGCGCTCGGAGGATTTATGAGCTGTGACGCACTTTAAATTGGAGCAGCGACCTGAAGCTAAGTTCAGCTATAGGGCAAGGAGATCCATTAATTTACCAAGAGTTTATGGTTTGATGTTTGGGTCTCCTGCCTGAAAAAGCTGTAAATTCTATAATGATCGTAAATCTTCATGGCTATGAGAGAAAACGAAAGTGATTTGAGCTTTTTAAGATGGCGCTGCTTCGGGCTGCTTCGACGCAACAGGGAGCTCCATTAAGAAGATTTATGGGGAGGCTGGACTGATTAACTCACACAGGAGAAAGAACATCTGTGAAACTTTGTTTGATATTTATCTCAGCAGCTGGGAAACAATCGGATGAAAGTGGAAAACATCTATGTGACTGTAAGGGGAAGATCTGGATTATTATGAACTTGGAGGACGATTTGAACTTTAGAAAAAAGACGGCAGTGGACAGTTGCGAGGAATTCCCAATTTCTTGAAGCATGGGAACCCAAATAAAAAATTCTTTAGATGATTTGGCATAACATTCGGTTTGATTGATATATATATGTGTATAATTTGAAATATTGAATGTGATATAATTGGTTTTAATTGGAAAATTAATAAAAATATTTTTTTAAAAAAAGACATTAGGACACCTTATGATTGACAAGTGTGTTGTCTCACCCGCCTGCCTAAGTCCCTTGTGCAGCATTTTCCAAGCGTCTGAACGTCATGCAGTTGGCAGGCACTTGGGAACTGCAGAGCAGGGGGATTTGCCAGCCCAAAGTGGCAAGCGTAGGATTAACAAAGCTGCTTACTACAGGAACCAGCTGTGTGATCGAGATCCCCAGGAGGAACTCAAGACATGCAGCTGATCTAGCTGTGTCTCTACCCATATCATGTGAGGAGGTGCGGTTTGGCAAAAATGGCCTTGTGGGCCAAACAGGGACCTGTACTGGGCCAACTTTGTCCTGTGGGCTGCAGGGTTCCCACCCCTGCTCTGTTATCAGTCTTTTTGATTTGGCTCCTCTGCTGCATTGGGATACCAGGCTCTGATACCTACTTACTCTAGAGTTCAACAGATCAGATTGAAAGATTTGCAGAAAAGTGCAACCTGCAATAGGCACTCATATTATATCAACGGTACCCAAATTATTCCCCTTTCCAGCTGCTCACCTTCCCTTAGTACTGAATCTATTGGTATAACCACAGGACAACTACTGGGTAGGGAAGAAGATAGAGAAATCTCTCCACTTTTAATTTTGGTGAGAATTTTGGCCTACAATCCTAGATGCCAAGCATTACGTACCTGAAAGAAATCTTATACCACTAGTTTAAGGGAGGCTCCTCTGCACGTAATGCTACTCTATATGCTGTTTGGATTGTAGGGCATGTATGTTAATGAACAGCTAATGAATTAATAAATAATTAATGTTGCCTGATTAAAGAAACTTAACCAATTAAATAGTTTTAATTGAACCATCAATTAATTAAACCTGCATATGACCAAAACAATAAATTTGAAGAAAACACCTACTTCGTCTTAAGCTAGTGCATGCATCTGCCTTCTTGGATGAAGCGCTCCCTGCTATGTGACACCAGATTTTCTTCCATTGTGGCTTTGATTTAATGGAAGGCCCTTTGTTTGTGCAATGCAGAGTATTCCATTTAAAAAATTATTCCCCTTGGTTATCGCAACCTGCCACACAATATTCCACTCTGTCACAGACGGTACCCCAAAACTCAACCACTCTGATGTCTGTTGGAACTCAAACTCTGCCAAGAATTGTATCACTAACAATTTCATTTCCCAGAAGGTGTAAGAAGCAACAAGCGGGTCATCTCTCTTGGCCCTAATTCAGGGGTCAGCAACCTTTTTCAGCCATGGGCCGGTCCACCATCCCTCAGACCATGTGGTGGGCCGGACTATATTTTGAAAAAAAATATGAACGAATTCCTATGCCCCACAATTACCCAGAGGTGCATTTTAAATAAAAGCATACATTCTACTCATGTAAAAACACCAGGCAGGCCCAACAAATAACCCAGAGATGCATTTTAAATAAAAGGACACATTCTACTCATGTAAAAACACGCTGATTCCTGGATCGTCCATGGGCCGGATTGAGAAGGCTAGCCTGAGGTTGCCTACCCTTGCCCTAATTGCATTCCTGTTAATCATGGGTATATGGTGAGCAATGATCGAAGCTGAGTGGCAACAGGCAAATTGTTAGAACCACACAAAAAGTAGCTAGGTTTGCTATCCTCCAGGTGGAACAAACTTAATCAGGGGTGGGCAGATTGGAGGTCTGGGGGACTAAGTTTTCACACCGACTAACTCAGGGGCCAGCTTATTCAGCCTCTCGTGGAACTGAGAATTTCAGTCAATCCCCAAGATACATCCTGATGTGGCATCATTACCCATTTATGAGGGACGCAGAAAAACATATGGCAGGCTGCACACAGCTCACAGGCTGTGATTGAAACAAAACAGGCATATGCATGTTTGAACATACAACCAGGTACCACACACCATTACATTAAATGCAGACACACAAATTAAATGGCTTATCTGGCTTTTCAAGAGCTCAGAAACATGGAAGATCCATAAACACACAAAACCAAGATTGGACACCAGCACTCTGTGAAACATAGCCCTAAAATACAAAAATAGATGTTTCAGAAACATCCACCCCTGAGTCTTTCACACAAGGATATGGGCTGGAGCTACATGTCACAACTGCCGTGGTAGTCCAAGAGAGAGGAAAGAAACATGGGTCAAGGGTAGATCATTCCTGAATCCCTCCAACATCGATCTCCAGTGCTTTAGGGATATTTCTCCATTTCCGTAAGAGTCAATGGGTCTGTTTGTTTTAACATAACTGCTAGAATTGTCACCATAAATATTTCACTCCTTAATTTGACTTTGCCAGCACAAACAAAGCAAATATGAAACCCCCGAGGAGCACTACACATGCTTTAGAAAGATTATTTTATGTCCATTTTTTATGTAAAAAAATTGTCTTACCCCTACTGATTAAACTATTCTTCTATAAGCCACTGAAAACTACTTATAATTACATTCTGAATTAAATCTTCCCAACATAATCCATAATGAGTGAGTCACTGAAGTGCTAATTAGTGATAAGGCAAACCACAGAGAGTTCAGAGGATCAGTTCAGATAATTACCCAAAAGTTCAAATTCTTATGGAAAGTTATCCACATTCTAAGTTGCTTACTGCAACCAAAGTGGATTGAATCTTTAATGTC
This sequence comes from Zootoca vivipara, assembly GCF_965207765.1. Taxonomy (NCBI): domain Eukaryota; kingdom Metazoa; phylum Chordata; class Lepidosauria; order Squamata; family Lacertidae; genus Zootoca; species Zootoca vivipara. The sequence continues at coordinate 44,878,415 of NC_142586.1, forward strand.
CTTAAAATAGTTAGCGACTATCACTTTTCCTATACTTTTTGGCAGTTTTCAGGACTTCCTCAAGATCAAAAGTTCCTTACATTCCGGATCAGCTTTGTATTTCAAACTGGAGCTTTAGTTTGAAGTGAGCAAGGGCTAAGCCTTGAGTAGCTTTGGCTGTGCCCAGAGATTCACTTCTCTATGTGCTACCTAGTGCTTGCTCTGGGTTTTGGGCAAGATAGTCTCTATGTATACCTGAAGGAGCGTCTCCACCCCCATTGTTCAGCCTGGACACTGAGGTCCAGTGACAAGGGCCTTCCGGCGGTTCCCTCACTGCGAGAAGCAAAGTTACAGGGAACCAGGCAGAGGGCCTTCTCAGTAGTGGCGCCCACCCTGTGGAATGCCCTCCCATCAGATATCAAAGAAATAAACAACTATCTGACTTTTAGAAGACACCTGAAGGCAGCCCTGTTTAGGGAAGCTTTTAGTATCTGATGAATTACCGTGTTTCTCCAAAAATAAGACACCGTCTTATATTTATTTTTCCTAAAAAAACAACAACCACGGTGGCTTATTTTCAGGGGATGTCTTTATTATTATTATTATTAAGTATGGTACAGTTTAACTGACAAGGTTAAACTGCCTATCACTATGGCTTATTTTCGGGGTATGGCTTATTTTCGGAGAACGGTATGTATTTGAATGTTTTGCTGGAAGCCGCCCAGAGTGGCTGGGGAAACCCAGCCAGATGGGTGGGGTAATAATAATAATAATAATGGTCCCCCCCCACTTTCCACTCTGCAACAACTCAACAGAGATCATAAGTGGGCTCTTTGCTGGGATGTGGGTCCTTGGGAGATGCCTGACCATGTTCAAACTCACCTTTCCCCCATGCTGGCACTTATGCTGACACAGGCACAGCATTCTTTAACCATTTCCCCATTCCACTGAGTACAGCAAACAAGGTTCTTTCAGAACTTTCACCTTATTCCCTTAATGGCTCACTTATTTTCTGTGACTTGGCTTGTACAGAACTGGGCGGCTGAGGGATGCAAGGGGGGAATTCAGACAGAACTTCTGTTATAGTTCTCACTTGGCCAGGGTTAAAAAGCTTTTCCTCTGTGCCGGTTGCGTGGCACTTGTGTGGCTCCCTATTCTCCCAGTGTCCAATCAGGTGCTTGTGGGAAGCACTCAGTGACAGCCTGCTGGGAAATGGGCACTGCCCATTACTGCCTAATCCATCAGTCAAAATGTCTTTCTTAAAAAAATGATTTTACAAGTCTCTTAACTGGAATTGCAACTTTGATAGCTTTAATCTCCATTTCAAGACAGATCTATTGCAGATATTTCAAATCAGGATTGGAGAACTGTTTTTGGCCAGAAAGCTACATCTTTATATCCCTCACCCCTGATATGCCAAAGTTCACAGGGGGGCAGGGCCACCCCCTTTTTAATTACCTGGCGCTGGGGGATGTTTATAAAGGGCTTTCAAATGCCCCCCACTTGTATTTTGAATCTTCATGGAAGTTTGAAGCAGAAATGTGGGGGTGGGTTTTATTTTTGAAGGCCTTGTGAAATACATGCTCCTACCCTCTGTCAGCTGATGGGGTAGGGTGAAAATGCATTTAAAAAAATCCCCTACAGTTTCTCCTTCAAATCATGGAGGTTTGAAGGAGAAGCACTGGTGTGGTGTTGTTTTGTGTGTGTGAAAGGTTTCTCTTTTTCATTCCTCCCCTACCCCACTGCCTCTGCTGCAACAAGAAGGGAGAGAGAGAGAAAGTCTACATGTTGAAATCCAGCTCCCTATATCAAACTTCTGTATCCTTGACAAAATTGAAGTGCTGCAAACTCTTTGCGGGAACTACGTATTGTCTTAAGACTAAGCTTTGGCCCATATAAAGTGATGTGCTTTAGAAAAATTGTACAACAAAACAGTGGGCAGGATCTACTTTACTGCAGGGTTCCAATAGGATTCTATCTTACACTCCTTTACTGGAATGTTAAGGGGACTGTGGTAGATTGGTAGGTACCAGTATGTTTACCTTGTGTTCATCCAGCACACACAAGAGGCTTCCAATCCCCCAAACATGCTGTCTACCATGTGTAAGTGATGGTGAGGAGGAGAAACTTCTGCCTCTGGATGTGTTGAGAGTCACTCTTGCCCATTCAGATTACTGTATGTTCATTTTCACAGGTAATTCATATTTTCTTTGGCTTCTTATTTATTTGGTTTAGAAAGAGGCGAATGAAAAATTAAGCCCATTAAGCCCTGCAACTTATTTCTGTGATAGTTTCTCTTTTAAAAATAATGACAAATGTTTTAGAAGCATATTTATATTTGGGCCTGCAAAGCACATCCATGGGCTTCATACAGATGTGTTGCATGGCCACTTCAAACTCAGCTGAGCGTTTCCTTCTAGGTTGTAATATAATGTATTTATTTACACTTACATGCATCTAGATGTATAGTGTAAGCAGAGTTTATGTTATTGACATATTAAACAGACACATGAAAGATATGGCCACACCACATACACAAAAGCTATTTTTGAAGAAACTGCTAAGACATTTCAATACCAGCCAAACATATTTATCTGAGGATTAATCTTCATCTATTGAATCAGACACGAACACTACCATGCATACAATTATTTAATTAGCAGCCAAATCCTCTGCCAGTCAGCCGCTGTTCCAGGCATACTGATGGGGAGGGAGATGCAAATCTCACAGTAGTACTGCTTTTTCTCATTACTACTGCAATTAGCACTTAAATTGATGCTTTAAACATACTAATTTCTGGAATAATTCAGGATTTGTATGTTACCTGGGATCGTCTCACTGCAGAGACGACACCAGATTGCTACGCAAATTGAAGCACTTTTGAGCCAAATAACCATCATCGTATCAGACAGAGCCAATTTGCATTTGGTTTTTAAGATAACAAAACGGCAATTTATGCAAATAAATTAAGTTAGTTTACTTCTGAGTTTTCCCTGAACTAATTATAACAATGTTCTAATTTTTCAACACATCTACAACTTGGACTTAAGTCAATTGTATATTATGTTAGAAATCTGTTGTTAAAGAAGGTTTTGTTTTGATCTTAATGCATTTTTACTCACAATTTTGATGACATTTTATATATAAATACAATTGTTGGTAATGGACATTAAAATAGTTACCTTTTGTTTGGAAGCAAAATTTTAGCTTATCTGAAATTAAGGAGAAAAGTGCGAAGGACATCCAGTTTTATATTTAGGTAAATCACTAACCGCTCAATCTAACTATGTTTACCAAGAATTCAATGGGGCTTGCTCTCATGTAAGTGGGGTTAGGATTGCAGCCTTAGGGTACCTGAAAGAAAACTTGAAGATTTTGTTTTTAGTTAGCACCTGCAGTTTAACTTTACATTCCTGAACCCAGAAAATGCTTCAGCTTGCGACAATGCTATAACATACACAATCTTTTAACAAAGTATTTTTCTTTTCCTCTCTAAAAACACAGGTGGCAGATTCCTCTGATTTAAGGGTGAATTAAAAAAAATGTTAGAATGTCTCTAGTCATAGTTCTGCTACACTTGAGTTGCCCTTGGAATACTAAACTTAATTTCAGCAGCATTTTCTTCTTCAAAATATCGTAGCATACCATTTCTCATTGACATGCAGTTTACATCAACTGTGTGCAGGTATACCCAAGTACAGTACAAGATATGGAGGACCCACACACATAAAAAACCCCAACCCTGTGCAGCAACTTTAAACACAGATTTGTGGTGGGCAATTCGTGTATTGTGGCTACCATTGACAAACAGCACTGCTTACAAACACAAACACACACACACACACACACACACACACACACACCATCATGGGGTTCACCTGCATAAGCCCTAGAATGTGACTTAATACTAGCTCTGCTATGCAAACACTATTTGATGATTAATATATTAGGGTCTATTATATATTAATATATTTGCTTCTGTTATGTGATGGACAAACAAAATCAACCTCTGCAAAGACAATCTTCACACACATGCTCCACATGCAGCAGACAAGTAACATCTATGTTCCATGGTACTGCATGTCGATCCCCTCAGCAACCTCTTGTAGATTTCAGAAATTGGAAAGCATGTTGTACACAAATGGTTCATGGGCATTTGCGGAAGCCAGGACCTGTGGCAGAGCAAGCCAATCAAGAAAGTGTGTGTGCAGAAGACAAAGTGTGTGCCATTACCTTGTTACCTGAGATTATGGCAAATACATTTAGGCTTCAGTCCTGAATTTCTGGTCAAAACTGTGTGTGTTTGAAGTATGGAACACGTTAGATTGAATTAAGCTTTTCTGCACCAATTGTTGAAATCTTAGGTTTCAATTTTAGGTGGATTAAATATATATGTATGCAAAATCATGTTGCTCCATTGAAAGAGTGTAAAGTGGATTTGTTCCATATATATTGACCCAATAACTTTAAACTGTACCCATGAGAGAAAATGTTACCTGTGTAATGTGTGTGGCATGGAAATCGCGGTCTACAATGGAAGCAAAAACCGACTCTTTCCCATCACATGCAGCAATCAGTTCAGGAAGACATTCAATAGGCCCTTGGTAACCACCTTTCCTTTTCCCTTGGTTCCAGTTCCTAGTAAAACAGTAAAGATATATCCAGTTAAGAATTGAAGCTCAGGAAAGGAGTTTAAAAAGAAAGGAAAAAGGAAAGTTGAGAAGGTGAAACTAGAAATACACATTTTAAGATAAAAGAAGGGAAAATCTATTTTAAGTGGAGCTTTGTCTTAGAAGTTCACATCAATAGCCTTATGTTTCAATGAATTTGAAATACAAGTTGCACGAACACCACCATACTGCAAGCTTCATAGTTTAAAAACAGGGTAAATGAGAGACTGTGTATACCACAGTCCGAGGTCAAATAACATTAAGTAGTTACCCTCTTGCTTTAAACTGGTTTAATAAGGAAGAAAATAGCTTTACCATGCAGATTAACATTATTTATTTCAATTTAACATTTAAAATTAATAAGATGACCATTTCTGCACATATCCTTATGCATCTACAACTAAGGCGAGTGTAGTTAGTGGTCCACTTATACAAATTAGCACTCCACTCTGAAGACCACCCAGAAACCTATATGTATCTATCAGCAGATTACTGTATTTTTCTGTGTATAACACGCCCCCATGTATAAGACGACCCCATTTTTGGGACCGCAACAATTTTTGGGGTGGGGTGGGGTGGGGTGGGGAAATTGTCCAAAATTGTTGAGCTATTTTGTGGGGGAGATTTCCCAGAGTTATTGAGCTTTTTTTGGGGGGTGGTCACCCCCACCAATTGCTCTACAGCATGCCCGCCACTGTAAATCGCATGCATCGCCGCGGACACCTATCGTCTGCACACTTGCCGCAAAAAGCCCACGTGACCACTCAACGCAACCACAGACGATAGCACGCCCAATCGCTGCTGCCAATCTCCTGCTGGCTGCTGCCACCAATTGTCCGCCCCCCCACCCCGCTATATGTGAATGAATGAAACTTTATTTGTGTCAGCCATCGGCCATAGCAACAAAAAAAAACATTGCAATATACACAGAACAAAATAAATAGTAGATTATATAAAACACAGTTTAGGGTCCTGAATCAGCAGTCAAATAGTGGACCTTATTCTGATTGCCCCAGCTAGAAACCTTGCAACCTTTGCAGTCATCTGTTCCTCTTGATCTGCCAGGAGAAAAGACACTTTGGCAGTGGTTGGGAGACCCAGAATGGTCAATAAAAGACTTAAGTGTTTTTCGTATGGAATCTGTTGGAATCGTTCCTCAAGTACAGTCGATGCTATACGTATATAAGACGACCAACAATTTTTGCCTATTATTACTAAGGAAAAAGTTTCATCTTAGGCACAGAAAAATATGGTACTTACAAAAGATCAGGTAAGGCATTTCCATAACATGATGAATAAAAGTGCTTCACATTTCTATCTTAAAATATTTGATTGTGCCAAATATTATCAGTCATTGATAATATGAAGCAATGTTTCTGCCATCTCCTCTCAGAGACATGGGTCAAAAGCGAATCCACAAATGGAAAGGATACAACTGAATACACTCCCAAGTGTTAGACTGGAAACTTTGAAAGATCTGTGTTAACATATCTGTTCAGCCATAATGAAGAGGGTGGACGTAAACTGGGAGTATGTAGTGGGAATTACCACAATCAGGACTTCACGAAATGGTCCTGGCTCACATGTCACTATGTGTGTGTGGGGAAGCAAGGGATATCTGCATTCTGTACCCAAGAAGAAATGCATACCTGAAGAGGTGAAGATGTTGGTATTCAACGTTAGGTAAAGTAAGCAAAGAGGAGTCATGGATCCATCGCCCCTGAATCAGCATCTGTACCAAACTGGTTATGTTTAGAGCAGTCACCAACCAACCTTCGTTTGCTGCAATATCCAGCATTGCCTAAATCAAGAAGACGACAATTTTAGTTACTCCTTATCGATTTCTCACATGATCAATGGAAGCCACATAATGAGAAATAATATGATATTGTTTATCTTCACCTGGGGGACCCAGGTGGCGCTGTGGTTAAACCACTGAGCCTAGGGCTTGCTGATCAGAAGGTCGGCGGTTCAAATCCCTGTGACGGGGTGAGCTCCCGTTGCTTGGTCCCAGCTCCTGCCAACCTAGCAGTTCGAAAGCACGTCAAAATGCAAGTAGATAAATAGGAACCGCTACAGCGGGAAGGTAAACGGCGTTTCCATGTGCTGCTCTGGTTTGCCAGAAGCGGCTTTGTCATGCTGACACATGACCTGGAAGCTATACGCCGGCTCCCTCGGCCAATAATGCGAGATGAGCGCGCAACCCCAGAGTTGGTCACGACTGGACCTAATGGTCAGGGGTCCCTTTACCTTTACCTTCACAGTAGTTCTGTGAGACTGTGCACTATTACTTCCTTGTCCCCATTTGGGAAACTTAAGAGAACAGAATTAGTACTTCTAGACTGAGATCCTGTGCAGTGGTTCATAAGCATATCTCTTTTTTTTAAAAAAAGAAAAGTGCAGGTCACATCTTGCCTGAGGAAAAGAAGGAAAGCATAAAACTGTCTTCCAATACAACTCTTCTCCAGTAAGGTGGGTTATAGGGGTTGGCACGATTTTCCATACCAGTGTTAATGGTCCCCAGGACAATGTTAGCATGAGAAGCAACCATGTTGCCAGTATCAACCATGTGAACCATTTCCTTTGAACAATACTGAAATTAGTCACACCACTGTTGAGAATATTTAAATCAGGGTAATGTTTATACGGAGGTTTTTTTTAGGGCAATCACATGGGAGTATACCTATACATTTTCCCTAAGAATATTAGACTTTTGCAGCAGGTTAAGAAAGTACACCGCCCTACAGTAAAACCATCAAAATCACGTGTTGACATTAGCAGTAGCTAAAGGCTATCTAAACTGTACATGATGACAAGTGTACAACTGCCAGAAAAAACAAGAAGCATTCAAAGAGGGTTGAAAAGCTTTAGTAGGTTGACGTTTCATGAATATACCTGGAAAGCTAATCACTGACAGCATTGGAAGCAGAAGGTTTTTTATTTTCAGTATAAGTTTTTGTTTTATTTTATTTAAAAAATAAATACAGGGAGCATCTGGGCTGCATTTTGATGCTAAAATGTATGCTCCAGACTTCTTATACAGCCCACTAGAGGAATGCTAAGCTGTCTATATTAGCCTGTACATTTAATCAAATGTTTTACAGACAAACAAAAGGCAGCATTTACTTAAGGCAAACTAAACAACGAAATCTTCTTTAAACAAAGGAGTTGTTTACACATGCAGAGCTATTTCAATTAAATTACACTGATCCTGGAGAAATGTTGAGTTTAAAAGGTACACAAAGCTGGTTGCAGCCATGGGGGAAGAGATTCAGCTTGGAAACGGTAGTTTATGCTTACCTTTCAAAAGGTTTATTTCTGACCAAGTTTGCTTAGTGTTTGCTAAGGACCAATGTTCAAAACTATTTTGCCTACGGTTCAATGTCCTGTGAGCTTTTGATTTTTTATAAGAGAAAATGGTGTCCAATGTGATTGTAGGAAACAACACTGCTACCATAACACTCATTGCATGACACTGTGGATTTCAGATGGAGGCAAAAAAAAAAATATGGACAGGAAGGTAACTTCATATTTTTTAAAATGGTGATTTCCAATCTCTCTCCTCTTGACACAATCATGTAATACAATTTGAGGAGGACAACTTTTTAGGATTCTTCCAACTGGTAAGCATTTAAAGGGGTGAATGGCCTACTCAGTAGAAAAATGCATGGATGACTTTTTGCATATGTTGGATCCTTACTTCTCTGCTTCCATGGGAGAGCGGAACAGTACAAACCACTGCATGCCTAAAATGGGCTATGCACTCTGTCTAGCCAGCACTACATTTTCAGCCCTGGATGACCTGGAGGTGGGTGGGAAGAGGAGTGATTCCCCCCCCCAGCTTTTCCAATGGACTCTTCCTGAACTTTCAGTTGCTTACTTATAGCACCAGTTTGGACCATGCAGACATTCACTTAGCTTAGGCGTCATGGTACTTACAGAAAATACAATATCTATCCTTTGAAAAAGCCTGATCAGCATAATTTCTCACTACTCATACTTCTGGGGTTGTGGCTGAAAAGTAGCGAAACGCGGAAGGGCTTAGCAAACCTCTCTTAGCATACCACTTCATTGCTTCAAACTGCACCCACCCCAACACCACTTTGAAAAAGAAAAGATGTGTGGGCAAAGATTTGTGAGGTCATTTGTCTACCCTGATTTTCTATGTAAATCCCTATAGCTGCCTTTGAGAGGGGGGATGGTAGCCACCTCCGCCCTGCCAATATGCACCTTTCACTGTTGTCTTTTTAAAATCGATGTATGGGTGAATTAGTTTCAAAACTTGCTTTGACCTTTATCATTATTGGCACCATCACCTGCCACATTAACCACTACAGCATCAGAGGACACCACTGTTTAACACATTCTGCCAGTTACTGATGTAAAGCAACAAACATGCATGTGCTAATGCACAACAGGTTTCCTCTAGCAACAGAATAATGCTTAGATGCATCATAAGACAATTGAGGACAAGCATTGCTGGTCCCGGCCACTCCATCCTTCTTATCTAGAGTTGGGTCTAAAAGAACTAAAAAAGAAGTGTGAGTGCATGGAGTATAAATGGTAAGGAAGTACAATTTGTGACACTGCACATTATTACTGATCACAGGGCATGTCTTTAAAGACATTAACCTTAGCTTCCAATTTCCTGGCTTTGTTGAGCTTGAATCAACACAAGATAGCCTTAACTCTTTTACCCCACCTACTGACCGTACTGAAATTTATGCACATAGACAGCCGTAGTGATAATATTCTCATAGTGTAATATACAAATTCAGTGTGTGAAGGGGAGAGGGCTTTGGGCTGCACAATGTATTCTATTGGCACTTTTTCTTTTCTTTTTCCTCGCTAAGCAGGTTTTTTTTTTGACAAAGGAATAAGGACCTGAGCAAGCAAATCTACAATCTGCCAGCTGCAGAAATTTGTTATAGGATCTTCTGCCACACAGAGAGCTTTGCACAAATTGACAGCCGTTTATTCGTATCCAATAAGGAATAACAAACGCTTGAGTGTGTGGGTGTGTTCTACACAGTGCCTAAGGCCCACGCGGCAAATCCTCTTTCCCCTCTTATTCTGTGCTCTCTCATCCATAATATTTATTCATAGCATCTCTATCCTGGTGTGAAATCCAGCACAGGGACATTGTGAAGAAATCAGAACCGTAGCCAGATCATCTCCTTCCATTTGCTGCTTGGAAACCCATTCACATTTTCATTCATTAGCTAAGTGCAACACGCATAAATGCTTAACACATCAATGGAAAATGAAATCCTTTCAAATACTCAAAGTAGCAAATTGAGTCATTCTGCTTGCGCTCTCCAAGTCACTCAGTCACATGTATACTAGAGCAACTAATGGAGAACATATTTAAGAGATCTGATCCATTCTGTAAATACTGATTTTGCACCTGTAGCCATCACCATAATAGTATTTTTTAAAAAGACAACCTATTATCTATTTCTTTGGTGAGGTAAAGTCCTTCCTTTTTAAAAATGAAACAAAAATATCATATTTATTTTGCATTTCTCATAATGCTTAAGTATGTTTTGTGATGCCATTAACTCTGTGCTGCTCCGTACGGACAGGATCACAGCTAGAACCCTCCTTAGAAACACTGGGTTCTACAGGCAGCCTTGGAAATGACCTCAGCCAAGGTTGCTCTTATTGGCATGAATAGTAATTCATTAATATCTGGCACTGAAATGTCAGAAGTCGTCGCACTGAAACAGGAAAAAGGACTACTAAACCAAGAATTCCTGACACCCAAGATGAAATATCCAAATGGTACCATCCTGGAGTTAGATACTTTAATGATGCCCCAAATTTGTAACCTGAAGCAACCACCTTGTTTTGCCTTATGGTAGTGCAAGTTGTGGAGCAGGTATACTGTAAGTGTATATTGTATATTCTAGTGGAATAGCAGATTTTTTTTTTTTACATTGACACAGAATAGATTGAATACTTTGAAAGCCTGAAAGTTCTATTATTTTCATGCCAAGATATTAATTCAAATTCCAAATTTTAAATCAGGTTTTACCATACTTACTTGAGTCTAATGTGCCATCAGATCTAATGCACACCTTAATTTTCGCAAGGTAATTTGGCCAAAAAAGGTGAGCAAAGATTTGAGTAAATACGGTATTTTAAGTGAAATTCTTTTGGGTTGAAAGGCACATGTGTTGAATAAAACAGCCACATTTCTTTGTGTGTGATTATATTATATTGTATAAATATAGAAGATGCTCCAACAACTAGCAACAGAAGCATTAAATCATGTGAAGTAACTTCAATGAAATGCAGAGTTTTAAAGTTTCTGAAAAAATTGAAGCCAAGGCGGGGAAATTGAAAGTTTGTGGAAAAACTAAAATATATGCAGTACTTAATTAAAAAAACAAACAAACCAAAACTTACTTTACTGCTATAAGAATGTAACATTTATCATGTACAACTCAGAATATGAAATTGTATTATTTGGCATATTTATGGAATTTACAGCTACAAGTACCTAGTTTTGTTAATGCAAAATTGTGACTATACTCAGCAGTAGTCAACTTCCTTCTGTTAGCCATGGTTAGAGTTCACTTTCTATCCAAACTTCCAGATATTTCATCTTAGGTTTGACACCCACAAAAGGTGTTGTTGTTGGTTTTCTTTTTTGCAGTTTTGCTCCTACCTTCTAATGTTTTTATTTTTCAAACACTGCTGCAGTTTCCTGAACTGCTGGAGGGAAGAGCTGAAAAGTTGGCCGTAAGGAAGAGGCCAAGTCAAAGGAAAAGCAGAAAAGGACAGTTGCTTCTAATATCACCAAGCTAGACCAAAGGTCATCAGAAGGCGGCAAGCAGCAATTCACAAGCAAACAACTTATGAAGATGGCAGAACCCTCTGGGTGCAGAAATTTATATTGGATTTGAGTGCTATGTATGTCAGAATTCTCATTCCCTTGTGCTGGAGATCATATTTCATTCCCCCCCCCCGCTGTGTTCCCCCAAATTTCCTCTCTAGCTTCTTCTGTCCCCCCACCAGCCCTTCATATCTCAATTTAAAGCAGATGATATACTATGTAAAAAACATATCTGTGATATCACGGATGCCCTATATTTGTCTACATACAGTGGTACTTCTGGTTATGAACTTAATTTGTTCCGGAGGTCCGTTCTTAACCTGAAAACGTTCTTAACCTGAGCTACCACTTATGGGTACCTCCCGCTGCCACCGTCTTGTGATTTCTGTTCTCATCCTGAGGTAAAGTTCTTAACCTGAGGTACTACTTCCGGGTTAGCGGAGTCTGTAACCCAAAGTGTTTATAACCGAGGTGTTTGTAACCCGAGGTACCACACTGTACAATTATTTAAGATGGGCATTCAGAGACTTATTAATTGTGCAAAGAATTAAATGAGATAAAAGCAAATGAAGTGCTCTTTTTATAAGGTAATCATCATTTACAGGTAATTACTATTCCGTCAAAGCTGCATTAAGATGGTAAGTAGATTTAATTAAGGAAAAATAAAAATAGAATTTATTACACAAGCTGACATATTTTGAAAATACTTATCTCTCTTGTCACAACATGCATCACTGGATACTTTCTTCAACAGACATATTCATTATAGTCAGCAAATTAAAACAATTAATTTATATTTCAGTGGAAAGGTACCTAAATGCCTAGTGCTAAGATTTGCTGCTCAGGATAATAAATCCACATATCCACAACCACCAATTACCTCCGAGAATGAAAAGACATGTGCACATAAAGCTGACCCTTCCAGTGAAGTGAATGGGAAGTCTGGACAAAGACTGCATAAGCTATGATAATGCATAGCTGATTTGCAATTTGTCTGAGTTCTATGTCTGTGTACCACAAGGATAGATCATGCTCCACATTTTAAAGCCAATAGTCTTGTCCACAGGCACAACCAATTTCTTCCAATGATTAAGTGAAATATAGAAATATTCCTTCAAAACCCAAAAGCATACCAAATTACAAAATTCTAATCCACTTGCCAGGCCACGCTCAATATTCTTGGAAAAGGAAAATCTAAAACCCTCCCCCCAGTCACACCTGCACCTTTTGGGGGGGGGAGAGGGAGGGAGTTAAGGTCAATTTCCTTAGAATATTCAATATTTTGTAAATAATTAAATATTTATAGTGTTTCAGAGAATTCCTCTCAATGGCAACAGTTGTTCACAATAACTTTCTCCTGAACTTTTAGCCCCGTAAGGTTAGCATTCAGGAAGCTCAGCTGCTATCTAACAAACTTAATTAATCAAAAAGTCATTTCCGAGCAGTAACTATGAGTAAAAGTGCTTCAAGTGTGCTAGCAAGCCTACAAGTTAATCAAAATGCTAATGCAGTACAAATTAAAGTTGTGATTAACATTTCACAGTAGCTGCTTAAGTGAATTGATCACACAAATGGGTTAAGCATTAGTCATTTTCTCCAGTGCCAACTGGGAAAAGATTTGTCATGAGTTTTGGGGAGGGGGAGAGAATTGTACATAAGGAGAGAACCATATCATCAAATTGTCACCAAATATACTACCACATAGCAGTACTTACGGCTACCTGGGGTGTTTAAAAACAAACATGTGGGGGGGAAAAGCTTAGACAGATGGAAAGTAACTCTGTATAGGCAATTAAGATTTTTTTTTAAAATGACATGCTCATTTGAATCTATTAACCATAGCTACAGGGAAGGATTTATTAGCCATAGTACAGGGAAGGATATTCACATTTACCCCCTCTACCAAGTGACTTTTTTAAAAAAGGCTAAGGTATCTGAAAGACCCAGGAATAATTATCTGCACATGGAAATGTTTGAAAATGGACAGTAATAATGACCAAGTGGTTCCAAAAGAAACATGTAGCTAGACACCCAAACACGATGGGGGCCACAGAAGAAAGATGTATGGTGAAAACTGGGAATCTGGATTGAATGGAAGGGCTTTTACTTGCCAAATCCACTTTTGGATAGAAGTCATGACTTTCCAAAATTTCTAATCAAGTTTTTGAGCTATTAAATTGGCCCAAATATGGCACTATCAGAGCAAACAATTATTGCACAAATAAACAACACACTAGGTGCAACATGCACATCAGGATGCATATCTTACACTATATTAATGACATACAGTATAAAATTAGCAGAGGGCGAGCCATGTTAATCTTTTGCAGCAAAACCCACCAGTCTCGTGAACCAAAAATACTAACAAATGTACTTAATTTGTTATTATGCTTGTGCCTTTGTGGCATGCCTTCATATGCATGAAGATAAGTCTTAGTTGGATGGTATATAAAGGAGAAAATTGTAAGGTGGAATTTGACTGGCAATGAGGTGCAAAAATCACAGCCAGTGATAAATTAGCAATAGAGGCCTGGCAACAAAGTAGTGACAGAGGTCAGGCTTATTATTTCTCCCAAAGAATAATTTTACAGACTTAGTATTTTGTCCGAAAATTACACTGTGTGTGAAACTGCTATCTCGATAAAGTCTGTGGGCACTATTCAACTACCACATTCTGTCACTGTATTTTCATTTGCGCAACATGACTCCTCCCCCTGCGCATGCCCCATTTAGAGATGCCCTAAAACAGATAAATGGGGAGAGGAGAGGTGGAGAGAGGTCCTGTGCTTAAAGAGAAATCCTTGTGGATGGAATGAGAGGTTTAGTGCTATGTCGGATTTCACCGTCAGGATGGTTTCTTATTTGATATGGGGTACAATACTTTGGCCACCTCATGAGAAGACTCCCTGGAAAAGACCCTGATGTTGGAAAAGATGGAGGGCACAAGGAGAAGGGGACGACAGAGGACGAGATGGCTGGACAGTGTTCTTGAAGCTACAAACATGAGTTTGACCAAACTGCGGGAGGCAGTGGAAGACAGGAATGCCTGGCGTGCTATGGTCCATGAAGTCACGAAGAGTTGGACACGACTAAACAACAACAAGAACTCAGATGGGTATATTGAAAGTACAACACACATGTGAATCTGCCTACTAATTAAAGGGTAGGTATGCATAAACAGCTGAATTTCTCTATAAAATATATGCAAGTGGAAGGAAAAGAAATGAATTCCTACTTCCATTTATTACAAGGGGCAACACAATTATTTCTATCTACGCCTGCCTTTCACAATGATGGGAGTTCTCGTCAAATGAGAAGCTGATCTAAAGTCCCCCCCTCCTGTGTGTGTGTATAGTAGGTTTTCTGATTTGGATGAGGCATTTAAAAATCATAAAAACCATGGAGTTGCATGGCAGTGAAAAATCAAGGCATAAACACCTCCCTTAAGCAGTTAAGAAATACAATTCTAACATTCTCTCAATGTACAGGTACCCTACTGAGATGTGCTTAACTCATCCATGGGCAAACACTTCTCAAAGGTTAAGACCGAGCACCATGACAGTCTCACTACTTGGCAATGGTAAAATATTTTATCAACAATTCTACAAGTGGAGGCTCACTGCCAATCAAAATGCAAAGTGGGCAACTGTCAGATTATTTCTCAGAAGTAGTGATTGCCCTCTGAGTGAAGAACTGAAAGGTATTACTACTTCAATTACCTCTTTCAATTAATACAAATTCAAAAGGCGGTTTCAAACAGCAGAATGAAAACTAATCACTGAACTTGCAGTAATAAAGTATTTGACGCAAAGAAAGAATGAGTGATTTCACATATTCTGGTACAATAATAATAATATGATGACTTTAAATTACTGAAGCTAACTTTTCAGCACCGCCCCCCCCCCCAAGAAACTCTTATTGAACTAATGCCATGCAAATGCTCAACAATACAGATAAGAAACCACACACACTTTTAACAGAAAAATGGAATACGGTATTATTTTTAACACACATATTATTTGGGAAAAAAACTGCTTGGGAACTTTATTGTTGTAAACAATGCTGGATGCCATAGTAACAAGGTAGACTTCTAAGCAGCTGAATCGAAGAATCATGAAAATTAAGTTCTTGGGTGCTTAAATGCACAGAAACATTAATGACTTGCTTTAGGCTTAATATGAAGCCAGTAAAAGACCAATAAATAAATTTCACATATCCAGCACCCCCTGAGTATGGCTAGCACATGTAGCAGAATAAAGTGGTAGAACAGACTGTATCAATGTCAGATGGGAAATGGGGAATACAATTTTGAATGCTCCACTGTATAGAAGCACCACCTTTAAAGTTTTAAAAGAGAGACTTCAAAGTTTTAAAAGAGAGCAAACCCTAGCATATCAGAATTTTTTCCCCACTTTAGCTCATTCTCTAATAGGCTTTCTTTTTTAAAAGCTTTTTTAAGGAAGTTTTTTTTTACAGCTAGTAAAGTCTTTAAAAAATGTGATCCCCCTATCTGCGAACTGAAATAGTACAATCTATGCTAACACTTCATGACTCTACTACTTTATTCTGTTGAATGTGCTGATCAGATCCAGTCTAATGTTTAAACGCAACATTATCTTGCTTCTCTTAATCAGCCTTCTCCATCCTGGTGCCCTCCAGATACTATAAAAACTCCCATCAGCCCTAGTTTTAATTGTGTTCAATTGAAGGTACGCTTGCTGTCACTGGAAACTGAGAAGCCAGGGTTCCAATTGGTGAGATTTCTAATCGTGTTCAATTACATGTGCTTACAAACCTTCTTCATATGTTTGTTCTAGTTACACAAATATCTGAAGAGGAGCCTGCGCATTCCGTTCTCTTGAGGGCGGGGCTTACATCCACTTCCTTGTCCCCATCTGTGTCTGCCTAACCACAACTTCTGAGGGATCAACATGGACTTTGCCTACATCTCAGCCCTAAATTAACACACTACATTCTTCTTCTTCTGACATTCCCTGCCTAGGGGAACCATTAAAGCCTACCTACCTCACAGGACCGTTGTGAGGGTGCACAAAATAAGAACTGCAAAGTATTTTGTACAGAAAAATGCTAGAATGCCGTACTAATGTAATCTCTGTGAACAATTCAGGAGCATTCTTGGATCCATATTATGACAGCGATCAATAGCAAACCAAGCAAGTGATCATAAAAGAGTGCAACTGTACCTGACATATTCTAATTGACTGGTCTAACACCGTCTTGGTATCAGTGACATAATCCGGGCACGGTAACAGAGCGTGTTCAAAATGGGCTTGCATCAGAAGATGGGTTTTTGTGTGTGAACTGTCAAAAGAATGCGTATTGACTTCAACGGGGACATGTTTGGCCAGTTCACTGTTCATTTGATCTTCATTATGTCGTACTGGAAGGTCTGCATACTCTTCAGCATCCTTAATAATAATAAAAGGGGGGGGGGAGGAGAAAGAGAAGAAACGTTAGTGCAGAAAACATGATGGCTGTGATCTACAGGGCTGTGAGCTTGCTTCTGCAGATTTTGTTGCTGTTCCTTCCCTTCACAACAGCCATTGTGTCCTTCAATAAGCAATAAGCTGCTCACAAGGGCAGGGATACCCTCTGGATGGCATCTGATGTACTGCAAGAGGCTGCAACTAGAAGCAAACATTGGGCAAGTTCCACATGTGTCCTTAAAGCTCTCCTGCCAGAGGTGGGGGGGGGGCAGAAGAGGTCTCACTGGGAAGAGCAGTGCTTGGGGAAGAATGGATAGCGTTTACAATATTCTACTACCCTGTTTCCCCTTTTTTAATACATAGTCATAAAGTAAGCCATGGCAGGGTTTTTAAGGATTTGAGAAATATAAGACATACCCCGAAAATAAGCCATACTTCTGCGCCGCGGAAACCAACCCCCACAGGCACCTCCACTCACAGAGTCACTCCATGCGGCCGGCACTGCAGGAGCACGATCAGCTGTGAAGCGGCGCTCCAAGAGTGTCGCTTAACAGCTGATCGCGCTCCCGCCTTGCTGGCTGCATCCCCGTGCTCCGCCTTCTCATCCACTGCCGTCCCTGCTGCTTCCGTGCTTGCCGCCACTGCTGGGCTCACTGCTTCTTCCTTGCCTGGCCCGGCCAAGGAGCCTGGAGCGCCCTGCAGCAGCGGGCGGAGCGCCTGAGCCAGCGGCCTCCGCCTGGCCTGGTCAAGGACGCCTGCCGCCCCGCCACCTGGAACCAGTGGCTGCTGCAGCACCGAGCACTCAAGAGAGCCCAGCGGCGCCCTGAGCCATAAATACCATACCGGCAATAAAAAAAAATAAGACACCCCACCGAAAGTAAGCCACCCTGTGTTTTTTTGAGGAAAAAAAGTTATAAGACGGTGTCTTAAAAAAGGGGAAACACGGTATTTTTGCATTTATTACCAAAGCTAGCAGGTTTCCCACCAGAATGTTCAAGAGAGAGCTTTGCAATGGCAAAATCAATACTTTTAAAGGGGGAAAGGTCTCTCAACTTTTAATTTCACCAAATGCACAATTAATATGGTCAGGTTTCCCCATCATTTCTTGAACTGTAGATCTCTGGGACAAAACGGCTACATTTCTCACAAATCCACAGGAATTAAATGTTCGCCCAGATGAATCCTCCTTCAAGCCCCACCTCCCCAAGAAGCTGTAAATACATTAGCCAAACTTCAGATGTTCCTAAAAGACAATGGAACTTTGCTGACATTGTTGAAATACGGAGGCAGAAGGAAGGTTTAACTGTATCCACTGTTAATATTCAACAAAAGTATTCACTTCTGATTATAAACAATATCACATGTTGTAGCAATGCTACTGCCAAAAGGTAAAAGGATGTTTAGAAAAGCTTTGAAATAAAGTTTATGTTTCTTAAAAAAAATAAAAATCATGCTCTTTAAGCAGGTTTCTTTCTTCTTCGTCATAAAAAGACTGACTGAAGACAACTGCTAACTAATCCTTGATGTCTCTGCCAGATCTCTTGTGAAAACTGTGGTCATTTATTTTCAGAACCTAAAGGTCACCACCATTTTAAGCCCTATTGAATTCTGCATGTTTGCCTCACTCTTATTTAACTTGCACCCTTTTAAAGATATTTTAAAGAATATTTACCAAGGAGATTTTCCCCCTCCCACTCAATACGGCCTAGCAGCTACAACTGGGAGACAGACTAGGCTGGGGGGGGGGAGAGGCTGGAGTAGGGAAGGCAGGGTCAAAGGAGTAGCTGCAGCTTAGCTGGTATTTCTGCAAAAAGAAAATAGCTCCCGAGACTCCTTCCCTCCCCCCAAATACAACCTGTTTTATTTACTTCCAAAACACTCCTCTTGTTTCAAACAACTTGCCTACTTCATTTCCTGTGTGTGATGGATGATTGTAAGTGAAGTTCATTTTCTTATCTGCATCATGTAAGTAATTAAAGGAAATTGAGAATGGGCACTGAAGCTTTTATACAACTGGGAATGAAGCTGAATGGAGGGCACCAAGGTCAGCACAGTCCATTATATTTTTTTATGCGAGAGGCCGGTCTGTATGCCCTGTCCCTGTTTGTTTAGTGTAGGCAGGACAGACTGCTAACTGCAAATCTGTGCTTCTGATTTGCCCAGCTGTCCTTGAATAAAGACATCTCCCACTGCAAATGTTAAATGACAGTGATTGACAACCTGATGATGAACTCTGCTTGTAACCCCCTGCTACTGTTTTCAGATTGCACAAGGAAAGACAGAATAAAGAAACATCCTCCATAATCAAATCAAATAGGTCCGGCTGTTCACTCTGTATTTTCCATTTGGGTTTCCCTTTTCAGTACAAACCTTATCCTAGTCTGCAAATGCCGTGGGTTCAACAATGGCAGTCTAAGCACAAAAATATTTTGTTTCATTATAGTATTGATTTCAACAAAAAGTTGGCAATAAAACTACTTTCAAAACCCAAGGCACTGAAGTCTACAATTTTAGGGGAACAATAGACAAGAACATCCTTACTTGTTTTCTCTGATGTTGCTTTGAGTCCTATCATTTAGGACACAAATGAAGTTGAAAGTTGAACAATTCCAACAGCTAGAAGCTCTTTGATAACTCCTCTTGGAATAACATACAATTCTCCCATAATTTCTATATTTTGTCCAGAGGCGGGGAAAGTTAAGCAACTGAAGGCAGATGCCCTGGACACATTTAACACTCACGTTGGTTCTTCACCACCTTCTCCCCTTCTTTCTTTGGCAGGCTGAATGGAACCCAAGGTCCATTAATTAAGCAGTCACCAAGTTTACTGTGTGGAAGTTCTAACCTACAGCACCCTCACTACACAATCCATCACCTTTCTATAGATTTCCAAATGCCTGAGGACTGAGTTGACTCACCATGTGCCAGAAGGACATCCCAGTGGCCACACTACATTTTTTAAAGTCACCATCATATGTTAATGGGCATCCAATTCCATCTCTACTATTCACTGCTCAAAAGGCAGTGGTGAGTAGGAAGTAATTCATGATTGTCTACCAGATGTGCTTGTCCAAGCATTTTCAGGTTCACCCCAAAGTGACTGAGGACTGTATCCGCTGATGGCTAGGCAACCACAAAATCCTCCTCAGTTTACTCAGTAACTGAATAAGGTCAGTTTGGAATGATTCATGAAAGCATGCAAAAGGGGAGGATCAGTGCAGAAAAAATAAATTGTAATATGAGTGAGAAGAAGAGCACACTGAAGATGACATAGACCAAAATGAGGGTAGGAATAAAAAATAAAAATAGGCTTCCAACATCCTAGCTTACAATATTTGCACTTTCATTTCCACTGCTAATAATTGACCGCAAAACCTAGATTAGCACAAACCTTTCTACCAACTGTGGAACCTTAGATGGGGAATCTATGGTTCTCCAGATATTGCTGGATTACAGCTCCCATAATCACTGACCATTTGCTATGCTGCCTGATGGAGCTGGAGTCCAACAACACCCCAAGAGGCACAGGTTCTCTGCCATTCCTTTATTAAAGGTTTTACAAATGCCCTCCAAAGCATCATCTTTTTTCAACCTTTTCCCATCATGTTACCTGTCAACAGTGCCTTTCTTCCAGAAAAAGAGGTGCTGGTGCTGTGTACCCATGAGTACCCCCAGAAAAAAGCACTGCCTGTCAATTAAAATATTTTCTTTACTAAATGTTAGCACAATTTTTAAAAGACTGATTAAAAGGTACACTGTCAGTAATAAAATTAAAAGGCCTAACCTAAAATCCCTAATACGACTAATTCTAAATTATGACTATGCAAACATATTCCCAACCGTGCCTATGTTTAAAACAAACAAAGGCAAATTTATTGATGCACAGAGTGGTACTCAATTGAGTCCCATCAGCGGAAGCGCTGATCAAGGACTTCCTCTTGTGTAAGGGGGCTTTCCCTCCTCTTCCCACAAATGCCCCTGAAATTGGCCCCAGAGAAACACAGCGGGGGTGGGGTGGGGGAAGATGGGAGATTCTCTGCCTGGAAAGCCAAAATACTTGTTCCGATGGAACAATTGCCCTAGTGTGATGTTGAATTCCTTCCATTGTATCTGAAGGACTGAGAACACATGGCTTTCTTTCTTTTATTTAACAGGCTGGGGGGAAAAAAGTCACTGTGAAATTAATTAAATAATAGGTATCACATGTAAGCTCTTATTTCTTTCAGTAAGATTATTCTTCTATTCCAGTGATTTAAATAAAACAAAGCATTCAATGTAGATTTATACAGCACACTAGCTCAAAAATATAAAAAGCTAATAGGTAACACATTTCATAGTAGGCTAAGGCTGCACTCCTTTGCATGCTTGAATACAATGAGTCTTGCCCCCAAGTAAGCATGCTAGAATTACACTGCAGGACTGTAATCCTATGCAGACTAACTAGGGAATAAGTCCCATTGAACTCAATTATGAACAAATATGCACTGGATCAGGCTGTGAGTAAGAGATGTGGGATGCCATGATGATGCAGGTGACAAAAGAAAGCCTTATTTATGCTAAAACTTAAGTTCAGCTATGAGAACCGGCAAAGCCTTTAAAGTTAATGAGTTCTAGACTTTTCGGACCAAGCTGATTAATTTGTAACACTGAGGCTTTTAAGCCAAACCAAATTAGTCTCTCACATTCCTGAAGCTTGTTTCCACTACTGAAGGTGCAAAAGTGTGCTCTTTACCAAGAGATCGCAATATTGGCAGATTTCAGATTTCACTTATGTTTAAATTGGAATTTGAGGTCAAAACTGCCAACAGGTGTATGCAGTTTTAGATCTATGTCATTTTAGGATGCAGGTTTCATTTTAAAACTCTACCAGTGCAGAAAAGAAGAGTATGCACAAGTCAAAGTAGCGTATTTGTGAAAGAAATATCTTGTTGCCAGTGATGTTTAGTGATATCAAAACTACACATTTTTAATGGACTCCCCCCTTTTTAAGGAATGCGACAGGTCAATTGTATTTAATGTCAACTGTGCTGCAGAATCTCAAAAATTATTGCATTTACCTCAACTTTCTAAGCATCTGGGTAGGCTTGCCTAAACAAGAATGTTTTTAGCAGGTGCTGAAAAGAGTACAGTGAAGGTGCCTGCTTGATCTCAATCGGCAGGGAGTTCCAAAGTGTGGGTGATGCCATACTAAACAACTGAATTCTTACACATGCGGTATAGGTATTATGTGGCACCTATAGTAGTGGCAACTGCAGTCTGATGCTGTCCAAGGCAGCTAAGATATCCGACTGAACTGGATTAGCCTTGGAATTTCAAGGTAGCCACACACTCTTTTTTTTTTTAAGTTAGGCCTCTTACTCTAATTCGTTGCAAAAGAACTGGGACAAACTAGCCATAGGAGTGTATAAACAAGCTACTACTCTGCGAGCACAAGGGAGCACCAGTAATTAAGCACTGAGAAGATGGTAAGGAGGCAATTTAAGCACTTAGGTGAATTCAGCAATAGGTCAAGGAAGGCAGGGAAGTAAACATCCATAAGACTATATAATATGGATTAGGCCAAAGGCCTAACTTAGTCCAGCATCCTATTCTCACAGTGGCCAACCAGATGCTTATGGGAAGCCCTCAAACAGTTTAAGTACTCACTCTGTGAAAAAGTACCTATTTTTGTATGTCCTGAATATTTCAGCATTCAGCTTCAATTGATGACCCCAAGGTCTAGCATCTCCCTTTCCAGTTTCCCCACACCATGTGCAATCTTATGCATCTCTGTCATGAAGTCCAACACTAGGAAGGCCACAGATTCAACACCCGATTTATAGAAATGCTATCTGTTCTACATATAGGACCGGCAGTGGATTCTCAATGCATGGATGAAAAGGTGGTGCTAGATAAGGGGTCAAGATATGTCAGACACTGGGGGATATTTTGGGTCAATATGACCCTGCTAAAAAGAGAAAGGCTTTATAATAGAGCCAGACAGCTGAAGTGTAAAATCAATAAGGTTTCAGAGCAGCTTTCAAACTTGCTTCTAGGGGGAAACCAACAAAAGCTGGAGAGCACCCACTTTGTAACAACTCATCCTATCTGTGATGATTGTGTGACTGCTTCAAATTCTCAAAGTGCAATGGAGATACACATTGCTGCTTCTTTAGCTGCGATTAATCCAGCATGCACATAACACCAGTGTTTAATGAAGTAGCTGGGGTACAAAGATGTATCCAAGAGGAAGTTTTAAAATCACAAGTGCCTGCGGGAAACGTACATAATGCCAAATGGCCTACTTTTTTCTGGGTGGCCACACTTGGCTCTGACTGCTAATGATGTCTGGTTGTTAATCTCTGCACATTCCACTGACTAAAAGTGTACTGAACATAATCTAATATCCCTTTGTATTCACACAGTCTCATCAACCCCCAGAAATGTTATATTAGTCTGAGACACAGCCAGCCAAACGCCAAACAGCAATTGTTAGAGCACATTTACTAATAGAGTAATCCTAACTCCTCACCACCACCACTGCAGCTCTACAGAGCTGCAGCTGCTGCACAAGGTGGAGACAGGCCAGCTCAGACTGACCCTCCGAATACCTTATTTTGTGGCTTACCACAAGCAAGCCTGACATCTGCTTGCATGTTCAGTGGCTCACAGGAGGGCATCTGAGTCTGCAGAAGTGCATGGAGGGACTCCTACTCTCAATCCAACCCCCTCCTTTCAATTATTTTAGCATAAGGGTATGCGTGTGGATCGAAGCCTAAGGCCTAAAAGGACATGTACGATCTCACTTTCATTATCTCAGAGGAAGGAAAGCAAAACAAAACAGCGCATTTTGGATTTTGTTCTTTTCCACCCTTGTCATCAAACATCTGACACAAAACTCCCATTCACTAGCAATACTTCATATTACCATCCAATACTTTATCATTCAACTCTTAGACAGCACATTAAGTGCAAGTTTGATTTATAAGCCCATACATATATGTACTAGCAAGCAGATGGAATTAAGTCAGGCACAGATTTATGAGCAGCAAACAAACTTAGCACAAGGAAATGTCGCTGTTCCAGTGGCACCAAGTAGTACCACTAGTTAAAATTAGGTCTGTATCAGTTAATTCTTCTTACAACTTTCTATTCTTCTTACAACTTAGAGGAGTTTATTTCTAGTCCATAAAAGAAGATTGGCCTTCTGGTTCCAGCTTTATATTGCACATGGATTTTGACGATTTAGAAGCACATGAACAATTTTTTTCTTGTTCTGGCACATATTCAAGCACAGTGAGGACAGCCCTCAAACTGAGGACAGATATGAGTGTGTCATATAAATTTGTAAGGGTTTTAAGTGATAAATGCGCATGCTCTTGCTTTGACTCTATTAAACAATGTGCTGTTTGTACCTTCAGGGAGATTTTAAGGTCCTTGGCATGATCACTCTTAGCAAGCACCAAATCATTTGAGAGCCTGTCTAGGCATCACAGGCAAGGAAAACTCTCAAAGTGCTGGCTAAGGTAGGGTGAGGATGTTGCTTCAGGTAGCAGAAGCCCCCCAGGCAGCATGCCCATGGGTGCCCTGTCACCTCCATCAGCGGTGGTGACGTGCCGCCATTAGTGCAAATTTTGGGCAAGATCACAACCATTTTGGGTGAGATATCACCTGAAACCAGTGTGATCTTGCCCCAAATCAGTGCCAATGGCTGTGCCGCTTCTCTGCCACTGGTGGATGTGGCAGGGTGTGTAGCAGAGCAGGTGGCAGCAGAAGAAGGTGGCAGGAGTGGCAGTACTCCCCATTGCATCGCCCCTGCTCTCCACCCAACACAAGTCTCAGGCCTCACATACCCAGTTAGTGCCAAGCACAACATGCAGTACAAACAAAATGGACGATGCATTTATTTTAATGAAGTATTTCCTTGGACCCCTATCTCCAAGTGGCATGTGCTTAGGGGATACCACATTCAAATAAATGCAGTGCAGTTCATTTGATATTTTATTCCTATGAGAAAGAGAGGCACTGGAGAACCTGATATTTTGAGCTGACTGCCCATAATGCAAGATATGAATAAGCCTTGAAACCAGAGTTCTCTCTTCAGTCATGTCGGGATCATGCCTCACCCAGCAGTACCGTGTTTTCCCTTTTTTAAGACACCGTCTTATAACTTTTTTTCTCAAAAAAACACAGGGTGTCTTATTTTCGGTGGGGTGTCTTAGTTTTTTAATTACCTGATGATGATAAGATATAGTTTCCTTTTCTGTACATTACAAAAAGGGAAGAAAACAAGAAGAAAAACTGGCTTAGGTGCTCCGCCCGGCCGGACACTCCAAGCGCTTGGCACTGCGGAGCGCTCAGTGCGCTCCACGCTGCAGCCGCCAGTTCTGGGCGGTGGGGAGGCAGGTCTCCTCGGCCGGGCCAGGCGGAGGCCGCTGGCTCAGGCGCTCCGCCTGGCCCGACAGAGCGCTCCAAGTGCTCGGTCCTGCGGAGCACTCGGCGCACTCCATGCTGCAGCCACTGGTTCTGGGAGGCGGGGAGGCAGGTCTCCTTGGCCGGGCCAGGCAGAGGCAAGACTGCTGGCTTGGGCGCTCTGCGCGCTCGTCGCTGCAGCAGCAGCTGGCTCCAGGCACCGAGCCAGCAGGCCTCCTCCTCCTGCTGCTGCAGCCAGCGTTCTGAGTCCCGCTGGTTGGTTGGGGCGCTCGGTGGTCTCGCTCCACACGGCATGGAGGTATGTCTTATTTTCGGGGTATATCTTATATTTAGCAAATGTTTAAAAATCCTGCCATGGCTTACTTTATGGCTACGTCTTAAAAAAGGGGAAACACAGATGACTGTTAGCCTTTTGCAAGTGGTAAAAGGGATAGCTTTGCTCCAGTTGGCCTTTAAGGTTTTTTTTCTTAAAAAATATCAGATGAAATTAATGTTTTAGCAAAGCTGAGCGAAAAGGCAAACTCTTCCAAGGGTTTAAAGAATACCATAAGTTCCTGTTCTTCTAGGTGAAACTGTTTTAAACTGATTTTAACATTGCATTTTTGTATTGCTGAACCTGCCGTGGTACCTTATGGAGGAGAGAAGGTAAGAAATGTAATGGGTTCTGCTTTGGGGGTCACTAGACTAGGTTCTGGTTCCCCTTGCTACAGTTCACCGCTTCAAAAATAAATACCGTATGTATTTGGAAATGTGTGCTCCTCCCACCATCTCATGTTGCCCTTATATACATATTGTATTTTGAGAGTGTGGCAATAGGAATGGAATGGCCACAATCAAATATTTCCCTCTGCCAAGCAGTATTTGCTGGGCTGTGATATAAGCAAAAATCTGCTCTTATTCCCTAGTCCAAAGGGCATGAAATAAGTTTCTGTTTGAGATTCAATCTTTATGTTCCCAACGTCAATATCAACTGGATCATACAAGTTTACTGTCTAGACAAGAAAGAAAGAAAGAAAGAAAGAAAGAAAGAAAGAAAGAAAGAAAGAAAGAAAGAAAGAAAGAAGCAACATTAGTTAGACTAGGACATGTGATCAGAACCAGCCAAGAGACTGAATGTGGGAAGGCAGCCGTATAGGAGTTGCTGACAGTAACTCTTTGACACACATTATATAGTAGCCCAAGTCCTGCCAAGGAGCTGGAAGGGAAGAAATGCAGAGCTCCAGTTCTTTTTGTAGTCTTGTTTTCCTTACTCCTTTCTCCACCCTTCCATCCATCATGGAGAGAGGACCTGCCTCAGGCAGAAAGGCCAACTTTTAAAAATTTAGTTATGTTTGTTTGGTTTCCGGCCATCAGTAGTTTAGTAAGAAAATGACTTCTGTAAGTCAAGCTGGTGGAATTCATTACTTTGAAAAGTACGTGGCTGAAAACAGACTGTGCTATGACCCACTTTTTCTTTTTTTGGATTAAGGAATTACTATTATATGACCATGGCATTTATGTAACAAGATTCCCTTTCATACTGTACATGTAAAATGTTGGTTGCACTAAGACAGATTGTTCCATGCTGTCCCAAACCTACATCTTCTTGTTTTTGTGGAAGCTCTCCCTCACATAAACAAATAAATTAATGTTAGATGATACAATTTTTAGCACTGTGCGTAGTGATACTGTGGCACATGCACGTAGACTTGAGGTACCAAACATGGTGCTCATGAGTAGTATGGGACACTCAGACACCTTTTTGGTTCCCATCAAGCCCCTCTGACTGTCCCATAAGTGTAAGTGTAATTTTCCCTGCTTTTTTTGGGTGGGAAGGTTCTGAGGACTACCAGTTCTTTTTTTATGAAATGGGTACATTGTAGTACCCCACAAGAATTTCAGAGAAACACAAAGCACTGCAGGCTGCTTTTTAGCTGCATGTTATGCTGCCATAATTCATCTTCCCATTCTTGCCTGTGTTGTAAGTTGTGCCATGTATATAACATGTCACATACTTTAAGCATGTTGAATGCATATTTTAACACCCTGATCCCATTAACATTAAAAACAGCAATAACACAACACTCATGAGAAGTACATTTCTGCACAGCAAGACATCTCTATGGCTCCTTAAAACCCCCTGAGCGTTTATTTAGTTTCCAACTTTACCTCCTTACCTAACTGTGCAGAGAACTATGGATGGCATCTGTAATTATCAAGGGATCAGGAATCCAAATGACCTTTCCCACTGTGAGAGAGCACAGGAAGGTCAAACTTAGTTAAAAGCAAGGCGGACTGACCAAAAGTTCAGAGTTCTTTTGGGGTGTGAACTTAAATTGCCATGCTGTAATGAGCATCACACCATAGCGAAATTAGAATATCGTACCAATGACATTTAACACTTAGCACAGAATCAACAACAAGATCCGCAATTAGAGCAACCTTTTCCACAAACATTTTATAGATATTAGTTTCACTGCCACAATGAAGCATGTAAAAGAAAAAGCTACACCTGTGGATGTATTTGAATGGAGAGGGAATAATTCCTATCAGAATGAACCTTGAAGGCAGACCAAGAGTAATTTCATGGTAGTTTCTTTTAGAACCTCCTGGAAAATCTTTGAAAAACTTTTATGTAATAATTATATTAATTCCTCACATAAAATTAAACTCTTTCTCGAGCTCCTACAAACCACTGCATTAAATGAAAGGTTCTGAAGTGATATCAGCATAAGGCATAAAGTCTTCATAGGCCTAGGATGCAATCCGATTCCTGTGCCACAATAAAGTTTTTTTTTCATTTTTTAGTATCTTTTTGATGTGAAGAATGCAAAGGACTGTAAGCATCTGAGGAAAGGTTTCTGGCTAAGTATCAACAAAACTGCTATTATCCATGATAGCTAAATGGGAATCTCTGTGTTAATATACTTTTTTGAGTACCAGATGCGATGGACAAGCAATATGAAAATCTAGAGTATTCATAAAAATTCTCAACATGGGGGAAAACATAGACATGAATCTTTATCACCCTACGTCCGTCTTCCCCAGATGTTTGGGACTCCATCTTCTATCCATCCCCAGCTAGCATGACTAATGACAGTCCAAAACATCTGCAGGACACCAAGTTGGGGAAGGCTATGTATCTGAGCAGCAGACCAGACTTTTCATTGGTAAACATGAACGCAATGCCATGGTGCAGAAAAGATCCTGAGAACCTTGACAATATTTTATTCCAAACAACTTTCAATATTATATTATACACTGATAAAGTGTCCAAGGACACTTAAAAAGAATGTCTAGGTTTCATGGTTTAAGCTGACTTGTCAGGAGAAAAAGAAGTTTTAACTTACTGCAGTTCCATTAGAATGTCTGCCCATGTTTTTAAGATTAATAGACTGTTTTGGCACAGTTTGTATGAACCGATGACAGTAATAAAGCAGTACCAGCAGATTTGCTTAGCAGCTGCCCAGAAGGAAATAATCGGTCAACTTTTTGTTTCAGGCTTTGAACTAAATACCTAAAGTTAGAGGGAAGCAGACTAGAGCACATGCCTGATAAAGTGAAGAACTCAACTTATTTGGCCTCTGTATGGTGCCAGATATATGTTTCAAAGTATTCAGATGCAGGTTGGGAACATCACAACTCCCAACATCATAAATTGGCATGATATACAATGCACTTCTTAGTTTCCCACAATCAGTATGATGCGAAACATACTCATTCCAGTGAATTTTACTTCAACAGAAGCATATCCAGGACAGCACTGTCTACTGAAAAATTATTTTAGAGCTATGAGTCTCATGGAGATAAGGTTTTTCAGGGCTGATACACACACATACTGCATAGTTACATCATTCCAGCATCATTATTATTTTATTTACTGAGGACCAGTAAAAACAAAACCTAAACATGGACAATTTTCTTCATTGTTAAGGATATTTTAACAGCAGTTATGGGAGCCTTGGTTTTCCAGAAGTTGTTGCACTGCAATTCTCATTATTATTCTCATTATTATTGACCAAGCAGGCTGTGGCTGATGAGAATTGAAGTCCAACAAAATCTAGGTAATGCCAGGTTCCCCTAGCCCTGTATTACAGTTTCTATTGCCTGTTGGTAGGGTTTTTTTTTAAAAAAACTTATTTTTAAAGACAAAATCCTGAAACTAGAAGTGAAAAATAGGTTTGTTGGAATCCTGGACTCAGGGAATGCCTGTGTAAACAGGTACTAGCACAACATCTCTCAGTTGCTGCCTGATCTTTGCTAGCACAACAGCCCCCAACAAGTCTCTCGGGCTACTGAACACACAGCTTTTATCAACTTTGCCTTGGCTCCTGTTTGCCACAGTTCCTACATCCTCACCTCGTTTTCCGGCTGCTCAAACCTGAACTGAGGAACTGAATTTGGACATTCATTCAGTCAGTTCCCATTCTGAGCACTGCTGGGTCTGGGAGTCTGAGGCCCCTGGTTTTCCTTAGGGGAACCTTGCTCAGGAGTGCTGTCTCCAGGGGGTCCAGGGGACTCTGGGCAGTTAGGATCCAGTTCATTCAGGCTTGGTGTTGGGGCCTGTGTGCGCTTACCACTCCAATGACTTGTCTTCCTGATCAAGCTGATACCTCCCTCTCCATATGAGTCCTGCATGCTAGTCAGGGTTATTAGATAAACCGGGGATAGCAAAAACTGATTTTTACTACCAAATTTCACAAAACTAAACCAGTTTAAAATCAGCCAGTAACTTGGCCCATTGTTTTGGTGAGCATAAAACAAGCTACCAGGCAATATTAGCAGGTGGCTTTCATCCAAAGCAATGTTAAGCTTTTAAGGAAAAAAAATAATTCACTGTAAATAAAGGATAAATCTCTATTTCATTAACTTGGTTTAGGTGTTTTGAGCTACTAGGAGTACAGTATGTTCCCACTGAGCCATATCCTCTAAAATAATGGGGTTACGTGCAGCTTTTGGGGGTGAGGGAGGGGGATAACCTGGAACTTGGCGGTTTTGTAAAAGGGCTGGCAATACCGACATTTGATAAGACCTGTAAGCTTAAAATTTCTACTCAGCTTACATTTCTATTTGCCACTTGTAAAAAGAAAAAAAATCTAACTATTAAGACAAGATCTGCCAAGAATAATAGAGGAAGATAACTGAAGAGAGCTACTTTTGCTGTGATTCAAACTTGCAAGAACTTCTATTAAAAACAACAAAGAAAAAAACAACAAGAGATTTTCAGTACCAGATGTCTGGGAAGATCCCATTTGGATTTGAGCTACTTAAATTTGCAATCATGTATTTATACATCTAGCAGAGCTTCTGTTTCTCCTAGAATCTGAAAATTAACTAGCTTTGTAGCATCTTCCTTGATCTGCCACCCGTGCCCTGAGGATTAGAGACTCCACCTGAGCTTGTTTTACAAGCATAAGAGAAAAAATTAATCTCTGCTGGCAGCGATCCCACTGGGATACTGATGAATAATGATATCCCTCTCTTGCTGCCCTCTCAGTCCACTAGAAAAGCCACTCTAACCCAGCAACGTGGAAAATGCTGAAACCATTCCAGCTGTGGATTAGCAGGCAGTCAAGCATCCATCTGCTCTGTGTAAAGCGAGAGAAGGCAAGCATACATTCTTATACCTCACACAGTGTTCACGACTAACATCTTTTAGAACCAGTTAGATAAATATTAAAAGAATCTTTTAATGAAGACCTAAAGTGCTTAATCTATTTTCTATAGAATCATACCATTTCTAACACGATTGCTCTGGGGTACTCTACATTTATTTATTTAACAAAATGTATACACTGCTCGAGTGCAAGAAAATCTCTAAGCAGTTTACAAAAATATAAAATAAAACATTAGAATTCTCAGTAAGAAACAGTTAAAAGCAAGTACACAAAAGCATTCAAAAGACTAATAAAACACATGTAACTTCTACATGTCTGGACACATCTGCCAAAACAAAAATGTCTCAAGCGGGTGCTGATTTATATAACCTTATCTATCATACAAATAGGGCTTGCCAATCAGAAGGTCGGCGGTTCGAATCCCCGCGACGGGGTGAGCTCCCATTGCTCGGTCCCAGCTCCTGCCAACCTAGCAGTTCGAAAGCACGTCAAAGTGCAAGTAGACAAATAGATACCACTCCGGCGGGAAGGTAAACGGCATTTCTGTGTGCTGCTCTGGTTCACTAGAAGCGGCTTTGTCATGCTGGCCACATGACCTGGAAGCTGTACGTCGGTTCCCTCGGCCAATAACGCGAGATGAGTGCCGCAACCCCAGAGTTGGTCATG
Organism: Zootoca vivipara; assembly: GCF_965207765.1. Lineage (NCBI taxonomy): Eukaryota > Metazoa > Chordata > Lepidosauria > Squamata > Lacertidae > Zootoca > Zootoca vivipara. The sequence goes on from NC_142586.1 coordinate 44,910,027, forward strand.
ACTGGACCTAATGGTCAGGGGTCCCTTTACCTTTACCTTTTATCATACATATGCCGAAAACCTCCAAGTCGTGAATTGGGCAGTTCATTTAAACTATGAAATATAGTGAAAGCAACACAGACGGAATTAAGTAGAGGACATTTAAAATTAATCAAATTTCATCTTATTTGTGGAAGGGGTAATGCCAGGCAAACTTCTTGGGATCAAATTCTCACAAAAATCAATGGGAGTAACTTACAAATAAACACGTCTGAGGCACAAGGCAGTCTTGTACATTTACATGGGAAATGGACCATACTACTTTTTTAAAAAACCCCAACATGCTTCACCAACATGTGTCACAAGATGGGTGAAGTGACAAATCCAGCAAGCTCTTTTAGAATTTTAGACTTGCTTTGTAAGTAACAGTAAGGCCAGAATAACATTCTACTATAAAAGCAATCACGTTATAGCCTATTTCTATTAACAATGCATTTTAGTTTTAGAAAACATACTGTACTAAAGGTTACATTTAATTAAGTTACCAGTAATGCTAGACATAATGGGATGCAGGTGGCGCTGTGGGTTAAACCACAGAGCCTAGGGCTTGCCGCTCAGAAGGTCGGCGGTCTGAATCCCCACAACGGGGTGAGCTCCCGTTGCTCGGTCCCAGCTCCTGCCAACCTAGCAGTTCGAAAGCATGTCAAAGTGCAAGTAGATAAATAGGTACCGCTCCAGCGGGAAGGTAAACGGTGTTTCCATGCACTGCTCTGGTTCGCCAGAAGCAGCTTAGTCATGCTGGCCACATGACCCGGAAGCTGTACGCCGGCTCCCTTGGCCAGTAAAGCAACTAATAGTCAGGGGTCCCTTTACCTTTATATTTAATGGTAGACATGGTGGTGGTGGTGAGATCTGGAATGAGATTCAACTAAATTGTTGTGTGCATAGAACAAGCTCTTCTCCTGCAATGGAACTTTCCATCTCTCATCTTCCTCCATGTCCCCAGCACCCCCCTAAATCTGCTCAGTGGGTTTAGAGGATACATGGGGGAGAAGAGGGGAAGTTTCATTGCACAAGTGAATCTCATTCTGTGCATATACACCCTACTTAGCACTATGATGAATTCTACCAACAGGCATTAATATCACCTCTAGACCTCCATTATAAGAAACTGAGAAACAGATGGGTCATACTTTTCACCATAAAACTCTTATATCTTACTTTATCTCAATATTCTTTTACCTTTGTTTTTAAATCAGCTAGTTTAAAGAGAAGTGAAATTAGACCATGGCAAAAGAACGATAAAACATTTGTTTACCCTGAATTAAAAATAAGCATAGAAGGGTGATGTATATTCTTTGTTTCCTAAATGTCAGGGTTTTGTGCTTTTGAACTTGGTTCCACTCTCTATCCCTCCCACCGCCCCTAAATTCTGTGCTGCATGAAAAATACGATATGCCACATTCAGTCAGCAATGAGTGGTGGGCATTGTCATCTTGATTTACCTACTGATTGTGCTTTGCTGGGAAGGCAGAGAACACCAGGTGTTTTTAGTTTAAAGTTAGCTTTAGAACTAAAAGGGAGAAAAAAGCAATGATGGAATTACTTGTGTCTGGGGAGACACTCAGAATTAAGGTCACGGAACTATGGAATGCATGCACTGAAAAATACACAATGCCACCGTATTCTGGAAAGATGACTTTAGCTTGGAAAACTGCCCCATTTACTCAGATTATAGAAAACCAAAACAAATGTATTTATGTGTGAGCACTATTGTAAACGCATTTCAAAACCTGAGCTACAAATCAGTAAAAGCTATAGTACTTAGATTTAAGTAGAATTCAAAGTTCCAGACTATTTCAATATTAGTTATACATTTAAGTCAATAGAAGAAGCACCATACTCTCTGTGAGTTATATGGCTGCAATGGCATAGAGTAGGTATGCCTGATACAGTTTCAGTCATAGGTGCTGGCTCCAGGGGGCTGAGGCTCTTTGGGCCCCCTCAGTCTTTGTTTTTGAGGCCCACATTGTTGAGGTCAAAAGCGGAGCCTGGCACAGATCAACGCTAGGATGTTGCATTGGGCCCCCTCAATAGACTTTGGAAGATGGTGCCTTTAGTTTCAGTTGACACATAGTAATGCATATAGGGATGTGGTTGATGCCCATCTTCATCTCCCCAAACCACCAGAATCAGGTGAGGCAGTACAAGTGCTTGGACCATTTTCTGAAAGCAAGAATGGGCTGGAAGAGGGCCAATATACTGAAGGCGAATCTTCAATAATATCTAGGTACTATTGGGAGATGGTTACTATGTCTGGAAATTGGGGAAACAGCCTATCCTATATAGAGACCATAAAGTTTTTTAGTTGGGGGTATTCCTTGATCCAATCCATCTCTGGAGCTTAGATGGGTTCAGTGGAATGGGGTGCCTATGCCTAGGTCTTACTGGTATGCCAGAGGGTGTCATAGCACTGTTTTTGCAGGTGAAAATGGATAAATGCCCAAGTAACCTCATGATTATATTACTGTAATAAGCATCTGAAGACAATCCAGAGATGCAGCTAGTGTAGAACGTGACCACCTGAGTTGTGAGTGGTGTATCTAACTGGAACGATAAAACACCAATTCTGCATGAACTGCATTAGCTGCCAATATGCCACCAGGCCCAATTCAAGCTTTTGATGCTAACATTAAAATCTCTGAAAGGCTTGGGCCTCAAATATGTGGAGGAACAGCTCTCACTGTATGGGCTTTAAGTTCTACTGGGGCTATGAGATACTGCTACTGTAAATAGATAACAGAGTCCAAGTAATCAACAACTTATAGCTTGCTGAAAGTTCCAGGATCAGTGTGCCTGGCCAGTTCTATGAAGCCAGTGCCCTTCTTTGCTTAAGATACTGCTAAATACAGTTAAAATAATAGACAATACCAGGGAGGTATTAAGAAATATGCAGCTTAGCTTGGGAGACTGGGTGTGTGCATGTAGAAGTGACACCACCAATTCCCAGGGGAAACACAAAGATAAATGCCTCTAATTTCTCCCCAGCCTCTCTTATCTCCCTTTGCCTTAAATTACTATCATTAAGGAAGGGGATGGGAGAAGAGAGAGGCTCAGCTCCCCACCCACTCCATGTGGGTAAGCTAGATTTATCTAACATGGGTAGATATATTTCTCCTTGCCCAAGTGAGCCCTCAGCATGCAGGGCTATCAGCATCTGTGATGTGTGTGTTGCTAATAGGATATAGATAACCCTTTACAAGTTGTTTTCAGTTTTGAAAGGCTACAAAATAGAAAGACCATTCACTCTATCTGAAAGTTAAAGCATTTTAGAAAAGAATCACACAAACATATTCAAGATACATAAAAACCTTACAAATAGATTGTGAACTACACAACTGTTATTGCACCCATGTTCATGTTTTGCAATGTTGACATGCCTTTTTTCACTGTGGCCCACATTTTTCACTGCCAGCATCATTAAGAGATTCTTCAAATTACTTTTTAAATATCCATCTCCCCAAGGACTTTCACTTGCATCTAATTAGAGTACTTGCCCCGTGCCATGTAATTCCCTGTTGCCAAAACTGCTAAATGCTCCAATAACTAAGTGAGAAGGGCATCAATGGAGCAAGACAGATGCAATGCCACTGGTTAACAATAGAGGTGTGAAGTGACTCCCTTAATTATAAAGCTCATTAATGCATAGTGTTTAGAGAGAGAAAAAAACACAGCTTGGTGATAATTCTGTTAAAGTGCCTAATGCCTTCAACACAGCAAACAATTGCAATAAAAACTTCCAATTTGTATCTTTGGTTAAAAAAAAGCTGGGAGAGTAGCTTATCTAATAATTATGAAAACCAACATAAAAATGTTAAAAAAACTAAACTTTAGGCTGAAAGATAAACCATTAGCACAAAAAGACTTTACTCAACTTCCAGAAAAGCTAGGATAATAGTTTACCTAACAATTATGAAAACCATCATATAAAAATAATTATAAAAGACCTTTAAGTTGAAATTATTACCACAAACCACTTAGAAGCGATTTTGGCATCTAAGCAATATAAATGTATTGTTGTTGTAGAATGATACTTCACTCAACGCAATTATACCTTTTAGGTTAACATTTATACTAATTGAATATTCAACTTAAATGTGGGATTTAGTCTTACTCATTTTGGAATGGTAAATGGACAATTCACAAGAATAGTAAGTGTGAGGGGCAATTTTGAGTGATGAAGTATGGCAAACATGATACAACTTCTCCAAAAAAGCCAGTGTTTGAATACAACCACTGTGTGTACCCACTAGATGAGGGATTTCAGGATGCAGCAAAATGAAAAAGGTATTTCATTACAACCCTGAAAATTCTTGCCCAGTGCACAAAAACCTAAATCAGAACAACTTACTGAACAATCTTGAATTTCTTCAACGAGAAGGAACTTCTTCAACGAGAAATTGAACTTCTTCAACGAGAAGGAAAACATCATTTCTTCATGTATAACAGCTTTTAATTCATTTATACCGGTAATAATTGTGGCAATCTATGTTTGAGGAAAATGAATCCTTGTTGATTGTTGGGCAGACTTTAAACCAGGTTAGTTACAGGCTATTCCATTTTTTATGGCTTTTACCAATATATTTCACTAAGGTTTGGTCCACAAGTTTGGACTGAACTTAGTAGTCAGCCATTATTTCATCAAATCATAGAACCGTAGAGTTGGAAGGGACCCCAAGAGATTCCCATGCATCTTGGAATCCCTTCTCTTTGGGTATCTCTGACTATGGGATCTCTCCAGTAGTTCCTTAAACTTTCCGAAACCGACCTTCTTAAAGTCCAGAGTGCATGTCTTTCCCTTGCCTCTGTATCATGAAACCCAGGATGACATGATTATGTCCTCTCAAGTTTCCCAGTACTTCCATGGATCAGTTCCTCCCTGTTGGGGTCCAAGAGAGATGATCCTCTTGTTGCTTCTTCCACCTTCTAGGAAATGAAATTGTCAGCAAGGCAACGGAGGAATTTGTTGGACCTTACATTCTTGGCAGAATGTCCCTGATATCTGTCGAGTCCCAATTGAATTTTTGAATGTCTTGTAATCTCGTCTAGGAAGGCATCATCCAAGTCTTCAGTCTGGCTTGGAGGTCTATAGCAGGTGCCTCACAGTAAAGTCACTGCTGTTTCCGTCTTCTCAGTTTTCATCCATTTACTTTCTATCTGCCTTCCTTGCTCCAGGTCATGGATCTCTTCACAAATGTACACATCCTTCCTCCTCCTCCTTTTCTGTTTGGTCTATTCCTCTTGAACAGCTTATACACCTTAATTTCTACATTCCAGTCATGAGTCTCATGGGGGATCCAAGCTTGAAAATCTCCATTCTCCCCCTGCTTGCAAAGCAGGATCCACACTTGCATAGCCACCAGAGAATGACTTGAGCATCTGTGTGGGCTGCCCTTAAGATCTCTGAATGCTGCAGGCAGTCCACAGCCTTGGGTTGCTTATATAACTTGGGGAAAGGATGTTACCATATCATTGCAGTTTAATATAGATGGTCACAGATTATTTATATAGCATCATCCACATACCAGGCAAGAAATTCAACACAGTGCTAAAGTGATTGTTCCATCAGAGCTAGCATTTTTGCTTGCCAGATGAACAATCCTTCCTCTCCTCCCACTCTGTGCACTTTTCTCACCCGATTATGAGCCAATCTTGGAGTAAGCATGCAGGGTGGTGCAAAGAGGTGGGAAAACGCCACTGTGCAAGTGAAGTCCTTGTGCAGGCTTCAGATGATGAGAATCAGCTGAATATCACCCATAATACTAGACTGCCCTGCACCATTTCAGAATCTCCCAACACATAGGAGAACACACACATGCACACTGGGCAAGGGACTAAAATGAATTTTAGTTCAGCCCTTTTCCAAGACAGAAACTTCCACACCAACTTGTCAAAAGTCAAATCATACAATCTAGATGAACTACAATTAAAGATCAAGTGGACTTCAGATAGCAAAAAAAAAAGAGGCCTACAAGTTACAATGGGGGAAAAGAGAGCTGAAATTACAGTGATTGTCTCATTAATGGACCAAATCCACAGAATCACACAGCTAGCAGTTGAGCACACCCAAAGGAGTTTTGGATTTTGATTTCTAAAACTTTATGTCTCCCCCATTGCCATCCCTGACACATGCAAAACTTCTTTTGAAACTGAAGGGCCTTTCAAAAGTGGTTAGTTATATGGAATGGGGTTCTGCTGTTCAAAGGGATGAGTCACAAATTCCACTGAGGGTGTGCCCAAAGTAGCTCTCTGGATCTTGGCCAATAGGTTTCAAGGTTTGGGGTTTTTTTTTTTAAAAGAAAATTATACTACTGTATAACATGTGCTCCATCTTTAATAACAGCTGCCTTTGGCTGCCAGACAATACATTAAGCTGGCATGGACATAGTTTAAAATTAAAACCATGAAAGAAATTTCCATCATTATAACATGACGTCTAACAATACTCAGCAGTGTGAAATATTTCTTTGAACAAAAGGGTTATCAAGATAATTACTCCAAGAAAACAATACTTTACTTTCAACATCTGTACATTCCTGTACTATCACTGTACCTTACTTTAAAGATTCCCAAATTGAAATGGATCAAGACCTTTTATTCCAATTTATCTAGAATCTGTATTATTTTCTTGTCTGCTGCAAGGCAAATGTAAAGGGTTTCAGTCAATTGTGTTGCTCCACAAATGGAAAAGGCAGGCAGACATCTTACTGCCATTTCCCCCCTTTTCCCTACAGCAACCTAATCCGAAGGGTCCTTCACCTTCCAGAAAATATTTAGGGGAGAGTGCTTCTGCAGGGGGTGGGGGGGGGGGAGAAGAAGAAGGGAATTTGCCAAAAATGGTCTCATTTGTCTTCCCCTGATGGAGTCCTTTCACCAGTGGAGTGACATTGTTGGACACAAACAAAACAGATGATTTAACCAGAACATACAGGTGGTGACCAGTGCTCTAGAATGTCATCTAGTTTACAAAGAAATGGAAGGACTAGGAGAAAAATGAAGCTGTATCAGCAAATGTACCGTCTTCATAGTTTTTGCTACACCACCTATGATTGCAATAGGTATGTCAATATCCTGGGGGAGTGGTCTTCACATCTGTATGTCCTATTTCATTATAGTGCTGGATGAGCTAAAAATTACTTCATTTGGATTAAGAATTATTTAACCCAATAATTAATCAAACAGAATAGCAACTTACTGTCAGAACTGAGAGCAGATCTTCAACACTAGATTCGGGTTTCAAACGATCCTTGAACATCCTGACGGTTGGGTGCTTCAAATAATAATATGACGCAATGCGGCCATGAGTCAGAGGTTCAATGCTGTGGTCGTCCTGTTACACATAGGGAAATATATACATTTTAGATAAATACTGTATGATTCAAGGTGCTTAGTGCCTTCCTGGAGGCAAGCACATTTTATGCAGTATTCTAATGGAGGTGTTATGTTTTAAAAACTTCACAATAGCGAGCCACAAATACATGTTACTGGTTCAAATGCCAAAGGAACTGCAAAACCTCAGTAGCTGCAACGGGAGGTCGCACAGCAGCCTACATGTATTTCATAATTCAACAAACATCAGGATGAAAGATAATCCCTAATAAATATTACGGCTGCCCAGTTCTTCTTTTCAGACTTTTTATGAAGTATAAATTAGCCTTACCTCCCCCAATTTAATGCAGTAGGAGTATTCCAGATCAACGAGTGATTTCTCCACAAGGTTTGAAAGGAACTTGTTCATGTTGTCATGGCTGACGGCATCTAAGTTATAGTAACTGCGTAAGTGAAAATGTAATAGAGTTAGATGCTTTGAAAATATTGCTGACACAAATTAAGGTTCTTGTAACACTAGCAAAGAACATGACTAAAGTAAGAGTGGTCATGTATTATAGGTGGCAATCAATGACCATATCCAATGTTACATATGCCTGATTGTGATTTTAAAATGATTGCAGGGATGTGGCCAGTTAAGATGACAAGAAGAGTCATTTCCAGCCCCATATGAACCTGGAATCCCATAAATTTTAAAAAAATGAAGGTTTCATTGTCAGGTTTGACCTACCAAACATTACAAATATGTATGGTTATTTTCTGGCTGCTGGAAGATACCCAATTCCACTCATCGTCTCCCCAGTAGTGCTTTGAAGATTACACAACACACTGAATTATTTTGTACATGTACCAACAAAACTGTGTTATAATTTTGTACTATTCCTAATTATTCTGATTTCTTTTCTTGTTGTTCTTGATGTAATACTGTTATACAAATCAGGAATGTAGTCATTGAGATAAACATGTAACAAAAACAGATCTAAAACAAATATTTTATTATGGACTGCTGCATAAAATAGGCCAGTTTCCTAGCAATAAGAGCAAAATTCATGTGCTTTTTATTATTCTTGAGCAGATCACATAAGAAGCTAGTTTACATGATTGCATTATTAGCTAGCTGAATACAACGTGTATATTTCCTAGAGACTTTGCTATGTAGGATGGAAAATGTGAAAAAATGCGTGAATAAGTCACTTTAACAAATCACTTCTGTAGCAATGTGTGGTTTGCAAATAAAGAAATAGAAGTGGAATATGAAAATGGATTAGCTTAAAGCTTTAATTTTAAAAATCAAGTAATATAAAACAGTAATGTGCCTCAGCACCGTTATAGTCTTATTTCATGTTTCAGTTTCTGCTCTTAATTCTTGCACATTATCTTTCTCTTTTTCATGCATATGAACACAAAATCTAAGTGTTCTTTGACTGACAATTCATTAACTTGCTTAAATAAGATGCAATTTGGATCACTATTCTTGCTTGTCCATATAACTCCCAACAAAACTGATGTAATGTGCTAAAAACAGTGGCTTGCTGAGAGTCCAGAGATGGGCTTTCAATCAGTATGATGCTGAGAATATGAAATTACAGAACTTTGGATAAAACAGACTTCAACTACTTTAGCCATAGTCCTGCAATTTCATGATCCCAGAATGGCAGCTGAGAGGTCCAATGGTGCTAAGTTAGTACACATTGTAAACATAAACAAAATCCTCCCAGTAATAAAGGAGGAACAAGTGAGACAATGGGTGAGAAAAGAGGAAGCTTATTGCTCAGATTAATCACTAGAAGGCTTTTATTTATTTAATGAAATGCACTGTTTGACACTCATGCATACACAAAAAACCTGGAAGTGGAGCACTACATTGCGATAGATTATGAAATATGTTTTTGAGTAGAAAAAGCAAGGCTGTTTTACTTAATGTGCATTAGAGATGGGTGTTGTCTTAACTGCATTTCATGTGAATGGCTACTTATCATGGCCACATAAAATATACAAAGATAAAACCAGTGTAGAAAATATACAAAGATAAAACCAGTGACCACCAATCACAAGCTTATAAGGGAGTGGCGGGTGGCGCTGTGGTCTAAACCATAGAGCCTAGGGCTTGCTGATCAGAAGGTCAGCAGTTTGAATCCCCGCGACGGGGTGAGCTCCCGTTGCTCGGTCCCAGCTCCTGCCAACCTAGCAGTTCGAAAGCACGTCAAAGTGCAAGTAGATAAATAAGCACCGCTCCAGCGGGAAGGTAAACAGTGTTTCCGTGTGCGCTGCTCTGGTTTGCCAGAAGCGGCGTAGTCATGCTGGTCACTTGACCCAGAAGCTGTATGCCGGCTCCCTCAGCCAGTAAAGCGAGATGAGCGCCGCAACCCCAGAGTTGTCTACGACTGGACCTAACGGTCAGGGGTCCCTTTACCCTTTTTAAATATTCTAATTAAAAATGTTATGTAAAATTTAATGAAACCACATGTTCAGTAGCCTACATTCTGATTTAATGAAGCCATGATCTAGCCAAAAACTAAGAGACTACAAGACTTTAATTCTCAATGGGATTGGTATGTTTAAATCTCTCTCAGTTGAACCTAAATATGCTTTACAATACGTACTCAGATTTAAGTTTGCAGAGTTCACTAGGACTTACTCTCAATTGGGTATAAAATTGTAGCCTAAAAGTAGCTGACTCGCACAAGCCAGGATCAAAAGAACTACATCAGATGCACCCAAATGATTAAACATACCTAATAGGTTTTTAATTTCCTCCCCTTTCAACAGCAGGCCCCAGGTCATATCACAAACTGCTTTTTAAACTCTCCACATTTCAAAATAGGCTTCTCATGTGGCAGGAAGAGCTGAACTTTAGGGAATACAAGTCTAAAGTTTGAGTGGGTGCACAATACTAGTTTTGCTGCTATTTGAATCCAGATTTCTATTTCCCCCCAGAATGTATGTTTCAAGGATCTGTTGTTTTGATATACCTTTGTGCTTTAAAGGTAACTGTTAGTAACTACTGCTGAAAAATGATTTATCTTAATTGCAGCACTGTTTTTAAACCTGTATATTCAAATAAAGCTACATTTATGGACAAGCCTATTCATTCCCACTCAGAATAAATTCTGGAAAGTTTAGTGGGGCTACATCCAGGTAGAGGTTACAGGACTGCAGCCTAAAACTGGAATTATAGATAATTTAATGGTGTATGAAAATGATTTGTCGTGATCCTACCAATATAAGGAAAAGCTGAAAATCTTTCTTTTGTTTAAGGAGCGAATTTTGCCAAGCCTTTAATTTTGTTTTCATAGAGTTTGGTTGTTTTTCTAGTCCCAACACTAGACACCTTTCACAGCTACAATATGGCACTAAACAATGGCTAATTTAGCAAGAATGCAGTTGGTGAAATAGTTGAAGGCATTGTATAATACAAACCATTTTTTTTTAAAAAAAGCACTTCAATCCGTGAAAAAAAATATCACGAAAAATACAAAAACTATGGCACTTTTTAAAATAAAAAAACCCATAGCTCTTAATATACCTTCCTTTTTTAAAAAGAAAAACTCAACTAAAGGAAATCCAAAATAGTCATACTTCTAGGAATCGTAGGTTCCAATCCTTAACACAAGAGAGAGTAAGCCCCACAGAACCCAGTCAGCCTAAGTGTTGAGTAAACAGGCGCAAGACTGAGCTGTATAGGTAGGATTTCAAAGTCATTTTCATGAGATCTCAAGTGAAATGCTTCTTTCTGTTAGACAGAATAGGAATCCAACCAGAGAGATTATGTACTTCTCAGTTAAGATTTTATTAATCCAATACTTTAAAAAGCATACCACAGAAAATCAGAGGTGTTTGAATGCTCATACGTTCAAAATACACTATATATCAGCCCCCCGTTTCTGAGTGACTGTATTATCTAACTATTTAATTACAGATAAAGAATAAAAACAGTGCAGTTTCATGGTCACTGCATTGAATCATCCAGTCATTATTTCCCCTCTGCTGCAAACAGACAACCCACCTTTTTGTCAGCGCACCATTTCATTTATTTCACAGTGAAACCCAGTTTCACAATAATTGACTTGTCAGCAGCTCTAATTTATGAGGCTGGGCTCTGTAAGCCTTCTCCTATATTCTGCTCAACCTGCACACAAGCAAGGTTGAATATTTACAATGCTGTTAACAGGTGCTGAGTTGTTTAATGATTCTAATAGCCAGAAGCGTACTGAGAAAGCCAGCGGGATCACAATTACAGGCTGTTTGAACACAACAATTACTCGTCCCCTGAGAGGTGTGAAAGTCAAAGGCAGTTTTATACTAACAGCATCTAGCACATGGGGTAGACAGGCTAACTTCCATTAGTAGCCCATTGGGAAAAAAGCAATAACAAACCCCTAGGTACCGTAAAAATTTACAAAGTACATAACATTTAAACAATCAAAACAATGAAGGAAGAAACTTTTCCAATTTCCTTTTAAACAATATATAAACAAACAAACAAACAAAAACTCCTACTGCTAAACCTGATAATATATATAGAATGAACTCAACGGGAAACATGAACTTGTTTTTCTAATCTAAGCCAGTGTGGCATTTCACCAGCTGAGAAAAAGGGAAACATGCAAGGACATAAAATGCAGATGAAGTTACACTGACCATTTTCGGTTTAATGTGGATTGTGGTGGCAATTGCTTCCTGTTTGAGTTTTATGTAAACCTGATCCAAGATCTGCCTGGGAAATTTTTCATCAGCCTTGAAATGGTAGTGCTATAACTGTCAGGCCTGTGAAGTCATTTGTTACAAACACCATGTTTTTTATGTTCAGATTATACGGTAGTAGTAATGACACAGATAATGAAAGCGAGTCCCCGGGACAACTGAAAAACACTTTAAGAAAAACTCTTGCTTGTAATCCAAGTATTTCTTGGGGAAAACCACAAGAGCTCAGCTCACAATAATTTGTTGAGATTTGCCATTTTAAGAAGGAAATTTAATTTAAAGCACAGGGTAGACAAATAGTTATCTTCTCAAAAGGTGTTCTATTGTATTCACTGAGACATGCTGCAACTGAGATGATTTTTCTAAACGTGAAATTTACTAAACCCAGACCACGGATATGAGGCTTAGATGAAATCTATTATTCTAAGCCTATCCCTGATGGATGGAACACTGGAGAGATGATCCAATCAACATATTTTCTGGATCTAATCCACGAGTTGTAAGGCGGTTCAATGGGAAGGAAACCAAGATACTCCCTTGAGAGCAACCTCATTTGCAAGAGAAATAAGGCTTATGTCATTGAGTAATATACATTGAATGACCATCATTATCATTTCGGAATGGCAATCAAAGTGAACCAAATTCATTATTAAAATGGCCACCAACACTTAAAAATACTGTATCTCTGGCACTGACAATCTGAAATATTAATAGAGCCATCTTGTTTTATCATCTCAGAATATTTTTTCTTCACCAATTGTGATTCCCCCCTACTTTTTAAAATATTTTTTCTACTTTAATTGTGAAGAACTCAGATGGGGAATCTGTTACTAAAAATTACTATTTTGTGAGTTTAATGTATTTAATGTAATTTCTAAGGTGCACATCTTGCAGACTGATCATTATGAAGATCCTTCAGCCGTATCAGGGTCCCTTCCAATTCTACAATTTTATGTAATTCACTATGAGGTGAGGTGCATTATATGTCTCATCAGGTAGAAGATAGAATGACTGGGAACATCCCAAGAAAAGAAAAACTAGTTCAATGTCTGACTGAAGGAAAACTAGAAGGACGAAGGACCAGATATAGCCACATATGAAAGAAAAAGATGGGAGACAAATGCCAACCTGGGAAAGCTTATGTAAAGTAGACACAGTTGATAGCTGGGAGGAGCACAAAATAGTGAATGATCACTAGATTTAAATAATTAAACAGAATAACTACACAGCTGGTAGTAAATGGGTGAGATGTATTAGAACCATTAGATTCAGTGTAAGATTGCTATGTACTTCTAGAGGTTATGGACTGCACCTTCAGACTACATTTACAATTAGCCATTGCAACCTGCCAGCAGTGCTTCAAGGTGAGCATTTGATTTCATTTCAAACATAGACCTGGACCTCTAGAGGAGAGTAGGACCTAACAGTACTTAACACAGCCTTCATATTCATCTTTACCCACAGGTAGGTCTCACTGAGTCATATCTAACATTAGTCATACTCACAATAGTCCCACTGAAATTAATGGAAATGACTGGACCCATTAACTCCAGTGGGTCTATTCAGAGTATAATTAAGTTAGATACAACCCATGATGCTCAACAGGGAAATTGCAGCCCTAGAATTATATATAAATGGCAAGCCTTTCACTTCATTATAAGATAACTTGTGCATCAAATCAAATGCCCATTTGATTTATAAATTCATATCTTCTCCTATTACTTTACTGGCATTTGAGATAATTCCATGGCCCTTAATCTACTGTTCTTTACTTCTTATCTGTTTATATACTGGTAAATTTCCAGTAGTTTATTATTTTAGTATTGTATTTTACTGTGTGTGGCTGTTGTAGTAATAATAGTGGTTGCTATTGAAAGCAGCCTGGGGGCCATTCAAAGAGAAAGGCAGAATGGAAACTCCATAAAATAAATATGTTTTTTATTTTCAGCCATATAGGTTGAATATAAAGATGGAAGAAGGAGTAGCTAATAATATTTTTGTTAATAGAACATGTAATATATTACCTTACAGCCTGCTTTTCTTAAGAACAGACAAAGTAGGTTTTGGTTGAACCAAAAACATTTTGAAATGCTACGGTCTGAATAAAATTGGGGGGGGGGGGAACCTACCCCCTTCATAACATTAGCAACAGCTACAACACACTGTGAGACATTTGGTTCCTTCATCAACACTGCCCAACTAATTTGTGGTCTATTTATAATCTCTATTCAAGCAAGGAGTCATTCAACATTCCTTTGAACAAGGCCAGCTGCCAACTAGCAACACTAGCATCAGGGTTTTTTTTTTTTGCAATAGCATTAAAAAAAGCATTTTCACAGACAGAACAGATGAACTAACAAATAAGACCACAGAGTTTTGAATCCTTTTTTTAAATAAAAAAATACGTCTATTGCATCGTGACAAAATTACTTCAGTATCTGTCAGCAGTTAATTTTCCTGTTGTATGTGTTTAAGAAGCACTCAGGTGGAACTGAAAGATAGTAGCTCATTTTTAAGATATCCTAAGCATTATCTAGGGGACACAGGTGGCGCTGTGGTCTAAACCACAGAGCCTAGGGCTTGCCGATCAGAAGGTCGGCAGTTCGAATCCCTGCGACGGGGTGAGCTCCTGTTGTTTGGTCCCAGCTCCTGCCAACCTAGTAACCTAGTAGTTCGAAAGCACGTCAAAGTGCAAGTAGATAAATAGGTACCGCTCCGGCGGGAAGGTAAACGGCGTTTCCATGCGCTGCTCTGGTTTGCCAGAAGCTGTATGCTGGCTCCCTCGGCCAGTAAAGTGAGATGAGCGCTGCAACCCCAGAGTCGTCTGCGACTGGACCTAACGGTCAGGGGTCCCTTTACCCTTTTTAAATATTCTAATTAAAAATGTTATACAAAATTTAATGAAACCACATGTTTCATTAAATGATTTAATGAAGGCATGATCTAGCCGAAAACTAAGGGACTTCAAGACCTTGATTCTCAATGCGATTGGTATGCTTAAATCTATCTCAGTTGAACCTAAATATGCTTTACATAAATATGTTTCCATGCACTGCTCTGGTTTGCCAGAAGCAGCTTAGTCATGCTGGCCACATGATCTGGAAGCTGTATGCCGCCTCCCTCGGCCAGTAAAGTGAGATGAGCGCCACAACCCCAGAGGCATCCACGACTGGACCTAATGGTCGGTGGTCCCTTTAACTTTAAGCATTATCTACAGGAGCCGAAATCTGGAAAAGTTATTTGTGTCTCTGTTTTGTTGAAATCAAGGGGATTTAAGTGAGGGGAGTAGTGGCTAAGCTCATTTAAACTGCACAGATTTAAACAGGTGTGACTAAATTTCTCTGTATCAGGACAAGTGAATTAAAAATTTTGATAAATGTTTTCAGATACATATTTTCACTGATTCCCTGTGAAGAACACACTTCACAACAACATATCAAAATAAAACATGTTAACATTTAAATCCATACCAGAAATATTAGTACATAGGGCCATGGGGATTGCTCTGATTGTCCAAAAATGGAGTTTAGTGCAATCCTAAATCTGTCTACTACTCATGAGTAAACTCCCAGGAGATTTTGTTTAGGATTGTTCCTAGCTATGGAAAATACTCCCCAAGGAAATAAGGCAATCCTGTCCTTATTTGCATTCAAGAAACATGTAAAGACTTGTATTTATTGATTCATGTTTTTGGCTGATAGTTTTATGTTTTTACACTACAGGTTTTAGTGGCAGTCTGCAATATGTTAGTGTGTTGTTTTCATGCAATTTATTATTGTGAGCCCTCTTGGACATCTTTTGGGGAGGGGCAGTGGGTTATAAATTCAGACTAAATAAATGTAATAGAGTTGTCCTTTTAAAAAAATATCATCACTATAATATTTTGTAAAACACTTTAAGCTTTCTACACCCCCTCCATCAAGCGGTATATATAAATTTTAGGAAATAAATATAATTAAAATATTCACAGATAAGGAGTGGCTTCAAAAACATTTGTTCCACAGATGGACAGTATTCTGGTGGTGCTCTTTTAGCCATCTGTATTTCAAGACTGTGGTTAACATAACTTTCTGGTATTCTGGTGTAGTCTTAAACTCTCTAGGCCAATCATCAAGCTATTTTGGCTAGAAGAGATGCACTGGTTTTTAACAGAACTGGAATATTAAAATCCAAGTTGTGTGGGTTTTTTTTATATAAAGAAAATAGAATGATTCAGTCCTTAAGAAGTATAATTAATTTTATGATAATTATTTAAGATTAATGCAAGATGGCCAAGATCAAATGAGCCACAGAAGTAGTTCCAAAAGCTGAAGGGAGCTTGTTTTTCTGTAACAGCAGCCTGGCCATACAGCCTTTGAAACTGACGGAAGTTTCTGAAGCAGTTTGTGGAATGGCATGGAAAGGTCATTTGTTCAAAGACAAATTTCTACTGGTCTAGGGAAAGCAGCTTGTATGAAACTCAGTAGTTCTTTGGATCCTGGCTGAGAGCTATAATTTGAGCAGCTTAAGTAACAAACCAAGCTAACAAGAGCACTTGGATTTGAACCAATGTGTGTGGGCTTGGTTGCCAGTTAGCATGATTAGAAGAAGAAAAAGCTCTGTCCTAAGTAGGGAGGGAGGAATCAACCAGCTATTTATATATTCTCACTTGGCAACATGCAAAACTGGGCACTTATATACCATTATTTATAACTACAGTAACAAAATAAAAAGCACTTTATATATCATGCATATAGGAATTACTTAGCCCCCTACAACCAAAAAAAATACCACCATCATTGTTATTATATTTCTTACCTGCCCTTCACCAAGATGCCCCAAGGGCAGATTACAAAAATTTAAAAATACAGTTTTAAAAATAAATTAAAAACAGTACCATTTGAATAAAATCCACAGCAATGGTGATCAAGATACAACACCTGTACTGAAATAAATTCAACATGACTAAACCCTAAGCTTCATTTTGAAGATAAAATCATTTGTTTCCACCAGGACCTTGACTCCACTGTTATAGCAGATGAATCCCAAGAGGTGTCCAGAGGGGGTTCCTATAGATGGCATGCAAGCAAATCCTGCTTTCCCAACCAGTGAGGATCAAGGGCTATGCATTTATGCCTACATGTATATGTAGACAGCAGAGAAACCTGTGGAACGTTGAGCACTCACTCAGCCAGGACGGAGTTAGTCTGCAACTAAGTGACTTGCAACACACTTGTGGAACAACAGGGAGTTCGGGTAAGGCCAGGCCTCTGAGAATGTGCAACTTCCATACTTTCTTTGAATCGGACCCACTCTCCTGCCCCAATATTCTTCAAAATGAAAGGGAGCGAATCAGATACACCTCCAGATGCATTTCTGAGTTTAGAATCAGTAGACTGCCTGCAATGGAATGTGGACTCAGAGGTTATCCGTCATCTACGCTACATCAAATGTGTGTCAGAGTGCTCATTCCACTGAACAAAAAGCAGTGTGGATAGACAGCTTTTACATCTGGATGTAAATTTTGATTTCGGCCTACTGTCTCTGATTCGGAAAGTGATACATAAAGCAAAGTCTGCTTCCATGAGAGGATCTCAACAGCTGGACTAGGCAAGAAAGTATGTGGAAGGGATGAAGACAAGCAAGGGTGAAAGGATTGTCCTCTCCCTCTTTCTCTTTTTTTCAAAGCTGGGATGTAACCAAACAAAAACAGAAAAAGGAAAATACACAAACTGTACTTTTTTATTTTTAAGAACCCATCTTTTTGTTGGTCTAGTTGTGATTTCTGTAGTAAACAACGGTCAAAGTGATTTACAGTATTATTACCAATCTATAGGGTGTCTACAAAGTTTCTATTTTACAAAGAAAGGACTTAGATAAAAATATAGTGACATGGCCAGCATGTCCATAAGCGAGAAGGGATATGAACCAAGGTAATCAAGGTTCCCTACTATGCACACTAAACTTCACTGGTGCTCAATTTCTTAGCGGCTCACCTTGGATTCATGATAAGGCGACGGAAAAAGTAAGTCCAGGTGATATAATCCATTGCATCTTGCTTTGAAGTTATAGTTCCAGCTGCAATTTCAGCATTTAAGTGATCAGACAGAACTTCCAGTAAACTAAAACAAATAAACAAAAATTAAAATGGCACCATTTCACTTAGATTAATTGTGGAATAGTATTATGTTCTCAAAACACTCAATTGGAGTGGGTAGATAACTAATCTTATCTGGCTACAGATGTTAAAATCTGTAAAAACTGGCTGCAGTACCTGGACTGATTCTAGTAAGCACTTTTTTTCTTTTAAATTAAGTTACTTATAGACTGTGCAAGACAGGAGTGCCTGGCGTGCTATGGTCCATGGGGTCACGAAGAGTCGGACACGACTAAACGACTAAACAACAACAACAACTTATAGACTGCCTTTTAGGGCAACAGGACCACAGTATCTTTTAAGGAGAAAGCAACTTGAAATGGATACGACTTTAGAGCCTGTCTAAAATGGGGAAATGGCATTTGAGAAGGATACTGCTATTCTAACACCCGCTATCAGCCATTATGCTCATAGATGAGACATCTCTCTGCCTAGGGGCTACCAAAAATCACTGGACTAAAGGGCTGAGGATCTCCTAACAGACACTGAGACACCAGAAACTTTAAAATGATAATGTCTGTTTGTGAACAATGTTGCTTTTGTTGCCACTGTTTCATCTATTGTCTTATCCATTTGCCTTTTTAGCTACCCCACCTCCACAGCCCAAGAACTTTCTGTGTTGGGATTTGTGTGTGCAGCTAGGAGCAGGAAAAAAGGGAAGATTTTACTACAGATACAATGTTGCCATCCACCTTAGATACATGTAATCAAGACTTAGTGCCAAAAATCCTAACTAAAGTCTACTCAGCAAAGGGATTTTCAGCAAAGTCCAATTGCATTCAATGAAGCTTACTCCCAGGTAAGCGGGGCTAGGATTGCAGCCTGACAAAGGAATTATCTTGGCAATAGGGTGCAACTTGGAAAAATAAATTGAGTACCTAGGAGAAACCTTCACATGAAATGGAATTTGGACTATCTGAAGATGATAATTTTTCAGTTTGTAGGTCTGTGAAATACAGTGCATTTGTGAATCACGTTTCCCCATATTAACTGTGGTATTTATTTATTTATTTACCTTGATTCTACTGGGAAAGGTTCATAAAGAAATTTTTTGTAGAAGTCTTTCTTGATGTCATGAACCAGAATGACTGCTTTTCCTTGATCATCAAACTGAGGCCTCCCAGCACGTCCCATCATCTGAAGAACATCTGCAAATGTAAATTGATGACAACATTAAGCATAGTGCAGAGTACTTTTTTATATTAAGGCAAATGTTCAGATATAGCACCACCCTTATAAACTGCACAAATATTGCTTAAAAGATATATGAAATATTTAAACTGGAAAAAGGACCAGAAAATTTACACTGAAACTATTTTTTTCCTAATGTTTCTTTGCAAAATCTGGCTACAAGCTCTATCTGAAAGTTGAACTCTGATTTTGCAAAGTCTCAATAAAATGAGGTTTGGTAATCTTGTTTCAAGGCTGCCAAACACCCCATCCAAATGCTTCAGCAAGACGCCTCACCCCAAATAGCCTTTGTTCCACATGGCTGATACAAAACTGACAAGTCTAGCATACAAATATATGAAATTTCCTTATATTTAAGACCCGGCTCTGCTATCTGAAATTCTTCTTAAGTGGAGATAGCAGATCTGTGTGCAAAGCATGGACTCTACCCCTGAGCTATATCAGTTCACATAGTTTCCTATACTCTTTTCAGTGGTATCCTAGGGTAAAGGTACTGGCCCTCTCCTAATATACTTCTCTGTTCCCATTTAAATAGTTATATGTTGATATTATTATTTTTTTATGAAGTAATGCTGAAATCAAAACAAAGACAAGTATTCCCCATCTAACCTGCAATGTTGCAGGTAAGAAACTGAAACTAAATGCCTGGCTACTCTCATATGTTTTGAGATTAAATGATTAATTAAGGCAAGTTAATTAAGATCAGATTATTATTCATCCATATAAGATATCTAATAAGCTATATATCACTTGCTTGTAAGCACTTTATGGTATGTTTGTTCAATAGTGACTTAAAAAAAATATGTTTTACCATACCCTCCCGATTTGTTCTCTCTTCTCAGATATTGTTCTTTGCTATCAAATTCTGCTCAATTATTCCAATTCAGTATTCTCAAAGCACAGCTAAAAGTTTACCATGTAGTAGTAAGGAATGTGATGTAGTATGGTTAAAGAAACTGAACAAAAGATACGGCAACTCTATTTCAACTTCCATATTTAACTTCCATGTTCATGCAAAATAAAAAAAAATCCAGTAGCACCTTAGAGAACTACTGTAAGTTTGTCATTGGTATGAGCTTTTGTGTGCATGCACACTTCTTCAGATACACTGAAAGAGAAATGCACATGAAAGCTCATACCAATGACAAACTTAGTTGGTCTCTAAGGTGCTACTGGAAAGAATTTTTTTATTTGGTTTCGACTACGGCAGACCAACATGGCTACCTACCTGTAACTAGTTCCATGTTCATGGATATCAGCAGTTAATTATAACATGTATATTTTCTAAGAAATTTGTGATTTCTGACAATACCTGTAATTGGGTAATCAACATAACGCCTTGTTTTTCCATCATAAAATTCTGTCCCTTTAACAATCACTAAATGTGCTGGAAAATTGACACCCCAGGCTAATGTGCTAGTAGCAATAAGGACCTAAAAAGAAAAGATATAAGATTTAAAAATATATAAAGGAACTCTGTGTGAAGTAAACAGAAGTTTAAGAAATGAGTAAGAATATCTCAGTATAATGTTACAGAACAAGCGTACTTGGATTTTGCAATTCACAAATAACTCTTCAACAGTTTTTCTGTCTCGTTCATGCAGGCCAGCATGATGGATGCCTATTCCAAAAGCAAGGGTCAGTTTGAGATTGGACTCCCTGATTGTTCCTATGATGACACTCATCTGCAACACAAAAAAGGATTAACCTAAGAATCTTTCAGAACATTTCCCCCCAGCAATAGGACATTAGTAGATACTTATCAATATACTATACAGTCTTACTAGTAAACAAAGGGAAAAGACAGTCTCTTCATTAAGGAATTCACAGGAGAAGCAAGCAAATATAGAAGCATAAGGAAGGGGAGGGGAGCAACTCTGATACACTTTATACTTGATTTCCCCCTCTTTTCTCCATTTCCCCCCATGACTGCCTAATTTAAACAGACCATCAGTTCGGTTTTTATATCCTTTTTCTTAAAATACTCTTCCACTCTTATAATTGGAAAAAAGTAACGCAAGTCAAAGAGAATGGGAAAGTTAAGCGATGTGTTGTGATTTGGAAGTTAAATTTTCTTTTTTTAATGGTACTGTATATGAATTAGTTGTATACAATTTATTATCTATTTAGGTGATTTATTTCTTCTGTATTGAATTTTAATGAATTAAATAAAGATTTGTTTTTAAAATTTTAAAATTAAAAAAAAAGGAAGGGGAGGGGAGCAATAAGCTATACAAACACCTTTATAATGCACTCCACATATTATTAATATACCGTATTTTTCTGTACTAAAAGAAATTACTGTAGGCAAAAATTAGATGTTGGCTTATACACGGATAGTGAATGCAGAGGGGGGGGCATGTGTTTAATGGCAGCAGCAAGCAGGAGATTGGCAGCGGTGATTGGCTGGGTGATTAGTAGCTGCAGCAAGGCCAATTGGCGGCTGTGGCGAGGTGTGCGATCGGCAGTGGCTGTGGCAAGTGATCGCCAGTGGCGGGCAGGCAGGTGAGCAATTGACGGAAGTGACCTCCCCCACCCCCCCAAAAAACTAAGCAACTTAATTTCTTATTTTTGGGTTAAAAAATAGGGGTCATCTTATACATGGGGGCGTCTTATACACGAAAAAATACAGTAACTTACGAAAAGCTGTGCTGTCTGGAAATAATGTGAGTGGCATACTGAAAGTTGTATGGTCTTTAGTTCATGGCCTTTTAAAATAGCCACACGGTATAATAGTTAAATTTACATTTTAAGAAACCTTTCATAGTTATAGAAACACAGGGTGGTATTCAACTAGCTTTAATTCAGAGTAGACCCATTGAAATTAATGAGCATAGCTGTGGTAGGTCCATTAATTTCAGTGGATCTACTCTGAATAAAATCTAGCTTAACACCACCCATACAGTTCAACTAACTGTTAGTATTAGTCTCCAATTACACTCCTTTCCAAGTGGTATTTAATGCCAGCTACATCAATATTCTATGCTGAAGATGCAAAACTACAACACAGATACATTGCATGTATTTTGGTCATGCCTCCAACTAAGACACTTCCAGATTGCTGTACTAGAAGAAACAAGTATATAAAAGTAAATGTTCCGCCTCTGCACAGTTACATACTGCGATACGTAAAATACCTTGTTATTTTAGAAGACAGGGAAACGGCACACTTTTAAACAGCGCCCCATATGGTAATTAGTTCTAAACTGAAAAAAAATCAATGTGCCAATAGTAGACAAATAGACTGTAGGAGTATGGGATGGAGTTCAATTGTTAAAACTAAACAATATTCTTAAAGTATGAGAAGGGGGACAAATTGATGATAAATTCATTGAGAAATGGAGCCCATTTATTGCATATTGCTACTATAAAACACAGGAAAATGCTGAACTATATCTACTGTTGGGTACCTTGGTATTGTAAGAGACCAATCCTTTGATTCAAAGAGCATAGACATTGTAAAGATGTCTGTAAATTGTTTTTGTAAATGTTGTACCTTCTATTATTCTTGCTATACTACTTGCTATTTGTCACTTAACAAAAAGAAAACTCAATAAAAAAACAAAAAAACAAATTTCATGAAACTGTCTATCAAGTACAACCAATAGACTATTTAGTATTATCTCTGCACTGGCTGGCAGAAGCTCTCCAGGTTTTCAGATGCAAGTCTTTCTGAGCCTTATCTAGAGGTGCCTTGGGGGCTTTAATAAACACGAACAACTTCTGAACATCAAAACATATCTGTTTTTCTATTTTATATTTGAGTAAATGGTAACTTGCATCATGTCAACAGATAATACCAATATTACGGGTACTATATACTTGTAAAATTGTGGCAAAATGTTATTTAATTCACAAAACTCACAAAATTAATACAATTATTCATATCTCACCTATTTAGACTAGTTTATCAAGCCAAAAGAGCCAAATATAATGTAAACCCCACAATGATCTGACAATGATGCACAACAGGGAACCCTGTTTTCTGAAGTGATGTTTTGGTTCTGCTTGCTGCCAATTTACATGATCTGAGGAAAGCTCCTAGATCAGCCCAAGGATAGAAGCTGCTACCCAAATGCTTATTGTAAATCACTGGAAAATGAAAGTTTGATGTGTGCACCAGAGTATAGGATGGAAACATAAGGAAATCGTATATTTACAGAAGCTCAACTGGATGGGTAGAATGAATGAATACAGTGCAAGGAGATAAATGCAACGGGAGAAGAATAAAAGTAAGGCCGTTGTTAACATACATCTTAAACAAAGACACTATTTTATAGTGCCTATAACTGAGGGAGCCCTCAGTTTTCTGTAAAGGAGTAACAACTGATATTTTGTGGGGGGGGAGTATGGGGTATGAATTCTTTTGAGACTTCTAATCACTGTTCCAAGAAGTAAAATAAGCTTTGTGTCTAAGAGCCAACATATCAGTGGGATAGTTTAATCAAAGCCTTTGATTTTCAAACAACTTTTTGAGCCAGGAGCCAGTCATTGCAAACTGCCTGCCTCACAATGGTTTGGGTCCTGTAGCTAAAACATTTGGTTCACTATTTGGGAAGAAAACATGACTTGCAATGATATTTAAAAGGATCAAGTATACATTCATTGTATTTGTAAGTAGGGAACATTGCACAGATCAGCCACATCCTTTTTAACATTGGCTTATGTTGCAAGACCTGCAGCAGTGTAGTTATAGTGCTATTTATTCTAGCTCAGCATCAGTGAAATGCTCAGACCTCCAAGAAATATAAAAACATGAAATTGTTTTCTTGTTTACTTTGGCCAATCGACTTTATACTCCCCCCCCCCCCGGTTGTTATCAGAGTTTTAAGCACAGAACATCTCTTCCCATTACACTGCTGGACATTTATTCACAGAGGAAGTTCTTACCGTTTGCTGTGATGATGATGTTATTCAACCCCTCCCAATCCGCCCACTGCCTTTGTACTAAAGCAATGTCCTGCCGTGCTGTTAGCTATACCTGCAAAGCTGTGTAATTTAACACAGCAAAACTAAAGGACCCTTAGCAGGAGTGCTGGCATATGCACTGTGAGCCTGTCATTCTAGCAGCGGGGAATCTTGGCCATTTTTAGCAGACCCCCCTCACTTTTAGCAGACCCCCCTCACTTTCACATAAATCAGTGCAATAAAAACCAACAACTCCAAACACCTATTTTACCCACAACCACATTCCACAGCTTTAAAAATTCTCAAGACAATTTGTTTTTTAGAAAACCACTTTCCTGGAGCCTATTTTTGCATGCATATTCCATTCACCTTATAAAATACGACAAAACATGAGGAATGCTAGAAGGACAATTGCCAGATCAACTATGCTGAGATAAAAGTTCTCGTGAAACCTCGGAGATGGCTTTCAGTGCAAGATGTTTGCAAACTGCCCATCTCAAGCATGAAGCAAACTTTAATGATTTTTCTAGCTTTGCTCAAGACATCACTGCCAAAAGAAAACCTGTCAATGGAATGTGTACACATTAACACACGTACATAACAGCTCTTTGGAAAGCAAGAACAAGTGTTAACCATGAAAAGGCACAGTACATTTACCAGATGCATTTGTTATCGATATTAATTTGAAGCAGCAAGAAAACGGTGTTTTCAGTCGCTCAGCTAAGGTTTGTTAATTTGAAGTGGGCTGGTTAAAACATTAATATCAATAATCAAAGAGACCCAACCCACTCTGGTGTGACCTGTTGATTTTTAAACTCTGGAAATGTGCCATTTAAAAGTTATCTTTGAAAGATGCACCTAAGATTCCTTTTGTAACATAAATAATTTTTTTAAAAAAAAAAAGTTGCAAGGAGCGGGAAAAAAATCTCATGACAACACCAGCAAGATTTTTCTCAAACTAAACCACAGTATTTCTCTCTCTCTCACTCCTTCCGCACATATAAAATTCTGAACAATTTAATGTTACCAGGGTTTAAAAATATATTTTTAAAAATTTATTATACCTAAAAAGCTTTTCGTAGAAAGATAGAATTCCATTTAAGTAGATACATTACCCTGAGTCTGAAATTCATTCCAGTCAGGGTATAATTCAGCAAGTTGATGACAACACTGGCTCCAAAAGAAAGGAGGAGACCAGATTGGACAAGAATGAGCTAACAGATTGTGCAGCCCAATTCTGTCCCTTTGAGTGTGATATATTGTTTCAAGATGCTAAAACCCCATACTTTCTCAAAGCATATCTGCCGCCCTGGTTTTCCCATTTTCGCAGAATCCTCATTATTAGTACTCTGTACCCTTTTCAAAGCACATCAGACCCAGACCATATGCTACTGCATAAGGCTTATCGATTGTCTGAAATGGCTGGTAAAAAAAAAGATGGGCTGAACAAAAGAATCAGGAAAGTTATGAAGCCTTTAAAAGAAAATATAATTACACATTTCACATCTGGCACAGATGTTAAGTTTAGTTAAAGTGCTGCTGCGTTAAAAGTTAAATGGCATTTTTTTATGATAAAGCACAACACTGCAGAAGGAAGAGGCACTGCAAATCCTGAGAAAGGTCCCCCACTACACGGATTCAGCCCACACATTATGTTGCTATGCCTCATTCTAAGCACCATCCATGCAGCAAGAGTGGGGCTTGATCTGGGAGGTATGTACTCAAATCCCCACTCAGCCATGAAGCTTCCTGGGTGACTTTCACCCCGTTACTATTTTTTCAGTCTAATCTACCTCACAGGGTTGTTGCAAGGATAAAATGTGTATCTTGTCCTAAGATCTTTGGGGAAAAGGCAGGATAAATACGTGCAAACAAGAAACACATACGCAATCTTAATACAAATGAATAGAATTAAAAAAATTGAATTCTAAAATACAGAGAGATTTATTTTGTATTTTTTAAAATTTCCTGCTGAATCTGTCAACTCATAGAAAAGGTCCCAACCCAGTCACAACAAATGTTTTAATTTTAAATTAAAAAAATAAGGTGAAAGCCTAGCTAAAAAAATATTGGGTTTAAAATAGGAGCAAATGACATTATTTTACAAAGACAGATTTCCAGGTTTCCTGTGAGTGGAGTTCTGCTCAAGGGACACTTCCTGACTCAAGGAAAGGGGGCCTCCCCCCCATTTTTCTTTTCCCTTTGCCTCCCGAAAAGCTGCTCTAAACAGTATGGGGACCCCGTAGAACAGAATAGGAGCCAGTGATGTGGGCTGCAGAAATCATTTCCCTCCTTCCTGTTGTGGCAGCTTTTGCTGAATCAGAATCTCTTCTGCGAATGGAAAGAGCTTTTCTATTTGTGGAAGGGCATGCCTTCATCCAACCCAAACGTATTTGTTTCAGAATATTAAAAGCCCCAAGAAGAAATGATTAAAGAAATATATTTGGGTGAGATCCAGTCTGCCATTCTGCTTGTGAAATGGCTTTTGATCTAGCATAGACATTCACCGTACTAACGTGAGAAAAGGGAAGGCTATTTGCCCCAAATTCCCTCCACACTGCAGACCTTTGCACCCCCAAAAAATCTGTTCCAAAGGGTTGGGGTACTCTCCAGCAAGGGGTGGTAGAGGGCCTGCAGACAGAAGGGACAAAGAGAGATAATCACCTTTCTTTCTCTCTTTCTGATGGATTAGAATACATTTTGTGAACAGAGCAGCAGCATTAAATTTCACCCACGAACTACAGATTGCCCTAACATTGCCTTTAAAATTGGAGAGAGAGAGAGCTGTCACAACATGTTCAAAACCACTCTATTTTTCTTTCTTTGAAAATCGTATTGAAAATATTAAGTTATTGGTATGAATGTTAGAAGCAAAAGAATATGCTTGACACTCTCTTGACACTCTCTAAACAGAGCAGTTTGCTAAACTTCTATTTTTAGATCTATATAGGAAGCATATTCCTTTGTATACATGCACACACATTCTGCTTCATATTCACAGCTGCACATGCATTTTCCTGTTCAGAAGCTATAAAGGCCTCCACCCCCTTCCACAATATGTGTGGTAGTCTTTTCAATGTTCTTAGCAGGAACTGGATGAGACCTTCCTAAGGTCTCATCCAATTCCTGATAATGTCATTGTTTAAAAGGTGCTACATTAGCTTTATTAAATTAGCTGTAGTACAATCTTAACAAACTGTAAATACACTATGGAAAGAGGTTGCAATCGCAGTTTAAAAGCCACATACCAGCACTAGATTTCCCTTCTCCTCATGAGTCTTATCTGTTAAAATTTCAGACTATAGTAAAGAGAATCAAATGCAAGCAAATATTAATTTAGTATGTTGCACATTTTACATTTGCAGAAAACTAGCTTCTGTTTTCAACAGGATCTTTCCTAAGTAAATAACATAATACTTTAGGTTACACAGGACTGAATCTGTGGGTGACCTCTTTGCAGTTTAGGAGTTACATACACCCTATAAATAAATCTCCTTAATTTTGTTTCACCTACACTGATCAATCACAAGGATTGTGATTAAAGACATTAAAAGCAAATCAAACTACTGGGTCTAGTGAGGCTATACTACTATTGCTTTCAAAACATGAATCTTCAGGGAAACTGTCATAGACCCCTTAAACAGAAAAAAATATAACTGTTTCTCAATACTGTGAAAGTTTGTTCTCAATACTGTGAGTACATTGCTCATCTGCATCTGGCTTTGGTCACTATGACCTAATCATGTGTTGCTTGTGTGTAGGGAACACAAATACAAACCAGTGCGGGGACACACAAAAAGCAAATGTGTGAGCATCTCCTCATTTGTAGGGGGCTCCCAGTAGCACAAAGCCCTTACGCCAGAAGAGAACCTCACACATTTGCTTTTTTATACAAGCAAGACAGCCCCACACAACATACAGTTAAGAAAGATGAGCTGATGTTGGAGCAAAGCTAAAAGTGCCGTTCCACTCTAGCTGGTATACGTGAGTAACACTTACATAAGGCTGTCTCTGCTATATCTGTCAAATTGTCAGGATAGCCTGGACTGCTCAAACTGGCGACACACCTAGCAATTTACTATCCCCTTTGTGCTCTAGCATGCAACAGACACCACAGGATATTCTCAGAATGGTACAGCATGACATATAGGTTGTTTCAGGCCTTGTGTTGAATGGGCAGCTCCGTCTACAATCATCAGCTGAAGAGTTTTGTTAAAAAAGAATGAAATAAAAGGCAACTGACCTGGATTAATCAACTGGGATTTAAAAAGTGACAGTATTAGTCATCTCCTACAATTGCTCCCAGCACCTGTAGTGGGGTAGGAGAGCTGAAAATAATGCCAATGTATTTCACATCTGGCAAACAATGTGCCCCTTTTGTTTCAGATAGTACATGGGTAGACAAGTCTAAAAAGCCCAGGACACCAATTGTCACAGCCCTCTAGCAGCTAGGGTGGATCATTTACCAGGAATAATGTATTTAGCATTATCTCTGGAAGTGTATACTTGATTCTGACCAAACTGAGCCTTCTGATGTATATGTTGCTTTAGAAAGCTTAGTTCTGTCTACCAGTCTGAAATAACCAGGCCAAATGATGCCTGTCCTGAAGAAGATACTGAATCTACAAATCTATTTGCCCTCATAGGAGGTACGGATGCTCAGCAATAACATTGTTTACATCAGGGGTGGCCAACTCCCAAGAGACTGCGATCTACTCATAGTTAAAAACTGGCAGTGATCTACCCCCCTTTTTTGGGGTGGTGGTGGTTTGGGTCAAAGCTGTTGAGCTTTTGCAGGGAGGAGGTAAAATGTTGAGCTTTTTTAAAGGTTGTTCAGCTTCTTTGGGGGGAGCCAATGATCTACCAGTGATCTATCACAGACGTCCAGTGATCTACCAGTAGATCACGATCTACCTGTTGGACATGCCTGGTTTACTTGAACTATCACAACCAAAGTGGAAGAAGAGGAGACTTTAGAACAATAACACACAAAAAATTAAATCCTACAGATCACATCTGTTCTGCCAAGGTTTTTATTCTGACTTGCTGCTGCTGTACAGTGATTTTCTGAGGACTGGCTCAGTAGAAAAGTAGAAGGTAGAAACTATTCATGGGGCCCAAACAACTTGCATCTGTTCAATAAGACACCTATAACCACCTCCTAGCCGAAATAATTTAGGTCTAAAATTGTAATTGTAGAAGAATTTGATAAAAGCAGATCACTTGACATCAAAGCACCTAAATAAATGAAAAGTTGAAAATGTGCTTTTAAGGCAACCAACTTTCAGAGTTGTCTATGAACTTGTATGTCAAAGCTTCTAGAATTCTTCCACTGATTTCAAAAACCCTTCTAAGACTAGCATTGCTTCTGGGGGCTTGTCAGTCATTTCCTAAATCCTAACTGCCTTTGGATAATTGAATGTCCTTAAGTAGTCTCTACTTTAAGAGCTATTCAAAAGGAGAAACTATTTTATTAGCACACAACTCAAAAATCTTGCCTTCATCAGTTCTGTTCCATGGCCACTGTGGATATCACACAAGCATCTCTCTTTTCAATGACATCTGCACAATGAATCCTCTTTTTCCTTGCTTATGCTACAGTACAATTCAGATGATCATGTGCTGTATTAAAAATGTTTGGATATAAAGGAAGCTCTCCCAATGCACTGTACACCCTGTCAAGTAGTTTTTCCTGTCCTTAGGAATGTGTTAAAACCTAAGGGCCTATATCACTTGCAACTCTGAAGATATTCAAGTAAGGATTTAAGGTGTCAAATTAGTAATAACCATTGTGAACCTGACGTTATCTTCTTTGCAATTTTGTTCTATTTCATTTACTCTTATGTAGCTTCAGGTATTTCAACTGATTTCATTGAAGAGGAGGAAGCAGCAGTACTGAAACAGAGTTTGTCGAGTTTTCTCTTTTGCTTTGTGGATAAGAATGAAAGGCCCACTAAAATATAATGGCCACAGCCACAAAATGGCTCCCATGGGATGCATGGCCAGTCACAAAATGTAATGTACCCTGTATGTGAATTGGACCTGTCAGGGGACCTCCCTACAGGGAGCCTCTCCCCCATCATCCTGACCAACACTTCGCCCAGCGAGAACGGCAGCAGCGGGTCAGGGAAAAAAAATGAGGATGGGAGCGGAGTGGAGGAGGGACAGCTCAGCGATGTATCAGAGCCCCTGCACCATTCCAGCCAGCAAGTAGGAGAGGGAGCATAGCCGCTTCCAGCGCCCGAATTGAGGCGCACGCCCAAATGCAAGGTTAGAGGGCGGTGTTTCGGGGTGCCCAAGCTTTTATGCTGGCCCCGAAGCAGAAGGGCGCCATTGCCGGATTCTGTGAGTGACTAGGTCATGTTTTCAGCTATCTCTGCACTGTAAATACTATGCACAATAAAACCGTTAAAGACAGAACGGACTTGGGCGTATTTACTCAGGAGTAGCCGCAACAATCCCCTGACAGGACCCTTCAGCCCACCTGCACATGGTGGGAATAATACTGTACTGGCCTAGGTTACAGGGCTGTTATGAAGATTATGATGATGTTGAAAGTACGTGAAGCAGTATGAGCACTGAAATGTGCTATGAATAGAAATGCTAGGTATCAGCGTGTGCTATCTTATGTACACCCATGCATAAATAATATCCAACACCTGCACAATTCATGCAACTGATGATGGCTTACGCAATAATAATTGTATTTGCTTTTATGGTGCAACAAGACCCCTGGGATGTTGTAATTTCATAAGTATCTTCCTGACAATTTCCCTCCTCCTCTTTTACACAATTGCCAAATTTAATTGCCAACATTTTTGTGCTGTTGTGCTGATGAGCAGTTTTTTCACACCTTGGAATTGGAAGAGTATGCTTGCATCTAATGTTCTCAAAATTCCTGACACGCCGGGCACTGTGCACAATGTCCCCTTTCTGCTCCAATCAGAAGATCTCTAAAATAGTTCTTCTTCAGTTCATTTACCCACCCGGTGAATTCTCCACCCATGTTCTGCTCCAAATTAATTCTCCTTCAACTACACCACATTCATCATTATACCCCATACCACCTTTACATAAATACCTCTTAAATTAATTACATAAATACCTCTTAAATTAATTACATAAATACCTCTTAAATTAATTTAATTTCCCAAATTAATATCCTATCAATAAAATGGTCTGTGGACCTTTTTAAAGGATGTCATATAGAGGAGGGAGAAAGATTGTTTTCTGCTGCTCCAGAGAATCGGACACGGAGTAATGGATTCAAACTACAAGAAAGAAGATTCCACCTAAACCACTGATGACAATTATAGTTAACACTGCTTTAGTTAAAATTTTAAAGACATTACCATCTAAGGACACACTCTGGAATTTTTAGAATGTCCAAGGGAAGATGTGACATTTAGCTAAATGGCTAAGAGATACAAGGTCATTTTCATAAGACAAAATGGGAACTGTTAAGTGACAATTTATTCTTAAGTATTTTACCATACTGAATATGTGCTCTGAATCGTTTGTTGCTATTAGCCAACTGAATTTGATTTCTAGAGTACCATGTGCAATACACCACAAGCCACCTAAACATAGCTAGCTAGTAATTGAAGTCTAACCCTTTGTGCACTACTATTAAGAATAGGGTGCTCAGAACTTTTCACTCAATGAAACATGAAGACAGGGGTTGGGGAGAATTCAACCACTCAATTTTAGCATCAGAGGTAAATCATCAGTTTCGAAGCAAACTACTCGCCCCCACCTAAAAAAAAGATGGCAGTAAGTTTTACCAACTCAGGAGACTCCCTAGGCACAGAGAAGTGTGTAACTTTGTAAATTAAAATAAAAGGGAAAATTTAAGCACTCCAAAAGCAGCCCTGCAAGGACCAGTGAGCTTCCAGGGACTTATGGAATGTTGATGGCATTGGAATGTATATAAATGAGAAATTCTGGAATAACTCTCCCAGCCATCTGCAGTGCAGGGCATTCCAGCTTCCCATTGAGTGAACTTCCATAGTTGCTGCTACCTTTTGGTTTTGGTAGGTGGAGCACACAGCTGCTAAATCATAGCTATGCTATGCTGGATTGCTTCATTTGTTACAGGAAGATTCCATCCTGTCCCAGTGAAGGGGGAATCTAAAGGAAGCAGAAGTTGAGCATACTGTGCAAGTTTAGTCTATCCTTGAGATCTGTTGTGAGATAGAATGCCAGGACGTCAAGTTGAAGAAAAAAAAAGCAAATAAAATAGAAGGGTGGTAAAAAGAATTTGGGAGGAAGGGGAAAGAAGAGAAAAAACAGAAATCCCCTTAATTCAATTAACAGAAAATGTATACCTCTCTTTCATCCATATTCAGCCACTGTTTTGGATCATCCTCAGTTGCCAAAAAAGCAATCAACTCCAAAGCAGTAAGTCTAGTCTGACGTCTGGATGATACAAATATAAGAACTGGCTTCGCTGGAGAATGACTCCTGATAGCTGTGGAAAACCAGAAATTCAGAAAAATGCAACATATTTCCTTCAGTCAGCAATCCTTGCACAATCCCTTTACATCAGCCATGGATTCATTTGAATGGAAACTGCCTGTGACTTAAATTGGTATTTTTATTATTGTTTTGTTGTGCTTTTGCACTTCGAATACCAAAACAAACAAGCCAAACAATCCAGTTGTATTTTTTAAGTATGGAAAGTTTCAGCTGGCAACAAAATTTTATGGGCTGTGAAATGGAGATTATAAAGGAAAATGTTGACACATTCACAACCATATTATATCAAACAAGTGTAAAGAAAACCTCTCTATAAATCAAATTTCTATAGCAATTTGATCAATCAGCCAAAGTTTTAAGAGCAGCACCAAGCTACTGTTTCAGATACTATCATCAATATGTACCACATACTTGTTTAAATGCTAATGGATTTGCTGAATATAAAATGATTTTATCCCTTCATGCAGTCTTCTGAAGTTCCACTTAATTTTAGGAGAAATCATGGCAAAACATTTCTGCAAATGGAAACCAATGCATGTACACGTAAGTACGATAGGAGACAATGTAAATATTGTGTCTTCGTATAGAAATCAATATATCTATTGCCTAAAGAAATCTTGACAGCTAATGAATTTTTGTTGCTTCTGGAACAGGTGTAGCTGAACAGCTCTGGACAGATTTATTGTTCATTAGTGTTTTTCTACAATACTCCTCCTTGAGGTGTAAATAATCTGAACTGCCAAGATTGGTCTCCAGTCCCCAATCAATACTTAGTTTCTGTCACAAGGCTAATTAGATCAGCTAAAAAGTCACCTCACAACTGTCGCCTTACAATCAACAGCAGTTCACATCACAAAATTTATTTGGGGACTTCTTTTTAATTGATATAATAAATATTCCTTATGGAACGTACACAGAACATGTTTCAATAAAATATGAAGGTGGTTCTTAAATCTATCCCGCTTGCCAGTTTAAGAATAAAGTATTGAAAACAGAGACATATTTGGGCACATTGAAAATTCTGAAGTTTATGGTTATTGCCCTGAAATCAGAATTATGCAAGCTTAGCTTGACATGCAACTTCTGTTTGCAATTTTTTAATGCTTCCACGAGGAGCAAATCTCTTACTGAATTAATACCACAAAAGGTTTTATGTTGTAAATCTTAAAATATTAATAGAAAAATGTTTACACAGTGTCAAATGTGAACGGTAATTTCAATTATTCTATCTGAAATACACTGAAGTTCCACTGACATGTGTGGTGCTAGCATATTTAATGTACGAGGACTGAAGCTGGGTAATGCTGCTGAAACAAACAAAAAACCAAAACCTTCTTCTTAAAGCAAACCAAGAAGATACACAACAACACATAATACAATTTGTCTATCACAGACTTATAAAAATAAAGTTGTATCTTTGGATGCATACCCTGAAATGCTGGCTTGTTCATGCTAGCCATACGAGGACAATAATGCTGGCCTGGGAAGCCCTGAATGTGTACTTCCAATGGAACTGGGCGCACTGAGGGCCTGAAGTTGAATAGCCCCATCTAAAGAGAAAATGTATATATGGTTAATCAGCCAATCACCCATTCTCACCACCCTTCTGAGTAATACCCCCACCCCCACCCTCTGACTATACATAAGGGTCTGGTGACTTCTGTTTCAGTGTATCTGAAGAAGTGTGCAAGCACGTGAAATCTCATACCTATGACAAACTTAGTTGGTGCTACTGGAAGGAATTTTTTTGTTTTTTGTTCATGCTTAAGGTTGTTTTTATCCCCAAACCAATGCCAGAGTGTTCCTCTCAAAAACAAGTGGCATCCATGTATTTTGCATACCTGATTGATATTTAGCCAATCGGCAAGATCCCTGGCATTAGCTAATGCAGTCGACAAACCAACAACTCTGACAGGCTTTTCTGTGTGAGATGAGATGAAGTTAGTACGAGACACAATAACTTCCAGCACAGGGCCTCTCTCATCCCCTAGGAAAGGAGGAAAAGGAAAACAGACATCAATATTCTTTAAAGTTCAACTCGCAATGCCAGAGCACACTTCAATTCCAGCAACAATAATGGTGAAAACGATGCTCACCTAGCAGATGGATCTCATCTATGATGAGAATGGAAACTTTTTGAACATAGCTTCTGTTCTGCCAGCTTCTGCTGACCCCATCCCACTTCTCTGGTGTAGTAACAATGAGGTCAGCTTGGGCAATTGACCTCATATCAGGAGTCACATCCCCTGTCAACTCCACAACCCTGTAAAGGGAGTCAAATGGTCATTGTGAAGCAATACAACACAGATTCATATCCGTTTTGGAGTAGACAGTAGGGCCAGAACACCAACCCTTAATATAAACATGCAGAAAAACCCCAAACCCTTTGCTGCCCCTGAATGCAAGGATGAATCAACAATAGGATCCCAAGGCTGACTTCCTAATCCATCACCCTAGCTGAAAATGGAAAGTAGTCAATCTCCATTCTAGTTGTAGTGGCTCCTTTTACAGACAAGATCAAAGCTGGAGTTGTCAGGAAAGTGGTAGCCTAGAGGTCAGTCGGGAAAAACAAAATTCATTCTAATACAGGACCATACTTATCCATGATGACAAAGCAGAAGATCTTCTATCTACCCTAGTCATGATTTTTCATAAAGGCATCCCTATTATAAAGTTATTTCAAGGTGTGATGTATAATATCTGAATATTTATGACATATACAGATTCTTAGCTAATGCTAGATCAATGTACAGGAAGTTTCTGCTGGGCTAGGATCAGTATATATGTATGCTTGTTGCTGCTTTACAAGTTTTACAACTTTACAAGTTTTACTTGTAAAGACAGCACAATTCTCAAAGGACAAGAAGTTCTGAAGAACACAACTTCCTTTTTTTATGCTACCTGTTGACAATTCTCTCGACATGGAAGCTACCCTTTACCTGAATATGCTTTACCTGTTGCTTTTCTTTTCTTTTTTTACAGAAAAGTTTTATTTCTGACCATGTTAAAAAAATCAAGCTTACTTTTTACCAAGCTTTTCTTCAATTCTAATTTTCCAGTCTTCAATTCTCTCTCGCACCAGCGCTTTCAGGGGAGCAATATACACTGCCTGCAAGACAAAGGAAGCAGGAAAAAGTGTGAACACACAGAATCGCTGCTCTATTATATGTATTATATTGTAGGTTTATAAAGAATAAGAACATTTAAAACAACTACGACATATTGTGTTTACTTCCTTGCATTTCTCATTCATTGGAAACAAAAATATTCATATTTAGTAGTGGTTTTTCCATTTCACAAGTGTGGTAAAACATTTTTTAAGGGAAACACTCAGATAAGAAAGAAGTGTTCTTACACAATAGCACTGTCATTTGCATGGCAAGTTCAGAACTAATAAAAAGCAGAATAAAAAAAGCGAACATTTCTCAGGAAAATAAATGTTTTTTGCAAACCTTGGATGTCGGATAGTTGTTGAAAATTCTGAAGATAGCCAGTTCTGCTGCAACTGTCTTCCCAGAGCCAGTGGGAGCTCCAAGAAGAACATTACAATCTGTGTGATAAAGTGTATGGAATATCTGCGTCTGAATTGGGTTGAAATGAGTGAATTTGTACAGGGCTTCATACTCAGGACGTCCCAAAGCTGTGATAGGTAAAGGCTGGAGATCCAGTAATTCTAAAAATTGAGGAATTACGATTAGTATATATTTAAGCTTGCAATAAACAACATCACATCGTTTATAATCTCAGCACCAAAAACCCTGGAAAACACATAATATATGAACCAGATTGTGAAGGATGCTGTCCACATTGTCTCTTCAAACCTATTGAAATTAGATCAAAATCTGCCATATCAAAGTAAACACAACCCATCATTTATAATTAGAATAATTAAATCATGGAGGAAAACACTGTGGTTCAGGAAAAGTATACCGAAAGCCTTGAAAAAACTGGTGTCTGCTTATACAGTAGCAGTTTATTAAGAGAAAAGTCTTAAAATACAGTTGTGATTGGGGGGGATTCAGAAGTAGAAAAAAGAAACAGTGATGTATAATCAGATTTAATAGTACAAAAGCACATGGAAGTACTCAGTACTTGCATGAATGGAAGGCAGCAAACATAACTTACTTCACTACTCTTTCTCCTTACAATCCCATGCACCCCTCAAATCCCTCTCAGTATAGTTTTTTTTTTTGGGGGGGGGGCTGTGTTATTAGGGTCTACAACGGGGGAAGTGACCAAAACTGAGTGGAGGGATCTTGCTCCAATGGGTTCCCCTACAATGTTCTCCCAAAGTTTCCATGTCTTGCTCATGACTCCACCAGAGGAGAGGGGATGAGGGAATATAGAAGCCCAAAACTCACTCAATGCTAAACCATAGTTAACTTCATGTCTGAACATGGTCGTTATGTCCTATGCCTGAAAATGATACAAATAGGACAATGGAAGATCTCCCATATTTGGACCTCTAAAAATCTATTCACATGTGCGGGTCTGAATTATGATAATCTCAAAGTTGTTCTACATGGCAAGGCGCGTGGCGGAGGACTGATGTTTTGGTGTTACAGGGAAAACAGTGTTTCTTTACAATGAAGCAAAATAAACAGAAGCTTCTTAATATCTAGGGGGGGGGGGAACAACAGTTCAAAAGAATGGGCCCACTCTATGGACAAGCAGTGGTGAAGCTGAGACCACAACATTAGTCCAAGCAAAGATAGTTTGTTAACTTTATTGCCATAGTAAAGAAATGACAAATCACCACAGAAAATTTGATTGATTGATCAGGATAGACCATATCCCAATTATATTTTTAAAATGCAATGAGAAATTCAAGAGAAAACAACAGGATTATATAGAACATTCTGGAAGTATCTGATTGCCAAACAATTATGAGCTATGGAGAGCTGAAGCTCTGATATGTATATAACGAGACTGGATTGGACTTCTATTAAATTAGTCAGGACTTGCATCGATTCTGTTACACAGATGCTTTCTTTGAAGTTATGTTTGGCTCAAGATCTCAGTGCCTCTTTTAGGATGCTTCACAGTAAGGTATGGACGGAGAGCCATAAAATCTGCTGCAGGACTTAATATTCACAGCATACTTTTCATAGATATTTCAGAACTCTTTCATCATTCCCTGCTAATGCTGTGATTTCTTGGGATCTGTCCCAAGAAGAAAGGGAGAAAAGGCCTTTTCTTGATCTTTGTCTAGCAGGACCTCTGTACACTTCATTGTTTCAGAGGAACCAGATGGGAATGGCAGTCAATTACCATAAATCCTGGAGGTCCCCTATCTGCTGATGTGTAAATATCTTTTTGTTTCTTCTGAATAGCACTCATTGATCAGTCAATTAGATAAATAGGGTACACGTTTAGCCAGACAGCTTAGGTACAGCACAACAATGGCTAAACACATCCCATGCACGTATGAATTTATACATGCAAAAACAGGGAGCTGTCAGCTCCAGACATGTACATTCTGAATGCACTAAGCATACTGGATTTTAAACAGGGATGATGACAAAAGAAGTCTATACAATAATAGGCACACTGATGTTATATCTCTCTGGTAAACCTAGAAGCAGCAAACAAATGCATGTGCCACCTGTTTTTGATTTTGTGACTAATAAATGTGGGGAATGAATAAAATAATGTGAAAGTAGTATTAGTTCCTAGATAAAACAAATAGTATAGTAAAGAAAAAAATTATCCCTCTCTTTTACGGACAAAATATATTTTTACTAATAGCACAAAATACTGAAAATTCCACTTCTTTTAGTGTTTTGCTCAGAGACAATTAGAGAAAAATGTTGTAAAGCATAAGACAATTTGCTGTAGCTAAGCGAGAAGTTTCAAAGATTCATTAAAGATTAGCTAATAGATTTCACCGTTGTAAAGTACTGACAATCTAAACTAGCAACAAGTGAGGAAGGGAAAAAATAAACAATGCTGCATTTTATCATTTTAGGATGAATGATCGCCTTAGAAATCAAAATGACCTATGACTGTGCAGGAATGCTGCTCTCCTTTGTTACCTGTATGAGGTGGATGTCTTTCTGGCAAAATCAGATGCTGAAAATTGATGATACAGACAGCCTCAGCTCCTAACCATCTATCAGATACAGCCCGGATATAGTATTGGGATGGAAGTGGTTCAAAAATGGGAATTGTGAATACCAACAGCTGAGCCTCTTTTGCAATGACCTATGGTAAAAATAAATGTAAAAAATACACATACATACTACAATAATCACTCTCCAGATGGCAAAAATTATGTTGCTCCGTATTTTCATGTAAATGCAAAAAATGAAATACATATAAGCAACCAAGCATCTGTTTATATTCATAAAACACAGTAAAACAGAAGAGAAGCAATTCCTCTCTTATGGTTCTTTGGGCTTTAGAGACAGATTCTGTACTAAATGGCTTAACACAATAGGATTGGGCTCCTGCTTATTAAGTGATTTCTTTTGATGGAACTGTAGCCAGTAATAATCTGTATTGACATCTGTAATAGAAGGTAGTGTCACATATTTGATTTTTCATCTGCAAGTAATTGTCCCTTCAGACACACCAGAAAGGCAAATCCTTTATTAGATTTTATTTTAAAAGTGATGCCAGTGAATGATCATGCAGAAAGCCAATTTTAGCGTGTGAATCTGAAAACAAAATTCAGACAGATACTGGATACCTAATAAAATTGTATTACAACATTTATATTAAATTGATGTTTATGGAAGTCTATCCCACCACTTTACGTGGTATGTGCTTTGAACTGCTGTGTACAATACATTTACCTGCTTTTTTTGAATAATAAAATATTCTGAATGGTAAATATGATCATTGGTAGGGTCTTCCACCCAAATCCACCAGGGCTCTCCACCTGTTCCATGTACCTAGTTGACAAAGAAAATCCACACTCATTAAAAATATTCTAGCTCTGTTAAGACTTTCAATCTCCACATTAAAGTAAACTGGCAAGTGCATTATTTTGACTGATGAAAAAAGTGTTGGTAAAATGTCTCAGAATACCTCTGCGCCTAACATTAGCAAGGCATTATTTGAACCAATTTAGTGTGGAAAGGAAGGACTCCTGTCTACTACTTAGATGTCCCCATGCAAGAATGTGTGGGACCAGCAGATCTTTTTTTCTTAGTAGGCTTCTTGCAAA
The DNA here is from genome assembly GCF_965207765.1 of Zootoca vivipara. Taxonomy (NCBI): domain Eukaryota; kingdom Metazoa; phylum Chordata; class Lepidosauria; order Squamata; family Lacertidae; genus Zootoca; species Zootoca vivipara. The sequence goes on from NC_142586.1 coordinate 44,949,983, forward strand.
AAGCTGTGCTTTGTAGAATGTTCAGTTTTCCTGGAGTCATGGGATTGCTTAAAATTTACCCACATGGTTGGCAACATTCAGTGTGATGGATGTCAATTTAGAGGCATAGCTTCACGACCAAAATGCTTCTGATCTTAGTGAAGCAAACTACAAGATTCATATACCATACATCAAAATAATCTGAAGTATAGGCAAGGAAAAGTTACTTTAAAAAAATCATGCTAACTGGCTGTGTGTTGAGTCAAACCCAGAGGAGTCCAAGTCATCTAGCATATTCTTCAGGCTTTATGTTTTAGGCATCTTTACCTGATCGCTCCATTTGAAATCCGAAGTGATGTTCAACCTAACTCTCAGCACAGTGCGTGTAATTGGCTGGATGGTGGCTTCCATTGTAATGGAGGGGATTTGATGGACGCACTGTTTGACCTTTAAGCCAATATTCACATGATGAAGCATATGACCTGCGAAGTAAATATAAAACTTGAAACAAATCTGCATTTAACAGAAGTCTAAGGGAAGTGGTGGGGAAAGGAGGCAATCACACAACAACTTTTAAATTGGCCGAGAGAGAGAAATATTGCTTGGCCCAAAGACCTTGTCCATGTCATCAGGTCGTATTTGAGCTACATGGGACTCGGTAGAAGGCAGATTAGTATGTTTCTAAGAACAAAGCAGTGTGCATGCAAGTCAATATAAATTTAGGTTGTGAGCCTTTATTACAGAGAAGTATTTTCAGTAGCCTAAGATTAATACCACAAAGACCTCAGGATAAGGATAGGATTGAAATGCAAGCAAAACAGTAAAGACAGAAATAGAGTAGAGTTCAATCTAGTCAAAACACACTGACTTAGCTTTTTCCTATATCTTACCGATTTCATCTTTCCTCATGTCTTTCAACTTATCAATAGTGAGATTCTTTTGCTCCAATTTGGAAAGGACTGACGGTGGCAGGACTGAGAATTGTCGCAGAGGGCTGACCCAACCCCACAATCGCTTGTCAATTACTTTGCTAAGGTTTAGTAGCCGGTATGTCATTGCAGGCCAGCGTTTTCGAAGAGCCACTTCAAAAAGAGCTCGGACAATACGTGCTGCATTCTGTAGGGCACAAGCAGGTAATAAAATGTATTGTTATGTCTATTCCTTATCCATTACAATAAACATACGTTTCAAATGGAATGTTGCAACTATGGATGACATTAATTGATCATATTTATTTCGGCCAAAAACCCAGTGTAGACTACAATTTAAACTACTAAAACAAACAAATGGCAAAAATATTCTTATCCCAACTTCAGGGAGCTGACAGCACTAACTTCCAGGCCTGGCCACCTAATTTCTGCCTTCCCTCGGGGGCACACAGAACTTTATGAAGGGATGGTGCCCCAACATGGACCTTCAGGAAGGTCTTTCTCTATTGTAGTATCCATATTATGTAATTTTCTCTTGAAGAGGCAGCTGGCAGCTTCACTTTACAGCTTCCAACAACAAGCTGAAAGCTACTTTGTTTCACAAGTCATTTGCTGAGAAATTATTATTTTTTAAAAACGGCTGCTTTATCATCTTATCTGTGCTACCATATTGTATGTTATTTATTTGTTTCTTGTGGTTGAACATCGCCTTGGATATGCATTTGAATAGAAAAGCTTTTAGTCAACAAAGAGCACAAAGTTTGTGAAGAAAATACAGCAAGAGTTTTCAATCAAGGTTTTTTGAAACCCTAGAGGATAGGGTTTCTGAAAGCCACGATAATCTACCATGATAAATCTTGCCTTACAATGACCAACCAGAGAAGTGAGCATTGGGTGTATTTTAGTCTGACTCTTCTTTCCTGATTGACAATGGTTAGGTCAACAGGTTTTATAAAATAAGAGAACATTTCCATTGTCCTGTGCAATATTTCAGGGCTTCCCGGCAGATGCACAGAGCTCCTCAACAAACAACGTGAAAAGGATCCCCTGTGGGCAATAAGCTCTCTCTCTCTGCGCATTACATATAGATCGATACACACGCACACAAAGCTATTAGTTTTTCAAATCCAAATCTCATGTCAAATGTGTATGGGCTTGAACAAATGGGACCTCTAGTTTTCTGTGTTTCTGGGGTAAGTCTTCATTGAATACATGCACACATTCATACCTGTGCAACATAAGCAGAATCAGAAATAAGGGAAAAGCTGTCCATCTCTCCTCGGCTAACGTATGTTTGCAGAAGGATATTTATTTTCCCGTAACTGTTCTCTACACCACCAGGAGCTGGAAGTTCACAGAAATCACCCAGCAAGGCTTCGAGCTCTTCTATTTCTTCTTCTCTCACCTGAAACACAAATTAATAGACTTTGAAAAGACTGGTGCAACTTGTTAAATCTTCCACATGAAAATTAAATGTCAATTATCTCTCAATAAATGTGTTTTTAAACAGTCTACAGTTTCTGAAAAACAAGTCTCCCAGCACTGTACTTAATAAAACTTAATTGAAACTATCTTAATAATGACACAATTGCATTTCATTATGCATCACCTTTTATTAAGGTTGCCATTGACACATAAAAATGTGATATGCCTCAAAAATTAAGTCTTCTGACCGTACCATCCTCAAACTGATGAGATTTCCCTTTTTATTTGACCAGAGTATGACCTCTGTCCTTCTGGATTAGGGCCAACCTGAATTAACATTAAATGCATTCATTAAAATCATATAGTTTGCATGTGGCATATTATGTTCTTAGCTCAAAACTCTGAAGTACTATGATTCATGGTATTAAGGTTTTCACTGTTAATAAGATTAAGTCTTAATGCAAGTAAAGAAATATTCATATCTACAGTTTGAATAATGCATAGTATTTCAAATTTTCACTCATACTTGCAAAACAGAGCATACATTTACATATTCTTTGATTTGCTGAAAGTCTATTAGTCTAAAACTTATTTAAAGAGGGTAAATGTTTGGAACCTGCAGGGAACCATACAGAGGCCGTTTCCCTTAAGCCCTGACCAGCTCATTCAATATGAAAGCAGAGCAGAAAAGTCACAAATGTCACTTGAACCATTTGCAGGATTTCTCAATCATCCTCCAATTATTTCACTTCAAGAAGACCCCACTCTGTTAGCTACTGAACTACAGTTTGTTAACATCAAATCTTTTCCTTCACTGGCACTTGTCCACAGCTTTTGAATGAATAAAGTGGCTGAGGTTTCAATAAACATGAAGCAGCATCTAAACTCTCATCACAATGTCAGTTTTGCCGTTCTTCCTAACTTTTAGGAACATTTGCATCCAGATTCAAAGCAGACTTTGGGAGATTGCAGTGATTTGATATTTTTTAATTTTAAATTTTGCAAAAGAAAGTGACTATTCTCTAATGCAATGCTATCCAGTAAAACTCCAACTCATCTTGAAAGGATTTCTTTATAAAGTACACTCAACCTCTTCCCCGTTTCTTGAAGAGCTGCCAGAACAGAACACTCACAGCCCTCTTGGTTGCATTCATCATTAAGACTATTCACTTTAAAGTGAATTCCATGAATTAAAAACTGGGGGTGAGATGAGATGTAGCATGAGCAGGCATCTGCTTGCGTAACAGGGTTTCTCCATTCTTTCTCTCTCTCCCCCTCCCAACAGCTCTCTGCACACATCCAAAACCTGCTCTAGATAGTTGAGAAACCCTGCAGAACAGATTCTGGAAGCATGGACAGGGGCTGCAGAGGAGAGAATAGAAACTGGAAGTCTTTTTAGCACTGGATTTCCAGTTGTTGCACTGGATCAAGGGAGGCAGACATCACTGAATGTTGTCCAGGGTTAGGAAAATGTACTCTAGTTAGAAAATAAGATTCTGGCCTAAATCATGTATATCTGGCCAGCTGTACTCAAGGAGCCCCTGTTAGTGTTGGCTTTAGCATTCACCACACTGACAGGTACAACACTGTGCATGGGAGACAGAGAGATGCATGGAGCTGTCATTATATATGAAACATGTATCTGTATATATACAGAAACATGAAGAGGTTTTTGTATCCAGTAACACACCCACACCCACACCCCTTTCCATGTGTAGGAAAGAGGCCTTTAAAAAATGATGATGCGTTCTTACCTTGATCTGTTCAAATTCCTCTGCTTTAGACACTATAGCAAGAATGTCACCTTCTGTTTTATGAGCATCAAACAGTTCATTGAAAGTCTGCAAAAAAGAGAGGTTTGAGAATATTTATCAATAGTGCCAATCTAGATACAAAGTGGTAGAGATGGAGAACTTACTGTCAACATCGCCGCTCAAAAGAAACCTTTATTTTAATTTTGAAAAGCTATGAGGAGTTTTGAACATAGGAAGCATATATACTAGTTTCACATTGTGCACTTTAAAGCATTAGCTCGAATTTTGTTAAAGGAGCTTGCTACACACAGGGCAAGATTCTTCTGAGAAGTCAAGTCATCAAGGTGTCAATGGTGTATCCATTTTTTAAAAACTGAAAGTATAAGGTGTTGTTGTTTAGTCGTGTCCGACTCTTCGTGACCCCATGGACCAGAGCACGCCAGGCACTTTTGTCTTCCACTGCCTCCCGCAGTTTGGTCAGACTCATGTATACTAAAATGTGACTGTGTCCAAATATACTTCAATGGGACTGTATGTTCAAAGATGCAACATATTTCAATTAAGATCCTCATAGTAAGTCTTTCAAATATGGAGCAACAAATACTAACACTTTTCAGAAGTGCATATCACTTCTGCAAACACATACACAAATGTTCTTCCTAAGGTGTTGGAGAATTATGTCAGAAATGGAAATGGGAGCTGAAATTGCCACAATTCAAATGTTTGTCCAAGGTCAGTAACTAAATCATACTAACAGTATTCACTCTCTCTCTATTTTTAGACTGCAAATAATATGTAAATAATTGTTATTTTAGGCATTGGATTCAGTGTTTCCTTTCCACTGAAATGCACTAAAATTAATTACACGATTAATTACATTAGTTCCAGCCATCATGGATCGTGAGACAAATAATCAAGATTTTAGTGGAAACCATGCTGCTTGTGACCAACACATAACAGGACAGAAATCACTGCCTCCTTACAATCCCGAGTTCTGCAACACTCTAATTACCAAAATGTCTTCAGAATATACACATTTCCAGCATGTTGAATAAGATGGTGTTTTCCATAGAGTCAATCCTACCTTACTAGTAGTTTTTTTAATAACCCTCCCTTATAGAATAAGAGTATGCAAACTATAATGTTACACCAGATCAAGTCCCCTCACCCCTCCAGAACTTGGATTTAAAAGCACATAAGCAAGCACAGAATTGTAGCTATTTATTTTATTACAAATCTAAGATGAAGATGCTGTTAAACAGATCTTTGTGGCGTTATTTCAAAATATGAGAAAGTGTGCAGAGAAATAGCATGGGTACCTCAATTGTATTATATTTAATGTAGTAGTGGCTGGCAATTCTGCCTAGATCTGTAGAAGAAAAAAATCCAGTTCTCTCTTCAAAACGAATCATCCGAGCTTTGTCCAACTTTCGGCCAACTTCAATCACTAGCTGCTCTCTGTGCTTCTCTAAGCCTGGATCCATCTAAAATACAGTAAAGCATTATATATATTAATCTGTCCCCTGTCCTCCCACTTTTACAGCTTCAGATTAATATATGGATATGCATACATAATACAATTTCATTGATTTCATTTGACTCCGTTCAATTTATCTGGAATATTTAGAACTGAAATGCTTAATAAGTTTGGGATGTGTCGGTATACATAACTTGACAATTATGGATAGTACTAGTGTCATTCAGCCCGTTAAGTAACGGGTGCTAGCCGGGCGGGAACGGAGGGGAAGCCCTGGGACCGCGCAGGCGTCGCCTCCACCGGCGGGGATGTGCGTCGAGGGCCCCAGGCTCCCCCTGGGTGGTTTGCTGTGGCGGCGGGCGGGCGGTTTGTGTGTGTGTGCGCGCGCGCGAGAGAGATAAGCAAGCGGGGCTTCTCCAGGACGCGCTGCCTGTGCGAGCTAAGGGAAAAAGAAGCAGCCGTGAGAGGGGAAAGTTGCGGCTACGCTTCCCTCCAGTTGAGCGGGGAGTGGCGGCCAGAGCTTGAAGGGTGGGAGGGCGAGGGAGGGAAGGAGGCAGGCAGGAGGTCCGACATGGGGCAACTTCCCCTTCCCCTCAGAGTCGGATTCTCCCCCCCTCTCCAAACCGTCGCCAATTTCCCCCACCATTTTGTCTCCTTTCCTCTTCGGACACTACCCACCTTCTCATAACTCCACCTTTCTTTACTTTTTCTTGAGGGGGAATCCCCAATGGTGCCTTCCATTATGTCCTCTCAACACCATTCAGGGGGGTGGGGTGGGTGGGGAGAGAGCGCGTGTGTGCGTCCAGTCTCTGCGTCCAATCCCTGTGTCTGTGGGGCACATGCACAGTAGCGCAAACCCAGGGACACAGGGAATACTGGATGCAGAGACACTTGCACTTTATTATATAGGATTAACAAAAGGTTAATTTTAGAAGAGAAGAATGAATTGTAGCTGTTGTTATTATACTAAATAATAACCAGGTATATTGATGGTTTGAAGAATATTTGCAAGATATGAAATGCAAGGGGAAGAGGAACTAATTTTTGTTTCACTATTCCTAAAATTGCGCTCACAAAATCAAGCTTCCCCTCTAAGATTAAACCCATCCCTTTGAAACAGTGGGGCTGGGGCCAATTTGTTCTGGGCTCAGAGATGAAAAAAGTTTTAATTCAGTGTAACCACTTGCAGAAGTAGGAAGAAGTTACTACAAACAACTACTGAATGTTAGCATAAAGCTCTAAATCCCTTAACTGTATAAAGAATAAAAAGTCTCATTTTTTCTGTAGTATATATGAAGACAGGCAAAGATTCACTGTACATAGAATTATCCCCTTTTTCCAGTGTGGGCTCCTAAAAGTCTCAATATCTCCCTATGAGAATATTCTGTGTTATAAAGCAGGCATCCCCAAACTTCGGCCCTCCAGATGTTTTGGACTACAATTCCCATAATCCCTGACCACTGGTCCTCTTAGCTAGGGATCATGGGAGTTGTAGGCCAAAACATCTGGAGGGCCACAGTTTGGGGATGCCTGTTATAAAGGATCTTTTCAGAATTCAAATATATTCAAGCATTCAAATATATTCAAGATGAATAGAGGGAATTGGATTTTATTTAATGTTATAGGAACATCTTAAGCAAACAATAGGTACTAAAGGCAGATTTAAGAAATTTTCTCAGAATTTTATATTTGAGCCTGCGCAGACTACATACAGCAGCAAAGACAAACACCTGCCTTTTCAGCATTTGTAAACGGTAAGTCTCATTAGAATGTGAAAGTAAAGAATAAATTATCAGCCATAAAAAGGAGAAAGAGCCTAGCTTTGACCTGAGTGTGGTCAAATGATACCTTGTGGGACAAAATATTATACTTGACAAACTATCCAGTCGCTGCTCGTAGCTATGATGTTGCAATTCACTTCCAAGAAAAATGGGTTTTAAAATTTTTTTTAAAAGGATTCTACCAAATAATTATCATAATCACTTTCCCCTACTGAAGTTTTCTCAAGCAATGTGGGATGCCACCAATTATCTTTTTGTAACCAAGGTAGACAAATTATTATTATGCTTCTATGAGTAGTGGCAGGGCTGGATTTAGGTTTGATGAGGCCCAAAGCTACTGAAGGTAATGGGGCACTTTATATATCTAGATTATTTTTCTCAACAACAAACTTTCACTGTTTTTTGTGTTGAAGATATGCTATATGGTAATTTATGGACCTAATAGGTATCTAAAGCCATTTGCACATAACAAAATATGTATTTTATCAAAGTAATTGTTGAACTGAAAAACAATTAAGAAGAAGTATATTAATAAAAAGGTAAAGGACGCCTGGCAGTTAAATCCAGTCACGAACGACTCTGGGGTTGCAGCGCTCATCTCGCTTTACAGGCGGAGGGAGCCGGCATTTGACCGCAGACAGTTTTTCTGGATCATGTGGCCAGCATGACTAAGCCGCTTCTGGTGCAATGGAACACCAAAACCAGAGCAGTGCATGGAAACGCCATTGACTTTCCCGCTGGAGCGGGACCTATTTATCTACTTGCACTTTTGGGCGTGCTTTTTAACTGCTAGGTTGGCAGGACCTGGGACCGAGCAATGGGAGCTCACCCCGTCGCGGGGATTTGAACCGCCGACCTTCTGATCGACAAGCCCAAGGCTCAGGGGTTTAGACCACAGCGCCACCCCCATCCCTTGGTATATTAATAGTGAAATACAATGAACATTTTCACATTTAGTTTTCAAAGCTTATATTTAGCACCGAAATACCGAGAGAGATTGCTGCACGAAACCAGGTCTGAATATGATGTGTGCTCATTTGACTGTATTCTGTGTGTTCTGCCTGACTGTTCAAAACTTTATCTATCAGGATGTCTCAGGAAAAATAATTCAAGTTGCTTTCCTTTTTACATTTTGCTCAATGGAGTATTTTCCATGTTTTAAAGCACTTAGAGGAGTTGCTGACGTCAGGAAAAGCAGCACTGGCAAATATTTAATCTCCCATCAGGAAAGGATTATGGAACCAGAAAGCAGGTTAGTTTTTTCATGCATTTTCTACCTGATAAGCCTTGTGACTGATGCCATATACTAATGGGTTTGCTCTCATCCGTACATAAAGGTAAGTGTAACTTATCCACTTTACTGCTTCCTCGACATTTGTCACTGTTCCGAGAGCAATCTGCAAGTAGGAAGAAATAAATTTAAATTTACATGTTAATTTGATATAAAGGCAACCATAAATTCTATGAGCAGGAAATGAGGAATGCTATAATGAAATATTCCCAAACTGACAAATTAAGGGGCTTCGATTTTTTTTAAATAAAGAATGCACCAAGATTTATCTCACAATTTATTTATTTGACGTATTTCATCCTATGGCTTATTCTTGAAATCAGAGGCCCTGATAGAAAGTTTCTCCACAATGGCAGTTCCTTCACAGTAGGAGGGTCATATTCTGCCAACAAACTTAGAACGCAGTACACTTGGAAAACCAGATTATGCATTTCAACCTTACTCTGATGTTTTATGGAAAATGTTTGCTCAAGTGTCCTGGGCATCAACAGGATATTGAGTTGCATCCAGTTTTGATCCTTCACTCACAGAAGGCTTTTTGCTTTCGTGGAGACATTCATGAACAGAAGAGAGAAGGCAATTTCTTCTGATTCTCATTTCCCCCTATGGCCTCCCATCATGCAAATGTGCTAAAGGAAGCTGGAGAACTCACTGGTACAATACGGGAGGTTATAATCTTGCTTTCTGTATATTGGTCTGGGTTTAGAAGTTCCATTCCATAAACAGTGGGAGCTTCAATTCATGGGAGCAGAGTTCTACTCACCAAATGATCACTTTCAAATGAAACTTTGGATCCTACTGCATCCCATCATCATCTTGGGCGTTAAGATTTTTGTACAATTCCAAGTGGGGAACACTCTTCTATTTAGTCATATTTATTTAAGTGGGAATGCATGTCAAGGTTAACAGATACATACACAAACACTGAAGTGATGCCACAGAATTTATGTACAATTTTCTTTTAAAAAAACAACAACATTTCAATTATTTGATTATTTTACAGCTCTATCCTCTTTTCTCTTGAACTGCACATCTAGCTAAAGGGGTTGTTTTTAAAAGGGCAATGGCAGAATGGAAACTACCACAATAAGATAATTACATGTCACCCCATATGGCTAGAATATATTGCAATATGGACTCTCCAAGTTGACTCATACAACACAAATGCTGAAATGTGATTGAGACGTATAGATAGGCCCTAAATGCACACAATGCCGTTCCAAGCACCAAACTATATTCAGTGCTATGTAAAAACCAGCACCCAAACTACCCAAAGCACCAGATTATATGGAATAACTAACAAAAAAGTTCATGAGATAAATTCTGAAATTCCACACCTTCCTTGATATTCACTTAGAAATTAGCCTCACTGATTTATATGGAAACTAGTTCCAAGCAAGTGAATTTATAATGGCAAACCTCGCATCCCTAAAAAAGCACATTTACTTGAAAATAAGTACTACCAACTCATTCCCCAAGAGTCTAACCATCGTAATCCAATTCTCCTCTCCAAAATTATCCTATAAAACATTTCCATTCGTTCTAACACCCCAAGCTTCTATTTTATCATAAACAACGTGTTCTCCCAACCGAGCCCCACAACCTGTGTCAGGATGACATGAAGCTGTTTAAAGTATCTTTAATACGAAATTCTCCAACTGCATTAATAGCACCAAATTTTTTCTGAGCCAAATTGTATCTCTCTGCTATCGTGGACATTTAAAGTCAAATAAAGGTTATTTTGATATCTGAATGGGGCCGCATAGAGGTTAAAAATGCAGATCTACACTAAATGAGTGCATCTCCATCCAAACGAGAGGAAAAAAGGTACTAAGCCACGGGCATATCACACAATTTGTTACCTAAACTAATGTATGCATTTGATTTCTGCCCATGATTCAGTGAAGTAGGCTACTTGCTTGTTCTATTTCGAAAGAGTGAAGGCATTTCATCCTATTACACAACAACATTACTGCTCCTGGAAATGATAAGCTTTGGACTATTGAAACTATAACACTCCTTTCAGAAAAGGTAACAATGTGCTCCTTCTCATCATGTTCTCTCCCTGCCCTGCTATGATAGCAACATTGGCCTTGCAAAAATTTACCCATCTGAACCAAAATGCTGCTTTTAAAAATACTGTATGCAGCAGGCAAATATGCAAAATAGCCCTAAAAAAACCCTCACTGTGGAGTTGCACTCGTTAAACATCAACAGGGCTACTACAGAACGAATGGATTAAAAGACTGCAGCCATGAAGATGTTAAACTCTTTAATGTTATTATTATAGCCCTTATTGAACACAGATGGTGCTGTAGAACAGAAACTACTTTTGAAGATATGCTGCCACCTTGTGTCCACTTCAGTGCCCTGTCGTCTTTTTTTTTTAACAGAGAAAAAGGAAAACTGAGCTGAAACCATCTATTTTGTGTCACTGCTGCTTTTTAAACACCTCCCATTTCAAGGGGGCACAGAAAAATATACTGAAAATGTCACCTATCTTTTTTGTTCAGGTCATGTGCAAAGGCCCCAGGGAACTGTGGACACACAGACCGTGGAAGCCCCAGAACTCCGGGGATACAAGGGAGCAGAGAAACCCATTATCCTTGCATGATCACACCTGGGCAGGTTCCAGACATGAGCTGCCACTTAGGCAAAATCTCTTTGCATACTGTACTCTCCAATCTATTTCCTTAGCAGGCATATTCTGACCTCTGCCACCAGTCAGGAATCCATGCGCCACGGGCGTCAGAGGAGGGCCGGCTGCATCCCCACTTCTCAGGAAGAACATAATGACAAGGGGGACACCAGCCTGCCCCTTACATTGGCCAAGGAAAGGACAATTACAGGAGTTTGCTTCCTGACACCTTGCCAAAAGAACACTATGCTCCAACATCCAATTGCCCTCAAGCTGCAGAAGGGGTGGGAGGGAGGAAAGCAACGTTCTGGTTCCATCCACTGGCCAAGAGAACCAGGACCGCCAACTGGTATCCAAGGAAGACCACCAGCAAAGGAAGATCAGCCTAGCCCAAACTGGATTTAAATGGCTGTAGTTCACCATATACTCTAGGCATTTATGACTCCATCCTTTGGCCAAAAAGGCTCAAGAGTGGTTTACAACAATCTATTTTGACTTTGTTTTGGCCTTGAAGAAGAACTGATCTCAACCTTTCCTCTCCACATTCTGCCCCTTGTGGGTCTTGTTCTCTCTCTCTCTCTTTTTTAATAATAATTTTTATTCATTTTTTCCAAATTAACAAATAAAACAAACAAAACAACATTTTTGACACAGTTCATCTTAAATTCACTCATCTCATTTTGCTCTGCTGAGCTTTGACTTCCCTCCCTCCCTTCCCACGGTTTTCTTGTTTACTCCTGTCTCACAGTTTATTATTGTCCTCACTTCAATCAATTTGTAGGATTCATTTCAATCCTGCAAGTGTTTTTAAACTTCTACAGTTTTTCTCCATATAATCCACAAATTTACTCCAGTCTTTTCAGAACTTTGTCTCTCCCTGGTTTCGGATCCTGCATGTCAGTTTTGCTGATTCAGCATAGTCTATCAGTTTCATCTGCCACTCATCAATCGTTGGTATTTCCTGATTTTTCCATTTTTGGGCCAACAAAGTCCTGGCCGCGGTTGTCGCATACATAAACAGTATTTGGTCTTCTTTCGCAATCTCCCCTCCCATGATTCCTAACAAAAATGCCTCTGATTTTTTGGGAAAGGTATATTTAAAAATCTTTTTCAATTCATTATATATCATTTCCCAAAATCTTTTAACTCTGTCACATGTCCACCACATATGATAAAATTCACCATCTTTTTCTTTACATTTCCAGCAAGTTTTACTACTCATTCTATACATCTTAGCCAATTTTACTGGTGTTAAATACCATCTATACATCATCTTCCAAACATTCTCTTTCAAGGTGGTACATGCTGTAAACTTCAATGTTTGATTCCACAATTTCAACCACGCATCATATTCAATATTATGCCCAACATCTTTTGCCCATTTAATCATAGCATCTTTTGTCCCTTGTGGGTCTTGTTCTCTTTGTTTGTAAGCCTGGGCCTGTTCCTTTCCTCTTTTTGAAAACTCATGTGAACGGCTTTGGGAGAGAACAATTGTCTGAGAAGTGGCATAAAAATATAGTAAATAGATAGATGGATAAGTAGGAAAGAGGGACTCTGCCTAGACTCCAGTTCCAAGTATGAAAGCTGCCATAGGCATTGCCATACAAGTACAGATTCCCCTCTCCCCAAATCTTGGGAGACATCTCTGAGCTGTGCCCTATGGCGGCACCTTAAGAAAAAATCATTTGGGAGGTGTTGGTATACAGGACTTGGACACAGAAAGAAACACTTCATTTTGCGCATTTTGTTTGGCAGCTTGGCAAACTCGCAAATTTTGACACTCAACGCCGCCACCCCACCCACAATAAAATGAGTTCTAAGACAGGGCTTGGAAATGCTTTTAAATTCTGTGAATGATTCATAACTACATAACTAAGAACATTTTATCATAACAGTTTTGTTGGCTTATTTCCCCCAGAAACTTGACTAAAAAAAAAAGCATTGTATTGCCCGCTTGATAAGGAAAACCCAAAGTAGCAGGTAGAATTCTGCTTTTTTTTCTCTTTGCAAAGCTTAATTGATTTTGTTTGTAGGTAGGCAAAGAAGTAACTGTTCTTTGCTGTTTACAAGAAAGGAAGGCAGGTGCATAGCTCTGTTAGTACCAACATATGCCAGAGTAGATAACAAAACAACTGCTATGTCCAACTGCCATTAAAAACTGTACACATAGATTAACTCATTTTCAGAAACATAGACTATAATAAGTTAAAATAACTAGCAATGCTGTTCCTGGAGTAAATAATTATTCATTTATTATGTTTATAATTCTATTATTTTAAAAAAATCATATAAACAATCTGAGAGATTGTAATGTGGATTAGTTTTGTCTCCATGCCCTTTCCCCTCTCAAACCAACCATACTTGTGCAGATCATCAGTAAATGTACATCATTACAAATGACCTTCTCCAAGATAAGCGTAGAGGACACTGTAATGAAAGAAAGATCTGCACAGAAGATGTAAAACACTTTTAATGAACTATAGCCCTGCGCAAAAGTTACTGGTTAGCTGAAGTATTGAGCACGATAATTAAATCAAAATTTGCAAGGGGGGAGGGGAAATCTGGTGTGTGAAGAAGATTGAACATTTGCTTTCAAGTGCTTCATCAGCATAGTCATGCCAGTTTGCTTGTTTTGGAACTGCTACTATATTCTGAATGGCCATCTATTTGCCACAACATACCCAACAAACCCCCCCCCCCACAACTGCTCAATATTTTATGTCCTGCCTGAATAACCTTCAATTTACTTGTTATTTTTAAAGCAATATCTCTGAACTTATTTGCCATACTCAACAGTGGGAGACATGCTTCATAGTATGTTAAGTCCTTAACAAAAGCACTATTTCAGATCCTTCCAGAGGCCTGTTCCTCTCCCCTTTTCTCTCTCTATAAATTACCCCTTCATGTCACAGACCATGCTGCAAACATCTCGGCATCAATCCTGAATGCTGTGCATACTGATAATTCCCCTCACTTTTCAGATATGTTTAAGGATGCCTGGTGTTGCACTACTGTACCATAGCAGGCTATTTATATGAAGCCAAGGCAAGGTTCTCCCATGTCCCACCTTGGAGCACCCTCCCCACCCATTGCCTCCCTAGCAACACACCCTCTCTCTGGGCCATGCCCCTCATCAGCCCTGTCCTTGAACTCTGATGGTGCCTTTTGCTTGCCTGCATAAAGGTCAGAGACTTGTTTGTGAGCATGCATACAAACTAGCCTACTTTAAAAATGTACACTCTGACACTGGCACGTGACCCCACAAGGTTGCCCAGCAGGGAATGTGCCCCTCAGGCTGCAAAAGGTTCCCCACCTTGCTTCCTTACGAGCACCCAGCAGCTCACAATCCACCAGATTCCTTTGCAGAGCTTAGGTGCAGTGGCCCAAGATTGAGAGGCTTCTCTAAAGTGAGGTGTTGGGGGGGGGGGCGTGTGTGTCTCGGTTTGAGTTCAATCATGTGCCACTTCTTTTGAACACCTGAAGACTCACTTTTCCAAACTAAGTATTGGAAATGTATGAGCGTATCAAACAGAGAAGAGCTTTTGCTTGGTCTTTTAATAACATGTATCATTAGTATAATCCGTAACACCTATACATAGCTTATTCTACTAAAGATTCTGATTTTTGAGTGATGTTGCTTATGTAGTCAAAATGGCACCACACACACACACACACACACACACGCGCGCGGTGCCAGGTTTTGGGGAATTCCAAGGTATGCAAAAGTAAAAAACATATTTAGAGAGAAAAAATCCACTGTGGGAAACTACGTGTTAAGAACTGAGCGTGCTTAGCAGCCATGGAAGGCTGACTGACTATTCCAGGAAGTGGTTACAAAATTGAGTGGGAGGGAAGACAGAATGGAGTATTGTGGAGGAGGGTATGGCTGGCTAACTGGAGTAAACCAACAGGAGTGCTCCAAAAGTGTCGACATTTTGTTTCAGGTTCTCATTGTTCTATTTCTAGTTTTCAGGCTGCGCATGCCGTTGCTTATGCAGTCAAAATCCCTAATGTGAGCCACCACCCATGATGTAAGAGAGAGAAGTTACCAGAGCTCCAACAATCTCAAATCCATCTTGATTTCTGATTAAATTTCTAAATCACCACAACAATTTACAGCAATTTGATCTAACTCTTTTTCCCTTGGAATTTTTTTTTATTTTTTTTAAACAGTGCATAGGGGGTGGGCACTCTGTGTGTTAAAAAGCTATTCTTGTCACTCAAAAGAAAACAAACCATTTCTGCTGGGACGCACCTGCTTACTTTGTGAACAAAGGTTTCAGAAAGCAATTTCTTGGGTCTCTATATAAGCAGCAGGCTACCAGATAATGAGTGATGTCTTCCACCTGAGGTTGACCACAAATACAATGCCTGTCTGCGTGGGACCTTCCTGTAGCAGCCATCTAAGACTGCAGTGGGCTTAACTCGGAAATGCAGCTCAGTAAAGGCATTTCTTATGGAAACTGGTGAGAGTTTGGTCAGATTACTATCTCTAAAATGCTCTGTTCTCAAGAGTAGATACGAAGAGAAAATCTGGTGTTTCCAATTAGTTGGAGGTCCCTTCTGGATTCTAACCAGAAGACCCAACGCCTTAGAACAGGCATGTCCAACAAGTAGATCGTGTTCTAGATAACTGGACGTTTGTGGTAGATCACTGGCTCCCCCAAAGAAGCTCAACAACTTCGGCTCCCCTAAAAAAAGCTCAACAACAACTTTGACCTGAATGCCTGCTGAATGCCTTAAAAACGGGGCTTTCCTCCTCCCCAAAAAAGCTCAACAACTTTGACCTGAACCCCCCCAAAAGGGGGTAGATTACTGCCAGTTTTTAACTCTGTGAGTAGATTGCAGTCGCTTGGGAGTTGGCCACCCCTGCCTTAGAACATTCCACATTACAACACTGTGCTGCATGTCCTACTTGCCCATCTTGTTTTGAAAGCCTTTCTTTGTTTTAAACCTAAATTGGCCTTTAACAACCAAGTGTCTTCCCACTGGGACTGATAAGAATGCAGTAGTTTTAATTATGAGCCACTGAAGCACGGCCTTAGACCCAGCTTAGTGCAAGCGGAAGGCAGTTACACACCTATACACACACACACACACACACACACACACACACACACACACACACACAGGATTTCTGATGTCCACTGACGTATGCCATTGTTCCAACTGTGACAACCCCCACAGCCACATCAAATACCATTCTGGAGGCTTCCCAGTAGTTTTTGGGGAAGTGCAGGGTATTGCAACAGGAAGAGAATGGATGCAACATCTCTTTGTGTAATTTCAACAGAATTGAACACAGAGAAGCAGGTGGTACTAATTGCTCTCTGCGTTACTTTTGCTGGTAACTTTATTAGGATTTCTCCTGATGACTCCAAAGCAAAAGCTAGTTAAGCAAGAATGGAAGATATTTATAAGATCATCTGAGCTGAAAGAGATAAATGATTGAGTTACAATCAAGAGAAACGAAAGACTTTTGTAATTGGCTTGACTTACAATTGATTTTCTGTAATCAAGCAAGTACCGATCTTTCCTGGCTTGTCATGTCAGCAGGAAAAGTCATGTCCAGTGTTCCAGAGTACATAAAAAATGATGGTTTCATGGCCCTGTCAGTGCTTCACACTTTTGCTTTTCAGCATTTTCAGTTACACCAGCTGAGATGCATTGCTATTTTCACTAACATAAGTTTATTAGAAATCATTAACACACTTCAACATTGACCCTCAGTTGTCGGAAACTGGCACAGTTCCTGACCATTGAAGATTAATTTTATGCTTACTGTGCACTAGATCTTTTAAAGCATAATTAAACTTTTACGAAAACGAAATTGCATTTTGGGGTGGTCAAAGAAAAATGAATGTTCTAACTTTCTTTCTGCTTTTTTTCTGATATGGAAGCTAGATTGCCTCCTGTGGTCAATGTTCAAAGCAGTATGAGGCAGTACATGCATGCCCATTGTCATAATAGGGAGCAAAACAAAGGTCAGGACCAGGAAAGCAGTCCTTCACTGGTTTGTCTATATTGTTGCCTCAAGAATATGGCATTTTACTGGAAGATGGGAGGGAGGGGAAATAGGAGAGTGACTACATCTGGGCGCCAGGCAAAACATTTGTCTTCTCTTCTCCCAGGCCTCTGGCTAATTAAAAAATCTATGGCATTTAAACCATGTGTCAGGTGGTGGCGGTGATTACTTTTGATTGTTACTGTAGTATGTATTTTGTGTTTTTGTATTGTAAACCACCCTGTGATCCTCAGATGAAGGGTGGTATAGAAATCTAATAAATAATGACACATCTCAGAGGGCAATTGGCATATCTATCATACAAGGTAATGCCAAATTGCTCAATTTTTCAAAGAGATGTAAACATAAGAAATGCCCTGTTGATTCAGGTCAAAGGTCTATCTACTCCAGCATTCATTTTTTGGTCAACAGATTACCCTGGGAGGTCCACAAGCAGGGCATGAGGACAATAACCATCTCCTCCTGTTGCTCCCCAGAGATGGGTATTAAGGGTCATGCTGCCTCTGATCTTGGACGTACTATATAATAATCATGACTAGCAAACACTGATGGCCTTTATCCTTTTTTAAAAAAGGCATTTGTTCTCACCCACAATTGTTTCAGATCTAAATCAACAGCACTGTGATGGGTACCTGTGTGAATCTGCACACTATGCTAACATAATCCTGACAAATTAGAAGACTGATACTATAGCTTCTAATATTAACTACTTCTTCTTGACCCAAGAAACACCACTCACACCATTCTCATAGTCTAGGAGACTATGGGAAGGAAGCCCTCTGCAGCAGCCCAAGAAGCACAGAATTCCACACTTGTGCTGATCCTCCCTCTTCTGGGCTCTTATAACCTGACAGAAAGGTATGTGTCAGAATCCTAAAAAGAGCAGAGTTTAATGTGGAGCTTCAAAAATGAATTGGTCTATCCTCACGATCCGTCAAACGTTGCACAACTCACTTGTTTTGTTTTTACATCTGCATGTGCAGATTGAAATCCACTTGAGAAAGGTTTGTACAAGGAGAATAATCAGGAAAAGTATAATCCCTTCTTGTAATATGTAATTATCTCCTCTTTGGACCAACCTCTTACACACAACACGCTGCAGTAAGAACAGCCATTAAATCTTCTGATGTGTTGAGCGTCTTTTAAAAACTGCTTGAGAGCTGTTAAACCAGACTTGGTCTTATTCATAAATGGCTAACCACATTAAAAAAACAATTCAGTATTCTTGATTTAGACTCTACAGAGCACTCCTACATTTGCAAAATATGTTACCCAGTGTCACTACGCAAACCCTGGAAACTATTTAGTGAAGCTGCTATAATTTAAGAATATAAAGACTACTGAATTTTCCTCACATTTTCTTCATATTGGTTTCAAAAGGGTAGTATGTATTAGCTACGCAGAATAGCTTAAGAAAACGTACCTCTGCATTCAAGTTGTCTGCCAGACTTTCAAGAAATTGGCTCTCGATTGGATTCTGCTGAGTAAGCAGGGTCAGGTAATGGCTGAGTTTGTCATGTGTTGTAATAATGACGCCTTCTCCAAATTTGTCAAACTGAGGTCGTCCAGCTCGACCAAATATCTGCATGACATCTAAAATTCCGAGGTCAACAAAGGAGCCTCTTTTTGCAGCATAGATCTGTGTTCCCTGGTTGACGAAAAGTTAATAAAAATTAACATAAACACACATGAGTCTAATCCAGATGAGCTGAAGACCAAAATTAGGCAAATACAGCAGGATTTCAGGAGTGTACTTAAACTAATCCTTCCATAATCTATGATATATTTAAATCTTTACTATCCAACTAGATTCCCAAAGGAGAGAGACAGTTTTTTCAAGCAACCCCGTTCCAACATTACTAGATAAGTAGCAGCATACCTTACCCCCACAAACCTACCCTTCCTTTTGCAAACATTGTTAAATATATGACACTTTATAGATTTTTTAATGGCTGATATGGAGAGAGGATATGCTCTTACCTTAATAATGACAGCATGAGCAGGAAGATTGACACCCCAAGCTAATGTAGCTGTACAAACCAAGACTTTTATATATCCACGAGAAAACAAGTTTTCCACCAAACTTCTGTCTTGCCGCAGCATTCCTGCATGATGAATACTGAATCCATCAGGAAACATTTCACGCATTTGCTTGTTTCTGGATCTTTGAACCTTTTCATGGACAAGTGAAAAAATAATATTTACATTAAAATACAATAATCCTGGCACATACAAAATTGCTTCCAACAAAATAACCACAGATAGGATGCAAATAAACTGCTCTTCTAACCACATTAGTGGTTTGTTATTGCTGTTACTGGAAATGGATATTATTCATATTGTTAGTTCTATATCCCTAAACAGTAAGGTAAAAGGTAAAGCACCCCTGGACAGTTAAGTCCAGTCAAAGGTGACCATGGGGTTGCAGTGCTCATCCTCGCCTTCAGGCGGAGGGAGCCGGCATTTGTCCACAGACAGCTTTCCAGGTCATGTGGCCAGCATGACTAAACCGCTTCTGGTGCAAGAGAACACCGTGACAGAAGCCAGAGCGCACGGAAATGCCGTTTTCCTTCCTGCCGAAGTGGTACCTATTTATCTACTTGCCACTGGTGCACTTTCGAACTGCTAGATTGGCAGAAGCTGGGACAGAGCAATGGGAGCTCACTCCATCATGTAGATTCGAACCACTGACCTTCTGGCTGGCCAGCCCAAGAGGCTTAGTGGTTTAGACCACAGCGCCACCCATGTCCCATTCCCTAAACAGTACAGGCCATGAAGGCCAAATGGTGTAAGAGACAGTAAAGCACTGTTTAAGACAAATCACAGGGCAACTGGATGTTTTCCACTGCAGACTGCTCCGCAAAAAATTCCACCCTTGCAGTCCAAATACGCATTTTGAGACTCACTTCTTAATTTACCATGATATATTTGTATGATGTTAGTGCTGCTGGCGTGGCTCATCTTAGGTCAGACTCTTGTTTCCTAGTAATCTAGGAAAGTTGGATGTCATCCATAAATAATAAAGTCAAACTCAGAGCAGATTTACTGAAATCAGTGGATTTGATTTCAACGGGTCTACTCTGACAAACATTGGCTATCACCCTATGACTTTAATTTTAATGGAAGTAACTCTTACAAAACCATTCTGATTCAGAGGACTGACTTACGTCTCAGACAGCAAAAACCTGCACAAATTGAAGTTTTTACAAAGAATATTGGGATTTCATAACATCCTTGCGGAAATGAGCTCATATTTGTGGGCCAGAAGCTGAGCTGCAATGCTTCTACAGAATTGCCAAATGGATGTATGCTCAAAGGGGCATTCTCAGGTCTTCCTTGAGCAGCACAAGTAAAATACTCAGTGTAGAGGGGCAGTTAATAGGCTTCTAAATATGCATAGCTGCATATTTCAGTTGATGCATGTTTTGGAACAGAGGAACGGACGTAAAGATAGCATCCCAAAACAAAATTGGATTATTTGCATTCCAAAAGATTGGGTTCTATTCAGATACTGAATAAATTTCAGTTACCAAATGATGTAGTTCATCTTCAAGAATGCTTCATGGTTAACTTCTGAAGAACTGATATATTACTATGACATAGACCTCCTTCCTTTCCTGAGGTTGTAGGCAGTAAGAGGAAGCCCATTTTCCAGAACAAACATTTCATGTCTCCAGATTTCAAAGGCACATTAGAAAGGGACTTCTGCTGAAGACCTTAACATAGCCAACCAAACATTACGTTCAATTTACAGCCTGGGCTCAATTCCTCACTTCCTTTTCAGTAGCTTCTAAAGTATGGATGCAGGACTACAAATTACATTTGAAGGCAAAGAAGAATAAATTGAGATTTCAAGGGTGCTCTCTCAGGATTTCCATTAAAAAACATAAAACTGGAAAGACTGCTAAAGCTGACTTTGCTTCAGTGGTAACAAAGATAAAAACATGCTCCAAATTGTTCCGCCTCCTAAATGCACACAATCTAACCAACAAAACACATTCTGAAAAGACCTCCGGGTATAGGGAGGAATATAAATTCAAACAATCAATCAATCAATCAATCAATCAAATAAATAAATAAATAAATTCAATGGTTGGTAACCAAGTCCCAACCTACATATTTCAGAGTTCTTTCAAAGTAAACTGATCCTCCAAAAGTTTGAACAATGCCCATTTAGCAACCTTGATTTAATGTTGTCCACAGTGCAATAAACTTACTGGACTTTCACTATTATTGTGTATAACCTTTAGGATTAAATCACAATTAAAGACATTTCTGATTATGTTTGTTCAACCTTATGAACCAGGAGATTATACATAATTACAGTTATACCTCCGGTTAAGTACGCTTCAGGTTGAGTACTTTCAATTTAAGTACTCCATGGACCCATCTGGAGCAGATTAATCCACTTTCCATTACTTTCAATAGGAAAGTTCGCTTCAGGTTAAATACACTTCAGGTTAAGTACGGACTTCCAGAACCAATTAAGTACTTAACTTGAGGTACCACTGTACTATAATAAAAAATCTGTTACGAAGTTCTAACACTAAAGCTCATCTTCTGAGGAAGTCTACCAACATACACATCATAAGCTGCCAACTTAAGTATCTCCTCAGGCCATAGACATTTCAGGCAGTGAAAAGAAAAACGGGCATGGCTGGTGTAAGAAACAGAAAAAAGGATAATGATATGGGGTTCCTCTCCTTTCTTGTCTGTTCTCTCTCCTGCAGGTGCTATCTTGCTCCTCGACATCAGCTCCCAACAAGGACAAGTGGGTCATTCTAGGCAATGGCAGATCACATTGCACCATTTCCAAGGAATAGTCCCTTCCAACTCTGCAATTTTATGATTCTATGAGAGAGTGTAGCAGGAGTTGTACATTGTTTCACAGTCCAAAAACAAATGACCCAAGGTGGCTCATATGATGGTAGTCTCCTCCTCCCTAGGTTTTTTTTTGTTTTTAATGTTCTCATACAATCTTGCATGCAGAGAACAAAACAATGTCATAATGATGTATCTTCTCTCAAGCAGTAACCAAGAGAGATTAATTTTACTATTGACACTTCCCCTCAAAATACCTTGTGAAGGAAAATGCACAATCCTAGAGTGCTGCAGAGATGGTGCATCACAGGGAAAACAGAACTCATATATCAAAGGCAGCAACAATAACCATCTTAATGCAGAATACAATGAATATGTAATACTTAGGAGTATCTAAATAATAAGTACATTGTAAGCTGATGTACTTTGGATTAAGCTACTTTTCTCAATTTACTTGAGTAGGATTAAACATATTTATCAGGTTATATCCATGAGACTTTCACTCATGCAATGGGACTTTCTCTTCCTCATTTCGCCCTGTGCACTCTCAAAACCTGTTCCAGTGGGTTGAGGGAATCTCCACAGCAGATTCTTGGGGTGATTGGGGGCAGGGCTTCAGGGGGGAGGAGAGGTAGGGGAAACCCTGTTTTGTGAACTGAAGTCTGTTCTGTTTACACAACAGCAGCATAAGATTCAACCCATTGGGTAGGAGTTAGCCAACGAGTCCTGTCAGCAGACACCCGCCCAAGGACGGCTGCTTGCACAATGTGGCCTTCCCCCTGTGCGCGCTCACAGTGGGGCAGCCAGGAGAAGCCTCAGAACAGGGAAAGGCATGCCAAAACGCTTGCCCTGATGGAACAATCACTTTAGTGAGATGTTGAATTCCTCCCATTATGTTATTTATTATGGGTTATATTCAGATTAGTGGAAGGAGAACCTGAAGCATCTGCAGGAAGAAGGAGGGGAAGTGATTCCTCGTTCTCCCTGCATCTCACAAACAACTGCTCAGAAGTTAGGAAAATGATGCTGGAGGGCTGCAGAGGGTAGGGCGAACCCACAAAATTCCCCTTTCTCATATACTCTCTTCTCATAGACTCATAGAATTGTAGAGCTGGAAGGTACACCAAGGGTCATCTAGTTCAAGCCCCTGCAAAGCAAGAATCTCAACTAAAGTACCTGGTTAAAAACCTCCAAGGAAGGAGAGTCCACTACCTCCTGAGGGAGTCTGTTCTACTGTTGAACAGCTCTTCCTATCAAAAGTTCTTCCTGATGTTTATTTGGAATCTCCTTTCTTGTAACTCGAATCCATTGGTTGGTTCATAGCCTCTGGAGCAGGAGAAAACAAGCTCGCTCCATCGTCCATATGACAGCCCTTTAGATATTTGAAGATGGCTATCGTATCTCCTCTTCTGCTAGATCTCAAATCATTTTGTAAAGAGAATTGCAAGCCTGGATCTTACTCTATATTTATAACCAGCATTTCCTATGGTGACATACCTTACAGGGCAGCTGCGAGGAAAAAATGAGGTGGAGTAATGTATCTCAGTTTATATAAAGTAGTTATAAACATGCCCTTTATAATACGCAATCAGCTGCCAATATACATGATTAATAGTTAGATATCTAGTCATACTAGTAATCTATGAAATGAGTAATACCAAATTTCATTATGCCATCCTGAACAACTCTGTCATCCTATAAGCAGATGCCATACCCATAGAAATATTAGGAGGGTTCAAAAATACATACGTAGTTATCTGCTTTTGAGGTGGCTATATCTTTCAAGAACGTACATTTAAAACATTGACATCAGGAGACAAAGGCCAGCGTCGCCCAGTGGATGGAACATTAGGGTTGGATCATTGACAGCAAGGTTCACAAGGCAGCCTCTGCCAGGCTCAGGTGTTCAGATATTACAGAGAAAAGTGACGAAAAAAAAGGGGGGGAGCTACCTGTGCTTTTGCTTTCCCATTTTTTACTGTACTTTGCAAAGCAAGATGTAAATGTCTCAGCTATAACTGAGATCTTACTAAGAAGGAGAGAGAGAGCAAATACCTGTGCTTTAGTTTTCTGGGCTTTCCTCTTTTTCATTCAGCCTAAGATTGGTGGTCAACAAACTGGAAATTGGTTAAAATAGCTTACTCACAAGGCTGCAGTGCAGGGAAATGAGATTATAAACATCCCTTGCTAATTGAAACATTCTGTGTAGAATGATAAACACAAACTAACCCCAAATAAATAGACTTCCAGTCAGGCCAACACAAGAAGTGGACATGTGATTCTTACAGGACTACCCTACTCAAGTTTACTCCGAAGTCCCACTGTGCTCACTTGGGCTCACTGCCTAGTAAGTGTATTTAGAATTGCAGTCTTAACGTACTACATTTTGATCTACTTTCCTGTGGAGTGCTGGAGGATTACATACATCCAGCCAGGTGCTTGTTAAATTCTTGCAAATATACAGCCAATTTAGGCACCTGGCATTGTTGAAGCATAGAACTGGCACCAAAGAGACATTCATTAGTCCTCAATGGTGTTGTTTTGCAAGTTTCAGAGACAAACAGGTAATATACATAATCATCCAGTTGTTTTATACCATCAAGGCATATTTAACAGGAAAGTGTAAAAAGCAACTACACTACCAACAGGAAGGCATTATGTTATTTGGAACATCTGTTACCATTTATCACCATTGAGCATGTTTGAACACAATGGCCCAGGTTGGATGATCCTGGTTTAGTAACCTGAGATTCAGAAGTGTTTTCCTCACACAAGCTGCTTTGTGTGAGTTGTGATTAAACCAGGAAGTTTTTAACCATAGTTTCCCATTTTGTCTGAACCAGCTTCAGTCCTTAAACCAACTTCAAACAATGGTTAAGATCCTGTCTTGTTCTGATGCTGGTGAGGATACTTTCCCAGTTCAGGCAACTTATGGTTAAATAGAGACTACTTGGTTTGATGACTGCATATGGTGAAGGGAGGAATTGAGGGGCTGTGTGTGAGAGCAAGAGACTTCTGCAAATCTTCACTTAAGAAACCAATATATGATCATCTAAATACAGCCAATAACTGCAGAAAGTATTGACCTTGTTAAAATCATTCCATTGGTCACATTCTCGCTCTCACCAGCTTAAAGTAAGAATAGAGGAAAGGTTACTTTCAAAGTGCTGAGTGAAGAAAGTAATCAGAGTATAAACAAAGGTACTAATACTTAAAAAAATAAGTTATTAAAAGACAGCAGCAACCCAGATTATATACTGAAAAATGCCATCAAAAAATGTGCAACAACAAAAAATTCCACAAGGTGGCTCTCAATACTATATATATGCATATACCGATTACACACACACACACACACACACACACACACACACACACACACACACTCCACATATTTTAGTGTTACATTAAAATGTTTCTGTTCTGAAGATAATTTTCAGTTTAAAACTGATTCAAAACTAAAATGCTGGTATAAGGCATGTGACACAGAAGTACATTCTTGGTGTGAACAGCCAACTCAAGGTTCACATAATAGATAAGTGGCTAGAAAATAAAAAACAGCATAGCAAGCCTTTATAAACTTGCAGGCGGTACTTTATTTATAGATTGCTTCTTTTCAACCATCACACCAGCTCAACAACTTTGCTATAAAAAAACAACTTTTGTGTCGGGATATTCACTTTTTGAAATATGGCAACCATAGACTAGGGAGACCAGGGTTGGGATTCAATGAATGAGTCCTGTCGGTGGAAGCTCTGTGCAAGGACTTGTGGTTGTACAAAAGGGATTCTCTTCTTTCCTCCTCCCCCTCCCCATGCCCCTGAAATTGGCTTTGGTGTGGGGTCAAGAGAACTCCCGGAACAGCATGTAGGTGGAAGAGAGGGAAGCCAAAATGCCTTCACACAATGCTGACTTGAAGGTTCAAATCCCTACAAATGAAGCTCACTCAGTGACCTTGGGCCGGTCATCATCTCTCAGCCTAGCTAACTCACAGGGTTGTTATATGAAGATAAAACAAGCAGGGGAGAACTACGTAGAACTCATTGAGCTCCTTGTTCCACGCCCCTCATCCCTAGCCACTACTGAATTTACTGAAATGCAACTTGAAAGACTCTATGACAGCTGCCCATGGTTTAGCATTACAGTAGCACCTCGGGTTACAAATACCCCAGGTTACAAACACTTCGGGTTACAGACTCTGCTAACCCGGAAGTAGTGCCTCGGGTTAAGAACTTTACCTCAGGATAAGAACAGAAATCGCATGGCAGTGGCGCAGTGGCAGCGGGAGGCCCCATTAGCTAAACCTCAGGTTAAGAACGGTTTCAGGTTAAGAACGGACCTCCGGAACGAATTAAGTTCGTAACCAGAGGTACCACTGTATGTCATAGGCACCCCTAGCCAAGAAATGTGTTTGTCTGATAGTTAAATCTTAAGACACTTACAGCAACTCCCATGGTACCCCGGATAAACATTTGCACATGCTTCTAACCTCTAGGCATCTGTTCCAAGGTCTGTGCCCTGTGGAGCAGTTGCAGTAACAGTGGGCCCTTGCCCCTCCACCAGCTTATGTACCCTCACCTGACGGGGTGCATGTACGCAACCTGAGACTTCTCCTGCACAGAAGGCATCACTGCTCTTCCCTCTTCATGCCTCTCCTGGTTCTAGGAGACAGCAGGGAGAGAAGTGGCGGGGATTTGACTGACCCATCCCTCTCCTGAACAGCCTCTTCCCCCAACATGCCCATCTCTGTATGACAGCCCTGGCCATTCCTCTCCCCCTGCTGGCCTGGTTCCAGCCTCATGGCCAGTGTCAAACCCCATAAATGGCTGCCCTCCTCTCCTGGATCAATCCCCTGGCCTC
This sequence comes from Zootoca vivipara, assembly GCF_965207765.1. NCBI lineage: Eukaryota > Metazoa > Chordata > Lepidosauria > Squamata > Lacertidae > Zootoca > Zootoca vivipara. Next base: position 44,976,966 of record NC_142586.1, read on the forward strand.
CTGCCTCCGTCACACGCTTGTCAGAGCCCTGCCAGTCCCTGACACATTATGTGTGAAGCAGGCCTTCAACTCTGATTAGCTGCTTTTTCTATAAGCCACTGTTTTCCAGATCCTAACTCTCTCTTTCTCTCTCTCTCTCTTTCTGTGTGTGTGTGTGTTCCTTCTCTGTCAACTATTTCCAATTCTTAATGTTTCTGAAAGGGATTGACATCATCCATAATGCCTGAAAGCTTTAGTCGAGAATAAATTCCTGAGAGTAATTCTTAATTACTTACAGATGTCTGTTAATTCCTATGAGAGTTTTTATTTCAAAATTGAAAGGGCAGGTTGTCTCCTGTCAGGCTCTTAAAAAATCCACTGGCTCTTTATTTTGTCAAAATGTTATGCTATGTGGAATAGGAAGCTGCTGAAGTAAAATAGACTCTCTCTTCAATGTCATCTTTCCCAGCATGAGGACAAAAGTAATTTTGTTTCTAAAACTTGAACGAATTTCATTATTGACCGGTATCCAAACAAATTAAAATTTGTTAATAATTCATGGTGTGGGTTATTCAGAGTGAAGGGGAAGATATGCCTTCAACTACCGTATCCCATCTATCCACACATGCATGTATGTGTACATACACACTATCACTGTGGGTCTGCCTCTCTGCCATATGACTACTGTGACAGAAGAGTCTGCGTGCCCCAATTAAATCAGGGCAAAGTCAAGCCAACCTACCAGAGTCAACCATGTCCCGACAAAGCTGGGTTGCTTCTCTATTGGCAACCCATAAGACACACAATTGAGGTTGGGAACGGAACTGTCCCAGGAACAGCAAACCCTATGACCTCCATATGTTGTGGACTATACTCCAATCATCTCTAACCATAATAGGTGGGGCTGATGGGAGTTGTAGCCCCAAATATCTGGATGACACAATGTAGATAACCCCAGACTATGGAACACCCTCCCATCAGATGTCAAAGAGTATGGTATCTGACCTTTAGAAGACATCTGAAGGCAGCCCTGTTCAGGGAAGTTTTTAAAGACTGTTTTAACGTATTTTTAATCTTTGTTGGAAGCCGCCCAGAGTGGCTGGGGAAACCCAGCCAGATGTGCAGGGTACAAATAAATAAGAATAAGAAGTCTAATTTATAATGTTTGGTTACTTATGTTTGAAGCTAGCAAATATCTGCTTTAAGCCCCCCCCCCCGCCTCCATTGCTATATTAAGAACAGAAAAATGAAAAAATATTGTAGAGCTGCACTCAAAGTTCCCATTGTTCATAATTTCATTTTTTGGATGGATGTGCTGGACAGTTCACAGCACAAGCCAACAATGAGAGAGGAGCAAAGGGCCCATCAGCAGGTTGCTCTTTCACATTAAACCATAGTATATTTTTGCTATGATGGATAATGTAAAGCGCAAACAAGGCCATTTACTCTTAAGAACACAAGTTTGTTTGGCCGCAGTCGGTCCCTCCTTACCCAATCCCTAAACTTTATTTTACTGAGATATTATCTTATTTAATTACGCCAAAGATATTGCCAGAGTATAGATGGGAATATGAACAGTGTTAATTAATAACACCTCCTATATCTCATTCTCCTATATTTATTAAACACTCCCCCCCATTTTATAAGTTCATCTGCAGAATTTTGTAATTACCTGCTTAGCAAGACGCAAACCAGATTAACTTATCTTTTACTGAAAAAGTATTATTGTTCTCAGTAAGCAAATAAGATAATCCTTTTTTTAAAAAAAAACTAAGTCATTTTCATTCAGAACATTTAAAAATAATTCTTCACTAATAGGAATTCATTACAAGATTGCAACATGCTAAAATCAGAAGGGGAGAGGGGGGGGGGGAATGCAGAAAAGGATGCTAACAGCAGAAAGCCCAGAAGCTTCTTGGCAGCCAGTGCAGATGGACCAGGATTGGTGTCATATGCTGAAACCGTCTTGTCCAAGTGAGCAACTTGGATGCCAAATTCTGCACCAGCTGAAGTTTCCAAATCGTCTTCAGATGCAGCCCCACATATAACATGTTGCAGTAATATAACCTAGAGCAGGGGTCAGCAAACTTTTTCAGCTGTGGGCCAGTCCACCGTCCCTAAGACCATGTGGTGGGCCGGACTATATATACAAATTCCTATGCCCCACAAATAACCCAGAGATGCATTTTAAATAAAAGGACACATTCTACTCATGTAAAAACATGCTGGTTCCCGGACCGTCCGTGGGCCGGAATGAGAAGGCGATTGGGCCGCATCCGAACCCCAGGCCTTAAGTTGCCTACCCCTAGAGGTTACCAGAGCATAGTCATCTGAAGTTAGGCTATCTCTGTCCAGAAAGGGGCACAGCTGAGCCACCAGCCAAAGCTGATGAAAGTCGCTCCACATCACTGAGGCCACATGAGGCTCAAGCCATAGAAATGGATCCATGAATAACCATAGTTTAGAGGTTCCGGGCCCTAAGGAAGTCAGACTATCCCTGTCAGGGCCTTTTCAGTGATGGCTCAAACCTGGTGGAATGCTCTGTCCCATGAGACTAGGGCCCTACAGGATTTAACCTCCTTCCGCCGGGCCTGTAAGACAGAGCTATTCCGCCTGGCCTTTAATTTGAACTCAGCCTGATCTTTTATTTCCCTTCTCTTCCCCCTTCCCCCTTTTATGAAGATTACCCGCTCTGGGACCCCACAGCTAATTCTCCCCTGGCCTCCTCGCTGGCCCAAGTAGGTCTAATTTAGCTAGCTAGCGCTGGTGACTATCTAATGTTTATTGGATGGATTTTACCCAAATTGCTTATTGAACTGGCATTTTATTGTTATTCGTGCTTTTATACTGTATTTTATGCTGCTTTTATGTTGTATTCCAATTAAGAGTTATAAATTTGTTGTTAGCCGCCCTGAGCCTGGGTTTTTGAACTGGGAAGGGCGGGGTATAAATAATAATTTATTATTACCCAGAATGGACTCCTTCCTTAATGTAGGTTTTTAAGCATATGTTGGATGTCCATCTGTCATTAATAGTTGGGATTCCTGCATTGCAGGGGGTTGGACTAGATCAGGGGTCAGCAAACATTTTCAGCAGTGGGCCGGTTCACTGTCCCTCAGATCTTGTGGGGGGCTGGACTATATTTTGAAAAAAAATATGAACAAATTCCTATGCCCCACAAATAACCCAGAGATGCATTTAAATAAAAGGACACATTCTAGTCATGTAAAAACACGCTGATTCCCGGACCGTCCCGTGGGCCGGATTTAGAAGGCAACTGGGCCGGATCCAGCCCCCGGGCCTTAGGTTGCCTACCCATGGACTAGATGAACGCCAGTGTCCCTTCCAACTCTGCAGTTCTATGATTCTAGGAAAGCCGCTGACATTTTAAGCAAGGTTATATCTGAAGCAAGCCTTTGATGTGCTCTGCTTCGGTTTTGTTATGATAAATGTTTTGCATAAATGAGCTACAAACTACAAATGACTCTTTCCTGCAAACATCAGCAGATGAAAACATCTCTTTTGTTCGTGTGTCTCACAGGGCAGTGAAATAGCTCCATTAATTATCACTAATGAGAGAGCAACCTATGGGTTTTAGCAGCAAACTGTCATTTATGGAAAATAATATTAATGTTTTAGTAATGTGTCGCTGTATCTTAACAGATGGATTTTAATTAGCATGACATGTCAAGGAGTACCAACAACAACAAAAAATAGTGAACGCACTTAAATCCCATGTTGAAATATTAGCAGACAGCACACGTTCTTCCACCGTAAATTAACCATGGTTGAACTTTGCAGCCACAGCTGGAGCCAGGGAGAAATACAGAAGTCAATGGTAAAGAGCTTGGTGAATAAGTAGAACAGGTAAATTATTAGTAATGTTTCCAGTTGGTTTGGCAAATGAAGTCAAGGATGCAGGCCTTCACTTCTCCAGCCAGAGCCAGTTTCCATGCTACCGGGGATCATGGTTAGATAAACTTATGGTAGGAAGACACGTTTGTCAACTGACATGAGCATAAACTCAATATACACCTAAAAGTACTCACAGAGCAACATCTACACTCTATTTAAGACCAACTTAGAATGCCAATGATTCACTCTTGGTAAACTACCACAACACTAGCATTGATTAACAGCCAGCAGCTGCCACAATGTGAAATACTATCAGAGATACGAAATATTGTGAATATTTTATTTATCGTATTCATATCACATCTCTTCCCCTCCCCCCCAAGGAAACTAGGAATCCTACAAACAGGGGCCACTTGACACTATATTCATGGGTGTAGGTGTCATGTTGTTCTAACTAAAAGATTGAGGCCTTTGAGAAGAATGCACATGGTGCTCCTTCTCGGTGTGAAATTAATCTCCTGGCAACTTAAAAATGGTGGCATGAGAAGGAACCAAGTTGAGGACAGCTCTCATATAGTCAAGACCTTGTGATGTTTCCAAGGTGTTGCAAGAGGGTTAAATGGTACATTGGCTCCCATGCTATGAGGCAACAGCAGAAGTCTTATGGATTACTGCTTACAATATGTTTCGACATACATCTGCCTTGCATAAATCATGAATGCCACATTCATGTTTAAAATACTGCTTTCATCAGAAAAAAAACGTATTTGTAGCCCTAGAAGCAGACAAAAGGTAAATGCAATGCTTGTGAAATTTAACCCTTAGTGTCTTCAAACACAGAACAAAATGTTTAATCCATTAAAAAACAAAAGAAAAACACACCGTGGTAAGCAGTAAAAACAGGAAGATATTAATGGATCTTGTTTTGGTAGGACATCAAAACCAATTAGCCATAGAAACCACTTACTTGTTTTTCTAGTTGCCCATAGTCAGGACCTTGGGTTGGTAAAAAGTAGCAAATGTGACCATTATTTTTAGCTTTCTCACGAAGAGCCATTGCAGTTCTGACAGTAGCATTCCGAGCATGAACAAACACCATCACCTTGAAATAAAAAAGATTTTTCAAAAATTATTTAGCAATAGGAATTGGTTAATAATACTAGTGGTTTAGGACTAAATTAAATAATAAACACATAGAAGTCATTTTAATCGGGGTTAGTTAACCTCTGGCCCTCCAGAGACTGTTTGACTCAAATTCTCATCAGCTTTCGCTAGCATGGCCATTGATCAGGGAAGATGGAAGATGGAGCCCAACAACCTTTAGAGGTCCACAGGTTATCCAGCCTGTTCCAATTTAGAACAAACAAATAGATGGTATGTACAGCAAATGAAAGCATGAACACTTTCCCCCCTTTTCTTTTTCACAGTCTACAATTCAGTTTCAGAGCTCTAACTTAGGCTTAGTCCTCACAAAGAGCATATGAGGTCATACAAGTAGTGCGTGGACCACTTTGGACTGTATATGAGTGCTCATAGGCTTCAAGAACAAGATATCATCACATGTAGAAAACAAGCATACCAGGGAGAATGATATTTTAACTGCAGTGTGTATAGCAACGTGGGTGACCCAGGGTTTTAGCGTTATAAGAGAGAAAAATGTATCCCTATTCTCTCTCCTAAAATTGTATATAGCTTTATAAACCCGCACTACGCTACCTGAATTGGATGGCAACAACTTCATTTACTTCAGGACTAAAACTTTTTTTAAAAGGAAAGGAAAAGACCAGCCTCGATCCAAGACCATGATGCACAGTACTTTCAAAATATATCTTTTTATTTCAGTCTACTGAATGAGCATATAAAACAGAACAACCCTGCGGTTCTAAGCGGGTTAACTTAGCCTGTCCTAAGTATGTCAAGAGATTTTGTATTTTATTTTATTTCAGTGGCTAACCTCTATGCATTACATTATGCAAATAAGTTGGGAAAAGTAATTTGGAATAGAGAAAAGTGGTTCCACGGCTACAAGCTGTGTAATTAGATCTGTACTCTGAAGTTCAAAGCTAGTTCTGGTGTCTCAAGAGCTGAGAGCTTGTGTAGCTTTTCTTAGGGAAAAACTAAGCTTTTAAATGACAAAATATGCAAGCAAAGCACAAAGGAAATGTCTCCAGGTTAACACTACACAATTTTATGACTATCGGGGGGGGGGGGGAGGGAGGGATTAACAAATCTTGCTGAAGACTTTTTAAAAACACTACTGAAAGTGGTTTAAAGGAAGAAGGTGATACTTTCCTTGAACAGAGGTAGCTTTAGCGAAAAAGAAGAGAGAAATAAATCAAAAATATATTTCTTACTATGTTAAAAATGCAACAGTGGATTCAATTTCTACCAAATACAGCACCTTCTCCCTCATATTCTGCGCTGGGTGGCAACAAACAAACAACTTGAAGCAGCTTTCCCCAATCTGGCGCTCTCATGAACGACAACTCTCATTGAACCCAGGACAATGTCCACACTGTGGGGAGTTGTAGTCCAACAAGTTGGTTAGAGCATGGTGCTAATAATGCCAAGGTTGCAGGTTTGAACCCTGTATGGCACAGCTGCATATTCTTGCATTGCAGGCGGCTGAACTAGATGATCCCCAGGGTCCCTTCCAACTCTACAATTCTATGTGAAGTGAACACCTTTGAGACACTCTTGTCACTGAACATTCCATTTTGGTAGCACTATTTCCTATTCAACCTTTCTGATGGGATGGCTGACCACCATTATTAAGACTACCTACAAATGTGGATATTCTCAAAACCAATCAATCAATCAATATACTTTATTCGACCGATAGTCAGAAAAAAAAACATTTCTCAATACAAAGATAAACATATAAAACTGAAGACATCAGAGGGATACATAAAAATATAAAACTAAAGGCATCAGAGGGATACATAAATGGGGTATGACCGCGCTACTAAACCTCCTACAGATAACCCACATCAAGACATTCGATTATACGTTTCCGACACTTGAGCGCCAGGAAGAGGAATTTAGCCACTGAGAAGGTTATTTTCCCAGTGGGCTTGTTTAGCAAATATGCTGCCTGTTGTTCTCTTGGTCGGGAACTAAACTGAGATAAATACGGGTCTATAAGATATTGCCTTAAATCATTATAAAAGGGACAACTCAATAGAATGTGTTCTGTGGATTCTACCTCACCCAAGGCACAATGGCACATTCTCTGACCGTATGGGACTCCTCCAAAGCTTCCCCTCAAAACCGCTGAATCAAGGACATTCAGTCTAGCCGCAGTAATTAGTCTGCAGTATTCCACGTAGTGGATATCCGCCAGGTAACGGGCTGGTGCAGACCGATAACCTGCTCCCCTAAAAACATCCCAGATTTCACGCGGGCTATGTCCTCCTGTCTGGCGATATCCCCCAATCTCTGAGCGATCATCGCTTTAGCGCGGCTGTATGTCATGGACTCAATATAAAGGGAGGACAGACCGCACTTTTGCACTTCCTCTACCACTTCCCTTTCCCATGGAGATTTAAAATTATCCCTCAGAATCAGGGGGGCCAAACCCATCGGTCTAAAACATAGTTTGAGCCATAGCCATAATTTTGCTTTCAGGGCCACATACGTAAAGGCTTGGCAACCGGTCTCCAATCTCATGATCGTACCCGCAACAGAAGGGGGGATCCTGAGAATGGCCCTGAGGAATTGTGATTGGATAATCTTCTCAAAACATTTCCAAATAATCTCTGGCTAGAAAACCTAATCATTTTGTTGATCTCAGTCATTATCATCAAAGAGTCTGGTGGCGGCAAAGGCAGATTAAATGGTGACATTTTGAAGCTGACCAGTTTTGGCACAGATCCTTTTCCTGCCCAGTGGAGCAGGCAGTGGTAAAATCCTTCTTCCGTGATGCCACTGCAACTGAGAATTATCATCCTGTTAAGAATTTCAGTTTATGGTTAAACTAGTAGACCAGAAAAACACATACATTTTTTTTTGGGGGGGGGGTGCTTTATCCAATTTTGATGCATTTTTGCATCTGGTATATATATAAAAAATTAATTCAGCTTGAAGTTGAACAAACACTCAAATTTTGATGAGCAGAAGGCTTCATCTCATGCCCTTTGATTATCTGTAATTAATATTGATCATCACTAGAGAGGAACGCGTAAAAACTAGACGCCACTTCAAGCTCAGCCATGTTAGTTCTCGGTGATTAAAGTTAGCTCTGATAACTTTGAATCAATGCCTCCCAACAGGAACACTTGGCAGGGTATAAATAATAATAATAATAATAATAATAATTTATTGTACACCAATGTGGCAAATCAGCATCATTCTCCCTTCCAGATGTTGTGGACTGCCATGTCCATCATCCCTGACCACTGGGCATGTTGGCTGGTGCTGATGAGAACTGCAAATCACAACATTTAGAGGGCACCATACTGGCTATCCCTGCTGTACACTATTTTTCAAAGCCTCATTTCCCTGCAAGTTTCCCCAATGTATTTTCCCCAATGTACTTTTGGCACAGAATCCACTTATGTTTGAAATATTTAGCTTAGGGTAGGCATGGACAACCATCCTACAACAATGAGTGCTTTTATGCGGGGCTGCCCTTGAAGCTGTCCCAGAAACTCCAGCGGGTGCAGAATGCTGCAGTGAGGCTCCTCACGGGGTCCCTGCCATGGGAGCATATTCACCCAGTGCTTTTCCAGCTGCACTGGCTTCTGGCGGAGTACAGGGTCAGATTTAAGGTGCTGGTTTTGACCTTTAAAGCCCTTTACAGCCTAGGACCCTCGTACTTACAGGACTGTCTCTCCCGGTATGCCCCACAGAGGACCTTAAGGTCCATAAATAGTAATACCTTAGAGGTCCCGGGCGCGAAGGAAATCAGATTAGCCTCAACTAGAACCAGGGCCTTTTCAACCATGGCCCCGACCTGGTGGAACGCTCTGTCTACCGAGACCAGGGCCCTGCGGGACCTGATATCTTTCCGCAGGGCCTGTAAGACAGAGTTGTTCTGCCTGGCATTTGGCCTGGAGCCAACCTGATCCCCTCCCCCATTTTCCCTCCCCCTTTTGTATGAGGCTGCATTTTTATAATTTATAATTTTAATTTTAATGTATTTAGTCTTGTTGTTGAGTTGTAGTTTAACTAGTTGTTTTATATTTGGTGTTAGCCGCTCTGAGCCCGGCCTTGGCTGGGGAGGGCGAGGTATAAAGTAAAATTTATTTATTTATTTATTTATTTATTATTATTTAGCAAAAAGTGTAGAAACTGTGAGCATTTATTTAATATTTCTTGAGTGGCTTTTCCCATTCTGATAAGGAGGTCACAAAGTTTTCTCAAACTAGGTTTTTGCCTGTCCATGGATTGTGGGAAGATTTACAGTTCAGTGCTATCAATATATTCAGCCTTAAAAAACTTCTAAAAAACTTTTGCGTGCAAGTCAGTCAGTGGTGGCACACTGATGGTCTACTACTTCCAACAACAATCAGCACCTTTCCCCCTTCCTTAGTTTGTGTGTATAAATAGGCAAACTATACTGGGATGACAAAATCGAAAGATACATTTATCACTTCAAGGATAAAGAAAAGGGAATGTCTTTGCTGTATCTTTAGTGAAACAGAATTTTAAAGGACTTGATGTCTGCCTCCCCCTGACCTACTTACTGTTCTCTTCCATTGAATTACTCTCTTGCTAACAAATCTCTTCAGTGCTTGACATCAGCTTTGAACCCTGTTACATCTAATAGTCTCCATGGCCATTGCAGATGCTGAAAACCCTGTTAACCATCAACTTCTTCAATCCCCCTTTGGACACTAAAAGTTTCCTAGGTTCACGTATACTTGACCACCAAAGCAAACGATTTCCAAGATACTGTACTACCTAATTTAATTTCAGTTCTATAAAATGGCTAGCTGGTAACAAGCAAGTAAGACATCATTACTGTGTGCTTTGTACAAACTTTACATCTTGCCATCTAGATTTACAGAGCTGCTTTTGCCCCTTCAACATTTGCTGAACCACAGCAAGTATTGCAGCAAGCACTATTTTAGCCAGATGATACATCTATCTTGTTATTGGCAGATTCCCCTGCCGACTTCTAAGAGACAAATGATGAACACCTACAGATTTTGAAGCTTATTAGCAATATTGAGATTGGCTTTTTTCTGGCCAGCTGGATTTAAAGTGCTATTCAGTCTTTATTTCCTCATTATGGTTTCCTAAATAAGATTACAGCCTAATCAGGAAAACTTTCAAGTATACCAGACCACACCATCACTGGTGATTTAGTTAAAACAACTTCTGACAAGATGAACGGAAGAGATAATGGTTGAAATGACTGCAAAGCATTTGTTTCTAGGAGATATTCTTCAATAGCCTTAAAGTTGGTATTTCAAATATGCAAGTCATATACTCCTCTAATTCTTCCAATGCAACTGGATGAAGGATTTTGCCAGCATTCATATGCAGTTTCCTTGAGTTTTGGCTTGTCCTACTATCTGGACCATGGGTGGTTTATCTTGAAAATATGATCTCCTTTGAAGGAGAAACAGGCCGTGTAGCCCTGCTGCTGCTGCTAAGTATTTCACCTGCTTTTGATACCATTAACCATGGTATCCTAGGGGACTATCTCTGTGGTTTGGGAGTTTGGTGGTTCCTATCCTATTTGCATGACCACCAGCAGAGAACTGGGGGACTACCCGTCTACATCTTATGGGGCGTTGCAATTGAGTACCCACATTGGGAACAATCATCAGGAGGTTTGCAACACTCTGATCTACTTTTCTATTTGATTTCAGTCAAGAAAGGCCATACATAAGCTGAACCACTGTCTGGATGCAGGGGTGCATTGGATGAGAGTCAGTGAACTGAAGCTGAATCCAGTTACAGAAGACACGCTATGGGTAAGTGGTTACCAGGTCTGACAACTGGGGTGTGTGTGGCCAGCCTATATGGCCTCCCTCTGGAAAACAGGTACACAGATTGGATCCATCTTTGTCTATGGACCTAGGCAGCCTCTGTTGTAAAGAGTATCACCAACTTTGGTTGGTATGTCAACTACACCCTTTGCTGGATTGGGATAATTTAGCCACTGTGACACATTCATTGATAGCATCATACCTGGACTATTGCAGTGACTCTATGTGGGGCTTCTCTAGTTCAGAGATTGCAGCTTATGCAGAACACTGCAGCCTGGGTGGTGCTCCTTATTGGGCATATATCTTGCCAGTATGGAGGAATCTTCACTAGCTGCCTATTAGCCATTGCACCAGTTTTAAGGTTCTGCTACTAAATAACTCTGAACAAGGTTACCTGAAAAACCATATTTCCTTCAAATGCCTGCTAATGGCAACATGTTCAGCAAATGGAACATGGTTGGTTTTGCCACAACCTGATGATTATCAGAGGAGGGCTTTTTCACTGGTGGTACCAGTGTTGCGGATAGCTTTTCCTGCTGAAATATGAGAGTTTCCATCTGTATTGGCATTGCCTCTTGAAAACATGCCTTTTTGGCAAGCATTCATCTGAACCTGAACTTCTAGTCTTATTGTTTTAACTGTTTTAACTGCCATGCTTTTAAACTTCCTTGATTGTACATTTTAGTTGAGGAAGTTTAAATGGTTTGCTTGGATTATTATTGTGTATTTTAATTTTGTACAGATTTTATAACTGATTTCATAGTTGTAAACCACTTAAAAGCCATTTTTGCATATAAGCGGTTTATAATTTAAATAATCATGTTAATTTATTCCAAACTGTGGCCAGCTGGTTTATTTAAACTGTAATTTGGAATAAGCCATGATCCCTAGAATGAATAAAACAAGTCAAGATCAGCCAAAGTCCATCTCTTAGCCATGTCAGTATGAGAAAAAAGTAATATACAAGTCTGAAGGTCACTGCAGCTCCCTCCTGCTATTGGACATAACATTGTTTGTATGCGGTGCAAACACAACCATGGACACATTGCATGCCATCTCCTACTGATCAAGAAGTTCATTAATGGTAAAGGCTCAGTATAATGACTCGACTGCCTGTACATACATAAAGCTTGCTGAACTAATACTGAACTAATACTCCAAAAGTTACAGACCAAGGTTACCAATTAACTATTTAATGACTCCATTTGTTGAAATTGGAAAACATAGTGAAGGAATGCCAGCATATGCCATATAAGCAGTACATTTGCATTCTTTTTGAATTTACTTCAGAATTGAATCAAGAGTAAAGTTGATGTGAAATGTGGTTAAAAGTGGAAGATGTGCGAAAGGGACAGAAACAAATCTCTCATGTCATTTGTTATTTGTGCTGTAACTTATACGTTTACAGCTTTGAATCTAATTCTTATTATTAACTTTCTACTTACCGTATATACTCGAGTATAAACTGACCCGAATATAAGCCGAGGCACCTAATTTTACCCCCCCCCCAAAAAAAAAATTGGGAAAACTTATTGACTTGAGTGTTCATCACACCACAAACCGGCAGAAGAGGAAGGAGCAGCCTGAAAGGGCTCTTTTCGGGCCGCTCGTCCCTCCGCCACCGCCTCTGCCGCTCGGAGCAGGCATAGGAGCCACAGTTGGGAGAGGCACAGCACAGCACAGCGCCTCTCCCAACCACGGCTACTGTGCCTACCCTTGCGAGAGGCGGGCGGCGGCGGGACCAGCAGCGAGAAAGGGCTCCTTTTGGGCCGCTCGTCCCTCCGCTGCTGCTGCCCGCCTCACTCGAGTATAAGCCAAGGGGGGCTTTTTCAGCATAAAAAATGTGCTGAAAAAGTTGGCTTGAGTATATACGACAATTTGTGAGGCTGGAATAGTCCTGTATAAAGCCTAAAACTCACTTGATTGAAGAAAAATCTAGAATTCTAATGGCAAAGCATGACTTCCAAAGGTAACTTTTGCAGCTTAAAAGCTTGTGGGGTAATTTATATTTGCATAATCTACTTTATTTTATTTATTTATTTATTTTAGCAAGAATCAATTTGTTACCAGCTAGCATGCAAGATCGCCACTAATGGCATATTCACTACACCTTTAGAGCATTAAATCCAGAATTAAAGGCATGACATATTTACTTACATCAAATTAAATTATGCACACTGAAAGACAGAAATCTTCTTTCCAGCTATTTTACTTATGCAACCATCTGAAGCAACCAAATGCTTAAAAGTACGATGATACCAATTCTGAGATAAGGTAAACAGAAATGTAAATAGCATTCAAAAATGGTCATACAGTGGTACCTCTGGTTGTGGACATGATCCGTTCCGGGGTGCCATTCGCACCTCGAAAAGTCTGCAACCACAGTGGCGCTTCTGCGCATGTGCGGCGAGCGATAGAGCGCTTTTGCGCATGCACGAACCGCGCAGAACACTTCTGGACATGTGTGAAGTGCGCAGAAAGGTTCTGCGCACGCGGTGAAACCCAGAAGTAAACACTTATGGGTTTGCCGCGTTCTTAACCCCAAAAACGCAACATGAAGCATTCGCAAGAAGAGGTATGACTTATACTATGAATATATATAAAAGGCACAATGTTACAAAAACATAAATAAATGCTACCATATATCCTAAATTTTACTCTATGAGAAAGAGGAACATTTAGCACACCAAAGGGGGTCCAAGTCAGGATGTGGTTTGCTTTTATTTTATACCAATGTGCACTTGCACTAACTTATACTGATCCCATTGGTCATTCTGTTGCCCATTCACACGGTTTGAAGAAATTCCTCTAAAATTCTTCACAGTCTGATTTTTGTTATGTTAAATAATTTGGCATGCTCTGCAACGTGGCTTAACTTCACTTCTCACCCCACACCAGACTATACGATTTAGTTAATCCCAACAGGGATTCTTTCCTCCATTGTGTACTGTCCATTTGCTTCCTGTCCTTAGCCAAATTACTGATCTATAGCACAAACAGATCTAACCTGCAACTACAAAATTTATAGGAGACTTTGATCTACCATAAGCCTTTTCAAAATCCAAGTATGGAGAGCCTGAAGGTTAAACAAGATTTTATTTTTTTACTGTGACACAATTGATCGCTTAATCTTTTGCCAGCTTCTACTGATAGGTAAACATTCCTGTCAGTAACAATTCAAATATATAGAAACAGCAGTGTCTATTCTGGTACAAAAATTAAGCAAGAGTGGCTAGCCTATTGCCTTGAAAATTTAAGTCATTAGACAGCTAACAAACACATTTCTGTGGATGCCAATGAACTTGAAGGGTTATTATTCAAAATTACAAGCAGCCCAACCAACCCTGGAATGAGGAAAACTAATAAATATTCTGACTACATATAGCCAGACACCCTTGTTATCTTCTCCCATATGCTCATGCACTCAATATACAGAGAGTGTATTATGTATAGGTGTATTGTATACAACTTATGAGGGTGCCTGGAAAAATAAATATATAAATAAATAAATAAATGGAGAGTTGGGAAAACCCACTGTTCCATTTATTCCCCCCCCCCATCCCACACATCTAGTGGGTTTTCCTTGCTTGCTGGGCTCTGGGAATGTCATGGGACAGCTCTGGAAGCGTCTCAGGTCCTTACTGCAACTTTCCCAGAGCCTGGTTAGCAGCCCTCCACGTCGGATGGTAGGGGTGGGGTCGGTTCTGGGCTTCCTGACTTTGAGCCATTTTGTCTTTGTCCTGGAACCAAACCCGCAATACAGAACACAGGTCCTAACTGCCCCTGCTAAAACAGATTATATTTACCGACAAATCCCCCTAATAATATTAAACTGGACCACAGCTATATTGCTTTAGCAGGTGGTAAAGGTAAAGGTAAAGGGACCCCTGACCATTAGGTCCAGTCGTGACCGACTCTGGGGTTGCGCGCTCATCTCGCATTATTGGCCGAGGGAGCCGGCGTACAGCTTCCAGGTCATGTGGCCAGCATGACAAAGCCGCTTCTGGCGAACCAGAGCAGTGCAGGGAAACGCCGTTTACCTTCCCGCTGTAGCGGTTCCTATTTATCTACTTGCATTTTGACGTGCTTTTGAACTGCTAGGTTGGCAGGAGCTGGGACCAAGCAATGGGAGCTCACCCCGTCCCAGGGATTCGAACCGCTGACCTTCTGATCAGCAAGCCCTAGGCTCAGTGGTTTAACCACAGCGCCACCTGGGTCCCTTTTTTAGCAGGTGGTACATAGCTTAAATCAGGAGTCGGGGAACCTGTGGCCTGCTGTTGCTGGTCTACAGGACTGGTCGGGTTGATAGGATTTAATGTGGTTGGGAATCCAATATTTGAAGGACCACAGATTCCCTACCCTCTAGAATTTTCATAATGTGCTAAATATGTTATATGGTTAAACTGGCCTCTAAGGAACTAATTTGATTCATTCATATTCATGTGCAATGGACCCTTAAAAAGACTTACATGCTTAATATTTTTTAATGCTTTACTGCAAAACACCTTGAGTGAGATGTATATAAAAGGTAGTCTACAACTAAGGTGACGGATTCCCCCAAAGCCTACAGCCTACCACAAGTGTCCCCTACCCCAACGGAGAGGAAGTTCCTTAAATTCATCAGAAAACTTCAATTCCCTTTCCAGCTGAGCAGCACTTTCATGCCTTCCAAGTTACTTCAGGCTTTTTGCCTCATTACCTCAGAGAGGTGAAGGAATCTGCCACTCTGCTCACCTCTACACTACTTGTCACAACAAACAAACCCAAGGCTGCAAAAAAAGAAGAGAAAAGCAGGTAGCATAGGACAGTTCTGTCATATGAAAGCATTCAGACACATCAAATATTGCTGAAAAGCACGACTATAAACATATGGCTATGCCAACACCAACCCACAGTACAGAACTGACTGAGTGGCTAGAAGGTAAATCCTAGAGTTTACCTAAATCTACCTGTGTAAGGTTGCATTTAGACATATTCCTTCAGGAGACTCAACACCCTACATTACACGGTCACTACAGTACATAGGAAAATCTTGCTGATATGCATCCTTCCTGGGGTGACACCCCAAGTAGGGGCTGGCTATGACGAGAGCCGATCAGCACTTTCCAGCTTTCCTCTTCAATGTCGGAACCCACCCTTACACCAAATAAGGCAAAAAAAAGGGGGGATGCCACTAAGCACAGACTTTTCAGAGAGGAAGGAAGAATGTTACTTAAACTGGGGCTGACATACTATGAGCTAATGTACACTTTAAAAATAGCAGCCACAGGTTGCATCCTATATACACACAAATGGGAGTCAATCTCATTGAACTCAATGGGATTTACATCTGAGTAGTCACACAAAGGATTCCATTGTTAACGTGACTTCAAAATGGTCCTAAATACTCCTAAACCCAAGTCAAGTAAAAGACAGAAATTCATCTCTATATTATGACAGGCTTGAAATAAATACAGTACAAAAATTAAAAGAAAATGCACATTTGAATAAACTTAAAGGAAATGCAGCTAAGCAACCTGGAACCACATTCCACACAGCACTCACTAGTTATTGCTCTCCTACCTAAAGGACAAATTATGTTTCCCTAGCATTATAATATGATGGTTTTGAGCATTGGGGCAAGCGCATGAACACCAGCTGCAAAGCAAAGGGTCCAGAAAGAGAATGGAATGAGAGTTGTTGTGAAAACACGTTGGAGGTGGCAATGCTGTGGTAAAGGTAAAGGTAAAGGCGCCCCTGACCATCAGGTCCAGTCGTGTCCGACTCTGGGGTTGCGGCGCTCATCTCGCTCTATAGGCCGAGGGAGCCGGCGTTTGTCCGCAGACAGCTTCCGGGTCATGTGGCCAGCATGACAAAGCTGCTTCTGGCGAACCAGAGCAGCACACGGAAACACCGTTTACCTTCCCGCCGGAGCGGTCCCTATTTATCTACTTGCACTTTGATGTGCTTTCGAACTGCTAGGTGGGCAGGAGCTGGGACTGAGCAACGGGAGCTCACCCCGTTGCAGGGATTCGAACCGCCAACCTTCTGATCAGCAAGCCCTAGACTCTGTGGTTTAACCCACAGCGCCACCTGGGTCTCACCATTAATTTTGAGGATGAGTATTTAAGTGTGTGAGCTGTATGGGTGAGGATGGCAGGTACAAATAATATGTGTGGGAAAGAAAGGGGGTTTCAAGAATGCATAAAGAGGATTGCAAATGAAAAGCATGGCAAATTTTTGCAGCTTTCCCCTTCTTGGGACTGTTCCTGAAGCAAAGTGATTTGAAAAACCAAGCTGTCTTATTGACACGAAAGAATGCTAGCTGGTTCTACAATATGGAAAACTAAACTCCTCTTGCATTAAAAAAAAATCCCTTAAAAACACCACGTACAAATTAGGAGTGCATGCACTGCAGTTTATAGATCAGGAAACATCCATGTGTGAAATTAGAAGAAGTTGCAAGCAGGTCAAAACTAAAATGTAATCATTAGTTCAGAAGACACTACTCAGCAGTGCCACTGCTCTCCATTCCTGCAATTTCTGTCTATAATAAAAGCAGTAATATGCAAAGTAACTAAAGGCTGACATTCTCAACAGCAGTTCTCGCTTCAGTGTTATTGTTAAAGCATCATTACGCATTAGTGTATTATATTAAGAGTTTTATGGATGCATGTAATTTTCTTCCCAATATGACAGGAAACATGTGAGAACCAACATGCTTTACATATATTTAATGTTTTGAATGTGTATTCTAGTCTTACTTTGTAGGGAAGCACACCAAGTCTAACATAGTGCTTCTCAACCTTTTAAAACCCATGCCCACTTTTAGGTAACAAGAAAATCCCACGTCTCCCTTCAAACCTAGCTTTCTGAATTATTTTATTCAAAATTTCAAAAGGATTGAAATATTATGAATTTTAATTATTTTAAAATTATACTGTACTTTAAAAAAAAAAACACATCTGCACCTACCCTAAAACCTTCATATCTCCCTCTGGGTGGGATGGGGTGCCCCATCTTTTGAAAAGCACTGTTTTAAACATACATGATTAAAACAAGCCATAAAAAATGCAAAATCTGTTGACTGCAAGGAAGGATTTTATCAGTTAATCAACAAATGACAGTCTAAATAACACATTTCTGCTTCTCAATACGTATGATCACTGTTAAATTTGTTCCTTCTCTTCCCCTCCTGTAACACAAACTAACACTTATTCCATGATAAGGTGGTCAATTACATATTGACACAAAAGAAAAGAAAAGAAAGTCATCACTAAAACAGAGGACAAAAGAGAACAGTAGTTTGCATAAAAACTGTACAGTATATCCTAATTTATATGTACAGATGCAAATTTATGTAAATAATGTAAATATTAATTATATCATCATAGTGGAGCTGACTGTGACCAGTGACCTATGTTCCTCTGCTATCTGAGTGCTGCTGATGCGCAGCTTTAAAGCTTCTGCCCTTCCTTCTTATGGTTTCTTGGGTTTAAAACAGATCTGGGTTGGACACCTTTCAAATAGAGTGGGGTGGGCCACATTTGACAGCCTGAGGTCACATACCGTTCTGATCAACCTCCTGGAAGTAACACACCAGTGGAAAGCAGGGTCAGACACAAAGCGGGGCAGAGCAATCAATGAGAATTTTTTATCTTGGCCTGGGGTTCCCCATCCCTGAAATAGACTGTACTCTGAGAGCCCTTCAAATAGTGTCTCCTCTGTGAAGCGGACATGTTGCCACCCTACTCCATTATGTCAACATCACATTGTTCTGGTTCCTTTATTGTATTGGGAAGTGTTGTTTTTATTTGATAACACTTTAACATTGTGAGCTGCTTTTGAGTTGAGTTCAGATTGGTTTTTGGAAAAGTGGCAGAAAAATATACAAAATCAAATCAAATCAGAGTTTTCCCACTCCAGGTTCAGCATTACCTGCTGGTGGAGGGTTTTGTTTTGTTTTGTTTTAAATTCACAAATACGGTGTCATTTCCCCATCACCCATAACCTAATGTACTATATCCTAATGTACACCTATATCCTAAATGTTGGGCTTTGGCTGACTTCCTTCTGTGGAAAGGAGTTCACACGTGGTGGCCAGCATAATGGGCACTGAAAGTTATAGGAAAGGAATGCCACACTTTCCTCCAAATTCATTTCCCCCTTCCCTGTGTCTTGCTGGCTAATTTAAAAAAGCATCCTATGCTTTCCATGATCCTACCTAGCTCAGCCCCACTTCACCAATATATTGACCTCTTTTGCCCAAGACTAGTCACACTAACCTAGGGCAGAAGGATGACTCTTGATCTTCCATTTGAAAACAATAGTAACATGCTTGTCAGGAACCTAAAAGAAGAAACTGAAACTAAGGATCTCTTCTTCCATCTTTTCCAAACAAGAGAAAAAAATAATTAAAGATTAAACTAGCAGGCATAGGAAAATATTCACCGGGGGAGGGAGACAGTTAACCATTTGGAAAGGGAACTCAAAGCAGCATCCAATGTCATACTCAAAATCTTTTGAGTATTTAGATTTTTCAATTAGAACTGTTCCAATACATTTTTAGTAGAAATATTAAGGGAGCAGGCAGTGCTCTAGAAACCTACAGCTTTCGTAAACACAACCGAGAAAGCAAGTCAACTCTGTATGCAGGTTTTGTGTGTGCGTTTTTTCACCTATTTTTTAAAGGTTTCCATAAAAGAGGGAAAAACACAGCAAGACTAAGACATCTTGCCCTTTCGGCAAGTTAACGCAGGAGGAGGGGCTGAGGGAAGAATGCTATCACTGCGCTTGCATTGAGTAATTCAAAGTGAAGCCTACAAACGAGACATCTCATTAGTTTGAACAGATGGATAAAAATTAAAGGCTGATTCGCCAACTTCTAATTTCCCAATAGCCAAGAGGAGCTCGAAGTCTTGCGGAGCACGACAGTTGAAAAATCAACATGAAAAGATTTTTTTCCATCTGTCATAAGCACATGCCTGTGTAGAATAAAACTACCTCCCACTGTCCTTTATTATTTAATAGCAGTAACACATGCAACATCTATTAATGAACACCAACATACAATATCATCTGAATATCACACGCTACAACCTGTATTACAGTAATGGGACTGAAGCAAACCAGCATGAATTGCAGATGTGAAAATTGTGCCTTGTTAGGATGCTATGTTCTTTCAGGAGCTAAGAATAGTAGATAAAGGATAACCCGTGGATATAATTTATCAAGCTGTCAAAAAGCCTATCACAAACTATTAATAAATCATAGTAGCTACAGTAATGCAGGTAATAATAAATCCAGTCTTAGTTTTGAGTATGGAAAAATGCATTGCTTCCAAATTATTTCTTCATAATGCTATGCTTATTCTGCCAATGCCAATAAAACACTAATATTTTTAGACACCCGAAGTGGTGATACCAAAATAAAGTACCTCCAACAAATAAGTAATACCACCACCTTTGAGCATCTTCAAAGAACAAGTTTCCTCCCACCTCCCTGCAACATAGGATTCCTTTTTTGGCTGCATTTGAGATGTAAATAAAGTCAGTGGAACTGAACTACTAGACATGACATTGAATGCATAATTTCTTTAATGTGCACTTTTAAACTGGAGTGTGAAAGTATGACTGTGTATGCTGTTGACTCTGGCTCCAGGGCTTCTGAATCGGTATACACACAATGTTACTCACAACACAGAGCTATCCTGTGATTTCTTTAGAAATACTGCTGTTTGATGCCTTTCCTAACAACAACAACAACAACAACAACAACAACAACAACAACAACAACAACTTTATCACGGTCATAGACCAGCATATGGAGGGAGGGGTAGAATAATTCAAAATCAATCTCAAACTAGCTTCAATCTGAAAGAAAAATTTATGCCATCTTCATGTCACAGTCAAGCTGAGGTGTACACTTAAGACAGCCATTGCGCATGTGTGAATGACAATGCATGCACAGATGACTACTTCATTGAATAGAAATTGGAAGGGGAGCTCCTGGAGAAGGGAAACCATACGGGCATCGAGTTGAAGACATCCCCACCCTCTCTCTGTTGTGTACAACGGTGTGCAAATGTGGCTTGGAACACAGCAAGGCAAAGGAATCTCACTGCCTTTTAACTCTCACTATGTACACAATAGTAGCTTATGTAGCAGGTTAGGAGGGAGATTTTAACCTTTTCCTCCTCTGCCAAAACCCTAATGAAAATGGTTTCTTTGAAGTTGCTATTTGCGTCGAGGCAAATAGGCCCTAAAGGAATTTTCCTCACAATGAAAATAAGCTGTTTTGAAAGGAAGGATTCTCAGCAGTTCTGCAGCAGGGTAGGAAAGGGTTAAACTTTCCCTCCTTGTATGCTTCCAGCAGCTGCTATTTCCATTTCAAACAAAACAAAACAAAACAAAACAAAACAAAACAAACACATTACAGGGAAAGACATATCTGATGTCACAGGTGGTTTGGGTCCTAGTAAGGCTAGTTATTTCTGACTTCCATACAATTCAATCTAGGGAATCCCCAACCAAATGTTGAATGGAAATGTCTAACACAATTAGCCAAAGCTAAGAACCACTATTAAACTTCTACAATCTGTCTCATGCATGCTTAATGCTTATGGAGTCATTAATGGGTCCATGGGTGTCATGGCAACCATGACATCTTCCATTGGTGCCCATGAAGCCTCTGTTTCCCTCCACTCATTGGCCCCTTGGTCAGGAGATAGTGAGTGGTTATCTTTTTGCCCCTTGAAAAGTACATAGAGTTATTTCCTCACTTCCTTGTTCAGCTTTATAAGTTTTCCAACGCTTAGATTAATTGTACTGCACCACACTTTTACACAGATCCTTTGGAAAAGGGATGTGCACTCTGCCTCTCAGGGGACTGATCCTGGGGAGGGGGTGAAAAATGACCAGGCAGAGGGCACCCTTGACACTCACTCAACATTCAAAATTTGCCCACAGATTTAAAAGGCCTAGTGACCTCTGTAGTAAGTTCTTACACATTAGAGCAGGAATGGGAAATTGCTGTTCAATGGCTCTGAATTCAGATTGCGGCTCCCCCTCCTCAGTCTTGCCTCCCACCCCCCGCCCCAGCAAATATGATGAGAGAAAGTTTCCGTAGGCACCAATGAAAACTCCCCACCCCACCCCCCCTAAGCTTAACTGCTGTGCAGGGAGCAATTTTAAAATCTCTCTCTCCTCTTTCTGTGCCAGGAGGAAGGGTAAATGAATGGCTCCACCCACTTCTGACTTGGGCCTCCATTCTGGGTATGCGGTCCCCAATGAAATTTTCACAGAGGGTGGAGTTCAGCACCCCCTGAGAAGGAAGGCAGCTCTCTACATTGTGTTATAACTTATAAAGCAGGCACAGGCAAACTCAGCCCTCCAGATGTTTCGGGACTACAACTCCCATCATCCCTAGCTAACAGGACCAGTGGTCAGGGATGATGGAAGTTGCTAGTCCCAAAACATCTGGAGGGCTGAGTTTGCCTATGCCTGTTGTAAAGTGTTTGATCTTCACAATCCTTGGTTTATTCAACATGAATGGGCTGAAAAGTATCACTTAAGTACTAAAACTTTGAGAACCTAGAATTATCATTTACCCATGTAAGTTGTTTTAGCTTGTATGTTCAAGATACATTTCTAATTCCTTTGTTTGCTTCTGATGTAAATTCTAATTCTCTTACATCTGCCTCCATTCCTGTGGTTTTCTTTCTTCTTCTTTTACAAAAAAATATAAATCTGTGGCAGTATAATAAAATCTTATTTCCTGATCTGACAGTAGGAAATGGAAAGAAGATTACCTGCTAATAAAAATGAACTCTTTCAACAACGAACAATAATTAGTGCTGAATATCAAACTAATCTTTAGGAAGTTTTTTTAAAAAAAAATATTATATATTAATAGCATCTGCACTTATCCCATTTACAACAGAAGCTGCTCACCTAAGTATTAAAGAAAGTCACACTTACCTCACTTAAAAGATTACAGTTTCCAATGTGTAACTGGCTACATTACATGAAGTTAATATTTTTCATTCCATATTACAGGTAATGGAACAACAGATAAAATGCTGATTTGATCAGTTCTAGTATACAGTTCTGTTTCTGTAATACAGAACTATCTTGAGGAGCCGTCATCAGTAAAAACAGACAATACTGGGACAAGTGGCCTAATAGTCTGATAAGGCCACTTCAGCTATTATTTCAATATTATAACTCATGCACTACTTTAACAATCTCGGTACAATTTATCACAAAATAATAAAACAAATCCACCTTATTTTGTACCCACAATATTTAAACCATGTTTAACTACATTAAAATGGCATGGCTTTATTATATTGGAGACAAGTGAGAAGTCTACCCCTCGGGTATGTATTACAGTCAAAAATCAAAATATCGAACCGTGCTCTGAGTACAGGAAAGAATCAGCGCAGTCCCCAAACGATTGATGAAATGGAGTTCCAATTCTTACTTTTAAAAAAGGGCAAGTTATCACATTTTCCTTTAGGGAATTCTGAATGAACAGCTGTCAAATTCTATAGAGTTTTCTAAAAGGTAGCATTTATCAGTGTTTAGGTTACATGTAGGGCATTTTTAAGAGAAAGCAAGTAGGATGAATTAAAAGAAAAGATTATAAAGGTCTTATTTCTATATCTATCTCTTTGGACATATATCTGAAACCATTCAAAACACATAATTCAGGAGAAACACAGATTAAAATTCATTTCAGGAGGAAAACACTTTCTTAGTAGCTGTAAGCCCTTGGAATATAGATTTGGTAACTTGTCATGTATTAGGAAAGAAACCAGTTTTGGAGAAGAGGAAGGAGGAAGCATGTATTAAGGACACCGTATGAAAACAGCTAGAGGCAGCTTTATTATAGATTTACTAGTAGTAGGTGGAGAGGTTTTATGTCACACTTTTAATACAGTACATTATAGAAAACAGACTTTAATAATAAGTGGGGTTATCATTCAACATCTTTTGCTGCCAGAATGCTTGGCACTTCTAACAGCAAAAATAACAAAACAAAAAAAAACAACTGCAAAAACATCAGACTCTGTTCGAAGCACACCCAACAAACCTCCCCCCTCTTTTTTTATAAAACGTCTCAGTATACAATCATCATTTGGAAATCCTGTGTTTGTGCCATATATGGTACATATCCACTCTCCATGCTATTAAGATCAGTGAGACTTATTAGTCGTGACCCATCTCAACTTTTGACCCAACTAAAGCCCTGTTAATATTTTCAAGTAGTTATGGATGCTGAATGACTAAAAGCCCCACCTAGAATGCACATCATCAGCTCCAGAATCTGATAGGCACACTAGCCCCCCCCCCTCTCTTTTCAATTTTTATGGAGAACTGAGTGGTAGTAGATAGAGCTCAATTTTATTTTCCGTTGTTGTTGTTTAGTCGTTTAGTCGTGTCCGACTCTTCGTGACCCCATGGACCAGAGCACGCCAGGCACTCCTGTCTTGCACTGCCTCCCCCAGAACACTCCAAATGTTGAGTAGTTCAACAGCATTCTTTGAAACAATGCCTCCAGGCACAAAAAATAACAGCCCTAACTAGTAACCATCATTTCCACCCTGGAATGAGATAATAGCATAGCCTTTGAATTACTGCAATGTAGTCAATGGGTTAGTCTTGAGGCTACAAATGGTGCAGAACATAGTGACTAGGTTGCTTGTGGGAGCAGACTTCCACAATAAAACATTGCCTGCGGAATTTGCACCAGTGGCCAATCTGCTACCAGGCAGTTCAAGGTGTTGGTACTAACATATAAGGTCCTATGCAGCTCAGGTCCAGGTTACTTGAAAAACTGTCCTCTCTTACAGTGGTACCTTGGTTCTCGAACTTAAACCGTTCCAGGAGTCCATTCGATTCCCGAAACTGTTTGAAAACCAAGGTGCAGCTTCCGATTGTCTGCAGGAGCTTCCTGCACTCAAGTGGAAACCACATCGCACATTCAGCTTCCGAAAAACGTTCACAAACTGGAACACTTACTTCTGGGTTTCGCAGCATTCGGGAGCCGATTTGTTTGGGAGCCAAGCCATTCAAGAACCAAGGTACCACTGTATATATTTTATATATCACTGCAGTCTATTAGTGAGTTTCTCTTGCAATTTTCAAACATCTCAGAAGCTCACTTTCCAACAACTCAGAAAAGGCTTTCACTGTGGCTGTCCTTGTTCCATGGAATAGCATTCCTGTCAAGATATAATAGGCACCCACTATTTGGACTTTTTGTTCCAGCAGGCTTTTCCAGCTGGATCAATGGGTGCCATTTGTCAAAAAATGCCTATTTTGCATTGTTTTAATTTTGTTTTAAGTGTATCTGCTGTTTGTTGTGTTTTTAGCTTCTTGTTTATTGCACTGCTTTGAGATGATTGAGCAGAAGGTGATAAATAACAACAGTAATAATTTTTGGAAAACAAAACAGTGCCCACAGAAACCAATAATCAAAAAGTAACCAAGGGGTATAAATAGGATAATGATAGTGAACATATTTGCACCCATTCTGATATTTGTTTTGAAATGAAAGAACGTTGAACCAAATGGGCTGCATTCAGTTAATTTTTCATCTGGTATGAAATGAATGCATAACTTCAGTGGAAAAATACATTATTTCATTACAGCAGGGTAATTTTTCTCAAGTTACTATACAGCAGAAGAAGGGCAAATAGCAAACGACAAGTGGAAATAAATTCTACATGTGCTTGCATTTGCATTCTGCAGTATTTGATTGTGCAGACTTCCTTACATGAAAACCTTTCATTTTTAGAAGCTTTTCACCGCCTCCAGAAACCTCAAAAAAGGCCAAGTCAGCTGGTTTCCTGAATAGAACGAAATCCAAGTGTTTATGTGTGCAAAGAATAAATCCTTGTGGATATTCACAAGCAGGTTCTAACTTAAAAGCCAATGAATAAGCATACCTGATGTCCAGCTGTTACTTGCTTCAAGACATTTTCATAACAAACTTCATCCATATTATTCAGCTGCTGCACCTGAGCAATACAACACAAATGCTTTATTGTAGTATCAAAATGTAAAAGACAGTATTCCGATGCTACCAACTTTAACGTGGCATAATTTTAAAAATTTATGATGTTTTACTAATGCTTGATGAAGCCATACTTTTATTATATTGTTACATATTTTTCTTTCATTGAGATGCCGTGGAAACAACGAGGTACAGATATTAACACCAATAACTTAAAAACATTTCTTCTTAGAGAAGTTCTGTTCCTCAAACTAGATCAGGTCTGCAGCTTGCCTTGATCTGTGTAGTGTGAAGATTTCCTAGTCACTATTTCCAGGTCATTAGCTGCATTTGAAACATTCTGAAGTCATCAGAATGACACCACAATTTCAGTGAGTTCCAAAGTCCTACTAGAATGCAAGGCCAGTGGCAACCTTTTGTACTTATAATATCAAATGGAGCCCATTTTTAAAATGGACAAAACCAGCTTCACCAGCTGTACACCACTACTGAACAAACAGGTGCCCTATAGCAGTGCTCCCCAACCTTTTTATTGCCGCGGACCAGTCGACGTTTGATAATTTTACCACGGCCCGCTGAGGGGGGGGGACATTGATTGTTTATATTTTATTTAGATTGTTTTGATTTAATAATTTTAATTTAATTGTATTCAAATGTTTCTTGGGCGACCCGGTACCAATTGATCCACGGACCAGTACCGGTCCGTGGCCCGGGGGTTGAAGACCACTGCCCTATAGGATCACGGAATAAATATTCAAGATTTGCAGCTTCATGGTTAACAGACTGCCTTAGCAGTCTGGTTGCTGTTAAACCAATCAACTGATGCAAAGCTGCAATTTGCATCATTTGCAGAGGTGAGGTAAAAGAAGACTTAACAGAGCAATCCTATACATGTTTTCTCAGAAGTAAGCTAGAAGTCAATGAGACTTACAACCAAGTAAATGTGTAAAGCATTACATACTAAATTGACAGGCTGAGGCGAAGCGTGATGTGTGAACATGTTCAGTGCCACACGGACATAGAGCATGGGACTGTTAATCTCAGGATTGTGGGTTCGAGCCTCACATTGGGCAAAAGATTCCTGCACAGCAGAAGCTTGTGGTACCTTCCAAAAATATGATTCTATCAGTCTATCCTTATTCAGACTCCTTATCCTCTCCAGAGAAAAAACTACTGCTATCTGAATAGTCACTTGTGCTGTCTCTGGATGTTCCTTCTGAATGAAAGGAGAGGATGGGGGGGAAGCCATCAACTTACCTGGATAAACCTGAACTTTAATTTCACAAGCATTTTGCACTATAGAACCCCTTGTGCCTCTTGACTCTTATGCCTTAACATTGATAAAAGACAGCTTCAGAGAAGTAATCTGATATTAACTCTCTATTTATATTAATAATTGGAGAGTAGCATAATTCCTGATCACACTGCAACACAGCTAGCTCTACCTGAGTTCCAAGGGGGACCTAATTCAATCATGAAGGCAGCAACAGCTTAAAATGAAGCCGGGGAATTCATAGTCATAGCTGACACTCTGTCCATAGGACATCATTACTAAAAGGGTAGTTGACTAAAGTGAATAAATAACTCACTAGCAAAGAAATGAAATGCAAACTGCCATCTCTGTTATCATGGCAAAATGTAATCATGAAGGAGAGAAGGGAATTTGACACTATTGAGCAAGGCAAAGAAGTCTCAAATCCAACTCTCAAATGCAAACTTAATGAAGAGAAACAACAATATTCCAAGGAAAAAGTGTCGCTGGATATTTCTTCCAACATCAGCAATACTGTGCTGCTGTAGTATTATGCAGGAACACATAGGAATCAAACAGGAGAACTGAAAAGAGAACTCCAAAGCAATTCCCATGCTTACATGTATTTATTTATCATAATTACTGTGTTGCTGGGTAAAGTCTGAAGCAGAAATTCACACATCTCCCCTGTAATGAGTGTTGCACAGTGACTAATAGTTTATTCCTACGCAACTTTAGTCAGAAGTTCTATTGTGCAATTAAAACTGAGGCTATGTTCCAAATTCAAATCTCAACTCAGCAAAAGATTCACTCTGTTGCCTTATGGCAAACTGTAGATCCCCATTTGATAGATAGGGACCTTGTAGGTTTGTCATAAGGATTGCCAAGATAACATACGTGAATCACTTTGAACAATATACACATGCTAACATACTGGATATTATTTATTTACATGTCCGTGAAACATACAGGGCATTTTGTAGAGTTTTGTAAACCAAACAAAAATTTAATAAGATCCTGACCTCAAAGTAGTAGTCAATCTAAAGCTAATGCTGAAGAAGGTATTACAAGGAAGGGAGAGACAAAGGGATGATAATATGAGAAGGATTGTGACTACTACAGATATATGGGGAAATACTACTTGAACATGTTCCTAAGAATGGTTGTCTCAACATCTCATTCCAAATATTTTATAGCAAAACTCTACCTTGTTAGTTGTCTTGATACCAAGAAATGTCTGTCCAAGTGGAACAGGCCGAAAACGACCATCAAAATAAAACAGTCCAATATAGGGATTAACATGCAGAAATGTAGCAACATCAAGGTAATTAGGTAAAGTGGCTGAAAGGCCCAAGATCCTAATCATGCTTTGGGTAGATTCAACCTGTAAAAAAAGAAAAGAAAATGTCATTAAATTAGCACATTTTTTATTAAAGTCTAGAGTTAATATCACCCTAATAAAATATAAAAATAATTTCCACATAAATATATACTGGTAAATATGTGTGAGTGGATACTAATATTTTGCTCAATGTGTAGTACAGCAGGAGTCCCCCCCCTTTTTCTAACAAAACCCCCAAGGCCCAGCAATTAGAGACACATTTAAAAAAGAAGATTTGAGGGTGTGTTGTTGTGGTCAGAACCTGAGCAGAACTTGTAGTCCTTTCTCAAAAAACCCACTTCTGATTTAGATCAACTCAACTTTGAAAGCCAAAGCCAAGTTGCTTCCATGGTTAAACAACTGTGAGTCAGAAAGCTCTAGACATACTGCAAATCAGTTCAAATCAGACATACTGCAAATCAGTTCAGTTCTGGCATTAAATGAGGCTTTAAAAATGCATCTTTTTACTATAGTCTTCGCTTATAAGAATTTTTGTGATCTACAGTACTTCATTATCTCTCATGTAGCTACTTGTCTGCGCCAGCTCTGCCTGTGGTTCTATCGCAACATTTCTCTCTGAGGGTCACTTTGTGAAATCTTAGCTCTGAAAAGCAACTAATAAATGACCAGAATGAACAAACAAGCCACATCACTCAGACATCTGCAGTAGGTCCTGACAGACCTTGCAGTAGACCCAGCACTTATCTATAGAATGTGCTCTTAAACCGTGGCACTAAGAACTGTTCCTGAAGTGTGTATGCTTCAGACAGAGAACACTTGCAGTAAGATCTTCAAAGCACATGAAGTTCAGAACAAAAAGAAGCTGAACAAAGTTGATGATGTTAAAGAACCTAGCAGCATTAAATTTATAAAGCAGAGCAAGGATTTTCTCAGTTCATGTTCAAATCCATTAATTCTGATATTCACTTGAGTGAGGTCAGAATTTTATGGAAACTTGGTATTGACTGGTTTAACCTCTATGTACCTTTACTGAAGCTGTTTCCTGAGCCAGTGTTTGAAGACTGTGGTCAAATGGATGGGGGAAGAATACCTTAAAACTGAATCCAGAAAACAAAACAAAAAAAGAGGTGAGGAGGAAGAGGAGGAACGGCTGTGGTCTGGAGAGGGAGAGGTCTGCCTGTGAGTGATTGTATCCCTGTGATACAATAAGGAAAGGGCCTGGAGGATATTCCTAGATCCAACATTGATTCCTAAGTTGTCTGTACAAATTGTTGCTAGCAGTGTCTTCTTCTGTCTTTGGCTAGTAAGGGGGCATTTCCCTTTCAGACGGATCAGATGGATCCGTGGTTCTGGATCTCTCAGGCTTGATTACTACAATGCACTTTGCACACGGCTCCCCGCCTCCCAAGACAGTTTTGAAATTTCACCTGGTACAGAATGCTGCTGCATGTCTTCTAACAGGTGTTGATAAGGTACCATAGAAGTCTTTCCAACCTTTTCTGTGGTTGTCAGTTTACTCCAGGCACCTAACTTACGTATTTCTTTCAAGGGAGAAACCTTTTTCTATCTGTTTTAAATCTGTATAGGTGTGCTGTTCTTGTGCTTATTGTTTTGTTTTTAAATTTGATGCAAGCCCCTTTGAACTGCTGTAAAAGAAGTAGAGAAGTAGACAGACAGACAAACAAAGAGAGGCAAAGAACCAACAAGGACTTGTTTTTCATTTTTTTAAAAAGCAATTTAATTTGTACACCAAGTAGTCTGAAGGCAACGCTGTTCCACATTATGATGGTAACACCGAAACGGATTTGAGTCAAAGAGCAATCCTGTCATGATTTATAGGTGTATCTAATTGACAGGTAACTGTAACAGTGTGAGGAAATATGGGAACCGTATAATTTTTGCAATTACTGAAACTAGTGCATGAAAAAGAAAAGAAGGGTGTAGGCAGTTTTTATGGTTCTTTCCAAAATGTTTTTCAGTGACACCTAATCTTACTGCAAGTAGTTTGAAGGGGAGATCAGTACCATACAGTAATATGGACTGTTCAAAGTGGCTCTCTGCATGTCTTAAAATGGCACCATTGCACTGCATGTGACATTAAAAAAAGTTAGAAAGGCATTTTCGATAAAGATAATAAGTTCAAATATTAAACAACACTTTTAAGGTTCAACTCCAGCAGCTTTAGATGCCACATAGATTGAAATGTACAGTACTAAAAATTTAACATTTGATTATAGCTGCAATACCATGCCATTGATACTGAATTTACTATGACTAGGAGTGGAAGAATTCTGAAGAGAGATTATGAGATTAATTGGAGACACGGTTGAATACTTTAATCCCTCATGATGCAAATATACTACCATTGAGTTATTTTAAGGGAATTACCATTTAGCTAATTGCAGCAAAGATTTCTAAAGCTGCAAAAAGGGGCGGGATGTGTTTAGTGGCCGGTGAGAAGATGCACCACCACCAGAAGATATGGTTCCAGAAGATATGGTCAACAGCTTTTATGACCCAAGTTTTCTTAAGAGCATACAGAGACAGACAACAAAACTCACTGAAAATTGAACTTTTTAATGATGTATTAGAATGACAAATTATCAAACTGACGATTAACACCATCAGGTTATGCTTTTAGCATTGCTATGAAAGCTTATTTTTAATTAAAATATACTAAAAGTCTGCGTGGTAATGTTTTCTGCCTGAAAATATTTACTTTGGATTTTGTGAGTATAGCAAATCTTACCTTCCAGTGGTGGGAGAAAGCCCAACATACTTGCACTCAACACTCTTGGGCACACATATACACAGGACAAAGAGCTCCCCACTTTCCAATCATGTCCCCTTTCCACTCACCAAATGATCAATCTGATGACCAGTGAAGAGCCAATTAGCACTCCTATCAGAGCTGAACTACCTCAATACCATGTCTTTCTTTTTGCAGCATTCAGCAAAATTGGGGAGCGTCAGAAAAAACTGCTTGGCGGGTAGCCTGATCCAGTCTCTGGCTACACACACTGGCCTGAAATCCATGTTACCTAGTCAAGGCCCATTTCTAAACTCCCCATCCTGTTTCTCCTTTGCATTGCAGCAGTGGGAAGAGATTTTTGCAAGAGAGAGGCAGTGCTTAGCCCATTTCCTATCTGCCACTTTTCCCCTACAGTCCTTCTTCCCAGTGTTTACCCCTCAGCCAAGCTTCCAATTTTTTTTTTTTTGCATTCCTGACATTGAAAGAACACACCAGAACTCCCCCCTCCCGCCCAGTAAGTGAATGGAGATTGACAGCTAGGGTGGAGGACTGTAATTTTGGAAGACATAGAGATTCAAGTCCTACAACAGCAGTATTTACTAACATTAAGCCTCTATCAGGAAACACCATGCTAAATACCTTTATTCAAGACAAACAACAACAACAACAACAACAACAACAACAACAACAACAACAACAACAGTGGGAGTCAGAGGGTCATATCTGAGCACCAAATTCCATCTCACAGACTGTTATGGGCCTATGCAAGCAGGCATTTCTACAATTATGGCTAAATATTCAGGGTTTAATTATGTATCCATCCTTAAGTGCAACAATGTAAAGGTACAAAACCGCAATAATGATTAGCATAGAAGTTATGCACAAAAACCAACTTGAAAGCATATGTGCCTTAACTATTCAGAACAAAAATGCATTTGTTACTAGGCAACTACCCAACTGAGTAATGCTAAACATGAGTTAATTCTAACAAATGAATTCTGGTGTTTAAAGTACTCTGGCCTCCTGAGCCTCTATTAATAGTAGTCTTAAATCAAACAATAGAGGGGAAACCCACTAAGACAACACTCAGAGCCTTGTAACTCTGCAGTATTCTGTGATGGATAAACAGTTAAAAAAACACAATCAAATTTCTTTGAGTGTACCATAACACATGTTCCTGTAAATGCTAGATAGAATGCAAGAGAATTCTAACACACATTCAACCAAGCAAAAGTTCTGCGTTTTTATTTTATTAATTAATTATTTTAATGAAATTAAATTTCTATATTGCCCTTCACCCAAAGAACACAGGGCAGTTTACAATAGAAAAACACAAAAATACATACCCATAACAACAAAAACAATACCCCCCAGTTTAAAAGGTCATAGATTGTTTAAGTAAAAGGCCAAGAATGATAGACAGAGGCAGGACTAGAATATGTCTAGAGAGCATGGGCAGTATTCTACTAATGTGTCCCATCAGCCCAAGGATTTCCATGTGTTCAGTAGGACTTTCCCACCATGCCCTCCCCAAACCTGCCCCAGAGAGTTCAGGGAACACATACGGTAGAAAAGACTTAGGGTGGGGGACAAGGAGGTAAAAACATTCCATTGCTGCAGCAGAAATCATTGCACTGATGGAATGATTGGATTCCACACCAAGGGTTTTCAGCATTTGCACTGAAATTAATACAAATTGAATGTCCTATTTCAATGAGCACACCACCGCTTCTGGGTTTCTTATGGGGTCAGCGTCCAGAGACACCTTCTGGCTTTGACAAATTGATCGCTGAATGGGTAATGCAATGAACAGCAGCAACCCACCACTAATGAGGGAGAACGCAGGAGAAGTCAAAAAGAGAAGCAGCGTAACAAAGGGACAGTGGTGCAGATGCCTATTTAGAGAATAGAAAACCCTACCAAAAAAGTGAACCTATGGGGCTTCAAAATATATTCTATGATTCTATAATCAGAAGCGTTAGCTGCCTTAACAAAATCGAAGCAATGGAAGGGAAGAGCTAAATGTCTGAGAGAGGAAGGCTTCCGTTTCCACCGTTGCTGCTTAGCCCCCTACCACCACAAATCTTTCCCCTTTCACAAGGGTAAGATTAGGGAATTGGTGTGGGGTACAGGGGGCTGATGTGGAACTCCTTTGTTCTTATTGCAGACCTGGACAGAGCTCACAAAAAATGCTGAGTTTCTCTCTCAGACTACTCCAATAGAGCTTAGAAAAAAGAAGCCAATTTCAAACTGAGAAGTGGGGGGTGGGGGTGGGTAGTGGGAGACTTTTGCCATCACTAATTTAGACAAAATGTCTATGTCAGAAAAGGTAGTCATCAATGCACCAGCCAAATGATGACCAGAAACTTAGAAATTTAAAGTGCACTAATTTGCTAAGTAGATATTACTGAACTGCATGGTTTTTCTGTTTAACTTTTTTCTATTTTAAACATTTAAGCATTTTCATCTTACATCCCTGTTATTTTCAGGAATGCACAATTTTAAACATCAAAGCTACAATTAGTTTCAGAAGAGTCTTTTGATGTTGTATCCACAGCATATGAGCAAAGCTCAAAGCCTTTTTCCACTAAAAAAAGTTTTGTCAATTCAATTTAAATATCTTGTAAAAGGAACCTTTAGAATTCACAAAGTGCATAATGTGCAATCGTGTTTTATACCCTTTTAGCTAAGGT
This sequence comes from Zootoca vivipara, assembly GCF_965207765.1. Classification (NCBI taxonomy): domain Eukaryota; kingdom Metazoa; phylum Chordata; class Lepidosauria; order Squamata; family Lacertidae; genus Zootoca; species Zootoca vivipara. The sequence goes on from NC_142586.1 coordinate 45,010,780, forward strand.
CACATCAGCTTTTACCCTGCGAGATATGTAACTTGACCCCTGAGTTGAAGGGACCAAAATCTGAGCTCAGCAAAGCACATCAAAAAGACAGCTATCCTCCAACCCTCAACAACCATCTTATATACTGCTCTAATTCACAGTCGAATGCAAAAGAAGAAGAAAAAACACCCTTGAGTATTGCCACTCTTCCAATATTTGAACAAAGAATTGCTGAAAATTTTAAGCACCACTTTAGCTAACATCTCCTTCGACCAGAGGATTTCATTTTCACACCTGTGTTATATTTAGTGTATAATGGCATTAATGTTTCTTAACCAATGTTTAAATATCATAAGAGTACTCAACACTTTCTGAGGGTTCCATGTGTCAAGAACTGTTCAATTTCAAATATGAAATCACAGAACTGAAACTACAGACAGGATTCTGCGGAAGCCCTGCACAATGGGGCTTGATCCCCTCTCTTCTTCTCCTGAACACTCCCAACACCACGCCCCCCCCCCCAATTTGTAACAGGGATCTTTTTTTGCTTCTTTTGGTCTTCTCTTCCCCCTTTCTTTACTCTTCTTTTTTTGTATTCAATTGAAATGTTTTTACACTTTGTTTCATTTGTATTTGTATAACAATTCAATAAAAATACTTAGTGTGTCTTATTTTAGGAATTTTTTGCTATATTTTGAATTATTCCTTATTTTAGTCATGTTAGCAAAACAGAAAGTTTCCAGATTAACACATTTTCATCCTTTCCCCTCTCTGTTGTCTTTCGCAGCAGCCTTAATTGACAGCTACATGATCTGGAGGCAGCTTAGGCACAATGAAGGAACCAACTAGAATTATTTGACTTCTCCATGTTCATTCTAATGTTTAATTTGGCTGCTCGAAAAAGGGTTTTGCACATACCTGACGTAAGGTGCGTGCCACTAAACTTTCCAGCACAGGTCCTCTATCTTCATGTAGAAGGTGCACTTCATCAAGAATAAGGAGCTTCACAAGTTGGGAGAGGGCTACATCTCCAACACTCTTCCTTGTCACAACATCCCATTTCTCTGGAGTGGTCACAAGCATCTGACAAAGACAAAAGGAGCAGACACATTTTAATTTATTTATTTTTTGCTGATTAAAAAAACCAAAACAAACAAAAAGAAATGGCTAATAACAAGTTTGTAAACCAATGAAGTCAAGCTTATTCTTGCCAGAGCAGAATTCCACTGCCATTTTGTGTTACAAAGCACACTGGACTCAAACCACTTTCCTCTGATCTCATTCTGAGCTATCCAATGTGGTTCTTACCTTTGTACAGTAGGCTGTATTGAGGCCATACATACAGGACACCCATACCTACCTCCATTCAAGCACATAAGAAGTATCATCAACACAATCCAAGGACACATTCTAGCCAGGAAAAAGAATTCAAGGAGGGCATGGAGCAGGGTCAGTAAGAGGTATGGCCAGGGGAGAGGCCTAGAAGGCAGAATTCAGTCTCCACGCCTTAAGTTTCCAACTTAAGGCGTGGAGACTGAATTCTGCCCTCTAGGCCTCTCCCCAGGCCATACCTCTTACTGATCCTGTTCCATGCCCTAAAACTTCAGCTAAAACTTCTGAGTTATTCAAAAGCAGTGTTAGAAACTGAGATATAAAGGCTAGGCGCTAAATGGCACCTTAAACCTAGGTTATGGGGGCAACAACGGAATGACTAGGCGCACTTTTTAATAAGATGAAAATCAATGAACTGCATCTAAAATATCATGTTCATTTTTCACATGGTCTAGTTCTGACCCTGCTCACCCCCCTAATATTCTTAAGAGGGTCTCTTCTCCAGCCTTAAGAGAGTGACTGGAAGTGGGGAGGCAGAAAAAGACCACCCTTTCCTTCCATTTTGCAGTTCTAATCTGAAATCTTAGGTGCAGTACAGTACTGCATCCAGAGCTTAGAAACTGCTCACCCTAATGAAATTCCCTGTCGCAAAATGTGCCTAGAACAATGGGAGTTCCGAACACTGTTCAAAAGCGCTTCCTTCACATATAAGAAGAACTTTGCAGATGTGTAAGAGGCAGATATCCCAAGCAAAGTGTGGCAACACTATCATTCTGAGGCCAGGTTCTTGGTAGGTTTGGAAGGGAAGTAGATTTTAATCTGATTAGACATCCCCTCTCAAACAATGCAGTTCTAAAAGACCACAGCCCCAACTAACATAAAAACGGCCGAGATCTCTCAGACACATCTTAGGTGCACCCAGCTTATTTCTCATCTAAAAAGAACAGCAGCACCATTCCCCGAGAAAGTTGTGCACCTGGGACTTCTCTCACTGACGCATCATGCACTGACCTGCTCAGCTGGCCTTAGCATAGCACTGGAAATCCCTATGTACCATTCGGTAGGGAATCTAGGAGTCAAGGCTGTGGCTGGTAGACTGGCAAGTCCCCAGAGGACATTAAGGCCAACAAACCTTCATCACTTAATCAGGAAATTTCCTCCTACCATCCGATATATTTTGCCACGCAAGGACTACACCTGAATAAAGCTTACTAGGCAGTGTGTGTAGCTAAAAGGATGACTGTATCCATGAACCTCTTTAAATATGCCACCATTTCTGTACTAACACTGCAGGATTAATCATGTCCACCAGAAATTCAGAGTAACTTCCTGGATGTTCACTGCCTGGCACTTATTGCTGAGATTTGAGAGAAGTTATCTGTTGTATATTTGCATCCCTGTAGTAGAAGTGATAAATCACCAGCCTGGAAATAATAAATCTGAGGTTTCAAGGACATGAAAAAAACATTACCTTCCTCATTCTGTAACTAGAAAAGCCAACTGATACCCATTAAAGCAGGACTTCCTATATAACTTTAAATTCAATAACTACCTTATAAATGGGAACAATTCTAATCATGCTTCAACTACTATACAGAAGGTGCAGCTTTAGATGTTAAAAAAAGGAGGCAAATTCTCATGTAACTTAAAGCGGAAAAATATGAGCTTTTGTTTATTAGCCAATTAATGACTGCATTTTTCTTCCTACACTTGAAAATGGTGCCTACTGGTTAAATACCAATGTGGCCTTTATAAAAGCAATATCTTCCCCAACCAGGTGCTCTCCACATGCTTTGGAATATAACTTCCAGAATTGCCAATGGTGAGATGTTTTTATTTGCTGCCCTGGGCTCCTTTGGGAGGAAGGGCCTGATATAACTGTTTTGCTAGTCAGCATAGTGAATCTGAAAATGGACACTGTATTCTTCACTACCTGTTGTTAGTAGTCATTAATAGCTTCCCTTATGTAACTAGCTAACTTTTAAAGAAAAATTATCTAAGCTACTAAGCTGAAGGTGGCCCTGTTTAGGGAAGTTTTTAATGTTTGATGCGGTACTGTTTTTAATATTCGGTTGGAAGCTGCCCAGAGTGGCTGGGGGAACCCAGCCAGATGGGCAGGGTATAAATAATAAATTATTACTATTATTATAAGCATCACATATTTTGTGGTAAAAGACTCTATTAAGTTGGTACTGCTTTTTTGTTTTTGTTGTTGTCATCTGCCAACCAATGTGAATGGATGCCCTGAAAGTTCAACTTCTAATGAAGTTGGTGTGTGTATGCTTGCACACAGGTGCGCGCACACACAATTATACAAATATTTCAGTCTCAGTCTACTGAAACCTCAGCATCTAATGTATTTACTGATACAACTGGGGGGTTATTTAAACATGGTCAAATTTTAAGGATGATGGCTAAAACAACCTTTAGTACAATCAGCTAAGTCTAAATGTTGTTTGAAAAGTGTAATGTGTGTAAACTTTTCATCCATGATCCTGTAAAATGCCATGGGTATCTTTCTTCACACACAAGCATATGCAAGTGCACAGTCACCTATACTACTAAATGCTATACTATACCTATACTACTTTTACCTTTATACTGCTAAAGGTGGTGGTGGTTATTGTTTTGTTTGTTACTGTGTTATGTCTTTTTTGTTTTATATTGTAACCTGCCTTGTGATCCTTGGATAAAAGGGAGGTATAGACAAATAAATACAAATACAAATTTAAGAAATAAATAAATCTAAGGAAACCAGTTGGAGTTGCCCTATGTTCTCTTTTAAATGTGTAGGCTGATCTAAATGAATGTATACAAAACAGAACCAGCATATTTTGTTTTTTAAAAAGAAGACAGCTAATAAATCTCTATGCCTATGCTAAGGCTCACAGTGCAATCTAATGGAACGTTTATAGATGCTGCAACACTCTATCTGTGGAAATAGAGGCAGAAATATTCTGCTTTTGTCCACTTTCCAGGCACACCCCTCTTTATCCAAACGAACCTCACTGAAAGTACTGTCACTGGCCTTATGGCCAAGCCAGCTAACAATCTACCCTAACAATAGCTAACAATCTTGCTAAGGCAGATAACAACTTATTAGAGGCATAAGATTCTTAGAGCTATTGCTGTATTTGCACTTTGGCTATGGTTGGATTCCAGGGATACTTTGAAGGGACTTTCAAACACCCTACAAGATTCATATATTGCAGAATATGTAGAGGAGAAACAAATGTTCCCAACTACTAGATTATTCCACCAGATTATTTGTTTGTTAAATTTATATCCCACCTTTTCACCAAATGATGCTCAAGGAGGCTTAACATAGAGCGTAGGAAGCTGTCTTATACAGAGTCAGACCACCGGTCAATTTATCTGAGTTTTGTTTAACTGATTAGCAGCAGGTCATCCAGATTTCAAAGCACTTTTCCTAGCCTTACCCGCAGAGACTGGACCAGGGAGCATGTGCTCCGTCACCGAACTTTGACCCTTCCCTATTAAATGCGGAAGTTTAATGCAGTAGAAAATGTGGTTTCCAATGATGTTAACTTTTAGACTGACTTGCCTGAGAAAATGAGAATAGCTAGTGACAAAAGAACAAATCAAAAGCCGAAAGCTCCAAGCCAGCAGTCATAGCCAGTCAATTGTCCCTGCATCTCTCACAAGTAAGGGAAAGGGACTCATCCCCCGTCAACAGCATCTGGTTGCGCGGTGCGGAAAAAGATGAACATGTTAGTCACAAAAGAATTAGATTCAGAGAATCGCAACAATACACTGTGTACAGGGAACATACTGCCTTCTTATGTAATGACGGTGGCCTTTAATGAACCCACTCTAACTCCAAATAGTGAGTGTACAACCAGCATTTATAAAATGCCATCACACCACTGCAGATGTAACTTATTACCACTTTGAAATGAGCCATGTCAACCACGAAAATTAGCAGCTGTAATTTTCATAGAACATTAATTAGCAAACTGTGATGAAATATATTTAGCAAGGCATATTAAGAATTTAAAGGTGTGAAATGCTACAAACGCAAGCTACTTAGCTAATTTGCCAAAGCTAAACTGGTACTGCTGCGATCACACACTTCCTTGTACCACAGCCCTGCTGTCACAATTTAAAATAAAACAGATGCATATTTTCTTTTTCTTCAGTTTTAAAGTATTTAGACACATTCGGCGCTAAGCGTAAAGCTCTTTTACGGCTGCATGTTGTAATTAAAAGTTGCTGATGGCACTCTAAATAACGACGTGAATTAAATGCGGAGTTCTGTATATTGTTATTCTGAAGACAGTGTGAACACATTGAGCACAGCTGCTGCGCAGTCTCCAGCATTGAATTTCAATAGGACTCTGACACAAACACCATTTAAACAAACTGAGGGAGAAAAACAGTGCCAGTGTCTGATGGACTGGACCCAAAGTTAAAAGAACAGTGCATGTCTTGCTAGACAATGCTGCTCGTTTTCAGATTTATGACTAAGGATTTAGGCTCCTGCGAGGAAAGGAGAACAAACAGTCCGGAGATTTCCTCCTCTAAGTGCAGTTGTGTGAGTTGTTTCATCTCTGAGGCAAGAGGAGTAGTTTACTGCTCATCTTGCCTAGAATTCTAACACTGTAACCCAATTACCTTGTAGCACTAAGTGCCAAGGCATGGGGTGGATGAATGAGGGGTTGTTTGTTCCTCCCCTCCATTTGCTGCATAGGATAGCTGGGGAGGAGATTTGGGCAAGAGCAGGTGTGCCTAACATGTAGCCATCCAGATGCTGTTTGAATCCAACGCCTATCAGTCCCAACAAGTATGGCCAATGGTCAGGGATAATGGGAGGTGTGCTGAGGAGAAGGGAAAATATATCAAGTCTGAAGAAGGACCTTTAAAGTTTCAAACAGTTTAGAATTAGATTTAAAACACTGAGCTTCCAAAAGTGGGATACTGATTATGGTTGTAAGATACACTTTTCAGGTTAGCTTCCCCAACCTTAAACCCACCATCAGGATATGGTAAACCAGGAATAGGGAATTTATGGCCCTCCAATTGTTAGACTACAACTTGCACCATCCCTGAGCTCTGGAAATGCTGACGAGAGATAATGGGAGCTGTGAGTCCAACATCTGGAGGGCCACATGTTTCCCATCCCTGCGACAAACTATTAGGTCTTAAGCACACCCATGTCTACCACCCTACTCCAGTTTATTATTTCCTTCTGACATATTCAACATGGCACCTAGAGAAATGCTCAGTTCTTGACTGGGTAAATATGTTTCTCAAAGCATTCGAAAATCTCTATTCTCTTTCCAATTCAACTGTCTTTCTGGTAGGCACAAGACCACTAGTAAAATTAGCTATTGGAATGAAGGGTTTAAAAAAAAAATCACATGTTGTGAGGGGAATCAACACCCCCAGTCCAACTCTGTTTGCAAGAAAATATTCAAATACAGTGGCACCTCGTGTTACATACTTAATCTGCTCCGGAGGTCCGGTCGTAACAGGAAACCGCTCATAACATGAGGCGCGCTTTCTCTAATGGCGCCTCCTGCTGCTGCTGTGCCGCTGGAGTGCGGCTTCTGCTCGCATCCTGGACAAAGGTCGCAACAAGAAGCATCTACTTCCGAGCGGAGCGCATATCCCGCAGCATTCGTAAGGGGGACAGTACGTAACACGAGGTACCACTGTGGAAGCAACTCCCCATTTTTGTGCAGTCAGCATGCATACAACCGCTGGTAAGCACAGAGTTTTTGGCACTGCAATGGGGCAGGGGCATAACAGGCTTACGCACGTTCTGTTGACGCGAGCGGTGCCTTGGAATGTAACCACCCACGTAAATATGTAGTTGCCTGTATAACAACAAGAAGCTTGCCTAGAAATGCACATCTCTGCTCACATCAATACATTCATCTAGGACAGGCGTGTCCAACTTCCAAGAGACTGCAATCTACTCCCATTACATGTGTGTGTGTGTGTGTGTGTGTGTGTGTGTGTGTGTGTATGGCAGAGGATTGACCAGAGGTGTTGAGCTTTTTTGGGGGGGAGGAAGAGCCAAAGTTGCTGAGCTGTTTTGGGGGGGAGGTAGAATCAAAGTGATCGGGATCGACCAGGGACACCCCGTGATCGACTGGTATATCACGATCGACCTGTTGGATATCCCTGACCTAGGAAATGCAGTTGGGGCAAAATGAGCATTACAGTGGAGCTGGGTATATAGGCTGCCCATGAGAAGTGCACATTTCTATGCCACTTGCCCACGCTGGGTTGGGATAATTATAATTTGTTTTGCCATCTCTTCTTTCTTACAGTGACCATGGTAAGCTTCACAGACAGTCATAGCATACTCATTTCAGGATACTGGAAAACCATATCATTTTAAAAAGAGTTTTAAAATACCTTTCTACAGCCATGTTTTCTCTTCCCAGTGAGCAGCACTGCAAAGAGTTTTCATTTATATCACTATTACACCACTTCAGTTCTCTCAGCACAGAAACAGCCAGGAAATAAAGTGTCACATTTGGTTAATGGATTGAAACTCATGCAAGACATTTCAATCTGGTTTTCGTATTAGGGCATGGCCAAATAGAAATGGGCTAACTGTCAATATTTTGACTGTCAACTTACATTTCTCTCTGTCCATGTAATTTCTTCCCACAGCCTCACTTCAGTGGTGCCCAGATTAGTATTAGGAACTACTCCAGAACTAGTTCCATCACTGGGTAAGCATAGAATAAATGTGTGCAGAAGTCTAAAATCGCTGGTCAATTAAAAAATTAATACCAGCTAACAAAAGAGCAACATTTAAGACTTTGGATATAGATATTTAGGTTCCAATCCTATGTCGTGTTACCTGGGATTGAGTCCCAATGTGTGAGGTGGGACTTACTTCTCAGTATACACAGGATTGCAATGCAACAAAAAAGTATTGTAAAGGCTGCTATTGCTATGCTAAACCTTTGCTCGTTTCCATCTGCCCCCCTGCCCCCAAGAATGCATTAACGGGAAGCATGTCACAAAGAAGCAAACCTAATTGGCACACTGCCAGGACAACCTAGTGCTATAGTGCAACAGAAGCACGACCAATCCCCATTCCTCAAAATGGGAACTTTTTTTGGCATGAAAAGTTACAGTCTTTCTGTAAAAAGCTATGGATTGCTACAGATTCTACATGACCATCTAGGAAGTCTAAGGGTGCAAATCAACTGGACTGCAGGAACGCACATGTCCATCCCAGTATATTCAAGAGCAAAAATCAGCCTGATAGCACACTGAGGTGGTCTCTGCAGGATTCCTAAAATTTCACTTAGTAACTACAAAATTCCTATATCCCTATATCTTTCCTATATCTTTGAAATACACTTATCTGGCCAACTTACAAGAAAATATTAAAATCACCATAAAGTTACTAATGCATTAAAATAAGCGAAAAACAGCACCCTTATAAAAGTAGCATCCAGATACAGATCAACTGGAGTTAAAAAGTGAAAACCCCAGTGAAAATAAAAATGCATTCACCTCATGGTAGAAAGACACCAGACTGCCAGGCTAGCATTCTGTGGGGAGAGAAATTTTTGAGCTGGGCATCAGCACAGAAAAGGCCTTCCCCCACGTAGCCACCTGCCACATTTCAGATAGAGGGGGAGACCACAAAAGGATACCTTGTGAAGTACAATGCGCTCATAATGGCTCCCTCCCGGTTAATCTAAGAGCTGTATTCTGAATAGATCACTGAGACCAGCTATCTCTGTTCAAGATGGAAAAAGATGGAAAAACAAACAAGACGTTGAAGCCCTCTTCATACAGATTTCCACATAAAACCAGAAGTCAGGGAAGATGCTCACCCTCAATTTAAACCCACCAGTACAGAAAATAAATCCATGTAAAGATAACAGAGGATAGCACAGTTTTCTTGTGACATCTCAACTATTGCATGCCAGAAGTGGGTGAGACCATAAACAGTGGTGGGTTTAGAAATGGAATAGTAAAGATGGTAACAAAATGAGATTCTGCTGAATATGCATGGCTGTTTAACTGGGAATAATAGTTTACCAACCAAATAAACTGATTAAGGCTTGCACCTATATTTGTATAATAATCAGCAAACATATCCAAAGATAAAAGGACATAAGGGAGCAGAGAGGAGAAAGTGCAAAGAAGGAAGGATAAGATGGGGGAAAGTCATCAGAATAAAGCATACTACGGTATACTGATAAAAAGCAGCATCAAAACAGTATTTCAGGACATTTTTCTAAGGTAAATCTGTCTACACAAAGCACATTTTTAGCCTCCAGAACAAAAGAAGAGGAACAGCTTGTGTGCTTTGTGAAATCCAACACTTGTATTATAAAATACATAATTAGCTCTCAGTCTGCAAGTTTAAATAATGATTTAAATGTTTTAAACAGGAGAGAAATTCCATATTATTATCCTGCTTTCTTTGCTCTAATTCATTTCACTAAACATGGTTATATCAACTCCAATACTCCAGTGTCAGCTTTGACTGGTGCCAATAAGCTCCTTAATCAGGTATGACAACTTTCAGCTAGCGTGCCTCATTAGCACACAGCAATCCTGTTCATGATTTTCTCTTTCCCCCCACATTTCACTGCCCATTTTAAGAGGAGATGCTGTCAAAGTGTGAGGTATAAATCAGGCATGGGAAACATCCAAGCTGCAGGCCAGATGAGGGCATAAACCGCACCTACCTGTCCTACGCCTGATGTCAAATATAATTTCAGGTATGGCACAGGCATGACCCCCGGCTGAAAGTGAGGTATGCAGGTTCCACCAATCAGTAGCATCTTCAAATCCCTTGTGCCTTTTTTTGGGGGGGGCAGGAATAATTTTTATTAGTTTTCCAATATTCCCCTAATAATTGCCAAATTATAAAATTATTAGAAAACCCTTGTGCCTTTGCCTGCACAGCTTTATTTCAAACCATGTGACAATGTTCACCTACTGAAATGGCCCATGGGAGTTAGGGGAGGTGAGTATCTGTCCCTCTGGCTAGATCAGATTCCCTACCCCTGAGTAGTGAAAGCTGATTTACAATTTGTTAAGAAAATATTAAATTCTGAAATACGGTATGAAAAAAAAGTGATATAAAGCAAAATGAAACAAAACCAAGTGTTTCCCTTTTCCTGTACATCACAGGTACCTGACTGATTGTGATGGAACACACACACAGCTAAGAAATCCTACCATCCTATTATCCTGTCTTCACAGAGGGGATTCCTTACATCCAGGAAATGCATTCTGGCTTTCCAGCATGGTAGCTTATTCTATGACATTGTTAGACTATTTGTCTCGCTCAGGATTCTCTGCATTAACTAGCAGGAGCTAACTTACTCTTTCAACCGTGATAACAGGGTTGAACTTAAAAATATTCTGCATTAACAGCACATGCTCTGCTACAAAGCTGAAGTCCCTACCCACTGTTTTATTTCAGACCTAAGTTCTAGTACACAGAGTCAAACTACATGTTGCAAGACAAGCAAAGCAATCCAACCCCGTTTGTAATGGGATGGGAGTGAGCAGCAGTGGAGAAAGCCGCGCGGGTACCTGGGGCGGTGCACCCAGGGGTGGGGCAAGCCGCCCATAGGGGTGGGACAAGCCGTGGGGCCTCCGGAGTCTGCCTTCCCACTCAGCTGCCCTACAGCTGGGTGGGAGACAGTGGGCGGACCATTTGTGCAGCGCGGAGCCTGCATGCGCCTAAGCCACCAAGTCTCTCCCAGAAGAGGCGCATGGCTGGGGCGTGCTGCAAGCCCTGTGGTGAGTGCCACCTGGCATTTTGTCATCCCCCTCAGTGGGGGCACCCCGTGCAGACCGCACCCACTATAGGCCCTTCCTCTGCCCCTGGGAGTGAGTTGGGGATGGAGAGATATTTGCAATGAAGGATTGGCAGATATGTAAAATGCTTAACTGTTTTTAGTCAATTTAGTCTGTTTTCTTTGTTTGTGCCAACTGAGTTCAGAAATGCAAATTAAGCCCAGCTGGAGGATGAGCCTCTGACAGCTAATTTCAGAGGAGACTTGGCAAGTGTAGGTGGGATAAAGCACTACTTTTCCTGATCTGCCCCCTAAAAACCCTGCCTCCATCCTGCCTGTGAATTTTATTACTTCAGCAAATGTGAACTAAGGGTCTCTTCCTTTGCATACTGCAACATATGCATGAAAAATAGTCCCTCTGCTTCCCCCCATCTTCTCCATAATGTAACAGATGAATTAGCTCTGTGGTTCTTTCATTCTCAAATATGACCTACTCATTCTTCATTAGAGACAAATCAGTGAAGGGGATTCATTCCTGCAACATTACACCATTCCCAAAGCCTTGGAAAATCAAACTGGTGTTGTTGTTTTAAAAAAACAAAACAAAAACCCAACAACAATTCAGCAGATACACTCAAAACAAAATCAAAATACCTAAACAAAGGCAAAACTTGTGCAAGGAAAACAAGTGCCTCAGGGTTATATTCTGTTGGTATCGGTTAGCTGACAGAATGTAATTTGATTCAGGCTTGGGTCAGAAGAACAGGGATCAAGGTGATCATTGGTGCTTCCCTACAAAAAACCTCTGCTCTTGATAGCTTGGGGACACTTCAAAACAGCAGGGAGATGATGCAGAAGATCACCTTCATCCTTGCTGCTGCTACTGCTGCTGCTTTGATTCAGCAGTCTTCCATCAAGACCTTCTGAAAGCAAAGAAATGGCAGGAGGATGCAATCTGCAGAAACAGTGTTTAGACTACTTAGCTTTATAGAAGCTTTAGCTTCCCATTTAAACTTCCATCATGTTAAGATTGCACACATTTCAAATTTAAAAGCAGAAATCAAAATTAAAAGATTGCTGATTTCCCTAACAGCAAGTTGGTCAAACAGGGACTAAAATCACGCTGGGAACAATCTTTTACGGCTTTTAACATCTGGGAGGTAAAGATTAATTTGTGCATGTCAATTAAGCAGCTGAAGTAAATTCAATCTGATGGCTACTGAATTGGCAAACAAAATTATTCTGCATGAATTTCAAAAGAAAGCCCACTACACTAGACTGTTATAAAGACATTTTTCATGCACTGATACTATGGTTATATATAATATCCAATTTGTTCTTCATTTCTGCTTTTAGATTAAATGTTAAGTACTATTGGATTCCTCGGTGTTGTTTCCTATTCTATATAATCATCACAGTAAAAGACAGAATATTTTTGTTTTTTAGAAAAAGAACAAAAAGAAAGCAAGCATTACTATGTTCTTCCACTTACATTTTGCCACCCCTCCCCTACTCTCCACATTTCTCACTATTCAAATCCATTTCTCTGCTCAAGAATATTCACTCAACAAGCACAGCTGTTATTCTGAAATCTTTACAGCTAAATCAAAGATAATTGGACTTTAGAGTACTTTTAAATTGTAGCCTAGGAAAAGAATCTAGCTTAATGCATCATTTGCATTACCTATAAAGACTGCTTTTCTATCCTTTTAAATTTAGTGCTTTTTGTATGGGGGGAGCACAAAAGAGTTATACAGTAGTTTTACAGATATGTGGAATTCTTTGCACAAAAGGGCTTTATGAGAAGCTATTAAATCTTGCAAAAGTAAAATAAAATCAATAACCAACTCTGGGGATTCTACAATGTTTAAAGTTATTAATACAAGAAATGAACTATTTCTCATAAGTGGGTCCTATTTGTTTTACGAACAGTATGTTGTAAAAATCATATTTGCACTCAACACACAGTAAAAAGGGTCATCATTTGGTGAGATTTTTTTAATAAAAAAAACCCTATAGTGCAATCAAGCATTAACAGATTCACAAAGCAATTATATAAAGGGAATTTAGTAAAGCTTGATTGTTATAGCAGTTTAAAATGATACAAATCATTATACCCAGTGTTTGCCTGAAAAAACAAATAATGAAATGTTGCAATTCTGGCATGAATTTGCACACAATATCACCACTTTGCCACAGCAGTCAGTATACCATATCCTAAGCAGTTAACACATTGGCATAGAAAGCCCTGCAGCTGTACTGTTAGGTATTCCACATCTGTCTCTGTAAAAATATTATTAATAAGTCTAGTAGTAACAAGTCGGCCATTTATTAAACAAGCACTAATTGCAATCATATCTGGCAAAACATTGCAAGGAGGGCAGCTAGTTATTATTGGTGTTACTACTTTTCAAGGAGGAAAAGGGAATTCTGCCTTTAAATGCTTTCCACTAGCACCCAGAGCACTGAACTGGAAGCTGCTTTGGTGCAACTCTGCAAATGATCACCAGAGCGAGCGTCTTTTGGTCCACAGGACAGGTGGTCTGCTATTCCTCTTCTCATCTTGACCTTCTGCTTCATTTCCCACCAGATGACGAGCCCTCTTGGGGCAAGGTCTCTCTCTTTTTTATGTGGAAAGCAGAATAGGTTTTAGAAATTCAAATTGATGTTTGAGATACTAACTGTCCTAGTAAGCAGTTACAAGAGAAAAGGCTTCAATTGAGTGAAAAACATTTTAAAACTTTGTGAGGCAGGTGCACTTGCTAAATAGCTTATTCAAAGCATTGCCAGTGGTTGACACCTGCAGTCTCAATGCTGTGTTGTGAAGGGCAATAGGAAATCACCACACTGATTTCCCAAATCCTGCAACAATCCTACAGCAGCACCATGCAAAAAGCATGAAAAGGGCCTTTTGTAAGCCAGAGATAATAGAATCATGAATTTTGAAGCAAAAAGTTTTTCCAGCATTTCCCTAAAGGTTCTTCTTTCCATTTATGAAGCCTGACTCTGAAAAAAAATAACCTTAACAGATTTTGATTTTGCATTAATATAAACATTTTAAAAGATTTTAAAAATAAAAAAATACTTGTCAGGTGATGAAATGTCACTTCAAAATGCTTGCCTGCATGAATTAATACATTAATAATTAAATAATAATAATTAATATGTATGTCAGGTTTTACAAATATTAAATCAGATCTAAAACTGACTAGGTAAACTTTCAGAGCAAGGATGGGGAGCTATTCAGATGATGTTGGACTTCCAGCAACCATCAGCTGCAGTCAGCGTAGCCACTAATGAGGGTGACAGATGTAGTTCAGAAATATTCAGAAGACCACACAATCCTCATTCCTGATTTAGGGGAAGTGTCACTAATTTAATCTAATGTACTGTGCGCTTTATTTGAAATAAACATAAACATAAACTATAAACATTCTTTTAACCAACGTGGAGATGAAGAAAAGGTGGGTGAAAGGTTTTTAGGCAAAAGCTTTGCTAGCTTTGGCTATACTGAATTGAAAAATAAAACATTTAACCTTATTTTTTTACTTTACAAAACACTAGCTCTTTTTCTGCACCATATACTGGATTAACAGCTACAAAAATTAAGAAACACATTTTGTTCACCTGCAGGTGACACTGTTGGACCACTCCATGAAAACACATAAGCAACAAGCGGTAAATATTCCTTTTCAGCATGCTCAACTGTTTTGGACTGATGAGGGATCCAAAGAAAAACATTATTTCTTCTTTTTATGTTAGCCCTTTAAAGTTGTTAAACAATGAACCTCAGCATAGCTATTAATTTAACTATTTCATTTTTAGGCCTACTAACACTGATTTTTTTTCCAGACAGTGAGTAAAATAAATGGAAGAGTGTGCATACTTGAAACTAAATCTTCTAAGCAAAAAGCCTGCTTCAATCAACCAGAACATATATAGTTTTGAAATAAAAAAGCCTTTATTATAAAAGGGGATTAAACAATTTTGTCATTAAAAAAATAGGAGAAGGTTCACAAGGAAAGGAGGCAGAACAAAATCAACATACTTTAAAGGAAAGTCGTATTTTGGCAAATCTTCTACCATTAGTAATTAAAAAATAATAAAATATATACTACCTTTCCCAAAATTCAAGGCACCTTACTCTGCTCTTATTTAGCACTTACTGAACGTTCACACTGCTTTGTACAAATCACCTCCCTCCCCTTTATTGTCCCAGTCCAAATTAGGATCCCTTGGCTGCCATTTAAAAGGAGGAGGAGGAATGCAGTTGTGGTCACAAATCTAACACATTGTCTAGCTGGGTTTTGTGCAGCATTAGAAAGTACAGTAGTTTCATGTTATAAAGGTCTAATCAGGAGAACGAGCATGCTCGCAGAATGGTACAGATGACTGTTTTGCAAAGTGCTTACTTGAATACATTGGCAACTAGTAATCTGCCACCATCACCTGTTAGTGTGTCACAAGCAGGAACCTTGAAAGCTGCCTTATATTAGGCCTGTCCATCGAAACCAGTACTGCCTGTTAGGACTGTCAGTGGTTCTCCAAGTTCTAATCAATCCTCTTCCCTTGAGATGCCGTAGATTGTACCTGGGACCTGCTGCAACGGAGTACATGAGCTCTACCACTTCGCTGCCCAGGTGTAACAGTATTCCATATGACAAAGTGATAAAGAAAACCCACAAAGGGTGCATGCAGAGGGTAGAACTCAGCACAGTGCTAAGTGGGGCATGAGTGTGGGGCATGAGGTACAGTCACACAATAAGACTTCTTCCTTCTATTGCCTAAAACAATTCTGGGTTTCCCCTCAAACCCCCAGAACAGTTTTTTTTTGGGGGGGGAAGCAGGTGGAAGTAGAGAGGGGGGAAGTTAGGTTGTGCAAGCAGACCTCATTTTGTGCATGGAACAACTAGTTGAATCCTGCCTTGAGCTCTTTGTGCAGTGAATCAAGCATAAAAATGTTTAGATGTTGTAGTCTGAATGACATCTGGCAGAAACTTTGCCAGAAGATGGGATGGGCAAACGAGTAGATAGTCTTGGAGTTCTGCCCTAAAGACTGGGGGCAGGATTCACCTAATGTGTTCCATGAGCATGAGGCATGCTGTGTCTGCTTGCCCAATGGGATTTTCATGTTGTCCTCCCCCTCACCCCCTGAAATAGCCAATGGGGGGGGGGAAGAACCTCCAGAACAGCATGCAGGGGAAGGAGAGAGGGGATCATTCTATCTGGCAAGCTGCAATGCCTGGACAGATGGAAGGTTCACAAGAGCACTGCTGAATTCCTCCCAAAATATACAATCAAGTGGGATGTAACACTTTATTCTGGGGCACATAAACCACTTTACTATAAAGATGAATCCATAAAGGGAGAACACACAGTGTGAAATAAGGAAGACTTCAGATTATAAAAATGATTGCATATGAAAAGGATGTTCAGCTCCCTATGGAGAGCTAGACATTTTTCTAGGTATCTTCAGCCTCGAACACCACTACCAACCTTTGGGTACATTGTGCTACATTTGAAAAAAGACACAGACATTTTTATATTTCCTTTTGTAGTTCGTTTAAGGGGGGGGCGACAAGAATCTAATTTTAAATAGGGCATGCCTTTCTACCTTGTGAATAAAAGAAATTACTTTCAGCATAGCTGTGACACTGAGAAATGCTGCAAGAGATTTCTCAGCAAAGGAACAAGGCTTCCTCTTTATTAGCAATAGCTTCTTGATGTATTTTGGTATTGCTACAGGTCCCTGCCCAAATGTCGGCCAAAGGCAAATATTCTGATCCCGAAGCTCTGTGGGTGTGCAAAACGCTCAGCATTAGTTTTTTTCTCCATCTAGTTATGATGGAAGAAAATACAAGTACAGTATTATAACAACTGTTTTTTTTCTTTTCAGATGTAACATTTTTAAAGGGGAACTTTTCTTGGCAATGTCGGGGTCTTCAGAGGACCTTCTGTGATTCCAGTTGCTCCTATTTATGTTCAAAAGCCTTTATTCCAAAAGGTCTCACGTGTAAAAAAATAATAAGCGGGTCCTAAAAACAGCAAACATTAAGAAACCAGGCTACCCCACTTGTACTGTCCTCACTATGACAGTGCACAGAGTTGTGATGCTGATGTGAGGTGTGTGAGAGGGAGGGAGGGAGAGAGAGAGAATATGTGTGATATATGTCTATAGTATTTTAATTAAAATAGACCTTTAATACTAGAAAAAGATACTCCACAAAGTGTCTGTTCAGCGCATCACCCAGTTATGAAGGCTGCACATCAGTGGTACTGGGCTTCTGTCTTTCCATTCCTCCATTAAAAAACCAATAGTTTTTTTTACTGCCAGGTGGTAGGTAGAAAAGGGGTGAGGAATCACAGAGTATGAATTAAAGACAAAGGTGAGCCATGGGAGGATACACATATCTGGCTCCATCTCGTGTAACATTTAGGAACCAATGGCCCTTTAAAAATTGCAAGTGAAACAGCAGTCATCAGGAGAAGGAATGGCAGAGTGAGCAGAACAGCAGCTAGGCAACCAACAACCTGAGTAATTAGCAATTCCAAATGGAGACTATACTGCCTGAAAATACAGAGATTTTGTCACACATGCTTAATAACTAAAAGTAAAATAAATAATAAAATTATTACAATCACAATTATTATATTTCCAGAAGCGAAACCATGTTTGTCTGTTTCAGTTTAAGTTATAATACATTTGTTAGACTTTAAAGTGCCACAAAAATACTCCTAGTATTACATTATATGCTAGCAGGGAGTTCCCAGCCCTGCATAGTATTCTTAAAAACAGAAAATATTGTGAATTTTATTTTTTTTTATTTTTTTTTGGTTTAAAAATACTTTTATTTCAAAATTTTTAAAATTACATAATAACAAACCAGAAAGAAGCAAAATACAAGAATAAGAACCAACAGAAAATCCTCAAATAAGAAAAGGAAGAAAGAAAGAAAAAAGGAAAAAAAAGAAAATTCAAAAATCCCTCATTCACGAATTTACATAAATCATATCTTGTACTAATCATGCATACAGTATACAGTATATATGCATACTGAAAAGAACAATGAAAAATTAAAGATACCAATAGAAACACAGATACAAATAAGAAAAAAAAGGAAAGTATAAAGAATATAAAAAATATAAAAAGTGCTTCCGATTGTCTGTCCACTGTTGTTTTACAATATACTCCTCTTCTTACTTGTTACGTTCCCACTTTCCTTTCCGGCCAATTCCGGATAGTTTTTCTTACTTTAACCTAACATATATTATCTCTTTGTACGGATCTTAGTTTATTGTGAATATTGTGAATTTTAAGTGGGTAGTGCACTTTGTGAGTTAGAACCAAACACGTCAAAAATCAGGTAAAATCAAGAGTCACCTTTTGTCCGCCACCTTGGTTCAAAATGGCACCTGACACTCAAACACTATGAGAAACTGCTGTGCACACCTGAAGAAGCCCTCGTGTCAAGTTTGGCGATGATATCTCGAGAGGCAGATAAGCCTACGCCAAAAAACAGGCCAAACAAAAATGGGAGCTGTGCCAAAAACTGTTCCCTCTGAGCAAGGCAGGAAGACATTTGGGAAGTGAGGAATTCTAGCCCTTCCCCACACAAACCATCAAGTCCACTTTTGCTTACCCAAAGTTGGTTGTCGCCCTCCCCTTGAAGGGAAAAACTGCATTGTTCCCTCTTCTGTCAGAATCATTTGCCACTGGACAGAAAAGCCATCATGGCTGAAGTGTCTGAAGTCCATCAGCGGACAAACCCATCAGGGTGCTAATCCATACAGCTCAAAAAGTCTTGGTGTCATTTGCCACCCTCAGGGCTCCTTGCTCTATTCAGCTCTGACACGTCCGTTGTCTGCTTCACTTCTTTCTACTGCACTGTCATCACAAAAGCAATCCATCTACTAATCTTTGAAACAACAATCTGCTTGCCCCCTCCAAGCTATTTCCCCCTTCAAGAAAAGCAACACTGCGCGAGTAACTGGAGAAGTGCCCACTTCACTGAAATATTAGCTTACACAAACAAGTTGTATTTTCGCAAAGTAATAAACCAGTTATATGTAGGAGTTGTGCTACCGACTCTCATTATGGATTTATTAACGTCTCTGTCTCAGAGTTTCAAACATTACCTAACATAATAAACCACATCAACATCTGTCTCACAAGTGTGCTTACCACAAATCTGATTAAAATAGACATTAATGCTGCTCAGATCTTTACAGAAAACCTCTATAAATGAGCTTCAGGAAACTAATTCGCCCACTCCACCTTTTCTACTATGTGGGGAGACAATATGTAAACAGACAGTCCCTGCTGGGTTCTGCTATGCACAAAGAACTGTGAATGAACAAAGGCAGCCATATTGACTTAAGAGTGTCTGTTCACCAGAATAGATTTTTTTGTGCACCCACGTATCCACTGCATGTGGCACTTTTACAGTTGGAAGCTCAGTGTTGGAAGATTCAGTACTTTTTTCACACAGCACATAGCTCAACTATGGGATTCACCCCTACAAGAGGCAGTGATGGTCGTCAACTGGAATGGCTTTAAAGGAGGACCAGACAAATTCACGAAGGATAATCAATGGATATAAACAGCTCTCAATGGCTACTAGCCACAAATGGCTGCCTCCCTGGTTGGAAGCAGCATGTTTCTGAACATCAGTTGTTAGGGAACACAAATGGGGAGCCTGTGCTCAGGTCCTGCCTGTGAGTTTCCTGTAGGTACTTGTTTGAGCACTATGAGAAAAGCATGCCGGGCTACGTGGGCCAACATCAGGGCTCTTCCTATGCTTACACAGAAGCTGAAAGCTCCATTTGTGTATTTCTAGATCTGTTCGCTTCTCTCTCAGATCTGCAAGTGGTAAGAGCACTGATACTGGTGCCATGGCACAAAACAGTTTTTCAGAGTCTTCCAAGAGACGCTAGGGCCACTTGGAAGTTCATATGGAGTTGGTTTCCCAATAAAAGTATCAGTAAGTAAGAACAAGTTTCACTGGATGACTTATTTCTTCATCACTACTGTTTATGCCTTGGCAGTTGAAAGCATGCATACAGTGGAGTGGCGTGTGTGATCTATGCTCATGCAAGGCACTGGTGAAATGCAAAAGGCATGGATTTCTTTTTTCTCTTTAAAAATTTTATTTTCTAATTTTGGATTTTTTTTAGACATACAAATACAAAACTTCCCTATATATATATATATATATATATATATATATATATATATATATATATATATTGACTCCACCCCTTTTGCAGTTTCTTATCATTTTTAATACTGCATTTCCTACGTTATTCGATTTATTAGCTATTCCCTGATTTTTCTTTAACGTTGCATTTAACTTCTTGCTTTACGTTAATCCTGCTAACGAGCTTAAATGTATACAAAGCACATTTATACACTACTGCTTGCATCCATCAATATATTTATGCTTGTCATGTAGCATACCTGGGTTCGTAGAATCTCACTTTTCGACAACTGCATATCACCAGTCAGCTCTTTCACTGTGATGCCTAGTGGCTCCAGCCGCTTACTGAAGTAATTTGTCATCTCAGCTGCCAATGCCTTCATAGGAGCAACATAAACAATCTGTACCAAAAAGGAAACCAGTTTGATAAATGAGCAAAGTGTACAAGACTGTTGGTTTTGCAGCAACTGATACAAATCACAATTTATTGTGAAATATTATACCTAGCACTTACAGCAACGGGGGAAAAACCTAATAGGGGTAGATGGAAAGTGTTTATCGGTGCTGGATAAGTGTGCAGCTTTTTAAAAGACAATAGATTTTGTTTACACGGGCTTATCATTTTGAAAATTGGTTCTGCATCAAAGCTAAATATATTTTCAAAGCTTTTCACATGGGTAATAAGATTTTCAGAACAGAAAAAGGAATTACATAACAGAGATGAAGTAAATCAACAGGCTCCATCTCCGTGTGACTTGGGGAAAACACAATGTCCTTGAAAACTTCTTGAATCCATATAAATGTGCACAACTCTATAATGGGCTTTATCTTACAAGTTATAAAGCTGTCCTGCAGTTCATTACATTCCTACCTTAAACTCGTCCTTTTTGATGACTCCTTGCTGAACATGCTGACGGATTTCATGCAAAACTGTTAACATGGCAATGTTAGTCTTTCCAGCTCCAGTGGGCGCACAGATTAGCATGTTTTCATTTGTATTGTAGGCAGTTTCAAAAACTATGGACTGGATTCGATTTAACCTTTTCATGCCCTTGAAAGCAAGTTGCCCAATCTGCAAAAAAAAAGTCCAGAAAAGAAAAGAAGCATTCAACTAAATAATTAAAACAGTTGCTGTTGACAAGGACTAAAGTGTACAATTCTCTCTAACTTTAATTTGTCCAGTTCATTGTTATGAACTACACCAGGGTGGAGAACCAGATACTGGACTCCTGGCTCTCATTAGTCCCAGCCAGCATAGCCAACAGCCAGGGATTATGAGAGTTATATTATTTGTCCAACTTTTATTTATGTTTATGTATTTCTTACCTGCAGTTGATTCTATTTGGTTTACATCAAGGTCAACAAATGCAATCAAGATAAAAACAAGTTAAAAACAAACAATAAAAGCAGAAATTGCTTTAATTGCTCACTCGAATAAAAGTCTTCAGCTGTAGTCACAACAACATCTGGAGGGCCCCAGTTTCCATCCCTAGACTACATCACACCTAACATTCAACTAACTGAAAAGCATAGTTTCGCATTTATCCACTCCCTTCGTCACTTTTCCCCCCTCCTCAGGTCCTCTTAGTTGTCATCACCTGCCAACTTTCTTTCCACTTCACTACTAAAAATAAACATTTCTCACAACTTTCCCCTTAGTCACACTTCGTTTCCTTTCAAGTTCAGCTAAGATTACAGTCTACCACTTTGACCAAATCAAACAGACCATTATTTACTTCCCCTCCCACTTTGGAATCAACTTTTTTCTTCTAACAGCATATATCTTGTGGCTTTCCCCTCTTTGATACGGACTGATAACAGTTCATTTTAGGCAATTTATAAGCAAGTAACGTTATAAGAATGCTATGCACAGTGCTGGTTGGCCCATCTCAAACGGAATATTATTACTTATTATATTTCTACACCAACTTTCAACTGAGGATCATGGGATGGATTTCAATATAAGAACACAAAAACGCATACCATAGTAACAAACAAAAACAATACCCCCCCTCCGCCGTTTAAAAGGCCACAGATTTTTTTAATTAGCCTGGGAGAAGAGGAAAGTTTTTGCCTGGCACCTAAAAATATGTAACAAAGGCACCAGACAAACCTCCCCGGGGAGATCATTCCACAAAGGGAGAACCACCACAGAAAAGGCACATTCTTGTGTTGCCACCCTCTGGACCTCCTGTGGAGGAGGCACATGAAGAAGGGCCTCAGATTATTATAGCATGGTCTGGGTCAGTTCATCTGGAGAGAGTTATTGCAGTCTTGAGACATTTAAGGCTTTATAGGTCAAAACGAGCACTTTAAATAGGACCCGGAAACTATTTGGCAGCCAGTGCAGCCAAGCCAGGATTGACGTTATATGCCCAAACTGTCTTGCTGCTTTCAGCAACCTGGCAGCCAAACTCTGCACCAAACTGCCTTTAGAGGCAACCCCATGTGTAACTTGTTGCAGTAATCTAACCTAGAGGTTACCAGAGGATAGATGATAGAAGAGAGGCTATCCCTGTCTAGATAGGACATAGCTGGACTAACAGTTGAAGCCAATGGAAGGCACTCCATGCCACCAAGGCCACTTGAGGCTCAAGTGAGAGCAGTGCATCCAGAAGTTGCCTCAAGTTGTGTTTGAAGTGGGTAGGGGGAACCTGTAGTCCTCCAGTTCCTGCTGGCATACAATTCCCATCATCCCTGGCAATGGATACGGGAGTTGGGACCAATCACAACCTGAGGTTCAGCAACCTGTGGTGGGTCACAGGCTCCCCCCCCCACTGTCAGGAATGTATGGTAAGAGAAGCAAATGTTAAAAAGCAATTGAAATGACTACAGGGATCAAGCATCTTCTGTACAAATAACATCAGGACTTTAAGTATACAGGGAGCAGAGAGGACGGAAATATTGTTATTTTATACAGTAAAACAAAAACAAAGCAGTTTTAAGATTTCTTCACAGGAATGCACAATAAACCTATGAAACCTACTACCACAGAATATTAACATGTCACTATCGTCAATGGATTTTTTTTAATTAAATGAGATGGTAAATTCATGAAGGACATATTCACATACAGTGGTACCTCGGTTTATGAACACAATTGGTTCCGGAAGTCTGTTCATAAACTGAAGTGAACTTTCCCATTGAAAGTAATGGAAAGTGGATTAATCCGTTCCAGACGGGTCCACGGAGTACTCAACCTGAAGTGTACTTAACCCGAAGCATGTGTGTAATTGGTTCCGGAAGTCTGTTCATGAACTGAAGCGTTCATAAACTGAAGCGAACTTTCCCATTGAAAATGATGGAAAGTGAATTAATCCGTTCCAGATGGGTCCACAGCGTTTGTAAATCGAAAATTCATAAACCGAGGTGTTCATAAACCGAGGTTCCACTGTAGTAGTATATTCCCGACACTCAGATAACAGGGCACAAAGATGTGGGGCATGCAAACTTTCCTGGCACATTAGATTGGCCACAGATACCAGAGAGAATCTTGAACTAGACAGATCATTTATTTCAGCTAGCATAAGTGTTCTACAGCTGTTGTGCAAGATTATGCGTGTTAATATATGCAATCTAATTTTTTTAGTAATTTCATAATCATGCTAACTGGGAATGAAAAATGTGCTCCCTTTGTTTCTATCGCAGTTCTCAGAAAATTGCCACGTGAAAAGCCAAAGTCATCTTAAGGTTTTCTATTCCAGGTGTGATCAATTCATAAGTGTAGAAGAAAAAGAGAAGGGCAGAAACAGTTTCCAGGAGAAGAATTGCTACCGACATGCTTTGAATTATTTTTTTTTTAAATGGTTACACCAGACAGAGGAGGAAAAGTAGTAGCACTGAGCAACAGCAGATTTTTCAAGATGGGCTGGCAGTCTGTCAAGTCACTACTCCTAAAAGACGGCAGGAACAAGGAATCAAAGCCCAGAAAGAATGAAGCGATCTTGGAAAGCTCTTCAAACATGAACTTCTAAGAGACGGTGGCATGAGGAAAGAGAAGGAAACACAATTCATGAGAACAACCTAAAGAATAGTCTGTTTGAGCAACATACCTTCAGCTGCAAATCACTGCTCAGGAACCCAAGTCTCTATTCTTGCCTGCTTGCAATTGATCAGTTTGCAGCAATGGGAAAATAGGCAAGGGTTAACCCAGGCATAGGCAACCTTGGCTCTCCAGATGTTTTGGAACTACAACCCCCATGATCCCCGACCACTGGCCCTGTTAGCTAGGAATCATGAGAGTTGTAGTTCCAAAACATCTGGAGAGCCAAGGTTGCCTATGCCTGGGTTAACCCTTTCACCACTTCCCCCCTGCAACCCCATCCCCTCCCCTCCGCCAGTCACTTTCCCTCACAATGCAATAAATGTATCTAGCTGGCTACAGGAGCTGGAAGATGTAAAAAGTAATGTTTAGTGGAGGACCAGAAAATACTTCGCTTTTTCTGCTGCACCCCATTTAATTAGCCAGCCCCTTTGCAGCTGTTTCAAAACGACCTGAATTGCCAAACTCAGATCTGACAAATGATCTAGTTTTCTGTGTAAGAAAAGGCAGGAGTCACCATGCTACAAATGCGAAAAGCTGAAAGGTAAGAATGTTGTTATTCTTTTCCATTGTGAGGTATGAATATGTCTACTTATTTTTGAAATCTAACTGTAACAGGAGCTATTTCTAATCCTTATGCCAGAGAATTCTACATCTCAGTTATAAAATTTCTTGTCTGTCCTGAACCAATTTAAGGGCAATTCTAACTACTGGAAGTCAGCATAACTTACATTAGTGTAAGTTATCCATTCCAAACGCTGTTCAGAAGCCTGAGAGGGCTACTGACACCTAACCCAGCAGGTGAATATGGGCCTGAGTTCTGAGACTTGAACCCTAGGTCATATGACTGAGCTGAACAGGGAGTTGGAATAGACTTGAGCATTTCCTTGCCTCACACCTGGAATTTGCAAATTTTTAAAGTTAAACATTAATCTGATTATGGCTTCCCTTTCTCAATGAAACCTTTCCCACTTGTCATGTATTCCCAAATTCATTGCTACTTATGACTCTTGCTTGGTTTGATAAGAATCAATTGCTTTTGAACAACATGTTTACCTAACAAAATAATATGAACAAGCAAAATGGAGAAGAGAATTGAACTTAGCGATGGCTTTGATTTGCCTTGAAAATTATCAAGTTTGTTCTTTCCCTGGACATCTTGCCCATTTGGACTTTTATGGCTAATGGAAAAAAACTCGGACAGTTTAATTGTGCAATGATTAATGGGTATGATGCTGCCAGTTCTTATGAGTTGACTCTTTTCAAAGGTTTAGCAGCAGAATTCTAGATTGCTGTGTAACATCCACTTATTAAAGTAGGTTTCAGGAAGATGATTTATGATAGTTGTAAGATATTTTATCCCAGCTTGTATTTGTCCCTTAAGTCACACTTTGAATATGAAATACAAAGGAGTGAATAGAACAATATCTCATTGATACCTAGTTGCCAGCTAACCTGTGGTGGTACGTTAGGTTTGTGCCTCAAAGGCATTGGGTTTAAATCTAATATCCCTGGAGGTCACAGAATGCAAGGAGCTTGTCTGTTTCGGGAGTTTATTGTTCCTCTACTCAGAGTTGCATTTGATTTTACCATCCATTGATCTGCTGAAATGTTCTGAAAAAATCCAGAGTCAACCTATTCTTCAAAATTTGCCTCTAATAGCTAAGAATTTCTTTGCTGGACCACAACAATATCCACCTATTCCAGAATTCTGCAGCTGAGAAACAATTTAAACCTGGATCTCCTACAGTAAATCACATAATCAAGAGGATTTGATAATATATTAACCAACCCAAAATCCCTCTGGTCCAATATGTATTTCCTTTGAAGAAGGTTCTGTGGGACCTTAATGTCAGCCCTGAAGTGTCCAATGGCTGCTTATTTCCTTCATTCCGCTGTTGATTCTGGCAGCAACATAACATCACATTTGCGATGAAAAGGCTCTGCTGGTGAGCAGTTGCACTTCTGGATCATGACAGGACACAGGAAAAGCCAATTAGCCACCTGCCAGCTAATCTTATGCCTACAGCCAACATTGTCAGGTCCTGTTATTGTAGATGAAAACAGTTCTGCTGTTTGTGTTACAAAAATAGTGATCTACCCTAGTTTCTCCTCTGTGCCACTGCAACAAGCATCAACACCCACTTGTTAGAAAAACCAAGTGGAGTACAGAGTGAAGACGGCAAATTAAAACTGGAATATAAAGAACAAATGCAAAACTATGTTTGGCCATGCAAACCAATTAAAAAATTCACCCACCCACGGTTGTCACTGTGACAAGACATGACCAAAGGCTTCTCTCAGCATCCCAGCCTCTCTCCTTCCTTAGATTTACACCAATAACTGAACCGAGCTCTTGGATTGCAAAAACAAACCAGCAACAAAGAACTGGGGGATTAGTCCAACTCTTTCTTTAAGCTCATAAACTACAGATGAATACAGGTGCAATAACACCTCAGGACACAAGTTCAGGTTCAGATTCTGGCTTGTTTCATCATAGGCACAGCAAGAGTGTGGGACCAGAGCCTTGGGGGTCCCACTCTTCATTCACATCAAATCAGTTTTGTTTTAACATATAGTTTACTGGGAAATGCAACTGGCCCACTGCTTTTATTTTTGCATGTTGCTGTATTCATGTTTCCCCACTAAATAAAATTTACTTTCATTTGGGAAGAAAATAAAGAAGCCTGCGGTACCTTAGTTAACCAAGTTATGGAGGCATGAGCTTTCATTTGCCATTTGTCTACTTCATCCAATGCACAAAGTAGACAGTGAAGGTGTTGAACACCGCTGCCACCCACGTTGGGGCAACATTCAGAATAAACTGCAATGCATCGTAGATTAAGACTGCCTTTGAAGACATGTCAGAAGCTTCAACTGGTCCAACACTCAGCAACTAAGCTCCCAACCGACATGAAATTTAGAACAATGGTCATCAATTCTAAAACAGCTTCATGAGCTCTCCCTGCACTTTATAGGGAATAATCTATAACATTTTACTTTGGATAGGAATACTTCAAGAACTTCCTGTTCCTATATGAACTAGTTGGCTCATATGAAAAGGAAAAACTATTCCCAACTTAGTGAGGTAAAGATTGGGCCTTCTCTGTCAAGACACCCAGATTATACAATACCCTGTTATGAGTTATTGACACAGGTGTGAAAACCCAGGACTTTTAACTAAGGAACACTGTAAATTTATGTGGAGCCTGTTTTTAGCATCGTTTTAGCCTGCCTGCTATTTTACATGCTGTTTTAACTACTATATCCCCCCTTTTATATCTCTTAATTTAACTGTTTAAAAGTAATAAATTGCAGACTCTCATGAGTCAAGAGAGTTATTAAACAAGGTGGAGTGCACAGCTTCCAAACAATGTTTAAAGCTACATTGGAGTGGGAGGAGAGAAAAGCTTAACAACACATTCAACAAAATGCCAGGTCACTGTTGTAGGAGGTAGCTTTGCTGGTATTCCCTACTTTTGCACAGCTTGAAATTAACAACACGAGGATGCGTGGAGGAGAGTGAGGATTAACCCTGTGTCATCCATAACTAAACTACGAAAATATTCAACAGGTGCCCGGTATGTTCATCCAACCATATTCCACTCAGCCTTGTAATCACATTAGAAAACAAATGTGCTGTCCAGAAGAGCACCTGGTTCGCCCTATTGCGCTTTAAGCTCTTGGAAAACATGATTTGACAGCAACAGAAGCACAAACTGGTTGGAAGGTGTGCTCAACAAACGTGTATTTACTGCGAAATAAAATGGTTGAGGAGAAAGACTGTGAGTGAAATTTCTTTCTCTACAGGCACTAACTAATGGCACATCTTCCAGCTGTTCAGGCATGAGTCACGATTAAAGCTCTTAACAATCTTATCACTTTAGAGATCTCCACATGTACTGAATAATGATTTTCAGAGTACATATTTAACTTGCTTGTTCTCTTATGATGGGAGATAAACCACCTCCTTCAAGCTTGGTGCTACAATATCTATTTAACAAAAAGGGGAAGAACTAACATACACTACTTTAAAGGGTAATTATAGCTGACAGAGATAATAAACGTTAACCCATCAAGTAGGAGTGAGGCAACACAGAATGGAAAGAACATTCTTCTGGGGGGGGGAAACACAAATGTCGTGAGCATCTACTTTTTAGGAGTGCACTTGTTTTTTCTTTGTGTAAGCGTTCAGGATCCCAATAACTCTTCATCAGGTTAGATAAAAAAACAGGGCAGTGGGCATAAAGAAAAGGCTGTTCCTCAAGCCATGTTTGTATGCATTTTGTAAGCATCTTAAGGTGGAACATGAGAGAAAATTCAAACAAAGAAAACTTTTTTTTGCCTTAAAAACTTGAAAACCTGCACAATGTTTTGTGACATTTTGGTTGGTCTACCTAATGTTGGTATTACCTAATGTGTATTTTGGATTTTTTTCCCTTATGGGTCGACATGGTTACCTTTTCGTTTGTTTGTTTGTATCCTAATTTCGATCTCACAGCCCCAAAACAAATCACCTACTGTGCCAAAATTAAAGCAAAAATATATTAAAATTGATAATGTGACAAAATTAGTACCATTACATCAATTTGCACAGAAGTAAAATTGGGGGGTGGGGACTTGGTAAATAAAAGGCACATCTCATATTGATGCAAGCTATTTACTTTCAGTCAGAGAACATAGAAATAAAAATATGGAAAAGCTTCATCATGACAGTACCTTCTCTAATTTTGTGTCCTGCCATGTCCCCCATGACACCCATTTTGTGCTATTCCAAATCCCCTTGGAAGCCATTTTGTAACTGGAACCCACTGTACTCTGAAAATTTGAAATGTGCCCACTGCATCAAAAAGGCTGACAACTCCTGTCATAGATGATATCAAGTTGTGACATCCAAATTACAACATGGACTTCTGTTTGCACAAATAGGACTTCCCCTTTCTTCCCCTGACAGCTCACCCCACTTCACCAGAATCTGCTACAGAAGGCTGGGAGACCTTTTGGGAAGAGCATCTGGTATGCCTATGGAAAACTCCACAAGCACATCTTGGAGTTGGCCGAGGGCCCACAGGATCCTAACCCTACTTCATTCCACAGACATATCCCAAAACATGGCCCTATCTACGCCAGCCCTGGAAGTGGTGTAGTTAATTTCTTCCAGTTGACTGCAATGGGGGAAGAAGCACCCCCTCAAAAAGGTAAAAAAATAAAGTTTCCCACCTCTCACCCTGGCTGCTATGCACTGATAGGACTTAGCAAAATGTGATAGCTCAACCAAGAGATTCCCCCTGCTTCCCCCTACAGAAAAACACCCATAAAATTCCTCTGTAAACATCGTTTCTATTTTAAGTGTGTTTTATACTTTGAAACATTCTAACAGGCAAATTCTCCAAGTACCTAAAATATTATCAGACATTACTGCTTGTTCTGGAAAAGAATAGTTTCCCTAATAATTATCATCTATAATTTTTTAGGGCACATTATGTATATGTTCTTAATGTCTAAGACTGAAGCAAGATGACAGTTCGTTATTGTTATGAACAACATACTTTTAATATGCAAAACCTTTAAAATAATTAAGACTGTTTCTACTGTTTGTATAACTTTCATCAAGCGTGCTACACAGAAATCTTAACTCCAGTTAATAACAGTGTTCAAACACTAGTTGTGTCCTAGTAATTATATGGGAACAAAGCAGAAACTTCATGTTTCCTGAAGTAGAAGTTACAAAACAATTGCTTTTAGAAAAACCGAGGAAAACTCCTTACATTTTAATTTCACCAAACATTTTCCTGTTTTTGTTTTCAATGTGAACAAAAATGAGGTGTGGATTTTTGTTCTTAGCTAGAACAAATTAAAAATCAAATGAAATATACTTTGTGAAAGTGTAAATGTATGGCTATAATCTGAAGCACTTTACTATTTTTATGCAGGTAAAACTTGTGCAATAGAGAAATGTTCCGCACTGCATGTGCAGATTGCCCTCCAACTTGTATAAGAAGGAGGCCCCACAAGGTGTGTGTAGCTCCTCAGGCAGTTTGAAACTGACCTAATTTATTGAAACTTCAAATAAAAGAAACGTAGCCTGTAACACAATATAAAAGTATTTCATGTGCAACTTCTAGAAATCCGTTTTTTAAAGTCATTTGAAGGGGCCACATTCAAAGTCCTTCACTAGGTATCTAGGAAAGGGTCGTAGCTCAGAAGTAGGGTACATCCTTTGTATGAAAAACACCCCTGACTAAATTTCTGCCATTTTCAGGTAGGGATAGAAAAGATCCTTGCCTAAAACTTTGGAGAGACACTGCTGGTTAGTGTGGAGCTGGGGTGGAGAACCTGTGGCCCTCCATATGTCGTTTGACTACAGTTCCCGTCATTCCTGACTATTGGCCTTGCTAGCTAGGCCAGACGAGAACTGAAATCCAGCCACATATGGAGGGGCACAGGTTCCCCATCCCCGATGTGGACAATACTGAACTAGTTGGATCAAGAGTATAAGGCAGCTTCTATGTTCCTGTTCTAGGAAACAAGTAAGAAGGTTGTAGAATGAGGAACAAGAGGAGCAAAGATAGACTGGGAGTTTAACAAAAGACATATGAACCCAGATCACCTATTGGACTGACCCTAGCAATTCCATGACATTTGCTGTAACAGCTATATTTGAGTCTCAAGAATTCTGAATATTTATTCCTCATTTACTCATTTCTATGTCCAGTGATTTTGAGCATCTCTGGGGCTGGTCCTGGGTACCTCAATTTATTAACATGGATATCAGGGGCACTCTTTTGTTCAAATTTAGCTTCCGTCAATTCCAGCCAGTCTGGCCAATGATAGGGGATGGAGTTGTAGTTGTAGTACAGCAATATCTGAAGCCACATGTTTTTCACCCCTGCATAAACCCAACCCTTCAGACTATTAGCACAGTTGCAATTCACCACCATTACCACTTTAATCCAGAACTCTCCCTATTTCCCACATTTCAGCTACAGCATGGCTTGAGACGCTCCAGCACCCTAGTTTCTCATTGGTTTACATTATACATATTCTGTGTCCAATTTTGTCTCTGGACCAGCTCAAGGGTTGATGAGCTACAATGCATTCTGAGCTAAAAAGTTTCAAACTAAATGTTTATTTTTACTCATTTGTAACTGCACCTTTCGTTACACTAACACAGGAACAGCAAAGAGAGAGAGGAAGCCATATTCAGCTGTACAATAAACCGTGGAATACTAACTGATGTACAAATAGAGAGCATTGTTTACAATCAATAATGCAAATGGAAGCTTTCTACTTGGTAATTAATACCATGATTAAAATCAATACCCATGAGTCTTATGGCCACATCCCTTCACCACCAATCCCTGATTTTATAAGTATGTTTTAAATTTTAAAAGCCTATTAAACCATATTTTTTCTTTTTTTAAAAAAAGATGAACACATTAGGAAATACTCCACAGGAACCAACACTTTGCATCTATTTTCTACATTAACATTTTTCAAGATGTCTGCTTAGCTCTCATGAATACATTGTGCCTAAACAGCAAGTGAAGGTGTACTGTTGGTTAATATGAACTCGCTACTCACTGTTCTTTCATTGCATGCCTTCTAATAAAGTGCATTTTGCTAAACAAATGTACATGATTCTTGTAGACAGTGATACTGCATCCATTCCAACAAAATGCATGTGCAGCAGCTCAGTCTATATAAGCATTTTTTTGTTTTTGTCTTTGAATGCTGAAACCCTTTTTGGAAGGAATGGAGGTGCCTGAATCTGATTTTACCCCCTCACTTCTCCCAAACTGATCAGCACAGGATTCTGGATATTATAGAATCATAGAATTGGAAGAGGCCACAAGGGCCATCCAGTCCAACCCCCTGCCAAGCAGGAAACACCATCAAAGCATTCTTGACAGATGGCTGTCAAGCCTCCGCTTAAAGACCTCCAAACCTTCTCTTCTCCAGGCTAAACATACCCAGCTCCCTAAGCCGTTTCTCATAAGGCATCGTTTCCAGGCCTTTGACCATTTTGGTTGTCCTCTTCTGGACACGGCATGTCAGTATCCTTCTTGAACTGTGGTGCCCAGAACTGGACACAGTATTCCAGGTGAGGTCTGACCAGAGCGGAATACAGTGGTACTATTACTTCCCTTGATCTAGATGCTATACTCCTATTGCCAGTGGAAATTTCTTAAGCCAAGGTTTGAAGTTGGTTTAAGTTCCTGGATTGTACTGAAACTGGCAATTATAGTTTTCCAGTTAAGACTAAATGGGAAACCTTGGTTATGATGTAGACTTCCTTGTTGAAATTGCAGCTCACCGCCTAAGAAGGTCTGAGTGGGCTGCATGTGTGAGCAAAAGGCTTGTGCATATCTTGCATTAATGAGCAAGCATAGGCCCACCACGTGGCTCAAGGTTTCATGCAGCTGAAGCCATCCTGGGGAGAGTGGCTCTGTAAGCCCCTGCTAAATAAATGCAAGTGGTCCTGTGATAGGGTCTCATCCAGTATTGAATCCATCTGCCTGATAAAGCCCAGCTAGCTGCAGCCAAACAACTGGGAAGTTCGTGCCAGAAGATAATCAGCCTACCATCTATTTTCAAAACTTGCTTTTATAAACATTTCAGATATGTGGCCCCAATACGTCTAGGCAGAAGGAAAAAATAGCTCGACTTCAAAACAGGAAGAAGATAAATTACAATATTACATCAGAATATCTGAGCAAAAGTGAAGGTCATTAATGCTGCAATTTATGCTATCCGGACAGCTCTTAAAAGATGCATAAATAGCATTTTAAAATTTTCACTTCTTAATAATGTACATGGTTATATAAATGACTGCTATATATAAATATATATAGCACCCTCCCCATTACCCGTTGCAAACAATAACTTGTTCTGCATTTTCAAAATCAAGCAGTCCTGCCATACTAAAAAGTGATAGTGTTCAGTTAGCTCAGGAACTTCTCTAGTGCAAGATATGCACCTTTCAAACAGAGCTCCCTTTGTCATCGGAACAGTTTTAAGGGGATGTGGAGGTATGCAGGTGGCAGGGGAATCAAAGCTTGCCTCCTTGCCCTGTTATGCCAATGGATTTCTTTCAACAGCAAACAGAAAGAGCACTGGTTACTCCCAACAGTAAGGATTTCCAGGTTATTAAAATATTGGTAGAAGAAATGTACACTCTCACTCCTGTCCCCTCCCGCTTGTTTTGCTACAGAATGTTGTCATGGCTGCACACACAGCAACAATATTCTTCAAAAGACATCAGTTACTGTCAAGCTTTCATGAAATACCTAAAAAAACCAATAATGATTGACCTCATTCTTCAAGGGAACCTAAGAAACAGTCAAAACATCCTGAAGGGTGACGTCAAAAGTAAAATTTATACATTAATATGTCTGCCTTCAAACAGCCCTGCTTATTAACTAAAACCATAAAAGCAAGAAAACATTACGGAAAGAAAATGAGGGTATTGATTTTGTAATCATTCCTAACCATTATGCAAAGAAAAATAAGTACTTTTTTATTTATTTAGGCCATCGATTAATTACAGCAAGTGAAAGAAAATGGAAATGACATGAAACAAGGAAATAAATCCTATCACGGCCATCCACTTTAGGTAACAGTGGAGCCATTCATCAACAACATGGATACGGTAAGCCTTTCTTTAACCTTAGGAGAGCGGTGAAGAGAACAGGTTTCACCTTGTACCGCAGCCCTGTAAATAGTTTCAAAGCGCTGGCTTACACACTCCCATTCCAGTACTGCATATCAGCCTCTACCTGCCGGCTCCTTGCTTGTACCACAACAGCATTCTATTTTTGAGGAAGAAAGAGCATAGCGGAAGGCATGATAGCATCACAGCAGTCTGGACAGCCCAGGATAAACCAGTGCAAAGCTTTGCATTAGGCTAAAAAAGAATTCCACACAACCAGTCTTGGCCATCCTTCCTGACAGGAAATAGGACTAGTCTTGACAGTACCTCTTTCTTTCATATCAGAAGTACGCTCTGGCAAAATGCCAGAGAAACAGCAGCATGGGCTTTGCACTGCTTTGTCAGGCTGGCAAATACTAGGCCTGTAAAAACAGCCTGTGGGATGCAGGTGGCGCTGTGGGTTAAACCACAGAGCCTAGGGCTTGCTGATCAGAAGGTCTGCGGTTCGAATTCCTGCGACGGGGTGAGCTCCCGTTGCTCAGTCCCAGCTCCTGCCAACCTAGCAGTTCGAAAGCAAGTCAAAGTGCAAGTAGATAAATAGGTACTGCTCCAAGCGGGAAGGTAAACAGCGTCCATGCGCTGCTCTGGTTCGCCAGAAGCGGTTTTGTCATGCTGGCCACATGACCTGGAAGCTGTACGCCGGCTCCCTTGGCCAATAATGCAAGATGAGCGCTGCAACCCCAGAGTCGGTCACAACTGGACCTAATGGTCAGGGGTCCCTTTACCTTTACCTTAAAAGCAGCATAAATTACCTGTGGAAGGAGGGGAAGGCCACCATTCACTTGGTCAGCAAAGGAAAAGGCAAAACTTCTCTTTGTCCCAAGTAAGCAGCAAGATTTCAATACCTTCAAAGTATACACTTCAGGGATGCATGAAGTAAGCATGTTATACGGGAAAGTTTAGCAAATTGAACCATTTTTCTTTTTAGTCTGCTGATCCCCCACTGTTGTGGGGACTGCCTCCAAGGCAGGCTGGACTGAAAGCCACAAGTTTCAAAACATTATAGATCAACTGTTATCCAACCGCAGGCATATTTCTAGGGACCCTTTGCATTTTAAGCAAAATGTGTGAAGGTCATCCTTTTAATTACTATGATGCCAATACTCCAAAATCACATGTAATTTTCAAATAAGAGATGCACTCTGCCGAAGTATGAAATCCTGCAATGGGTACTAAAAATCCCAGCTCAACTTCTAACAAGCAGCTTACATGACTATGCTCCATTGGATAAAAATGTTGGGAGAAGCGTAGAGGAAAAGGTCACAAGTACAATAATGTGCCTCCTTTAGCTCTGAAGGCTTATGGCATAGCATTTCAGTTTTCCATCTGCCATTGGAATCTATTGAAAACCAGTTGACAGATGTCCTTTTACCACCTACTGGGCATCGTGTAACCAAAATTAAGCACTTGTGCTTTTCTAAGTGAAATCAGAGAGCCCAAAGTGCTAAACATTTGCTGGATGATGCCCAAAAGCTAATGCTAGAAAGAGTCCACATCAAACATTCTGCATTATTGTATAATTAGTACAATAAGGAGAGAGGTATGTAGAAAAAAAGGACTGTATGACCTGAATCAGAGAGAAATAGATTTAAATTCCTGTTCAGTGGGTTGTCTTGGTTACATCTCTGCCTCTTAGACTAGCTTGTAGCGCCTCACAAATAGTTGGGGATCAAATGTACCCCCCAATATTATACTTTTATGTGGCTCACTCCTTAACTTCATGTTCCCAATATCCCACCATAAATTACCATGTAGCAATCCAGCCCCAGCACCTCAAATCTCGAGGAAAATCTAGATTTACTCTTACAGCATTTGAAAATCAGTTTTAGTCCTAGTGAAAGAGGAAACTCAAAAACTAGGCACACAAGATGCTAGGTGTCAAAGAAACTGTCCAAAATGTAGCTTGCTAGTTAATTCATGTCTACAAATACTTAACCCAGAACTTCTTATTGCCATGTCATGCAGCAAAGGAGCACAGAGGGGAACTTGTTTCTTTTCCCAACAGATAAATCCCTTAATATCTCGACCAACAGTATCAGGGGTCAACAGTATCCCACAGGTTTACAAAGCCTTTTTACAAACAAAATTAAATCTCCATGCCCCCACCTCCAGTTAGAACCTCCCTGTGAAAAACTATTTTATGTATGTTTTTGTAGTTGTTTATACTTTACATTGTGGGATGTTGCTGACCCCAATTTCTTATCAACTATGGTGTATTGCTGGAAAAAAGAAAATTCTCAATGAAGGCATAATTCTTTAACTTGTCATGCTTCATACCTACCCTTGAAATAATTTAATTCTCTGATTTTTGTAGCATGCATTTGACACACAGACACCTGCATCCAGACTGAATAAAGATTATGTATTGACATAGGGTTAAGGCAGATTACATTATCAAGTTTTCAACTAAAGAAAACTGATCTTGGATTTGATGTTCTACCGCCTTTGCCACCCCACCCAATAAAAGCAAGCAGTTGTCTTTTTTTCTACTTGTGCCATGCTGTAAAGTGTTAGAACATGTGAGAACATTATGGCTTGAATCCAGAGAAGTTCGAAGAAAGCTTGGCCTGCACAATGGGGACTTCTTGGCCTTTCTTCCCCACTGCAACCTTCTGTGCCTGCAAAAAATCCACTGTTGAGTGCTGACAGTGAGAGATGTGGGGTGGAGTGGCAGTGGAATGGGGGTGGGGGGTGCTCAGTGATGTGCAGCTTGTCCAAAACAATCATTGATCCAACCTGATATCAATATTAAACCACACACAAAAATTGAATTTATCTTTTTCTTTCAAACACGCCCGATTCAATATTGATACAATGGAACAAAAGTTTGTATACATGTTCCATAGCACACCACAAAAGTTAAGTTTTCCTCACCTCATCCAAATCGTTAATGTAAACTGGTTTTTCCTCCAAACCAATAGGCATTGGTTCAGTGTGAGGGATCTTTACTTCTTCATACATTTTGTTATTTTCTCTCTCAATACCTTCTGGCAGAAGCATCTGTGAAAATTAAGCAGGAGAAAAGAAAGGGGGGAAACAACTTAAATCAATTAGCTGAATACATAATGTTTTGAAACCTCTCCACAAATGGGTAAAAATCAGTTTGGAGAGAGTCCGGAAATAACACAGCTAGTAGCAAAAAGCATAAAGTAGCAAAAACTAAGCAAAACAAGTTCCTGGAATTCCATGGGAAAAAATCAGTCTCATCTCCACTACAGATTTTTGTGGACTTTAGGGGATTATTTTGGGGTTCTCCAAATAAACAACAACAACAACAACTCAGTTTTACATGAAGGTTTCAAAGTAAGCCTTCTAGAGGAAAGAGAGAGATCAAAAATCTATATAGAACATCAATTAAATCTTTCTGGAAATCAAGGTAAAATTGAATCTGTATGCAGTTATTTATTTCATTGCTTCAATTATATTAACTCTAGAGAAAGCCTTCTGCTTGTGATTTGATTTTATCTTGATTATTTCAAATTTCCAAGTGGTAAAAATGTGTAAGCAGACCAGAAATTGAGTAAGTGGTTTGGAGAAAGTCATACTGATGATCACAAAAATGTGCATCCGCAAGGTATTTTGTTTCTTGCTGTTTATTTCATGAAATGTATAAACCTCTTGATTGTAAAAAAAAAAAAATCAAAGCGGTTGCAATACGTGTTTTAAACACTTGCATTTTGGGTGGTAGTGACCAGTTAAGTTAACCAGATTTATTAATTCTGTTAGGAAAAGAGCTTGAACTACAAAAATTTCATACTACTTAATTCAAGCTACTGGTGGACATGTTCTGTGCCACAAAGTCAAAGGTACAGGATCAGTAACCATATTTCATTAAACTGACCACTACTTTAAATATATTGCCACGAGCTTATTTATTTACAGAAAAGTCTATTTCAAAGCACAAAGTGCTAGATCACCTGCATGTCCTATTTCATAGTATCTTCTCTTAGATGGTGCTGAAAGAGGAATTCAGGAAGGAAAAGGCCACCACTGATTACTAACCATGATGGCTTTGTTCTATCACCACTGGGCTGAACTGTTGTGCTCAGATCCTGCTTACGGGCTTCCCAGAGGCATCTGGTTTGCCACTGTGATAACAGGATGCTGGGCTACATGGGCCACTGATCTGATCCAGCTGGGCTGCTCTTGAACTGTTTTGTGTTCTCTCTCTCCCTCTCTCTTTCAAACCACATTTGGAGGCATGCTGTAGGTTTCACACTCCCTCATATCCTTCTCTCTCCTCCCCCACAGCTTTCCCCCTGCTCCCCATTGTAATTTTATGGCCAACCAATTTTCTCTACCAACCTTTTAAGCAAGGTTTGCAGATGTGTTTTCGAACTCTACCTAAAAGCCATTCACACCTGTATTGATGGTATGGCATGAAATCACATACGAGATCAAAGGAGAGAAAGTGTGGGCATGGGACACTTGCCCGATCTCTTACCCATGGCTAGGAGGTAGAGAACAGCACTTGTTTCGATTTCTAATTAACATGGAGCTCTAAATCCAAAGGCTGGATTTGGAGGACGAATGCATTCTGCTCTGTTTCAGCTGGGAAGACTTGAAATGCTGTAACCTGACAAGTCACCAAAACCAGCTCCACTCGGACTTCCGGTCTGCCGCCATTTGCCGCCAGCGGGGTTTGCTTCGGTTCCCGAGGCACCCATCGCCACCGAGGAGGGGGGGGTTGCGTGGGCGCCGCGCCCCCCCGGAGAACCCCCAGATTGTGCGTTCTGGGGCCATGGGAAACCCAGCGGTGCTCCAAACAGCCTGATGCACGGTCCGGAAAGCTCTTTTTTTAGAGCCCCGAGAGCCGGTTGCGTATGGCGGAGCCTTGGGTCCTTTGCTACCTCGGCGGTGAGAAGCTCCGAGCTGGAGACGGAGGAGCGACAGATACCTCCAAAAACTAGATCTGGACTGTAAGTAAGAAATTTATTGATTGGAAAAAGAATTCGGACCTGGGAGGGGAATCTAAAAGAAACGGAGGTCGTTCCCCCCCCACACCGGGAAGGCTATGCTACAGCGAACACCCCCGCAGCCGCTAAAAGCGAAGAGGTGTGGATCCTTCTAAAAAATTGAACTTGCAATCCCCCCCTTAGGTGGCAGAACCAAGGGGGAGGGAAAAGTATTATTTTGGACAATCTGCAAAATTTATAATTGAAATAATAAGCCCCCTCTGAAACCCAGGGGCAGGAGCCTGAAATCACGACCAGCCGGTAAATATAAGGACTTATAAAGAGAAAGTACTGTTAATTGTTGAATTTAAGATACCACATCGAAATTGATTTGGAAAGAAGATGATTTTTGAATAATTTTGGATTAAACAAAGAAATTAGCCTATGTAATACAGCACCACCTCTGGTGGATTGAGAGACATTTCCCACGGTAATACGAGACGACAAAGAAGGCAGCCAGCCAAAATAACCATGACGCAAATAGAGGAAGTTTGTCTACAGGACATTCTGGATTTTATTCGAGAAATGTCAGAAGAAATACGTTATGGCAAAAGAATTTTCCAGTCCCCAGAGGAAGACCAACAACAGTTACCTCCTACGGAAGTTCTGGAATTGGAAGAAGAAAGAAAATCAACACAACAGATTGAGAATAAGGAGCAACAGACTGAGAAATCAACGCAACCTGTGAGAGAGGAAACGTTGAATAACCACCTGACATCAGAAGAATATGCTCAAGAGAGACCTGAGGACTTGGTCCGCTCTGTGAGAGAGGGGGACCAGACCCCAGAAAAGGACAGCCAAAATGTCGTAGGAGGGAAAATTTTGGTTTGTACCCCCCCAGTGAGAGAGAGGGGGTGCAAGCCAGAAGAGAGACTGGAAACTATAGGGGACAGTGAAAATGAGGACAAGAGTGAGAGACTGGATGAAATGTTAAAACAACAGAATGGGAGGAAGGAAGATCAGGGTGGTCTGGAATGGTTAAGAGAGGGTGTGGGGTAAGAAAGGTGCATAAATAGATTAAATGGATGGATAAAAGGTTTGAATTTGGATAGTATAAGGATGCTGGTCGGGGAATAAGGGAAACTGCTACCAGGGGAGGGGAGGGGGTGGGAAGTGAGATAAATAAGAGAAGGGGTATATTAGAATTCGAAAGTAGGAAGGGGTATTTCTTTTTAGGGGGAAACTAGAGGCTAAGGGAAATTTAAAGAAATAGTTAAAAAATAAGATATTGTGAGAAATATATTATTTTGTATAATATGAAAGCTGTAAAGATAAGATATGAAATGGACCCGGGTAGGGAGGGACGGGGAAGCCTTTTTTCTTTCTCTTTTTTTGTGCTTGTTTTTTTTTATATATATCTTTTTTCTTTTCTTTTTTCTTTTTGGATTTTTGTGCCTGTTAAAAAACCTCAATAAAAATATATTAAAACAAAAAACAAAACCAGCTCCACTCAGGAACAACTTTAATTCACAACCATAATGTGACAGCTTGTAGCAATGTCTTTAACTGCTGGGTGGTCCATTATATATATAATCCCACCAATAGTCCTTAAAAAGATTGTTACACTTTCAATATTCGAAGAAAAACAGTTGAGTATGGCAGAGGCTGCCAAGACCTCAAAACCACTTTAGTGGAACTAATGGCAATGAATTCAGCAGGATCTCTCTGGAATAAGTGACTTCTGGCTGTCACCAAGATTACCAAACATGCAAGTGCTCATTGAGTAGGGGGAAATATTATTAAATCAACGTGAAGACAAATTATTGCCTCCTTTGAGCAGAAAATGTGTTTCTTTTTAATATACAAATGGTTTCAAACAAGTTTTGCACTCCTTCAAATGCAGAATTTAGAAACAAACACCAAAAGCATACCTTCGATCCTCCAATAAATGCTGAGGTTCTCCTAGCTTCAGCTTGAGAGTCGTAAACGTGAGGGTAATGAATTTTTTCAAATTCTGTGTCTCGCTGTCTGCCTAGCACTGGCACTGTGCGGGCATTCAAAAGCGCTTGTTCTCTGTAATCACAAAATAAACCACATTATAATCAAAAGGTTATATTATGCAAACTCAGCAAAACATTTACGTGTATCACAGTTGTTAGAAACACCTTTTACTTGAGCAAACCTGTATTATAAAATGAATGAACCTCCTATTGAAATACACAGGAACTAAGAAATTTCTCTCAGTTGCTTTTTAATTCAGTAAACCTATCAATATAGAATAACTTTTCACAGCCTGTTTGGGAGTTGCTTTTTTAATTATCTACTTGTTTTCCATCTTTTCTTTTTCTTTTTAAGTAGGTATAAAGCCTGAAGTTTCAATTAAATTTGGCTTTCTACAAAGGAGACTAACACCCAAATCTGACTGCTTAGGCGAATTCACATGGAACCTTCCTCCCACCATGCAAATTCAGCTTCAAAATAAATATTCAAAAGAGAACAAATGTGACCTGAAACAAAATGTTACAGTATGTAGGACTAGCATCCATTCATGCCCTTCTGCAGGATACACCATTCCATTTCCCCGCTGGTTTTTTGTCCCTCCCACATCAGCCAGCATTCCATGCTGATTGGTAATTCACTCCTGGTATACCAGACGAAGGCACAATAGTTCCCAATAGCATTTTTTTGAATGTTGGCCCTCACAAATCACAAAAAAAGAAGTCGGGGAGACTGCAAGAAGCTTGGGCCAATTCATGCACTGAGCAGCTTTTATAGATGGGGAAGAAGATTGACAATAAAACTTTACAGTGGAGAAAGATGGAGTCCTATCACTCATGTAGCAGCCAAGCTAAAATTTGTAGTACTATTACTTGCACCAAAATACTGATAAGTAAAAAGTAAGCAAAATGTAATATGCTAAACCCAACACTGTGCAAGGAGAGGAGTTGGGTGGAAAAAAAGATTGTAAAATGCTGGTCAAACCAGGAGCACTCTCTCTTCAGGAAGTACTGTAAATAATGAATGGTGCTCGTCTTAATTAAGGTGGTGACCAAAGGGTGAATAGCCCAGAAATTTTCACTGGACGGGTACATACAGTGTTGGAAAAAAGGTTGAAGGGGCAAGGGAAGTAGAAAAAACAATGGAAAGAAGAAAAAGCTTTTGGCTTTATTATTACACACCTTACTGTTCCCTGACAAGTCTCTAATTGTAGCCCAACCATCATTCCCTCACTTCCTCCACTGTATTTCCTCATCTTCTCTCACTACCTCATCTTTCTTGTACACTTTATATTCTTCACTTGTACAGAGTAAAGGACATAGCCTGCCCATTAAAGGACATGCCCCACTTGCTTTCTGCCAGGCAACATCTTTTAAAGAGGGGAGGAGGTTCTTCCTTCAACAAAGAAAAAGGAGCCGGCAAGGGTAACTGTGGACTGGAGGGAAGCTGAGGTGATTTTCAAGCCAAGAGGCAGGCCTAGATTAAACAAGGAAGAGAGTGCAGCTCTGTTCTGACAGCCAGCTAGCGTCTCTCCCCAGCAAGCAAGAGTTTGTGGCCAAGGACAGTCCTCTGCCACCAGAGATATCCCCCAGCAGCATAGTGGTGCTAGCCCTAATGGGCTGGTTCCAACAAATATAGGGGCAAAGTAAGGGTCATTCCATCTCCCAC
The DNA here is from genome assembly GCF_965207765.1 of Zootoca vivipara. NCBI lineage: Eukaryota > Metazoa > Chordata > Lepidosauria > Squamata > Lacertidae > Zootoca > Zootoca vivipara. Next base: position 45,053,361 of record NC_142586.1, read on the forward strand.
TCCCTTCTGCACTGATGCAAGGTCTCTACTATCCATTCTTTCTTACCACTCTGCTTCCGCTAAGGTATCTGCCTAAATACATCCTATTTTAGAAATAAATATTGTTATCAAGCTTTCTGTACGCCCCACTCCCCATCCATAATACAACGGCAATGTGAAAAAGGACCAATCTAATGACGAGACAGCTGGTTTTAATACAATGAATATAGACCTTATATGTTTTAAACTAAATGCACAGTGCCCAAGAATGATAGGGTGCCTTTTGCATCTTTACCTCTAACCTGTGTGGGTTAGACTGTGGAGAATATAATTAGGCAGATCACTGCTCTTTTGTTTCATACCAAAAATAATCTGTAGTTGTAATAAAACATGCCCTGAAGGTCAGGTCTATCTAATCCCTGAAGGTGCACTAAGAGAGAACAAATGCTTACTGTACATTAAAAGTTAACAAGAACAGCGTTTTTCCACCGATGGCATTTATTACCTTTGACTGCGGAGCTCTTTGGGATCAAAGCACATTCCTCCATCGACAAAAACGTCTCCATCCTCCCCAGTTCGTTTTTCTCGCCGGGCATTCCGCTTTTCTTCACGACGATATAGTTTCATTAACTGCTTCTCTTGTTCAGACTGAATTGTTACTTGACAGCCATAGTTGGGCTTAGTGTTTTCTCCAGCAAGCTTCCTGCACTGTTCTGCAACATGGAAAAGGGTACAGCTATTTGTAGCATCATGCTGTCTGCAATGTGAATTCTTAGCAAAGTTATTAAATTTATAAGTAGCCTGGAACATTATTTTTTAAAGTTGGGGGGGGGAGCTTTCTTTTGAGATTTCCAAAATATTGTTAGGTTACTTGACACATTCTGAAACATTCAGTTCACCTCACATACTGGGAAATAATTAGCATTGGGGTAAGAAAGGAGGTGGATACAGTATAACCAGCTTGTCTTCCACAACACATTCAACCTCATTTGAATGACTGAATCTTAGCTTAATAAACTGAGATAAGAACAAGCCTTTTGGCTGCACACACAGCCCCTTCACTCCTTCATTTACGGAGTCATCAAACTAATCAGGAAGGTTTCCCATTCCTAGTTTAATCAAAACTAGGAAACTATGATTAGTAGCTTCAGAATAAACTAGGAAATTAATACAATTATGGTTTAATATCTTGGTTTGTTGTTGTTGTTGTTGTTACTATATATTGATTTATACCCCACCTTTTCCCTTCAAAGTGACTTAAAGCAGCAAAAAAATCAGAAAAAGCAATTATTAGATAAGAATTAAACATTAATAAATTTAAAATATCTTTATTAAAAACATACTGATAATTAAAAAAAAAAACCAGCATGGCACCACCCTTTTCATTAAAAGCAGTCAGTTCCCAGTAGCCCATTCCAAAACTTGCCAATGATAGTTTCTCTATTTCTTTCAAACTATTAAAACTATAGTTACAGGAAGACTTTCTAGTTTTCAGGCTCATGCAAGGGGAGAAGAGGCTTCATCATGTTTCAACCCATTAAGCTGAGATGCGATTGTGTGTACTCTCCCTCACAATGAAACTATATACCCTTAACTGTGGAGTTAATAATCCCACTAATAATTTAAAAAAAAATACACTAAGATAAGTTATTTTTGGATGTCTGCCATCCATACCCATGACCACCTCTTTCCCCTGTGTGAGTGGTGTTGTTAAGTGTTTAACTAAGAATTAAGCCATGCAACTAATAACACCCTGTGTGCTATTACTTTACCTTGCAGAGATTGCAGTTTATAGTCATTTGGTCCCGAGAAAGATCTCTCCACAATTGGTGATCTGTTCTGGAGGAGTTTCTCTATGAGTTCAAATCCCTCAGGTCCTAGCAGCTCAAACAACTAAAGAAATTGAAGGAAAAGCCATTGCTTTAGTATTATCAATTATTGGATGAAATATGCTTTACAGAATTGTACTTGTTCACAACTTCCAGGCACTAAGCTGTGATCAAGAATGCTATGAACAAGTGGAGCTCCCACGACCCATTATCACATATGCTGCTGCTATGTGTGGAGGATACTTCCACGGCTGCATTGAAGGATGCCCCCCAAGAGCTGGTTTTCAGGAGTGAAAGTTTCTGTCTGTTTACACAGTTTCAACACGCTATCAAGCAGCAAGCATGCAGATGGCGGCTGCTCTCAGCACTGACAAAACTGACTGCTTACGAGGGATATTATGCAGAATCCAATCCAAAAGATGATTCACACATGGCAGCCCAAGTTCACACTAGGTTTCTGATTAGTGCTGGGAGATGAGTCCAGATCAATCAAGGCATTAAAAAAAAAGACTTTCTTTTCAAAATATCAGTTCTGTTGGCAGAACAGTTGATCTGTAATGTATAAATGGCAATCCAGACTTAATGAGGACGACACACACAAACACACACACACACTTCTTTTCAGTACAGATAAAAGCATAAGGCCAGATTCAGAGTTGCACTCCATTTACTACACATTCCTGCAGGTAAAGAGTGGGGAATTTTTCACCAATCCCGCCAACCCACCGCCACAAATGTTCTGCAGAGGATTGACAAAACCACCAGAAAGCTGTAGAAGGTGGAACAGGGGGAAGGTAGGGAGGGAACCAGTGAAAATCACCTCCCTTTTCTGACCACAGGAGCACTCAACAAGCAGAGCAGGAGTCTTTGTAGAATGGAAATTTCACTGGCAAATGGAAGCAGACCTTTGCAGAGGGCGATTGTGATGTCCGGATATAACACATCAGCTTCCACATAAAAATTACAAAATGCCTGGAGACTAGTAGGAAATGCCCCACCCCCACCATGCACATGTCCCATAGGGTCAGCCAACAACCCCTCTCAGTTAAATCAGGCTATTCATATGGAAGTACATAGTGGTAATAGATCCCTGTTAACTAGTCGACTGATCTGAGGGAAAGTTCAGTCAGTAGAGCACGAGACTCTATCCCAGGGTTGTGGGTTTGAACCCAACATTGGGGAAAATATTTCTACACGGCAGTGATTTGGACTACATTATCCTCGCGGTCTTTTCCAACTCTACAATTTTATGATTCTACTTATAGATTTTACTTATAAGCTGAGGGTTGCCAAACATATATATTTTGCACATTCATACTTAATATGTTAAATTTACACCTAAAAAAGGAAACATAAAAGTTTCCTTTACCTTTTTCATTACTGACACTGCCTTTTCATACATAAAAGGACACATATGGATCAGACTTTCACAAATGAAGTGATTGTTTCAATACTGCAAAGTTGCCACAGCCTTCCCTCCTTTCACACAAACAGAGGCATGGAAATCCTTTGTGCAACATGTCAGAAAATGTATGATTAACATTAATTAAGATTGTTAAGCTGCGATACTCCACTATCAAAACGCCAATGAATCACAGTAATCTCGTGAACTACGCATTTCAAAATGAAGCAACCCTCCCAGTAAAGCTGTAATTATTAATAGTACCATGACACTATTTTGATAAGTTTAGAATGAAGTGACATAGGTAGAATCCTTTTCAGAAACAAGAGAAATTATTGCCTTTATAGTGCATTGCCTTTATACTGAACACCATTGGATATTATTCCTTCCATGGCATATGAAAATCACCTTCCTGGCCATAGGCAGATGTCTAGATCAGGAACAGCCAATTCAGCAGCCACCATATGCTATTTAGACTTCCAACTTCCATCTGCCCTAGCCAGTGTGACCAAGTGCCAAATGTAACATCTGGAGGGTGCTACATTGGCTATCCCTCGTCTAGAGCAATTGTATTTGATATAAGAAAATATATCAGGATCCAAAGCACAGCATGCTCAAAAAATCTTTTGAGCTTTTATTTTTCAAACAGCAACTAGCACACCATGCTGGCAAGCCACTTTTGAGACGCTGGGGGCTTTAAAAAGCAGCTTCTCATCATATGGCAGGAAAGTCTGCTGGGGAAAAAAAGGCAAGAAAAAGTGTACCTAAAGCAGATCTTTGGATCTCAGCCACTGTATTTGCATCCATTTTCATCAGTTCTAGCAAACCACTAAAAAACTGAAATTCCCAACCCCATTTGCTACTAAGTAACTTGTGGAGATCTGCCAGTTGATATAGGTCTATATGGCCCCTTGTGAGATGGGCAGGTGTGGTGGAATGCTACATGAGGAAGATAACACAAAAAGGGTCCAGAGTAAGTGGTGCATGTCCAGACCCAGTCATATGTGCCAAAAGATTTCTATGAACGACTGAACCTGTAAGCATAGCAACTGTAAAAGGTATGTCCTACTAGAAGCTTTAGATTACATGACACATGTCCGCATCCTACGCTGTCATTTCCAACCTGTTTGTGTAAGGTTGTTTGAACTGCAAGATGATCACATGCTCCTTAGACATATGAGATGTTTGGACCCCTGTCAACCTTGCCAGCAGATATAACATACCATAGCTGTACTTGTGACACTGTGCAAAACTGACCACCCCCATTAGATCTCCCACGTGTCTTCAACACATGAATGAAAATACCAAAAGGAGACACTTCAAGTCTGAGGGGGAAAGCTCTACTTCTTTTTGGTCCATCACAAGTCAACAATGAAACTGCAGTCAAGAGTAGCTCTGTGAAAGATTGCGATTATGTTGAACTATGTCATTACTGATATCAAAACACTCCAGTTCAACAGAGCATGTGCACCAAAACTGAGGTAAAATGGATAAAACCAAACACAGCCTTCATTGCACAGATTATTAATAGGTACTTTTTCCTCCATAAAAACAAAACAAAACTCAGTTTCGCTATTAATATTAACTGTTGGGGACTTACATATATAGGTAATCAACTTTAAAAAATCTTCTACTTATTTTTGCAAAAAAATTGTCAGTTTTCAAGACCCTAATTTTAGTGTCAGTTTTGTTATAAACGCCACTACCACCATTTCAGAAGAAACCAATTGATTATATAGTGGATCAGAAGCTTTGCTCATGGTAGGACAAAAAGCAGCTGCGATAAAAATGCTCCAAGTAAACCTTTGGTTCCGTTTCAACTAGGAAGAAAGGCAGCAGCTGGAAGGCATTTGGGAACATTGCATGTTGATTCATCTAGAGGGAGAGAAAGGGCACCAGCTAATATCTAGAAACTAAGCTTTGGATCCTATTGGAGAGCAGCTTGCCAGCAGGGAGCAGAGGTGGGCTGCAGAGTAAGATTTGGAAGCATCTGCTTTGGGACAATTAAAACCCAATTTCCCCACTGTTATAAACAACAGCGCATGCTAGATTTTCAAACATTTTCCTGATATTAGAAAAAAACCTATACATAGGCATGTACTAAAACAATATGTGTTCTATGAATTGTAAATAAATGACACATTCCTACCAGCATACATTTCTTTACTTGATAATGTTGATCTACATTAAACCCAATTCTAGAAGCTTAGAATGCTAAATGTAAATTATAAAGCAGATTAAAAGTAGATTAAAGTAAAAAACAGCCATGGAGCATTGAAACTCCTTCTGAGTTTTGCCAATCTCTCTGTGCTCTTTATGAACCCGCCCCCGGCAACAGACTCTAACCTACATTTCTTCCTGGCCTTGCCTGCTAGCTCTCATGGTTAATCAAACTAAAATGTGTGATCTCTTCCTGAAATGAAAAGGCAAGCAGACATCGTTAAATGCCCATTGGGCTGTTATGTCTTGAACTTAGCCCAATTAGGCTCAAAAGAAAGGTATGTAATATGGAGAATCTATCAATACCCAAACTTCCCGATAGAAAGTCTAGCTCAGCCTTGCCCAACCTGGTGGCCTCAAGGTGTTCTGGACTACTACCGGTATCAGCAAATGGCAATTGTAGTCCAAAACATTTGGAAATAGCTCCATCATTCTCCACCTAAATTAGCCAACTGGCAACAAACACTGCCATAACCACACTAGATCCTACTGATGGGCATGATCTCCTTGTAGCTATGCAGTAAAACACACACTGAGTACACAATGTATTTCTGTCTATTCCTAGGCATTCATTAGCACCCCATCTTTACTGTACAGTGGCCTGACTATTTAGCTATTTTTACTTACTGAGAATGTCCTCAATAGCATTATTGTACTGAGTTTCATAGGGTAAGCTTTCTTAAGACAATGAAAACGTACCCTATGAAATCAAAAGACAGGGTACCAGAAGCCCAATACTCCAGCTACCAGTAACAGGACTATAAATTACTATGATGATTTTGCCCTGTGTTTTTCTTTAAAAAAACACCACATTATGTAAATATCACTGCCGTGAATCTGTATTTGAGTTTTCAATCTTCCCTATCCTTGATGGTGTGATGAAAGAACAGAAAAAAAGAAAACAAAAGCATTTAAAACTCTTGAAACAGATTGAGTTGGCTGCAAAGTAAGTGAGTCATGACGAAGCATGACTAACGTGTTCTCGATCCAAACCACAGTTCCAATTAAGAACTCATCAACTTAATGAGATTAGTAGAGAATACCCCCAATAAAGCATGAATCTTTATTAAGCATGAATCTCTTAAGAATCTTCTTATCACATCTATTCAATGGGCCACGATTCCTCCCATCTGCAACAGGAAAATAAAGAAAGTGACCTAACAGAGTTCTTGTAAACAGCAATGGGATACTCTACACCAGGCATCCCCAAACTGTGGCCCTCCAGATGTTTTCACCTACAACTCCCATGATCCCTAGCTAACAGGACCAGTGGTCGGGGAAGATGGGAATTGTAGTCCAAAACATCTGGAAGGCCAAAGTTTGGGGATGCCTGCTCTACACCAACACACTATATCCAATTGTCAGCAGCACTTCTTGAATTAACATTCTTCCCCTATTCCCAAAAAGTCCCACCCCAACAAATAAATCTATCTGCAGTAAAATCAGTGCACTATTTAGGAAGTAATTCGGAAGATATTTATCCATGAAGATGTTCTGGTTCTTCAGTTTATGTGAAAAACAGAGTAATGTATTGCAACAAGGCAAGGAAACTTAAAATAATTCAATTTCTTCCCTTTAGTGCTGAATATACAAAATAGCCTATAGATCTCATTTGTGCCTGTGAAACACACTTTTAAGCTTAAAATGTCAAAGAACCACAAAGCAGCTCAAACACTCCCAAGAAAATAATAATAATAATAATAATAATAATAATAATACCTGAAACTATTAAGAGAGGCACCAATACAAACAAAAACGGAGAAATCACATGTAGATATAGCCCACTATTTTTAAAGTGGACATTAGTTACATTGAACCAAAGCAGTTGGAGCACTAGTTCCCAATTTTTTGGGGGGACACTGCCCAATGAGCCCCATAAACTCATCCCCAGCGCTCTTTACCCTCCTCAGTAAAAAGCATTACTCAAATTAGCAGTTTGCATGACCCACCAAGAAATATAATAACACAATAATATTCAAAACAGTAACAATTAATTGTGCATTTATTCAAAATTCAATTTGAACTAAATCATGCTCTGCATAGACCCACTAAAACAAACAAACTTAACTTGTCCACTGATTTCAGCATGCCTATTTCTGAGTTAGCCAGATATAACCCAACATATACAATTTTACGAAAAGGGCTAGGTACCAAAATCTTATAAAGTTTGCCATGTTTATATACAGTTCTTGTTAGCTGAAGGTGCAATTTCTATGGTTAATTTCAATAACAAATGAGATTCTGGGATACTAAAAGAGCATGTGACCCCAAATATGCCAGATATATAAAGCTAAATAAATAAATAAATAAATAAAACTAACACTCTTATAGCTCAATAATTTCAGTGGAAAATGAGTATACTGTACTCAATTTTGGGCAGGACAGAAGCCTGTTTCGTTTATTGTTTATACTATATATATTATACTATATTTACTGTGGTGGTACAAGGCAAAGTTCCATTGTCCTAGGCAATGTACAGATACAAAACAAGGATGTTTTCTGTTTATAGTATTTGTAAGCTCAACTTGGCAAACAAAACAAACGTTGTAGAAACAGCAGGATACAGAAATTAAATTGAGAGGAAACAATTATACAACATTCAACAGTGAAAGAGACAACCTCAGCTTATGTATGGATGCCATCACAGTAAGGGAAGTTCTGGCAGCATGCTGTCTCCCAGCACAAGGGCAAAATATGAAGGTGTTTTCAGCTACTCAAAGTAAGCAAGCACTTGGAAACTCTACTGGGTATCAACACAACAGGAAAGATAGCAAAAGCCAAGAAAGGGCTTAAAAGCTGTTTGTGCTTAATACTGTCAAGAATGGGTAACTAGTGAAGCATTCACAAGAGGCCAGTCACACTGTAGAGCAGAGATAGCCAACATGGTGCCCTCCAGATGTGGCTGCGTTCCAACTCTAATCAGTCCCAGCTAGCATGGCTAACGGTTAGGGATGATGGATTTATTCTCCAATAAAATCTGGAGGTACCACATTAGCTAGCCTGCTGTAGGAGTTATAATGCATCTTGCAGCAGCAGCAAATAAGATGGGAGCCATTAAGAATGAACAGAAAAGATGATAAGAGCCCCTTCACTTTTGAAAAGCTACACAAGGAAAAAGCAAGGGCCAAGTTACATGCAGCACCAAATGATATGTAATCTTTCCCTGGGGACTTTGAAAACACCCCCACACAATGTAGTTAGTTATTCTGTAACCTGATTTAACAAAAATCAACAGGAGCAGAGGGGAAGGGGGGGAACATTGGGGTGATTTTCAGCGATTGGAGAAAAACACAGTGGAAAGGGTTTTTAAGCTCCTCGCCCTGCCATAAGTGCTCTGAGACACATTGCAGCAATCTCTGTGACTTAAGTTTGGAACACAAACACACCCTCGCAGGCCAACACTACAAGCAACATGCCTATTACAGGTAGTCTGGTACCAAGAGCAGATACGGAAGGAAATAAAGATTTGAAAGACCTTTTTATTTTTGAATGGAATTCTTTTACCAGCATGTTAATGAGTTCCAGCAGAGGGAGCTATGGTAACATGCCTGTAACAACTTCGAAATGAACCAATTCAATGAAAGGAAGTAACAGAATGGTGGGAGACTCCAATTCAAACTACACATCCCCAAACCATGTGATCCTCAAGGTCCTAGAGGGTTTAGGAAGGTGCATTTGAAATCAGGCGGCACACTGCTAAAAACATAAAGACCACTGACAAAACAAAGCAATTAAATACATTAGTAGCAGGAGATTGTCTAGACCAGGCTTCCTCAACCTCGGCCCTCCAGATGTTTTTGGCCTACAACTCCCATTGATTGTAGTCTCAAAACATCTGGAGGGCCGAGTTTGAGGAAGCCTCCTCTAGACTCTAGAGAGGTGGTTTGGACCCTTAAATGACAAGGGAGTCACCTACATGCTTTGGGGTTTGAACTGGAAGTCACTGACAAGCAACAAGACCTTGGGGTCATAGTGGATAGCTCACTGAAGATGGCAACCCAATGCACTGTAGCTGTGTAAAAGGCAAATTCCATGCTAAGGACCATTAGGAAAGCAACTGCCAATATCATAATGCCTACGCAACTGTGGCGCGACTGCAGTTGGAATACTGTGTACAGTTCTGATCCGAAAGGGTATTGCAGAGCTGGGAAAGGTTCAGAAAAGGGCAGCTGAAATGATCAATGGGATGGAGCAAACCCCCTGTGTGGAAAGGCTGCAGCATTTGGGACTTTTTAGTTTACAGAAAAGGTGAGTAAGAGGCAACATGACAGAAATGTATAAAATAATGCACAACATGCAGAAAGTGGACAGAGAAACCTTCTTCTCTCTCTAGAACTTGCGGCCATCCAATGAAGCTGGAAGTGGAACTTGCTCTCACGGGAATCAGTGGTGGCCACCAATTGGGTGGCTTTAAAAGAAAATTAGTTGAATTTATGCAGCACAAGGCTACCAATGACTACTTCCCACAGTTACTATGCTTTGCTTCCATTGTTGGAGGCAGTAGGCTTCCTGGAAACCACAGGAGGGTTTGCACTCAAGTCTTGCTTGTGAGCTTCCCATAGGCATCTGGTTAGCCACTGTGAGAACAGGGGGCTTGATGAAACGGGTCACTAGCCTGATCCAGTAGGCTTTTCTGATATCTATTTCCCTACTATCTCTCATGAGGCATCCTGTCCTTTACAAAAGAATCAAAAGGGAAACAGCACATAAAACCCAGTCTCTAGGTATCAGTTTGAAATGCATTTTTTCTCAAAACACAGCAAACCTGTTTCATATATTTCCCCATTACAACTATTGCAAGAAGCTGAAGTACTACCACTTCACAAGAAGCCAGCAGAAAATTAGCCCCGGGATTATTCTCAGGCTACTTTACAAAGGAGTGGCTTCAAGAAGCAGCAAGCTGTTTCCATATTGTTTTCTCTGACTCTCCCACCTCAGGCCATTCCCAAGGATTTCCTGAGCATCAGGCCAGGCTTATGAGGATGGGAAGAACAGATGCAGTGGTAGCACAAGTGGGCTCTACTTAAGCACGCTCTGTTCCAAGCCATTGATACTTAAGGCAATACTGAAAACATGATGCATACTGTACCTCATTCTGAAGCTCATCACCACTTTTATGCGAAGCTAGCATCTCATACAAAGTGCAGCAAAGATCCTCTGTTGTTGGGACTCCAGGGGTTTCTTTTAGTGATTCACTCAGGTACTTTCCAACCTCACACCACAGAAAAGAATCATCCACTTTGTCCGATGACTTCATGCCAGAGCTTTCATCATAGCCATTTGGGAAACGTTCCAAATGGTTATTTAGAAATTTATTAAAATCCAAGCTAATACCTTTCTGTTCATCAATTTCACCGTTTACTGGCAGTTCTTCAAAGTGATCCAAATCATACATGTCAAAGGAAAACGCGATGTTTTTACCAAAACACAATTTCCTGTCATCGTTTTTGTCTTCTGTCATCTGCAGAAGGCCAGCTAGCTGATCTTCTGTGAAATGGGAAGCAATCCGATAGGTGGCTTCGTGGGCTTCCGTCGCAGAGGATGAGGGAAAGGGCCCAAACATCTGTTTGATGGCTTTTGTTTCCTCATGACCAACACATTCCTTTGTGTGAAATGTTTTAAAAAGGAAAACAGCACCACTTTCAATGGCTTCCTGACCATTCTCAGATCCCACTGTTCACAGAAAAGAAACCCAGAAAAGATTATAAACACCTACAGTTTAAACCAGCTACCTTATACAACCACCATATTTGAATGATTTTTGTGACAACCAGGTAAGTGGCACAAAGCAAGAATATAAACTGAAGAATAAAACTCTTTTGAAGAACTGAAGTCCTAGGAATTTGAAAAATAATGAGATTCCATTAGATCCAATCTACAGGTAAACTTTATGCAGAGCTAGTAAGCTGCCAGTATGCATGTATGTGAAGGTTTGAGATGGGTGGGGTGGTTAGGTGGAGAAGGGACATAGTTTTGTAATGCTGCCCTCATTTAAAGCTTCTTGCATGTAATAAACTAGAACAGTGCAAGAAGGCTAGGCTAGCCATCTCCCTAATGTGCTAGGATTATCACATGTAGGTAGCACTTTACATAAGAACGGCATCATGCCTCCTACTGATGCTTTTCTAAATGTCTCAGAGATGCTGCTGCAGGTGAATTTCTGTGTTTTTTCCTTAGGATATAGGCAAGGATGAGCTCCACCTTTAAGCTAGAATACCAAAATGCAATTTAGACACTAAACTCATGAGTTTGATCACTTACCTCCCATCCCGGCCAGATGGGCGGGGTATAAATAATAAATTATTATTATTATTATTATTATTATTATTATTATTATTATTATCCTTTCAGTTAATGACAATGACTTCTCTTTCCTATGCTAAGGGTTTGGGGTAGTAACTTCAGTTTTCACCCATCCTCCTCCTTGCCTGGTTGTAGCTGATTTTCAGCCCCAGACCAGAATCTGCCACCTTTCTCAGCACCCAACAACCCCCAATTTGCAAATATAATGCCAATGTGCTTCAATAACTTAAAGAGGAGATGGGGGAATGAGAAGCTCTACAGATGTTGCTTGACACCATTTCCCCTCAGCATCAGGTAGCACGGCCATTAGCCAGGAATGATGGGAGCTGTAGTCCTGCAACATCTACAGGGCAACATCTACAGGGAGTTGCACATGGCCAGAAACAGCAGAGCCTTGACCTAAGTGAGATATGCAATTCCCAGGATATCCTCTCAACCCCACCACCCCAAACCTGTACTTCAGCAGACAAGATATGCAGTCCGCTTTGCTGAAATGGCAATGAATGGGAGCCGCGACGATTTTTCAGCACAGTCTCAACATTTGCTCACAAACTTCAAATAATAAATCCATTTTCATCCTTTTGACATTCTTTGTACCAGCTTTATTTTATGAGACTGAAAGTAGTGCATCAAGGACACCCCATGCATCAATGATCTGAATTAATGTTAAGATGTTCTACTGGACAGGTATTATAAGCTATACAAGTCTGAAGTTATACATTTAACATTTCTATATAGAAATATTTAGTTACAGGTAGGTAGCCGTGTTGGTCTGAGTCGAAGCAAAATAAAAAAATTCCTTCAGTAGCACCTTAAAGACCAACTAAGTTTATATTTTGGTATGAGCTTTCGTGTGCATGCACACTTCTAGTGTGCATGCACACGAAAGCTCATACCAAAATATAAACTTAGTTGGTCTTTAAGGTGCTACTGAAGGAATTTTTTTATTTTATATAGAAATATGTAGAACATGTAAAATATGTTCTATTTTATATAGAAATATGTTCTTCTACAGCTAAAACCGATGCAAATTCACATTGATAGGTTAAAACAACAACAATCAATTTTTACTTATGATCCTTTTCATCAAACACAGGAAGTTGTCAGGAAGTCAGTAGGCATGGGAGGGGGGAATATTGTTTCATTTTTGTTTTAACTATTTATGTTGTGCTTTTATTCTTTTTTTTTATCTTGTGAGCTGCCTTAAGATGCCTTCATCTGCCTTCAGATGAAGGATGGTATATAAATTTTAAAATAATAATAATATAATGATAATAATAATAATAATAATGCCAAACTCTTTTAAAAAAAAACACCACACCATTCAGTATGATCACTTCAACACTTCAAATCCTCAGCACTCAGCCCCTCCATTGGTATCTTTCTGGTACACAATCAGGACCCTGTAAGCTAAGAGTAGATGGCCCATGCTCAGAGTGTGGCCTTCAATTTACCTTTCCTTTCCCACATGCAGAGTGCTAAAATGAAGCCTACATGTATTTATTTAGAAGATTCATATCCCACTTTTTGATCAAGTTATTCTCAAACTTTTTTAGTTGAGATTATAATAATGTGAGTGCACAACACACAGGCAAGAGCCACACAACCTTGCAAACCTTAGTCCCAGCCCAGTATGCTTCTCCTCAGCCCTGTGGTCCTACAGACAGTAGGAACAGAGTGTTCTTTCTGGCCGGGAGGTGGGTGGAAAGAAAGCTTTGTGCATTTACAGAAGCAGCTGGGGGATGCTGGTTGGTGTCTCACTATCAAATTGCTTTGCAACGATTTTGAAGACTATGCAAGATTGCTTACATTAAAGGCATTAGTGGGGAAAATAAGGCACTTCATTAATACTTGAAGATCAAATATTATATCACATACTATTGGGGCGAATTCTGCCAGTAAACATCTCTTGCATTAGGAGCAGAAAGAAAGGAAAGAGGATATAATGGATGTGCCATGGCCGGTACTGTTAGGTGTAGCAATTATGATGTGGCCGGGGTAGGGGGGTGGGGGGAGGTTGTGTGCCTTGTGCCTTTGTTCAGTTAGTCTGAAAAAGGGAAAACAGCAACGATTATATGCAGCATGGTAAGTGCCTGTGGCTTTTCTAAATGTACCTATCTGGTATTACACCGAAGAGGGGAGATATTTGGGGTATTAAAACTGTAATCCCAGAACTGAGTTTTTTAAAGCTGTTCACTCCAAAGTTTCAGAGATTCCCCCCTCCCCCAAAAAGGTGGTTTTTAAAATGCAAGGATAATAAGATAACTTTTGTGGACTCATCTGCAAAGCTAGCCTAATTTCATCATACCATAAATATTCTACAAATAAGTAATTATTTGTAGCAATCACAGGCTTGCAAATGATTAGAAGCCTTTTAAATGTTGCAGCTTTTTGTTCTGCAAGACTAGACTACAGTGTGGCTCAGTCATCTACAAATACTATCCCACTTCTAAATTACCACTTACCTATTTGTTTGGAAGCTTGTAGTATTGTCTTTAAATCTTCAAGTATGGATTGTTTGTTTTCCTTGGCTGAATTTTCATCAACAAAGCTAACTATTTTCTTCCAGGTAAGACCAGACTTCAGTTGCTCTTCTTGCAATTTGGTTCTTTTATTCTGAAGATATAGAACACAAGTAGTCAGAAAGGTTCAGGGTTTTTGGAACAAAGGTATTCTATATGGTAAGAAAAGGAATGTTTTCAAATACTTCCAAACGCTACCTACCTATTGCTTATTAGAGCTGAAAGTTCCAAATGCTAGCACATTATTCATGTGTTAAAAATGATTAGTTTTAAGACAACACCTAAAAATCTAGTGATAAAATTGCATGCTTGAATCTCACATTGTTCTCACATTGTCTAAAGCATTCACCACGCTTTAGCCACTCCTTTAAACTTGACTGGGGAAAGGGGGGGCGGCAAGAAGAGCAGCTGTTGCCGGGCAAAGTTTAAAGCAGTGGTGGCCAAACTTGGCCTTCCAGCTGTTTTGGGACTACAACTCCCATCACCCCTAGCTAACAGGACCAGTGGTCAGGGATGATGGGAACTGTAGTCCCCAAACAGCTGGAGGGCCAAGTTTGGCCATCACTGGTTTAAAGCACTAGTAAGAGATGAGCTTTGAGAGTAGCTTTAATTCTGAACCATTCTTCACTCATGGCTCTATAAATTTGGGTTCCAACCATAGTTAAGAAGTAGGCCTATGTTCAGGCATATTGCTAAGTGATGGGCTAATTTTATCCAAGGATTATAGAATTATAAATTATGGTTAACGAGTATAGTTATAACTGTTGTTTATAAACCATAGTTAAGCTGAGGGGCCAAGTTTGGAAAATCAACTTTAGCTAACGATTAACTAAATCATGGCTTATAAACCATGCAAATCTATCTCTAATGAGTGACAATGGGATTCATGAAACATCTTCTATCTAAAATTTGACTTCTCCCTATTTTTTCCCTGCACAATCTTCCTCTTTCCCCAAACTCCTCTCTGATTTGGGAAAATATGAAATACAACTGACTGATCCATCCTATACCATTTCCCCCCTTTTTCAAAAGGACCCCACTGGAGAATGTAAACAATTCTCCTTCCCCATCACTGATACCACCCTTCATTTCAGCAGCCAATCACAGTCCCTTTTTGAGATTCGTTCCATTCTCATGCAGTTTAGGGGGGCGGCGGCTGCTATTGCCATAAAAAAACAGGCACCTAAAAAAACTGCACAGATTATTATTAAATAGAGCTAGTATTCCAACTCCTCTTTGAGAGCCATCAGAAGATTATTTAAGAAAAAATGCATTAAAGTGCTGTACAGTATGTTCCTTAAATTTATGCTATATTAGTTGTTGCTGATGCTTGTTTCAGTGAATGGATTCTCTTTTAATGGTTCATTTAGTAGTGCACTTACACAATTTCAAATGACATGAAAAGAGAGGGCCAAATTGATGCTCTAGTTATAGTGATGAAAGAATGGAATAGAGGTAAGATTAGAGGAGTTACTCTGGGCTTATAGCGACATGACGGAAATCAGAATAAGCTCTGAAGTGCTTGGGTAGGTGTACGCGTAGGCCTAGATGGCATATCAGTATCAAATTGCAAGATGCCAATTTGTTTCTTTTCAATTTACTTTGAACAGAAGATGCCATTGGCTGGCAACGACTATTTGTGCTATTTCGCCTTTTGTTTCAGGAGTGTCTGCTATTGGTTAAAAGTTTTAGCTTTTCACTTTCTAGAGAGATCAGCAGCTCAGTCACCATAGCCCATTAAAAACAAAGCAAAAGGCAAATACAGTCGGATTATTTTCTCGTGTATATACCCAGTGATGTGGGTTTTCTAGAAAGTTTTATCTGTTTCAGCCTGCCACTCCACTCATGAACCTGGTAAGACCTCAGATCTCATGGCATCCCCCGTGGTCTGCCTAATTTGGCCTAGGAACTAGACATTACACTTGCCTCCTCTACAGATTACTGGTTGGCCAGTGACAGACTGAAGGTCAGAACTAACCCATAGAACGTCACACTCTGGCATGTCCGCAGATGCTAGCAATGGAAAACTGTAGGAAAATATTGCACGCACATCCAACTGTGTGACATTAAAATGACTTTTCGAAGTTACAAAATTTATGGCACTACTGCATCCCTTCAGAGCTCCATCCTCTCCTGTGTGAGCTTTAAAAAAAGATTAATGTTTGCAAAAAAGAAATACATAAAGTACATAATCTGAGGCAAAGCTGTTGACAAAATGACTGAATATAATAAGCAACTAAAAACATCAAAATAATTCTCAATATTTAAGTTTTGAACAAATAATTTACCGTTAAGTCAGCAGATTCTTCACTGTAATCATCTTGTTTAGTGACATTTGAAAAGGAGCGCAGGGCTCCTGTTAGGCGAGGAAGGGCCATTTATTACCCATTCAGTGATCCATATGATGAGACATTAAATTCATCTCCAACAGGTAAACCTCCAAAAAAAACAACATCAAAAACACAGTTAAGTTTTGCCAGTGCTTTGGGAACTTCTCAGTTTAAGTAAATAAACTATTTTATGCAAACAAATGGATGTACACTCAGAGCCTCTGTCTATAACCTATGAAAATTCTTGAAGAACAGGAGAGATCCTTACAGACTGTAGACGGGCAAATGTTGTCCCCATCTTAGAACCGTACAATCATAGAATCATAGAGTTGGAAGGTACCCTGGGGATCATTTAGTCTAAACCTCTACAATACAGAAACATGCAGCTATCCCATACAGGGACTGAACCTGTGACCTTGGCATTATCAGCACCATGCTCTAACCAACTGAGCTATCCAAAAGTTATCTTCAAAGGGGGGGGGGAGAAACCCAGGTCACCAACCAGTCAACTTGACATTGATAGCAGGAAAGGTCCTAGAGCACATAATTAAACAGTCGGTCTGTGAGCACTTAGGAAAGCATGCTGTGATTATTACAACCCAGCATACGTTTCTCAAAAGAAGTAATGTCACATGAATCTCATGTGAAAAGGATTTAGGGGTCTTAGTAGATAGACGACAAGCTTCTAGGCTGCACCAACAGCTTCTAGGCTGCATCTACATTGTCCTGATCAAGGGAAATAATACTACAGTGCTGCTCTATTTTGCCTTGGTCAGACCATACCTGGAGCACTATGTCCAGTTCTGGGTACCACAATTTAAGAAGGATGTTGACAAGCTAAACTGTGTGCAAAGGAGGGCAGCCAAGATGATAAAGGGTCTGGAAACTGAGCCTTATAAGGAGCGGCTGAGGGAAGTGGATATGTTTGGCCTGGAAAAGAGGAGACTGAGATATGATAGCCATCTTCAAATATCTAAAGGGCTGTTACACGAAAGATGGTGCAAGCTTGTTTTCTCCTGCTCCAAAGGGTAGAACCCAGACCAATGGCTTCAAGTTACAAGAAAGGAGATTCCAACTAAACATCAGGAAGAACTTTCTGACAATAAGAGCTTTGAAACAGTGGGATAGACTCCCTTGGAGGGTGATGGGACTCCCTTCCCTTGGAGGTTTTCAAGCAGAGGTTGGATTTCCATCTGCCATGGGTGCACTGCAGGGGGCTGGACTAGATGATCTTTGGAATCCCTTACAACTCTGCAATTCTATGATTCTGTGCATAGGATTGTACTTCGTCTTAAACCAGCAGGCAAGAACTTTAGCAAAAAGAAATTACTTTAAATTATTTGATGAAATAATATAACACAAGGAGCATTATAAACTTATTATAAAATGATAAATTCGTTTTCACTAATTAACAGATAAAGCATACATCCACTGAGTAGGCAAATTTCTCATTTCTCTCCAACCATATTCAGCATTAAACATGATTCAGGTTTACAGTTTCACCTGTACAAATCATGGTTAACACTAACCAGGTTGTTCCTTAACCAGGGATTGAAAATATGTTTCATTGCCCAGTGCAACTTGTTTGAGTGGTATCATAGTCAGCTTTGGGGCAGATGTAATACTGAACCATAATTATGGCTAATGAGGGGATAGGGATTTGCACCAGATGGAAGAACAGAGTTAAGTATGTGTTTCGAAGGCTGGCTCTGAATTTGTAAAATACACGAAGCCAACATTACATCTTCACCAGGTCAATCATGGAAAGGAAATGTCAATGATTTAAGACATGCTGATTTTGTATGCATAAATGCTTACAGGACTCCATTAACTCAGAAGAGATGTGGTGCCACAAAGGGCTATATAGGAGCAAGGAAAGTCACCTCTTATTGCCCTTCCACCAGTGGAAGCCTCCCATGAACAAAACTCTACTCAAGGGATACTCCAACCACCAGGAGAAAACTGAAGATCCACATCAATATCTTTTCCTTAAAATAAATTGTTGAAACTATCAAGCAACTGGAAGACTTCAGCACCTGGCAAATTGAAAAGGCTTAAATTCTTCAAGCAAGACTTCCGTAAGCCAAGTGAATAGGGAACAAGCCCTGCTTCACCTCCAAAGCAAACCAAATAGCTGTGCTCTTGAATAGGAATAAAAGTATTGGTGGTAGCAGCAACCTACATACACATACCTAAAGCCAGTCACCAAGAAGTTCCCAGGTTCCTGTCTCCTCTCTCCTGGGCATGTCATTCTCTCTTGTCATTGCAATTTTCAAAGCCATAGAGAACATAAAACTCTTTTAGCTACTCTGCTAACTGAAGAGCTTTTCTCATACTTTCTTATGCCCTTGGATCATACAGTACTGGATCACTCACTTATAGTCAAGAGACTTTTAATGCTCCTGCAGAAGAGCACTTTCTTAACACCAACAATTAATTTTCCATTTTGGGGACTACTTACTAAGATTTTTCCAGCCTTTGCAAAACTTACACAGAACAGATTTTAGTTAGATGGATTACATGTGAACATGATGCTGTTATCAAGTCCTTTTGTTCCACCTTCATTTGTCAAGTCTTATTTGGTCCAAAAGCTCTCTGGATGGAAACAGAAGTACCACTTGCTTTACTTTAGGTGTCAAGTATGGAGAGAATGCTTTTCCTATCCTCAGAAAAATTTAATGGAACTTCATTACACAACCATTTGAGTCTCTATTTATGGTAGAATAAGCTGGAAACCAAAACAACTTCAACAACAAATCAAAAGATTAAAGCAGCACATACCTTTTTTACTAATATTTATAATGGCTTCTCTTCCAAAATAACACTCATGTCTGCAAAACGCTCAAAAGCTACTTATTTGTAATCTTTCACCCACTATGTCTGCATTGTTTTCATCTTACTATAAACAATGGAACCAAAAGACTATTTATTTTATTCCTATTTAACATAATTTGTATACAGCAGTTTACTCAAAATGTAAAATATACATTAAAATGCAAGATTCTGCAGCGAGTGTGACCAGCTTATCAGAAAAGACTACAATTAAAAAGCAAATAGGTATAATACGAGCTTTAACAGGGAAAGGGGCCCCTGACCGTTAGGTCCAGTCGTGGACGACTCTCATCTCTGGGGTTGCGCACTCATCTCGCTTTATAGGCCGAGGGAGCCGGCGTTTGTCCACAGACAGCTTTTGGGTCATGTGGCCAGCATGACTAAGCCGCTTTTGGCGAACCAGAGCAACACACGGAGACACCGTGTACCTTCCCGCTGGAGCGGTAACTATTTATCTACTTGCACTTTGACGTGCTTTCGAATTGCTAGGTGGGCAGGAGCTGGGACCGAACAACGGAAGCTCACCCCACCACAGGGATTTGAACCGCCAACCTTCTGATCAGCAAGCCCTAGATTCAGTGGTTTAGACCACAGCACCTTACATATTCTTAATATAGGCAGCTGCCTTATACCAGGTTACTTTTTTACAACTAACCCAGTGTCGTCTACTCAAACTGGGAGGTTCTTGCCAGTGTCTCTGGTAAAGATCTTTGCCCGATCCATTTAACTAGAAATGCCATGGGGCATGTAAAGTGTGTGTTCTGCCACTACTGTACCTCTGAGCCTCCCCAGATTATATAATCAGGAGTATTGAGCACACGCTTTACGTAGCCTGAGTAACAAATATACCAAAGGTAACCAGCCTTCATTGGCCTGAGGGCCACATTCACTCTGGGGCTGCATGTCAGCAGTGGGTGTGGTCAAAAGTGGAAGTGGACACCCAAACTCTTGCACACCTCTACACACACAAGGATACAAAACCAATTCCCCACCTTCTCAGCTGATCCATGTGGATGAACTAACTGACAAGCAGCAATTTGTGTGGAAAGGGACTATTTCTCCACTTATCAAATAACTGATGTGGTGCACAGGGAGGAAGTGATGTTGAGCTCTCTGCTGACTGGTGTGCTGTATCTACTTTTTTCTTTTACAACCACTGCCAAAATCAGTGGGGTGGGGAAAAACTGCTTGGAGATGCAGTAGATTAGAACCTAATACTGTATAGCACCTATGGTAGGGGCAGTACTATTAAAATGCATTAATTGGCTCAAGGCCATCTACTTTGACTTAGTCAATGGGAGCTGAATGGAGATGGGGTAAAGTAGCAAGTCATGACGTCTTTTTCCAAATATCCACCTATCCGCAAGTAGGAACCCAGGGCCTCTCGCAGGCAGCCCGATTTAAGAGACACCAGGCTCAGTTTTCCTTTAACTTGCAATGCCAGTCAGTCGCTTACCCCCCTCAGCGGTGACAAAAGCGATCCCTTGCTTACTTGTTGATCTGCCCCGTTACCCAATGGACTTTACTCTCAAACGGCCACGAACAGGACCAGAGAGAACAGGGAGTCTTGCCTGCAATAATAAACACGACCGGGACCGAGAGGCAACCCTCACACCCAAGTGTCACTAGACCAAAGTCGCACACGAGCAAACGGGCACGCAGGGTTGGGCTATGAAAGGCTGCGATCCCCGTCCTCTTCCTCGGGAGCGTGGGCCACTGAATCCCGTGGCTACAAGAAGGGAAGGAAGCCACTAGAAGCGAGGGACGGGCCGCAGACTTTCGCTGCCTGGCTTCTATCCCGGCGGGAAACCCTGCACTGGGGGTGTCAGGGGCGCCTGGGCTCAGCAGGGCTGAGTCTTTCTCTCTCCCTCGCACGGAGGGCGCCTCCTGCTCAGCCCCCAGCCGGGAAGCGGTTCCGTCCGGCGGCGGCTGCCCGGCTTACCTTCTTCGCTTTGCTGCCACGCCGCTTCTCTCCCATGGAGGGCCGACGCTTACTATTTCGACCGAGCCGCTTCCGGGTTCCTCTCCTCGCGCAGCCGCGTTCCTCCCCTTCCGCCGGTTTCGCCGGCTGAGCCGAGGGACGCCGCGTTCGGAAAGCGCGGTGACGGCGGCGCGGCGCTTCGGCCGAGGCGTCAGCCAATGAACGTCCCCTCGTTATGGAAGGCTCCGCCCCCTTATCCTCAACACTTCGACGTGCACAAACCGCCCTCGGAGAATCCGACTTTCTCTTTCGTTTCCTGATGCGCCCCAGAACCGAAGACCAAATCTGTTGCCGGCAGGAAGAGGGGCGGTGCAATCCTGGTTGCTTCTGACGCCGCCTCTGCTTGCGGGATAATAGTGGCAGCTGCCTATACAGTATATAGGGAACAAGCGAAATTCAGAACTGTGGCCGAACAGCGACAGCCGGCTGCTTCCCAGTTGCCGGCCACATCTTCTGCGTTCAGGAGACACCAGGTTCAATTTCTGGCATCTCCGGGTGGGCGGGGAAAAATAATAAATTATTATTAATTATTATAGTAGGGTTGGGAATCTGCCAACCTAGCAGTTCGAAAGCACGGCAAAGTGCAAGTAGATAAATAGGTACCGCTCTGCCGGGAAGGTAAATGGCGTTTCCGTGCGCTGCTCTGGTTCGCCAGAAGCAGCTTAGTCATGCTGGCCACATGACCTGGAAGCTGTACACCTGCTGCCTCGACCAATAACGCGAGATGAGCGCCGCAACCCCAGAGTCATCCACAACTGGACCTAATGGTCAGGGGTCCCTTTACCTTTTTAGGGTTGGGAATGTCTTGGGTCTGAAACTCCGGAAAGATGCTGCCGGTCAGTACAGACAATGCTGAGCTAAACGGAACAGTGAATGGTTTGACTGGTATAAGGCACCTTATTGCAAACGAGTCATTGGGAATGAGTTTTTTTGGGTTTTTTTAAGCACCAAAAAACTTTAAATACAGATTAAATAGGGGGAGGCAGGGATACGGGCTGCCGTTTTGATGCTAATGACATTGTGTTGACTGTAAAAAAGTCTGACTCTACAATGAGCACGCATCTGAAAGCAGACAGAGAATGATTCTCTGAAACATATTTCATATCAATCAGGAACTGGACCAGAGGATGGAATTTTCCACTTTTTATGTCAATTTCATTACATAGATTATGAAGGCCTGTCATGTAGGCTTACCTATTTAGGAAAAGGTATAACTTGGATTTCTTTACTCAGGTGACTTTGACACATTTCAGGACATTCTTTGAAACATTCCAGATGTGCATAGATCTGCAGAGTAAGTCAAGCCGTTTGACCAATGGATTTGAGCATACCCTGTTTCTCATATTTTAAGACATACCCATAAAATAAGCCATAGCAGGATTTTTAAGCATTCAAGGAATATAAGCCATACCCCGGAAATAAGACATAGTGATAGGCGCAGCAGCAATGCTGGCCGCGGCAGGAGGAGGAGAAAAAATATAAGACATCCCTTGAAAATAAGCCATAGTGGGTTTTTTTGAGGAAAAAATAAATATAAGACGTGTCTTATAATATGAGAAACACGGTAGTATTGTGACCAGATATTGTAATTAATAAACTTCCTTAAATGCCTTAAGGCTTTTCTCCCTTCATACACTCTGCATGACATCAAAGATGTTAATCACCACCCCACACTGCTAGTTTGGTGCTACCCTATTTTTACTATACTTGTCTTTCAGTGGGTTTTATGTAAATAGAAAAAAAATATTTCTCACAACTTTTTCTTTTTAACTTTTCAAAGTTCTATATACCACAGTGGGACTAAACACTCTCTCATGTTACAACCAGGCTGCTGTCCAATATATAATAGAACTGAAGCTCCAGCCAAAAGAAAAGCATGAATGACAGAGGTGATTGTGGTAGGGAGGGGAAAGCAGGCAGATAAAGCCAAATGCACAGGCTTCCCTTTGACAGAAGACGTCTGTTCAGATCACAGTGTACAGAGTTTAGTGACATGACGTGCTGTTGCTTGATATGTCAAATGTGTCACCACGACTGGACTACAATTTTAATTCTGTAGTGCACTATGTGGAAGACTTCCACTATTAAGCTACCACATGTGGGTGGGGGGGGTTCTACTTGTGTTCCATTGGTTTGTTTTAATGTCACTAGGTGCAAGATCCAATTTTTTATTTATCAACCGCCCATAGGATCCACAGCTTAATACAGTATTAATTAAAAACTGCCTTTCCCTCCTATCCTTTATACATTTCCTCTGCCACAATTTTATTCTAGCTTGTTTGACATAGTCTCATGTCTCTATCCCGTGTCAGACTCAAATACTTTTATTAAACAGAACATTATAATTTTTAAAAAACACAATTTATTATTATTATATTCATTTATGAATTGCATCACATGAGACATCCCAAAGTGATTTACACTATACAATTTAATATATAATTTATTTACTTTCAAGTAGCTTACATTTTCAGTTGGATAATTGTTTAAATAGGTTTCAGTCGCTATAAAGAGGACAATCTATGCCCTTTTAAAATGTGTTGGGGGATGATTTTGATTATGTATTCTGTGGTTTTATATTCCGATTTTATTCTGTTAACTGCCTTGAGACCTGCGGATATAGGGTGGTATATAAATAATAATAATAGTTGGAGGCTACCTCTAACCCACACCATGCCAGGTAATACAAAGCTGGCAGAAGCCAGACAGTACAATGTTTACTAGCTTCTGTTAGTGGTGCAAGGGGTGAGGAAGGAAGGAGCCTCCTTTCATGAGAGACATCAACCTGCCTCCCATTGGCCACCAAATGCATCATGCACTCCAAAGTCCCCTTTCTAGCTCGAGGCTAATTTCTAGACCAGCTCATTTAACAGAAATATCAGGGCACAGCAGCTCAAATTTATACTTGGAAACTTCTTTTCCTAAACGAAAGCTAAGAGTCTGGGCCCCTTGCTGGTATTTTGGAGTCCTGTACAATTGACTTATTTGCACTGCCATAAATATGTCTCTGCCACATAAGAATACCCCTCTTGAGTCTACTGCTGCTGTCTGTCTGTCAAACTTACTTCAGCTTTCCTCTGAAATCTTAATTTTATGCAGGTACTTGGAAACCCCCAATGACAGCTGAGTAGCTAACCACCAATGAATGTTGCCTGTGCTTTGGGGGATTTGCACATTTCACACATGACCCTTCAACACGCATGAGAAAGGAGTGAAATCTTTTTTGGTGGTTGACTCATACTGCCCTGGGCATGTGCTTAAGGGAGTCCAGGATCTGGAAATTCCAATGCATACCAGGATCTCAAATTGAATGCCAAGGCAGCAGATTTATTAAAGTGAGGTAGGAAAGGGAAATTCAATTACACAATAAATTTGGTACAGTATATTAAACATAAATTCCCCTTTTGCCTCTTACCTAATTCCTTACTGCATTCACATTAAAATGGAGAATAAATTCTCAGAGTGGGGGAAAGAGAGAGAGCTATGTTAAATGCATATATGAAAAAAGATGGGAGCATGCCAATTTGGCACCTGACTCTGGAAAACAGAGAAGGGGTTAATCATTTACCTATCCAGTGTTCAGAGGAGATCTTGCGGCTGTAAATTGATATTATAGTGTGGTATATTTATATACCGGTACCGCCTTTTAGCCCAAAGGCTCCCAGACAATGAGAATAATAATAATAATAATTTCCCCCAGCCACTCTGGGTGGCTTCCAACTGAATATTAAAAACAGTACAGCATAAAAGTACAGTACATAACACATCAGTCAAAACAAAGCAAAAGGGTGATGTTGTGTGTGAATGTATACATGCCAGCACCAGGTTCTTGGGTGATTACAGCTCCTGGTGTTTGGATGCTGGTCCCTTGTTTCTCAGAAAGTTTGGTGGTAAAGGTGTTGGCTTATTTACCCAGCTATGTCATAACCCAAGGAGTAGTGTCTGTTGATTGCAGAATTGGTGGGTCTTGTGTTTGACGAGGAAATTCTACTTCCTGGGATTTATCCAGTTTAATCCAGATCAACGTTTTCGTTTAGTCAGTTCTGTCAGCCTCTGTACTGCTGCAGCATATCAAAGTAGAGAGCTGGGAACTCATGTCAATATGTCAAGGAGGATGATTCCCAGCACACTCCACTGGTTTCTCCAGTTTCGTAGTTCAGTGTCTGGAGACTAAGAATGGGCTGTCAGGTTCCATGGGGTGGGCTGCCTGGGAATAAGTGTGAGATGCACTTGGGCAGGTATCATTTGATGAAAAGGGAAATTAGTGCCAGGAACTCCCTTGTGAAGGTGAGGTCATAAGTCCCAGGGCACCGTTGGTCTCAGGCATGGAATGGCAGGCTATGGAAATTGAACCCCCTGCCTGAAACCCTGGAGAGCTGCTGAATGTAGACAGTACTGAGCCAGATAGACCACAGGTTGACCCACGATACGGCAGCTTTCCTGTGTTTGCAATCAGACTGTTAGCCTGCTCCCCTAATCCCACCTTCTTCGAAATATAATTCATGGAAGCTAGTGGAGCTTCTAATTCAAAGTGTTTCGTACTAAGGGTGCAGTTGTTACAGCATTTGTTAAACAAGCAACACCACTTTTTGCATGTAGTGCATATCCACATGACTAGCAAAATGGCAATTTCCTTTTTCATTATGCTGTATTATGCTTAAGACAATTTAAAATTAGCACTGATTCACTCTTCCTTTGTAGCGAGAAAGGAAATGCAGCTTTCCTTTAAACACTCCAGTGTGTGCAAACTGGAGAGCAAAAGCCACCAGCTGCTGCCCACTCCTTCTGGGCAGCCTGCCCTGTGTTCCTGGCAAGAAGCTGGCAAGGATATTTTGAGCAAGATACCAGCAGGATGCCTCATCTTGTAGTAAGGAAGATTTGCTCCCTTTTTAAAAATCAAACTCAGTGGGAAATATAAACAAAGAAGAAGAAGAAAGTCAATATAGTAAAAATAATTTTGAGGTTGCCTGTTTGGGGAGCTTGGTGGGCCAAGAGAAAGAAACCCCACAGTCCCAGACAAGTCATTGGGAAGGCAGCACCTTCAAAGGCAAACTGTTTTAAGCCTAAGCTTTTGAATTCCCAGAAAATTCACGAAACAAAGAAGTAGTTTTAAGCCAACCTAAACTGCAACACCACTATTGCTGTGTGATTCTGCACCCCAAGGGTATCAGACCCAGGGTTGTATCCAACAGTGTTGATCAATTGGGGGTAAGGCTTTCATTTGTCAGAAAAATGAGAAGAGAACCAATTTTCAGTAATTTCCCTTCCCCCTGAAGTCACCACCCTCTAAATCTACTCCAGAGGGACTCTATAGGTCAGGTTCGGGGGTCATGGGGGAGGGAGGGAGGGAGGGAGGCTATCGACAAGAATGGTTTCCCTCCCTGTTTTGCTGATGGAAGCCTTACTGACAGCTGAGCAGCACAACTGGATACAATCAAAAATAGCTTTTGTTCTTGTTGATAATTATCTGAAGGTTATACCATGTGATCAGCTTTTAAAAGATTTCTGCCCCCTGTTTTCAGCAAACAGGTCATATTTCAAGTTTTTACTCAACACATCTTCCTAATAGATGGCACACAAAGTAAGGCCTTGGGGTGGTTCATGACAAATGCAATTGGCAATAAATGCTTTTTTTCTTGCATCCCTCGTTATTCTCCCAATCCAGCAAGGGTGATGTATGCATAGATCTAGATTCCCGCTTTCACTTTACCTTTTGCAATTGATCCCACTTATTCTGAAGGATGCTGTGGAAGTGATTTTTTTTTTTCATGTTGTTGTTCGAGACTAAGACTATGTTCATTTTGGTGAATTAAGCAGACTGTAACATTAATTATAATGCAGATAATTTATTGAACTATATTTAAGATAATCAAGTACCATGCAACAGAGCCTTAGTTTTTCTGGGGCGGCAGGTGCAGCTAGCCAGGGTTTTTGCCCTGGGTGAAGCCTCCAGAGTGGTGCCATTGAGATTCAACCTCTGCGTGTTTGTTCACAAATGGTGTGTGTGTGTGTGTGTGTGTGTGTGTGTGTGTGTGTACCAAACTGGGTCTTTCACCTAGGTGAAATAAAGCCTAGTTTCACCCCTACTGTGCAATGCTGTGCCTTTTAGGACCATATACTAAGCCAAACCATTGCACCTCCCATATACAGTGGTACCTCTGGTTAAGAACTTAATTCGTTCCGGAGGGCCGTTCTCAACCTGAAACTGTTCTTAACCTGAGGCACCAGTTTAGCTAATGGGGCCTCCTGCTGCCGCCGCGCCGCCGGAGCACGATTTCTGTTCTCATCCTGAAGCAAAGTTCTTAACCCGAGGTACTATTTCTGGGTTAGCGGAGTTTGTAACCTGAAGCATTTGTAACCCGAGGTACCACTGTACTTCAGTTGGGCTTGCACTATTACTTTTTCTACAGTCTATAATAACCTCTTGCAATCAGCTGGGGTGGGTGGGTTATTAGCATTGTATTTTTTCCTAGCCCTTAGGATTTTTTAAAAAATATTGAAGAGATGGAAGTTGGGAAATTTTGGTTTTAGACTAGCTTGGATAGCTACATCAATCCAATAAGAAAATGTTTGTTTAAAAAGTCTAATAGAAACCTTAATGACTGCTACCGAAAGCAATTTACTATGAAAAAATGGTAAGCTATTATTTGGTGCAATGAGGCTTTTGAGCAATTTTCTGAAAATGTTTCCCTTTCACTACTCAAACAATCTTAGGAGCTTCAATTAATTATTTAACAGCACCCAAAATAACAGTGTTCTCATTAAAATTGTAACTAGCCTTTAATGCTTTCTAGTTGATGCTGGTGTAAACCGATGTCAGATGTTGAGCCCGTTAGAAGCCCTGGGGAGGGGAGGGGAGCAAGCTGGGCCAGGGCATGCTGGGCTTATATCCTGTGGGTGCTGCCATGAGATTGGCCGGGAGATTTTCTGGATCCCAAGATCCTATTTGGAACATCCTGGGTAGGGCTGCCATCCGAGTTTGGGCCCAATTTCTGAGGATCGGGCCCTTCCCATTTTCTTCTGGGGTGGGATGCTTTTGCCGGAGCAACTCCCACAGGCTTCCTAGGGTCACATGACCAAACTGGCTTAGGATGCAGTCTAGGTTCCCCTCCTGTCTCTCTCCCCCCCCCCACTGAAACATCTCTTTTTTTGTTTGGATCCCCCGGACACAGCTGCGACAGGAAAGAGAGAAGGACACATGCATATCTTTGGCTAAGCCAAGAATGGCGACACATCCTAACCTGCTCATCTTGGTGGAACTTGCTATAGGATTGCCCCCATAGTCTAATTTTTTTAAAAATAATAATAATAAATTATTAAAGATTTTCATGGTATACAAAAGAACGTGCAGCCCCCATAGTCTTCTGTGTAGAAGTAATATTGTAGTCTCTCTCTTATCCTCCTATTTAAACTCACTTTCCCCAGTCTGGTGCTCTCCAGAGGTTGCTGGAATACAACTTGCATAATCCCTGACCATTGGGCCATACTAGCCAGGGCTAGGCAGTGTTAGCCCTCTACATCTGGAGGAACTCAATATTTGGGGATGGCTGACTTAAATAAGTATTTGTGTTATATGACTTGGAAAAAGCCTGCAAAACAATGGATCTTGTAAATTACATTGATTCTGATATTAATATTCTTGTTGATACGTGTTTACATTTAAAATAAGATTAAAAATGCTAAAAGAATTTGCAGTTTTGTATAGACAAGCAGCAATTCTTGGCCTAAAACTAAACTGCCATTCATGCCATCTCAGTACACCACAGATAAACCTAGACTATTGATGGTGATATCCAGTTAGGGCAGGCTCCCCAAACTGCGGCCCTCCAGGTGTTTTGGCCTACAACTCCCATGATCCCTAGCTAACAGGACCAGTGGTCGGGGAAGATGGGGATTGTAGTCCAAAACATCTGGAGGGCTGAAGTCTAGGGATGCCTGAGTAAGGGCATTCTCATACCCTTTGATGTTAATAGATTAACACAGCATTCCAAGCCCTCTTTGTGCCAGGCTAGTAGAGGGGTTAGCTTGGGCTCAGCACCCAGACCTTCACATAAGAGGCTGAAGTCAGCCTCTTATGTGAAGTGATGGCAGTGTCACTCTGCAAGAGCAGAGTTCTGTCTTCTATCTGCCCAATGAATGGGTGGATTAAAGCCCCAAAATGGGCTGTTCTGGGGATGCAGAAAGACTTGAGTTGCTTCCATCACACAATAACATCAGGGCCAGTTTGGGTCTGTTTGCTGCACTATCTCAAGGTTGGCACAGCAATCTGCCTTTTCTCCCCCGACACACTGTGACTGCTCTCACACACATGAAAATGAAAACAACCAAGATGAACAAATTTGTTATGGCATAAGCCTTTGTGGACAGAGGCACCTTCGTCAGATAAATACCATAATATATGGGATGCTAATCACAGAAAAGTCATTAATGTAACATATTAATGTATTTCTCAAAAAAGATATGCCTTTCATAAGAAAAAGGAAACAAGTCAATGTCCAGAATGGCTCAGCCCTTTTCTTTTGGCAGAGGCAAACTAATTTACCCCACCCTAGTTTTATGTCCCTTTGAGGTTGTGGTGATTTTTTTTGTTTTGGCAGAACCTAACAGACATACTTGACTTGTCATTGATCTCCACAGCTCTCTCTTTTGTGATGAGTGTATCAAGCAATTGAAACAAAACTCCTCTCTGCAGATGCTACTGTTAACGGAAATTGTGAGAAGAATCCTAAATCAGTGTTATTATGTGGGGACAATGCAACTTCCTCAGAAAATATCCAATATCTCTATTGCCCATGATTATGAAGCTATCATACTGTTCGTGGCAACAACAGCAGTGCACCATACTGGGTTGCTATCATTTAGAATCAACTGTCATTCTTCCCTAGTGATCTTGTTCCTGTGGCTTTTAATACCTCTTTTCAAAATGACAGGAAGGATCTAAGTGGTCTGTGGGCTCTTGGGAGAACTGAACACATTGTGTCTCCCAAAAAAAGGTATTGTTGCTGTGTAACATTTGCAAGTCTAATTTGCTTCTGTAGTTATTCTTTATTTGAGTACTAGTTAAGGAAATGGATCTGAAGTCTCCTTTTATCAGCTATACCGTAACTAGAAATATGTTTAAAGTTTTATTGCAAGTTTGTAATTAGATTGCAAAGTTGTAATTAGATTGCAAAAGTTGGTATTAGTGATGATGATAGTAACAACAACAACAAAAACAACAAATTTCTTGTTCCCCATTCTTCTGTCTAGGTTGCCCCAGCCACTGTGGGCAGCTTCCAACAAAGTATAGTGGAACACACCAAAACATCAACCATTAAAAGCTTCCCAAAACACAGCTGCCTTCAGATGTCTCTGAAAAGTCATATGATTGTTTATCTCTTTGACACCCGACAGGAGGGTGTTCCACAGGGTAGGTGCAACTACCAAGAAGGCCCTGTGCCTGGTTTCCTGCAACTTCATTTCTCGCAGTGAGGGAACCATCAGAAGGCTTTTGGAGCTGAATATGGGAGTGGAGATGCTCCTTCAGGTATACAGGGCCAAAGCCATTTAGCACTTTAAAGGTCAGCACCAACACTTTGAATTGTGCTCAGAAACATACCAGGACCCAATGCTGATCTTTTAGGACTGGTGTTATATGGTCCCAGTCACCAATCTAGCAGCTGCATTCTGAATTAATGGTAGTTTCTGGTGGGACAGAAGGCAGGGTCTCAGCTGGTGTACCAGATAAAGCTGGTAGGCAGCTGCCCTAGACACAGAGTTGACCTACGACTCCAAGGACAGTTGTGAGTCCAGAAGGACCCCCATATATATCTTGGCACTCATTACACGAAACAAACCTCTGCAACAGGATCTCTGTAGTGTCTTATACATATTTGTTTAATGAAGTATTCCAGAATCTGCACTTTTCATTAAAATATGTCAAGCAGTACAACATACAAAGTTGTAATAAAATTTGCAAAAACATCTATAAACCGTCAAGGGGGGGGGCTGTAGTTTTTCTCTGGAACTTATACAGCACATCTGTTACTCTTGCTCCTAAGGAATACTGCTCTGATGAGGTCTGCCTCAAACTGGCTCTGTAGTGCAAGGGTGAGTAAGAGGTAGATCTGGATCCATTGGCATATCTGCAGGTCATTTGATTTGATATTTGTATTCTGCTTTTCCAGCAACTGGGCTAAGTTCAAAGCAGCTCACAATAATAACAATAGCATAAAAAATTAGCATTTCCCCCCTACCAATATAATCTTGGGGGGGGGAGAAACCCTACCCACAATAGCACAAAATAAGGCAAATACACACAAAAAACCCTCAGCAAATAATGACAGCAGCTCAATACAAACTCACAATAATTCAAAGTCACTTAAACAAAATTCTATTAATTTGGAAATAATTTGTATACTAATTGGGTTAAAATCTGGAAAAACCATAAAAAATAATTGGCAAAACAATTCAAAAATCAGAAATGGTTACTGATCAGCAATCCAGTGCTTATTTGCAGTAGATCAGTAAGGGTGTCTGACTCCCAACTGGTTAATAATAGCAGCACCAAAATGATCCTGCCCCTGTAATGAAGATAGTTTTTGGTAAAGCAGGGGTGGTTGTGTGTAATGGAAAGAACTTTGAATTCTGTTCAGTTCTAGCACATAAAACCAATTCCTGGTCTTGGAATTCTTTAATTCTAAGTGTATAAATATGTGGTTCCAGCTGATACATCTCAGGGTTCTAATAAAAACAACAACAAAGTACCAGTAGATCCTGAAAGTCCAAAGTTTGCCCATCCCTGGTGTGGGGAATGCCATGTGTTTGTCAGCCCTTGAGACGTGAAGTTTCATTAGTGCAACGGGGAACATGCTGTCTTTCTTCAAATGAGGCACGGGTCAGTTTGAATATTAGGGTAGCATAGCTGTTAAAAGAGCCAGGACAACACTTGCTTTTTGACAACAAACCATTAGGTAGATTTAACCACTATTCTTTCAGCCCCTCTCACCTAAAATAAGGGGCTAATAATGCAGGCTTCCCCTGTAAGGATTAGTGTCCTTGTGGCATTTTAGAGACTAACACATTTATTATTGTGTAAGCCTATGAAAGCTTAAGCCATAATACATTTAGTTTTTAGGTGCCACATTTTGGGTGTTTGTACTGCAGCTAGGGATGGATGACTCTCAATTTTGGTTTCTCCTTCTTCTTCCAGTCTTAAATGCATTTGTCCACATTTCTGCTTCGGTTTGTGCGTTGGCTTGTATGTGTGTATAAAATTTGTCAGCATTTTAGAATGAACTTCTAATAAGCAGATTTCTGTCAGCATTTCCCCTAATACAATGCATTTTGTATGCTGTTTTCACTAATTCATGCATTTTATGCACACTTCCCTCCCCAATATATGCATTTCTATCCAAATTATTTACTCGGAAAGCTGACATTACAAAATTTGGGGAAGTGCAATTTTCACAGGCTAGGGCATGCAAATTAGGTAGTTCCTCCTTAAAATCTAACCAGAGCCCTCTGAAAGCCAAGGTAATATATGCAAAGTACATTGAATGCTCAAAAGTGCTATAGGACTGCTAAGTATTCCTCTTATGGCTGCACGTGCACACAATATACATGAGCTGCTGAGCCATGCTGAGCTCATTTGCCTTACGCGGCTGCTTCCATCAACTAGTACAACCGGATTTTCTTCTCTTTACTGCTACAAGCAATGCCGCCTCTCCTTTCTCCTTCTGAGGAAGGACCAAAGCCAAATACTTTTATAAATGACAGAGCTTAGCCAACCAATTCCCGCCACAATAATAGCTCACAGTCATTAGCCTTGCCTCCTGTGTCCCGCTTCGCTTCACTTACATGCACTGGATATACTGCCAGCCTCCCTTATCTCAAGTGTATCGCTTGTTGCTCCTCACACAGCCCAAACAGCCTCAAAAGCACCATGGAGTCAGAAACCACCTATCTTGATTATTGCTCTTATCTGTGCTCTTGCACCTCACCAGGCAATCTCATAGTAATTCATCCAGTGAACCAAGTGGAACTTGAATATGAGCCAAACAACTAAGCCCTACTATGAGTGTGTGGAGGCACACAACTTCCTGGAGCCTAAACAGAATTTTGTCAACTAGTCACATTTATTTTTATTTAAAAACAACTCCCCGTACCAGCCTTAGGATTAGGCAGTTTGGTATACTAGATAAAATATGGCATGGCACGTTTTTCATATAATTATAATGCGTGTGCGGTGCAATCGAATGCATATTTACCTGGAAGTAAGTCCAGCTATGTCCAATGAAGAACTTGTTTTTACTGGGCTGTTTTATTTGTGTTGCTAATAAACAAATGATAGAAAGCACTGTGTCCAGGTGAACAGTCTGAAATACTGTTCCTTTCTGGCATAATTTGGCTAAGTAAGGGTGCTTTCAGGTAGTTTTAATACTGCAAGCAGGTCACTGACATATTATAAAAGACAACAGGATTTTTTAAACATAGCTTATTTTTCCTGGCCATGAAACCTTTGGATTAAATGCAGATAAAAATATGGGCTGTCATTGTGGGTGCTGGAGAAAATCTGCATTCACAAGCAGCACCAACCACGCAAGAAACATCCATTTTGATGCACTCCATATAATCTTTTGGATGTTTTGTTATAACAACAACAACAAAAAGATAACCGTGTAGTAGGGAACATGTTTTAAAAACAGAATTCCTTGGGAAATGAGATATTTAGGATGATCTCATTATATTAACCTGGCATATTAAGTATGTTGTTAGTGTTAATAATTAATCTGTATACTGCTTACCTGCCAAAATGTGGTTTACAAGCATAAAATCAGCTATAAAGGCCATCCATAATTAGAATAAACAAGAAAACATTAAAAACACCCATTTTTAAAATATACCGCAAAACAAACCCATTAAAAAGTTTAACAATTAGAACAGCTGTCTCAAGAAGTTCAAGTTCAGGGGAATGCTTCTCTAAACAAGTGTATCTTCAAAAGCTAGCAGAAACCAATACGGATGAGGCCTTTTGTAAATGGAACTGTAACCTGATTTTGTTTGATACAATGGTTGTGGGATTTTTTTTAAAAAAATGAATCAGCCTTGTAAAGGCTGGTTATGGAATCTGCTGTTATCATCATTGTCGTCATCCTTACCACAGCCTGCTATGTAAAATGTGTTATTTCTATCCAACCATGATACTGGTGGTCTCCTTTTAAACAACCAACAAAGGCTGCCTTCCTTCTTGGCTTTTTGTAAAGGGTACATGAGCAGCTTTCTGAACTCTTGCAGGCAAGCCTGTGACTCCAGACACCACATTTGCAAGCCTTTCCACATTCATCAGTGCGCACAGAATCCTTTGTCCACCAAATAAACTTTCCATGTTATGATGGCGATGATTTTTTGTTTTGTTTTTGTTTTTAAAAGGCCAAAATAATTACTGAGTAGCACTGTTTATAATTAGTAATTTGCTTGAATAATATGACCTTGTTTTCTGTTTTTAGAACGTTTTGACTAGTACTGATTTGTTTGCTAGTTGTAATCCTTTGAGTGCTTAATGGGCACAGAATTCCAATAATAGCTTGCTTGCAATTTGTATTCAACGTAATACATTGTTTCATTACTGCATGAGTCATTATTTTACTTGTATGGCATTGTTTCATTCTTTCTTTGAACAAGCAGGATTGTAACAAAGTAGCCGAGAGTGCAGTCAATTTGCCCAGCTAACTGCTCTCTCTCTTCATATAACACCTTTGATGTATCTGAAATCAAAGTACAGCAGAAAGTTAAGCAAAAGTTTGCACGCATGTCCATTTCCCCTTTTCTTACCCTATGAATCCTATGGAATGTAGGATGGGCCTTGCGGATTTCATTAAACTCTCACTCTCCTTTCTCTGTGTAATTTGAGCACGGACAAGGGGCTTAAATAGCCCTTGAGTATTTATTTCACTATACATGGGAAAGTTGGGTTGATGCAATGTGGGGGTGGAGGAAATCAGAATGTGTATCCTGGTCAGGGCACATTTTATGTTTGCTTTACAAACTAGCACTGTTTACACCACTACATAAGGCAGGCATAGGCAAACTCCGGCCCTCCAGATGTTTTGGAACTACAATTCCCCTCATCCCTAGCTAACAGGACCAGTGGTCAGGGATGATGGGAATTGTAGTCTCAAAACATCCGGAGGGATGGAGTTTGTCTATGCCTGACATAAGGAATCCTGAAAGCAAGCAGGCATTAGGGAGCTTTGGAGAGCTGTGTTTCGCCGAAGTGAGTTTGCTGCCATCAAGTGTGGAAATGGATGCTGTCCAGTTTCCAGTGCTGAAGTGAGATTCGGAGTTCTTCCAGAGAATCCAGACTGTCACTATTTTCAAGTGGGATTCAATCACATGCCCCAGTGCTCAAAAGCTACTGGGACAAGTTCAGGGTTCTTTTATTAATTTCCAATGCCCTCAACAGTTTGGGTCCAGGATACACGCAAGACTGCCCAATTCCTTATATCCCTGCCTAATTACAGAGGTCTTTGCAGGAGTCACTGCTAGTGGTCCCCCATGGTTTGAATGCATAGCTTGTAGCCACCAGGAGTCATGTGTTTAGTACAGTACTGTGAGCCTAATTTTATGGAACTTCCTTCCAGTTGAGGTCAGACAGGTCCCTGTTGAACTTCCAGCACCTAATGAAGAGTATATATATTTCCAACAGACATTTTTTTGTATTGAGATTCTATAGTTTTACCTGATTTTTTACCTGTACTCTATTGCATTACTTGTACACTGCTTAGAGAGGATAGTAATTGTGTGACATATAAATTGTCAAAATAAATAAACATACCATCAAATTCAAGTTGCACAATTACAGTTTATTAGGAAGCCTTGCAAAACAACCCCCCACAAAAAAGGTTGGGCTTTTTGCAATAAGGAAAGTGACAGGAAAATGATGTGCAGAGAACAGATTTTCTCACCTCACTGCTCTCCTCCACACTTTCAAAAGCCCCTGCTTGGTCGTGTGAACAGAATTACTGATTTGGGGGGGGGGAAGCCACTCTAAGCTTCATATGTGAACACAGCCACTGATCGCTTCTCTGCAGGTTGTATTTTTATAGGAAATGTGTCAGTTACCTCCAGCTGTTTCTGTGCTGAGATGACACAATCAAGTGCATTACAAGTTTCCAAACAGCAGGAGCATATAGTACAAGAACAAACTCTTGCAACACTGGCATATGTTTCCTGGGTGGCATAAGCCTACAATGGGACTGTAGCCTGGGGAGAATCTAATGCAAGTTGAATGAAGGCTCTGGAATGCCGATAGTACCAAATTTCAAACCAGAGTTTCTTCCAAATCGAAGCATGTCTGATTAAAGGGATTCTTCAGATGTTTGTATTTCAAATCTTCATTTTGACCTATTAATGTATTTATGAGCTTTTATGTGGGCCTTCTTTTAGATATTATCAAGTTTACATTTGAGGTTGAATCTAACTAAGGTCCCAACTATACTATGCATTGAAAGCAACAACATAACCACTTTAACAGGCAGTTTCCCCCAAAGAATCCCAAGAACTGTAATTTGTTAAGGGTGCTGAGAGTTGTAAGGAGACCCCTATTCCCCTCAGACAGCTACCATTCCCAGAGTTCCCTGGCAAGAGGGAATGATAAACCGCTCTGGAAATTGTAGCTCAATGAAGGGAACAGTTGTCTCCTAACAACTTTTAGCACCCTTAACAAACTAAAATAGTCCCCAGGATTATTATTATTTTCGGCAGGGGAGAAGCCATAACTGTTTAAAGCAGTATGATATTGGTTTAAGTATATAGCACAGAAGGGCCCTAACTTATACCCAGAATAGGATCATTGAAATAAATGAACATGACTCATGTAGGTCCAGTCACTGGAGTCTTCAGTAGCCTATTTCCAGCCACAAACACATTGTGCTAATGACTGAGGCATAAATCCCCATCACTGCATCTCTGGAGCAAGAAAAAGGTCCAGCTGTTAAATTTTTACCTGTATGCATCAGGAAAGAGCACAAAACATGCAAAATAAAAAGCACCCCAAGTTTGACCATCCTGATATAAATACAGTACTAAGTTATTACAGCAAGGAAATAATAAAATACATTTTGGTGCTTCCCTTATCTGCTTTATGTCACATCAATCGAAAGACAGATTTATTGTAGCATATGAGTGTAGATTTCTTCAGGACAGGTATGATTATTTTTTTAAATAAAAAAACCCCTCTTATTGTTTAGATACAAGAAATGCACACTGTCTGTGCACAAACATAAAACAGATATATTGCAACACTTGAATATTGTTTATTTTAAACCCTCCATACCTGTTTTATGTTGGAAATGAGAGCTCTTTCAATAAGGAGGCATATTTTTCTTCTTTGCTTTGAAAGAAAAACATGGGCTTGGATTACACTGTGGGGCAAGGTGGAATAAATAAACTCGCATGCCATTGTTCTAAAGAGGGAAAACACTGTGTTGTAAAAAGGAATTACAGCTTCTGCAAGCAGGTATGCACATCCTCCCACACAAAAGCCAGATCTATTTCTATAAAGATGGA
This sequence comes from Zootoca vivipara, assembly GCF_965207765.1. Taxonomy (NCBI): domain Eukaryota; kingdom Metazoa; phylum Chordata; class Lepidosauria; order Squamata; family Lacertidae; genus Zootoca; species Zootoca vivipara. The sequence goes on from NC_142586.1 coordinate 45,091,307, forward strand.
TTTGGAAGGGTCTCAGGGCCCCTGATGCAGACACTTTGCTGAAGCTACACAGGTGGCTATGAATGTCAGTAGCCTCTGGCCATGAAGGCTATGTTCTGCCTCCACTGCTGGAGGTAACTACCAGGAACCAGAAGTGGAGAACCTCTGTTGCACTCAGCTCCTGCTTGCAAACTTCTCATAGGCATCAGGTTGGCCATTGTGAGAACAGGATGATGAACCAGATGGACCTTCAGCCTGATCCAGCAGGGCTACTCTTAGGTTAGGAATGAAGGAAGTTGCCCAGTCAGATCATTGGTCCATCTAGCACACTGACTGGTGGAAGCTCTCCAGGGTTTCAGCAGGTAGGCATGTCTCCTAGCCCTACCTGAATATGCCATGGATTGAACCTGGGACCTTCTGCATGAAAAACCATGACCCCCAAATGTTCAGGCCTGGGTCTTGTGAGCGCTCTGCTAAGATAGCACCTGTCAGTTCTAGGTACACAGATATGGGTTCCATCATTGTGGTAGAAAGGTGGGGATATAAATCAGAAACTCCCTGGCTTAATATTGTATTTCCTGGTGGCATCAGGGTTCAGTGGCAAAGGAGTGGAAGAGAGTTGCTCTCTGCTTCATCCCCTGCTGCCAAGTCCCCACAGAGACAAGGAAATTGCCAAAGAGACCTCTTCAATGATACTGAAACAAATTTCCTGATGGATGGGATATCCAGAAAACCACAACTCTTACTCATGGTCTTTTTGGCCCTTAGGTAACAATGGCATGGTGACAACAGTGAGGAATATGAGAAGCAGCAGCAGTTAGGGGTACCTCCCATGCATTTATCTCTAGCACAGCAGAACAAGGAAGCAAAAATGGGGTGTACAAGTTTATCTTGCCCAACTCTTCCTCCAAAGCCAGCAGTGAAAATCTTAATTTTAAAACAATTTCTGTTTAGTGTTCTGTCACCTGTCCTTTGGAATGAAAAACAAATCAGTATCTGGTTGCTATTGCAAATGAGGGTGGTTAAAGCTGCGATCCTATCCCACTTACTTGAAAAAATACCAGTTTTTATGTCACCTAGCAAAATGAAACTTTTGCATGAACTGAATTATTGAGCCCCCAAATGTTATATGTAAGCTGCCAGTTTTTGCCTGTAACTACCCATTTTGGGCCCAAATGCCCATTAAAAATGTTATTGGGATGAAATGCAGTTACTCTTTACTCATTGTTCTTCAGACCTGAAATAATTGTTAAAAAAAATATGGCAAACAAGTGGATTAGGAGAAGGATTTATCCTTAACTACCATTGCCCACCATTGGCTCTAAACAGTGAGCTAAAACTAATAACAATTTTGCAGTGTTGCACTCAGCAATCAATGAGTCATTTAATAACTTGTTCTTACTTATGCATTTGCACTAAAATAAAACACTTTTAAAAACCTCCAGATCTCTACAATACAATCCTCTTGAATACACACTAGTTCTGCTGATGTTAGTGGCTTTAGGATTGGAAGGGGGAAAATCTGTTTACGTTAAGGACACACACAACTTTTTAGAAGGGGTGTTTTCTGTATAGGGTGACTGGTAGTGATGCCAACTCACCAGAAAAACAGCAACAATGTTGAATAAAATAGGTTCATGTTCTGCAATTCTGTGATTTTTTTTGTTTATTATTTGTAACTCATGAAACGTCTGTTAAACTGTATGCATTTTAATTAAGTCCTGAATACTTCTACTCAGTTTACAAATTAACAGCCACTTTTTAAACAGGATCTTGTGCCTAGAAGTTTTTAAAATAAAAATCTAAGCTTTGTGTCTGTGGGGGTAAAAAGCAAAAACAGGTCAGTTTCATGGCTTTGGAGCCAGCTGACAAAGAAGCAAGGGACAAAGTCTATTTTGTCTCATCTTTTTTATTTTCTTGTTAGATGAATAGACAACTTTTGTGCTGGGCTCTACCCGTAGAGCCAAACCTGCTAGAATCTGTACCATGTGGAAAGATGGTCGCTATGTTGAGCAGATGCAATGGACAGCAGAGATTTGGTACCTTTCCCTTTCTGTTGTGGGGTGAATTTTGGCAGAGGGAGGTTGCAGTGAAAAGAAAATGTAGCTGCTAAAATAATTTATTCTATAGGAATAATAAAGGAACATCTGGTTTATCTTCATAACTTATCCCTGTGCTTAAAAAGCATCATTTAGGATTTTGGAGATCACATTTCAACATCTTTTTTGCTCTGAGTTGAAAATGGGTAGCTGTTTGTCTTGATCAGAACCACAAAACCTGAGCCCTCACACCCTCATATTGCTGGAGCACAACTCATCTCCTGACCAATAGCTATGCTGGCTGAGGCTGGTGGAGTTGCAGTCCAACAACAGGTTCCCAATCTATGATATGGATCTACACAATCTACTTTTGAATTCACAAGTGTTGAATTGCACTGCTATTCTACATGTTTACTTTTTATGCTAATGATTTATAAGCAGCTGTGATGCACTTGTAGAATAGCGGCTAATTATGAGAAGGTTCAGCTTCAACTTATTGTTCATTGAAGGATAGTATTTTAGGCCCTTACATCCACTGTACTCACTTATAGCAAGGTGGAAAGATAACCTTATCTAGGTTTTTCTCTAGAGACTTCACTATTAATAGATTTGAAGATAAACTAGGGAGCTAATCCACAATTTTGCCTAATTAGCCACATCCCAGGCTCTCTCAGGAAACATCATGGCGAGGCAAAAAGCACTATAGTATATAGACCTCACATATGTACTGCTTACATAAAAGATTTGGAATGTAATTCTCTGTGCTGTTCAGCTGCTTAAAACCAGGGGACCCAACAATAACTTCAGGTTTGTGTTGATTAAAACAATCAAACTGTGAGTAGCATTGCAACCTAGGAAGGCAGTGCAGAATGTGGTGGAAGTTCCTGGTACAAATCTGAATTTTACCATCAATTAATAGGGACACGGGTGGTGCTGTGGTCTAAACCTCTGAGCCTAGGGCTTGCTGATCACAAGGTCAGCGGTTCGAATCCCCGCGACGGGGTGAGCTCCCGTTGCTCGGTCCCAGCTCCTGCCCACCTAGCAGTTCAAAAGCACATCAATGTGCAAGTAGATAAATAGGTACCACTCCGGGGGGAAGGTAAATGGTGTTTCCATGTGCTGCTCTGGTTTGCCAGAAGCGGCTTAGTCATGCTGGCCACATGACCCGGAAAAACTGTCTGCCGACAAACGTCGGTGTGGCATTTCCCCATTCTTTTGGGATACGTTTGTATTGGGAGAGAGAAAGGGTTAATAGGTTGACCAATAAGAAAGCTGAGAGGCGGAGCCTACCTGATTTTGCAGCTCAGTCCAAAGGTTTTGGCAGTTAGTTTGATTGGTTCTTTTGGGAGGGGAGTGAGTTATATACAGGGACAAGACTGAGAGGTAATAGAGTGACAGCGTTTCGAATATATTTTGAATCTTGTTTGTGTTTGAAATAAACTTTAATCTTCATTGTTAACTCTACCTGACTGAGACTCAGTACTTCACTGGGGAGCCCTGGGTTTCCCCCCCACAAAATTGGTGGCAGCGGAAGAATAAAGAATAAAGTCAATAGTCCATGAAACGACTGGGGGCTCTGTACGAACGCTGCAGTCGGCTCCCTTGGCCAGTAAAGCGAGATGAGCGCCACAACCCCAGAGTCGTTTGCAACTGGACTTAACTGTCAGCGCTCCTTTACCTTTTTAAAGGAGTGGCCACTATCTCTCAGCCTCCCAGCCTTGCTGATGTAAATTCATGATAATAATGCCTTTGCCTTACTTATACGATCATTGCAAAGATTATTTAGGTTACATATTTGAAGTACTTTAAGCATTTAGGGGGGGGAAGCACTATGTAATACTCAGTACAAATACTATTATTAGTTCTATGTCAGTAAATGATTAGATCAATATCCTTGGCATTTCTATACAGCAAATTAGGTTTGTTAAATTCAAATTAGGTTTTGGCCAAAGAATCAAACCTATTGATCTAAAACATTCACTGGCCAGGACACATTGAATATATTCCCCCTATAATTCTCAATCTAGATTTTAATTTGGGTTCTCCTGGCAGCTAAGTATTTCTGGAGCTTAACAGCTCCTGAATATTAAAGACCTTTTTACGCTAGGATTGTTAAACGTGTCAGCTATTCTGGTTGGGCATATTAAGAGAGTGCCAATGGGTGGCTGACCTTGGCCATGTGGTATTTGGTGACTGAATCAGTGGCACATGCAGGAACATACGACATTGAATCAGACCATTGGTCTAGCTCAGTACTGTCAGTACTGTCTACCCTGATTGACCATGGGAAATGTGTTGTGGCAGCAAGGAGAAGCCCCTTGTGATTGCATTCTCTCTCTCTTTTTTTTTTAAATAATTAAATCTTTATTGATTATTTCAGATAAAAACACACATAAACAATTACACACGCGTGCTCATAAACAGATGTTTCTAAGTTATGTTTCAAAACATTAACAATAAAAACATCTTTAATCGAAAAAAAAATATAGATAACTTAAATAAAGGAACTCGAAAAAAGTAAAAATAAATAAATAGATAAACAGAAAAGAAAGAAGGGAAAAAGAGAAAGGAAAGGAAAGAGTGAAGGACGAAGAAGTTAAAGAAAGCAAAAAGAAGTAGAGAAGAAGGCAGAGGCTGAGAAGAAAAGAAAAAAGAGAGAAGAAAAAGAAAAAAAAGTAATAATATTGACTTCCACCGCTTCATCGTACAGTAAGTAAATTAATACATTCTTAACTTAACTGTCTTTTTGTCCTTATGTCGACACTAGAATAAATTTTTCTTATTTTCATCCTATAAACATCTCATTTCATCAACGACAGGGTTAGTCCAAACATAGCCAGATTTTAGTTCCCAGACCTTGTTTACCTAGATAATCATTTAAATATCCCCATTGTTTCCTTATCAAGGCTTTAGGTTTATTGTTAATTACATCCGTCAATTTTGCTAGTTCCAGATATTCGCAAATTTTATTAATCCATTCACCCTTTGTCGGGATGTCTGTACTTTTCCACTTACTCGCGACTAGCATCCTGGCAGCAGTTGAAGCGTACATAAAAATATTCCTCCTTTCACTAGGAATTTCATTGTACAAAATGCCCAATAAATACATTTCGGCCTTTTTGGGAGGAGACATTTTGATCAGTTTTTTAATCTCTTCATGGATTAGTTCCCAATTTTTTTTTATTTTGGGACAAGCCCACCATATATGAAAAAAATTGCCCACTGCATTGTCACATCTCCAGCATTTATCACTACACGAGTTGTTCATTTTTGCCAATTTGCTAGGCACCATATACCAACGATGGTGCATCTTCATATAATTTTCCTTTAGAGTAATGCTGGCGGTAAAATTTATACCCTTAGTCCAAAAATTACTCCAATTCTCGTGTGCAATTTCATAACCCAAATCTTGCTCCCATTTCAACATCCATTTTCCTTTTGCATCTTCTTCCAATTCTGTGGGACCTAATAATTTATACATTTTGGCTATTGTTTTTTCTTTACTTAACAAAACCTCTTTTTCAAATTTAGTTATTTTCATTCCAATTCCATTACATTTAATATCTTTCTCATATGTCGCTTTTAACTGAAAGAATTCTAGCCAGCTTATTCCTCTTGTTTTTAATATTTCATAATCTTTTAATTTTAAGGTATCATTTTTTTCCTCGATCATGTCTCTATAAGTTGGCCAGACTTCTTTTTTGTTGACTCTCAGGGTGGCATTTGCTTCTATCGGAGAAGCCCAACCGGGTATTCTATCTATAATTTTATCTTTAGTTCGATCCCATACCTCTAGTAGCGCTTTCCTTACCAAATGATTCTTAAAACCATTATGCATTGGGACTTTTCCATAAAATAGATAACCATGCCATCCAAATAATTTATCCCATCCTTCTAAATTTAGAATTTCTATGTCTTTCAAAATTAGCCACTCCTTAATCCAGCTCCAACATGCTGCCTCATAATATCTTCTCAGTTCTGGGAGTGCAAATCCGCCATTTTCTCTTGGTTTTATCAGATTCTCCATTTTTATCCTGGCCTTCTTCCCCTGCCAGATGAAGTCGGCTAGATCTTTTTGCCAATTCTTAAAGTGTCTCAATCCTATCACTACTGGAATGTTTTGGAAGAGGAACATCATTTTCGGTAATATCATCATTTTGACCATTGCAATTCTGCCAGATATTGTTAATTTTAATTTTTCCCATTTTCCCATGCTCTCTTTGATTTCTTTCCATTTTTTGATATAATTATCTTTAAACAAATTAGAATTATTATTCGTAATCCAAATTCCTAAATAATTCACTTTATTTTCAATTTTGATTCCTGTTAATTTAGCCAATTCTTCCTTATTCTTCCCTCTCAGATTTTTCACCAATAACTTGGATTTTTCTTTATTTAATTTAAAGCCCGATACTTTACCGAATTCTTTCATTTTTTCTAATGCTTTAATAATACTTTCCATGGGATTTTCAGTTATTATAATCAGGTCATCGGCAAATGCTTTTGTCTTGTAACAGATTGGTCCTAGATTTACTCCACTAATTTCTTTATCTTTTCTTAGTGCTATTAGAAGCGTTTCAAGTGTTAAAATAAATAACAAGGGGGACAGAGGACAACCTTGTCTTGTCCCCCTTTCAATGTTAAAGTCCTTTGATATCTCATTGTTGATAATTAATTTTGCTTTCTGTCGTTTGTAGATGGCCCGAATTCCGTTCAGTATTTTACTCCCCATATTCAGACTTTCGCAGGTCTTAATCATAAATTGCCAAGACACGCTGTCAAACGCTTTTTCTGCATCCACTAAAAGCATTGACATCTCTATACTTGGGTTCATTTCCGCATACTCTATTATATCTAAGATTGTTCTCATATTATCTTTTATTTGTCTTCCTGGTAGGAAGCCAGCTTGATCTTTTTTGATTATTCTATGTAAGACGGCTTTAAATCTATTCGCTAATACACCTGTGAATATTTTGTAATCTATATTAAGAAGCGAAATTGGTCTATAATTCTTTATTAAATTCAAATCTGCTTCTTTTTTGGGAATCAACGTAATAAACGCCTCCTGCCAAGAATTCGGAATCTCACCTTTCTCTAATATTTCATTCATTAATATCCTTAATTTTGGTATTAATATTTCCTCTAGTTTCTTATAGTAACTCACCGAAATTCCATCGGGACCAGGAGATTTCCCCTCTTTTAAATTTTTAATAACCTTTTTTATTTCATCTTCTTTAATATCCGCATTTAATAATTCATATTCTTTCGCATTGATTTCTGGTATATTATTTTCCAATAAATATTTATTAATTTCATTTTTATCTACACATTCTTCTTTATATAATCGTTTATAGTAACTTACAAATCTATCTTTGATTTGGTCTATATCGGTTATTTCGTTTCCCTCTTCAACTATTTTATTAATTATCCTTTCAATTTGCTTTTCTTTTACTGACCAGGCTAACAATCTTCCCGGTTTATTTGCCTGTTCGAAATATCTTTGCTTCGTCCATATAATTTTATTTTCCACCTCTTTGTTAATCAAATCCTCTAGGTGTCTTTGTAACCTTTTAATCTGTTGTTGAATCTCTTCATTCTTTAGGCTTTTAATTAATTCCTTCTCTTTTCCTCTAATTTGTTCGTTTATTTCCATAATATTTTTCTTTTTTTCTCTTCTAATCCTGGCCATTTGTTGCACTGCGAACCCCCTCATAAACGCTTTACTTGTCTCCCAAATCACATTTTTGTCTGTACCTTGACCCTCATTTATTTCAAAAAATTCTTTTAATAACTCTTTGGCTTTATTTACCCTTTGTTCTTCTCTCCATATTTCGTCGTTGAGTCTCCATCTCCCTTTGGTTTTATTCCTAAATTTTATTTCAATTGTCACCGGGTTATGATCCGAAATTGATTTATTTAATATATCAGCCTTGTCTAAGTATAACATTAATTTTCTTGATAGCCAAATGGCATCTAACCTGCCGCCTGATTTCTGCGCGTCTGAGTAATGGGTTATGTCTCTCACACTGGGATTTTTTGTTCTCCATGTATCGTGCAAGTCAAAGCTTTCCACCAACTGGAAGAAGGATTGTGGTAGTCTGCCTGAGTTGTTTATTCTTTCCCTTTCTGTTCTGTCCATTTCTGTGGACACTACCCCATTCCAATCCCCCATAATCATTATATTCTCTCTTACTTGATCCCATAGTATCTCCTCTACCTTTTTATAGAATTCTTCTTTTTTATTATTTGGGGCATATATGCCCACCACCATTATTTTCCCTTCACCAGAGGTTATTTCGATTCCCAGAATTCTGCCTTCGTCGTCTTTAAATATCAGTTTTGGTTTCAATTTTTCATTTATATAAAAGACTATTCCTCTTTTCTTTTCATCTCCCGAGGATGTAAATTCCAAGCCCAACCTGCTGTTTTCTAGTACTCTAACATGATTTTTAGTTATATGTGTTTCTTGTAAACAAATGATATCGTATTTTCCCTTTTTCAATATGCATTCAACTCTGTTCCTTTTGTATTTGCTATTTAGTCCATTGACATTCCATGAGATACACTTCATTATATTTGCCCTTTATTATTAAAAAAAATAGAAGAAAGAAATTATGGAAGGAAAGACAAATGGCTCCCTTTGAACCCTCCCAAAATTGTTTATGGGAGGAGACAAAGAGAGTCTTTAAGAAAGAGAGAAAGAAAAACCTTAATTCATAGAAAATAAGAAGAACACCGGCCTCAATCCAATTTTTACATTCGGGTACTAGCTGATTTTCGTTCCTGCACTTATTACTTACTTTCCCCCCCTGCCTCAGGCAATTTTTCTCCCCCCAACTCCTCCCAATATTTCCTCCAAAAACTTCGTGTGTCGTCAACCGATCTGAATGTTCTTTTCCTATCCCTATAGGTAAAAGTAAGCCCCTCCGGGAACTCCCATTTAAATCGTATGTTGTTCTTCCATAGCGCCACAGTCATAAATTTATAATTTTCCCTTTTCTTTAAAATTCTTGATGGGATTTCTTTCATTATCTCCACTGTTGCTCCATCGATGATAAGTGGATTCGATCTGCCTTTCATGAGGAGTTTATCTTTGAGCAGTCTTGAGTTGAGGAACATCAGGCAGTCTCCTGGCCCTTTCCTAGTTTTATTTTTGCTTGGACGTATTCTGAATATTTTTTCAATGTCTAGTTGTAAATCCTCTTCTTCCACTCCCAGCCAGTCTGCGATAGCCTTTGTCAACTTTTCTGCGATGTCCTCGTCATGATTTTCCTTGACTCCCCTCACGCGGAGAATTAGATCTTTCTGTTTCATTTCCAAAACTGCCATAGCATCATATATTTCTTCTTTCATTTTCTTTAATTCATCAATCTCCTCTTTGTTTTTCTCCTGAAATCTTTTTAAATCCCTTTGATCTTGTTGTATTTTTTTCATTTGCTCTTCATGTTTCTGGGTTTTGACTTTAACTTCTTGTACAGTAGTTTCCATCTCTTTGTTTTTGACAGTCAGTTGATTTATTTGTTCCAAAAGGTCTACAATTAGTTTTGAGTTCTTTTCTATTTCGGAACCCATGTTGCCCATTTTATTATCAAGTGTCTTTATGTTTCCGTCCATCATTGTGATTTTATCTGTTATATTCTTTTCCATCCTCTCCATGAAGGCTAAGAGCTCCTTCGTGTCCATATTGCTTTCAGGCTCCAAAGTTGTAGATGTTCTGCGTTGGTTGCCTGTAGCAGTGTTCAAACCGCCTGTTAGACCTTTTCTTGATCCCATTGAAGATTATTTCTGACAGTCTTTTAGCGTCTTATCTCTCTTTGTGACGGTCTTTATATGTTAGGGAATTCCCTTCTGAGTCGTTTTTATTTGTCCATTTTAATTATCTATTTGAAAAATAGAAGTCTATTTAACAGTTGGCTTCTCACGACAGTCTTTGGTGTGTAGATCTAATTTTCCAATTCTTTTTTATTTTTGTTTTATTTTTGTTATTGTTTTTTATTATTATTATTATTATTTATTTATTTTTTACAAGCTGGTAAGTTATTTTGTCAAATTATTTTCACCTGCCTTTCTCTTTTTGGCCTGAAGGTGGTGTTTGTCTCAGTAGCCTGTGTGTCTTCTATTCTCTATGTTGTCTTTGCTCCAGCTGACCACCCGTGTCGCTGTTCTTGGCTGCTGTTGCTGCTAGCTCCTCCTGGTTCTCTCTTTATTATTCCTCTCCTCACCTTCTCTTCCGTTTGCTCCCTGGAAGCTTCCGGCAATGGCGGGCGCCTTATTGATTTATTTATTTATTTTATCGGCTGCCGTTCCCCCTGGCGTTTAGGTAAGTCAAAGTTTTATTTTTAGCCAGTTGTGCTCGTATACTTTAAGTTGTTTTGCTGGGTGGTTTTTCACACCGTGTCGTTTAGGCTGACAGACAGCCGCTGTACTTTGAAGCGATCCCCCTTTTCGTTTTAAAACCGCACTCTGGATAAATTGCAATTAAAATTCCTTCCGTCACTTCTCCCCCACAAGCTCCGCTTCCACTGCTCGGAGTCTGTGTTAAGTTAGTAAAAGCGTCCTTAATCTCCTTAGTTTCGTGGGAGGGACGGCTTGATCTTATCAGTTTTTTCTCGGAGAGTACAGCGCTTCCTCGCCGGGGTGTGGAGCGTTGGCGCTGGGAGTTTAGCTGCCCTTAAGCGCGGAGGCCCCCCTCTTGTCCCTCTCTCGCCTTCCGGTTTGAGCGTGGCTTCGAGGGAACCCCTTAATGCGCAGCTTTGGGCTCACGCCCCCAGGATCCCCCCCTGGGGTCGGGAGAACTCACGCTTAGTTTCCCGTTGTTTTTTTCTCTTTCTCTCACCAGCGTCGGTCTGCCTCAAGATAGCAAGAGCGCAGACCTCAGAGAGCTCTCCAGGGTTTCTCAGACAGGAATCCTTCCCAGCCGAGTGTGGAGATGCCAGGAACTGAACCTGGGATTTTCTGCATGCAAAGCAGATGCCGTACTACTAAGCTGTAGAACCTCCTAAATGACACATATGTATTGTTACAAAGGTTGCGCAGACACACCCCAATCTCTACTGAGTGGTAGCACAATTCCAGGGAGTTCCAGGCACTTAGCCAGGGTTGTGTTTCATTGGGAATCACCCCATCTGTCTATTCATTCCCCTATACCATTGTTGTTATTGTTGTTGTTGTTTTTTAAAAAAACAGCATTTTCCTGTGCCACACCATTCCCACATTGCCCTGGCAACCTCCCTCTCAGTTACTGGTAGGGTCTTTTGTCTTGCAAGTTGCTTTTGTGATGGTTTAATGGCAGGGCCACAATCTCCTTCTGCCCCTCTGTCTGGCAAAAAAAACAAGCTCAGCCTGTCAGCTCACCTTCATTATCAAAGTTCTGATTAAAACCCCAGCACCCAAGAATCTAGGAACCTGACACTCAGGGCTCTGGGCAATCCTTGTTCCACACTAACTCATAACAGTATATTTGCGTTCATGTTACACACAATGGGCTAGTTATATCTTCCTTGTAATTCTTTAGAGAAGTCATTTTTCAGCATTTAACCACCCTTCAATATCAAATATTCTCATTGTGAATTATCTAAAATGATATAATGCCATAGAACAAATTGTATCTTCCATTTAATCTGTCTTCCACTCCCTTCACTGTACCTATATGGGTTTGAATCCCTCTTCCCCACTCTGCGTGACTCCCACTTTTTTTTAAAAAAGGGCTCACACACAAATCTTACAGTTAACATTATATAGCGTTTGGCACTTCGGGCTGTTTGAAATGGAAGTTTCTAGAATTCGTTAGTGAAGAAGGCCAGATCTCAGACTCTGCTGCAGTTGAGTGGAAAGGAAAACAGAGTTAAGTGTAAACAGAGCCTGCTATTGTTTGCTATGGGTGTGTTGACAGAAACTAGTCATATTGGAATTAGTACAAAGTAATGAAGCGTGTGTTAGTGGGCTGCCTGTCACAATTGTAGACAGTGCGGCATGTGAAATTATTCAAAATATATCTCAACATCCTATGAATAAATATGATGTGGCAGCAGATATCAGAGATTGTGTCAGAGTTAGGAGTGACTTTTTGTTTAGACTAGAGCTGAAATGCGAAGGGGCTATATAGATACACTTTACGATACCCAAAAATAATCAAACAGCCTTTTCTTATTTTATTTGCATGTCTACCTCTCAGTCAAGACAATACAGAAGGCATTATTATTATTATTATTATTATTATTATTATTATTATTATTTCTATACCATCCTTCATCTGAAGATAACAGGGCAGTTTACAATATAAAAATACATAATATAGTAACATACAAAAGCAACACCCTTGCAACAGTGTGTTTGTTTAATTAGCCAAAGGCCTGGGAGAAGAGGAATGTTTTTGCCTGATGCCTAAAGATATGTAATGAAGGAACCAGGCAAGTCTCCCTGCAGAAAGCATTCCCCAAGTGGGGAGCCACTGACAAAAAGGGTCATACTTGTGTTGCCACCCTCTGGACCTCTCACAGAGGAGACACATGAAGAAGGACCTCAGATGATGATTACAGGGTCCGGGTCAGTTCATGTGGGGAGAGGCAGTCTTCAAGGTATTGAGGTTCCAAGCAGTCTTACGCCTTATAGGTCAAAACCAGCATTTTGAATTGGGCCTGGAAAACAATTGGCAGCCAGAGCAGTTGGGCCAGGATCAGTGTAATATGCTCAAACCCAGTGAGCATCCTGGTCACTGAATTCTGCACCAGCTGAAGTTTCCAAACTACCTTCAGAGGCAGACCCACATATAACATGTTGCAGCAATCTAATCTAGAGGTTACCAGAGCATAGGCAACAGTAGTTAGACTTCCCCTGTCCAGATAGGGGTGCAGCTGGGCCACCAGCCAAAGCTAATGGAGGGCACCCTGCGCCACTGACGATGCCTTTCATACTTTTCATTCTTTACTAATTTAGAGATGTTCTACAGCTTTTTCATCTGCTCTATTTACCCTCCAGGTCAAAGAAAGTTCTTCACAGGATCAATATTCTTGTAGTTAAACACTAAGCAGAACATTTGTGGAGTCCCAGTAAGAGGGAATTTTACTCCACCACAAGATCTCAGCTATACTTAGAGATAACAGCATTTTATGGATAGCAAACCTAAGCAGGATGCTATTTTCATATCTTTATAACTGTTGCACAGCTTCCCCTGAGAATGGACTAGCATGCCCAAAATGCATTAGGAATCTGCTTGGCATTAAATCATTTCTACACTTTACCAGTTTTCACCTTTGCATTTTTTTGGGGGAAACTGAGACTTCCTTTATCTCACTCATCACAGCAAGCCCTTTGGGAGGCCATTTCATACAATTTCTATGAACAGAGCACTGAAGCTGACTGGTACAAGACCACCAACTGAATCCATTATTACTGCTTTAGGTAATATATGAGGCATTGCCGTTTCACCTCTGCCTAACTGGCCCAGAGTGGCTTGAAGGGTTCTTAACAGGGCCAATTTTCTGCCACTCTGTTAATTTGAATAGGGCTATCCTTTGTAGTCAATATTGATTCTGCTGCAACCCTTGGGTGATGTCCTAATGCTTTAGCCTCCTTGGATAACCAGCAGCACTTTATTGCTTAGCGCAACATGATTTTGGTTCTGGCCAGGAACCCCTCTAGGCCAGAAGCAGGCAACCTGCAGCTGTCATTTGGCCTACCACAAAGCGCAGCAGCTAGAGAGCCTCCATAGTGACACCCTAAGCACCTCACTCTGTGATTGGGTTGCATGTACCCAATTTGCTCTTCCAGACTCTTCTGTAAAGGTACAGCAGGCAGTGATGAATAGGTGGGGGATGTGACAGAGGCAAGTACTAGAAATGTGAGAGAAACAGATAGAACGAATGCCAACAGACGATGCATGAATTGAATGCACACTGGTGTGATTGTGTGAATGGGTGAGAAAGAGAATGGATGGTGAAGGCAGGAAAGAAGGGAAGATAGAGGGAAAATGTCCTCACCCACTTTTCCCTCTAAGTTTAACCTGCCAGCTCTGGGTTCTGAACACTTTTCCTTGAGCACATGCAGTCCTCAGCTTCAGAATGTTTGCCCACCTCTCCTGTAGGTTTGCCCCTAATGGATCAGGAAGAACTGAAGTGGTAGAGTCTGCTGCTCTGTCATCTCAGGTAGTCTCTCTACCACATTACTTTACCATCTCGTGAATTTGCCAGCTTATTTTCTTTCATGTATAATTCAGGTCAACTCACCTTCTGTTTCATATCTCATTCTCTTAAATGTTTCCTGCACCCTGAGTATACTACATTAGGCTTGTTAAGTTACCTTGTGAATTCTTTGTGGACTATTACCTAGAATGTTTCCTGTATATAAAGGAAATAGAATGAGCTGAATGGGGAGGGGCTGAAATGTATGCAGCCGACTCTAAATTGGAACACAAATATTAGTACCTTGAAATAGCAAACGCCTTGGATAACAGTAAAAATTCTGGCCTGTTTTACTCTTATGAACTGAGACTTTGCATTAAGAATCTAAATAATGAAATGACTCATGGTGGCCTTTTGATATACTTGTGAAATTCAAGTGTACGTAACGATCTGTTTAAATTTTGTACACATTTAATGGTGGCTTTTATGGAAGCAGCTAATTAAGGTACCTTATTAATGAGACTACAATAATTTATCAGAATTGAGTGATCCACACATAACAAAATAAAAATAGAAGAAATTGAACATATTTCTGTTCATGTATCTAATAGCAATTTTACTCACAAGATCCACCAACTGAGGGGTGATAAGATACATCAGAAACCCTACTAGGTTGGTGGAATGCAAGATATCCCACTGCCATGACAGATATGTCAGCGCAACAGTCTCTAAAGACACACTGCTGGAACAACTAAAATGGGGTACAGTCAGGAATGAGACCTGGACAGCACAACAGAGGAACACTCTTGTACCATGATCTGTGTTCCTCCAGACTACAGCTATGTTGCTGGCACGGCCCCAGATTTGGTGGAGAGAATTTCACTCCCATTGAGTACAATTGCAGTGAGGGGATTCAAACATAGTCTCCCCTGCAGCCCTACCAACCGTGCCATGACAGAGGAGTAACTCAATATCCAAACACAGCTCACCACCACCAGACAGAAGGCCAGAGTTCTGATGATAGGGCATGCAGCATGAGGCTATATTTTCTTCAGGTCATGCACACTTTGAGCTCACAAGGAGGAACTCTAGTGAGGCAAAGCAAGGGGAAATGAGACGTAATACAAAGAGGGAGAACTTTGTATGAACAACCTGGCCTCACATGGGAACATGGCGAACACTGCTTTTCCTCTTCTCTCACAAACACCTATGATATATCCAACTCCTATTAGATGTGCAGACCTGCTGTTGTGGCTCATTGGTTGGGTAACTGCTTTCATTTGCCTCTGTTGCAATGTTTTTGAGCAGGCATTCCAAAGCTGGAAGGGGTTGAATTCCTGTCTGGCTTCCCAACTCTGTGCCCTGTGCCAGAATTAGGGCACCTGTGGCCCTCTAGACACAGCTAGACTCCAACTCCCAAAAGCCTCAACAAGCACAGCCAATAAACAGGAAGAACAACAGGAAGAAGGGCAGTTCTTTAGCAGCTGCTGCAACTGCAGCCTAATCATTAGCCGCACCTGTGCTACCAGATGCTGCTCTGCTTGCAAGGCCCAGGCTTGTTCACTAACTTCCTACAGCAACCAACTGAGGAAATTTCTGCTTTCCCTCCAATTCTGAGCTCATACACTCCTCCTCCTCCTCCTCTGAAGATGAGAAATCAGAGTCCAGGTTCACAACATGAGGTTCTCATCCTTGCTTCACACAGTGAGTCATGATGCTGTTGTCATTGTGAGTCTGGTCTGGTTGCATGTCCTGCTCCCTCCCTTTCACTAGTCAAAGAGTCCTTTTATTCCTCAGTGGGTCTTGCAACCATGACCCAGGAGAGCTGTGTATTCGTTGTGTGGGCCGCCTGCCCAGGTAGCTGTATGGATGCTGTGTTGTGTATGCTCTCCTTCCTCCCCATTGTGTGTTGTGATTCAAAATGGTGGTTATGAATAGCACAACAAGGAGACCCAAGTTTCTGCATGTAGGGTTGCCTGGAGACTGGGCAGTAGTGGGGCCATTGTTGCCTGTGCTACTGAGGTTTATGGAGTAGGGGTGCTTTGGGATTTTAAGTGGTATGTGTAGGGGGCGATATAGAGAGGTCGGGTGGGAGTGTGTCCTCACTGTTGTCAGTCCATGTGGAGGGGCATATGGGCATTGTTGCTACAAAAGTCCCTGATCTGGCTGTGCTTCAGTGGGCACATACCCTCCCAGGCTGAGGGCATGCAGGAAGGATAGGGAACCTGTAGGCCTTCAGATGTATTGGACCTCCCAACAGACCCAGGCAGCATTGCCAATGGTCAGGGACTGAGAGAACTGAAGTTCAGAAACATCTGATGGGCAATAGTTTAAACAGTTTAAACTGAGGAACAGTTTCTATCCAAATGTGATTTTGGTTTTAAATGCAGTGTAAGGTAGTCTTTATATACCCCCGTATATTGTCTTTAATTATGAGGTATCAGAGGGTGTTTTTTTTGGGGGGGGGATAATCAGG
The DNA here is from genome assembly GCF_965207765.1 of Zootoca vivipara. NCBI lineage: Eukaryota > Metazoa > Chordata > Lepidosauria > Squamata > Lacertidae > Zootoca > Zootoca vivipara. The sequence goes on from NC_142586.1 coordinate 45,107,920, forward strand.
ATGGGATAACAGGCTTGTTGGTTTTGAATGTCTGATGTAGAGGTTTTTTTTCAATTTTGTTGTTCTGTATGGTACAATGACAATAAAGATCACCTACCTACCTACCTACCGGTATCTATCTATCATCTATCTATCATCTATCTGTGTAGAATATGATGGCCTCTCTGCTGGCAGAATGGATTCACCCCTCCTCTCTCCACCTCCCCATATAATCAGAGTATAGTATTGATCTGCCTGCTCTGTTTTGCTTTCGTTATGGACTTGCAGTCAGGAAGACTTTGCATGGGTACACATGTGAGTACAAATGTGGCGCCTGAAAGGAATAAAAGTGTTAAATCAAATCTTTTGACAGACCGCAGAGGCTATCCAGAAGACCTGTACTGCTATGTAGACAGTTGGCTACAATCTGTATTTGGCTGCCTTATTAATAAGCCTGAAATTTGAATATGTAGACTGTCTGACAGGTTTCCTGGGTACTGCTTTGACTGGCAGATTTATTCTAGACAGATGACTGCTTTACCTTTTTCTCTTTGGTAGATATTATCCTATTTTGCTCACCATGTGATGCTGATCAAGTTCCTTAGATCAGTTTTCACCCTGGATACAATGCTCTTCTGCAGATGTGCTTACATTTGTAATGATTCAGACTGATGGTGGTGGGTTTTTTTTTCTAAAGAAGAAGAAGAAGAGTTTGGATTTGATATCCCGCTTTATCACTACCCGAAGGAGTCTCAAAGCAGCTAACAATCTCCTTTCCCTTCCTCCCCCACAACAAACACTCTGTGAGGTGAGTGAGGCTGAGAGACTTCAGAGAAGTGTGACTAGCCCAAGGTCACCCAGCAGCTGCATGTGGAGGAGCGGAGACGCGAACCCGGTTCCCCAGATTACGAGTCTACCGCTCTTAACCACTACACCACACTGGCTCTCTAAACAATAGCATGCAAGAAAAATCAAATATATGACAGGAGGGAGGGAAAACCTGGCCCTGGGCATACCAAGCTAATAGCCAAATTACACTTTTTAGCCTTAATTAATGTTTTTAGTTCCCTTAGTTCACATATGTGTTTGAAAGATATATTCTGCAGTGGTAAATACTGCCAAAGAACACACAAAACACCAGGAGAATGTTAGCAATTCATTGCCATGTTTGGGTGGTGTGCAGTACAAGGTGGGGGTGGAATTGAGATGTTACAGTGATAGCTGCCCTTGCTCTGTGAACTTATCCTCCTACAGAAGAAACATTCAGCGAATGTAGGTGGGTGTAAAGTAATTAAATGCAATTGAGGTTCAAAAAGGCTGAGTGAAATCTGTACAGTCACATTAATCAGGCAATGACTAACTCTCTAGTATCTGAGTTTTGCAATCAGTGGTGTGCACCTGTAATCTGGTTTGTGGAAATCAGGAAGGTAGCTATGAAGTTAATTTTAGCTGCATCTAATAAAGGAGTGTCTGCAACACTAAAGAGCATCAGGCATATGCAGTGTTTTCAGCTAAACTATTTTGTAGCCTGGTGTGCTGTGCAGGGATGCTTAGAAAGTTGGTTCCTTTCAAGGCATGCCTGTAGGGAGCAGAGATAACGGGCACAACTGTAGGGAGCGGAGATAACGTAATCCCCTCAATATTCCTTAGCAGGGGGCTCAGCCTCTCTCCCCCCCCCCCCAATATTAAGGGGACGGAGGAGGTGGAATCGCTGAGCCGAGTGTAGCACAGCACATCAGACTCCTCCTGAGTGCGAGAGACGAGGAGCCGTAGCCATTGAAGTTGTGCATACTAGGCAAGGCCTGCTCCCGATACCATGCACTGCTGCGCCCCCAATCTTCAGCCCAAGGTGGTGCCTCTGCCCCCCTCTCCTAAAGAAACTTGTGTCTTAACCCCAGGCTCACAGTGCAGAATTTTTTTCCATTAGGGTATAGATCAGTGTTTATCTTCATGCCTTTTGTGTAGCAGCACAAGGGTTCCATGCATGTCAGAAAGGGAGTTGGGAAGAAGAGAGTCTGACCTTGTGATGGCCACCAAAATCACATCCTGCATGTTGCTTTAAGCAGCTTCCCCGAACTTAGTGCCTTCTGGTTGTTGTTGAACTACACAGCCTCCCATCAGTCCCAGCCAAGAGAACCAATGGTTTGGGCTAATGGGAGTGCATCATATAATGGAAGGGTGTTTAAAGGCTCCTGACTGAATAGGAGCGGGGCCTACCTTCTGCCTATGTGTTCCTTCGATCTAGTTCTCACTACATCAAAGCAGGGAAACCAGTGTCTATGCCAGGGGTCAGCAAACTTTTCCAGCAGGGGGCTGGTCCACTGTTACTCAGACCTTGGGGGGGGGGGGCTGGACTATATTTTTTTGGAGGGGATGAACAAATTCCTATGCCCCACAAATAACCCAGAGATACATTTTAAATAGGACACATTCTACTCACGTAAAAACACGCTGATTCTCGGACCATCTGCGGGCTGTATTTAGAAGGCAATTGGGCCGGATCCAGCCCCCAGGCTTTAGTTTGCCTCCCCATGGTCTATGCCATACTCTCGGGTACCACAATTTAAGAAGAATATTGACAGGATGGACCGTGTGCAAAGGAGGGCAACCAAGATGATCAAGGGTCTGGAAACAAAACCTTATGAGGAAATGTTGAGGGATTTGGGTGTGTTTAGCCTGGAAAAGAGGAGACTGAGATGGGTTGTAGAAATGTAATATTCTATTTGTGTAGCTGTGATTGGGGATCTGCCTGGAAAACAATTATGAAGTATAACTTTATAAGAAAAATGTATGGCTACAAATTTCAAAGAAACTTGATAGCTGCTTAAAGGCACACTGAAGACGTGCTTCAGTCAAGAAATTGGAGTAATTGTTTGGAAAGGCCATGGTTTGGTTTACCATAATGTACATGTTGCTTGCCCTTTTCTGTTTGTGTTGCTGTGGTAGATGTAGCTCACTATAGGTACAAGACCCTGATTTACTTCTTACTGCTTTGATCTGGCTAATGCTTCCCCTCACCCCCATCTGACATCTGCACAGCAAGGAATGATTGCACTCTCAAGGTTCCTAGCCTGGTTATAAAGTCTTCTGTAAACCAAGTCAGGCATGTGCCTAAGGAAAGATTAGTCTCTCTGAGCAGCTGTTCTTGCAACAAGTGATCCTATGTGCGCACATGATTTCATCAGATATTCTGGCTCTCTGAAATTAAATATGCTTACTACACTTTGCAGTAATCTAACCTCCCCTGTTGATCTCTTGTATAGTCTGCATGGTCAGTTCTAGACTATTACTGTACTGTTTTCCAAGTGGGATTCAAACACATACTGGCAGATTCAGTATGAAGTAGACTTGATTATGTAATTAGTTTTATGTGGATACTGTCCTTGAATTCAGTAAGGAAGTTTCATGGGTGCTTTCTGGAGTAACCTATCACCAACATTAACACCTGTGTTGAAAGTGTTGCACTGGTTGCCAATTTGTTACCAAGCTAGATTAAAGGTTTTACTACTGGTGTATAAAGCTACTGTATACAGTTCTTGACAAGAGTACAGTGGTACCTCGGTTTATGAACACAATTGGTTCCGGAAGTCTGTTCATAAACTGAAGCGTTCATAAACTGAAGCGAACTTTCCCATTGAAAGTAATGGAAAGTGGATTAATCCGTTCCAGACGGTCCGCGGAGTAACCGTTCATAAACTGAAGCGAACTTTTCCATTGAAAGTAATGGAAAGTGGATTAATCCGTTCCAGATGGGTCCGTGAAGTACTTAAACTGAAGCGTTCATAAACTGAAACATGGGTGTGATTGGTTCCGGAAGTCTGTTCATAAACTGAAGCGTTCATAAACTGAAGCGAACTTTCCCATTAAAAGTAATGGAAAGTGAATTAATCCGTTCCAGATGGGTCCGCGGCGTTCATAAACCGAAAATTCATAAACCGAGGTGTTCATAAACCGAGGTTCTACTGTACTACCGGTATGGTCACCTGAGATTTTTGGATAAATATCTGTTGATGGTGCCACACATTTCTTGTGGATTCTTGCACATATAATTTAGCAAATTAGCAATCATAGTTGCATTTGGTTTCCACGAGTTGATTACTTCATTGTTCAGAACATATACTGTCCATCCGAATTTATATTACTTTAACATTCTTGAAAGACAAGTAGTGTCTTCCATAGAGCCACTGTGAAATTTATGTAAAGTCAGAGATTATGGCTGTTTCCAGGTGACAGTATTTTGTAGACTCAGTACTATTCATGCATCAAAGTTTTTGCAGGGTCTGCACAACTCTGCCAATAACAAGATGCCATCTCATATCCACACACACCTATTGAATTTGGATTTACCACTTCTTGTTTTTAACCCTGCCCCCCTTTTCGCTTAGCTGATTTCCAGCAGAAAACAGCACCATGCCCATAACAAACTGCTGTGTTGGAAAGCATCCCATGTTCCTAACAGGCAATCATTTTCCTCTACTTTTTGAAGAGGTTGGCTAATTGTACCATGAAAGTTTTCATATTGTATAAAAATGGTGTTTATTTTATTCTTCAAGGTAGCCTGGGATATGTGAAATCCCCAATGATTAGTGGTTCAGGCATTTAAGGAGATAAATAGCTAACGCTGCTCTTGTTAGTCATATTGGGGAGAATATGATTCACTAGTTATGACTTCAAGGTTAGACAGAAGCATTATGAAAAATGAGGAATAAACAAACCATTAACCATTGATTGGACATCGTAGATACAAATGATTCAGATGTCCATAAGACATCAGGTCCTTTGTATTCTAACATATAGCAATGTTCTTTTTCATGAGAGACAAATGATTCTGTGCAGCTTTAGATAATATTTATTCCATGCATGTACCTTTTATTGCATGTATTGTTCAACATACCCTTGAAAACAGATAAGGCCTCAGCAGATAACTAAATAATCTACTAATTTATGTCTTGTGTAATGAATGCTGGCAGAATTCTGTTGCTGCATATGCTTATAATGCTGTTATACAAAACTAGTGTGAGGCCATGCTAGGAATATTGGGCACAGTTCTGGTCACCTCACCTAAAAAGAAAAAAGGATGTTGTGGAGCTGTAAAAGGTTTAGAAAATGGCAACTCAAATGTTCAAGGGGGTGGAGCAACTATGAGGAAAGTTTACAGTATCTGAGCCTTTTTAGTTCTGAGAAAAAGCAAGTAAGAGAGGACATGATGGAGGTGCATAGGGTTACACATGGTATGAAGAAAGTGAATAGAGAGGAGTACATCTCCATTTCTCATCATACTTGAAGCCATACAATGAAGTTGAATGTTGGAAGGTTCAGGCAGACAAAACAAAGGACTTCTTCACATAGCCATGCTTAAATATGGAATTTGTTCCCACCAGCTTGGATGGTTTTAAAAGAAAATTAGACACATTCATGGAAGATTAGGCTATCATTGGCTATTAGCCATGATGACTATGTTCTACCTCCATTGTCAGAGTCGGTATGCCTCTGAATGCCAGTTGCTAAGTATAGCAAGCAAGGAGAATGCTGCTATGCTCAGGAATTGCTTTTGGGTTTTTCATAGGCTTCTCTGTTGCAGCTGTGGGAACAGGATGTTGGACGAGATGGCCCTTTGGCCTGATCCAGCAGGTCTCCTCTTATGTGTGCTGGAATAGTCTATTTGCATGTGTAATATTTCCCACACAAATAATTTTTGCTCATAAGAAATGTGATATAAAATGGTTGGATTTAAAATTAAGTTATTCAGGTTTACAGCAGTGATTCCTTTCTCTTGTTTTTTTTAAGTGGTGTGATCAAGGATTAATTGAAAGGATTACAAGGGTGTTTTGCTAAACTGTGTTTAGTTTCATTACACTTTTTAGCATTCAACTAATGAGGAACTGAAAGCTAAAACTGGGCTATTAAAACTAAAACACTCACACTGTAGCCAAATAAAAATTAACAGTGGCATATAGTACAGAAACAGCAAATGTCAGCAGAAGGAACTACAGACTCTGCAATACATATTTTAAAAATTAGCTGCTTAAACCAGTCAACCATTAATTCTGCCTTAACAGGACTAGCATAGAGATTTCATGAAGTAGGATTTGATTCACAAATCACTTTGGCACCACTTACTTTAAAAAAAAAATCCTACCTAATTTATGTGAGTTTCACACATTTCCATTCCCCAAGGAACCCTTCTTCTAACATGAAATGGTTCCAGCATCACTTCTATGACTCTGAAGTGTGCCAAATGTTGGCTGGGGCGGAGCTAACGAGAAAGTAACTCTGCTGTCTCAGCTCCAAGGAGAAAAGAAAATGCCTTAAAATTCTAAAGTGTGTTTGGAGCATCAAAGAACTTGGGCAGTGGTTCTAGGGTGACATACAGCTATTAAAGCTCCAGGATTCAAAAAATTGGAGTTTTTTTTTTTTAAGATACAGGAAAAAATAATCAGCTACTGAAAATAAGCGTTGCATATTCATGTGACTTTTGACTGACTCTCAAGTGGTAACCACACTGGACATTCAAGTTGGTTCAGTCAGACATGATTGATGACTGTATCCTCTGAATAAGTCTATTGACTCTCATGGGCTGTTTCATCCAAAATGCACTCCCCACATTTACATTGAACACAATGATGACATTCTTAATTTGAACAATTCCAAAGGCATAGTTGAAACAGGAGGCCAAATTCAGTGGTCGTGATAAACCATCAACTGTCAGTGATTTTACATTGCCTGCTTTACATCAGACTTGAATCTGAATCCGGCAAGCAACTAAATAATTCAGTCTTCTAACTGAAGATTTTTTATTTTATACAGCTGTTCAGACATCAATGTTCCCTTTACCTCCCCCTTCATCTTCAGAAAAATACTTTAAAAATCAACCCTGCTTCCCCACCCCTTTCTTATGTTTAGGGAAAGCAATGTTTAAAAAATGCATTCAGTAAATAAACCCCTGGTCATTCAGGTCATATGTCATGTATTTCTGTAGAATCTCTTTGTTTAGTTACAGAGGACTAAATAATTCAGACTGGTGGAAAACTTGTTATCATTTCAGTCTGCCTCTACAGCTGTTTAGATCAGGAGAAGAGGTTCTTGTCCTCTTCTGAGGACAGGGAATGGATAGCTCAGATGGATGGCATTTAGAAACAAACAAACACAACAAAGATGGATGGGATATTTCGAAAGCAGTACAGCCGCACTTTGAAAATGACCATAGAACTTCTTTGTATGGCAGCACAGAATATGATTGTTTAAGCTCCATTACATCATGCTGTGCTACATTGTGAAGTGGAGTGACTGCAATGCAATTGAAAAGTAGCTGATATCAAATTGCTTAACAAAAGGGGAAACATAACATAAAATCAAAATGGGCTGGAATAGAGAGCAAAAATGGTGAACTGGAGAGACATTTCTGTGCCCACCTCTCTTATTAAAATGCTGCCGACAAGTGGCTGTAGCCCCACTAAAAATATACTGTGTCTGCCCCTTATCACCTTCACTGAGACCATCCTAATGAATAATAGCTGTGCGAAATTGATACCATAGTGATGGATGTGATATATGAATCTGAATAAAGTACATCTTGCTGTGGGATTTTGAAGTCCCCATTAACTCGTGTTCATCTGATTGCTTCTATATAAATATTAATTTTATAAAAGAAAAGAAACCTAATCAAGATACCTGACTTTGGCTCCAAACAATATAAGATTCAGAAAAATGGCACCACTATAAACACCACCATCTTCTATGTGTAGGTTGGCAAGATATTATGATATTTGCTGTATCCAATCAGAAGCAGTGTTAAACAGAGCAAAGTTCTCAGCTGTGAGCTATTAGGCCAGGCCCTCATCTATGCGTTTCTCTTTATGTAATATTCTCTGTCCAGAATGCCAGGTCCCAAAGTTCTTTAGCTCCTGCACACAGACAGGAGAAGCCAACAGGATGTGATGGGTGACTGGCAGAAAGATGGAGGGACACACAGCATAATAACTGGGGGCAGAAGTGAAGTTCATATGACACTCACTGCATACGTTGAAAGAACATGAGGCTGCTAGTTCTCCCTTGCAGATGCCATGGCACTGCCATACATCCTGTTCTTCCACTCATATAGCAGAAATTCCTGCTCCTTCTCCTCCTCCCCATCTGAGCTCTATACACATACTGATTTGTATATGTAGAACTCCTCTACATGGAAGCAGACTTTAGCCCAATTAGGGCCACACTTTGCATGCAAGATCTGCATGCATGTGTACCAGTATGCAGGTGGACCTCTTCCCCATGGATAGCAGGGGACGGTTTCTCCTGCTTAGATGTGGCTGTGGGGTGCAGTATAGAGCCAAGATAGTTCATACAGTGTGCAACCCTGCTCACCTTATTTCAGAGGAGGGCAGTCATTTCAACCTCCCTATGGAGATCCCAAGGACAGTGGAAAAAACATAGAAGTCCTTTCTTGCCTTTCCCCCAAAACAAATGAGCAAAGGCAAGAGACACAGGTAGTCTGGGTTACAAATTTATACTGGATCCATAGAAATGGTGCTTGGGCAGTGATTGTGCTGAGCACCAAGGGCATGGTTTCCAAAGCAGTGTTCATGTGGTCAGCATCCCTGGCAGGAGTCCATAGCTTTCAGCAATGTTTAGGCCAGTTTCCAAGATGTCTAAAGTAAACAAATCCTCTTTGAAGTAGTGGGCAACAGAAAGCCAAGTAAAGCATCTATCAGAGGGATGGATACATGAGTTCATGAATTGGATGAGGATTCTTAGAAGAGAACCATCTCAGAGTATGGAAAATCTCATGTAGGTGGCGTGTAAAACCGCCATTCTGCCACCTGACCTAGAGCCACACAGGGTGGCATGTATGGTGTCCAGCCATCAATGCCAAGACCATGCATACTTGCTCCATCAGACTGCAACTCCCAACAAGGTACATCTGAATTCCATTCATCCAGGTAACGTATAAATAGAGGCATATGGCACCTTCCATTAAAACCTGGTAAGTAGATAATTTCAAGCTTTAGCTTTGCCTGTTGACGGGTAATATATACCACAAGGAGCAAAGATCAGCTCATTTGCACACTGCTGGAGGAAGGAGTGGTCATTAGCTAGCCTACAAAATGCCTGCTTCCTTACAGCCAGCTGTGTCGGTCACTACATTTCAAAGCTTTCAGAGATGCAATTCCCAGGCATAATTCACATCAGACATTGTAGCTTAAAAGGATTTTAGGTTATCTGCTTCTGGAGCAGAAAATGTAGCTCACTGTGAGAAAAAGGAGGGGTGTGTGCGCCCAGGGTTACACTCAGCTGCGATCTGAAAAGAGAGAGTATTAAAAGAAGGAGCTTGTCTAGCTGAACTAGATTTGGCTAGGTGGTCAAAGAAAGATGATGTTTTGTGGAGTTGGGTGGAGGGAAAGACTGCACAAGAACAGAAATGCTGCTTTAAGAAAGATGATTGGAATCCTATGCAACAAATGAACAAGAAATGCACATCTATTATCAGAGGACAACATAAATAATATGGAAAGGCTTTCATCTGAATGCATTTGAAAGGTGGCACTCTTTTGCAGTTTGGGAGAAAAGAGCTAGAAGAAGACTTTGGACCACCACACAGACTTAGTAAGCACTATCATGAGATGATGCTGTGCAAGAAATGTTGTGAGGTGCCTTATGTAGCAGGCATCTAGAGACCCCGTGTAAGAAGAGATTGCACGGCACCATGTGCTATGTGGATTTGAGTTCTTTTTTTCTCTTTTCTTGCACTAAGCCTGTCCCATCTATTTTCCTGCACCTGAAGGCATCTGCCTACACCAAACACAAGGAGCCTTCTGAAATGACACTCTTTGACCTGACCATCCACCACTAGCCCAGAATTCCTCCTGAGAAGAAGCTGCACTGTGTAGAAAAATGTGAAGTCTTCCTGCTGATGCACCTCAGAATCAAACTTGGCATATTTAGTTATCAGGGACAATAACACCAATGTCTGGGTATTTATGACTTTGATGTGAAATGGCGGCTTTTGAGCCACAGAGAAACAACCAGTCCTCACAAATAACTCCAGGGGGTCCTCCACATGACCCATATTCATTCTGATTTGCTTGTACAAAGGTTAGACTATATCCAGTCTTTATTGAGCATTCATTCTGATTTGTATATGGGGCAGTTATCCTACAATAAGCTTCCATGCTGATTTGCTTGCAGAGTGTTTATATTTATTTCCGCTAATCATTCATTCATTCATTCTGCACTTTTCAGTGTATTTCCTTGTTACTTTCCTAACTGCAAAAAGTCTGTTTTATTTTTGTTTTTAAAAGTGGATTTCTTGTGCAACAGGTGGCGTAGCACTTTAATCAAGTTTAATTTCACAAACCTAAATTTATAGTATGCACATGAAACCCTCACATGAAGCAGGGACAGTCTGGAGGCTCTCTAGGACTGAAATGAACATTTCCCACAGCTGTAGCAAGCAAGTAAAGGCATAGGGTGGTATTCAACTGAATAATAGTGCTAGCACAAGCAATTGAACATTCCCCCATGTCATCCGTTAATCTGCTCCAGAGGGTTGAGGAGAAACCCCAAACAGATGAAGGAGGCACTTGTTGGGAGGAGAACATTCAATTGTCTAAGGAGGAATCCTTGTGCTGACAGAACATCTACCTTTTTGCGACATTGAATACAGCCCATAGCTTCCAGCTTTGTTTTCATGTCCTCAGAAAGCTGGTTGTGCTTGCGTCTGTCCAGGTGGAATGTGCTGCTTATTGCGCACAGGGAAATCTTCCCATGATGAACAGTGCACCCAAGAAAAGCTGCCTTTTGTGTCACTCAAGCGTTGAAGATATAAAATGGCATCCCTTTCTCCGCAAGTTGTTGTCTGGCTGCATCCATACCTTGGTCTTCTGCTCCTATTAAATTCAGCAGCCAAATTCATATTGACTGTAATAGGAGCAGAATTAGACTCATATTGAGATATTGGAACTGCGTAGCTCATGCTGTCAGTAAGATTATGAGTTCCACCATCATCTCGTTCCCCTGACATCTGTCTCTTTCAGCATATAAATGAGCTCACTCGCAACACACTCATACTTCAGGACATTTATACATCTGGCTTTATTGGCAACCAAAAGGAATGTCATGGAGTACTGGAAGCCTGACAAACCCTCTAGCTTTTATAGCTTGGATTACAAGTGTTCTCAATTTAGCCTCATTAGAAGGCTAAATTGATGGCACAGAAAAGAAGGGAAAGGAATATATTTTTCTTGACCGTTTCAGATATGAAATGCAAGTGACAACATGGTCAATGAGGCGTAACAATGAAGCCGGAACAATCCCCATAGCTCAGCATTGTTAGCTCTGATGGTCAGCTACCTCTGCATGCACTTGGCAGAAATGACGTCAGCCAACGCTGTGGCCATTTGGGTACCGATGCAAGTGTGGTGGTATTGATTGAGGCAAAGGAAAGCTAGCCCTAAACTTTGACCTTTAGTAGCATCCTTTCCCCATATGTTACTTTGAACATGCACTGTTCATCATCTGATCCAGATACTTTGGCCTTAGGAAGTTGACTTATACCAAGTTGACTTATACCAACTCAGGCCATTTGTCCATCCAAGTCATTGATGGATTTCCTACCTACCAGGGAGCCTCCATTTTGGGTGCTGCTCTGCCCATGTGTGGGCACCGGAAGTAGGGCAGAGCGGCACCAGAAGTCGCTTCTACGCATGCCCGGCGGCCATCTTGGTCAGGTCAGGTCAGAGCGGCCCCGGAAGTTGCTTCTGCACAACTTCTGGTGCCACGCCACTGCTATTCCCGCATTTTTCAGCGGGAGACTTGGCAGGTATGTTCCCAACAGCAGAAGAGGAGGAGATACTCCTCTACATCCTCTTGCACTTACTGCAACTTTCTTCCAGGGGGCTGCGGGACCCTGGAACTGTGGAGAGAGATGTTGGCTAAAATTATCCCCTCCTCCCTTCTGCCCAGTAGGATCCAACTGCTGGATCAAAATCTTTCCATGTGTGGGAAGAGCTATTCAGTTTGAAACCATATATAATCACCCGGAAAAAATCTTCTAGCTAGCAAGATCGTGTTATGTTAACTGATCACATACATCAGAAATAAACTCCTAGGGAATTGTTCTCTTGTGTTTAACGTAGCACTGATTCCTTGTTAATTGCAGTTAAGATATGAACCGCAAGCCTCAGCAAAACATATTCCTTCCATGCAGCCCTTCTTATCTTATGGGCTATCATTGGCATTTGTAATCCCTATGTACTTGGGTCCTGAAGAATTTCACTCTTAAATACAGCCTGATCCTACTAACACAGCAAAGGAATATCTCAGAGGTGTAAAGAAAGGAGAGACAAAAGAGCTGTCATTTTCCCTTACGCCCCTCCTAAACCAACCCCACTGGCCTGAACAACAGTACATGGTCATATTCATGGGTGTAGCCAGGGGGGCAGGGAGGGGCAGCTGCCCCTTCTAGATCAAGGAAAACAATAGAAATACTTAACCAACTGACCATTCATGTTGGTTCTCCCCTCCCCAAACAAAAGTCCTGCCCCTCCAACAAAGTCCTGTCCCCCTAACAAGAATCCTGGCTATGCCCGTGGCCATATTTGTATTCCTGTATTACCAACATGAGTGTTGACACTGAGGATGAGAAATAGTGGCATGCCTATGGCTGCACAGAAAGTTGATGGCTGAGGTTAAATTGAGTTTACATTTTCACAATCAAAAGGTATGGCTCGTTGTTAGAAGCACTTCTTTAATTCCCTATCACAATAACACAATAACCTTAGAATAGCCCTTAGACTTTAGCCTTACTGATTAAAACTAGCTGCAGCTGATTCATCTGCTAATTAAAACCCTCAGCCCTGTAGCTGATCAGGTAGCAGCACTGCAGTGGTGTGGAATTTTTTGGTATCTGAATTTCACACTGTTGATGAAAATTCAATGTCAATATTTGAGAATCAAAATTACGATCCAGAGTAAGCAGAAATACTATGTCATTACTGGGCATATTGATCTTGGTGGATCTGTGAATTGGAGCTGTTTTCATTATTCAGTGAAGTAACAGAAAATGAGTTGGACTTTGTTTAGCCTGGCACATGCATCATCAGCTGCATCTAATTGCAGCATCTTCTGACAGATGATGATTTATAGTACAGAAAGCACAGTAATTTTTATTCAAATGCCACTCTGATTGTCTGTAGCAACAGTTTACTCAACTGCTCATTTCTGGGATAAACACATCTGACGCGGGGGGGGGGGGGTTAGGGGAAGTAAATGAGTAGCGCTAGAATGGAGTCACCTTCGGAGGAAGTTGCATTTTGCTCATGGGGTGGGTGAGTTTTAAGCAGGGAGCTGGTCAACCAACCCTCCCATGTTTCCTAGAGTTAGGGTGCTATGTGACTCCACAGAATCAGTAAGTGGTGGCTGGTGGGGAGCAGATGGGGACAATTTGTTTTGATTTTATCCCTACCCTCCTCCTTTATGAATGTACTGTGGACATTCAAGCAATGCAGTAGTATAGTTGCTTAATAACTAACTGAACTCAACCTTGTGTCTTTGAGTGGTTGGGAAATTAAGAATATGACTTGGGGTGGTGGGCAGAGTTCACAGGTCTGCCAAGCTATAGATTTGGATTTTGCAGGTAATTAAAAATATAGGTAGGACCCTGACCTAGTCATCAACCTCCCCTGGTATGAGCAGCCATAACTGTCACTCATCTCTAAGTGCCTATTTTATGGAACCAAAGTGGCACTGCGCACACACCAGAGGGAGATATCAGCAGGCCTATGGGAACCCCAAGTAGAAATTAGGGATGCCATACATCTGGGATTTTCCAGACATTACCGGGATTTCAAAGGCGAAAGTGATGTCCGGGGGGGGGATTTCTGGAAGGTGTTGGTATGTCCCGGATCTTTGGCAAGTAAACCTTGCTGGTGTGTGTGTGTATGGAGTGGAATATTCTGGAATAGGGCATAATTGGTTGGAACAAGTCTCTACACTGTGTCATTTTGCTATAGCCTACTTGTATGAGCAGATTGCCAAACCCTTTTCAGCTTGTCTGAAACCCTGGAGAACCACTTCAATTTTCCCTTCCACTGCCCTTTTTTACTAACTCTCGGTGACCTCTTCCATGCTAAGAAGCCCATCTCACCTGCTATCCCATATCACTTTACCCGAAAATCAGTTATCTGTACTGTGGTAAAACCTTGCCCAGTTTCTTTTGAAAAACCAGAATGTATGACACCTACTTATCTCACATAGCACTGCCTTCTTCAAAGAACTCCCAAGGTAAGCATGGGTAGCCATTGGCAGAATCCATGCTAGTTGTCCTTAATTGAAATTGGCACCTGCAGGTGTGCTTCTGCAAAGTCCTGTATTAAAACATATCTCCCTTTTCCTGCCCACGTGAAACTAATATATCTGTTTTACAGACTCCTAGGTTCAGCCCTTTTACATTATTATTAAGTGAAATATTGTCACCAAAGCTTTCAATCTCTTGACTACGATAAATGAGTTGACATGTCACTTATGGTCTTGGATATTTTTCTGCTTCATATTTTGGTATTTTTAGAAGTAGGTTATCATATTCACATGTGTCTAACACAGAGAGTTATGGCAATGATTTGAAGCCAAATTTGGAATGCAGCTTTACAGGTTCTTCTTGATTTATGCCCAGATTTCATAGTGAATTTATTATATTGCCCTGAATACAATATTCAGTCCAGAAATGTATTTTGTTTGTTTTATTCTCTGTAACTACAGTATTTGACCTAACAACATATGCAAGTGAATTATGATATTTATGCATATATCTTTTTATATTTACATGGATGGACAAGGATTCCATTTCATGCATGGAATTTGACAGGTCCACAGACAATAGGGCTGTAATCATATGCACACTTAGCGGAGAGTAAATCTTATGAAACACAGTGGGACTGACTTCTGATTGGGATTGTGCTATAGGTCAATCAATGGCTATTAGTCATGATGGATATATGGACCCTCCATATTCAGAGAAGACTTAAATGGCCTTAAAAACTTTGGAGGAGGGGTGCCTTAGAGCCCCATAAGACCTCAATGGCATGCAGTGTTGAGTGATTGAGTGGGGAAATCTATTAAGTGAGTGAGAGTAGGAATGAAGTCCAGTGTCTTGAATGGAAGAAGGGAGGAACAGAGACATTGATACAAAAATGGCAGAATAAACCATCTCACTAGGTTGGATAGGTTGCATACAAAACTTAACATCTATACATGTATCTGTCCTGGAAGGAGCACTTTATGCTTGGCAACTGCCCATATACATCAAATGAGAGATCTAATATCCTAATGCACCTGGGATTGAGCCATGGTGTGTTCATCCCACCCACCCACCCATGTACGTCCCCCCCAAAAGACAAAATGGAATAACACAGCACCCCAACAACCCATGCTGACTGGCTTTTGGGTGGCAGGCCAAAAAAGGGGGGTGATAATAGTAGTTTCCTGATCATGTATATTGCCCTGTGCTTGTTAAGGATCATTTTCATTGCTTGCTTACCATGAAGGAAGGTTTATTCTATAAAAGGTTAGGAAAATTACAAAATCCCTTTTGTGAGGGAGCCTTCAACATGTCCTAAGTTCATACCTAACACCAATTTCCTTCCCCCTGCATGGTTCTTTATATCAGTTCCTTGTAAACAGTAAGTGAAAATCGAAGCTGTCAGGCCTATCTTCAACTTTTACCATAAAGTACACAACCCACACATTATAATTTAGTTCTTCTAAGCAGCATGGACTTTTTTCCTGTAGCTCTTGATAACCAGAAGTTTGCTTTATCTGTAATAGTTATACCGGCTGGCTTCTGGATTTTTCCATTAGCCCCCATCTATACACTGCCCATCACTTTTAAAAAACCAAGCTGTGATAAAACACTGTTTTAAGGACCACCATCATTCAACCTGAACATAAAATGAACTGAGGATGGGAAGCAATTGTTCAGCAATTACAAAAGAGAGGGGCATTAATAAAGATCTGAGCTGATTTAAATTTTAAAATACAAGCCTAATCTAAAAAGAAAAACAATCCCATTTTGGATGAAAGCTAGTGACAGATGAATCTCTCAATTTAGGTTTGCTTGCTTCTCACTGTACCAATTGTAAATTCCATTTTCCAAATTTTGACATCACTTTGCATTTTTTTTTTAAATGAAACACCCACTTGAAAATTCATCATAATTTTAGTATGAATTTCTCCCATTGTATGCATGTTAATATGCAGTTTCCCCAGTGCAATGTTATTTTGACCAATGCACACATTTTTATGCACACTTTACCCTAGTATATGCATTTTTGTACACAATACTTGGCTGGAGAACAGCACTGCAAAATTTGGAGAAGTGTGAATTTTGAAGGATGACATGCTTCTTTTCACATATTGTTTTGGAAAGTGTGAATTAGGTGGTCACATTTATATGCAAACTAAATTGACTTTCTCTCCTCTTCCCTAGTGAAATCTTTGCAACCCCCATTTAGAGATACTTTTGCATGCAGCAGGAAACCATAACTACAGAAATAAGCTTTTGTTTCCTCCCCCCACATCTGATGAATAAGAATTATGCAACCAAAACAAAGGAGAAGGCCCCCCCATCAATAGCTCCCCCCACCTGCAATAGCCTTGTATGAGAAAATTTCCATTTTTTTGTTCTGATGAAGTATGAAATGGGATGCAATCAAGATCTCATTTAACAATGTGAGGTGTTTGGAGAAATGGTTGTAATTGTCACACCACCAGCTTTTATACCAATTTCATTTTTCCAGTGTGTGTAGGGAGGGGGGGGGTCCTGTCACTTTTGTCTGTTGCTTTGATATGCAAAGAATTGTACATCTCACAGTACATAGGAAACAAAGAGGACAAGGTTGTTTTTCATTTTCTACCTTAACCCTGAGTATCATCAATTTCCTCAAGCCAGCCAGGTATACTGGTATACTGGTGTGAAACTGATTATTCCTTCTGGTAATATTTATAAAAGCCATCACATTGACACTCAGTTTTATTTACTTTGCACAAAAGCTGCTCCAAATGATAATTGTGTAAAGAACAAGGCATCAGGTAAATAGTCCCTACACACTTGGAAATGATTAAAAATGCATTACACATTTATCTGAGGTTTAGCTTCAATGTCCTGTTTTCTTTGAATGCCAAGCTTGGTGGGAAATTTTGAATATCAGCCACAAGCCACAAGCTTTCTACTATTTAATGTAGGATTGCGCTTCAATTGAGCCATGCCAAAAACTGCTGGATTTATCTTTATGCTTGGATTCCCAGGACACAGAGGCTGAAACCCTACACACACATACTTGGGAGCAAGTCACAATGAAGTCAATAAAACCTTCTTCTTTTTTAAGTAGGCATGCATTGGATCCACTGAAAATTTCACTTTTTTATACTACTGGTACATACCCTCTAGAGCTGTGCATGAGCCCTCAATTCAGTTTGGAGCCTAATCTAGCACTTCAGAATACCCCTGATCCAAGCTAGGATGGTCTGGGACTGGACTGACTTGACCTGGATCTGGGCCCTGAGCTGATTTGGGGATTGTGCACAGTCATGTGGTCAGGAGAAGGATACACTTGTATTCTCCCCACCCACCTACACAAGGCCTCCTGAAGGACAATGAGGTATGTTTGTTCCCTGAACCTATTCCAAAATTGTATTTGCTAAGGATTAAAACTACCCAGCATCCAAATGATCTAGAAAGAGTTGCTTATTCTGCATTTGTGACACCTGCACAGACCAAACAGACATTAAAAGCACCCTAAAAGACACTGCAGTTTATCAAGTCAGTACATAAACTAAAGGCTTCTAAGTAGGTTGTGACACAAGAGACTGTGCTGGCTAAAAAGTGTCATGATTTATCAAAGCCTTTGTCCTCTGGAACCATTAAGACATATGATCCCTCCCCTGTCCCCACACAGGGTTTGCTTATTTGTTTGTTTTTCAGTGTGAAATTGGACGCAAAATGTGCAGTTGGAAGAAAAACTGTGCAGTTGGAAAGCTGATAAAATGCAGTTGTAAAATAGGGGCCAAGGGACAAGACACATTAGGAGTATGTGTTTGTTAAGCACAGGCAATGACTGGGCAGTATGTACACAAATCCTATAAGTGTAGAATGGGCTCAGTTTTCATACTTAAAGTGCCTCAACAATCTTGAGAACTCCCACCTTCTTTTTGGCCAGAAACTTCTCTTCTGCACCTTCATCTCCAGGCAGGTAACACTTCATCCTTGTAAATATCCTTAAAATACTCATGGTTGTGTTCCTATGTTCCTTCTTCTGCAACAGCTGGTTTGTGGCCCCACTTAGCCAATGGTGGCATATTATGATAGATGTAAATATAGAAGTTTCAGGAGCTGCTTTCACTCAAGCACAACCCTTGCACTTATTAGTCTCTCAGAACCAGCACTGTGTGGTTCGTCAGAGAGTATGTGGGCAAGGATCTTAGCAGTGATCTTGTAATTTGGTGACTCTGCAAAGAATTTGACCTTTGCCCTCAAAGCCATGGAGTACAGACTCTCAACACACTCAATGCCAAATATTTCATCAATGGATTTTTATTTTATAAATTGGTGGAGTGCTGCACTCACCATCCCCGTAAACATGAGAGACAGAGCAAGAACTTCAGCTGGGTATGGGAGGCAGAGGAAATCCTGCTAGTGATCTAGCCCAGAAAATGACTACTAATTTATTGATCCCTGTTGCCTTTCCTCACTAAACGCCTCAATTTCCTAGCCAGGACTTTCATATTGACCAGACCAACCACAGGCCTGGACCAAGTCAGAAACAGAACATTTGGAAACCTTTTGGAAAAGCTGGTTGGAAGCTTGATTCTGAAGACAATACAAGATCCTCTGGCAGAGGGGACCAGTTGCAGAGCACACTGACAACGACCCACAGCTTGGCCAAACCCATCAGATCAAAAGAAATTATTCAAGTCCCTGTTTGGGCATGAAAAGCAAGTACCAATCTGACTCTGGCTTTGCCAATCTGATGCCACTGAGTTGTTTGGCTGAAGAAACAACTTGTACAGTTTCTTGCTATTTTGCTATGTTTTTTAAAAAAATCATCTTTCAAGAGATTTGTCTCATTTGAAGGTATTTTTCAGACAACCCATAGATCAACATATACTGTATTGTAGTAGCTATATTGAGATTTTAGTAGACCTGGCAATAGGCATAATGATGGTAGCAAAGCAGGAAGTTAGTAGCACTTAAAACTGGTTGAAATTTGACAAGGGAGATCAAATCCTTAAATGAAGTGACATACCTTGCTAATGCTAATTTTTCTAAAAAATACACTTGTATTATGGTCTGATCCTATGTCCCACAGGAAGGTGGTCAGGGGCTGTTGGATACTGCAGACCTTTCTCTCCTTCACCTAACAGATATCATTCTTTGATGGGTAGCATGATCTCTGTATCCAGCAGTGATTTGAACAGAGGCTGCAGGGGCATCAGATGGGGGGAGATGGGTCTCTCTCTGGGCTCAGAGTTGACTGTGGAAGATAGGAAGATCACGGTGTCTGTGCTTCGAGAAATACTCCCAGATCACCCAAGCCTATAGAGACCCTCAGGGACACCTTCCCTGAGCCTGATGCCTCCCACCACACATCTCTGGTCCAGGCCAGAAGGTTGGTCCTTTAAAGGTCTTGTGTTCTCTCAAGGAGGTAGAGCCTGGAGAAGGTAGTCTGGAGGTGAAGGCATAAAACACCTCCGTGTGATAGCAACCTTTGTTGCTGACTTGAAGCTGTCTGTGTCAAGCAACCTTTGACCAACCTTACTTCCAGCCTCGCCATTTCCCCCGCGGTTTCCAGCATTGGACTACTGTAGAACATGACTGTTGGCTCAGCTGCAGTGACTATCCTGCCGAAAGTGGTTTATAAGTGGGAAATTCAAAAGTGGGGCATGTTGGGGGAGGTTTTGAAATCTGCCAAATCCAAAGTCCCCTCATTCCCCAGACATGGTAGAAACTACACAGATTATTATAATTTTTTAAAAGGGGAAAAACCAACAAGAAAATAAAGGCAAAATAAGGTTTAAAGCCCCCCCCCCACCTTATGCCCTGTCTACTGCAAGCATTGTGAGACTTAAGAGATAGCAGCTCCTCTGCCAAATGTCCACAAGTTTGCTTTAATTATGTTAAACTGTCAGTACAATCCTGAATATATCCATCCAGAAGTAAACCCCTATTTATGTTCAGTCAGACTTATTCCCAGGGAGGCCAGTATGTCTTTCCAAACTTGGTGCCCTCCATATGTTCATATCTGCAGTTCCCGTTATCCCTTCCCTCTGGTTGTGTTGGCTGAGATTGAAAACCATTGGAAGTTGGGCTGCAACTCAGCTTACAGAAAGGGGTTTGCATGGATTCTTAGAGCATCCCTGTACATTTGACTTCTATGATGACCTCTCTATCCTTTGAAGTCCAGACTGATACATCTTAGGTTGCATCACCTCCAATTTCTGTCTCCCTCTCATACTCCTCTTTCAGACCTAGGGATGAGAGGGCATCTTATGAACAAGCATGGCTGCCTTTTTCTTCTCTAAATTGACCAGAACTAGAAAGTTTTCTATCTAAGTTATGTACTTCCTAGAATAAATGTCTTTATTATTATTTTTCTCTACAAATATCTCATTGTGTGTGATTGCAGCCGGTAAAGTCTACTCTCTAACCAGATTCACAAGCCACACTCAACATACCAAATTTCAATAATCTGAAGGGCATCCAGCTGCCTAAAACTTTGTGATTGATGTAGAAAGAAATGTGATCAAAGGCAGAAGGATAAGTATATAGTGGATTGGATTCTACATTCCAATGGAAATTTTATTCTGTAATGTTTCTGATTGCGTTGTCTATGGAAACAATATAATTTTAACCACCTTTGGGATTTCTCCCCCCCCCCTTTAATGCATGCTTCATTGATGATCAAGACCTCTTCAGAATAGCTAGGGAAACATCTCTTTGCAATATAAATGGGAATGCTGTTCAAATAAAGTTCAAGGTAGATTCCAGCAAACATTTCAGCTTCCCTCACAGATTGTGAAGGCTCATTGAATTGCATCTCTTTGCTGACAATGAGAATGCAATCACAAGGGGCTTCTCCTTGCTGCCACAACACATTTCCCATTCTCTCCCCTGACAGCCTTCTTGCGGAACCTCAAGTAGAATTTTGGCCTTGGCCTTTGGTGTTGTGCAAATCTTTTGAAGTCGCTGCCTTCTGCCAGATGCTGGAATCTTACTGCTTTTTGGTGCCATTATCCCAGGCCTCAGAAACCCTCCATTTCTCTGCCACTTTTATTATAGCCCTGTTCCATCTTTCACACTATTATGTCTGTTTAGTTCCAGAGCAAACAATACAATCGTGGCAACAGGGTACACAGCAACCATCTGAATTGATCGGAGCTTGCAAATCCTGCCTTTTGTATGCAGCTTTAACTACTGCTTCTGCTTCTGCAAAACCAGGAAACCATGTATTTCCACAATGGGAGTTAATGCTGATGAATGGTTTGTAAATAGCTTTGATGAGCTTGGGATAACTGCCGGCATTATTCCACAGTACTTTGCAGAATGGACAATAGCCCCATTAACAACTGATTCACATGAGCTGGCAGTGTTTAATCACATTTCCAACACAATATAGCTCTATAGCTCTTCAAATAACAATTTTCATTGGTTTGCAATGAAGTGTTTTTGTTTTTTTACGTAAAAAATGCTTTCTATTTTTGTGACTGTCCATGTGCGCCTCACTTCCATTACATATATTATATTACCTCTAGCTGACAATGTCTGTTACAGGTGCAGCTGTGCAAAGTGTGGACAGCAAGTTTTTCAATTTCTAAAATTGCACTAAGATAGAATTAATCATTGACTATACAGATAGGGCATATTGCAGACAAGGTGAATCACTTTTTGAGATTCAATGCTTCCAATGAGAGTTAAGGCACATATTTAAATCTTTCCCATTTAAACCAATGGGATATATTTTTTGTTAATTTTAGCTAGGGTGTGCTAATAATGATTATAATTACTGCTCCCTTTTTCGTGTTATGGTCCTTTCCCTTCCTTATACAGTACATTTTATTTCACAGCAGCCTCTTGAAGTAGATTAGGTTGGAAGGTAACAGTGTCTGCAATCCCATACCTGGGGGTAAGGCGAACTGCATTTAATGAGACTTCCTTTTGCACTGATATAGGTGTAGGTCTGAAATGTTAGTCCCTTCATCTTCATCTCCAGCTGTAATGGAGTCAAGCTCAAACAGTGTGTGCTTATATTCACCCTTCCCTTACTGGAGCATCTCTTCCTCCTCCTTCTGTCACCATCTCCACTATCTGAATTTAGATTTCTAAACTCCTTGGGGAGAGTCCCTTTCTCCCACTTTTTTGCATATGAAACTCAACAAATCATTATGTGGGTGCTGCAATATTTCAAAAAGTAAAAACCAGGACACCCAGAATGTTGTTGAGCTTTTTAAAGACAAACCCCAAAGTTGTTGAGCGATTTTTTGGTTTACTTGCCGAAGAACCAGGACAAGCCACCTTCCAGAAATTCTCCCCGGATGTCACTTCCGCCTTTGAAATCCTGGTAATGTTGGGGAAAACATATATCTCAGCAGCCCTCTTGCACCTCTGCCATTTGTAATATGAGGATAATATTAATATAACAAACATGTGTTTAGTAGCACTTCAAGCACTTAGAAAAAGTGCTGAATAGTTAAGTAATGTCTGTGGAATGCTGTGGCTGCCTGCTATGGTATTTTTCTGGAAAAGAAATGGATTTTAATTCATTTAATATATTAAAAATTCCTAGGAGCTGTGGCCTGTTTGTCTGTCTCTACTGTTGCAAAGTGTTACTTTCCCCTTATTATTTCATGTGCCTGTATTCATGCTTTTCCCTGTCTCTGCTTTTTAAACTCTTTTAAAAGAAATTTTGTTCTAGTTTTGCCCCAGGTTCTTCAACAAGGTCTTGCCTAGCAACTTAATGTTTAAGCTTTTAGGAATGTGTCTGTTTGTTACTCTTGCAATTGTGTTAGCCAGCTATTAGCCCTGATAGAAAGATGCTGTATTCTGGCTATTACCGGGCGAAGTGCCATTGTGAAAGTTGTTTAACTTACTGCTGCATTTGTGTGTTAACTAATGTTTGTCACTCTGTTGGACTGTACCATCAAGTGGTTATTGGCATAGTATACGAATGAGCCATTGCAGAGTTTTCATATCATCCTGTGTAACCCCAAACAGTGCTTCTCAATGGATTCATTTCTCCCAATTGAAGTGCTGAGTCAACATGTAATCAGTAATCAAGTGATAAGAAATCAAATGATGCACAAGCATCTGTGAACCAGCCCTGTGAATTATGTTGATTCAGCTACCGCAAGACCCCCTTCTCCATCCTACAAAACTGGCATTCCATAAAAGTTAGAATCATTAACTAGTGAGAGGAATTTATGCTGCTTGGCTCCCCGAGGCGGTACATACGCAGACCGCCCTGGTGCGTGCATCATGATGTCACGACGTGGCCTGATGCATGCATCATGATGTCATGGGGCACACACCCGGCCGGACTGTGCATGTCCACACATGTGCAGTCCATCCGTGGTGGTGGTGTGTGAGGGCGGCAGCGCTCCGCGAGAGCAGCTGCAGCAGTGGGAGAGCTCCGTGAGGGCTGCTGTGGTGGTAGGCAAGCTCCGCAAGGGCGGGTGCATGCTCGGCTGGAGGAGGCGAGGGGCGGGCCAGGGGCCAGCAGTGCTGCCCCGCGCGCTGCCCCCACCAGACTGGAGCCAGGGGCACCCCTCCCTTGCTACGTGCCTGGCTGAGGCTCCAATACTTTGGCCACCTCATGAGAAGAGAAGACTCCCTGGAAAAGACCCTGATGTTGGGAAAGATTGAGGGCACTAGGAGAAGGGGACGACAGAGGACGAGATGGTTGGACAGTGTTCTTGAAGCTACCAACATGAGTTTGACCAAACTGCGGGAGGCAGTGCAAGACAGGAGTGCCTGGCGTGCTCTGGTCCATGGGGGTCACAAAGATTCGTACATGACTAAACGACGAAACAACAACAAGCTGAGGTTCTCCCCCACAACATGAAGCCTGCCCCTTAGCATAAATCCTGGCTATGCCCATGTGACATCAGTGTGATGCCACATGATTGACAGATGGAGAGGCCTGCTATCCTGTAAAATTCCCCTCTGTGGCTTTGCAAAGTGCCCTTAGAAGCAGCCTCTCCTCTTTCAAAGGTGGGGAGGCTGTTCCAAATAGTGTTTTGCTGTGGTTCTCATTTAAGAAGCTCTTCAGTAAAGAGGATTGCCTCATCCTTCACCACATTGGCTGATGTGAAGGGAGAGGGTCCCAACTTTGCGCAGTGCTCCATAGGTGCCTGACAAACAGCTGTTTCTCAGGTGCTTTGCAAAAGCCCTGCCATTTTGGCCCTCTCTTACCTGTATTATTGTATGTATGTTGCCTGCATAGAACTTAGGTGTACATAACTCAAATAGATATATTTGACCTCCAGGGGCTATGTTTGCTAAGAACAATTTAACACCAGAATTTTAGAAATAAAATATACAAAGCAGATGCTCAATCACTATGTTTTTCTTCTAGAAACCATGTGCGCTACAATCTTGCAACTATATGCAGCTGCTTACATAAATCCAAGTGTTATATTTCACCTCTTCTTGCCTAGCTAGCTAAGCCAGAGTTGCAACTATGGTCAGCTAAAGAATACTAAGTACGGTAACACATGATATAAGCTTGTAAAACTTTAATTGTGACAAGGTGCCCTTAAACCAGAATGTACTTGTACTGAGTTTGGGCAGGGATGTATTTCTACACTTCACCCAGCCACTGCTGTGAGGATGAAACCTTTTTGCTTTTATTTGTACTTATCTGAGCCTAGGGAAAAACAAGGTCTAGGGAATTTTATTGCTGCTGTGGTTTCAGCAATTACATGAGGGGGGAAGTCCCAACTAAGTTTGTCACAACCATAAACCCTGTAAGAGAGAATGCTACAGACGTTTCTTTTTCTGGGTCGGGATGATAATTTGCATGATCCTGGAAGATGCTTGTCCCATTACTGCAAACAAAATCTGAGAGCACAGTTCCAAAGACATTTACACTGATGATGATTCACTGAATGTAGTGGAATGCTTTTAGCATTAAGCGATGCTCAACCACTCAGCCAGTATTCTACAGCTCTGTTCCCCTGGCACCCTCATACACCCCTTTTGGGGCCCATGAAGTTCCACTGGCCGTCCCAATTTCAGGTCTCCCCTTTCCCCCTTTGGGTTGTTTCATTCAGGCTGTTGTTGCCTGGGTTTTTTGGGGTGGCGGTGGGAGTGCCTGCCTTTTTGTCTGTGTTTTGTGGTGACAGGTGTTTCTGAGCATCATTCGTTTTTCTTCCATGAAATGGCTATATTGTGGTACTCAAGACAGATTCTTGGCCTTCTGAATGTGTCTCTGGGCTGAAAAACTTTGGGTAGCACTACTGCTATCCTCCACTGTTTTGTCAAATCTTTGCTACGGAGTCAGAATGGAAAAGGTTTCTTTTACAAAAGCCAGAAAGAATTATGTAAATGAATATATTATTTAATTAGGAATAGGCATAATGATGGTGCACAAGATGTTTTGAAAACAACACTGTTGTTTTGTACATAGTCTTTAATGTTATGAATATGTTTAAGTATCTTTAGGTGTTTGGGTGGGATTCAGCTAACTAGCACCGTCCATGGAAGCCCTTGCGTAACAGGGCTGTATTTATTTATTTGTAAAAGTATTTCTATACTGCTGTATCATTAAAAAAACCCACAGGAGTTTACATTAATATAAAACATAACCCTCTCCTCTCCTTCCCCCGCACATGACTAGTTTGGGGGGGGGGCAGGAGAACCCCCAGAATAGCACACAAGGGGAGGAGGGATACTTCCATCCAGCATGCTGAAATACTTGTGCGAACAAAATGATTGGAAGAGCATGACATTGAATCCCACCCTCTGCATATTCTGTGCCGGAACTTAAACAAATATTTCTACTTCTCACAGAAAACTTACTTTTCTTATGAAGAATTCGCCACCACACAATAGTCTGATGCCTATGAACTGCGCTACTGCCACCTTGTGCTAAATGCCATTCATACCAGTGGGTGTGGTGTGACACAACCGCAGACCTCATGGCGATATGTTGTCACCCTTGAGGCATGTGTGTGCTTCTGCTCCCCCATGATTTACCCAGGAAAACGGCAGACGAGAACTGCGTGGCAGAATAACCCCTCAAATTTCATCATCTCACTTTTCTGGGTTTACAGGGTAGCAAACATATGTTTTCTAGAAGCACTTGGCATGAAAATGAGGGCTAAATTTCCACAAGATCCTGCTAGATTTCCAGAAGAGACTTTCACATAAAATGTGAAAATTATTGGGTATGGAAACATTGGGAGAATGAAATAAAGCCTTGTCTGACTGTAGCCTTTGAGTAGGCATGGCGAGCCAGTAGTTTTACTTATCCCAGTAAGTTCTGCTCTTACATAAATGAAAGGATTTGCTCCCAATTACTATTTGCCAAATTATTAAAAGCTCTCATGTTCGAAGGGTGCATAATTGGATGCCTTTCAGAGGATACACCCAGCCTTTCTTCTCTGGATGAAGGTCACAGGATGAGTTTAGCAAAAGGGTGAGCCCACAACACACACCCTACAACTGCTATAATTGCCTTGCCTTTTTATATATTTATAACATGATATGTCACATTGTTTCATAAGGGTTGGCACTTCCTCTAGAAGTGGAAAGGGTTCTCTTCAAAGGCAAAGCAGAGAGTCAGTGAGAAAGCACTATCACTTCAGATAACAACCACCTGTTCTATAAGTAAATGGAACTCTTAACACATCCTCACCATGCATTTAGAGCACGTGGCTTCCCACAAAGAATCCTGGGAACTGTAGTTTAATCATTCCCAGAGTTATTATTACCAGCACACTTACCATAACAAACTGCGGTTTGTGGATGTGACTAAACCAACCAAGTCTTGCTTTATTAAGTCCTGCTTCTCACCTGAAAAGCCAAATGACTTAAAATCTACATATGGCATAATTATAATACTGGAAAGAGCCCCCCCTCTCTCTGTGTGTGTGTTGGTGTCGTTATAATGAGCTCACAAGGAGGAATATCAAAGTGAATTCATAACCTTGAACTTTAATTGTAAATCTTTAGAATAATTAAAGTGTCTTGATATTTTATACTGGAGATAACTCTGCTAGCTTGCAGATGAGACGAGCCACATGCATAGCTCATAAATCCAAAGGATCATATAAAAATGGAAACATATTTTTTTAAAATTCCATTTTGCAGTTTATCATTCTTTGCATGGTCAGGGCTAAATAACGGTTTAGATATGCTAGCAATATACATTTACATTACACATTGTATGAAAAGAGACAGTACTTTTATGCCCATGACTTTGAAGGTGTCCTCTTTCCCCATGCAATCTTTAATTTAAAGCACCATCTATGTATTACAGGAGGTTGGACTAGATGACCCTCGGGGTCCCTTCCAACTCTATAATTCCATGAGCATTCATTATCCCCCCCTTCCCCGCACACCAATAGATTGAGAGAAACACTTGTTCGACCCATTGGATTCAATGAAGACATTCTTATAGAAGATTTATAGACTAACACTTTATTGTAGAATAAGGTATCAATTTGCTATGTAAAATCTGTGCATCTTTAAGGTGCTTCAAGACACCTTGCTGGCCACATCCAGTGCACAGCTAGTGAAAACACACTGGTGGAACAGCTGAAATGTGGTGGAACTGTGGAGAGGATGAAGGCAGTACAGTTTAAGTACTCCGTGGACCCGTCTGGAATGGATTAATCCACTTTCCATTACTTTCAATGGAAAAGTTCACTTCAGGTTAAGTACAGACTTCCAGAACCAATTGTGTACTTAAACTGAGGTACCACTGTAGTCTCTCATTGAGACTATGACCACACCCACAATGACAACTTTACGTCATCACTAGCACAAGGAATATTCCTCCTGTTGAGTTAAATGGGAGGAAAAATAAATAGGCCCACTCCTGCCATGATGGCTATATGCAGATAGCCAATGCAGAGTACAGAACAGACAGCCAATGTGGCACCCAGGGCCGTCTTTACCTTGGGGTGCAAGGGGTGCGGTGCACCCGGGCTCCAAATTCTGGGGGGGTGCCAAATCTTTACCTACTGCACACCGGTCCCTCTCGATCGGTGGCAGTGAAAAGCAATGGAGCGAAAGTCCCTGCCCTCATCCTCCATTGCTCTGTTACTCCGTAGTGTCTAACAAATAAAAGCAGTTTTTTCTGCTGCGTCGTTACAGGTGAGTGATTCCGCCCTAAGAAAGCTCAGCAACTTTGGCTTCCCCCCTCCTAAAAAAAAGCTCAACAACAACTTTGAGTTCACCCCCCTTAAAAAAAGAGGGCACTTGGCAGATCTTTGCACCCCGGCAGCACATATGCTAAAGACGGCCCTGGTGGCACCTTCCAGATGTTGCTGCTTAGGAACAGCTGGATCAGGCTCATGTTGTTCTGGTCAACCAGATGTTATATTACAACTCCTGTTGTGCCTCACAATTGGCCATGCTAACTGCGGCCAACAGGAGTTGTAATTGATCAACATCTAGAGGACACCACATGGGCTACTGCTGGTATAGAATGTGGCACAAGTCAATACTTGATCACAACACATCACCTGCAGTAAATATTTGTGACTGACCAATGCATAATGGGAGTCACAGGAAGACCACAGCTCAAGCAGTAGGAGGTGCAGCAAGGGCCAATACCTCTCAGACCTTAGGATACACTTACTTAGGGCTCACAATGGGGGACACCGGTGATGGGGAAACGAGGCCAAATTACACAATAAGGGCACACTTTGCACAAACTGCCTGTCTCCAGAACATACATAGGGACTTGAAAAACATTGTTTCTTTTTCTAGAACCCTTACAAGAGTCTCACCTTGGAACTGCCCAATGCCCAATACCCACTCTACTCCATGAACTAGAGCAGGCATCCCCAAACTGTGGCCCTCCAGATGTTTTGGCCTACAACTCCCATGATCCCTAGCTAACAGGCCCAGTGGACAGGGATGATGGGAATTGTAGCCCAAAACATCTGGAGGGCCGAAGTTTGGGGATGCCTGATCTGGAGGCTCAAAGTTTGGGGATGCCTGAACTAGAGGTTCAAGGAAAGAGCACCTGTCCTCACCAATAAGCAAAGACAACCACACCATAAAGCAGGCCTACGCAGAGGAAGGGGCAGCTGCTCCAGGGCTCGAAGGGCTAAGCCAGCCAGGGGCCTGGCAGACGTACGCTAACAAGACTCCTGTCCCAGGCCTCAGGCAAGCTCTGCATAGGCCTGCCACAAGGTATAACAGCTACAACTCTTCCAAATATCTCCCTTCAGTAGTGGCTGCTGTGCTTACTAGGAGGCAGAGGTGGCAGGTGGCAGAAAGGTCAGCATGGTGCTAACACACTGACAGGAGCAGCAGTTTGGCTCTGCCAGTGCATTTGCAACACAGCCACCTTCCAACAGCCACCCTCTACCTCCAGGTAAGTGCAGCAATGCCAGTGATGAGAGGTCTGGTAAGCTTCTCTGCCCCTCCCTTCTGATTGCTACTATTTTCCTTCTGCCTCCTTTGGTATATCCACATGCTGTTTCTCACCCCAGGCATATGGTTGTAACATTTTTGCCATCCAAGAGTAGGGAGCAGTCTCTCCCACACGAGGGGAATACTTATTCCCACACATAGGTAATCTGTTTGTTTCCTACTGAATTTCCTTCATGGTATCTTGACTAGAAATTTGTTTGGAAAATAAAAATTCATGGGTAGGAGTTGCATCACTGCCAGGTTGAGTTAATAAAGGGGGAAAGGCAGTTCCTAATTTTAAAATGTATTATGTAGCATCCCACTTAAAAGCTTGAGTAGACTGATTTGATCTTCTTAGTTATTAAATATGATATGACTTGCAGCAGCCGGTATACTCAGATAATCCTCTATATGTTTTTCTTCTCCTCCATGGAAAGAAGAAGGCAAAAAAGATAATACAGTTTTTTTCTTGAAATCTTAGAGGTATGAGATTAAAAATGGGAGAAAATAATACTCAGTTTTGTCTGTCTGCTTTAGAATATGTAAAACATTGTGAAGCTTTGTTATAACACCCCCCCCCCCAAATCAAGCTGGGACAAAATGCTAGGAAATATAAATAACTAGGTCTTTCCAAGATAATTGAATTATTATTTCCCAAAAAATAAATGAAAAGTTGTATTTATGTGTAGCATCCAAAGTTGTGTGAGCAGTGGGGCTTTCTTCTCCATTTCAGCACCCCCAAGCTTTTCAAGAGTTAAAGTACAGGCTACAGGCCATGCTATATATATATATGTAAATGGGAATGTCTTAAGCTGTTCCTAAAAGATGAACAGTGATGGTGCCATTTTCTTCACCCGGAAATTTCCATGATGGTGCAGAGAGTTAGGGTGCCAAGGCTCTGCTGCCAGATCCCCCAGTTTGAACCCCTTGGGACCTCACCTTACATTTGTGGTTATAACAGTGTTTGACTAGGCTCTAGACAAGGGTCCAAATGCCCAGTTGACCGCAAAGCTTAGAGACCTTAGGCCAGTCACTACCTCTCATCCTAACCTACCTCACAGGTTGTGAGGACCAAATGGGGAGGGCAAGACCTATGCACATCACCTTGAGCACCTGGGAGGAAAAGTGGAACTTAAGTGTTTTTTTAAAAAATCACTTAATCTTTCAGTTTGATTTTTTGATTTACGTGAAATGGCCCCATCAACCATGGAATACTACCCTGAGGAGGTGGGGATACACTTGATCTGCTCCACCATTCTGGAGGGCTGTGAAAAAGTTTTTATTTATTTATTCTGTCATGTCTTTGGATTATAACCTACTTTGAGCTGGATTTTTTTTAAAAACCACCTGTCAGGTAGTTGTAATGTGTTTGTGTGTATTTAGTTGTTGCACGTTGACCTGGATCTTAACTTCTGGGATTGAAGATATGTGCATGCAACATAACCACTGTCCCCAACCTCCTACTTCCTGCTATTGTCAATTGAGGCCTCTGGAAAGCTGCTCCAGAGGGTTGGGGGACCCTCCAGAATGGCAATATGGGATATAACAGAAGGGTTGTAGCTGGGGAGGGCGACTTGGTGAGAATTGGGACAGTGGTATCTTCGGATCCAAGCTACTGTTTGTGTTGTATATGTTATTATTACGTTGTGAAGTGCTGGGGCAACCCAGTAAGATGTGAAATTATGGATTTGGACGTCCCTATTTTCATCGGAGAAATGGTGGAGGGTATGTGTATACTGTACAATAGAAAAAGGTAGTCCTGAAACAGAGTAAAGGGTGCTGCTTCTTTGAGTGAGAGCACCAGCATTCATGCACAGCTCCATGAAAATGGTACTGATTTGAAGATTGTCAAGCAACAGGTCCTTTAAAATGCATTAAATATGACTGACTCAATTCACAAGGTGCTAAAATGATGTTTAAGATGAAACATCAACAAGTTTGTAAATTACATTAAATTTTTTACTAGGTTTCAATTATTTTTTATTATGTTGGATTTTTCAAGGAATTACGTAAGGGTCACTTCATAATTAAAAAAATTCCATTACAGTTGATCCTCTAGTAATATAAAGTGTGTACAATGACCTGACTGAAGGGGAAATGTTCTGATTAAGATAAGCCTGAGCTCATATGGATCACCTGGACAGAAGATAAAAGATCTGGATATTGCTTATGTTTCCTAGATCTCAATTGTATTGCTGGAAGGACTGCTTTTCCTCTGCTGCTGAAGCAGCAAAACATATCTAGGAATGCACCAGAAGGAAGAGAGGGTGGGAACTTGTTTAGAAAGAGGAACACCATCTATATCAGGCCACATGCCCAACTAGTCCAGCATCCTGTTCTGCCAGTGACCCAACTAGATGCCTATGGGAAGCTTACAAGGTTCCCAGGGTACTTATAAATTAGCGTTGCCATACTTCTGGAATTTCCCAGACATAGCCAGAATACTGCATTTGGAAGCATTGTCTGGGCGGAAATTGCTAAAATGTCTGGGGAAATCTGGACGCACAGCAACCCATGTCAGCAGGGACGTTTTGGGTGATTTATCTTAAAACAAAAGTCTTAAATATAAAATTACTAGAAAACAATGAATAACCAACTACAGAGAATGCTTTATCATTCATGAACATTTATTGGTTAGAGCAGCGTTCGGCCACCTAAGGCCCATGGGCCACAAGCGACCCATGGGGGTTGTTTAACCAGCCCATGGACCCCTGTCGCCCACGGGGACTGCCTTCTGTGATGTTGGCTTAGATGGAAGCTCCTGCAGCCAATGGGAAGCTGCACACGCCTCCTCCATGCCAGAAGGAGCGCTGGAAAAAGTGTGTGTGCGTGCAAGTGCACTCTGGCCCACTGCAGCATCTGCGGAACTGTGAACCAGCCCAAGCCACAAAAACCTTGCTGACCCCTGGGTTAGAGTGACATTCTCCAATGGGCCCACGTGCATCCCTAGACTCAAATTATTTAATGAAATGGGCTTTTTTTTAAACCTCACCCAATACATTAGGTTCATGAAAGCCCTGCTTAATCACTCTCATCAATCTTTCACCCACCATATAATTTTATTTGCTTTCCTTTTGTTAACTTGTCTGTCAGAGTTACTCAACCCTTTCACGATGATAAAATTTCCACTTCATGTAAGCTTGAGGTAGCTATAACTGAAAACTCTTGTCTGGGCCAGCCAAGTAAGGAAGAAGTAATTGAACATTCCAAACATTACTGCAGGGAAAATGATTAAAAAACATGATATCTAGGCTACTCTCAGAGTCAGCCGCTTGAAACATATTTTACATAAATCTGCACAGTGATGGCTGCATCATGGAATAATTACATGTGTATTTCCTTAGATTGACATGCTCTGAAAAGCATGTATACATGTAGCAAAACCGATGTTTGTGTCATGTAGTTGGTATATTAGTAATTATTCTTTGCACAGCTGTTTCCAGTTAGGAAATTTGCCATGTCTACTGCAGCCCCTTAGGCCATGCTTCTGGTTGAAATAGCTAATACCTGAGTTATCATTGACAGGATATTTCTTTGTAATATGGCATGCTTGGAGTATGATATGTCAACCACACATAACATTGCTGATGGATGCCTCTAGCTTCCAGAGAATGAGTGCCCCTAGATCCTGGTCCTGTGTGGGAACACACATTTATAAGCTCTCATAATAAATATGTGCACAACTAGGTGTAGATTTGCTGCTTTGGGGCTGCTGTCCTGAGATTCCTTGGAAAGGCAGCTCAAGGACCATTGGACAGACTGAGTCTCAGTTTCTGCTGCTGGAGACAGATCTATGATATTGGACAATGAGATATTAGCTGTCATATCCTCCCTCCCTGTTGCTGGCAAAATCTCCCAATGCCTTGAACCCAGTGTCAGACATCTGATATTGGTAGTTTTTAAAAAGGGTGTGTGTGTATGTTCAGGGCATGCTGAGGGAGGCCTGGCTTGGATCTGAAAGCCATTATGGTCCTTGGTATGCCTCCAAACTGGGGGCGGGGACAGACCTACTTGCTTCCTATTGGAAGGAAAAAATAACATTTAAAAAACAGCCCAGAAATGGATGGAGGTATGCCCAGCAGGATAAAAGCAAGTGAACTATCTTCAGATTTCACCCAGAATTGAATTTATGTTTGGTTGGAGGTGTGGTCATGCGGTTGCTCCAATAGTCCAGCTTGGAGTACAATCTTAGGTAGGGGCTACTTGGTCTTCAGAAATGTGTCTTTGTATGTATTTAATGCACCTCAGGAGTGTGTGCTTTGTCAATAAAGAATTAAGCTACTGGCTGTTTGTCCTCCATGGGCTGGGTGTGCTCAGGAGAATGTCCAGTGGTGGTGGAAAATAAAATACTCAAGAGATACGCTATTGCATTCTATTAATCCACATTCTAATTTTAAGCCAGTAGCAGTCGGGGTGGGGGATACTTGTTCAGTCCAAACTTTTGAAAACAAGCAAGCCAGTCTTTTTAAAGAGAACACCATGCCAACCATCTGTCTGCC
This sequence comes from Zootoca vivipara, assembly GCF_965207765.1. Lineage (NCBI taxonomy): Eukaryota > Metazoa > Chordata > Lepidosauria > Squamata > Lacertidae > Zootoca > Zootoca vivipara. The sequence continues at coordinate 45,142,030 of NC_142586.1, forward strand.
AAGCATGTCTGCAAAGCTGGCCATCTGTTTCTTCCTTAAATGTCTCTGGTGCTGTGGTGTATTTTTAAAGAACATGCAAGTCTGCTGTTTCAGCTGATATTGTAGCAACAAACATGGTGATCTTTATTTTGAGGACTTTGGCTGAACTTTTTCTTGCACTGTACATATTACATGCTTCTAGCTTCATCCTGTGCAGGTTTAATTTAATTTATTTATTTTAACAACGTTTTTATACCTCTTGATTGTAATTACAGCCTCCCAGCTGTTTACAAAAGAATAGATTCGTCAATAAAAGACAGTGCTAAAAACAGATATATTTTTTAAAAATCAAAATATAATTAAAATCAAGAGTTGGTGAAAAACAGATTAAAATGCGGGTCAGTGTCTGCATATATGGCTAGGCTTGGCTGAACAAAGATGGTTTTAGCAGGCACCAAGAAGAGTACAGCAAAGGTGCCTGCTGCCTCATGTCCCATAGCAGGGGTGTCAAACTCAAATTCATCAGGGGCCGCATCAGCAGTTTGGTCACCCTCAAAGGGCCGGTTGTATGTGTAGGACTATGTGTCCACTCTTTATTATCATAAATTATTGTCACTGCATTCAATTATCACTGTTTTGTAATAATGTAAGTAATAACTAGCTCTGAAAGCAGAAACATAGTCAGAATAATGGCAAGTAGATATTCAAATGTACAATTATTGTACAATTTATTGAAAAATGATTTTTGGTAACTGCACTGGGTGGTGGAGGCTCGCTAGGGTTTCATGCAGGACCTTTGCAGAGCTACTAGTACCTGGAGATGCTGGGGTCCTTCTGCATGCAGGACAGATGTTCTGCCAGTGAGCCACCACCCTTCACCAAAGGGACTAGCTGAGGTTGACTCACTGAAGCTGCTCTCCTGGCTCCAGGGTGTAAGGGCCAGAAGTATAAAGCAGCATCCTATGTTTCTGAGGAGAGGGAGAGGGAGAGGGAGAGGGAGAGGGAGGGAGGGAGGAAGGAAGGAAGGAAGGAAGGAAGGAAGGAAGAAAAGAGGGAGTGGGAGGAAGGAAGGAAGGAAGGAAGGAAGGAAGGAAGGAAAGAGGGGAGAGAAAGAAGAGTAGGAAATAGGAAGAGTAGGAGGAAGAGTAGTAGGAAGAGAATAAAGAAGGAAAGAAAAAGAAAGAGGGAGAGAAGACGGAAAGGGAGAAAGAAGGAAGGAAGTAGAGGAAAAGAAAGAATAAGAATGAGGGAGAGGAAGAAAGTTGGGAAACAGAAGGAAGAAAGGAAGAAAGGAAGAAAGAAAAGAGGGAGCAGGAGGGAGAGAGGAAGGAAAGAGGTGAGAGAAAGAAGAGTAGGAAAGAAGGAATAAAGAAGGAAAGAAAAAGAAAGAGGGAGAGAAGACAGAGATAAAGAAGGAAGGAAGGAGAGGGAAAGAAAGAATAAGAACGAGAGAGAGGAAGAAAGAAAGGGAAGGGGGGGTCGCTGCCTTGATTCAGCGCCAGAAAAGAGCGTGAAGGGACCCAGGGGCAAAAAGCATTTCCCTGGCCCCAGCTGTTTGTTGGTGCGGCGCTTCAGCAGCAAGGTCCCACTGCTGGGTCCCGCTGGCTGGGGCGCTCGGCGGGCCACATGACGAGGTCTGGCGGGCCGGATTTGGCCCCCGGGCCTTGTGTTTGACACCCATGTCCCATAGGGAAGGCGTTCCGAAGTATTGAATGAATTTTGTTCAGCACCTTTAACAGTGCCAGTTCAGCATTGAGTTTACTGAGAAGTGATTTCCACTGAGTTCAGTGATATTTATGCATCTATATATCGTGCAGCGAAGTCAAAACACAGAGTCAAAATTCACACTAAAAGAAAAAACTTTACTGAGGCAAACAGGCTTCTTTACAAACACTGTACAAACAACAATAGAAGAGAGCAAAGTAAAAATAAATAAGGAGCACACTGAGCCCATGTATTTATCCTTCCTGGCTCCCTGTACAGTTGAAACAATATTTGTATGAGTCAGAGTGAGAATGGATCTGCGCTTTTCAGCATTTTTCAACACTTTGCTGCTTCTGCTCTCAAAAGTCCTTTGTCACATGACACTATAGGGATACATTGGGTTGCAATTTAGGTCAAGCTTACGTTAAGGCTCTACCTTAAGCTTCACCACACAATTCTTAGATGTTATTAAGAATGCATATTGCAAAACAACAACAAAAACACCACTCAACATTCAGGGATGTGAGCAGCATATGCCCATAGTTTTCTTGAAGTAAGATCCACTGAAATAAATGAGACTTCCATCTGAGTACAGTAATCAGATAAAGAGGATGGAACTGCAGAGCTGGACATCTGGAGCAAGAAGCTCTCGATGTTTGCTGCCCTAAACTGTGACCTACTCTCCAGTGTGATCAGGCTGCTTGGCTTTAAGTCCACATAAGGCAACAATGGCTTCAAGACCTCGTTCCTAAACATATTTTTAACCTCAGCAGCTGAAAGTGCATACCCTCCAACATTTACCCAGCGAAAATAGGGACATCCTATTCTATCCTCCCCCAACATTTCTCTGATGAAAATAGGGACGTCCTAAGGAGAAAAGGCGTAGGGACGCAGGTGGCGCTGTGAGTTAAACCACAGAGCCTAGGGCTTGCTGATCAGAAGGTCGGTGGTTCGAATCCCCGTGATGGGGTGAGCTCCCATTGCTCGGTCCCAGCTCCTGCCAACCTAGCAGTTCGAAAGCACGTCAAAGCGCAAGTAGATATATAGGTACCGCTACAGCGGGAAGGTAAACGGCGTTTCCGTGTGCTGCTTTGGTTCGCCAGAAGTGGCTTTGTCATGCTGGCCACATGACCTGGAAGCTGTACACCGGCTCCCTCGGCCAATAACGCGAGATGAGCGCCACAACCCCAGAGTCGGTCACGACTGGACCTAATGGTCAGGGGTCCCTTTACCTTTACCTTAAGGGTAAAGATTCTAGGATCAAATCAGAAACCGGAACAGGACAACTGTAAATTCAGGACTGTCCCTGGAAAATAGGGACACCTGGAGGGTCTGAAGTTCTAGCTTGTTCAAGCATCCTAGCTGAAATAAAAGGAACCAACCTTTCATTCATCAGAAGAGCCATGGCTCAGTAGTAGAGCATGTGTTTTACATGCATAAGGTCTCAGGTTTGGTGCCTGACATCTCCAGGTAAGGCTAGGAGAGACCTCTTCCTGAAACCCTGGGGAGCCACTGCTGGTCAGTGTGGACAATGTTCTAACTTGGTATAAAGCTGCTTCCTATGTTCCTACACTGTCTTGCCTGTCATAAAGAATTGCTGTCTTAGATAATTTCTGAAGCAGACTATACCTGTAACCATGTGACAAATTCTGTGAAAGCAGCAGTTCCTTTGGAATGGTACGCATCCGCCCTGTGAAAGTTCTTTTCTGCCTTTGTGCGACATTCTTCCTCTTCTCTGATTGTTGCAAACTTGTGGCAATGCCACCAACCTGCGAATTATGATGGTGTGCTGACACCGAGGCTACTTGTGCCCATGTTGATCAGTGTTTCATTGGTATCCTGAAAACCCATGTCCAATTTATGTGGCAATGTTTGCTTCTACACTAGAGCCCTTTAACTCTGCAGAGGCATTTTCTTTCCATCATTAGCTGGACGTGGTATTCAAATGCATGTTTGGTATAGTATTTAATACAGTTTTATATTATCCAACAATCTCAAAGGTTCTTCTATATATTTTATTCTGATCCAAGTTTCATTCAGCAAATTTACCCTGCAGTATTAATTGCAAGCTTCATGTTTGTCGATTCAACTTATTTTGTTTGTTTTGGCTTCCTTCTTCACACAACTATGAGTATTAGTGAATAATAATAACAACAATTCTATTCGTCACCAGAAGCTCCAAGGATCGGTTACTCCAGGTAAATGGGTTAGGACATAGCTGCCAAGTTATCCCTTTTTTAAAGGGATTTTCCCTTATGCTGAATAGGCTTCCTCGCGAGAAAAGGGAAAACTTGGCAGCTATGGGGTTAGGACTGCAGCCTAAATCTCACTTCGTTCAGCAGGACTTATTCCTGTATTGATTGTAGCCTGATGCAAAGAAAAAAAACACCATTATTATGGTTATTTTCTATTTCAAATAAACCTTTTCTTTTAGAACTCATTAGTGACTCCAGAATTACATGTATAACAAACATGCTTCCTATACATGTATAGAGAAAGCACTCAATTTATATTAATTAATTTAGGGATAATTTACCAGGCCTTAGTTCTTTTGCATTTAAAATGCATAGGGACCAGAAGATGGTACAGTAAGATTGACTTGCAAATCAGACATGAACAATTTTGTCTCTCGTATAAAAAAAAGAGTGCTCTGTAATCTCATTTGTGCCTTTGGCAAGTATTGTATATTGTCTATGCTGAGCTTGTTAAAAGATTTCAAATTGGCTTGCAGTATAAAGAAACTATTTTAGTGGCATGCGAGTGGCATTGTTGCTTTCTTTTTGATTTATAAGTTTCAAGCTTTTACTGTGACTTGATATATAATTACCATTTGTAATTAAACAAGAACAATAATCATAATTATTTTACACTCTTTAAAATTATGAAAAAAAATCAGTTCAATCCACATTAGATTTTTATTGCATTTTCCCATAATAACAGCACGTTGTAAAATAGATTCTTTTCCAAAAGTAGAACCAGTTAATGAATGAAAATAAAACTAACTGAAAAATGAACTATTTTTCAAGAAGGCAGGCTTTTGACACAATAAGCAGAATGACAAAAAGTGGAAAATATTTCAAACTTTTTATTTTTCTAATTTACATAGTCATATTTCAACAAACTTCTCTTCATGCTCATTATATTTGCTGACTGAATTAATGCTGTTACTTTCCCTCTTCAAATGATACATAATAAAAGGTACATTTTTTATTATTTCTATTTACATAACTTTCCATTTATTCCAGCCCTGATTATAAAAACATAAAATTGCAAGCTTAATCCAGGCATGGCTATATGTGCTTGGGAGCATGAGTGTGAACATGTATATCTCTAACTGCACAAGGAGCAGTGCATGCAAATGTCTGCTGCACATATTGTTCTCAACCTTAAAAAGTCCCACCTATCACCTGAGATTTCACCCTTGTATCACTAGTCAGATGATCCCAAAAAGCCTGCTTCAGCTTTTTGGAGAGGCAGGGAGGGTGGGGTCTCCACTAAACCCAGATTATTCATACTGTACTGTCAATGGTAACCTGGATGGTGTTACACACCTGTCTGCTAGATTTAATGTTGATTCAAGACTCACTTTTAGATTTCTCTCTCATTTCTTTTCAAGATTACTTTCCATTTTTTTGACTACCTACCAAACAAAATATGAAATTGTTCAATGGTCATCAAACTAGTCCACAGTCCAAGAGACATTCTTGTTTGAAAACAATTCTAGTGATTAGGATCCTGGAAGCTGTAGACTCTCAAAGTTTTCCAAACAATGTAGATTATCATCATTATTATTACCAGACAATTGAGCATTGATTCAGATCATTGGTCCATCTAGCTAGTATGGTCTACACTGATTGGCAGTGACTCTCCAGGGTTTCAGAGAAGGGAAATTCCCAGACCTACCTGAAGATTGAACCTGGGACTTTCCACATGTTAAGTGGCTAATCTACCATTGAGCTATGGCCCTTCCCAAGTAGTCCAGTAGGCTAGGACCCATCTAATTGCAGACCATGGAGTCCCTTGCTCAAGATCCAGAGCCTCTGACACACCACAAATGAAACTCCCTTCTAATATTCAGCATTATTACATGGAGTCATCTTTGCAGGGAAACATTTGCCTTGGCCTAAGCCCCCACCCCCTATTTAATCTGTACATATTTAAGCAAGAGAAGGGGAGGCACTGGGTGGGGGACTTAAAAGTATGGGAATTCTTCTCCCTTTTCACAACTTCAGGTAGACACTCACAGCAATTCACAAATACAAATTCTTCCAAGGCATCTTTCCTGTTGAATTGTCTCCACCGTGTAGCTAATCTTCTGTCCTTTAACCTTTGTTTTTCATCTTGGAATCCATCTTCAGTCGAGGAACATGTTTTGCATTTCATTGAGAGCTTACTAAATTCCTTTAATAGCTTTCTGTAGGAAACGTTATCAAAGCTTTTATAAAAAGCTTCATTAATTAGTTAATGTTAATGGAGCACTTCAAAGATTAAAAAGCACTGTATAAATGCTAAACAGTGTTATTATAAAAATGTTCCCTGCATTTAATTACTTCATTTTTAATGCGAGAGAAACTACATGATATGTGCCTAGCGAAATCTTGGTTGTCGAAAAATTGCAGGTTGCCTGAATTTGCTATGTGTTGTTTCTCCACTAACCCATGCAATGGAATCTGCTCCTCACCCAATGTCTAATAATTCCTATGTTATGGGTATTTCTTAGCCCAATTGTCAAAAAGCTTTCCATGACCATTGAGCACACAGAGTCCTCACTGAGGTGTTTGTGCAGATCCTTCCATTTGAGTTTTCTTTCCTAAAGAGTTTCAGTACTTCTGAGGTTCCCTCAGCTTTGCTGAACCTCCATCGTGTACAAGGTGGTGTCAATGACATTTTTCATAAGCAGTGGAACTCACAGCTTTGAACATCAGAAATAGAGGGAACGATTACATTCCTTCCCCATTCAACATTCAGCCATTGGATAGTTCCAATGTTTTATACACATTCTAATAGAGCAGCCGATCTAAGGATAGAATAGTCTGTCTGCTGCTGCTGGGAAAGAGAGAAGAGAAGCAAATAGTTCACCCATTTGAAGTGGAGATCTACCGTTAGGCAGAATGAATGAATGAATGAATGGGGTAGCATGAATGATGTTTGAGAATGAGGTACATTAGCGGTCTGTGTATGCATCTGTGAATGGATGGTGTGCAAGTACCCCATGTGTGAAACAGAAGCAGGAAGGCAACTCTTACTGCAGTGATCAGCTAGTTGTGTGAGTTGTCTGTGTGTGAATGGGACATGTGCATTGTGGAAACTGAGTGGGGTGAGAATGAGTAAATATTAGAAAAGGCATGATCTATCCCCTCACAGAGTTGCCTCTGCAAGAGGATATCTCCATAAAGGCACCACCACAGAGACCTTTCCCTCTCTCCCTAGCCCACTGACCCTCATGTATTATGTTAAATGGTCTGCAAAAGTCATTACATTAAATAGACCATATTATGTGTCTCCTAGAGTACGCAGTTTCCCAAGTGCTTGTGTGCGTCTAGAACCTTTTAAGGCCTCTGAGGGGTCTTGAGACTGAAAGTTCATTTGAGGCCCCATCCTTCATCTTTTCAGTTAAAGGGGGTTGCTTGATAACACTAATGTGTCCTTTTCCATGCATGAAGCCAATAGCAAATGTCCCCATTAACATCCTCCCATGAGTGCATCAAGGAAAAATATGGGTCCCTCTGTGGACAGGCTTCAAATTCAAAGTTATGGCAGGTCATTTGCAAAACCCTCACCCATCAGAAGGCTAGTGGAGTGGAGAGGGAAGGGCTCACTGGGAAGAATCCCCAGTGAGTTTATTATTTGTTTGTTTTATATTTTGCATTTCCTCCTGATAAAATAATCAAAACACTTAAAAACAATTCCAGTACAAGAGTAGATTAGGAAACATCTCTACCATCACAGAAGAGGAAGGTCTTCCACAGGTACCAAAAAGACAATGGATATGGCTCAGCAAAAGGAGTGTGGAGTGTCCTGAAGTTTTTCTGGTTTTTAAAAACATGTCTCTGAGCTTTCATGGGTCCCCGCTTAGTGCGTGACAGTTCGCTAGCTCGATTGTGATTCCAATTCCACCATTTTAATTTTAAAACAGAAAAATCAGCACAAGAAAACTCATTAGAGAAAACAAGCAAGGCAATAAATATCACTATTAATATTTTATTCCATGCTTCTTCAGAAATGGAAGTTACTTGGCTCGGTGCTTTATTCCTCTTTTTTGCATATACCATTTTAATTTTACTTCTATTATGTAAAGTTTTTTTAAAAAAAAATGAGCAAAAAACAATGCTTAGAGTTTACTTTTGATTACTTTCATTCATTGGGAGGCTCTTTGATCTAGCAGGGGTTTCTGTAAATGTGGTGGAGGCATTTTTTCTCTCCTACCATTTGTTGCACCAGTTCCCAACTCTCAGGAGCAGATATGTGGGGTACATAGAATTGTAGGAGAAAAATGGAAAGTTGCCAAAATCACCCCCCCCCTCCGCTCACAGAAGCCACCACTGGAGGCTGTGAATGGAATGTCAGCATTGGATGCAACCAGTTGATAAAACTAAACACCTGGTTGCTTCAGCATCCATGAATAGCTTTATTTTGGCTATAATCTCAAACACACTTAACCAGAGAGTTAGTTCCAGTGACTATAGCAGAGCCTCTGAGTAAAATGTAGAGGACTGCACTCTAAATGAATCATATGAGGAATCAGAATTTAGAAGCATTGTAGCAGGTTCCCTGGGGGAAGAAAACCACCAGATTCACTTTTGGGAATGGGGTGGGGTTGGGGAACACAAGAAGGATTCTGCTAGTCAGGGGTCTCCAAACGTACATCGCCGAGGGCTGGAGCCACCAGCGCCAATTGCGCTGTGGGCCGGAGCACGTGGGAGCGTGTACCCATACGCATGTGCACACGCGATTTCCAGCGCACTTCCGGGTCACCGGAACACCAGAAATAGCTTGTGCGCATGCACATGGGCCTCCTCCAACCCAGAAGCGTGCCGGAAATGATGCTTGTGCATGCGCACAAGCTATTTCCGATGCTCCAGCGACCCGGAAGTGGGCAGCCGCGCTGTTAAGAGCAGGCAGCAGCAGTGGGCGTCAAGGGGTGCTGGGGGCCACATAAAAGAGCCTCACGGGCCGCATCCGGCCCCCGGGCCTTAGTTTGGGGAAGTCTGTGCTACATCATGCAAAGACTCATCTAGCCCCACACCCTGTTCTTACAGTGGCCAACCAGATGTGCAATTGCAACTTGGGAAGGGCTGCCATACATTCAGGGGAAATTTCTAAAAGGTGGGGCTTTGAATCTTAGGCAAGTCAATTGAAAAAAACTGAACAACTTTGGTGGTTTCTGAAATATGGCAACCCTACATTTGGGAATCCCACCAACTGGTATTCAGGGGCATCCTGCCTCTGGGATAGCACACTGAAGACACCATGCAGTTTTGCCTTCACATTTCTTTCCAAAGCGATGCAATCAAAGGTATGCTCTGAACATTCCTTACATTTAATGTTTTGAGGCATAAATCTGTTTCTTTAAAACTATTTCTTTAAGATTACCATGTTATAGACTGTGTTTATGTATTCAAGTAGGTTGTCGTCATCTGCTCAAATGGATCTCAAAAGGACTGTTTCCAATGAGTCCTGACCTGTTCCTATTGAAAATAATGTCCATCTGTGATGGAAATAAATAGTACTCTGCACCCTATACTGTGCTTGCTAGATTGCTATCGATCTTTTATGTTCTGTTTGATTAGCTAGACCTAGACGTATCTCCTAGAATAGCGTGACTGTGTTAATCGGCTGTTGACAGGCAAACTAGGGCCTCACAAACTGAATATGTTTTGCTATTGCATACAGAATTCAAGAGGAGGCAGAATGATATGGAATTTAAGTTGTCTGCTAACTTAAGTTTTTTGCAACATGGGACACAGTGCCACAATACTCCAGCTGGGGAGCAATCCTACCAATTTTCATAAGATTACTAGTATTTTGGGACTGAGGTTGAAATCTATCATCATGAGCTGGGTTCTATTAATTCATGGGACAAAAGGTGGATGGGGATGCACCACCTTGGCATTCAGAATTATTGTTTATCCTGTCCTCATCCTGTTTTCATTTTGCTTCTAATTATGTTGCCTTCCCAACTCTGCTATTTCTCTTTTCTTTTATTGACTTATCAGTGTTCTAGTCATGTGATTTAACTTGTTGCTTGTTAGAAGCTGCCATTGAGAGAACCTACCTTGTGGGACAACTAGGTGGGCTATGGATATTTTAATAAAATAGCAAAATAAATGATAAACATCAGATTAAAAAGGGAAAGAACAGAGGTGCTTTTCACGATCTGTTTGTTTGCTTTGTGCACTGTGATACCATAGATTCATAGACTCATAGAGTTGAAGAGTTGGAAGGGACCATGATATATTGGCCTTCAACAATTTCTAGGTTAGTTCACAGGAAGATAAGCAGCAATAAAAACAATACGAAACATGTTTCATCAGGTCACAGAATGCAGCCTCGTCAGTTTATTCAGTGGAGGAATAGATTTTTAGAATGTCCAGGAGCAATCTGAGAGCTTGACCAGAATGACAAAAGCACTGAGCCCATAATGGAGATTAAGCATGTGAAGTGACTCTCAAAAAAAGATGTATTTAGCTGGTAAAGACAAACTCAAACACCTATATGCCATACATCTGTATTACTGATGATCCATCTGTGGTACATGCTGCCTTGCCATTTGCCACTTAGAGTAGTTGCAAGAAAGACCCAACTCAGGGGACATCATCAACAGATAAGAAAATAGCCACTTTTTACCCCAAATGTGCTTTGGTGCTTCCATTCTTGGTAGAACTTCAGTCTTGCCAGCTGCATTATGCATTCCATCTTCAATGCATTTTGAGGATCGTGACCTTTATGAAATCCGTATGGTTGGTTTGTATGATATAACTTCATTGTTCTCTCTCCAATGAAAATAACAACACAGTGTCATACATTGGCCCCTAGCCAGGATTTTTGAAAGCACCCTTTTGGGAAATTGTGTTGATATGTTAACAACTCATGATTTGTTTCCTGTACAAGAGTTTCCTTGGGCTAAACAAATTATGAGTCCCAGTGAGCTACAGTTGCAAAAGATACCATTTACCTGGTATTGTCATTACCATGCCTCAGTCCAATTTCTGCATGCTGGCTCCATTCACATTGAACTCCAGAGAGAGAGAGAGAGAGAGAGAGAGAGAGAGAGAGAGAGAGAGAGATCTGTGTCCTACTTTTAATAATTTGTAGCTAATATCAGCTTTACCTGAGGTCTTGCACACATAAACAATGACTCTAGTACAATAAGTCTGGCATGGTCTAAAAACAGCAGAGATATTATCAAACTCTGTATAATCAACTGAGGCAAAAGCAGCCATCTGCATCAGTGGATTGTCAATGGTTTCTGCAATTCTTCACATAGTTACTGAAAAGAAAAGTTCTGTAGACTTCAACAGGATTTGCACATATGCTCAGGATTGCAGTCAAGGGAAATAGCCTTTCATTAACTGCAGGCATGGGCTAATCTGTGCCACCATTCTTATGTGACCACATGACAGATATTTGTGGGAAGGCAAAAACTTTGGGCTCATTGAGATAATCAGGATTACGAATTGTTGTCGTAGGGTTTTCCCCTATGCAGGAGGAATGAGGCTTCCACATGTTTCACTGATGTTACTGTGAAGTGAGCTTTCCTTCCTTTATTTGGCCTGTGGTGACGGCAGAGTTACAGCTGACTGGAATCCTTTCTCTCCTCCTTGCAGGCTTTTTCAGTGCCTTTTCAGAGCAAGTATGGCAGGCACTCTTGGACTTTTCCAAGAACCTCTGTGGATGAAGCACTATCTGCTTGACCTACTGGTGTTAATGGCAATTTCAGTTGTGGCATTCAGAAAATTGGGTGACATCAGAAGGCCAACCCAGTGCTACAGTCTGGATAAATCTCCCTCAGATCAGATTGGATAGATTGTTAGTGGAAGGATGTCATCAGATTTTTCTCTTTGGGAATGACACAGAATGACTGGCCTTTTGTCCTGTCTCTTGCATGTCTGATTTCTGTCTGACTACTGCCCGCCTATCCACCCAAGATATTTTTTTCACTTTGGGGCTTGAATACCTGACAGAAGCAGTAGGTGGGTCATGATAATGCCACCATGATTCTGCACGTCAGTTTTCTACAGCAACAGCTGTGGGAATGTTAAGGAAGGTAGGATATATTGTTTTGATATAACCCCTCCTCACTCACGCTGGTGAGTGAACAGCAGAGGACATTCTCTTTGCAATTTATTGGAAGCAAGTTGATGATTCATTGGAATCCTTTAATTAAGCCATCCAGTATGGCTTGTCCAGTCTGGATTGCTCCTGGTAAGTTTCCCCTTTATTTCCCTCTTAAAACAATAATAACACAACACAATCTTCTTTAAACGCAAGAAAAATGTTTTACCCACATTCAGTTCACAGCAGTAATCTGAAGGCAGGCTTAATCTTGTGGTTACAGTGAAAAGAAGTCTGAGCTACATCTCAGACTTTCTGCTTTTGGGCTCCATCCTATGTGAAGGTTGAGCCATTCACTGGCTAAGAGCCAGGAGAGCGAGAGTCCAAGAGTAAGAGTAAGAGAATAAGAGAGCCCAAGGGTAAGAGATGGCTGCATGGTCAGCCATTTTATCTGGTCAGCTAGGGTCACGCCCATCTACCTGGCCACATACAGGGGGAGAAAGCTCGAGAGCAGGTATGACAGGAAGTCCTCCCTGTCTGGACACATTCCCTGTATGTCCATTCTAGGTAATAAGAAAAGGCTGTACTTGACTGCTCTAGTAATAATACCGTACATTGCACAATAGCTAGAGATGTTGTCAAAGTTCTTCCAAGGCACGTTCAGAAAACAACTCAAAGGAGAGGCTAGCTTTCCAAGCCAGGAGCGTACCCAGGATCAAAATTAGGGGGTGCAAGGGGCGGGGCCAAGGCATGGGAGGGGAGGGGCCACAGTGGGAATGTGGGTGGGGCTACGTGGCCTGCGCCTTTCAGCTGTTCTGAGGAGGCGGCCCCAGGCTCCTGCTCCCCACGTGAAGCTCCAGAGGCGCGCGGGGAGTGCAAGCCTGTGGCTGCCTCCTTCGCGCCTCCCAGCTGTTCCGAGAAGGCAGTCCCAGGCTCCCGCTCCCCGCACAAAGCTCCAGAGGCGCACAGGGAGCGTGAGCCTGTGGCTGCCTCCTCCGCGCCTCCCAGCTGTTCCCAGGAGGCGGCCCCAGGCTCTCGCTCCCCACGCAAAGCTCCGGAGGCTCGCGGGAAGCGTAAGTCTGGGGCCGCCACGCTGCGCCCCTCAGCCTTTTGCTTCTGCGGGGGGGGGGCAACTGCCCCCCTGCCCCCTGCCTACGCCCATGTTCCAAGCCCCAAAATTCTTCTTTGACTCAGATTGAAATCCTCTGAAGAAGAATTGTTAACTGTTTCCGTATGCAAAGTAATTATGTCCTGTGCTCTGTTACATTGCTTAGGAGAAAAGAAATAAGTTGAGGGTTGGGGTGTGTGCGCACATGTACACATGTACATCTGTGTGAGGGCTGTTCATGGTATGGTCTTCTCTCCTTGGTAGTTATTGCTGTTTCTATTTTGCCCTTTCAACCCTCCTTAATGTATCTCTATTTAGTGGATCTTGTTCCATTGTGTTGGTTAGGCATGGAATGAAGAGACTGTGTGGAAGATCATTTTCCTGAGCCACTTCAATTCCTGGAAAAAATATAACTCTAGAATCCTCCAACTCTTTTTTAAAAATCTTGACTCATTGTGGAGTTAAACTAAGTCACACGAGGAAGAGTTTGCCCATGTCTAATCAAAGGAAGGAGCTTTCCTGTCACTTTCATTGGTGAAATGTTCTAGTGAAAATTGTGCACCTCATTTCCCACAGTATGCCTTATCATAGTAATATGCTATTCACTAAGGATTAATAATTCCCATAAAGTCAGGGTTCAGTCAACTGTGGTGGGGGAACAGATTTCCTGTATAGTTTTTTTGGCAGTTCTGTATTATTAAAGTTCATATTTTTCATGTATTATTTTGAATCACACACATCAAAATAATGAAGTCCCCTCCTTTCAAATCTTTGGCATTTGTTTTCAATAGCCTTGTTAGGAGATTAACTTTTAGAACCCATTCTGCTTCCAAGCAAAGGGGGCTAAGTACCCCACAACTCTGTATAAGTTAAGTGGAGTGAAAATTGAATCCCTGTGGATGAAACAATATCAGTTAACAGGCTTCACAACATGAAAAAACGTAGAGCTTTCATTAGGCACCGGCAGTGGTAGTGTGTAAATACAATATTGTAAAAGGCTTTGGGCTAAAAGTGAAAGCTAACAGTTCCCTAGTAGCAGAGGGAAGCAACAATTAGACCAAATTGGTTTAATTGCCGATTAATTAGCCTTTAACAGAACTGAGAATGCAAACTGATTTGGGGTTATTGTATTTGGAACCTGTTTTTGGGGGTGCGTACTGGTTGTTAATATTAGCCACTGGCAAAGGTGCTTAGGAAACTCACAGTTCAGCAGCTTACACAAAAGGAACATTTCAAGTAAATTCTATATAACCTGAATTTATTTAAGTAACAGCTAGTAGAGCCAAACACACACAAACCACAAACAAAACCTGGAGGTTCTCTTTCACTTGCCCCATTGAAAAGAATAGGCTGGGTATGCTATTTCAGGAGAAAGTATGCGGAAATTAACAATGTTAATCACTGCCATTTTTGGCAATGGTTTATGTACCACTTATGGCACATCTTGAAAGCTGTAAGTTCAAGTATCAGAACTGTTTCAATCCTTCTGATTTCCAGGAGTACATGTGAGTGGGTCCACAGGGCTAGCAGGGGTCAAGGTGAGATCACTGCACCTGCATATTGCCTATAGTTGGCTTCCCGTAGTGAGCAAATAGGTGCCTGCATAAGTATCCTTTCCAAAAGGGCACCACTGGGTTGAGTTCTCCCCCTTTACCTAAGTAATATGTAATAATATTTTTCCATACTGCACCATATGCACCTTTTGTATTTCCCTGCTCCAACTCCACCACCACCTGTTATTGGCAGGGACTGCCAACATGTCTAAATCACAAAGAATTCCTACACAGTGGCTACCACATGTTAGTGCTATGTGAGTGAGCCTTGGGCTTGTGTGTTCTCTTTTCCTCCTCCTCCTCCTCCTCCTCCTCCTCCTCCTCCTCCTCCTCCTCCTCCTCCTCCTCCTCCTCCTCTGCTGTGAGGAGATTAGCAGTTTGATTTAGCAGTTTGCTGATTCCTCCAAAACAGGGGAAGCTGTGGTTAGACCAAACTACTGTCTGTCCAAACAAGCCAATATTAAACAATGGTTTCTGCTCCTGACTTGTTCAGATAAACCATAGATAAAATTAACTGCCATTCCCAGTTGAGATAAAATGGCACACTGTTGTTAGTTGGAAATAGAAGTGAGTGTCTCTGATCTCTTTCTTTCACCTGTACTAGAAGAGGAGCGATATAATGTAGGTTTGTGCACATGATATTAAACTATAGGTTTAGCATTACATAGCTGAATCAGCCATTACGGAAGAAAATTTGACAAGGGAATGTGGTTTTGACTGGCATCTGTGTGCAACTGAGAATGTATCCTTAGGGATAATACATGCACTCCTGAGTGGTTGCTATTTTCACCCATGTAGCCTTGCCCTAGAGCAGGGCATTCCAAAATCCTGATTTCATTGTTCCCTAAATGAGCTTATAAAGTTGTTTTCAACCCCAACCCAAATTCTCAGGAATGTAAATGAAATTAAGACAACAAATATGCAACCAGTGTTTAATAACAATCAATCACAATTACGATTATCACAAAATAAGGAATGTTGTTATGTTGTGGAATCATTAAATACAGAAGCCCTCATTGGCACTCTGTAAATACCCATGCTCTATATTTCTGAGGCTCAAAGTTCCTAATTAAATTGTTCACGTTATACTTCATAAACTTATTTTCCATACCTAGGCCCTTTTCAGCCCCAAGGCCTTTATTCACTCCCTGCACAGTCTTATGAACCCCAGGGGGTCAGTATCCACCACTTTAGGAAATCTTAATGGTACAATGAATGAAAGTACAGTATGCCTTATATAGACAGCAGCTCTATAACTCTAACTGGGTGTAAGACCGATGGGATTTACTTCTGAGTTTAGGATTGTGCTGTTGAAGCTTATCTAAACTTACCTTTTGCCCTGCTCTTTCAAGGCACAAGTCTGCACTTTAAAAAATCTGCGTTCAAGCAGGTGGAGAGGTTGTTGTTGTTGTTGTTTTGCCTTGGAGCTTCCCCTGCAAAAACCCACTCTTTTGGGCTCAATAGGAATAAATATCAATTTTGGTTTTCTGCAGATTGCTGTGTGCTCCAATTGAGCTTTAAAGAGCAGGTTTTCATGGGGAAAGCTCCAGAGCAACCACCATCACTACCACCACCAAAGGACACTCAGACACAGAACCCTTAATCTGCTAAAAGCCACCAAGCTTGAGTGTTCAACCCCCCTCTAGCATTATCTGATGTGGAAAAATATTGGTCTTTGTCAGAGAAAGTTGAAAACATATTGATCAACAGGAGCAGCATATCATAGATGTTTGCTTCTGCCTGAAATCTTTCTAACTGATAAGTCATGAACCTTTGTTTTAGATTTATCTCAGTAAGTATTCAAGTCATATTTGCAAGCCTACGCAATGGTAATGCAGCAATCCAAGCAATTGAACAAATATGCTTTCCGTCAAGTGATCCTTACATAGGTTTTTGTTTGTTCTTTTTACCACTCCCAAATCTGTAATTTGAATGTTAGAAACTACACTGTCTGAAATAAACATCTGATTTGAAACTGTCTTCCTACTTCTTTCCATCCTCCACAATACTCCCAAGAGGTGCATCCTTGGCTAAGAGGCATCTTAGCATCATCTCTGACAGTGCTCTAAGTGCCACACGGCAACTTTGGGGCCTTCTCACTGGGCTAGTTTGCATATTGTTATATCTGCATGTATCTTGTGACATGAGAGTGATTCTCAAGTGTACATCTGTGTCTTTAAAATTCAGCGTGTGTACTCTCCCACAGTCTGTAACTATGACAGTAAAATTATTTCTGATTATATATACAGATGAGTTTTTGGGTTTCTTTTTAACCACCAGAATATAAAAGCATCAGAGTTTTATACCTAGAGACACAGACTGGCATCTTTTCACCCACTGTCACTGTGGTATTGCTTTATTATTGCATCCCCATAGTTTCAACACATAACACAAATATCTCAAAAATAGCAAAATAAAACTTGCTCAGTAGATTGGCTCAGCAGCAGAAATCAAATATCGGGAAGCAACTGGATGGCATATTAGAGAAGAAATGCAGAATTTAATCACAACAGTTTGGGGAGGAGAGAAGCCCTTTAGCTTTTAAAATGTCATCAGAATGTGGTAGAGCTGTTCAGATGTGGATTTTGAAAATTAATGCATAATTGGAAATCTGCATATTATCTATCTGTAGCATTTTACCCCATTCTTCTGCCAAAAAGGCTCCCAGAGCAGTTCACAAAGAACAATAATAAAACAGTCTCTGCCTTCAGGCTTAATTGTGTTATTAAAAGAGACACAACACAAAAAGAAAAGAGATAGAGAGGGAGAAGGGGAACAGCAAGCTTACTAGTTACCAGGCTCTTATAACGACCAGCTGGAATGAAAATAGTTCAAGGAAGACAGCCAAAAGTTTCTGGTTGCTGAGATGATGGAGTGGCCTTATTTCCTCCCTTTGGTGCAGCTTGATGGAATGGTGGCTGCCAGGTGATAGTTGATAGAGGGAGGAACCTAATGGAGGTGGCTCTAAGTGGAGTTAATGGTCCCACCTCTCTCCTCTCCTGCACACCCAGTAGAATGGTTGTTCCAAGATGATGGGACACAGAGAGAGAGAGAGAGAGCCAGATGGAGCTGGCTTGTCAGCAGAGCTGACTGAGCAGTCCAGATTCTCATGTCTCCCTCTGCTTTGCATCCCACCTTGTGTTTCTTTCAAATTATAACTCGAATTCATGTTTCCACCACCATCCAAATTTGTTCAGAAAAAATAAGGATGAGCAGCTACAGCTTCAGACTGAGACATACCCTACAGACAGCATAGCTTTGGTTGAATCAGTGAAAATGATCCTAATGTTTTAAGGAAGGATACATCTTAACTCCAGATCAAAGGTAGCTGTTGTTGGAATCCATCTGTGTCAAGAGACAATGGAGTGCACCTTTGGGGGTGAAGTCAAACCGCTGCGTTAGCAGCACTGAAGTCACCTCCCTGGGGAACAAGCCTGGGCAGACCTTATGGAGGTCCTGGGCTACCCAGTGTCAAGACCACTGCACCTTGTCTTCACTGATGTGGTCCAAAGGAAAGCAGAACAATATGTTTGGCACCAGCTTGGCTGCAGGAGTTGCCAGAAGAAAGCGTACCCATCTTAGGGACTTGACTCCAAATTTGTCTAGGTTTTACTTCTTAGCCCTTTCTTCTCCCAATGATATCCTGCAAGGCAGCAGTGGTTTAGGATCAGAGTTTTCCTTCTCCTGGATGGGCTATCTTCCCAGGTTGATGAGCCCCATATGACCCGTTCATGTTACTTGCTAATATAATTATGACATCCTGCAGAACTTTGGTTGTGAAACTTTCCAGGTCTTTGAAAATAATTATAACTGAGGGAGAGTCCAGATGTCTGGAGGAGAACATCCATTTTTGTGTGTGTGTGGAGTTTCAGTATCAGTTTTATTGTACTGAGATTCTAAAAGGGACTCTAGAGCATCAATGTCTGCCCAACATTTTTGCACATGAATAAGAATATTTTCTAGGAATCACTTGATTGTGCATAATCAGAAGTCAGTGACTGCTTTCTGCCCACCCACTTGTAAAAATGACAAGATTTGAAAAGCTGTTTTTAACCAGTTCTTATGCCTATGTAATCAAACTGTAATTTTTAAAAATCCTCTTTTTCTGGAAAGAAAGCTTTGGGTTGGTGTTCCTAGTAAATTGAAAGGTCTGCATATTTATAGATTTAAAACGGAGTTAGGGGCCAAAAAAAAAAAGTTTACTACAACGAATAGTCATGGAACCCCATGATGCTATTTCCAAGGCACTTTCCCAAGAAGAAGGACCCTTTAAATCCCTGCCAGGGCTCTCATCTGCATTTAGATTCCGTTCTGTCAAAGGGTAATTTCATAATCACAGTGAAGCACTTCACAGCATGTAGAGTTTCT
Organism: Zootoca vivipara; assembly: GCF_965207765.1. Taxonomy (NCBI): domain Eukaryota; kingdom Metazoa; phylum Chordata; class Lepidosauria; order Squamata; family Lacertidae; genus Zootoca; species Zootoca vivipara. The sequence goes on from NC_142586.1 coordinate 45,161,017, forward strand.
GTTCATGTGTTGCTATTTCTTTTAAAGTGGAATTCAGTGATTACTTAGAGGTGCCTTGATTTATAAGGATACTCTTTGAAATGGTGATGGTTGCATCTGTTTTTTGGCAGCCAAAACTGAATACCTTGACCTGTTTCAACACTACCCTCAGCTGAACATATGAAACAGCATGGTGGAAGTATGCTGTGAAGCTCACCCCTTCTATCATGCAGGTAGTTTCCAGTGCAGGGCTGTCTTAATCATAGCTGGCGCCCTGGCGCCGTGGTGCGAACTAACCCTCCGGCGCCCCCCGTTTCCGAGTGCACGGCTGTCTGGCGGGCACTGCAGCGCGGCGCCCCCCTGGCGGCCCGCCCCCCTGGCACCCTGCGCCACACAGCCTTGCCTTAGGGCCGGCCCTGTTCCAGTGGGAACCGGGCTCTCCCAGGCAAGTGGCTGCTCATGCGCAGCCCATGAGACCCACATGACTATTAATCCGTATGGCTGCATCCATCATTATCCCCTTCTTGTTTTCAGAAATACATATAGTTCCAAGCAAGAGATCTACAGTTGCTCCTGGAAGACCTTCCTGATTAGCTATATATGGACACCATGCTTGGATCTATTCATTTATAACATTGCAATGCATTCTGTGGCCATTTCTCTTATCATTCCAGCATTATGTTTTTAAAAAAGAAAAGAAAAAAAAGATGCTAAGAAAGAATTGTGAAATGTAGCAAAGTCAGGACTGACCTACTACACTTTGCTGCTGGAGGTTTTCAGATGTTGCTGGACTACAACTCCCATCATCCTTGACCATGCTAGCAGGGGCTGATGGAAGCTGGAACTCAACAACATCTGGACAGCCATTGGTTCCTAACCCTTTGATTGACTGATTCGTTCATTCATTCATTCATTCATTGATTCATCAATCTTCCTTCGTCCCTTCCTTCTGTATTCCTGATTAAAGAAACTTCTACCTTAATTCTTTGCCGCTGAGTTTTAATTTCTCACTGATATCAAATGCTTGAGGGCACAAAGCTATCCCCCAAAGAAGCAGGCTGAGTTGATGCCAAAAGATTAAAGTGAAGGTGAAAGCCTTGTATCAGGCCAATTCCATTAATGTCCCTTGATAATAGCATCTCGAGGCCAAGATCCAGGCATGCCAAATTTCAAATAAAAAATAGTTGTGCCCCCTTTATTGAAATATTAATCTTGATAGTCCCCTTATCATATCACTTTTGAAAGCAATATCCAGAAGTACAATATCCATATACATTTAATCTTTGTTTTATAAGTTGATAAAATATGAAGCTAAACTATAAAGACATTAAAATTAGCATATTTATTGCCATTTTTATGAGACACGCTGCTGCAAAACACATAAAATCCTCTAGGATAAATCTACATCTGGCGCTGTCTCAATAACTGTTAAATTTACAGTGGCACAGTATTTACACAGGATCTCTCTTTTAAAGAAAGGCTTGAATTGTAGAGATGTTCTACATGATTTTTATCTCATCATTTGATGCTAAGAGTTACTGCTACAAGGTGAAAATATGATCTGGGTGTGCTTTCAAAGACTATTATTTTTGGGACATGATAGATCAAGCCTTACAGTTAATTCTCTACTTTATTTAATTTTTGTGATATAATCTGAGTGTCCCTTTGACTGCCCCCAGCTATCACAGATCATATGGTTCTCATAACTTATTTACAATAGTTTTGATTAATTTCCCCACCCCACATCTCCTTGGACTTGCTCATAACATACTGCCTCTGACATCATGGCCATTAACACTATCTGCCTGTGACTGGCACTTGCGACAGAACAGTTTGTTGTGCTGGTAATACCATGGTGGGTCACCAAGAACTGTATCCTAGTCCATTTATTTATTATTTCCCTTATTGCATTAATATCCCACCTTTTTCTCCAAGGAGCTCACAGTGGCACACATGGTTTTCCCTCCTGTGATATAGGTTAGGCTGAGAGACAATGAGCTTTATGGCCAAGTGGATATTTGAACCTTGATCTCCCAGGTCCTAGCCAAACACTCTGATCACTGCACCACACTGACTCTGCCTGGGATTCCCAAATAATTTGCTGGTAGCTGAACTCGAAATATAAAGCATGGTGAAAGTATGGTGATTCAGCTAAGATGGAATGAAGTACAGTGGAACCTTGGTTCTTGAACGGCTTAGTTGACGAACAAATCGGAACCTGAACGCTGCAAAACCGGAAGTAAATGCTTTGGTTTGCGAACCTTTTTCGGAAGCCAAACATCTGATGCGGTTGTAGTTTATTGTTTCCGGGGCGCCTGCACCAATCAGAAGCCGCATCTTGGTTTTTGAACGTTTCAGAAGTAAAACAGACTTCTGGAATGGATTACATTCAAGAACCAAGGTACCACTGTATAGCAAACATTCTATAGTGCATTATATGAAGCAAAATGGCAGCAATTGAGGGGCTATTGTTATAATAAGTGAAATGACCTTTAAATTTGGTAGTGTATGTAGGCAAGCAAGCCATTTTCAAATAATACTTCATACATATGATGAAGTAGTCTCTAGCTTGTGTTATAATAAATGTGTTGATCTTGAAGGTGTTATATAAGTCTGCCATTTGGGAAATGCTAACAACCAAGGAAAATACTAACAACTTTGTAGATATGTTTTTTCAAATGCTTGGCTATAGAACTGGGGTTGTAATCTACAAACCAATTAGGGATTACTTGGATTTAATCCTGTTTAACACTGTGATCTTCTGGCTTGTTGACATGGTTAATTATCCCTATATATATCACATTAATTTGTGTTGGTTTCTGATTTATTTATATGATCAAATGCTTAAGTCTTTTGAACAATGAGTCCCTGGGTAATTAAGGCTCTTCACTCTTCTCTAATGTATCTTGTAATAAGTCACTAGGTAAACAAGGATGTGACAGTTATCTCTGGTATGCAGAGTTCAGAACGTTTTTTGCTAGGGTACTATAACCTGAAAGTACTCAAGATGTTGACCTACTGAGTGTGAGGAAACCTTGAAATTCCTTAACTGATTAGACAAGAGTTATGGCTCATGGCAATGACCCTGAATTAACAAAAACTGGAATAATCTGCAAACGTGTAAACATAATATTTGACCACTGAAAATTGATGGGACTGACAGAAATGGGTTGGAGCTAAAATGATTTTTTTTATAAAAAAAAAATCTGGGTAAGCATATGTCACTTCCAGAGCAGGGATGGGGAATCTGTGGCCTTACAACCAGACTACACCTCCCATCATCCGTGACCGTTGACCATGCAGGCTGAGGCTGTTAGTGGAGTTACTTGAATAAAGCTGACAGAGTCATGACCGGGGGGGGGGGGCGGCGGCGAATCCTGGTAACACTTGACTTAGCAAAACTAAATAAAACCAGTGTATAATTTGAGGAGAAAGTAACAGAAGGATCTTGTCTTTCTCAGCTCAGGCCTTGTACTTATCAGAGAGACAATTCAACTAGACATACTGAGGAGAATTCCCTCAGTACTAACCAGGCAATCAGAACTTGAAATACCTCAGCAAAGATCATGATAATCTGAATGGTCACTAGGCAATGCCTCCATCACCACCCACAATTAACCTTTACAGTACGTTATTAACCTATTGATCCCTGCTGTTGTACTATCAGCAGTTGTTGTTGTTTAGTCATGTCTGACTCTTCGTGACCCCATGGACCAGAGCATGCCAGGCACACCTGTCTTCCACTGCCTCGCACAGTTTGGTCAAACTCATGTTGGTAGCTTCGAAAACACTGTCCAACCATCTCATCCTCTTTCGTCCCCTTCTCCTTGTGCCCTCAATCTTTCCCAGCATCAGGGTCTTTTCTAGGGAGTCTTCTCTTCTCATGTGGTGGCCAAAGTATTGGAGCCTCAGCTTCAGGATCTGTCCTTCCAGTGAGCACTCAGGGCTGATTTCCTTCAGAATGGATAGGTTTGACCTTCTTGCAGTCCATGGGACTCTCAAGAGTCTCCTCCAGCACCATAATTCAAAAGCATCAATTATTCGGCGATCAGCCTTCTTGATGGTCCAGCTCTCACTTCCATACATCACCATAGCTGCCAAGTTATCCCTTTTTTAAAGGGATTTTCCCTTATGCTGAATAGGCTTCCTCGCGAGAAAAGGGAAAACTTGGCAGCTATGACATCACTACTGGGAAAACCATAGCTTTAACTATACGGACCTTTGTCGGCAAGGTGATGTCTCTGCTTTTTAAGATGCTGTCTAGGTTTGTCATTGCTTTTCTCCCAAGAAGCAGGCATCTTTTAATTTAGTGACTGCTGTCACCATCTGCAGTGATCATGGAACCCAAGAAAGTAAAATCTCTCACTGCCTCCATTTCTTCCCCTTCTATTTGCCAGGAGGTGATGGGACCTATTCTATTCTATTCTATTCTATTCTATTCTATTCTATTCTATTCTATTCTATTCTATTCTATTCTATTCTATTCTATTCTATTCTACTGCAACAATAAAAGCAGCATATGAAAAAGGGGTGCACAGTGTTCTCCCCCCTCCAACCTATGTGCCTTACCTCCTTGCAGCCGGTTGCATTCCCAGTCAGCTGCTAATATTGCAGCTGGGAAAGGAGAAGTTTACCTGGAGCAATCGACTGACAGTCAGACAGTTTCAATAGAAAAGGTTTAAATGTGGTAGGAGATAGCCAGTTTTGTTTTGATTACAAACTGCAAGCAGAGCTCTTCTGCATCATAACCCTCTTGTACATTTCTGTGTATGTGTTTTGCCATGCCCATCTGGTGCTTCCCTAAAGCAAGACAGCAATACCCTTGGTAAACGCTCATGTGCTCAGCGTGTTTATTTATTTTTTGTAAAAAATGTGTCTGGTGGGTCTAAAATCCTGGAACCAGATGCTCAACTAGTGACAGTAAACTGAATCTGAGGAAATGACTGCACACTCCTCAAAAGAACGTGTGTGAGAGTGAGTGAGTTATAGAACACTCTTTGAAATAATACAAATATAAGGTTTGCTTCAGAGCTGTTATCAAATTGCTGTTTATCCAAACATCTAGCATGGATGCATATTTTAGCAATAATGATGCAGAAGAGCCCCCAGGAAACAGATTTCAAAAGGAGATATTTCCACCTTCTATGTATTACTAGCACTAACAATGTAGGGTAGATCATCCCAGATCATAATCTCTGTGCAAGCTGATCAGTATGCAAACAGTGCATATTGAAAAGGTGAGGCGTCTGGCTTAACTGTAAATGAAGCACCCCTATAGAAATTGCATTATTGGCTCATCAGGTTGTGACTCTGAATCACTGCATGTACTGTACCATATGCAACAAAAGCACAGATGGTTCCAAATCTCTTTCAGAACAACCAGCTTCTTTCATCACAAAATGTATTTTGGAGGAGCAAACTACACATTACACATGAGTTGATTGACGTTTCAATTGATTTTGCTAGTGAATAGCAGCTTCAAGAGACTGATTGAGACTGTGGTACACTGAAAGGGAAGAGCTCAGGAGCAGAGGGAGGGAAGGGGTGGCTAACTTTACCTCAGTCTTTGTCAACCTGGTGCCCTCTGGATTATTTGAACCACAGCTCCCATCAGCAAGATGGGAATTGTAGCCCAAAATATCTGGAAGGTACCAGTTGGCAAAGGTTGCTCTACCCTATGACTTATTTTTCTGGTCAAAACAGCTGACCACCCCCAAGCAGGCTACACAACTAGTTGCAACAAGAAATCTGATCTTTCAGCTATACAGGGAAGGGACATAGCATAGTGAAATGGATTTTTCCTGATCTGAACTGAAGCTGTTCCAGAGGTGGAATTTTCTCTTTTGGGTATTACATATTCTGTCCCACACAGTGGATGCTATCTTTAGAGAAGCGCAATTCAGAGTAGGAGAAACAGTGTGTGGAAAGGGTTAAAGAAACATTATGAAGTGCAACAACCCTAGTCCATAGCTGTCAACCCTCCTGTTTTTTGCGGGAAACTCCCTTATCTCAATCCATTTCCCGCTGCTATCCCGGATCGTTAGATATCCCATAATTTTCTCGGATTCCAAAGGAAGCAGCTCCTCTCCCTCCCTGCTCGCCAGGAAGGCTCCACTTGCCCCCCCCCATGAGCGAGCAGCCAACCGCTGCCCGGTAAAACACCTCGCTCGGCGGCTGGCTGCTCGCTCACTTGCTGAGTGCTGCCGGAAATCGCCTCTGTGCATGCCCGGGCATGCGCAGAACCGATTTCCGATGCCGCTCTGCCCATGTCTGGGCACATGCACAGAAGCGATTTCCGGAGCCCAGACATGCGGACACGGGCAGCCCGGCACCGGAAGTTGCTTCTGCACATGTCTGCACATGCGCAGAACCAATTTCCGGTGCTGCACCGTTGGGTGAGGCTGCTGATCCCTTATTTTCCAATCCGGAAGTTGACAGCTATGCCCTAGTCTAAATCTGAGGGACAGCACTCTGCACCCAAAGTGCTTCCCCATTTTAAAATACCATGGGAGATCAGTAGTGGGTTTTCTGCCATCTCATTTGGTTTTGATATCAAGTGAGTCACCAACCAACTGGACCCTCGATAACATCCGGAGGCAGCGAATGCCATCAGTGGTACCTTTAGGGCAGGACTTGAGGACTTGGAGTGGAAGTCTCAGGCCCCACACAGCAGAATGAGCAGGATGGCTGCCCATAACACAACACACTTTGAAGTCAATGAAGTAATATGCATTGCCTTTTAAAGAGGGTTTACCTCACTGTACCTCAAGTCTAAAATTACCTAAGTAATATAGGGATTTTTTATTTTTTAAAAAAGTTCATTTAAGAATGCTTTGCTTCCATATGCCTGCACAAATCTGGTAAAGAGAAACCTATGTGGCATCTCCAGATTCTCACTGGAGATGTCCCCTTTCCAAATCATTAATTGAAATATTAAACAAGCAATGAGATATTCAATAACAATGACTTAGCGACGTCCCCTGAAAAATCAGAGTTAGATTAAGGAACCTGAAGGCCATGCAATGGTACAATTTTAGGGTTTCATCCCATAATTTTAAAAGGGGTAGAAATAAGTAATCAGTGGAGTTATAGATTTAAGCGGGGGGGGGGGGGCTAAACTCTAGAAATTAATAAATGCTAGGATTTTGATTATTTGCGACATGAAGGGAGAATGCAAGCTGCAGAGGAATTCCTGTGCCTGAGCTACGCATCAAGGAACAATAGAGCAACTGAGGAACATTAACAATACAAGATATCTCCTTCCCCTGTTGCCCTGAGGTGTGAACAGAAACTGGAGGTTGGGAAGGTTGCCAGGGTAACTTCTCAGGGAGCAAGGGTGGCTGGAAGGAAGGAGGAGGAAGAAGATCTGAGATCCATCTTGGGCAGGCTGGCTGAAGGCTGCCTGCATTGTTGTGGGGTACCAGCCCCTCTTGAAAGGACCATGCTGTAAGATCTGGACTCCTTCCAGGCAGACTGAAGGTGTAAATAGGTGAATAATCCATATTTCTTAAAGCCACAACAGTCTCTGTCATGTCTTCAATTCTCCAAAGGAACACAGACCCTGTATGGATGCCTGGGACCCCATGGGTTCTTGCTACCGCTCAGTAGAGAGAGGGACGGGCACCTGATTTTTGTTACAGTATCTTATGTTGAACCACCTGTCCTATTTTAAAATAGCCCACATCTAAGGACCATAGCTGCCAAGTTTTCCCTTTTCTCACAAGGAAGCCTATTCAGCATAAGGGAAAATCCCTTAAAAAAAAGGGATAACTTGGCAGCTATGCTAAGGACATGACTCTTCTATGTAGTCAACATATCCCTGTTTCAGTGCTTGTTATTCCTTACAACTGTCTTCTGCTTACAGGATTGCTGGTGCATAAAAGCTGCAAGCATATGTGCTGACACACAGGGGAAGGACTTTTTAATATCATGCCAGCTAGGTAGGAAAGGGATTTTACATGGATAAGGGTTTTTTGGTAGCCAGCACTATCTAATTAGCAATAAGGCCAGCACATATTATCCCAGTGGCTATTGAGAAGCAGTGTACAGGTAGTCACAGGTTCCATTACAAAGACATATCCCTGCATTAAAACTACTGCTGTTTCCAATATGTGTCAATGTGTTGCAGTGTTAATATTCAGGTTACTGAAACCTATTTCCTGAGAGGACAAAAGGATTGTGCAATTGTGCAAATCAGCCAATGTTAGCCAAATTTATGCCCCTGCCACACTCATCAGCCATAGCTTTAGATAATGGCTGTAATGAGCTAAAATGCATATTATGGGGATTATAAACACATGCTTTGATCCAGCCAATACCCTGAGTTGGGATGGACAAGTGTTGATGGTCTCTAACTGCTGAAATATCAACAACCTCAGATATGCTGATGACACAACCTTGATGGCAGAAAGTGAGGAGGAATTAAAGAACCTTTAATGAGGGTGAAAGAGGAGAGTGCAAAATATGGTCTGAAGCTCAACATCAAAAAAAACCAAGATCATGGCCAAAAAACCCAAGATCAAACCTATCCACTCTTCAGGAAATCAGCCCTGAGTGCTCACTGAGAGGACAGATCCTGAAGCTGAGGCTCCAATACTTTGGCCACCTCATGAGAAGAGAAGACTCCCTGGAAAAGACCCTGATGTTAGGAAAGATTGAGGGCACAAGGAAAGGGGACGACAAGGGACCAGATGGTTGGACAGTGTTCTCGAAGCTACAAACATGAGTCTGATCAAACTGTGGGAGGCAGTGAAAGACAGGAGTGCCTGGCGTGCTATGGTCCATGGGGTCACGAAGAGTCGGACACGACTAAATGACTAAACAACAAAGAATAGAATACTTCAACGGAGTGGGCATGTGAATGATGTCCCTAATGTTATTTATTTAAGTCACTTATCTACTAGCCTCAAAAGTCCCAACCCCCCACCTGGCAGTTTACACCGTTAAAATATCAATTCAATTAAAATCAGAAAGCATTAAGGAAGGCAAGCCAATAAAACCAATCCAAAACCTGGTGAGAGTTACAATTAGTTAAAAGCTTGGCAAAATAAAATAAGTTGAAGGCTCTGTCTGCCTAAAAATCACCAAAGAAAGGGTCAACCTAATCTCCCTTGGGAAGGAGTTTCACCACACGGGCGCCACCAATGTAGATGGCTGGCTCTGCCCTTACTTGAGAATACATCCCACTGAAAGGGATTGCACACAAAACTGTATTTTGTGATCTGTTCTCTGTACTGCCCAAAAGATTTCTTGCAAAGATCTGTCCCCCTGGAGCGATGGGTTCCAGGAAGTTATTTTTATTGTTGGTAGATTTTTATGGGCAATGCATTGGGAAGGTGCTTTAAATGAAAACCAAGTTTATGCAATGCGATATTGAGTTTTAGTGCTGTGCATTTTATTGTGTTGCATAAGCACTTAGAGTTCGGAATAAGTGCTTTTAAAAATAAATCCAAATGACTTGGTAAATTATGGAGGAATGGAGCCTTGTTTTCATCTAAATGGTGCTGCATTTACATCAGTGTAACTATGATCAATTTCCGCAGTTATATTTGATTTACACTGGAATAAAATGAAAGGGTATTGAAATCCATGAAGTCTAGAAATGGGGTTTGGGTTTGGAGTTCAAACTGCTACTAACAAACATAATATAGAAAGGCATCTGCTAGATCAAAGCCATTATGACCTGCTCCATCATTGTGACTCATCCTTGAGTCTACAGAATGAGAGAGCAGTTCAGTCTGGGTGACAGGATAGTGTCCATTTTTAAGCTGCAGTAGTAAGTATTTTGGTGGAGGATGTCAATTATCACATAACTTGTATGATGGACGCAGGGGGCACGCACGCTTTTTTATGGGGGAGATATACACATGACATCTACACCATCATCAAAATGTCAGCTTTCACTTTTTAAAAACATTTAATTCAGATTTCCCCTTACTGTGGAAAATCCAGTAAGTAAAAACAACTCATTATACATCTGCAGTGGATATACCTGCAGCGATGCCCAGAATGAGAATAGGGAATGGAGGGCTGGGAAAGACAGACTGATGAGAGGGGCAAGAAACACAGTCCGCATACTTTCGGTTCGTCTCCTCCCACTAGTATGGGCAAGCCAGTTGTGGAATAGCTGTGAATATCCGGGCCTGGAAAACTGGAATGTGTGGAAACTAGCATGCCAGTTCTGTGCACATAAAATTCAGATCGGGATTTTGCAATATACAAAGCCTCTGTCCGGAAGCACCTTTGCTCACGCAGAACAGACATCAATTCACCAACAGGAAAGCATCACTGAAAGTATCCAGGTGATTAGATTGTTCCTGAGCACATCCTTTTTTGATTGAGAACTTTTTGACCTGGGATTGAACGAGTGGCGGAATGTGTGTGCCATTTAACACATGAGATAATTTAGTCTTGTTACCTAAGTCAGATGTGGGGAAACTTTGGCTCTCTAGATATTCCTGAACTGCAACTCCCATAATCCTTAGCCGTTGTCTATGCTTGCTAATGCTGATGGGTGTTGTAGTGTATATCTGACCTGAGTTGAAGAAGATGAATATTTTTTATATTTTAATTTAAAGCTTCAATAGCATTAATTTTTAAAGCTTTCAAAATAGTTAATTTAACCTTATTTTTGAGGTTACACAGATGTGTATCCTACACTAGTCTAAAATTACTTAACAGTAGGGATCGATGGATCTGTCACTTTCATTTTCTCCCTGTTTCTCATTTTTCCTGTCAGTTCCATCACATTTCCAAATCAGTTTGAGTTTTTTTTAAAGTTCTTCTTGAAATTTGTTAGCATGCAGTTTTGTCTATTTTTCCAGGCAATTTCCCCTAATGCAGGCATCCCCAAACTGCAGCCCTCCAGATGTTTTAGCCCACATCTCCCATGATCCCTAGCTAACAGGACCAGTGGTCGGGGAAGATGGGAATTGTAGTCCAAAACATCTGGAGGGCTGAAGTCTAGGGATGCCTGCCCTAACATAAAGCATGTTCATATGCTATTTTCTCTAATTCAGTGGTACCTCGGGTTAAGAACTTAATTCGTTCTGGAGGTCCGTTCTTAACCTGAAACTGTTCTTAACCTGAGGTACCACGTTAGCTAATGGGGCCTCCCACTGCCGCCGCACGAATAGTGTTCTCACCCTGAAGCAAAGTTCTTAACCCAAGGTACTATTTCTAGGTTAGCGGAGTCTGTAACCTGAAGCGTCTGTAACCTGAAGCATCTGTAACCCGAGGTACCACTGTATATGCAGTTTTGAGTCAGTGGTATAGAGTTGTGTTGGCCCATACCTGAACAGTTGAACTGGTGCATCTTGTGTTCTGCTATCAGGGACATATCTTCAGTATAGCATAACACTATAAAATGCTAAGTGAATTGGCTCCTCCTTTGTCTGGATTATGAAATGAGGGCATCACCAGACTGGCTGGCCCTTGATTGGAGGGCAGTGTTGTCATGCTCACGGGGGGGGGCATGGCTGTGATTTTTGCTCTCTCCTGTATTTTTGCAGCAGTATGTTTTGTCGTACCTCCCACCATCGTCTGCTTTGGGCTCAGTAAGTCTAGGATTCAACAGATGTTGTGCCAGTACAGCAACAGCATATTTCTCCTGCCAGTGTAATTTGTGTATTGGATTCCTCTGGCCAAATTCTATTGAACTAGATATGTTTAAGCATATGCTTAACGCTCCCATTAATGTGCTTAACCTCAAGTGGGTTGTGCCCAATCAAAGCCCAAGCTCAGTAAACAAAGCACACTCAGATTGGACAAGCCAATAGTAGAAAATAAATGCAATGGGCCATTAGATACATAAAATATAGCAATTTTCTAACAAAATGCCACATTTAACATATCTAAAGGTCTGTTGTGCTATACTACCGATCTGTAAAATAATGTATTGACTTTATCTTGTAATATATAACACAGAGAGTTTTTACAGCCTATTATACTGTTATAGTTGAGGTTTAAAATGATTTGGTCAGAAATATTCTGCTTAACCTCCTGCTGGGAGTTTAGGAAAATATATTGAATAAGTCCCAGAATAGTATTCCTTAAATTCTATTGTGTCTTATGGATTGTTGCAACCATTCAGGCAGAAGCATCTTCCTTTCCTTTTCAAAAGTTCCCAGGAATCAATTTAAAACTACATATTGTAGAGGGCTAAATTTGCATGATGTTCTTTTAACATATCATCACAGAAATATTTCGTTCTACAAGGCCAGCTGCCCATAATATATATTCCCACACTGTTCCTATTATTTCCTTCTGTATAAGCCCTGATTCCTATGCATTTCTGTTCACCTATAACTGTTAAGTTCCAGTTCCTCCCATTCTGGCAAAAGACACCTGTAATCGAGTTAATAACCCTTAAAGTGGGGATCAACAAATTATTACAGTGCAGGACTCCATAAATCAAAATAATTGTTGGACACCCACATTTCCCCAAAGGTGCAATTAAGGTATATATTGATAAGGTGATAAGGGTAAAAGAGCTGTAGAAAGGCAGAATAAGAAAGGAGGCTGTGGAGCTACGAAACCAAATGTATTGCATAGTCCCCCAACACCTATTCATGCTTGCTTGCAAACAAGCCCTGCTGAGATTAGTAAGACTTACTCCTTTGGGTAGCAGATTTTGGAGTACAATTAAAAGGAAAAATAAATAAATAAATATTTAGTTTACTATTATTTTACCATAGACTGTCTGCCATTTGTATCCTTGGAAGCTTTGTTTCTGAGGTGAATTGTTGGGGGCTGGGGTGAATTGGCCACACAGGCTGCCCGAGGATGGGTGGGTCATGCAAATTTATCTTAAATACGCTGTTCAGGATCTTTCTACAAAGACATTAGGTAACTCAGCAACCATCAAATGTGTTTGTCTAGGGCAGGCCCAGTTTGGCCCAGGGAATCACCAACTTCAGTAAACAGACCAGCCACAGTGGACCAAAATGGAGGACAATGTGCCACTTTGGGCAAACTGTTTGGAACACTTGCTGAACAACAACAAAATTCATGTGAGATACTGGCATCTTAGGATATAAGGACCTGGTGATAGGGTTCAGGGCCGTCTTATCCATAGGCGCTAGGAGTGCGGGGCACCCAGGCGTCAGGCCAAGAGTCTGGGGCCCAAGAGTTGAGTCCGGGGAAGAGCCTGCCCGTCAGTCAGAGCGCCACAGCGGGCGCTTCTGCTGTGGGCAGCTCTGCGCCACGAGTTTGGGGGCGACTGAGCCAGCGAGACACTGAGGTGGCCAGGCGGCTCTACCCTCCTGCATGCCTGGGACTGGGCAACCTGGGGGGGGGGGCGCAGGGCGGATCTTTGCTGCATATGCTTAAGAGAGTCCTGATAGGGTTAGAGACAACATCATACTGAATAAGATGCTGAAGAACACAACAGGCATCTTAGCAAATTTGGAATCAGAACATTGCTGGATTGTGTTGAAGAATGTGCTCGAATGTGTCAAAGTGAGCTGAGTAAAGTACTGCCAAAAAGTACTTGTTAACTGCCAGTTAATAATTCCTCCTGCTTAGATTATGGACTCTCATAATCTGCCATTTACATAGGTTCCCCTACTAAAAGGATTGGTGTAAAAGAGGATTTGGTCCCGTCTACATTCACTACATTCACTAAGGGACATGGGTGGCGCTGTGGGTTAAACCACTGAGCCTAGGGCTTGCTGATCAGAAGGTCAGCAGTTCGAATCCCTGTGATGGGGTGAGCTCCCGTTGCTCAGTTCCAGCTCCTGCCAACCTAGCAGTTCGAAAGCACATCAAAGTGCAAGTAGATAAATAGGTACTGCTATAGCGGGAAGGTAAATGGCATTTCCGTGTGCTGCTCTGGTTTGCCAGAAGCGGCTTTGTCATGCTGGCCACATGACCTGGAAGCTGTATGCCGGCTCCCTTAGCCAATAATGCGAGATGAGTGCCACAACCCCAGAGTTGGTCACGACTGGACCTAATGGTCAGGGGTCCCTTTACCTTTACATTCACTTTGCCCCATTTTTTTCTCATGCCACAGTCCAAACCTTGCCCTCTCAGAAGTAAATTCTATTGAATTAAGGTAAACCTGATTAGGATTACAGTCACATTATCATGCAGCAAGAAGATCAAACCTATCCATTCTTAAGGAAATCAGCCCTGAGTGCTCCCTGGAAGGACAGATCGTGAAGCTGAGGCTCCAATACTTTGGCCACCTCATGAGAAGAGAAGAATCCTTGGAAAAGACCCTGATGTTGGGAAAGATTGAGGGCACTAGGAGAAGGGGACGTCAGAGGACAAGATGGTTGGACAGTGTTCTCGAAGCTACCAACATGAGTTTGACCAAACTGCGGGAGGCAGTGGAAGACAGGAGTGCCTGGCGTGCTATGGTCCATGGGGTCACGAAGAGTCGGACACGACTAAACGACTAAACAACAACATCATGCAGCAGAAGACAACAGAACCCTGGCCTATGGCATTGGCTGTGTAACAGTGATATTTCTTACAAAATGTTAGGATCTACGAAGAAGCTGAGACATTCTTCCTGAAGACTTGGCAGGCTGCATGAACTTTAAAGGAGGGGTCAGAAGTCTCATGCCTAGGGCAATAATTCAAAGTCTCATGCCTAGGGCAAAAACTACCTCTTGATTACTTTGTCAGGACAATTATAATGCTCTGTTTGTGCTGTTCTTTATGCATATTTTGTATGTACTCCATTGCTATACATTTATTTATACCCTACCCTTTTCCCACAGGGACTCAAGGCAGCTTACAAATAGGAACAGCTAAAAACATTTAAAAACAAAAGATTAATTTAAAAAAAATTACATTTTCCTAATTTGTTGCTTTTTCTTCTATGGTCATAACATCTATACAGAGAGAATATTATTCTCCAAATGAAGCATCGTGTATGGCTTTCAGTTAATTTCAGCGACAGCTTTGAGTCTGTGGTCTTCCTCACTGCTTCTGTCTTATTCCCTGACCAACAGGTTGCTAAAGTGCAAATATGAGCCCAGATTACATTATCAAATCAACAGAAGCTACAGCTTTCCCTTCCTTGGGGGCTTCCAAAATCCTTTTACATCTGCTGAGGCAAAATAGATGAGAATTATCCATGCTCCAATCCCTTCAAATTCTCTACTTTTCCAATTTCTCTTAACTTTTTATCACCCTCTGAATGCTTAGAGGCAGACCCATTGCAACCTTACAAGCATCTTAGGCAAGATAAGAGCCCTTATTCTCTTTGGTTTCTGCAATGGCCTGATTTTCCCCATTTTCTTCCAAGTCATATTGCTCTCTTTCTCTGGGGTGGAAAGCCTAGAGACCCTCTCCTACCTGCCAGCATAGCAAAGTTTTTCTAACTGTCAACATCTCTGCTGATAGGAGTGCAGTTCACTTCTGCATTAGACCTTGGATATCTTAATGTATATTGCATTGTACAATCAGGCCATGTACTCAGGCCATGCACCCTCAGTAGGGTGGCCTGATGCAAAAAGAGCACCCCTCCGTAGTTGCACAGCAGAGAGGATTTAGGCAGGTGGAGCTTGATATGCCCGTTCTACCTGCTGAAATCCCCTCTTCTACAGAACTATTGAAGGTGCAGGTGTGTCCCCCTCTTTTCACATCTGGCTACCTTAGCACTTGGTGATCAAGGTCAGTGAATCAGCAGTGCACATCCAAGTAGACAGGGATACCTTGTAAATGCCTAAAGCCCTTCTCTCTAATCCTGTCAACAGAGGCATTTGGGACTTTCAGCTTTGTGTCAAACATAGAGCTGCCCCTGACTGGTAACAATGTTCTTTTAATTCAAGGCCAATAATTATTAAGAAATCTGTACCAGTCGGCAGGTGATTGAGTTAGAAGCAGCCTTCCTTACCTTAGAGAATGCGTGTGGATTTATGAGCAATCAGGGGAAATAATCGGGAACAGCTGGATGTGAGGCTTCCGGCTTTGCCTTGGAGCTTTTCGGCAGCTCAGCTGCAAGATCTGCATGCCACAATTGGCCTCTGGAGAGTGGCAAAACATTTCCTCTCTTGAAGTTGCGTTATTTTAACATCTGGAGCAACATATATTGGAGGCTGAGAGCGCAATGAGAATACGTTGATGATCGGATTAAGGAAAATGCCACTAAATTATTTCTTGGCTGGGTTCAGTAGTCTGAATCTGCATGGGCGCCAATGTTAAAACAAACACTTAAAAAACCATAAATGTTGATTAGATGCTAGATTTGTAGTATTCTTAGTAAGGCATATGGGAATAATTTTCATCCCTTTATTTTCCATTGTGCTCTTCTTGAAAATTATCATAATGCTGTAAGAGGACAAACGAAGCTGATGAATGTATTCCATTTGAGCAGGTCAACAGGATGTTAAAGAGCAAACCGGAGAAAGATGGATTGCTTTTGTTTGAGGCCTTGACAAAGCTTTCAGCCTCACAATCCCAGATGTTTTATGTTTGTACTGTCAGCAGACGAATCCCTGCTATTCACATTGTACAAAGATGGGTCTTTATCTGTTACCGAACTTCTGAAATGTGTGTGTGTTGCTCTGAATATTTTCACAATAAACTGAGTGCCATTCCCCCCTTTCTTTTTTAATGTAACTAAAACATGGTGAGGGATTCTACTAATGAAAGATTCTACTAATGAAAGATTTATAAGATCTGAAGAGAAACCATGGTACTCTACTAATGAGTACCATCAATGGAAGCCCTGTGGAAGAACTTCAACTTGTGCAGTGGGTTTCCCCCCTTGTTTGCTTCCCATACCCCCAAAATCAGCTCTGGGAAGGTTTGGAAGAAGAGCTGGAATGGCAAGGCTCTGACAGTGGGGATCACTCTGTCTGGCAAGCCAAAATGCTTGCACTGATGGACCGACCCTCATCAATTCTAGTCAGCATGACCAGTGATCAGCAATGATAGTAGTTGTAGTCCAACAGCATCTGCAGGGCTACAGGATAGCCTCCCCTGCTTTAAATGCCCATGGGATGGATCAGAAATTGAGTGGATGCAATTCCATGCAAACTGCCACTTCTGTATATAGGAAACTAGCATGTCAGGGAGGACCAGTGGGAGATACAACAGAGAGAGGAGAGGAAAAGATGTATTAGGAAAAGATTGAGGGAAGAACATATATAAATACAGTGAAACACACTTAGGTATTGCTTCATCCGGAAGCGAGGAAAAAGGCAGGAGTGAGGAACGTTTTTACCCTTGGGGTAGTCTCTCAGGGGTAGTCTGTTGGTGTGGTCATGTGCAAGTAGGGATGGGGAAGAAATTTGATTCAATTCACATTTAAAGACAAACTCACCTAATTCACTCTCTTCAAAACAATACACAAACCAATATAAAGCTATGCTTTGAAATTTGCATTTCTCTGAATTTTTCAAATGCAGCTCTCCTGTCAAGTAGTGTGACTGGTGTGTGTGTGTGTGTGTGTGTGTGTGTGTGTGCGTGTTATGATAAGGCATGCTTTAAATGCATACGTTGGAGAAAATAACATACTAAATTGCACTGCATTAGGGAAAATTGTCTTGCCAAAGGTAAAACTGCATTTTTTAAAAGTACATATGAGAAGAAATTCTCACTAAAATGTGGGTGAATGTTCATGTGGAAATGTGGAGAACTGAAATTAGCTGCAGAAAGGTGAGAAAAGGAAAGAAACAGAAATTGCCTGCCCATCGGTACAGACAAGCAACGTAAGGGACTGGAGCAGGAGAGGGGGAGGGGAGACCCAAAAGACCGCAAGGTCAGAGCCACAACCCATAAGCATCCAAAAGGCTTCCTGGAAGAGGCGAGGGTCAAGAAAGACAGGAAGGCAGCATTGTATTTTATAAAAGGAGAACCTACCCCTCCCTCCAAAAAACCCCAACTTGCACCTGCCCCAAATTTCCCTTTCCTACCCTTCAGTTAAAGATTTTTAATTTTAAGCCCAGCATCCTTTCACAAATATGTTTTGGGTGCCTGTGGCACTCATTACATATGAAACTGGGGTAAACGTCATCCATCATTATGAGGTCTGTCAGCAGTTAATAGAGGTAAAACCAACTGTCAGTAAGAGCTGGGCTCTAATCCGCTGGTGCAGGTGCAAAACAAGATGGAGATCTTCTGGGAATCTAATTTATTAAACATATGATAAAAGCCTATTATCTTTAATGGCTCAAAGATAAGAAGTCTATTAAAGGTTCTTCCCACAATGAAGCTTGGCTGGTTCTTGCTAGCTGAGGAGCTGGCCTTCTTTTTGGATTATTTCATGCTATAACGACCCCGGTGAGAGACAAGAATACCCTGCTGTATCATTTCTATATTTAGCCAAGCTCTCCAGTAAATTGCGCTAATGATATACTGACATTTACACAACCTGTCTCAGGCATATCACACTTTGTCAATACTAAATGAGCCTGGCTATTTACATAGCCACCTATATAATTCCTCATGAGAGTTACTGGGAGTGTATGTTTTTCTGGCTCTTAAGAAACCCCCAGTTGGAATTTTACAACTTTTAGCTATGTTGGCGATTGTCTATAAAGTGAGATATTAAATCTGAAAATGTTGTCTTGTGTGTTTTGCACCTTGCCTGCTCTGCAAAAGAAAAGGAGGGTGGGAGTTGATGTTTCATTAATGTGGCAATCAAATAGGAGCAATATTATTTCATAGCATATTGGCAAAACCATTTTTCCTTTTACTGTTTTATCATATTAGAGGATGTACATTATAGGAACCTGGAGACAACCAACATAATGAAATACTTGGCGGGTTAGCAATGGGAATAGCTACTTCTTTTTGTCTTCACATTCTACTCTGTTTTTCTCTTTGAAACTCTTGTTCAGGAACAAGAGTTTTCCATCTTTTCATGGTACGGTACCGAATACAGTTTGTTGTACAGCTGTGCAAAAATTGCCTTGATGTCTTCAATATAAGTGAATACAGTTTCTGGTAAATTAAAAATATGCTCTTTTTTGCATAGCAATATGTTAATAATACCGATACTGTTGTGAACTGCCATGAGATAATAGTGATGATCTGCGGTATAGAAATATTTTAAATGAATGAATAAAACACACACAGAGTGAATATACTGACATTGTGGCTAAATGCTTAATGAAGCTTTGTAAGGTAGTAGTAGTAATAATAATAATGATAATAATAATAATAATAATAATAATAATAATAATTTATTTATACCCCACCCATCTGGCTGGGTTTCCCCAGCCACTTTGGGTGGCTTCCAACTGTATATTAAAAACAATACAGTATCAAACATTAAAAACTTCCCTAAACAGGGCCGCCTTCAGTTGTCTTTTAAAAGTAAAATAGTTGCTTAGTGCCTTGACATCTGCTGGGAGGGCGTTCCACAGGGCAGGCGCCACTACCAAGAAGGCCCTCTGCCTGGTTCCCTGTAACTTGGCTTCTTGCAGTGAGGGAACCGCCAAAAGGCCCTCGGTGCTGGACCTCAGTGTCCGGGTTGGGCGATGGGAGTGGAGACGCTCCTTCAGGTATACAGGACAGAGGTAAAAGTTCAGGAACTTAGAGTGGTGTGGAATCATACAGCCTAAACAATAAAACAATTGCCTTAGAATCTATATGAAATGTTTCTTTAGATTTGGATACTGCAAAAAATAATATTTTGGATATACTGAACTCCACAGTGTTTATATAGGAAGGCACTGTCCAATATAGATAGATGTCGGAGGTGTAATGCTGAACATTTCTTGTTGAGGCACATCATGTGGGCTTGTCATAGAATCATAGAATCATAGAGTTGGAAGAGATCACAAGGGCCACCCAGTCCAACCCCATGCCAAGCTGGAAACACCATCAAAGCATTCCTGTCAAGCCTCTGCTTAAAGACCTCCAAAGAAGGAGACTCCACCACACTCCTTGGCAGCAGATTCCACTGCTGAACAGCTTTTACTGTCAGGAAGTTCTTCCTAATGTTTAGGTGGCATCTTCTTTCTTGTAGTTTGAATCCATTGCTCCATGTCCACTTCTCTGGAGCAGCAGAAAACAACCTTTCTCCCTCCTCTATATGGCATCCTTTAATATATTTGAACATGACTATCATATCACCCCTTAACCTTCTCTTCTCCAGGCTAAACATACCCAGCTCCCTAAGCCATTCCTCATAAGACATCGTTTCCAGGCCTTTGACCATTTTGGTTGCCTTCTTCTGGACACGTTCCAGCTTTTCAATATCCCTCTTGAACTGTGGTGCCCAGAACTGGATACAGTACTCCAGGTGAGGTTTGACCAGAGCAGAATACAGTGCTACTATCACTTCCCTTGATCTAGATGCTATACTCCTATTGATGCAGCCCAGAATTGCATTGGCTTTTTTAGCTGCTGCATCACACTGTTGACTCATGTCAAGTTTGTGGTCTACCAAGACTCCTAGATCCTTTTCACATGTATTGCTCTCAAGCCAGGTGTCACCCATCCTGTATTTGTGCCTTTCATTTTTTTTTTTGCCCAAGTGTAGTACTTTACATTTCTCCCTGTTAAAATTCATGTTGTTTGCTTTGGCCCAGTTCTCTAATCTGTTAAGGTCATTTTGAAGTGTGATCCTGTCCTCTGGGGTATTAGCCACCCCTCCCAAACTTGCTCAGGATGCCCTCAAGCCCATCATCCAAGTTGTTTATAAAGATGTTGAATAAGACATCTTATTATATTCTCTTTGGTCTGAAGTTCTTGTCCGTATCAATTTTGTATTGGCACGATCCTTGAAGTTTGTAGGTGTCAGTATATGATCATGCAATGATCTGAAGACCTCATTGCCCAAGTTACATTTGAACATATTTCATATAGACACCAGTTTCATGTAGATACCTTAGTTCTGCATATGGAGGGCTTATATTACTACTTGTTATGTTTAACTTAAGGTGGATTTACAGATAATCACTGTATACTTAATGTGATCCTCTGGTGATGATATTTTTATTATTATTATTATTATTATTATTATTATTATTATTATTATTACATTTAATTTTTGTTAAATTTGTGAATTAAAAATTAAGACATATGGAAAACCAACTTGGCTAATATGGCCAGAACTCTCTGTCCCAGGCAACTCTTTCATCAAGTTGACCATTGGGGATTAGAACAACTATACATAATTGTACTAAATAATTGTCTTATGACAATTGAATGCATCTACTGTGCCACTTTTGTCATTTTTAACTATTATATTTTAAAGTACTGTTATCCCAATTTCAGTTACCTATTTTATTAGTTTTCTTAAAATAATAATAATAATAATAATAATAATAATAATAATAATAATAGCTGGACTGTACCAATTCAGCTGCAAAAGTGAGGACATTTTGTCTAAACCCTTTCTTAGTATAGACTCCACCAATATTTCCATCAGTGAATACCCATATGCCTATGCTCCATTGGACCCATTGTTCCTGATAAAGATGCATTAAGTAAGATCTGTGGAATTCTAGCAGGTACAGATGCAAGAAATCGCCTGCCAAGAGAAGTGCAGTGTGCTTTCTTCTGATCCTCTGAGCATCAGTAAGTCAACAGCTTGACTCCCTGAAGGGATTCTGTGTAGAAACATAAAGTTTTGTCTCTGTTATTCAGCATTACATTGTCAGCAGCAAAGATTAAGAGGGGGGGGGGGAGAGAGAGAGAATCCTAAAGCAGGATGCAAATGACAAGGGCAGCATATGGGGCCAAGTGGCAGAAGACATTGCAGGCTGATCTGGGCTTGGTGTTATAGATATTATAGCAGATGGGATGCTTCAGCAAAACATATATCTTCACAGGGAGTCAACTACTGACATGTCTGAATCAGAGATTTCTTCTCTTTAATCTGGGGGATCTGGGAGTGGCACAGTGAGAGATGAGAGCTCAGTGGCATTGCATGGTACCCCATACATTACCTTGGTATAACCAGTTTATATTCAGGACCTCATGGGCCACCATACCTGATGTCATGGAGTAATTTCCTCCTGCAATCACTCCATAACCAACTGAGTATGAGGATTTCCTTTCAGTACATGGCCTGGTGTGTTGTGTATTTGCAGTCATTTGGAGCTACCACACCACAAACCCTCAACTTCAATGGACCTGAAGAAGAGAATGTAGCTTATCTGCCAGATGAGTGGTAGATTAGGTAGTGCTACCTCTCTTGCAGGTGCTTTAGGGTGTCCACCAGGCCAGACAATTCGGTCTCCACCCCCAACTGCCGCCTGCGATACTTGCCAGTTGTGCCCAAATTCAGAAGCCAATCAGCGGAGTGAGCCCACCGATACTTAGAATATGGCAGAAAAATGTGTAGCTTAGGACAATTATGGGAGACACTCAAAAATTCCTATTCAGTCCCCTTTCAACAGGAAAGTGGCTAATCCCATACTCCTTGGAGAAAGGGTCCGGTGGAGGAGAGGATGTCCTAGGGACATGGACACATTTTAAAGGGGAGCCCTACTGAGCATGCTCAAGCCTGGTCCCACCACATCTTCCTTCCTTTGCTGAGGGCCACCAGTGAATGCTGGAGGAGTACCCTAATTTTGGCACGTGGCAGAAATTGTAGTGTTAGGTTCATAAGGAAGGAGCCATAACAAGGGCTGTAGCTCAGTGGCAGAGCACCTGTCTTTCATGCAGGAGATCCCAGGTTCAATCCCTGGCATCTCCACGTCCCCTGCCTAAAATCATGGTTAGTTGCTGGGAGTCACTGTAGACAATATTCAGCTAGATGGACCAATGGTCTGACCTGGTATAAGACAGTTTTCTATATTCCTAAGATCCTTAATGAACACAGTGATGTGGTCATGTTTTCAAGGCAAAACAGGTGAGTCTAAAAACGCTACTGTGAATGAAAATTTAGAATTAACTATACCAGAAGGACCTTTTAAGACTACCCGACGGAGTCTAGCTTGTGCAGAGCAATAGCAATATGACTCCAGATTTTGGTACCCAAGACTGCCACAAAATATGGAATCAAGAGTTGGATTGGAGCGATAAGTGCAAAGCTACAATATCAGGGCTGCCAAACCAGGACTGATATTGGGCATTTTAAGCACTGTCAACATCAATTTGACTATACACAAGCCAAAAGAACAAAACAAAATCCCTTTTACTGGTGACCAAGGCAATTGTGAAGAAATTCCTGAGTCAGGAGTACTATTTCTCTGCTCAGCATGTATACCAATTGCCAAGCTGTTAAATCTGTAAGAGAAATTAAAATTTTAATAATAAAGTGATTCACAATATAGTCTATGGTGCTTGTATTATATGCATGTGCCTTTCTTTTTTCTTTTTACTCTTGTACTCTGTGATAACCTTCTGCATTTCTATTTTCTGCAGCAGCAATGTGCAACTGTACCATGGGGCCAGTGGGACAAATTCATTTTGATTGTAAAATTCCATTGACACTAATGGAGTTTTATACCCAGAAAGAGTTTGGCACAATGTCCTTAGATTGCTTTTTATTCACAGTTTGAATAAGAATTGTTTTTCCCTTGGGAACAATTGTGATTAAAGAATTCAAAAAGACCACCAATGCTTGGTTTTTATGGTGTGGTGTAAAACAATGGGACGTAGGGTTCGCTGTCGGCTAAAATAACAGATTATACAATGGGTTTTGCAGCGTGACTTGTAACCCATGCAGGTGCTCTGGCTGCCCAGGTTTGGGAAAGAGTTTCAGCAGCTGACGGGTTACCATCCTGGGGGAAAGGAGATAGTACTGAGCTAATCAGTCTCTCTGAGATACCACCAAATAAAGGCCATCAAAGCCTGACTTTTGGCAGTCACTCAGAGACACTGGGATGGGGACTTTGTACATACTGGGGTACTACCACATTGTAGGGTTTTTTTGGTGACCTCTCCATCTTTGCATACAAAACAGCTCCAAGGTGAGAAAGAAATGGAAAGCGCTATCAGCCTCTTGGACCCCATAAAAGTGCCATAAACTGGGTTGATTTCCACAGTACGTAGTTCCCCACCTCTGTCCTCTGCCCAAGAACAGGGCTAAAAGATATGTCCGGGTCTGTGTGATTTTTCTCTGAGCCTGTATGCACTGTATTTTGAAATAGACCAGTTGTCCGCTGAGGAAAGAATAAAGTCATCTTCAAGGTGTGGCATCCTTTGCCGTCCGACTGAAAACCTAGATACAATCTCTGGAAAGCAGTGGAGAACTCTGCTCTGTGGGGTGTTCAGGTCACCTTCCTTCATCATCTGTTGGGTCCCCAAGCTTTCTCTTGAGACAGTAGAAAAGACTCACGTTTCTCCCCGCCCCCTCCAAAAAGAAACATTTTCATATGGATCATTATTTAAATGTAGTGCCATCTGAGGTGATACAATTACATGAGGGACCTGGGCCTTCACTGTTGCTGAATGGTATCACCTTATATGCAGCACTCTATATCTACATTTCAGAGCCCCATGAAAACACACCAAAATGCATGCCTAGTGATAGTGATAATCAATTAATGATGTGCTTGTTTGCTTTGCCTTTGTAGATACCATAAGACCAGCTAAGATCTGTCTCTCAGGGCAGTCACAGTGCATAGATTCAGTATAGGTGGGAGTCAGATTGTAATTGGGGACATGGGAAGCTGCCATAGAATGACAGATCAATGTTCCACATGGCTCAATATTATTATGATTGGCAGCAGCTTCCCAGAGTTTCAGACAGGAATATTTCCCAGACCTACTCGAATATTCCAGTGGATAGCAGTAACAATACTGCCGAATGCTTTATATTTTATTCTTAATGAGAGTCACATACAAAGGAGGGAGGGAGGAAATAGAGTTCATGGATGTAAGTATGAAGTATTTATATGGCAGAGAACTTAACTTTTAACAGTCTATTTGAAGATGTCACAATGTAGTATTCTTCATGCCTGCAACAAATACTTTAAAAAATCAGCTGTCAATAAAATTCATACTAATGCTCCAAGTGAAGTCTTATGAAACAACATGCATACAGAATGGCTGTAGTCTGCAAATAGTCCAGTGAAGTATTTGGTTTTAATTGACTGGGAGGAATTGAATTAAATCAAATTCTTCCAGTTAAAATACTTTGTGGATTTGGATGTCCATTTCTCTATTCCTTTGCTCCTTTGAAAATTTTAGAACATTATTCCTGTTGACTTCAAAGGTTCTTTATACTCTCTGAAATTGTGATCAGCAAAGTGACAATCTATAAAGTCAGGAGAGATTGGTATGTATATGTTTTCCTGGTATATAAATGACTGATGTCCTTCACTGATGTAAAATATTAGCACATTCCCAGCACAAACATTTGAATGCAATATGCAGAATGAGAGATGCAGTCAGAGAAACTGGTTAAATTTTTATATTCTTTATTATTAAAAAGTATTCTTTTTAAAAAACAGAAAAAAGGAATAAGCAGCAAATTAAAGTGGAAAGCTCTGCATTTGGTTTGCCCATTATTAGAAATGCACTTTCCCATTTTGGATCCAGATTGTTCTCTCTGCTTGGCATTGTCTCACAAATGAGTTGCTTTTTAATCTATACACTATCCATTTATTAAATTAAATTGTGAAGAAAACCTTACACTGGAGAAATACTTCTTTAAAAAAAAAAAGAGCGGGAGCTTGCAATGTATTAATTGTTCCATATTTTTGGCAAGGGATAACAAAAGACTATTAAGAGCAGTTCCCAAGCTCTTTTTTTCTGGGCTTCTATTGGGCGTTGATTGCACCAAGCAGATTTTCTCTTATCCATTATCATGTTACTGTGCAGAGTCTGATCTTCTGTACTGGAGTCAGGGAGAAGTACAAAAGCAGAAGTACAAGCATCTTAACTGGGAAGTGTGGGAGCAAAAGAAAACTTAGGAACTATATCAGGTGTGGGGAGCCATAGGCCCAGAAGTCAAATGTGGCCCTCCAAGTCTCTTTACCTGGCCTTCAGGAACCTCCCTATACCACATCCCCTCCCTAACCACACCTACTCTTCTCATCCCATACACCTCTTCACTTGAGTGCTTTTGCTTGCTTAGAAGGTATTCTTGAACTCTGATATTGCCTTTTGCTTCTGTGTGTAGAAATTAACCCACTGTAAAAAAGGTAAATTGACATTGGTGGTTCCACTTTTTTCTCTGGCCTTGCCCTCCACTGACAGCTGATCCCTCAAAGATTGCCCATAAAATGGAGGCTGATGGTTACTCATCAGTTAGGCAAACACATTCTAGACAAAAAGGATTTGTCTTTACTTCATCTGTTCTTGGGCAGGAAAATGTTGGGGGTGGGGTTTTTTTGGTGGGGGAGGAGCTTTTGTGTTGACCTAAAAAGGTGAACTGATCTGAAAACCCTGCTTGCAGCATATTGATGGTCAAGATGACCACCACCTAATTGGTACCAGCTGTAGCACCAAGCACATCTGTGTTTCACACACTTTCATGTATCCACAGGCTCCTGTCATAGCTAGAGGGAAAGGATACCAGGCAATGGTTAATACAGGGTGAGTCCTTTAAAAGAGGCCCCGTGGATACAGAGTACACATGTTCCATGGGGACTCTTTTAAAAGACTCACCCTGTACTAGCCACCTGTGTTCCCATGTGATGTAGCCTGCCTGGTTGTGTGTATTTTTGCAGACAAGCCATCTCCTCGCAGTGGAGTCTGTCCCATGGAATGCTGTAAGCAGGGGCAAGGAGGGAGCCGTTGGACCTTAGCTGTAACATTGTATCCTTCTTTAATAAATCATTAATCTGATCATTCTGGTGGTTTGGGCATCTTTCATTGGAATTCCTGCAAATCTGAACTCCTGTGAGCCCTCCTCTGGCTCTGAAGAACGTCTCAGGCATTCCATTGTGTGCTTCCCATCATATGATTTCTGATGTGTTTGTGCTTCATAGTATTCATGGCTATGTCTGATTCCATAGCTGCCAAGTTATCCCTTTTTTACAGGGATTTTCCCTTATGCTGAATAGGCTTCCTCGCGAGAAAAGCGAAAACTTGGCAGCTATGCTGATTGACATTGGTTGATCTCTGAATTCTAAAATCAAAACACATTTGCAACTTCTGTGATAACAGGTAGTACCTAGGGCAGTCTTTGCCAGTATGATGCCTTTCAGGTGTTTTGAACCACAGCTCTTGGCTGATGGGAATCATAAGTCAAGACACCTGGAAGGGTGCAAAAATCTAACTATCTGGATTGCATCAGCAGCAAGCGATTGCCCACATGAGAGAAAGGAGAAGTGGAGATGCAAAGAATATTCTATGAAACTGACTAGAAATGAATATTTTTCTTTCTATCACTGGAATAGGAAATTATCCTTTGACTTGTATGGAAAATGCCATTTTGTTCTTCATTGTTAGTGTTAATCCCCTTAAGTCACCCAAAGTAAATTATTCAGCATGCTGGATTCCTTGCATCTTCATATTCTGAATGATGTGAATAGTAATGTTAATGTTTTAAAAATACATATACAGGTGGGAGGGGGGGAGTATTGCAATATTTATGGCCCTCTCTAATATAGCCACTAGCTCCTTACTGAATCAAGTGGGTTTGGTATGTGAAGCAGCTGGAAGCAAGAGTAGTTAAACCATGGGAACAAGTGTGAAACGTTGATACAATGCAGCATTGTATCAACGTTTCACACTTGTTCCCATGGTTTAACTACTCTTGCTTCCAGCTGCTTCACATACCAAACCCACTTGATTCAGTCTAAGGACTCTAGCTCCCCTTGTTTTTGACCATTGGTCATGCTGGCTGGGGTTGATGGGAGTTGAAGTCCAGCAACATCTGGAGGGCCACAGGTATCTTCATCCCTGATATGACCATAGACATCTATCTTCTTCAGTGGTATGGTGCCTGTAGCCAATGAAATCTTTGGCACAAAGCCTTGGCTCTGTAATAGATAATTCTGTAATAGACACTGGATCCCTTGCACTGGTGCAAGGCTCCATTTAGAAAAGCAAGCACTAGGATGTTTTTTCATTCTGCTACTGCAAATGAAGAGGCTCACAGGGCTATGCCCTTCAAATGGGAATTTTCTGCCATCACTCCTGCCCTGTGGATTGCTCTTCCCTCTGCTGTGTGTGCAGCATCCTTCATCAGTTGCTTTAGTTGTCTCCTAAAGACATCATTTTTGTGTGTGCTCAGGGTTTCATATAAAACCTGACCCTGTTATTACTAAAATCCTGTTTTTGTCCATATTAAAATAACAATATTGATGTTTTATGTTGTGTTCATCATACTGTTTTGTTGCTTTTATGTTGTCTTTTTGCTCACCATTGGAGGTTTCAAAATATTAAGCGGTTTATAAATGTTTTTCAGTTAATTAACACCAGTCTCCCTGGATGGTAGGATCATGCCATGGGGAGGGACCCAAAGCCCAAGTAATCCAGTCCCAGAACTATCCAATTCCTTGCCAAGGGTTGAACTGAGCGGGTCCTCCGGAGAGGGTACCAGGGTACATTTCAAGAGCAGCTTAAAGGAGAAGACATGGATGGGTATCTGTTTTCCAGAAGGAAGAGAAAGGAGGACCAATGCAAGCATAATCCGCTCCCATTGTCCTGTGCATCTCTTACAGCAAAATACTGAAACACACACGTAGTATTGTAGCCTCTTAAAAACAAACCGATTTTTCCTGTGTGAAAGTCTCTCTCTTTCGGAATATTTCGCTTAGAAGGGGACATCTCTCTCCCCCTTCCCTCCTTAATGCCTCCTGCTAAAGAAGGGCTATTTCTTGGCGAGATCTTGCCTCTTAAGCTTCGTGAGGGAGCTTGGCACTGACCTGCCTCCCGCAGGAAACGAGTAACTAATTGTCCCCCACCCCTTGCTTGGCGACGGAGGGAGCGCCCCGGAGAGTCATCAGAGCCCGCTCTGGGGTCGATTAAGCTGCAAGTCACAGCCGGCAGCCCGAGCCTAGCGGCTCTCCGGGCGCGCCGCCTCTTTCCCGCAGCCACAATGGTTTCATTGACTATTTATCGACGCCGCACAACAAGGCTGCTGTTTGCTCAGTCAACAGGAGCCTTTTCAGCTGCGAGAGAGCTGCGAAGGCGAAGCGTCGGCTGCCGTCGGGGCTCTTCGTTCCCTCCGCGGCCAGCCCGCTTGCTAGCTCTGCCAGTTTCAAGGATCACCTCTCTGAGGAGAGGAGGCAAAAGGTCTCTCAGGAGAGGCGAGCGGGAGATGCAGAACTTGCAGCCGCCCGCGAGGCTCACCTGAAAGAGAGGAGAGTTGCCAGAGAATCCCCCTGGTGTGGAGAGGCGGGGTCCCTTGAAGCTGTCCAATCAGAAGGCAATTCCCTGGATGGGAATTGCCGGTTGGCAAGCAAGAGGGGCGGAGGTGGGTGCGGGCGAAGAAGGGCCAATAGGCGAGGCTTGAGCTGCCGCTGCTGCAGGCCAAGCGCAGAGGACAGCATGGGGATTCCCACGACTGTATTTTAATGGAAGGCGGACCTCAAGGCTAGGCAGGGGGAAGACACCGCTCATTTCCTATAAACAGTGAAGAAGAGGGGGGAATTCCTTGGAGTGAGGTGAGGTGTGTAACCTACAGCTTCTGACCCACAAGTGGGGGTGGGTGGGGTGGGGTCCGGGGTTATGTATGCCGGCAGATTGTGTAGTTAGTTAGTGGGGGGTTGGTGGTGGTGAGGTTCAGTTGGCCAATCGGGGGAAAAACCCGAGCCATTGTGCAGAATAACACTGTTTGCCCCGGCAAAGAGGCGTTTGAACGCACATTTACAGACAGGAGGAAGGTAGATCTTGCTAAAAGACTATTAAATGTCACTAGTCTTCATGATTCTCTGTATGCAAGCACACATACACACTCCCGAGGCTCTGCCTCTATTTCCACCCATTTCTTCAGCTGCTGCCAGGGAGCTTTTACATCGCATCCAAAGAGTTGTCATCCAAAGGCGTCTCAGGCGCAAACTCAACAGGTCTTTGTTCTTAATCTTCATCCTCTGATCGTTCACCTCGCTGTGCCTAGTAGGATGTGGTAGCAGGAATGTAAAAGATAGTGAGGTGGTGGGCATCAGAGCGTGCTTTTAAATGGGGGGGAGCGTTTTCATACACGCAAGGTGGCGACGAAAAGGCCCGATCGTGCGCTGCTTAGGACGCTCGTTTCGCTTCAGCTTTGGGAACGAAAACTACCGGTATGCGGCGCGCGGGTTGGAGAAAGTTGAGAGCAGTCCTCCGGTCAGAGAGCACAGTTACTTTGAGGTATTGCGATCCAAGTCCCACTGCCTTCGAGGGAACCACCTCCTGTTTCCTGTGCCGTGTTGTCTAGAGGAAGCCACATCCTTGAGAATCGCGGGGGTTAATCCGTTGGGTGACAGAAGCGCACCCTGCCCCAGGTCTCGAGGCGCGCTCTTCGTTTCATAGCAGAATGCCGCCGGCCTGAACTGAAACCCTGGGCTGCTCGAGGGCAAACCGGGGTCTTTAAAAGACACTGGCGATCGACGGGTCGCTCTTATAAAGAAAGTGTGTGGGATCCGGGGCCCTTGGGAGAGGCGGATCCGCTGCGGAGTGGGGTCTGGGTGGGAGCAGAGACGGCTTGGGCTGGCTTTAAAGCAGACTCCGTCCTTTTGCCCTTTGCTCTGCGGCCGGCTTCGCATCCTGCCGCCTCCAGCCTTGGACTTGGGGGTGCCCAGATAGGCGGCGGGGAAAAGCGGCGCTGCGCCTTTAACGGGCTCTGCGCGGAGCTCCCGGCAGGAGGCGTGTCTCTCGCTCGCTCGCTCGCCCGCCTGCCTCGGCTGCAGCTCTCCAGTGAGCTCGGCGCGCCGCCTCAGCTCCTCAGCCCCAGAGCCCCGTCCAAAGGCAGCTCCGCTGACTTTTCTCCTCCCCGGCCTCCCTGGGCAGCAGCGGACAAGGTAAGGAGATCTCCCCAATCTGCCCTGGGACCCCAAAACATCCATCTCCCGCTTAGAGTATCTCTGGGCTTAAGAGATACTTCACAGACGAATTATTTCATTTTATTGAGGATTGGGACGTGAGGCGTCACAAAAAGAGCGAAGGGGAAGCAGCAGCACCTCAAAGCTATCGGGATGGGTGGATGGATGGATGGGAGGGAGGAAGGAAGCGGGCGGGCGGGCACTTCTGGGCGCTGCCCGGATCTCTCTCCCCAGCTCAGCGAGGCAAGCGGGCGAGAAGATAGACGGGGCGAGCAGAAACTCCGACGGAAGGAGCATCTGTCTTCCTTTCGAGCCACATCTTTCATCCCAATGTTTATCTCATTCATCTCTTGGGTCTCCCCCTCTCTCAATGCCAGGCTAAGAGCTCACTTACTTTGCAGCAAGTTCAACGGGAATCAGTAGGGCTCCCGATGAAACGTGGCTAGGAGGATGGAGATGCAACTTTGCCTGCTTGCCTATCCATCGCCTCCACTCGCGCTTTGGCAAGGGGGTCGCACACTTCTCCCCAACCCCCACCCCGCACTCAAAACTGGTCTTTCGCAACAGCCTCCGGTACCGCGGGAAGCTTCCCGCTGCCTTTTGCTAAGCGGAGAGGCTCTCCCTTCGTCCGGAGCTTCGGAGGGGAGTCTCCGAGGTTTCCAAAAACGGAGCTTGAGGCGGTGCGATTCTGCTTCTGCTTCTTTTCCGTGCCCACCCTGATCCGAAAGCTTTTCTTCTCCATAGCAACGACGTGTGTCTGTTTATAATACTGTACATCAATCGCCCAGTTGGAAAGGGGTGGGGGGACGGAAGAGAGATATACATAGACAGAGAGAGACTTGTCATTTAACCAGGGAGATTATGGTGCTATCCGCAGCCCATCGGTACTGTCAATGGCACAACTACCATTTGCCTAGCCCTAGGGAACGCCTCGGAGTTGCACCCTTTGGTCGTGGAGTCCACAGAGCCATGCTCATTTCAAGGGGGCTTTCTTAAGTCGGTGGGTTACAGTTTTTTGAGTGTCAAAGAAAAAGAGATGCCGGTTTTTTTTGCCACCCCCGATCCGCAAGTCGATTAAGCCCAAGGGCTTGAAACCGATTTCCAGTCCGAGGTAGCACCCAGCAGCTACGTTGAAGAACTTGAGTGGAAACCAATGGGGACTCGGTTGGCTTCAGTCCAGGCACCTCGCCTTGTCTAGGCTGTATATGTGCCAACCGGCCCCCAGTTGGCTGAGAGCCAGGCATTCCTGTTTAATTGATTTGTAGATCGGGGTTTTAGACTGCGAGGACAACAGTCCTATTCCCTAGCTTTCTCCTGATGATCTAAGAACGAACCGGGACAAGCAAAACCGGTTCCTTTAGTGCAAAAAGGCTGAATTGCCCCTTCCCCCGAAGAAATCGCCCTTAGACAGAAACGTGCCTTTGTGTAATTAGTAATGGTTGTAAAATGTAATAGGAAAAAAATAGAGGGAGGCAAAAGATAAAAAATAAGAGGGAGGCAAAGAATGAAGGATAAGGAAAGCTTTTAAAATTCCTTTAAACTTTCTGAAGTGAAAACCTAGTTGGGGTGGGTGGGGAAAAGACATCAGGAGGAGGTGGCGGAGGCGGGGGAGTGATGTATGGACCAAATCATAAATGTTTGCATTCGCTGGTTGAAAATATGCTCAGTTGTGCACCGCTGTGAAGTCCAAAAAGTGCCTGAACAAGTAAATCTATCATATCCTTGGCTCCTTAATTAGGATGCACGTCTCTTCGGCAGCTAAAAAATTAATTACCACCTTAAAATCCCATTAATCATCGGCGCAGCAGAAACGGGACTGTGAATCTGGGCTCCGCTAATAACAGGCAACCGGGGAACCTCTTGCTTTAGTGGCTGCTGGTGGGAGTGAAGGAGGGGGCCGGGATGTGTTTTCTGAACAGATAATATCAACATTCATTTGAGTGCTTTGGCAAAGGGCGCGCGGGGAGGTGGGGGCAGAGGGAGGCCCAGCAGCTTAGCCTACCATGAGCTTAGCTCAGCAAAGCTGCAAGAGACGTCTGCGCGGGCACACGCGCGCGCACACACACACACACACGGGATACTGGTCAGGTGTTGCAAAAAAAAAAAAAAAAACCCCACCCAGGCCTTTCTTCAGAACAGCAGGATAAGAAATCTGATGTGAGCTGGCAGAACTAAAAGGCCTGTTTGCTGGAGTAGGGCTGCTTGTGGGGAATAGAAGTTCAAGAGTCAACATTTGTCAAAGGCCCTGTCTAAATTCACTGAGAGCTTTCAAACAGTGAGGGGGAAATTGAATTTTCCAAGACCCTTCTCCCAATCCCTAGAACCAGATGGTAGACGAAATCACCTTGACCTGCAGCTAGGAAGCCTCTCCGCACCCCCCGCCAAGCTTTCAAATCTCCTTCCACGAGAAAGAGTATTTTTAAAGAAATCTGATGTGGGGGAAGCAGATTAGTGAATGTACAATTAATGCCAATGGAACTCTTAGCTTATTCAGGAATACTGCATCAGAAGAATTGCTTTATTATCCACGGCATGCGTTTTTAGATTGGTTTCATATTATTCGCCATCCAGCTTTCCCTGCTTGATATATGTATTTTCATTTCCACTTCACCTGCGCTGTGACCTTGGATAGCGAAAAGATGTTCCTGCTAGACAACGTATGGCGAAGAGGTAGAGTAAATCAAGATGCACAACAGGAAATTGAGTATTTAAAGCTCCCCCTCCCCAGCAACTCTCTGGTGGTGAAGGGCGGGGTCGCAGTTAAATAGGTTCCAGGGAACCACTGTCAGAAAAGAGACATATTAACAGGCCAGACGTACCTGGAAAGTCATAATCAGCTTCCTCGGGGAAATGCCATAAAATCAAAGCTCTTAAACCTTGGGACTATGTTGAGGAAAATGCCAAGGGGGAAACTGTGGGTACTTCTGGTGTGTGTTTAATTAATAATGCACACACACACACACACACACACATATATATATATATATATATATATATATATATATATATATATATATATATATATATATATATATTGTTGGTAAATAAAGACTGAAATGCCAGCTGCAGCTTTTCTTAGCAAAGGGCAATGGAGATGGTAATTTCCAAAGCCAAAATTAATTATATATTTCAGGAAAGGCCCGACTCCTCAGGGAGCAATTCGAAACCATTACAATCAACCAGCCATTAGCCATTCACATTAATGGGACGTGGTTTTCTGCCCTAAATGTGGCCAGTCGATTTTTCTGTACTTTCTAAACAGTTGGTGGACCAAATACATGCATTGTGGTATAACTGTGCATTGAGGAACAGAGATCGGGAGGGTTGGCGGGTTTTTTTTAAAAAAAATAGCACATTGAAAGGAAGTGAGTTATCATAAAATACTGTATAGGTAAGACAAAACAATCGAGGATAATCAAGGCAGAGACTGCATTGAGTTAAATGAACTATGCAGTCAGATGACATGTTTAAAATATTTTGCCTGTCTCTTTGTTTTGAAGCCTTGGGAGGGTGTGTGTGGATAATTTATTTTCCTGTTCAAATCATACACACTGCTATGCATAGATATAAGCACCTCCTTGCCAAATTCATTAAAGGAGTGTGTGGTGCTGTCCGTGGTTCTGAAAAGGAGAGGGACCGTCTCCTCTACTAAATTTCTTCAGTACAAGTTCGGTAGCTGTCCGTGGTGGTGGTGATACCTTTCTGCTTCAGACAAGGGTTGGAGGCGAAGACGAGCGTTGCAAGGTTTTAAAAAATTGCAATATCTTATTTCCATGTTTCTCTGGTTGGATGACAATGCGGCAAACCTCCAAAAATGCAGTTGACTGGGTGGAAGAGGTGGGGAAGGAAACAAAACAAACAAAACCTTCTGCTTTAGCAAGAGATTCCCTCTCAAGTCTAGTATTAGCTGATATGTAAACCAAAGGTTACAGTGGAAATGGTAAAAGCTTTAAAAAATAAAATAAAAAGCAGCTTTAAATCCTGAACTTGTATAGTTTTTAGTGATCCAATATCTTCATGTCTAGAGACACCTGATAGGCTTTATATCAGTTCCTTAAAGTATGAAGACGCTTCTTAATACTCTCAGAAACTGGGTTGCACCCTCTCTTATTCAGTTGATCTTGCTCCAAGTAAAGCAAATGAGCAGCAAATCCAGGAAACAGGCTATCTGAAAGGCACGTTTGCCGGCGAGATATTCCAACCGCACACTGAAGGAGTCGCTAGATATCCTTGTTTTCAGCATTAGGTACTTCTTCCTCCCTGCAAGTGCTCCAGTATAGTCAGCTCCTTTGATTGAATTGCCTGCTCGACTGCAGAAGTAGCCATTCATGATACTTGTTTTTGACACAGGAGTTAGATTTCCATCTTAAATCCCCCCCAAAAAAACCCTAGCGATGTTTAGTTATCCCTTAGTAGCAGGTAGGTTTCAGTCGGCACTTTGAAGTAAACACGTGCATAGGAATGTCAGTGCCTGTAACAATAGAAAGTTACTCGGATTTGCTCTCCATCCAATAGCACGAGCTTCTGACAGTCACAGGTCCAAATTAAAATAGATGCATTAAGGCTGCAATTCTATTCAGACTTCACTGGGAGGATCTGAAGTAAGAAACAGACTCTATATTTTTTGATACAGTTGGTACTAGAGAACTTGGTCCTAGATCCAATTGCATAAATAGCCAGTTTTTCCGCAGGTATAGGTGTATGCTTCAGTTAAAATAAGATCTCGGCCGTCTTGATTGACAGAATCTCTATTTTAGACATTCTACTCCATTAAAGTGGGCTAGCCTCCAAACAGAAGATTAATCTCCATTCATTTTCGTGTGGCGATAATAGGAATGATCTCCCCCACCCTGTCTCAAGTAGTTAGTAGTCTGATTCATGGAAGACTTTCCATTAGGGTTATATAAAATGCTGGCTTCTCCTCTACCAATGTATTTTAACGACTCCTCAAAGGTTCAAATCCCCCACTTTTTTAAGCTCCCCCCTTGTGTAGAAAATAAGGGAGGAGGGAATCTGCCACCAGTGACACTAGTGAATAAATATTTTAATGGGTGGTGGTGGTGGTAGGGTAGTGGGTAGTTAAAACTAAGTGATTGAAACGATGGCTACTTAAGAAGGCAAATATCTTCTGCTCCAGCGAAGGCTACAAACTGCACACCACTTACACTGGCACAAGCCTAGTCCTTATATATCAGTGGTACTACTCGGGAGTAAATAGTTTGGGAACTGGGAAACACAAAGCTTTCATTTCAACAGACTGTATATTCCAGTTGTGTTGTAAGTACTGTTCTCCCCACAAAAGGAGAGGCATTTAAAAACTGAGAGCCTTCGCAATGCTATTAGCCAGATATTTTTAAAAAGAGGGACGTCTCGGGGAAAAAAATCCATATCTCATCCACTCATTCTTATTTCTGGGTGCACTGTGTAGGTACTTCAGCGGAGTATAAATTTTTAATTCTAGCAATTCCTGTCTCTCTCACCCAAAGGCTGCAATTCTAACTCCACTTACCTGGGAGTAAGCCCTACTGAAATCAGTGGGGATTACTTCTGAGTAGCCATGGTTAGGATTGCAGCATGCAGTTTGGTTGTATTGAAACAGGTCCGCAGCCAGTTCAAGACTTTGCCCTTAGTCCCCCCTGTAGTTCTGTTGGGGCTGTGCTGACGGACCTTGTCCAGACTGGGGACTTGGGCTCAGAGGATCCAACATTGTGAACACCTGAAGCTGAACCAGGCACCACGCCAACCACATTCTTCTTGGGTTTAACTAGGGCTACGAGCCTGGTGCGTGTCAATCTCCTTCCATGGGCGTTTTGCCCAATAACTCCCGGGGCTTCAGATCGGACACCCAGACGGAGTCGCAGACCTCCTTCTGCTCCTTTCCCAGAACACTGCTGGAGCTTATTGGAAGAGAACCACCAGAATGTTAGGCACGTCATGCGGCAGCCAAGTTGGAATAATACTGATTATTATTATTATTATCATCATTATTATTATAATTTCCAAGAGGCGATGGGATCGGTTGCATAAGAGGCCCGGGGAAGGCTTGTGTGGCTGGCAGCCTTAAGGCAAGACGAGCTCTCTCGCTTTCTCGCACTTCATCTTGGCTGCGCGTCAGAAGCGTGCAGCAGTGCAGCAGAAGGGGAGCCCAACCGCCAGGCGAGTGCCCGCCTCTCGCTCGGCAGCGGTTTTGCAAGCTCGGGTTGCCGATTGATTTCTCTCTCTCTCTCCCCCCCCCCCTCCAATCTCTTCTCGCCTGCCTCCTAGGTTCGCCCGACTGGCCACGGCGCCTGCCTATGCCTGCCCGTGTGTGCGCGCTCGGGTGCGCGCGTGTGTGTGTTTGGATTTCTCGAGGATCCTCTCCCCGCCCCGCGCTCAGCCCGACGACCATGGATGTCCCACCATTCCTTGCAGTTGAAGGTTGCTCCTTGGCGCAGTGAATGAAGATCATGCAGGGATTGCTAATGGCTTTGGGAAGCGGAGAGCCTCTCCCCTCGGTGTGACCATGCCGTGATCGCGTCTCCGGGCCAAACACTTCCGCGGCTCCGCAAGCTCGTGGAAACCGACCGCAGCGGCGGGGCTGGTGGCGGCTGCTGCTGCTGGTGGTGGTGGCGGCGGCGCTGCTGGGGGGGACAAAAAGCGGACGCTTGAAGCGAAGGGGGCCAAGAGGAAAAGCGGCGCGTGTGTGCGTAGGAAACACCATGAAGATTATTTCCCCGATTCTAACTCATCCAGTCTTCAGAGGCACCATTCGGCTCCTGCTTTGCTTACTGTGGATTGGATATTCCCAAGGAACCACGCATGTGTTGAGATTCGGTAAGGCAGCTTTTCCTCCCTCCCCCCACCCCCCGTAACGTTTGCTGGCATCTCTATGTTTCCCGAGGATTTTGCCAAGGAAGGAGGGGGCAGGTTGAAAGGAGCGGGGAAACGCGGGTGGGTGGGAGATGGAGCTACTTCCGGGCTAACATGAGTATATTTTTGTCTCCTCCCGATTGTATTAAGGCGCCAACTCCAGCCTTCGCCTTTCCCCCCCAGCGGCTGCAAAACAGAGCGCGGTCGCCCCGGTCTCGATAATCCTAGGAAACTGACTAGCGCCCGCCCCAACCAAAGCGGGTGGGTCTGGGCTGGTCTTAAACCCATCTTGCTTTGTTGCTGCCTCTTCTGGAGTTTCCACTGTGCGGGTGGGAAACGTCTGGGTCTGGGTCTGTGTTTATACCGTAGTTGGCAGATCCCACAAATGCCACCCCCATCCTCACCCCGGCAGTCTCTGCCCACAGAGATGCCAAATGCCAGGACAATGTTGTTGACCACAGCCCTGGAAGGAAGGTCTCTCCGGCGCTGTGTCTCCTTTAACGTTTGTTTACTAGCAATTAAGGGGCCTTTAAATTAGAAGGGATCAGGCCGTTTGATAACAGAGGAAATTAGGAAAGTGCTTTTCAGGTTCTAGGCCCCACCCCTGACGCCCACAAATGATCAGCGAACTGGGAGCTGGTAACGATTTCTTCGTTGACTCAGAAAGTGCGATCCACGCACCACGCAAGCCAAATGTCCTGCTTTTAAAGAAGCGTGACTGATGCCTACAGGTGCCGTCCACATCCCATCCAAGTCAATGGGGTAACTTCCGCTGAGAATGATCTTCGAGCACACCCGTTACCCGCGAGTAGGTGGCCACAAGGCGGGTTGTGGATCACGGGGTAAAGTTCCTTGCCCTCAACACACCACTCTTGTTCCACGGGGGTTGGTAGAGTGTTTTCCGAGTGAGCGATTGAAGGATCGTGGCCAAAGAAACTTCCAAAGTTTCAGAAGCGTGCCGGAGATTCAGAGACCACCACTGAATCCTAGACCTGCTCCCCGACAGTTCTTCTCCTTTATAAGCTGTCCTTTAACCATATTTGTAGACCCCAAAAATGTGGACTGTCAGGGTAGAGGAGAAAGGTGTCCACCAGCCACGCTGCAAGGTCAGGGTTTTGTTGTGAATCTCCCAGAGCAACTGTTGTCCGAGGAAAGTTATTCCAAAGTTAGGCGAGAATTAAGGCAGACAAAGAGCAGGAAGCAGCGAACCTTGCAGGTGTTTACGACCCGGTCCTAGAGAGTGTGTAATCCCATTGAAGTCAATGTTGAACTGAATAGTTCTGGATTTCATGCCGTGGCGTTTGACCAAAGTGCTAGTGAGATATGGATGAGGCTTAGGGCAGGGGAGGATGGAGAGAGCGCGGGGAGTTGCTGTCCCAAACGAGAGGCGTCCTTAACTTCCCAGAGAAGCAATCCTACTCTCCAACCACCATTAAACATTTCCACTCCGGTGGAGTCCCTAGGGACTCATTGGTTTCGCTTGTTTAAAACCGGAGGAAATAAATCTGGGCGTCGTAAGAGAAGCCGGTCCTGATTCCAAAAGCAGCGGGTTGGTATTGATCAGCTGTGCTGGATTCTGAGTGTCCCCCCCCCCCCCGCAGTGATTCTTAAAGCACGTTGCTCTTAGCAACCATCTTCAGGAATGCCTGGATTCCTTTGAAGAAAGCTCAAGAGATGGTCCGGGGGATGGGTGGGTTGAACCTCAGGGAAGTCTGACCTGTAGCTCGTTGAAAGCAGCGAGGAGCTGTCTGTTGTTTGTGACAGGAGGCACGAGTCCCTGGTGATGGCCGAATGGTGGGATCCGCTGGGCTGTGAGAGTCAAGGCGCTGTTCCTCACGCATTTCCCAAAAGATGTTCTCCGAGTGAATGGAAGGTGCCTTGCCCGGGAATCCCCCCCCCCCTGGTAGTTTATTCCAATGAAACATTGATTTAGAAGAACGTTGTTGATCAGACAGTCGAGGTGACGCCCCCTCTTTCTAAAGGCACACGTAGACTCTGGGCACCTATCAATCCCTCTCCAGTTTAGACGGCAAGGAATATACTACTTCCAAAGTAACGGTCCAATTGTGCACTGATATACTTGGA
This sequence comes from Zootoca vivipara, assembly GCF_965207765.1. NCBI lineage: Eukaryota > Metazoa > Chordata > Lepidosauria > Squamata > Lacertidae > Zootoca > Zootoca vivipara. Next base: position 45,200,706 of record NC_142586.1, read on the forward strand.
TTAAAACCATGTAATCCCACTGAGTCAAATATGTGTGTGTTTGAAATCAGTTTAAATCCCATTGCTTCATTTTAACAGGATTGTGGAACAGGTTGGTACTCTCACTTCCCAAACTATTTTCTGCTCCCTCCAAAAAATAATCTGCTAGGGCAGAAGATCGCGTTTAGGTCTAGAACCTCAGAGTTTATCGTTCGTCTGGTCCCCTGTCCACCCCCTCCCTGCCGCCAGCTAAGCAGTTACCTTTTATTGGAGGGAGGGAGCAAAGGTTGCGTGAGATGCGGAGCCTTTGATTGCCAGCTGTGCCCATCGCCTAATGTTGCCAGGAAATGGAAGGACCTTATGGCTTTTATCGAGGCATTCCAGTGTGTGTTGGGGAGGTATGCGTGTAGAGGCATAACTCGGAGAGATTGGGGGTTAGCTGAGCGACAAGGAGCTGGATTCTGAGATACTCAACCGCTGTTGTACCGGCTCCCGCTTTCTTTCTCCTCTTAGGAACCAGAAGGGGATCAAGAACCAGCCCCCCAAAACCCGCACCCTCTTTACCTCCAGCTACTGTGATTGGCATTTCCCGCGGGGTATCCGTCTTTTACGCGCGAAAGTTTAGGTGGATCACAATCTGTGAGAAACTGTTGCTACCTGGTAATTAATGCTCTATCAGAGGCGTTCAGCCAGTTCGGGCCCAGCAAGGCCGAGCGATACAATGGAAGAGCCTGCCTGGGTCGCTGCCTCTGTTTGCTGGAGTTCATTATGATGGCACAACAAGCAAACGGCCAAGTTTGTGGCGGGCGGCCTCTGCACAAATGTATTATCTAGCGACACGTAGGCAAGTTTCTTACTTTACAGTCTGCCCGAAGGGAGAGAGACCTAAAAAAAAAGGGACCTAAAAAAATCTTTAAGGGAGATTCCTGTGCACAGTGAGAGGAGAGGCCGATAAGAGGGTCCTGGCAGGCACATTGCTGCAGATTTCGGTGAAAATATCGCATGGCGCTCCCTTATTTGTTAAACAAATAAGGTGGAAATCGGAAGCATAGATTTCTATTTTTATTGCGTCGGGTGCAGAAATGTTCTGTTGGGGCATAGCTATAGGAGGCCCGCGTACCCGCATCTCAAAGGACTTGCACTGATTTTTTTTATAAATCTAGGCTTTTGGAAGGTCTTTTCCTTCCACAATGTGGTAGGGAATACATTTACTTAACATTGATCTGTCCAATAATTACTCAACATAGAAGTGAGGAGCTCCACTGCCTTAAACATACAGTACAGTAGGATATCGTTTCAGTACCACGGTCAGTTCCCGGAGTTTCTGATCGTTCTGGTCTGTGCTGTCTTTTGAGCACCTCGCTATGGAAAGGTAGTTTTGTTCATCCAGCTTCTTTTTATGTGGGTTTGCAGTTCTGCAAGCTGTATATCTTAATGAATTCTATATTCTTGAGTCTTTGGGCCATAGTAGTTTAACTTCTAGAAGAAATTTCCTTTTGAAATCAGTATTTACTTTCTTCCAGGTAACTATTGTGTACGTTCTGCCTGCTGGTTTGATTAGAAGGATCCAATGGGCTCTTTGCTTCACTCAGGTCCCCAAATCAAATGAGCATCACAGGATGCAAGCAAGACTTGCACTTCCATCTTAAAAGCATATCTTAAAAATTTGAGCTGCCTCTTGACAACTTTATTCATCGTGTACATTTTATTCCATTGGAAAAATGTTTAAATTTGTCTGCATTTGCACGAGTAAAGCAATAGTTCTGAGGAATATAGGAAACTGTTTTTTGCTTTTGGAAGATGTATCAGTGTTGCTGTAGCCACCATCTTGGAAGAGGTGTGTGAGAGAAGAGTGAATGATCCTTTTAAGGTTGTGTTTTCCACCTACAGTTTTCATAGATCTATCTATCTATCTATCTATCTATCTATCTATCTATCTATCTATCATCTATCTATCTATTTTTTTTAAAAAAAATCTCCTGTTCTTCCTGATTAATAGAATGAAATATTTTTAGTTTATGAAAAACTTTTTAAACAATTCATTTAATGAATTAATTGATTAAACATTGCCCTACTTAACAGTAAATCTCACTGTTTCCACTGGTGAGAGTGATTAGAATAGTAACTTCAGTAATCAGTCTGCTGCAGGGGTTTGCCATACTTTTGGGGCCCGTGGGCACATTGGCAAACTGAGGAAACTATCACAGGCACCACAGGCACTCTCCAACCAGCCATGCACCACAACCTATTTGATTGGCTACTGGAGAATGCTTGTTTCAAGCTTAATTCAAGCAGGGGCAGGGACAGGGTATCCTGGGGGCACCAGGGAAGGTCTCTGTGGGCCTATGTGGGTGGTTCATGGTCTATTGTGTGTAAAAACTTTGAAACAGGTCAGAAGGGCAGTGCAAGCACCACTGTTTCAAACAGGAAAATCAAACAGTTTCCAGCAAGGATATGTAATAACTGAAAAGGACACCTAGTAGCTCCTTGGAATACTGCCTGTTTCTTATTTGGTGTATACACAACCACATTTTTAGATCTCGCTTTGGCATTTTCTATTATACTATACTTAGCACATAATCAAATGGCCCTCCAAGATGGCTTTCAAAGAATAATGGATTAATCAATAGCTGAAAGCATGGCATGGAGTAGAGCAGTCAAACAGGAGCCCTTGCTGTAATATTGCCCTCTGAGAGTACTGTTATTGGGGAGCAGAGTTCTGTTGCATTTATGTCCTGCTTGTAGGCTTCTCACAAGCACCTGGTTGGCTACTGTGAGAGCAGGATACTAGGCTAGATGGGCCATTGGCTTGGTCCAGAAGGCTCTTCTTATGTTGTTATGAGTATACTTATGTGGAGACTGAACCCTTTGAGGGTGTGGAGCAGAAACTGGGGGGAGGAGAAAGCCTTTCTCCACCCCAGCAAGCTAACCAATCAGGTTCCTCTATTCCTGAGGAGACCTTTCCCTGCCCTTCCCTGGGAGCTGCAGCTTTTCCCAACTGAATGACTGAATGGATGACTATGTGTTAAGCTCAGTCAAATTTCTTCAGAACCTAGTAGCAAGTTGTTGTCATGCAGCCATACTATTAATTTTCTAAAATATAAACTACATACAAGGAGATCACAATTCATGCTATTCTGTAGTATGAGGTTACTATGCTGTGGATATTCATTGTGCCTTTCTCATCTCTGTCTGTTTTTTTGTAAATATATGCAAAAAATTAAGGGTAGCCTAAAGATCAGAGGAGAGTGAAGCCTTGTAATTTTTTTTTTAGCACAAGGACTTCATAACCTTCAGTTCCATGCTGGTTGTGACTTATGCATTCTCTTTATTCTGAAGAAGCCTTGAGATCCAGTTGAGAACTCAGATGTAGCCTTTAGGGATTCAGCTAGTTAACATTACTCTAATCCAAATGCTAATTATCTTTGAATGCATACTATATTTAAGACTTAAAGATGCAGTTTGCTGGAAAATTTCCCCACACCCAGCCTACAGTTCTCAGACTCATGATTCCTACTGCCTTCAGTGGGAGTCAGAATAAGTAATATATAGATTGCAGACACAAAATGTTGCATTACATCTTTATGTTTTCTTAATCCCTCATCTTCATCTTTCTTTGAATGGCATAATATTGGCAGCTGAAGGCCATTTTTCTTGTCAAAAAGAGACAGTAGGACTTTGTACCATGTGTGGTTTCTCAGGGTCTTGAGAGGCATGTTTGTATCAAGAGTGTTTTACTAAACTCTGACCCTAGCCAGGTCCCTAGAGTCAAATTTCTACTTTATCTTATTACACTTTCTGGAAAATGATGATACAGACACAGTCCTTTTGAGTAAGAATGTAAAAAGCCAAGGAAGAAAGGAAATTGCCATTTTTGCTCATCACTTTTTGTTGCTTGGGTGTCCCTTCAACATTATGCAGTTTCTGGCTTTGTATCTACAGGGGTGCCCTTTAAGTGTTCAGGGTGGGAAATGGGGAGAGGAAAGACAAGCTCCATGCCATCTCCATGTTTCATGGTGTTATTGCTTAGGAGCACTCATATCCCTGGGTATGTCTTAGACACCATCAAAAATACTCTTTAAACACTCATGCTTAATTTTAAATATATCCATGAGAAGGCTTTTGAATATTGCTGTTTAATTGCTTCTCCCTGCCACTCTGCTGAAACTTAAAATGGTACTCCTGAATATCTGGTCTGAGATACATGAACAAATTTTGTCAATGTTTCATCCCATTTGGCTGTATCAGCCAAAGAAGGACAAATTTGTTCTTGCAGAACTATAAAATGAGGAGCTATAATTAGTAAGGTGGAAACAATTAGAACACTAAGAGATACATCCCCCAAGCTAGACATTTGGACTGCAACTCCCATCAGCCCCAGCAAAATGGCCAGGGATGATGGGAGTTGGAGGGCAGATCCACACCACACACTTAAATCACATTCAATGCACATTTAGCCATATTACCTTCCCCAAAGAATCCTGGGAAGTGTAGTTTTACTCTCATAGAACTGCAATTTCCAGTTACCAGGATTCTTTGGGGAAAGCCATGTCCTTTAAACTTATTGAGAAGAGGACTATTGATGGCTGGTAACCAGGATGGCTCTGCTCTGCTTCCTCAGTTGGAGACAACAATGCTTGTGAATACCAGTTGCTGGAAACCACAGGAGGGAAGAGTGCTCATGTGCTCAAATCCAGATTACTGGTTTCCTGCAGACATCTGGTTGGCCATTGTGAGAAGAAGATGCTGGAGCAGATGGGTTATTGGCCTGTTCTAGCAAGCTATTCTTATGTTCTTAAACATACGTTGAATGTGCTTTAAACGTATAGTGTAGAATGGCCCATAGTCAAAAGCAGGGCAGTCCAACACTTGGCCCTCAAGGCCTTTTTCAGTGGCCCTTGGCCACCCCCCACTCAACTGCAGCCCTCATACTGCCTTCCCAAAGCTGGGTAAGGAGGCGCTGGCTTTGGGAAGGAGGCATGAGGGCTCTAACAGGGTCCTAGAGTCCTCCTTCCCAAAGCCTAGTTAGTGCTTTCCCAGCTTTGGGAAGGAGTTAGGAGGGTTTTAGAAGCCATCGCCTTGTGCCTCCTTCCCAAAGCCCAAAGCCTCACTTAGATGACTCTGGGAGGGCAACATGAGGGCTTGGGGAGGGGGGCATCAAATTTTGGCCTCATTACCCCTGCACACAGCAGTGTGTGGCTCATGGGTTCTGTGTCAAAGTACTCTTGCAGTCCACTTGGTATGAAAAGTTGGACCACCCTAGAAGTATCTTAGTAAAGGCTTAGTATCTGGGAAAGGCTTAGTAAAACCTTGAGTGACCTCTGGTGGCAGCAGCTAAGTGAAGACTCTTTGGAGACCAAGAGAGAACAATGACATTCCTGTGATTTAATTCCAATTTTAGTGATGGTGAGCTGTAAGTGTTAAATATGCCTGTTGCTTTCTTCAGGTTGTGTAAAAGCAATCAGGGATGAAAATGGCTATGCAGACAGCCTGTATTAAATCTCACCTTCTATTCCTAGCTTCCCATGATGGGAAGTAAAGCACAGCTAGGGCTTTTGCATGGAATGGTCCACTAATGCTCTTACTAATGGAGATTTAATGATAGGGTATTGACAGCTGGATGATTGTTTTTGCAAGGCCATTATTATAGTAACAGGGGGCCAAAAAGGAGGGCATTGAGACAATCCATGTCTTTTTCAGGGTCTCTCTCTGAGCTGGAATAGTGTCTTTTACTTGACTGTGCCCACAGCAGGCAGTGCTCTTTCCAACTGATTACTCTCTTTCTAGAAAAAATAATAATTCTTTGCTGCTCTTTCAGTCAGTCGTCCGAGTAGGAAAGTAAAGTCAAACTGAATTATGCATTAATGCATTGAACTTGGAGAGAACACCACTACCTCCCCTCTGTTTTTCTGCAGGTGCTTAAACTGTGCTGGAGGATATTTGTATGGCAAGAGAGTAGCTCTGAGTTTTTCAGAGAGATGTGAAAGAGCCTGGGTAGTTTTGCAGCATCTATGGAACCAAGAGTGAGGGTATTTTCTTCCCTGCTTGTTTGTTTGTTTATTAGGATCTGGGGGGGGGGAGTTCACTTGCTGAGGGCAAGAGGGCTTCTGTGTGCATTAACTAGGTATTTAAACTCAGTCTTCAGCAGGAACAGCAAAAAAAGAGAGAGAAAAATCTTTAGAGGAAAGCTAAGGTTAAGAGTCTCTCAAAGGAAGGAAGGAAGCCACAGCATTGTTATTGACTGGTCCAGATTAAAGAGCAGAGAGGAAGATTTCAATTTGATAACGTCACAGCCCTTCCTGTTTTTCTTTGGCGCTTGTGCCGACAATTTTGTAAGGTAATTAAATTGGCTGATTGAAGTCACAGTGGTCATGGCGTGATAAAGACCATTTGGATTTAATGGAATTTAAAAACAACGGTGCGCAGCACACAACTCTTACCGAACAAGAATTTTAATGACCCATTCAGGGTGCTGACTAAATAGAATGTCCTGGACAAGTTTAATTGAAAGGGCAAACCCGATTAGGTGTATGCAGTCTTTATGGCCAGAGATAGGGGAATTAAAATTATCCCTTTTAAAAGACTCATTAATGCATTATCAAGATTTAAGGCCAGTCAAATAAGCTTTCTTCTATGGGGTAATCTTTGGAGGTTCCCCCGGGCCTTACCACTTCACATTTAAAGCCAAGCAACTTGTGTAAGGATGTCCTATTGATCAGAAATATAAGACAGATTTTGTTGTTGCTGTTCGTTATTGGCTGCTTTTGGTTTGTGGAAATCACAGAGAGTTCAATTAACGCTATCAATATAAATTTGAGTGGTGAGTAATGTGTTCTCTGCTAGTGGAGATAAGGAATTTGCAAATAGATTTATTTGGTGGATTCCAAGCTCGAAAGATTTCCCATTTTACACTCTGCTTTAGTTCTCTGCAAAACTGCTCTCCCTCCCATCACCCACAATAACCCAGAAAACCCTTTTTTCTTCTGTGGCTTAATCTTCTCTGCCCTTAAATATCTCACAATGGAGGTATTGCTAGATCAGGTATCCCCAAACTATGGCCCTCCAGATGTTTTGGCCTACAACTCCCATGATCCCTAGCTAACAGGGCCAGTGGTCGGGGAAGATGGGAATTGTAGTCCAAAACATCTGGAGGGCCGAAGTTTGGGGATGCCTGTCCTAGATGCTCCATCAATGACGCAAAATAAAATAAGCTAAACTGAGGAGCCTGCTGTTTCCATTCTCATCCATTTTCAAGACTGTATGCAATCCCATTAAAGATGTGGTGCTGTCCCACATGTTGGGAGATTAGAGGAAATGCCATGCATATCATTATGTAGTTACACTTCCATAACTGGGGGATAAAAAGGCCAGCCAGTTAAAGTGGGGTCATCATTCTGTGCCTCCCAAAGTACATGGATCTTCATAATTTCACCATCATCAGAATGTAGCTACATGGCCATGCATGGAGCTAAGTGATGGTGGAATGGCATATCTGTGCCCTAATGTAGAATATTATATGGAATCTAATATTTTTGAGCACCATGTGATAATGCTGGATGAGATATATAACATGATGATTCTTGTACCTGCTTCTAAATGAGTTACATGAGGAAAGGCAGCCCATGTATTTTATTGGAGTGGTAGCAAACTTCCGAGTTTCAAAATTATGCAGAAGTAAACAATCTTCCAAGTCCAGGGCTTTGCTGCTCAGCACAAAAATGAAGATACTTGGGGTATTTGCCTAGTTGACTATGGCTTGGTGCCATTTTATTCTTGCTCTAAACACTTAAGCCTCCATACACCTTCTGCATAGCCAGGAACTAATCTTCCAATTTGTTAAATGGTAAGCAATTTCAATAGAAGGCATCGCCTCACTTGCTCTGTGTTTCTCATTCTGTTGAATTGGACTCCAGTGATACAAAGTTTGCCTAGTAGAGACAATAAGGGACAATTGCTTGATTTTCAAATTGTCGATCTATTCAACATCTATGAGTGCACTTTACCAAAGATGAGTGCCTATGCACAGCTTTAAAAATGGAACAAAAAAGTAGCAGGGTATAAGAATGTAGAGGTAAATTCTCACTTGCTGCGAGGGCAGGGGCTGGGGCACTGGGACCTTCCAGATGTTGTTGGATGACATTATCTCTGACCATTACCCATGAGAGTTGGGAGTCCAATATCTGGAGGGGCATGAGCTCCCCATCCCTGATTTAGAGATGGGATTTAAGACTACATCCAGAGAGAGAGTTTGGTCTAAGCAAGCAAATGAAAGTGATTCCATTATCTCTTCTCTTGCTACTTTTTGGGTTGTTGGCTGCTTGGGGGTGCGAGAAGTCAAGAGGTAGTTTATTTTATTCATTTATTGTATTTATATTCCACCTTTTCCTCCAAGTGGCTCAAGTGTTTCCACAACTTGGCTCTCCAGCTACTTTTGGACTACAAGTCCACCTTCCCTAGCTATCAGTGGTCAGGGATGATGGGGAATGTCATTCAAAAACAGCTGGAGACCCAAGATGGGGAAACACTCTTCTCCCCACTCATTTTTCTCCACAAGAAAGCTGTGAGGTAGGGTAGGCTGAGAGGCAGTGACTGGCCCAAGGTCATGTAGTGAGCTTCATGGCCAAATAGGGATTTAAACCCTGACAACCCAGGTCCCAGTCTGACACTCAAACCACTATACTCCACTGGCCTTGGGAGGGCAATAGAAGCCCCACACACCTATCTCAGTCATGCTACTTGAAATCCTTCAAATAGAGATGCTGTGTTTGTGGGGAGGGGAATGGGGCTGAACCTCAGACCATGTGTTATGCCATAGCTCCTCCACACACAGCAATCAGTTGCAATCAAAATTCTATTAACTCTGGTCTAATTGGTTTGATATACAGTACAGTATTTTGGGCAAAATGTTGAGGCAGTTAAATGTTCCTCACCTATATTAGAAAGTCAGCTGAAACAAGATTTGGCAACATTTCTGAATTAATCATTCAGGATTTAATTTCTGAAATTTGCTTGTAACGAATGTTAAAATAATGGGGGTGACCCATTCAGAGAGGCAAGTCACTGTTGGATGTTATAGTCTGGAGCTGACCGAAAACTAAGGATGCTCTTTGTGAAAGCTTACATCAAAAGCACCCACACTTCCCTTGCTTTTTCAGCAGTGTGACATTTCTGATCTTGCTGTGCTGCACAGTAAAGGCAGCGATGAAAGCTCTGCAACATAGAAGTCACTCAATTGCTCCTCCTCAGAGTGAGAGTTTCATTTGTTCTCAATTATGTCTCCATGTAGCCAAAGCTGAATGGCGACATGGTGTCATGATTCCATCACACTCACTACACGATCCCTGAATGGCTGGGTGAGAGAGACAGTGGAAGAAAAAGGACAATGGAGATCTAGGAGAGAAAGGACACACAGTGGCTGTGGATAAGCAGAACAATTCTCAAAAGGAACCTTTGGTCTTGTTTCACACCAAGTATACCGTGTTTCTCACAAAATAAGACGTGACTATAAAATAAGCCATGCCACGGTTTTCTCAAGGAAATAAAATATAAGACATACCCTAAAAATAAGACTTACTGGGGGTGCTGGTAGTGGTGGGAGCAGGTCTGCATGGTGTTTCTGCAGCGCGCGCCGCGCCGAGTCCCGACTGAGCGGGAGCCGGCAAAGACAGCAGCGTGCGCCGCGCCGAGTCCCGACTGAGCGGGAGCTGGCAAGGGCAGCAGCGCGCGCTGCGTGGAGTCCCAACCCAGCAAAACTCTCTGAAAGCTTAATAAAAATAAATAAGCTTAATAAAAAAAAATAAGACATTCCCTGAAAATAAGCCGTGGTGTGTTTTTTGGAGGAAAAATAAATATAAGACGGGGTCTTATTTTGTGAGAAACACGGGGTAGTTAACAAACTTTCAGTGCAGCACTGCTGCAGTCATCAAGGGATGTTAATGCAAATCGTCTCCTTAATGCCCTAGGGAGATCCCTCCATGTGTTAGCTGATGGAAGGATCATGATCTCAAAGTTTAGGACTCCCTCCCTCTCTCCCCCTCTCCTTTTGCAGAGCCACAGTATCATTAAAATGCCAACAATTTAAATAAGATGTAGCTTTCAAAATGTAGATATAGGGCCATTGTAAGTCACTTTGAAACATTTCTGTAGTAAGTCAGGCATGAATGCAAATAGTTGTACCTTGGTTTTTGAACAGCTTAGTTCTGGCTCCCGATCGCCACAAACCTGGAAGTGACTGTTCCGGTTTGCGAACTATTTTTGGAAGCTGAATGTCCGAAGGGGGTTCCGTGGCTTCCTGCAGCCCATCAGAAACCGTGCTTTGGATTCTGAATGTTTTAGAAGTCAAATGGACTACCAGAACAGATTCCGTTTGACTTCCAAGGTTTGACTGCATAAGATTTGAATCTTGCACTCAGTGCATGTGCATTTATGTGAGGCTATCCATTTGAGAGAGTAAAGTTATGGATGGAAGTTTGTTTAAAAAGCAAATAGCCACAATATATTTTAATCCAAACAAATCCCTAATCAAACAGGAAGTTCTGAGGCAAAATTTATTAACATTTATAATAAAAAACCTTAGGAATGGGCTATAAAGGAAGGTGTGTGTGGAGGAGAAATATAATGAAAAACCAGAGAGAAAATGATTGTTGGAAGCCATTTTTCTCTTAATTATTGATTGCAGGCTTTTAAATTGTTCAATGCACTCTTATTCTGGGCAAAGGAGGTATTAGAGATGGATGACTTAGTCAGTAACCCAGAATCATTGCCCATCTGTGCCAAAAGACTTTCTGAATCTGTAACATTCCTTCTTGGAAAGGCTAAAATCCTATTCACTTACTTACGATGAAATCCTTTTGAGAACCCTGGGCTTCTACTCCTGAGTAAGTGTTTATAGGATTTGCTGTAAACCCTCATAAGATTGATGGGTGTATTCTTGAACAAGTGTGCATATTACAGCTGATTATCTCAATTATTCTAGGGTAGCATTGTGGCACGAAGCTAGATATCATGTATGCATGCACCCCCGCACTCAAAAGGGCTTGCCCATCCCATTCAATGGAGGATCATGATCCACCCCTTTGCATTTTGGATTGGCTCCCCATTGACATAAAGCTGTTGCCTCGATCTATGTAAAAAACTAGTTTGCAATCTGAACATACAATCTCTGGATTGGAATGTTGCAATATAAACCGCAGGACTAATCTACACTGGTGAGTTATAATGTTAAAAATACGATATAACAAAGTGACACCAGAGGACGCTGTAGAGCAGCCATCTGTTGCCAATGGGAAATTGCATTGGGAGCTATATATTTTTTTATATAGTGTTTTTAATAGATCAGTGTAGATCCGACCACAATCTTAAATAAGCAGGTACAAGTAACTTTTAAAGTGATGGCTGCTACTTAGGAATTAAGTTATCAGATGGGATATTTATAATGGGCAAATGGCACGAACTGGGATGCAGCCACATTCTTTTTATAGCATGTGAAACTCCGAGTCCAATTAGAAAGCCTGACAGTTAAATCAAGCACAAACTTGCCATAGGTACCACAACATCCAGGGTGGGAAAGATTAACTGCTTCTTCTGCCCCAACCTAATCAATGCCTCCCCCCCCCCAATACTACTCATAGTTCTGGAAGAATGACCTCCTTTTGTCAGTTTGTGGAGATGATTTTTGTTGGGATTGTGGTGGAAGAGGAAAGGAGTCAGCCTCTCCTCCCTGAACACTGCAGTTCACTTACCTTGAGCATGCTTTTTAAACAACAAACAAACCCTGGTAGGCTTCCTAATGTCATGTTTAGCATCATGTCTGGTCTGGTAGTTTGGTCATGGGTTAATGTAAGAATGAATACTAAAGATTCCCAGACATCTTGCTACGATAGAGATTCAATGTATTTACAATATGGCATAATTTGCTACGCAGGCAACTCCTATATGAACCACACCCTCGAAGAAGAAGGCAAAAGTACAGATCAGAATATTAAAGCAAAATGGAAGCCTCCTTTTAATACAAGAAAATTGAGATTATGCATTATATCTAAAGGAATTATTTTATATCTGGTACCTCTACCAGTTTTTGGTGTCTTATCAGTGGAATGAATGCTTAATTTCCACTCATAAACATTCTGCTCATCTCAGGAGCTGAAAGTCAGTCATATATGGAGTCCTTCAGAAATGCTAAGAACAGGATCAAGTATTACATAAATAATTCATTCTTTTCATTGCACATTACAGCTCTTAACAAGGGCCAATATCACAACTCAGCACCTAGGGAAAGCTAATCCGCAGCATTATTACTTCTGTGGTTTTGATCTGTTTTACAATGTTTAGAATCCTTCTCAAAGTTGTACGTCAACTGTAGGAACTTGAGAAGGGGGTGCCTTCTCTGCCTATCTATGCTCTCACCTTAAAATCCTTCATATATGGATTGCCACAGTCTTGTTCATTTCAGGAAAGTGGATCTGTACATGTGGGTGAGGGTCTGTCTACACTAATGAAATGCATATGAAGTCTTATTCATTACAATCAAGGTGTTTTCCCCACCTCCCCAAATGTACAGGATTGTGAACTGATAAACCTGAACCACTCAGGAAGAGGTTGGCTGCTAGAAATATTTGCATTTGGTTATTAGTGAATGGGCTTTGTTTGCACATTGGTACATGTGAATTTCCTCTGGGGAAATGATATGGTTTAGCTCACTTGTCAGCTGAAAGGCGACAATGGATTTAAATCCACTGAGCCATAAATAACTGGGAAATGTATTAAAGGAAGGATCAGACTCAGCTCCTTTGGGTATTTAGCATCTATGCAGAAGCATTTCAGACTTTTGCTCTCTCCCTGCTGTGTAGTCTCTGAAAAGACTTAGTATAAAGGAGTCAGTCTAGCTTTAGGGAACTAGAGATCTCCCAACAAAACTGGAAGAAATTTAAAGTGGTAAGGATTATAGCAAACCCAGGGACACTGGTGCGATCATCATTTTCATGAGTATTTGCTGCTATATATTGAAAGGTTATCTGTTTTCCATTTATTTTCATTTAAAAAAAATTAATTGGTTTATATCAGCCCCCACCCCATTCTGTTGTAAACTAATTTATTAAAAATATGAAAAAGTTACTATCTGGTCAACTAAGATTGGCCTGCAAAACTACTCCCAAGTCAGTTGAGATGTGGTTTGAATTTTAGAAACATCTGCTGCCCTGAAAAATAATTGAACATAGTTTGTAGTACTTCCTGCTGCTAAATAAGATTGGCATTGTGCCCATAAAGAATTGGCCAATGGACACAATATATCAAGAACTGTGCTCCAATGATATGAAGGAAGAGGTGTTTGATAGATTTTACCCAATGCATTCTGAGTGAACTGGGGTAACAAGCACTGACATTCAGGGCAATGAACTCCATAAAGAATTATTTTCAGAATGTACACTTCATTAGCCTGAATGCACACTGGCTCAGGAGGTCTGCTTCTAACTGTGTGTGAATTGCATTAAACGATTATATGGATACGGTACGTATATAATCTTTTGGAATGAAAGGGACAGCGGGAATGAACACATTATTTTTTATTAGTAATGTGGCTTTTTATTCTCAGACACCAACCATTTCTGCCAATCTTTGTAGTGAACTTATCCGCCTACTCATTCAGTCTGTAGACTGTGCCAAGAATAAAAAAATAAAACAAAAATCTTAAAAAGTTTTAAAAAACCACACATTAAAAAGACATTAAAGGATCTGTCTTAAACATCTTAAGGCTAGGGGAAATCACATTTAAAGATCAAACTAACATTAGCTAGCCACATCAGAACATTATCTTGAGCATTGCCCAGTAGTGACCTTTTGTATCTAGACACTCAAGTTTTACAGTTTAATGTGAATCTCCAGGCTCTGGTGACTTCATGCCAGACCCATAATTTTACTCAAAGGCTTTAGGGCTTAGGGTGGGGGGGGGAGTCTTAAGTGTTTCAAATAGCTTCATTTTTATTCCCTTCTGGTACCAGCATCACTCTTCCACTGTTCCTAGTGACAAGCAACCATAAAATAAAAATTAAAAGCCACCTCTAACATTTGTAACGCGAGAAGAATCCTTGCAGTCTATTCACCTGGTTGTAAAAAAAGGAAAAAAGTCAGAGGGTAAATTCAAGAAGTACTTCTAGCAGATTCCTGTCCACTGACAGCCCAGGTCATTTTGAGCAGGAAAACAGACTGATGTACCATCTCCTCCCTGGAGAAAAATATAAGAGCAAGCCAATGAGAGCAAGGAGAATCTATGGTGGGAGGAACACCAAATCTAGAGCTCTGCTGATCTCACACTAGTGGGTGGGTGGGTGGGTGGACAACTAGAGGGGAAAGAAGTATGCCAGCTCATAGACTTTTGGCTGATCTATCTGAGTATGTCCACACTGACTGGCAGCAGCTTTCCAGATCTGCAGGCAGGGGAGCGTTCCTAGCTCTACCTGGCAATGGCAGACTGAACCTGGGACCTTCTGCATGCAATGCCCCTTTCCCAGGGACTGGGAGACATTTCCCTTTACTCTGGGGGCCAGTTGGAGGAATGGGGGAGTTTTGGAGCCAGCATATTTTGGCACCTGAGGTGGAGCTCTTCCCATACTCACACACTGCAGTAAAAATATATAAAAAACAAAATAAACAACTTACCTATTGTTGTCCATTATTGAGGCACAAAATTGGTTGGCTGAGGCAAGTGCCTCATTTTACCCAATGGTAGGGCATTTCCTGCTTTTGCCCACCTCTGTATGCAGACATGTGTGTGTTCCATTCAGCAGCCCTCAAGCAAAAAAATTCTATCATTTCTTTTAGTGCTTCACTTAATGCAAGCTCTCTCCTTTTGCTAAAATTGGCGTGAGTGTGTTTTTGTCATCTTCCAATTGCCTCTGGCAATTTGGAAAAGGTCTTGTAAAAAGCCTGCATCTGTCTCTTGCCAACAGGGGTGAAAATGGAAGTTCAACGAAGTTGTGAAGGTGGCAGAAATGTCACCACCAGGTCAGAATTTACTGTAACTAGGAAGATACTGACAGAAACAAATGCCATCTAAGAGAATTATAGGAGAGAAGAGATGGAAGGAAGCAAAAAGTAAGGAAAGGGACGGAGGAGTGCAATATATTCCTCAACAATTAAGAATACCTCTAAAGTTCATTGGAGAAAGATAAATATATTATTTTGTAAATTGGAAAATAAAACTACTTTTAAAAGCACCCCCAAATCTATGGAATTAAACATTCTGTGCACACACATAGTCAAATAGAGTAGCTTGGCCACTGTGAGAACCAGGTGCTGTACTAGAAGGGTCTTTGATCTAAACCAGCATAATGCATTGTTTCCATCATCCGGAATCACATTTTTCTGCCCCACCCTTTCAAAAAGGGAGCGCTACGTCTTAGATAACGGAAACACATCTTGGTTTGCAACATCCAGAAAAGATTGTAGTAGGACATCCTGGTTGGTGATTCCAGGACAGGACCTGCACTGCTATTTTTTTGGAAAGTGGGAACTGCAGAGAAAATTGTTTCATATTCCAGTCAAACTTTCTGTGCTGCATTGAGCGTGATTGTGACTCAAGTACTGCCAGTGGTCACGGACATATCAATAGATCACTTACATCATTACCTCCATGGGGGAAATTTGATTGCTCAATATGATCCTTGCTGCTGGCTTCTTGAAAGCCCCAAAGCCCTGAGGGAATCTGCCTCTGTAGTTGGAACAAAATAAAACAGTATGGTTTTCTAATTTAGCATCTCTGTGGAGGGCTTCAGTGGAATGTTGATGTCTTATTAAGCATAGTATATATTAAGAGACTTGTAAGCATTGCAGGAGACGGAATAGGAAGAATCCATATCAGAATGTGAAAGCTCTTGATGAGATGCTTTTCTGAAATGTGTTTTTCAGGATAAAATTACAGTGGTACCTCTACTTACGAATTTAATGCGTTCCGAACGCACATTCGTAAGTTGAAAAAATTTGTAAGTTGAATCCCATAGGAATGCATTGGGAGAAAAAAATTGTAAGTCGAAGCAACCCTATCTAAAAATTAGTAAGTAGAAAAAAATCCTGTCTAAACCGCATCCAAGATGGCGGACGGAGCTCCGTTTGTAAGTAGAAACATTCGTAAGTAGAGTTATTAATAAGTAGAGGTAACACTGTATAGTGAAAAATAATAAGACGTGGGGAAAAACCCCTATTTTCTCATTGTTTCACATTATTCATTTATTTTATTCCCTGCTATTTACACCCTGTCTTTGAAGCAAGGCGGTACATGTGGTACTGAGGTGCTCACCCCTCTTGGCACAGATCACACCCAGAGCTGCTTAGTTCAGCCAGTGGCGTAGTCAGCCGCTTGGGTGCCCGGTGCAGCACATGCATCCTGCAGCCAGGGCGGGGCGAGCCACCCATGGGGCAGGGCATGCTGCATGGTGTCTCTCTGCCACCTCCCCCTCAGCTGTCGGGCGGCTGAGGGAGAGGCGATGGGCAGACGCAAGCCCCACGCTGCCGTTTCAGGCAGCGTGGAGCCTGCAGGTGCCCAAGTCACCATGTCCCTCCCAGGAGAGACGCGTGGCTTGGGCATGCTGCAGGCCCCATGGTAAGTGCCAGCACCCATGGTGTGGCACCCAGTGCCAGCCGCATTTCATTGCGTTTGTTGACTGAACTAAAAAGTTCCGTGAGCCCAATTTTTTAGAATTATTTTTAAAAACTCATATCTTTGCCATTTTGTTACTCCCCCCCCCTGCGATGACACCCGGGGCGGACCACACACCCCGCACCCCCTTCCTCCACCATTGGTTTCAGCTAGACTGTAGCCTCATGTGGCCTCAGACCATATCTGGGGATCAATAATTATAGAGAAGCAAGAAGAAATTGTACAATTAGTCATAGAAAATCAGTGATCAACTAATGCCCCATATCCTCATGCAAAATAATTTCTGTTTATTCATTCCATTTTACCCCACCCTTCCTTTGAAGTGATCATGTTATTCCAATACAAAACCCTGTATGTTGGGCTAGGCTGAAAGGTGGCAACTGGCCCAAGGCGGCTCAGCAATCTTCATGGCTGGGTGAAGATTTGACCTGCTTGCCCTTAGTCCTGATCCAGCCTCTGTCTTCCACTATACCACACTGGTTCTCATTTGTTTGTTATTCTTGGCATCCACCTGTCTCAAGAGACAATGGAGTGCATCTCCGGTGGTGAAGTCAAACTGCTGGAGAATCACAGTGCCTGCTGTGGCTGCAATGACTGGTAACTCATAACTGCTGCCTCCCATCTTGTTTTTGCTGCATTTGAAGCAGAGAAGTGACCTCCTCAGGGGACAAGCCTGGGCAGTGTGTATGGAGGTCCTAGTCTGCTCAGATGACAAGATCACCCTCTCAGCCTCACTGATGAGGTCCAAAGGAACGCAGAGCAATATGTTTGGCATGAGCTTGGCTGCAGGTTCTCAGTATCTGCTTGTTTATTAGAGATGCTATCCTACCTTTCCTCCAATGAGCTCGAGGTGGTCTGCAAGGTTCTCACCCTCCCACCTTTTATTTTCACAACAATTATGTGAGTGACTGCTCCAGTGACTTCCATGGTTGGAGTGGGGATTTGAACTAAGGACTCCCAGGTCCAAGTCTGGCAAATTAACCACTATACCACTCTGCCTCTCATATAAATTACGGGATACAACATAATGGCCTGGTTCCACAGAACCATGCTCCATATGCATAGCAGGGTTTTCCTGTCCTCTCTTGCCATTTCAGCCTATTGCACCCTACAAAAAGAGAACAACAACAGCTTTCAAAGCAGAGGCTGGGAGCCCATGACCCTCCAGAGGTTGCTGTACTACGAATCCTATCTTCCCTGATCATTCGCTATGCTAGCTAAGGCTGATAGGCACTAGAGTCCGATATCTGGAGTGCCACAATTTCTTAAAGGCAAAGGGATCATTTGAAATGGTGCAAACATGCAGGTCGGGATTCAGCAAGGGGAGGGAAATCACTGGGGACTGATCACACACACACACACACACACACACACACACACACGGATGTACCTTCTGTTTGCTAAAGAAACACTTTGGATTCACACCAATGTATGGCATCATATTCAAAACAATAAAATAAGATGGCACATGTAGCAACAACCCATAGCAACAAATGATGCCTATCAGCTAATTAGAACTAGGTTAATAATAAATTGCTTAAAAGACACCAGGGGCACACCTGCACCATACATTTAAAGCACTCTTCCCCCAGCCATGGTTTCCCACAAAGGATCCTGGGAACCACACTTTGTTATGGGTTTCAAGAGTACGTAGGTTTCTTGCAGATCAACAATTTCCAGAACCCTTAACAAGCTACAGTTCAAAGGATTCTTTGGGGAAAGCCATGACTGTTAAAGAGGTACAACAGTGCTTTAACCTAAGTGACCTAAAACAAATATTCTTGTCATGTAAAAATCCTTTGGATTGAGCATATATTGAATGTTTTCACTTATATTAATCATTTCACTTATATCCTTCCCTGTCGCAGTCAAATTCCACATTGTCCAAAATTCCCCACCATTTGCCCTTAATGCTGAAAAACTGGAAGAATCATTCATAGACTACTATGCTGTTTCTGCACTGAAGAATTTCCTTTTTGGCAGATAAACTAAATCCAGTTAAAATGAAGTGCTGGGAATTAGGCCAGGTTTCCTAAGGAAAGTGTGTTGTTTTAAACAGATTGTGGATTAAGCTTTTAATCCCCATTGTAGTCACAAGAAAAAAAATAGGCTGAAATCCAAATATTTTGATTTTACCAGTTTTTGGACTACTTGCTTGTCTATGTAATTATTTGACTCTTTCCATATTAATGTGTACAACAGTAACAAATCAGGTCGCTTCCTGTTTAATGGACATTCAGTCTGATTTGTCTGCAAAGATTAGATGACACCTTCTATTTAATGAGCATTTATCCTGATTTGTGGAGAGATTAGATGATGTTGCACCAAGGAAGTGTTATCCCACATGTTCCAGTGTGTTTCCCTGTCACTTTCCTTGTGTCAAAGATTATTTTCTTTTGGGGAGGCAGTTTTGTTTCACTAGATCTCCACATCAGCCTTAATTGTGCAGCCTGAATTTGCTGGGAAGTAATTGAATCTCACCTGGAAAAGGTGACAGTTTGGAAGCATCCTCTGTTGCACTGGGAAATTGTCTTACCAGATTTGGCAGAAGCATGGCACTGCTTCGCTCTGCTTCTGATACACAGGCACAGACACCCACCCACCCAACTTGTTGGATCATAAGACCTGTATGATTGTATGAATCTATTATATTGAGTGATCTCACATCAGTCACTGTCTCCCAACTCACCTACCTCACAAGGTTGTTGTGAGAACAATAGGGGGAAGAGAGAATTATGTACACCACCTTGAGCATTTTGGACTAAAGGTGAGCTAAAAATGCAATTAATAACAGCAGTAAATTTAATAGAGCAGCAAGTATATAGTTCACAGCAAGGCAATGGGAGGGACACAGATAAAGTTCAGGACAAAAAAAACGAACAAACTATTATCCAAAGATCTGTGCTTTCCAAACGTCTTCCTAGCAGGAAGTAGCTTCACATGCAAAGGAAGTTCAGTGTTCCAGAACTCTTAAGTTGATGCAATGTCATCTCTGTTATCTAGGATGCATTCCCAGTGCATACAGGTAGCTGGCCATACCTGTTAGGTTATCCCAGTCACCGGCTATGTGAAACAAAGACACACTGTAGACCAGGTGCAGGCAACAATGCAACCTCCAGATGTTATGGACTGCCACTTTCATCAGCCTCACCCATCTTGGCAAACGGTAAAGAATGGTGGGAGTTGAAGTCCAGAACACCAGGAAGGCGCCACATTGGCTATCCCTGCCCTGGACTCTTCTCCTGTTGCATATTGTTTGAGAACAGCGGTAATGCTTGACAAGCTCTGCTTCAGATCTTTACATTAGGAAAGCCATGTTAAGTTTCCAAGGATTCCAAGGAACAGAGTCCAAGCTCAAACTGCTACAGGCGTTATAAAGACAGAGCTATGTGATCATTAACAAACAACAATTAGCCAGTTATTGTTTCAAAATGCATTACATTCTGTTGAGCCTCTTTTCCAATCTCACAGGTTCAGCAGCCTAAATTTTTGAATGGCAGCTTATCAGGTTTCTGTCTGAACAGTGCATGTCCTTTTGCTGGATTTAACTCAGCAGGAATGTTGCCTCAAAGGAATTTAGCAGTGCAAAGAGCAGCAAACGGAAAGGTCAACAACAGACACAGCAAACGTCTTCCTTGAGAACCAATGCCAGGAGAGACCTGATG
Organism: Zootoca vivipara; assembly: GCF_965207765.1. Taxonomy (NCBI): domain Eukaryota; kingdom Metazoa; phylum Chordata; class Lepidosauria; order Squamata; family Lacertidae; genus Zootoca; species Zootoca vivipara. The sequence continues at coordinate 45,221,001 of NC_142586.1, forward strand.
TAATGAGAAAAACAATGATATACTTAAAAATAATATACTGATCTGTTAAAAATTCTACACTTTGCACTGTGGAGTCATAAAAATAAATGAGGCAAGCTATGTAAGATAGGTAATGTGAGAGTAGTTATTTTTGAGGTTTCATTGCCTTGCAAATATTACTGAGGCAGAGAGATAGGAAAACAATCAGACAATATACTAGGAAGTATTTTGATGCATATGCAAGAAAGCAAGTTTAGGAATGTATTCAAAAGGTTCCTTCATGTACTCCTAATGGGGGACTCCAGGTCTTCTGAAATGGATACATGCTGGTGGGAGCAGCAACTTTTGGGGGGATCTACATGCATCAAACACATATTTTAATACATCACATGACATTTTTAGTGTGTGTAGAATAGATGCATGCTAAAAATGTAACAAATGTGGATTTCAGTGTCAACTGGCAAGTCAGAGCCAATGATCTGAGCTTACTAAGTGATTTAAGGTTCAGTTCACCTTCCATTAAGTTGAATAACAGAACCATGTCACTGGTTTAAGTATAGCTGTACCCACCCTGTAGGGTGTATGTGGTGTTAGGGGAGGGGTAGTACCTCTGGTGGGAGATCCAGCCATGCTTCTTCTGGGGTAGTTTGTTCACTTTTGGTCCCCACCCTGCACTCAGCTTTCACCTGTGGCTCCTAGAAGCTGTCAGCATTGCCAGTGGCCACACCCTGGGAATGGCTTCGACTGGCCAGCTAAACCAGGTGAGGGTAGCCCCTGGGTCTCAAAATGTGAGTTAGGGACTTGCGAAGACAGGCTACAGCAGACTAAGTGGACAACACCAATACTGGGTCCAATGATCAAGAAGGCAATTTCTGCACGTGCTGTGGAGGGAAGTAAGGGCAGAAGGGGCACATCAACCTGGGAAGGTAGTTCATCTAGGAGAAGGAAAACTCTGATCCTAAACCTCCACTGCTTTGAATGATATCTTTGGGAGAAGAAAGGGCTAAGGGGTAAACCTTACACAAATCTAGAGTAGAGTCCCTAAGATGGATGGATGGTGCCTTGTACACTACCTTCTGGCAACTCCTGCAGCCAAGCTGGTGACAAACATATTGTTTTGGTTTCCTTTGGACCACATCCGTGAGGCCAAGGAGGTATTGTCATCTGGGCAGCCCAGATGATACACACTGCCCAGGCTTGCGCCCCTGGGAATTCCCTCCGGTACAGCTAACACAGCTGCTTGACCACCCCCAGAGATGTACTCCATTGTTTCTTGAGACAGATGAATGCCATCAACAAATCCACTCTGCATATAATGTATAATCCTAATATGGTTTATGATATGGTTTTCTCCTACAAATGGTGATGGAACCAGCGCATGCACAGAATCCTGCTTGCAGATTTATCACAGGTTGACTACTATGAGAATAGGATGCTGGACCACTGATGGGCCATTGACCTGATCCAGCCAGCTCTCTTATGTTCTTGTCTTACATTGGCATTTAAAAAATAATATCTACATTTCAGATTATCTAGGATTCCATATGAGTTGCATGTAAAATATCAAGCTAATAAGTCCTCCCTCTACAGCACAGAGATATCATAGCCACAACCAATCTTTAGCTGATGATGCTTGACGGAAACCATATTTCAGTCCTGGTATTCTGATCTAGTGCTCTTCACCACAAGCCTTTAGTCTGCTCATCAGACCTTTTCCTACATTGGCTCCCAGCCCGGAAGCCATTGCCATTTGCTTTGAAATTGACAAAAATGAATAGGGTATGAAAAATGCTTGCTTAAAATCCATTTAGCTATCTAGATGCTTAGGTAATCTTTGTAGTGTTCCAAAATATAAATATTGCAACACATATGGTTCAATGCAAAGAAAGTTAAGCGTGCTTTATTTGATCAAAATGAACAGTATTAAACATTCCTTATTTTAATCTTAAGCACCATGATATACAGTGGATCTCAACATCTGTGGATTGGACAGATTTTTTAGCAAGTTGTATATCCAGTTAGCAAGTTGTACATCCAGTATTGATCATAGGTAAATATATGTTCTATCATTGCCAGAAAAAGGAATGTGGTGATTCCATTACTATGTAGATACAATTCCATCAGTCAAAAAGTGCCAGGGACAAGGAATTCTCCTGTGTTAACCAAATTGAATAGTGTACTGACTTCATTTCCTTCAAACACTAAGATGTGTGCCAAAATCAAATGCTATTATGAAGCCTATAAATCAAATCAAAGCATATGGATGTGGAGAAGGACATATGGACCCTCCATATGTTGTAACACATATTCAGAAGGAAACATGTCTTGCAACTGAACGGAAGTACAACATACTGTGCTGGTACAATTAAAGGCTATTGACCTTCAGCTGGCATCATAATATTACTTGGAAAGAAAATGGTAGTTAACAAAACATTGTATGAGTGAACATTGCTGAGATATTAACAAGCCATTCAATAGCACTTTTCACAAACATCTCCAGTGGAAATGTGGGGAGCATAACATAAAAAGAACATGCTTTCTCAACTCTTAAGCTGAGTGAATTCCAGGCATCAAAGATTGAAATGCCTCCAAGCAATAACTAAATAATGCAAATGGTTTGTTTTCGTTGGGAAATGTGTTGGCATTTGCAGACCATTTTTTGGCTTATCTTGCTGCTATCCCAATCTTGAAGCACCCATTTGGCAAGATCTTGTTGTTCACGTACATAATTGATTTTACGTTGAACTGAATTAACTTGCCTTATCTGAACTGGCAAACAACAAAATAATTTGGCAGCATCGTTATTTTAATCCACTTGATTATTTAGTGTTATTGTTCTTTCCTGAAAAGTGGTAAGGCCACACAAACTGTTTTGCTTCTTAGAAATTAAACACCTGGTTGAATCTGTTCTCGGCCCAAGCTACAATACCTGTTGATATGCATGGATTTAAGCAATTTTCTATCCTGGGACTTTCTGGTCCACTGTAGAATTTTGAGTATGTACTATACTCATGCTATGATTAGGTGCTCCAATAATAAGGTTGTTCTTTGTATTATTATTGGGTTGTTAGCCTCTATTGTGGTGCTCATCTTTTAGTAGAGTAGGGCAAAACTTGTCTTTTTTGGATTGTTGCATGAGCAGTTTAGGAATTTTGTATTGTATGTTTTCTTATTTGGGTTTAAATTGATTTTACATTACTCATTGAATCGTTTTGACAAATCTTTTAAAATAAAGTAACTAAAAATGCAAATAATAATAGATGTTGCTGTTAGAGTAGGCCAATTGAAAATGATTGACATATGTTAGTCATATCCATCAATTTCAATGAGCCTGCTTTGAATTGGACTAACATAGGATTTGCAATATAGGTTAATCTTTCTCCAAAGCAATAAACAATAAGGAAAGTTGTATAATGGTGGCACCTAGTAGCATTGGTTGCCCTGGGAGGCTAAGTAGGATATGGAAGCAAAGTAGGAGATGGAAAGTATTGGTTTTGTGTAGCTACAAAAGGAGACTTATAATGTCTGTGTAATACGACAAAACAGTTTTGGAAATGCGTGGCTATGATAACAGGAGATAGATCTAGTAGCAGCTCAACTTGTAGACTAATAGTCCATTTACTAAATGTTTTTTAAAATCTCTCTCTAGAAACCTAGAAGATTCAGATTTTATGTATTTTTTACTATAGCAAGATTGTTATATGTTACAGCTTGGAAAGATGCTTGCAAACCATCAGTTTACTTTACCAACACCTAAAGCAAAGTTTGAGATCCACAGTTTTCTTTTAGGTAGTTCCCCCTGACTTTGAGAAATAAACAAGGATATTCTTTGCAATAGCAAATGAACCAGTGGAGGGTTTCGGTTGCCAGACATGATTCAGCTATAGCTGAGATAGATGAGACAACACTGCAGCATAAAGTTGAGATTATTTGCAGATGATGTAATACTATAAGTTTTAAAAAATCCTTAAATTCATTTCCACAAGGTTGTTAAAACTGTCTGCATCTGCAATGGAATTCTTTTATTTATTTATTTAAAAATATGTTCATTGTTTGTTGTTTGCTTCTCTAGGTTCCTTTGGGTGGAAGGGTAAGATATAAATAGAAGGAAGGAACAAAAAGTAGTGGATCAGATCAGGATGTTCATAAACCAGGATATTCCTGTGTCCTGCATGCAAAAGAATTAATCTTGCTGAATGTTGGTTGGAAATAAGTAAGGTTTTTATACTTTCAAAGCTCTCCAGAATTCATTTATGAATAGCAGTTATATTATGTTTAATCAACATTAGAAAATGGCTCAGGATCCTACAACCTGAGCATATACTCAGGATATTGAAGTTGCAATACTGATTTTTTGCATGTGGCTTCAGATTTTCAGAAGAAAATGAATTCACTGAAATATCTGAGTTATGCAGCTGTTGGTGAACAAGGATGTTTTAAACCAGAGAAATATGAAGTTATATATGTAATACATGCTTTGTTTGGTAATGCATAGTGAATTCTTTGGGGGTTGGGGGGATGGGGGCTAATATTATCTTCATATTTGCTGGTATTGTCAACATTCTCTTTTCCTGTGTGAGAGCTTTTTGTTTGGGGGGAAAGCAATATAATATATATATATATTAAAGGCTGATTAAAATGTTTGCCAGTAAACCATACTAATTTAGACAGAAATATGAAAATGAATGTGGCTATCAAACCACCCAGAGGTAATTATATAGGATGAGTGTATGCTATGAATTACATCAGATGACTTTCATAGGCCATAGTAAGCTGACAGTAGTGTTAAATTGACATTGTACCACTGAAACGATTGCTTAGGGCTAGGATTTCAGTAATATCAAATGCAAGAATGCCATCTTATTTGATGGTGCTGTGTACATCCTGTATTGTCATAATCACCAGGGGATATTTGTGGGCCCTCAGGCACATTTCAAAATTTGAAAAAACTGTCATGGGCATCACCACAAGTACTCTTTGGTGAGAGAACCCAAGTAGAGATTTAAAGTCACAAAATATATGCAGCAAAGTAAAGTATGGAAATGTTACACCTTTAAAACATGCCCCTCTAAGTGAGTTCCAAAATGTCCCCTTAAAAAGTTTCTTTCCAAAGTTTCCCTCTTCTCCCAGCATAGCAAAAGACCATACATTTGGTAAGTTAAAAATGTCTACTTACAAACTCTCCAAAGATCCGATTCATGTGCTTCAGCAAAGTTTCACAGGCAATAAAACTTAGCTTGGTTACAAAGTGGCGAAACTTCCTAAATTATTGGTATAGGAACTCAAGTGTGGCTTGCAAGAGTCATGCAGTTGAACTGGGGCAACCACCTAAACCTCTTCATACGCTGAGCTTCTTAGGTAGACTTGAGGGAACAGGTTTGATTACTTAGATCCTCTCCTGGTAAGGGAAGTGACATAGCCAAGCCTGGCAGGAAAGCTTTCTCCCATCAGATGTCAAAGAAATAAACAACTATATGACATTTAAAAGACATCTGAAGGCAGCCCTGTTTAGGGAAGTTTTTAATAACTGAAGTTTTAATGTATTTTTAACCTTCTGTTGGAAGCTGCCCAGAGTGGCGGAGTAGAAGTAAATAAATAAATAAATAAATAAATAGTAGTAGTAGTAGTAGTAAGCCCTTGATGCATTAATTAGACTTAAGCATGTTGGTTATATAAGGATGTTTATCCTACACAAGATACCATAGGGGTGCAGCCGGTGTTATATGTTTTAAAATTGCTACCTGCCCAAGGAAAAGGAAAACTATGACATTTCAAAACAAACAAATAAATGACCTTAAACATATGCTATTTTAATGTGAGGCCACAACCTTCTGCTAATATCTAACTAGTGAATAGCTCTTATTTTCTCTCCCCCCTTCCATTTCCATTAATTTCATTCTTCATTAATCCCCCAGCTATATCCACCCTTTGCAATTTCAAGCAAGAGAAAACAAATTAAAGGGAGAAAACCCTCCTCAGTTAATTGACTTTATTTGCTTTAATGCTGCCAGTCCATATTATCTGGTTTCTTAAATTGAGTTTGGGATTGCAAGCTTTGAGGGTATTACACTGCATTTTGGGTTGCTGCCAGCATATCCTGAGCAAATATATTTAAATCAAAGCTAAGCTGCTTAAAATATTCATGTTATGCTCTTAGTGTGGTTTAGAGAAATGTGAAACCATTTAAGACTTGCAAACCTGTTATATGGCAAAAATGTGTTTGAACTATCAGGCATATAGTCCAAATTGATAGATGCTGTTCACTTTGCCTAATAGCAAAGAGTTTCATTGTCTTATTAGCTCCCTTTGAATTAAAATGTTTCATGTGTTTAAAATTTGTCACATGCTAGCATCCTATAAATACTTTTATTTACATGCATGCTGTTAGACATTTTGATCAAAGGCAGTCCGAGGGTAAAGCACTGGAGGAGACACACATCTCTATATTTTTGAATATTTTGCATATAAAAAGAGACCGTGTGTACTTTAAAAAATGTAAGCATACATATTTTATTGAGCTATTTGCTGGCATTGAAATTTGCATTTCATAAATTTAGATGAGAGTTACAATGCAATTTAGGATGTAAGCAGACTATACCCCGATTTGATACAGTGTTCTCTTTACTTTCCATAACTTCATGTGATAGATTTTTAACACCCTACTCACTCCAATGTATAACTATTACACATATCCCGTTCAGTCAGACATGGAATATGAAGATCTGAAAAAAATATTAGCTCCTCATAAGGAACAAACTGTGGCCACTTAAGAGCTACATAGGTAGCATTAGTCAGAGCTGGCCCTACCATAAGGGAATGGAAAAAGGAGCCCAAAGGATCAATTTCTAGTTACATTATGTCAGTGCCTGTGTAGGTCAGGAATACTGGGACTTTGATGGAGAACTATAGGTATAAACTACACATATTAAGTCCATAGCTTGAGGCCACTTCCTAATGTTAGGGCACGAGGTAAGCTTGAGCCTGATCATGCTGTTGTCCAACTATTTTGTGATGCTAGAGATCAGGTTACCCCACCTGGCTTGGGCTGGGGAAGTAAATATAAGAGCTGGTTGCAGTGTCTAGGGAGTAAGGGTAAGAAAGTTCTCCTTGTGGTGAACTCTGATAACAAAAGCTAATCAGTCTGAGAATAGTGCTTTCCTTTTCTCTCTCATTTGGGTTTGCTGGGAGTCTGGGGGCAATGGGACCAAAACAAAGGTAAGTATCCACAATTGTAGCTGTGCTCTACACAGAGATTGGTGAATAGCCACTATCCCCCCACCTCTCATTTGAGGTGATTAACTCAGAAATGAAGCAATTTATTTCCCCACAAACTGGAAATATACTGGTTCATTTCCTGAGCCAACTGGAGAATTTTTTAAAAAAATGATAAGACCCCCTCCTCCTTAGTGGTTTTGGGGAAGGCTAAAAATCCCAATATTTTTGCAAATTGGGTGGGCAAGAATGAGTGTGGGTGGGATGGAATCTTTCGTCGCCTTAGAGTTTGATTAATCTTGATCTCAAAGCAAGATATAGCCGAAGAGCCTGAAAAGCTCATCTTAAAAAAATTATCCATTTCCAAGACCACTTCCAGGCTCAGGAGAAGTCTGCTAGCATGTTCGTTAACAGTTGGGGTTGAGGAGTAAGTCCTTCAAGACATAAGGACTGTTCTGCACATTATGACCATTATGTGGAAAAACAGCCTTCATATGGACCTCGCTACACAAAATGAGCCCAGTGAGTGTGGAACAGCTGCTGTATCAAGAGTTTTGTCTCACCACCTTTTTAGCATCTGTAACATGCAGGCTGCCCATTAGTCAAGGCAAGGATGGGGAACCTTTCTAACCTAGCAGGCCAGTTGGTTGTTTGCTCTACCTATCATGGTCCAAATCACAGCACATCATAGTCACACCAGGTGACTCTTTTGCCTATATTCCACAGCACTTTGAACTGGGCACCCAAAGATCTCATGGATTGTCAGATCTTCAGGTGCCCAGATCAACGCACAGGGCAAGATAACACTTTGAGTGGGGCTTCTGAAGGCACCTTCAGAGACTGCTAAGGGAAGGAAGCAGAAAACAGCAGTCACTATTCTGCTTTTTCATGCTGTACTTGAGAGAGGTTAATGCAACTGTTTTGTCACCTTCCATGTAGGAAGCAGCAGATGACTTCCTTCTCTTACAATTTATTCTGTTTAGCATACAATCACATTCCCTTATTTACCCCCAGGTGCCCTGGAGCTTCCCTTCCTCTCATAAGTGGGTATTTGAAGTCTACTTTGTTGCTCAGAATCTACATTTTTGTTGCTCCTTCCCCATACCCTTCAACAGCCATTCATGTGATTTCAAGAGCTGTGCTATGCCAACTGGCAGGAATCCCCATGTTGAAACAGCACCAGATTTTCTAGAGATACTTTGCAATACAAATTAGCCCATCTCAGAACTCCAGCTGCATCTTGTCTACTTGAAAGTGTACAGTGTTAGGAAAGGTTACCTCTAATATCTTAAACACTTGTTCACATACCCTGACACACATACACACACACACACTCATTCATACATACATACAAACACACATGTACTTACTAATTAAGGTTATATGAAAAAGCATGGAAGACAAGTGTCTTAAGATCCATATGAACATACATGCATATATCAAAATATGTATAATATAAAATATATATGTACAATATCAAAATATTTCTTTCACTCTTTAGGAGATCTTTGGTGTAAAGATTAGCAAATTGGATTGGGATCTGGAAGGTCCAAGTTCAAGTCATGCCTCCAGCTTATTTTAACACAATTAAGATAGTAAAGTGGCTTACTGATTATAAGTGCTGTATTGTGCTTCCTGGAATGAACTCTGATAGAAGAATGGAAATTTATGCAATTATGATTTGCATACATATTAATATAGTATGCAAAATAGGCGTTGCTGAAGATTGTAGATTTGGAAGCCCTACGGCTATGTGGATCCCTTGACGGCATTGACACAGGCTCCAGTCTCTGAATTGCAGGATAATAATCAAATAGAAAGGCAAAGGGGACATTTTAATAGGGTTGACATAAATCATTTTTTTCAAATTGAAGAATCTACTTGCAGCTCATTGTTTGTAAAATAATGAGAAGTATATATTTGTCAAAGCACTTTGGAATGCTTGGCAGAAGGTTTTTTTGAAGCCAAATATATGTTACTGAGGTCACGTAATTTTTTTTAGAAAGACACCAGAAAGAATAAAGACAGAAAAAGCAGGATATAAACAGAATGTATGTATGCTTTCATTAGTGTGTAATTTCCAACGTGTTTTAAAGCAAATGCTTTGGCAATTCCTCCAAGCTGTTTTTATGAAATTAACATGCAAATTGAAACTTGCAGAACTGTTGCAAGATGTGTATTGTTTTAAATTGGATTGTAAAGCAGTTTTGCATAGCTCTACATAGGATATTTCTCAAAAGCTAGCACTAAAACTGAAACATAAAACCAGCACATTCAGTGGAAATGAATTGCTGCATTTATTTGATGGATGCCTTTGTGTCTGATTCCAACACTGTATGAAAAATGTCTGTGTTTTCCCTACAGGCTCTCATATATTCCCTTAAGGTCTATTTCATATGTCACTGTGTCACAGCTTGGTGACTTGGTATCTCTCTGTCCAATGCATCCATTCCCTTAGAAACCATTTGCACCCTGGCAGAAGCTAAGCTTCCTTGATTCCTGAAAACAAAGCACCTCTCCTCTCCTCATATTATACAGTAGTAGGTTTCTCTGAGTGTTTGTGTGTAATTTCCCTTCATATACAGCTGATGGGTGGTGTTGCCAGTACGTGTCCCTGTCCTTCTTTATTTAAATATTTATTCCCCCCCCATTTATATTTCACTTTTCTCTCTCTCATCAAGGCAGAGTGCAAGTGGCTCCCAGGTGGTCTCCCATCCAGGCATTGACCTGGTCCAGACCAGCTTAGCTTTAGAGAGGTGGTGGCCAACTCCTGTGGCTTCAGACTCTTTTGAGTGGTCCACAGTTCATTATCTTGTTTCATAAGGGTGAATGGCTGTAGATGCAATTGTATACACTATAAACAGTGACTGCAATAAATTGCCTGGACCAGTGGGTTTGTGGTGGTGATAGACAGGAAGGCGGCCAATTATTTCCTTGCCGATTCCTTCTTAAGTAACTACCTGTTTTTCCTCAGGCTTTCCTTCCTGTCTTCCTCCTCCTCCTGTTAGTTAGTATTAGACCTTCCTTTTATTAACCTCATGACTCCACGAAAACTGCACGTAAGCTTGCACTCAGAATGGCTTTATTTGCCATTTGCCAGGAGTAATAAACCTTAAGTCTCTCTATACTTTCAATCAGAAGTCTTACTGGACTATTTACTTCTACGCTCTGCTTCTATATATACCTAACCCCAACATAAGTAAGATGCATCAAACATTTGAGCCTTTAAAATTGTATTCTGTTCTTTTGTAAACAGGGGGTAAATTTGCTTAAGTGACCAAAGAAAAAAGGACATTGCAATAGGGAAAATGTATGTCTTGGCAGGGCAACGTATAAACATTAAACTCCCTCTGTGGGGTAGGGAACATCTGCAGTGAAATTCCTGCACATCCCCTGGGATAGACCAACAGACAGATTACTCTTTCATTCCCCCAGGGATGCCCCAAAACATATTTACATTTTGGATGAAGTCAGACTGCTGAAATGGAGTGTCTCTAAAATGATGTGTTATGTTTCAATATATCCAAAAAATGTAACATAGGAGCCAGAATCCAAATAAATATGCACAGCACATAGCTAAAGCTTTGCTTTCCATTTTCATTGCAGTAATTCCCACTGCAAAAACAGCAGTGGCAGCAGCAACAATAACAATGAGCCACACATGCATACCACTTTTCAAACTGACCACTGTGGGGCTGGAGGAAAAAACAAGGCAAAGTAGCAGGGTCTAGGTGAGAAATGGGGTAACCAGGAGAAAGCTGCTCTCTGAAGGTCTGAACCTTACTGAGATAAAACAATCCTGCACAGACATATGTATTTTTGACCCTTCCTCCCAAAGTACACGTCCTCTCAATTTAAGGAAAAAAAATAAGTATGTTTCTGAGGTCTCCATTACAGTACAGTGATATTAGTATGTCTCCTGCCACTTCTGTGACTGACATGGTATTAATGGTGGGGTTCCTAGAAAGAGGGGGTTTCTGGGGAGGAGTTATTTGAAGACTTTGGCAAAGATGACGGGTATAGAGGAGGCACCATCTCTTTCCCTTTTCACCTGTGAAAATCTTTGCAAGAGTGGTTGCCTCAGTGGCTGCTTTCTGCAATGGTCCAAGGAAAGAAACTCATCCATTCTTGGGAAAATTCATGTCTCAGGGCTCCTTTTTATGTGCAACGGAGTCCAAGTCCTAAACCAGTCTTCCCCAACATTGCACCTCCAGATGTTATTGGATAACACACACCCCATCACCCCAGTCAGCATGGCCATGGTCAGACGTGATAGGGGTTGCAGTCCAGGAAGCTAAGTTTCGGGAAGGTTGCCCTGGGCAATGACACCCGCCTTGCAACTTCAGCAATGGCAACTGCTGTTGCAACACTGTCCTCAGTATGAAGAGACCCCCACGAACTGTTTATTCACATGGACCTTCTTTTATTTTATTTTTATAGCAGCAGTAATGGAGGTCGCCAGATGCTGGTAAACTTCATCTGACAACTCATTTCAGAACTTGCTTTTGAGTAAGGGTGTAGGACTGGCACCCCAAAACTTCGGCCCTCCGGATGTTTCGGACTACAATTTTCATCATCCCTGACCACTGGTCCTGTTAGCTAGGGATCATGGGAGTTGCAGGCCAGAACATCTGGAGGGCCGCAGTTTGGGGATGCCTGGTGTAGGACGTAAATCAAGAGCAATCTTCCTCTGGTTCCCTCTGTGTCTTAGACTACACATCTAATCATGCCTGAGCATTGGCCATGCTGGCTGGGAATGCTGGGAGTTGTAGTCCAAGGCATCTGGAAATCATCAGGTTGGGGAAGTCTGGTGAAGAGTATGAGTCAGGTATAAAACCTCTATACGAAGATACAGACAGAACCTTAGTTGAGAAGAATACTGCCCTCTAATGTGGTTGGGGATAGGAACATGCCTTTTTGCCTGTTTTACTTTGTCCACGCTTCCAAATTGGAAGTGTTTATTGTTTTAGACTATGGTGCATTATAAAATATACACTCTACTGCATGTTTGGACAATCTATATATTTCTATTTCCTCAGCACTTACCGCACAGCTGGGCATTTTGAGAAACCCACCATTTCATTCTAAAAATGTGGTGAAATATAGAAGGGAACCTGCAGTCTTAAGGAGACCATGGTCCTATGTTTCAAAGCCTATATAATTATATTGCAAAAATAAATCTTCCTACACACTTTCCATATCAAAGTCAAACATGATTATATGAATTTATTTTAAACAAATAACATCCTTCTCTGCAGACCAATAGAATTTTTCACCGTTCCTCTACAAGGTTATTCTATGAAATTCTATAAAAACGAATACCTGCAATCTATGCCAATGTATATATTAAGGCTGACAGTAATCCTGAAGAGGCGTATGATAAAGGATGATGAAATCTGTGGAATAGAAATGAAAATCTTGATCTACAAATATGGGGGGGGATTGCTTCTTCCAAAGTTTAGATTCCAATTTTAGTAGGGGGGTATTTAAGGGGTTTTAAAGGGTTTCAGCAACAAATGTCTTATAATACAGAAACATGTTTTTGGTTGGCCTTCAAACAAATATTTGAATGGCATTTGTAAAAAAAAACCATAAAGAAGTGTTTCTGTGTAGAGATGTACACATTGCAGCCAAAGAATCTGTGTATAGACCCCAATAAAAGCCACACATACCGTAATATACTGTCTGCTAAAACTGCACTGCAGGTTGGACTCAAACTTCATGAAATTTGCTAAGCCTGCCCTGAAGCTGGTGCCCTTCAGATGTTATTGGGCAACAACTCTTACCAGCCCCAGGCAGTGTGGCCAATGGAGAAGGATTATGGGAGTTGTAGGCCAACAACATCTGAATGAAAGAGCAGAAAGTATAAAAACTACCTAAGCCACTGTGGGTTGCTTGATACTGACAGCTCCAGCTGTGATTGGAATGCCTCAGGAGTCATTGCAGCTCCTGAACAAATGGTACAATGGATTTCTAGTGTTATACGTTTAGCAGGATGTGTTTTGTACCAGAAGATGGTTCCAGTCAGTCACTCCAAGCAGCACCACATAGAATTGTCTCGCTACATAGTTACAATAGGAATAAATAGTGCTAAAAGCAGCCACAATAGAGGTGTGTTTAGCACTAATTTTTCCCTATTGTAACTATTTTCATCTTTGTCCATGGAGTTTTCTTGGCAGGGATACTGGAGTGGCTTGCCAGTTCCTGCTCCACGTGGATCACATTTAGTCAAAACTCTCCACTATGACCTGTCCATCTTGGGTGGCCCTGTACGGCATAGCTCATAGCTTCTCTGAGTTATTCAAGCCCCTTCACCATGACAAGGGTGTGATCCATGGAAATCCTATCCATTCTGAAGAAAATCAGCCCTAAGTGCTCACTGGAAGGACAGATTGTGAAGCTGAGGTTCCAATACTTTGGCCACCTCATGAGAAGAGAAGACTCCTTGGAAAAGACCCTGATGTTGGGAAAGATGGAGGGCACAAGGAGAAGGGGATGACAGAGGACGAGATGGTTGGACAGTGTTCTCGAAGCTACCAATATGTGTCTGACCAAACTGCGGGAGGCAGTGGAAGACAGGAGTGCCTGGCGTGCTCTGGTCCATGGGGTCACAAAGAGTTGGACACGACTAAACGACTAAACGACTAAACAACCAACAACAACAACATTGTGAACAAGCCCTGGAAATGTTTGGTTCATATTTATTAGAGCACAGGGCCAGCGTATGGCGTGGACATGACTGGGCCCCTGCCAAGGCCCATTTCCTAATAGGGGACCTCCCTGGACCTGCTGCCGCTCTTTACTGCTGAGTTATCTGAGACAGCAAGGAGAAGGAGCAGCGATACCTCCACACCTTGTGCCCACCCCCTTTAGAAGTAGCTTGGATTGGGCATAGAGGGAGAGGCAGGTAAGCAAGTTGCAGCAATAGTAGAAGGGAAAAGGCAGTGTGTGCACCTAGGTAGGGTATCCATTGAGGGCATCTTGCCCAAGCCCTCCCCAATACCCATGTTTGTAGGTTGTTTTAAATTATTTTTAATGTTGTTTTATGCTATAACCAACCCTGGGACCTTACTGTGGAAGGTGGGTAGGATATTATTATTATTATTATTATTATTATTATTATTATTGTTGTTGTTGTTGTTGTTGTTGTTGTTGTTAATTAATTAAGCAGCACTGTTAAGGGACTAGCAGAAATGAATGCAAGATGTGCCTTACAGCACACATACACCCCCCCCCCCAATTTCTAAATATTTCTCTGGAAATAAGTCCCTTGGAACTTGCTTTCAAGCAGCTATATTATTAATACTGCTGCTGCTGCTGCTACTACTACTACTACTACTACTACTACTACTATTCGAAACAAAATTTAAAAAATCCTTCCAGTAGCACCTTAGAGACCAACTAAGTTTGTTATTGGTATGAACTTTCGTGTGCATGCACACTTCTTATTATTAATGTTCATTAGTGGAATGAATACCCGCTGAATTAAATGCTTTAGGAGATTTGAAATAATCACAAAGGAATCAACATATCAGCACCTATTAGCTGTCAAAATTAGAACAAGTTTAAAGGCATTTAGCCTCTGAATGCCAGTTATGAGGAGAGGGCAGAGTGATATTTTTGGGATTATTGTCTTTGTACACATTGTGGGATAGACTGATGTTTGGTTTGATCCAACAGGACTCTTTCTTACGTTCATAACAGCCACTGAAAAATAACATGTGCTGGCTCTTCTGCTGACTCTAAAGAGGCTCCTGCTGCTGAGGGTGACTTATCCACCCCAACCGTAGCCGAAGTTGCTTCCTTTATAGGCGTCCTATCCCTATACACCTGAGAAAGAAACGTGTCCTCCCTTTGACTCCCTGTCTGTTCCAGCCACAAATCCAAATGTTATGGCATACTTAAAATGGGCAGTTAATTTTCCATTTCCATACTCGATTGCATTTCTGAATTCCATATGGAAGTTTTCAATTACGATACGGCAAGGAGAGTCGTTCCAACTGGTCCTCCCTTGCTACAAAGCATGAAGCGCTCATGTCTCTTTATAGGCTTCTCCCATCCGAAGGAGCTGCTGGCATGGCAGCCACTCAGATTTGCCGGCAGCGCTTTCCTCTTTGCCACAGGCAGTCGCAGGAAGGCAGCGTTCCCCACGGAAGGCCCCTGGACACACCTTTCACCAGTGTAATACAAGGAAGCAGGGAATGGAGGGGAGCTTATCCCTCTTTAGAAATAATGACATCTTAAAAGAGGATGAAAAGATAATAACACTGCTGGATTGGATCAAAGGCCTGCGTAGTTCTTCAGCCTCAGTCCAGCAGCGACCAGCCAGAAGCAGATCACAGAGAAAAACCCCTTCCTCTGTTTACCCTTGAGAACTGGTATTAGAACTTCACTTTCTCAGAACGTGCAAGTTTTATATGCAGGTGGGATATGCAAAAAAATTATGCTGTGTGCGGCACACTCCATTTCAGAGTTTCAGCTAGCCAGGGCGTTATATAAGGCACTCCATTTCATTCCTCCTCCATAGAATTCTCATTCCCCCATCCAGTTATCAACCATTGTTCCATGCCCTCTGAGCATGCTCAGTCACTCCTTACTGGATTACTTTGAAGTCCCTCCCTTATGGTTTTTTCCTCTCTTTCTTTGTACTTCTGCAAACCTTGGCATTTCTCCCAACCTTCTGATATCATCTTCTTGCATCTGGATGGTGCTATTTTGGCTCTATATGGCTTGGCACTTGATGAATGAGTTTGTTGCTAGTATATATGCTAGACCTCCCCCCCCCCCATGAATGGGTTTAACCTGCTTTTAAATCCCATATGAACTTTTTTTATTTTTAGATATTTTTACACGGCCCTTCATCAAAAAGACATCAGGGTTGTGTGCAACATATGTAAAAGCACAATGCAAAACAGTAAGCTAAATATCATGAATCAATAAATGAAATTAAACAAGACTTAGCACAAGACATTTAAGTACAATGAAACACTGTACAGAGCATGTACAATAAATGTTTCCAATAAAGCCAAGAAAAACATAAGTTTTTTAAACTTCATTTCTAAGATTTTTATTTTAAATAAAAATATTTATATACCACCAATTCATTCAATATAATATTGAGGTATGCAGCAATATACAGTATGCAATAAATTATAAAACACCACAAAAGCAGCACAACAATGTTCCTTCGGAGGGTCTCAGTGTTTGCACTTTAAAACTATTGCCGTATCTTGAGAAAGCAAATTTCATATATGTGTGAAGAACTAGTTTCTTTTGTCTCTCTGAATCTCATGCCAATCCATTTCCTTGGGTGACCCCAATTTCTAGTATTACAAGAGAGGAAGAAAAAGGTCCCCTCTATCTATTTTATTCCCATGATGCAAAGTTTTATAAACCTCTGTCATGTTTCTCCTTTCTGATCTTTTTCAAATAAATGTATAGGCCCCAAGATTAAAGCAGAGAACAGCCACATAATGTATGTCACCGTGAACCATGTAGGGAAAGTATATTAAAATGTGTTAGTGTCACAAAACACAAGATCCAAGGCTACTATCAGTGTTCTTCAATCTTGGGTCTCCAGGCATTGTAGAATTAGAACTCCCATCACCCCCAGACGGCTTATCTTATCCAATGGTCAGGAAGGATGGCAGTTGTAGTCCAATGACATCTGGAGACCTAAGGCTGAAAACATGGAGTTATAACATAATATAGTTATGTTGCAGCATAATGACATATGTGTATTTTAGATATTAGGGGGGAAATGGTTCCGTAGTATGTAAAAATAAATAAATAAAAATCCCCGCTTCGATCAATAGTCACAGCACAGATTTTCGTTGCATTATAAAATTCTGCAAAGAAAGAAAATGGCAGAGGGATCTAATTGGAAAATTAATAGGGTGTAGAATTCAACATTTCTAACATTAAACATAAATACCAGTGACGGAGGTTATTTCCTTTTTTATCTTTTTATTTCATCCTTTACCAAGGTGATGAGTTTTATATTTTGGGCTGAATCTGGATTGCATAAAAGTTGCTGTCTTAAATCCCATGATTTACAAGCTTTTTTTAAAGGTACACTGTCAAAATAAAAAGCTCTGGGAACATTTAGTATTACATGAATCCATGAATTTGGCAGAAGTTCTTTTTCTCCAGGCTAAATAAGGATTTGTCTCACTGTAACACTCTGCTATGTAACTGCGTCCAGGACATTGGTGTAGAGCAGTGGTCCTCGACTTTTTCAGACTCACAACCTCTCCTTTAACCTAAACATGCATTATGATGCTCATTTTCTAATTTTGACCATGTGTGTATTTCATTGTAATAGTGCTAGTGTACCTACCTCATGGGTTCTGACCCACCAGTTGTAGACCAACGGTCTAGAAGACTAGTTGCTCAAAGAGTATCAGGAGTGTGGTCTGCATAATAACACAAAGGCTTCTTCTGACACATCTTCTCATTGTGTCCCTGGGAAGGACACTAAGCATCTGGGGAGAATTTTGGTATTTTCTTGGGTCTGTCCAATCTCATTCCTGAGCAAGCCAGGTGCAAGAAAGTATGGGCATCCTGTCATATCAAATTTCATTTTGCAGGTGGACAATTCCATAGTTCATCTATGTGCTGCAGGAAGAAAGACTTCCCATGTACTTCTGGTTGGGCATTGTGAGAGCAGAGTGATGGAATGGATGGGTCTTTGGCCTGGTCTAGCAGTTTCTTCATATGTTCTTAAGTACATCTTGTATATACCAGAGCAGTGGTGACGTCATGGCCATGGGACGGTTGGGCAGGTCTGCTCCCCGTAGGTTAAAGAAAATACACACTGAAACATCCCCCCCCAGAAAGTTTTCATGGAGTTTAAAGGCAGAAATGCAGAAACTGGAAGCCAGGGATGGACGAAAGAGTTACATTACAAAACCACAATACTGATACCTTCTTTGTAATATATGTATGTATATGCATATACACACACATACACACACATTTCCCTTGTTACGTTGTTGTTGGATGAACACTTTTTGTATTATGCTTTTTTATTTTTAAAAAATGTTCTGTTTATTTTTGTGGCCTTTTCATTTTAATCTTTGTAATTTGCCTTAGAACATTTGTACAAAGCAGTGGCTAAAGTAGGAAAAACCACTGGGCCAGTAAGACACAATCTAAATCAAAGCAGAAAGTGAGGAGGAATTAAAGAACCTTTTAATGAGGGTGAAAGAGGAGAGCGCAAAATATGGTCCAAAGCTCAACATCAAAAAAAAAAAACTAGTAAGATCATGGCCACTGGTCCCATCACCTCCTGGCAAATAGAAGGGGAAGAAATGGAGGTAGTGAGAGATTTTACTTTCTTGGGTTCCATGATCACTGCAGATGGTGACAGCAGTCACGAAATTAAAAGACACCTTGCTTCTTGGGAGAAAAGCAATGACAAACCTTAAAAAACCAGCATCTTAAAAAGCAGAGACATCACCTTGCGGACAAAGGTCCGTATAGTTAAAGCTATGGTTTTCCCAGCAGTGATGTATGGAAGTGAGAGCTGGACCATAAAGAAGGCTGATAGCCGAATAATTGATGCTTTTGAATTATGGTGCTGGAGGAGACTCTTGAGAGTCCCATGGACTGCAAGAAGATCAAACCTATCCACTCTTCAGGAAATCAGCCCTGAGTCCTCACTGGAAGGACAGATCCTGAAGCTGAGGGTCCAGTACTTTGACCACCTCATGAGAAGAGAAGACTCCCTGGAAAAGACCCTGATGTTGGGAAAGATTGCGGGCACAAGGAGAAGGGGACGACAGAGGATGAGATGGTTAGACAGTGTTCTTGAAGCTACCAACATGAGTCTGACCAAACTGCGCGAGGCAGTGGAAGACAGGAGTGCCTGGTGTGCTCTGGTCCATGGGGTCATGAACAGTCAGACACGACTAAACAACAATGATCAAGGTCAATGTAAAGCTTTGAAGGCAGACTATATAAAAAACCCAGCTTCTTCTCATTTCCATATTCTTTCCTTTTTCTCTCATTCCAGATTGTCTAACACGCAGGTGGTTGAATAAAGCTAAAATTTTAAAGCGAAACCTACCATGATGATAAGTGATCACTAGAACAAGATGTCATAAACATAAGTTATTTTATTAAGACTTTCACTTTACTGAAAATGTATTTTATTTAGCTAAGTGCTTTGCATTTAGATGTTTAATTAAACAATCCCTACAGCACAATCTCAGCACAATGCACATTTTGAGAAAATTTAATAGGAGCAATGTTTACACTAAATAATACAGAAGAAAACTCTGTGCTCCTTGAGAATTCAGAATCTCCCTCTGAATATAAAAAGATAAACAGTTTAAACAATGTCCTCAATGGTGACCACTTTTCATAGGGGACAGCTTTGATTAACAGTTGAAATAAAATCCAATTTTGAAAGCTGTGATTAATGAGTCAGTTGATCAATCACATCACTTAATTGATTAATGCTTCTAGGCCCACTTTATTAAGTTTAATGTCATGTTATTGAAGGGTAACAAGCTGACAAATGTGTATGTGGTTTAGTGTGACCCAGTGGGTAAAATATTAGATTTTGACCTGGTAGATCTTCATTGAAAACCCCAGTGCAGCCTTGAACTCATAGCGGCCTTAATAACTCCTCTCCCAAATCTCTCTGCTTTAGTTTCCAATTTATCTGTAAAACAGAAATAATGATCATTTGCTTTACTGGGTTCTTATGGGGATGAATTTATCTCAGTATAAATTTTGTATTCAGCTATGCAGACTCATCCCAAATAAATTATAAAGCTAATGCTTCAAATGTAGCAAGGGAGAAAGGATTGGTGGCTTACTTCTGTGTATTTTAAAGCAGCAGTCTTCACCCTTTCATAGAATCCTAGAACTGTAGAGGTGGAAGGCCCCCAAGGGTCATCTAGTCCAACCTCATGCAGTGCAGGAATCTCAACTAGATCATACATGACAAGTGACTTTTCCACAGCTAGATTCTTTGCAATGCCAATCTCCAGTGCGAGTGTTGTGCCCTAGACCACAGGTGGGGAACCCCAGGCCTGGGGGCCAAATATGGCCCTCCAGGACTCTCCATCTGCCAATTGGAGCTCTTCCAGGCCACGTCCTTTCCCAACTCCATGCATTTCACTACCCCTGCTTAACCCCCCCAATTGTTTTTGTTTGGGATGTTTCTGTGTGGCTCAAATGTATCCTTGAATTCTGATTATGTCTCTTGCATGCCTGGATGGAGGATAAAGAAGGGTGTGTGAATAAAAGTATAAAATTCATCTTCCCCATCTTTCAGTTGGCCCATTGTCAATACATCTGCTTCTATCCAATTTAAAAATGGCAAAAAAGATGATGATATGGAAAAATTGGATGGAAGCAGGTGCATTGACATTGGGCCAACTGATAGATGGGGAAGATGAATTTTATACTTTTATTCACATACCCTTCTTTATCCTCCAACCAGGCATGCAAGAGAGTTTGGGGTTTCACCACAGAGTAAGTTTAGCATGTGAAAATAGATCAGATGGGTGGGGTATAAATAAATAAATTATTATTATTATTATTATTATTATTATTATTAATTAGCCAATATATTCCGTATTCTTCTAAGTTATTTAATTGTTTCCAGAGTCACCTGAGATTTCAAATATTTCGATTCTAGTATTGTCCAACCAAACAAAGGTGCTATGTACATATATTCCAGGGTTGCCCACATTGGAAAATTAGGGCCAACAGTGCGATTCCAATATTTAGTACTTGACAGCAGGTAAGCATAGTGATATAATTTCAAATTTGGGATTCCAAAACCGCCTTCTTTAATTTGGAGCTCCATTCTCTGCAAAGATATTCTTGGTGTTGCTGAGCCCCAGAGGCATTTCCTAAGGTTTATCTTTTGAAAATATGATCCAGATGCATAGCTGCCAAGTTTTCCCTTTTCTCGCGAGGAAGCCTATTCAGCATAAGGGAAAATCCCTTTAAAAAAGGGATAACTTGGCAGCTATGTCCAGATGTAAAAACTGGAAGTCTTCTCGGGATATAAATGAATCTTGGAATAATATTCATTTTGAGAGCATTCACCCTTCCCCAAAGGGTAAGGTTCAATGACTCCCACCTATTGTTTTCTGAAAAAAAACCTCTTTTATTAATTTATTCATATTAACTGTAACTAACTGTGTTATATCTCTTGGTATTAACATACCTAGATATTTAATAGATTCAGAACAAACCCAAAATTGATATTCCTTGAATATTATCCATTCAAAGCTGCTTTGGAGGAGAAATGGGGGATTAATCTCATTATTACCATTATTATTATTGTTATATTTTTTATTCATATCCCACCCATCTGGCTGTGTTTCCTCAGCCACTCTGAGCGGCTTCCAGCAGAATATCAAAATACAACGATTCATCAAATATTAAATATTAAAAGCTTCCCTAAACAGGGCTGCCTTCAGATGTCATCCCAAGGCAATGGGTGCTGGGATGGATTTTCCACTCCTTGGGAGATGAGCCAGCCTGCACAATCTGGCCAGGGCCAGGAAAGCTGAACGGACATTCAGCTGCATTCATGGTTTAACCTTGTCCTATCACAAATCCATATGTTCAGCTGTCATTTCCTCAAACTGGGCAAAACTCTGCCTGAATGGGTGGTGACGATAATGATTCCTGGCCCCTGATCAGACCCACCACCCACACCTTATCTCACATTTCCCAGGAAGTTTACCCAATCCTCTCTAGAGGCTATTTGGGGGGGGGGGAGACGACTTCACAGGTGGCTGCAAGGGGAAGAGGAAATTGCAAACTTGCCTTCCATGTCCTCCATTCATTTACCTTTGGATCCAGCCCACTGTGGTCTTGCCTGCTGGGGACATTTTTTGACGGCAGGGAGAAGGATGGACAGCGGTACGATAGGATGGAAAGTGGTACGAGGCACTGTTAAGTTCTTACTTAATAGAAGTTCCTCACTTTGTAGACCAAGAACAACAAGTTGCTTATTGATGAAGAGGCCAGAGCATAACTAAATTGGAAAATAAGAGTAACGAGTAAACCGCAGAGTCTTAGCTCCAACCCATAACAGTTGGAGACAATATTTAACTATATAATTACCAATTACTTCAGGCAGCTTCCTATGTTTTTGTGTTCCAGGTCTCTGTGCTATATACATATAAAAACAAACATTGCCTTTTCCTACAGGTGTCTGCCTCTAAATTCTGAAAAGGCATGCAGGGAGGCAGCCAGAAAGCTGCAGGCTAAGGAAAGTCTTCCAATTGTGGGAATAAATCTGATACAAGTCTGACATATGGGTACAATTCCAAAACTGCTCTTAGTATGGACTGTGTGGAAATGTTTCTTACTACTGTGATATCTATCGAAAAGAGCATTATCCTGTTTTCCCCCCCCAAGCCTGAGTTTGAATCAATAGCTTAGGCTTGGAGCTGCTTTGATCAATTTGCATACAGCAAAGTAGTAGCAAAAGGAAACAGCAGTTTATGATCTTTGCAGTATTATGAAAGAACATAATAACTCTATACCTTCCAACATTTCTCCATTGAAAATAGGGACATTCTAAGGAAAAGTGGGGCATTCCAGGATCAAATCAGAAGCCAGAACGGCTTCTGTAAATCAGAATAGTTGGAACTGCTTTAGAGGGATAAAGGCAGGGCTATTTTAAAATTATCAAATTACTCCTGTATCCGAGAGTCCACCCAAAAGTTTAGTTTGGCAGGATGGGATTGAAGGGAGTTGTAGTCCAGAATTTAGAGGGTATCCCAGGTTGGGAAAGGCTACAGTCCACGCTGTGCATCAAGATCAGACTGCAGACCTGCTCCGTTGGCTGATGTAAAAGGTATATTAAAAACATCCAATCCCATCTCATCCCCGTGACTCCAAAACTTACTAAATGGCAGTCTCACAGATTTTACTGATACTTTTTGAGAACAAATGAGTTATGGATTGCAGCCTTTGTCACTGTAGTTTACGACACATGATTGCTACTCTTTCCAGGGTAATCAGTTGCTCATTAAAAGCATAAGCAGTATATGGTAAATCAACTAAGCTCTGAGGGCCAATTTGAAACTGTTCTCAAAATATTTGAGGTAGGCCTTAATCGTAAGCAGATGAGCATGTGGGGAGTAACTCTCACTGACCTCTATGAAAGTTCTTTTCACATAAATATGCCGCCAGTCCAGGGAGAAAGCTTTATTCCCATTGTGTCCTGAGATGTTTCTCCTCCAGTAGCTCCATCTGATGAAATGCGAGAGGGTTTTTTTTTAAGGAGTGTGGAGGGGAAGGAAACAGGAGTATGAAAGTTGGATTGTCAGCTGCTTGTGGGAAAAATAGCCAATTAAACAATGGTGGGTGCATGAAACTGCCATATTCTGAGTGCTGGGTCCCATATATCCTTTGAAAAACTCAATGAAAACTCTTAATTATGTAGAGACAGCATCACTCATTTAAGTGGGTCTGGCCTGCATATCTATCTATCTATCTATCATCTATCTGTGCATGCACACACACAAACAATCAAACACACACACACACACACACACACACACACACACACACACACGTAATATGCACAGCCCCACAGGAGATCCAAAACATTTCTAAGACAGATCCATAGTGAATTAGTAAAAAGGGAACCTCCAATACAATACAAGAGTAGTTGTTTTCTTTGTAGCGTGCTGA
This sequence comes from Zootoca vivipara, assembly GCF_965207765.1. Taxonomy (NCBI): domain Eukaryota; kingdom Metazoa; phylum Chordata; class Lepidosauria; order Squamata; family Lacertidae; genus Zootoca; species Zootoca vivipara. The sequence continues at coordinate 45,244,872 of NC_142586.1, forward strand.
AAGTAAACAGGAATGACCTTTCAATATGCCATCTTCTTTGTAATGCTTGACGAACAATTTGATATTAACGCTCAGTGATTATTTCATATAGAAGGATAAGAGATAAGGCAACCACCCACTGTTTGCATTTGCGTTCAATATATGAACGGCAGGGTGCTATCCGCCTGCAGTGAATCTTCAATTTTCACTGTTCATGCTTTAATTTTCTCCAAGAAATCATGTCTATGAGCTAATAATGGGCTCTCCAGCTCGAAATAAGTTTGCTTCCTTCAAACCTCAGGGAAGGCATGATGGCATCATTCGTAGACTGCAAAATTCAGCTATATTGCCAAAAACTGTATTCCCTAGATGCCATTCAAATCCAACACAGAGGATTGCAATGAGCTAGTTGTACCAAAATAAGTTAACGTCGAAAGCATGTAATGTTGTGCTTTTATAAAGGTTTGTTTTCCTTTTAAAATATTACCGGTAGTTCATGTCAATACGTAAAACCATCTAGCTGATAATTACAAGATGAGTTTCACATGGCAAAGTGAATAGATACAAAAGAACAGGGAGAAGAAAATTTTTATCATCCACAAAAAGGTGGTTTCTGCTTGTGCTGTAGAGGGAAGTAAGGGGCAAATGGGGATCGTCAACATGGGAAACTAGCCCATCTAGAAGAAGGAAAACTCTGATCCTAAACCTCCACTGACTTGCAGAATATCTTTGGGAGAACGAAAGGCTAAGGAGCAAACCCTACACAAATCCAGAGTGGAGTCCCTGGACCCTAAGATAGTTGGATGACACTTTGTACCCCTCCTCCAAGCAACTCCTGCAGCCTAGCTGGTGCCAAATGTATTGCTCTGGTTCCTTGGACCACATCTGTAAGGCCAAGAGGGGATGCCTTGACATCTGTGCAAGACTTCCATGCACACTGCCCAGGCTTGCATCCTGGGTGCTGCTAATGCAGCAGTTTAACTTCACCCCTAGAGGTACACTCCATTGTCAATACAGATGGATGCCAATCATTGTGAAACTAGGCTTGATATGTTGTGTATCCAGGATGTCTTTGGCTGTGTGCAGATTTCTGGGCTCAGAAACTGCCCATGGGTGCTTTGCCTGGGGTGCGGGGTGGAGGGGGAGGTACCACCTAGTATAGGAAGCAAATCTATAGGAAAGGCCTACAATGTAGTAATGATGGTGGACTGGACTAATCCTAGAATTGGGACGCGAGTGGCACTGTGGATTAAACCACTAAGCCTAGGGCTTGCCGATGAGAAGGTCGGCGGTTCGAATCCCTGTAATGGGGTGAGCGCCCGTTGCTCGGTCCCAACTCCTGCCAACCTAGCAGTTCGAAAGCACGTCAAAGTGCAAGTAGATAAATAGGTACTGCTCCGGCGGGAAGGTAAACAGTGTTTCCGTGTGCTGCTCTGGTTCGTCAGAAGCGGCTTCGTCATGCTGGCCACATGACCTGGAAGCTGTACGCCGGCTCCCTCGGCCAATAAAGCGAGATGAGCGCCACAACCCAAGAGTGGGTCACGACTGGACCTAATGGTCAGGGGTCCCTTTACCTTTTAAATCCTAGAATAAGCAATGTGTTCCGCTTCAATGCTATATTCTTGCAATGTGCTGCTGTGTTCCTTGCTGGCAGCTGAGAAGAGAAACTAAGCAAATAGAACATTTCACAACTTACCGTACTTTTCTGTGTATAAGACTAGGTTTTGTTCTTTAAAAAAATCATGCTAAAAAGTGGGGGTTGTCTTATACATGGGTAGTGCATAGGGTGGACGTTTGATTGGTTTCTGCTGTGGCTATAAGCGGCAATTGGACGGGCGATTGGCAGCTTCTGCCGGCGATGGGACAGACGAGAGGCGGATTTTGCAACGCGTGTGGGTGAGCGATTTTTGGCATCCCCCTAAAAGAAGCTCAACAATCCTGGGTAACCCCCCCAAAAAAGCTCAACAACTTAGTGCCACCCCCCCAATTTTCTGACATTTGAGTCCCCTATGGTAAATGTTGCAGCAGGCTCTCTTGCTTACATAAAAATGGTACGGTTTGAAATAGTAAGGGAATTCAAGGGTGGTATCAAATGTTATTTTATTTATTTATTTAAAAGGGAGATATTCTGCCTTTTATATATAAAAAAATTCAAGGTGGCTTACAATGTCAAACATACATTTTTTAAAAATATAGCAACTATCATAAGAAGCTTTTTAAAACAAACAAACAAACAAACAAACAAACAAACAAACATATAATCATATGCACCAGATTGCTTACAATCAATGAATAATTTTATAGAGGTTAGGCAAAATATGAATATATACAAGGATCTGTATAGATCACAGGGATATTATAAACTAGCTTCATTATAATTCATAACTGATAATTTAAGAGAGCATATCAATTACAGAAAGCAATATTAATATGGCATGCCAAGAGGAGTGAGGAAAAACCAATAACTAAAACAATGTAGTCATAAAGGGGGGGGGATTTAAACAAAGTAAGCTAAAAGGACACTCCGTCTCCCCTCAGCTCTCTTAAATAAACATGTTTTAACGGGCTGCCTAAAACAATGAGCTGTAGGGGACTGGATAGATCTCACTTGCCGGACATCCCACCATATTTTAAGATGTTTTCTATTTCCCCCCTTGAGATGCCAAGGTAATTTCTGCAGTCTTAATGTATGGGCAAACATGATGTGGAAGCAGAACAGCATAGACTTTATGAGCAGGCAGATCTATGGAATCTAACTGATAGCTGGATTTCATGTGTTTGTCTGCCAGCAAGACACAGAAGCTGTCGTTTTCCATCATGTTTTCTTTTCCTATATAGAAAGCAGAAGTGAGTCTTGTGCATGGAAAAAAATTCCTGGGAAATTATGCAAATCACTGCTAGGATAATGCTTGAAGTATGGTCATTACTGAAGATTAAAGGGAGCTAATAATCATAACTGCTCCAGAACAGCTTTATCCGCTTCTCATAGTGACATTGCACAAGGACAGAGATAAGAGAATGCATTGCACCAGATGCTCTGTCTGGTGAATGGCATTAAAACAATGCAAAATATTGGAGTCTGTTAACCAGACAGGACACCTGTAGAATGTCAGCTCTGCTTATTTAGATCCATATAGTCCATGTGTTATGAAAGATAGCCAAGCATGGATATGGATGAAGGCACAAGCTAAGCATTTTTTTTAGTCTTGTCGGTGTGTGGCTGGGAGAATGCCTGTGTATGCTGCCTTGAGTTCTATTGTGGAAGAAATGTAAGCTGTAAATCTAATAAAATAAATAGCATGTACATATCTGCATCCTAAATTTTCAGCACAAGTGTAAACCTGAATCTGAATGGCCATATTGAAAGCAGCTTTCTGTCCTATTGAAATTATCTAGACATCTCTCCCTGTGGATAGCTCAATTGGTAGAGCATGAGACTCTTAATCTCAGGGCTGTGGGTTCAAGCCCCACATCTAGTCCAACATTGCAGAGGGTTGGACTAGATGGTCCTATGGTCCCTTCCAACTTGATGATTTTATGAAAGGGAAAGACTAGTACAGGACTCTTTTATATTCAGTCCAAACTTTCAAAAATACTGGTGTTTTTTTTAAAGATATAAGTGTTGCCACTCATATTATCCAGCAACTGGTATTCAGAAGCATAACCCCTCTGATACTGGAGGTAGTATACAGTCATAGTAAAAGCTGATATCCTTCTCTCCTATGAACATCAGCATATGCTTTTTTCCTGTAAACTGTAGTGATTTTTTTATTTAAGGGATTCCAGTTTGACCAAATAATAATAAGACAAACCTCTGAACAATTCCAAGCTTTAAAGCAGGTTAATATCCTGGCACACAAACACAATTGCTTATAGAAACCGACTTTCAGGAATCCAAACTGAAGGCTAGGAAACTAGAAATTATTTGCCGTATTAATAACTAGGATAAAGGAGTTCTCCATCACCAGCACTTTAGGTATGCAGCCTTTGTCTGTTTCAGAGACTTTAAAAACAACAACCGTGACCCAATCTTGATAGTGGGTGTCTATAAATGTGAAATATCAAATGTGTAAATTGAGTGTGTATGAAAGGAACAGAGTCTTTGTATTGTAATATGTTTTCCTGTTTTATATTCATTAAAGTTGCAGAGTGTGGGTGAAAGTCATTTTAAATGAAGTTCTTCTCATTCATTTGTCACCATCAAAAACACTCATGGAAATTAGGCCTTTTCATCATGCAGCTATTGCACTTAAGTACCACTAACAGTCCAGCATTGCTTTAGAATAAAAGGTAATTGCCAGATAACCTATTTTAGACTTTATTCATTTTTCTTAGGAGTCTCACACAAATAGTTTGAAAGCCTCTATCTTAGGAGTGTCTGCCGAGTTTTTAAATATAATTTATCTGCTATCTTTAGACCAGGAACAGGAAAACTGTAGCCCTCTCCTCCAATGTTGTCACATACAGTATGTTAGATCAGCTGAATAAATGGTAGGACACCCCAGGACACCTACTGAGTTCATGGTCAGTGGGGCCATGGAAGAGTGGTTTAAAGCAGGGATGGGGAAGCTGTGTCCCTCCAGTGCTAACCGGTTTCCAACTCTCATTATCATTGTTTATTGGCAAAACTGGCTAACATACTGTATGTGACAACATCGGAGGAGAGGGCTACAGGTTTTCTGTTCCTGGTCTAAAGATTACAAAAATGCAGATGTGCTCATCTGTTGCAGTGGGGGGAGGGGAATCAATAACTGCAGCATCTTCAACAACCAAATCTTGAGCATGTCTATTCAGAAGTAGGCAGGGGTTTTTTTTTTCCTGATGGAACATTCCAGAACGGCGTTCCGGCACCTCTCAGGTGGCTCCCAGAAGTGGGAGAAGAGACCTGACCAGCCACATCAAAGTCTTGTTGTGCTTCCTGCTCAGGAGAAAACCCTCCCCAGAGCCTGAAGGGGACATCCTCTATGGGCTCCAGAGAGGGTCTCCTCATGAACCAAAGGCGCAATGGGCCTTTGCTGAGGCTCTTCAGCCTCCCAGTTAATAGATAACCATGTCTCAGGTGAGCAAGCCCCCAGTTCCTCTGGTTCATGCAAGCTGGAGAAGCGGGAGGGGCCTCTTTAAGCAGCTCAGTTGAGGCACAAAAGGCTCCCTTTGCCTCAGGAGAGCAGCCTCAACAAGCCTCTGGCTGGCAAGGAGACCCCCCCAGCCCACAGATATCCTCTTTGGGTTCTGAGGTGTGTCTTCTGAGGGAAGTGTGTTCCAGCTCTGTTTTGTCTAGAAAAAAAGCACTGGGAGTTAAGTCCGATCAAATTCAATGAGACTTTGTCTTAAAATGTTGTGGCATTTGCTGCCACAAGATGTGGTGATGGTGACTGGCAACTCAGGGAGAGCTTTAGAAGGGCGACTAGGCAAATTCAAGGTGAGCAAGTATGTGAACAGGTTGACGGCTGGGAAACAAGATCAAGAGAGGGTTGATGCTTTAAAGTCCTATTGTGGGAAACAGGATATTGGACTCAGTGGGCATTTGGCCTGACCCAGCAAGTCTCCTCTTATGTTTCTATGCAAAAGTGACTGTGGCATGTGTCACTCATAAGTGACAGCGTCCCTCATCAGCTGCATTGATGCGTCTGGTGGGATAATGCACGTGAAGCACTTTGACCCCTTGAAATATGCTATATGAATCCTCAGCATATGGTTACTCAACATTAAGTAAGCTAAAAATGCATTTAGCCCTAAATTACCTCCATGGTTTGTCTTTTAGAACAACATAGTACTTAATTCTAATTTGGAAGACAACATCCCTTTTAAACTTTAAAGATACCCCTTGTTTACTTTAGAACAGAATATTTTAAAACAAGGAATACATTTAAGCTAAAGCATTCCTTAACCACATTTTTTTTAAATTTTTTTGAATGAGGCTGGGAAACAACAATGCATAAATAATTGACACCCATAGTAGAGGAGAGTCTAGGAAAACTCTTTCTTTTCTTAGTATAACCTAATCAAATTATATATTTATGCCAGGCGTTAAGCAAATATCTTCTGGTGTGTTTTTAAAACCTGCTGGAAAGCAGGGTAAAATAAACAAGAACAATATTACAGGGAACATAAATAGTAATGCTGGGTAAGAAAATGTCATTTTAAAAAAGCATTGGAACTTTGGTGGTTGTGGGGAAGGAAACACTGACTAATAGGATTTGTTGAAATGCACAGTGAATTGAAACAGGAGTTAGACAAAGCAGGACTACCTATTCTTGCTCGAGGCTTTTTAGGCTAGAGGCAAAGAGTTGTGGAATGCATGCTGATCTTTGAGATGCAGAGATAGCTCAGTGTTCTGGGTGCAGTAAGCAGAAAGGAAGAACAGACAAGAGGAATGTGGTGCCTTTGAAAAGATTTCACCTTCAACTGGTCTTTGCTGAATGATTTAAGCACTAGACTGTTTTTTTCTAGGGCTCCTAAGAACAGCAGTTTAAATTAATGTGATCCAGCACATTGTTGTACCTATAGTCATATTATTATGACAAAAGAATAACCTAACTGATTTAGGCTATAGGTCCATCTGGTCCAATATCCTGCTACCATCAGTGGCTGCTGCCTCTCTGCTGATGCTTCTGGGAGGACCATAAGCTGGGCATGAAAGCAACACATTTGAATTCTTAAAGAATGATGCTGTCTGGACCCTGTGATGTTCCTTTTTAATTTGTCAAATCTCCCTGGTACTTCATCTCTTGTCACCTCTATTTGACAGTTCTTCAGACGAACTTCCTGAAAAAAGCAAGGTGCTTGGGCATGGGTCCAATTTCTTCCCCAATGTAAAAGAAAGGGAAATAATTGATGATGCTTCTCTGACATCTCTATATTAATCCTGTTAGCTGTTGTCTATTATTATTTAGCTAATGCCATCAATATGCATGGCAATTTATTGAGTAACAACAAAAGACCTGCCCTAAGAAGCTTACCATCTAAAATCTGACTTGGAAAAGCAATAAATGGGAGAGAAGAGACAGGATATGTGTTTAGTTATATACATTTAGGTTCTCTTTTAGTAGCAATTCACTCTACCACAGGGTCTGGCTCACAGGTCTACTTAGATCCAGCACAGGTTGCTACTGGGCCCACAAGACCATTTCCCCCCAAACCACACCCACCCTGTATCATACCTGATGTTATGTCAGGTGTGGTGCAGATATAAACATGACTCCAAAGAAGCACCTCGGAACTTAGAGTGAGCTCCCAAAAATGTTGCCACACTCCCAAGCACAGGGTTGGATAGGGTGGGGGAAAATTGAAAAGGATATAAATACAATGCTATTGAAAAGAGAACGGTTAAAGTGGTTGAGATGAGTCCTAGAAAGGAGGAATAGACCATAGATAAGGAAACAGCAAGAGAAATCTGGTCTGAAGCTCAACATCAAAAAAACTAAGATCATGGCCACTGGTCCCATCACCTCCTGGCAAATAGAAGGGGAAGAAATGGAGGCAGTGAGAGATTTTACTTTCTTGGGTTCCATGATCACTACAGATGGTGACAGCAGTCACAAAATTAAAAGACACCTGCTTCTTGGGAGAAAAGCAATGACAAACCTAGACAGCACCTTAAAAAGCAGAGACATCACCTTGCGGACAAAGGTCCGTATAGTTAAAGCTATGGTTTTCCCAGCAGTGATGTATGGAAGTGAGAGCTGGACCATAAAGAAGGCTGATCGCCGAATAATTGATGCTTTTGAATTATGGTGCTGGAGGAGACTCTTGAGAGTCCCATGGACTGCAAGAAGATCAAACCTATCCATTCTTAAGGAAATCAGCCCTGAGTGCTCACTGGAAGGACAGATCCTGAAGCTGAGGCTCCAATACTTTGGCCACCTCATGAGAAGAGAAGATTCCCTGGGAAAGACCCTGATGTTGGGAAAGATGGAGGGCACAAGGAGAAGGGGATAGCAGAGGACGAGGTGGTCAACATGAGTCTGACCAAACTGCGGGAGGCAGTGGAAGACAGGAGTGCCTGGCGTGCTCTGGTCCATGGGGTCAGGAAGAGTCGGACACAGCTAAACAACAACAACAACAACAACAACAACAACAACAACAGAGAAATCTATATAGGCACAAACTGGTCTGAAAGCTACAAAACAGCAGTGTGTTGGGTTATCTCTAGCTGTTGGGTTATCTCTAGCTGAGGAAATGCTGCTGCTCTTTCACTGTGTTTTATTATTATTATTATAATAAAAAAATTGGGGTTTCTGAACTCTGAAAAAACAAGAACCCAGAAGCTGGGAAACTTATGAAGAGCACATTTTGATCCCTATATCATGCAGATGCTATGGAAAAACTGAGTAAACAACGTGTAAATTTTTCCCAGTAAGTAGATACCGAGAGAGGAAGCAGTCATGGCTAAGGAAGATGGTGGTAAATTAAGCATGAAAACGGCAGGTGAGGTGGGAGCAAACCCACCTGAGCACTAAGCCACAGTTAGCATCTGAGTAGCAACACATCTGCACCAGTCCGTTATGGAGCAGCTATCATTAATAAATGACATTTTTATGAACATTTTACTAGGTTTTGCTTTTCATTTGTTCACTGTAACTTCACCATAGATCATTTTGGGGCAAATGTGAATATCATTATGAAGTATACCCAGCTACCTTCCAGTAAACCACTCAGATGGTAAATGTAGCATCTTTTTTGTCTACACTTGTGCTATGGTGGAATGCTTTCTTCTCTAGTGTCTCATCTGAGACTAGAAAAATGTATGTTGGAGGTGTGTGGGTTTTGGGGAGAAGAGACAGAATCAAGGAAATTCAGAGAAATATACATTTTCTTTTCCTCTGGGGGCCTTATTTTATTTTCAATGCATATTCTCAAAGAGTTTTCCCTGAGCAGTTCTTAGAGCTCACTAAGTATTCACCCCTTGTAGTGCTCCACTTTGTCAGCACCAGGGCCCTTTCAGTTAGCAGCCTTAAAAGAAAAGGAACTCAAGATGTGCTCTCTCCACACTGCATAAATTCCATTTTCTTAAAAAGGGAGAACAACTCCATTAAGTTCCAAAGAGAAACCTTGGGGAGGTGAGCAAGATGATGACTTACAGTGTTGTCCTTTGAAGCACGGAACGTTTGGAACAGGTCTATTTTATGTCTTAATTGTTGCTTCAGGCAGGACAAAGGGAATGCCAGTATGTGGTTCCCAGTTGTTAATATGAGGTGAGCAAAGCCACTTAAGAAATATAAATAACAAGTTGGATCGGCACCAAAACGTTGCTGCGTGGATTGACCCTGTTAATGAAAATCACTAGGTGAAGTGTATTAGGAGGCTTTTATGCTTGTGCAAACAGCAGTAGGTCAGGGGTACTATCGCTTTCTTTCAGCATGGTAGCCTCCTAAATTCTTAGGTCTGCAGAGCATATGACACAATGGTCTCCATCCCCTCCCCTGCTCAAACTGTGATGAGACGTGTATTCTTCAAGATTGGATTATTTCATACCTGAGGAAAGTGTGGAGGAAGGCAGAGAAACTTACCCTTCCACCAGTGTCCCAGACTTTTTCCTCTGGGGACCCAAGACTTAATGCGTATGCATATGTAAGTAGCACAACAGCCAGAGTTTCCTGGGCTGAGCTTTTAGAGAGATGCAGGATTTCCCCCTGGTCTTCGAAACACAGTAATAAATATTTTCAGCATCTTAGCAAATTTGTTCTCTATCTGTCAATGGCATGAGTATGGTTGTTGTTTTACACAAGAAAGCTGAAAATAAGAATTTTAGAGTGACTCGCTTTGATGTAGCAAGGAAAGCCACAATAGATCTATATTTAACTTGGTGCTAGTGAGATGTTAGAATAAAAATATCCCATATGTCAAGCTAGGTACTTCACAAGGGGCCACCCTTGATTCATTAAGACAGCTACAATACTCTCTCTTCAATTATTCAGGGGCCAAGTGAGAGATGTTACAAGGGTCAGTCATTTTGGTTTAACTACTCAATGAGCAGGCCTTAAAAGTTTGCATATGAAATATGGGGAGTATATTTCCCATTTAGCCAGTTAGGTGCATTTTATAAATAATGTAAATCTAGAAGTTGAATTCATTACATATTACTGTTTAAATGCTGCAGAAAGATTGCGCGCATGCACACATACAGAGAGCAAGAATAAGATAATTTGATCTTCTGATTTGTCTATAATAGGGATGGGGAGCCTCAGGGACCTTCTGTCTGGCCCTTGGGACTCTGTCCAGGCCACTCACATCTGCATCCATCCCTGTCTCCCCACACCAGCCCTGCTTTGTGCCCTCTTTGATAATCTCTCTTCTTTGTCTGGACAGAGAGTAGTAGATTAGTGGGTGAGTACATGTAGAAACTATCCTACTGTACAAAGGTAAAACTAAATAAATCATTGCTCCACCTCTTTTGCTTTTGGCCTCTCCCACCACTGGCAGGTGGGCCTTCCAAGGTTGCCCAGAATGGCTACATAAACACCATACATTTAAAGCACATGTCTCCCCCCCCAAAAAAAGAATGCTGGGAATTATAGTTACATTTCCCAGCACCATTTTGTGGGTGTCCATGTGTTTTAAAAGTATGGTATGTATGCACCCAAACAAATGTGGCCCTCAATCCATTCCTGGTCTATTAAAGGTAAAGGTAAAGGGACCCCTGACCATTAGGTCTAGTCATGGATGACTCTGGGGTTGTGGCGCTCATCTCACGTTATTGGCTGAGGGAGCCGGCGTACAGCTTCCAGGTCACGTGGCCAGCATGACAAAGCCTCTTCTGGTGAACCAGAGCAGCGCACGGAAACGCCGTTTACCTTCCCGCTGTAGCGGTACCTATTTATCTACTTGCACTTTTACGTGCTTTTGAACTGCTAGGTTGGCAGGAGCTGGGACCGAGCAATGGGAGTTCACCCCATTGCAGGGATTTGAACCACCGACCTTCTGATCGGCAAGCCCTAGGCTCTGTGGTTTAACCCACATCACCACCCGCGTCCCATTCCTGGCCTATAAGCTGTTATTAATGCTACATTTTCATAGTTCTGTAACTAAGGATGACTGCTGGTTACAAATGACAATATACTATATGGTGTTTGGTTTGGTTTTTTACCTTGGCGTGAAACTGTGATGGAAGTTTGTCATTTGGTAAACCATTCCTGACTTTAACCTTCACTAGAGATTTTTAAGCAGAGGCTAGACAGTTGTCTGCTGGCATTTCTATACCTCAGAATTTCCTGTATCAAGCTGGGAGTGGGCTTAGACGTCCACCAAAACCACTACCTCTATGATTCTGTGTGGCCAGAGAGTTACAGTCGGTCTGGCTTGGGTTCGGGCATGAGCAACCCTAACTCTAGCTTTGTTTTGGACTCTGGTGCAGGTTTGGGGACTCGGGCTCTGGCTTAGGAGACTCAGGCCCTGTTTCCAGCTCAGTTGCCTGGATTTTCACCTCTGGAAATATGGCAACCCTAGCTCAAAGAAACTCATATGAAGGTGACAGAACATTTATCAGCATGCCTGCACGTGGACAGACATGGGGTAGAGTGGATGTCAACTGTTAAGGAGGGTAGGGAAAGAAGTGTTGTGACATCTGCCGTCCTCTCTCTTTAAATGCAAGTTCTTATTTTGCAAGAGTTTTTATCCACGTAGTTCCCAGAAATGCAGTGGGCTCTCAATCCTGTCATCTGAAATGTTTTAATTTACATTGTGTTCTTGCAAGATCGCTTAATGGAAGGAGCATAGTAATAGGACGGCAAATTATAGCAGTGTGAGGTGTTCTTTCTTTCCCATTATTATTAACAGCCCAAGGGTGGCTTTATTTCATTACCTAGGGCAGAAAATTCACTATGCAGTTTGACATAGGATGAAAATTTGCACTGCTGTATCCAGTCATCAGTTACACTCACATAACCCCATGCCTTCACCGAGGGCAGCATTTTAGTTGGCATATTCGATACATTCATCATCTCTCCTTGTGTAGTTCTTACCTTCAGCGCTGAATGGGATATGAATAGCTGGTCTTTGTAGCCTGAGGTCATAGACGTGTGTAGTTGGCCATGTTTCTATACAGATTACCTCAGAGGCATAAACTTTTAAATTGTCTGCATTAATGTTTCATTGCTCCGTTAAACCCAATTTGTTTGATCCATGTAGTTATTGGTTAAGTGCGGTTGGGTTATGGATTTGAACTCCTCCACAAAAAATATGTTGAAAGCATTTCTCTTTCCCCTGACATGGCCTCAATAAAACCAAATCCCCTGATTTCAAAGAACTAAAGATAATATCTAGCTCTATGTCTGGTAGCTGGATGTTGTTGCTTAGCTTTTACTCAGAATAGTTGCCAAAAGAAACTCCTTTGGCACCTATGGTCACCTATGGTCATAATCCTAAAATGAAGTAATCAAAAATGTATTTATTCATTGCTCCTGGGAATATGGGGGGGGGGGTTACACACACACACACACACACACACACACACACACACACACACACACCACTAAGCCAATTTCAACCAGATATAGCAGAAATGATAAACTTCAGGCCCACGGCCAAATGTGGACCCCAGACATCACTGTCTGGACCTCAAGTCGCATTCCCTCTCCGAAAGCTACACCCTCACAGGTCCTTCTTGAGTCCCCAAGTGTTTACCTGTGCTATGTATCCTTGAACTCTGATAGTGTTTGGATGTGTAGAAGCTAGTGTACTTTGCTCCACCCACTTTCCCCTCTGGCTCCACCCACTGCTGGTATGTGGCCCTTGGAAGGTTGTTTAGAAGGGAAAGTGGCCCTTGGTATGAAAAAGCTTCCCAACCCTGATGCTATTGAGTATGAAAAGCATGTGATTTTGCCTTCCCCCAGCAGCTCTCTCCTCAGCAACAGTCGTTTACCTGAAATACTGTACTGTATGAAAATGCTAGTCACATAGCTGCCAAGTTCTCCCTTTTTTTAAGGGAAATTCCATTATGCTGAATAGGCTTCCTCGCGAGAAAAGGGAAAACTTGGCAGCTATGGCTAGTCAACATGCATACAGTCCATGTGGCATCTCTGGGGAAACCGGATTACATGCTTCATGTTGCTGCTCTGATTGCATGGCTGGTTGATCAGTGGGATCATGCGACTGGGTTGTTGCTATGCATGTTTCAACACTAAATAAGCTACAAACTACTGTAGTAAATATGCTCAGGCTAAGCTGTGCATATTTAGGACATGCTATTGGAGCTGATAGCAGTTTTTGTATGCAGTAGGATACTGTGCTATGTTTCAAGCAGAAAACACATTGCAGTATGATATATGCTATTCTCATTCCCCCACTCCCCTCCCATGTACATAATGTGCCATAGATATCATCACCAACCTCGCTTGGCAGGTTTTCAAGGTTTACATAATTCATTACAAACAGCGTTCTTTACTAATGCCTGCAAGCTTCAAACATTCTGCATTGAAAGCACTTTGAAATGTAGGCTTTCAGCGAGTCACACAGAGGTCAGAAATGTGAGTAATGTAGTGTAAAAAACAAATTTCTGAAACACACTATTCATGCAAAAAAATGAAGGGATAAAATAATGGTGTGTACCTTGTTTTCAGCTGGCATAGTGACATGGCCTGCTTCAAAATACACCTTTTTGGGGTTTTATAGCCACACGGTAACACAAAATAAAAGAGTTGGGTTTACTCACAGTTATGCTCCACCGTGCTATTCATCATAATTCCATGAAGTCAGCCATATGACTGGTGCACTTTATCAGTGCAAAATGCAATTCATTTACCAGATCCCCATACAGACCTCGAAGAATAATGTGGCTGGCTAAGGAGGAAATTATGTGAAAGGGGGGAAAACAGTATGGCACATGAGAGAGGGGGAAAGGATGGGTAAATAAAGAAGCAGATATGAGAGGCATCCATGCAGTAGGTCAGAAGTCGGAAACCTCAGTCCTTGGGTCCAAATGTGACTATCCAATCCCCTGTATTCAACCCTGTGGACTCTCCGAGGCGACAAGCCCCCCCCCCTCAGCCCACACTCCTCACTGGCTGTGCTCTCTGCCCTTCTCATGTGATTTTGTCTGACAAGAATGTGTCCTTGCTTACTTGAAGGATGGAAGTGTGTATGAAGAAACCACTGGATTTTTCAAGACTACTTGAATTTAGCCTACTGTACAAAGGGATAAATCACATCCACTGCCCCACCTGATTTTTGCCTCTGGCTCTGGCTACCATTGGTACATGCCCCCCCCCGAAGGTTGCTCATGAGGGAATGCACTCCTAAGGCTGGAAAAGCCCCACCCCCAAGCAGTAGATGGTTCATAGCACAAGCTTATGCACATATATTCAAGTAAATTGTATTGTGTTCTGTCTGGAATTTTCGACCATTGTTTACTGCAGTGTAAAGGTAAAGGGACCCCTGACCATTAGGTCCAGTCGTGACCGACTCTGGGGTTGCACGCTCATCTCGTGTTATTGGCCGAGGGAGCCAGCGTACAACTTCCAGGTCATGTGGCCCAAGGGCGTAGCCAGGATCAAAACTAGGGGGGGGCAAGCCATGATCATTCAGGGGCGGGGCCACAAAGTGGGAACGTGGGCGGGGCTACAGGGCCAGCTGGCCTGACGACATCGTGGTGGCAGCAGCGGCGGCAGAGGCCACCTTGTGCTTCTGGGGTTGGCAACGGCGGCGGCTACCCTGCTTGGCTGGAGAGGACGGGAGGGTCGGGCAGGCAAGAGGGGGTGACAGGGTGGGCGAGGGCAAGGCAAGGCACGGCCGCAGTCACGACGGCTCCGAGGCGTTGCTGCATATCAGCATAATATTTCAACCATATTGTGGGTTCAAGCCCCACCTTAGGAAAAAATTCCTGCATTGCAGGGGGTTGGACTAGATGACCCTTGTGGCCCCTTCCGACTACAATTCTATGATTCTATTGATATATTACCATAGCATATGCATCATTCTGCTTTCTTGAACTGTCCTACTCCTAGGCATAGCAGCCAACTCCTAGAGGCCTAGGTGCCCCCCCCCAATTACTAGTAAATACCATATGTGAAAGAGTCATCCCCCCCATGTTGATGGGCTTTCTATGTGGGGCTTATCTGCCCCCCCGTATTTTATTAAGAATGGAAGAGGGAGGGAAGGAAGGAAGAAATAGAGAGAGGGATAACTCATATTTGTGGGTGCCTCTGGGTGACGCTGTGATGCTGGAACTCTGCAGCAAGAGGACGGGAGGGTCGGGCAGGCAAGAGGGGGTGGCAGGGCGGGTGAGGGCGAGGGAAGGCACGGCCGCAGTCACGACAGCTCCGAGGCGTTGCTGCATATCAGCATAATATTTCAACCATGTTGTGGGTTCAAGCCCCACCTTGGGGGAAAAATCCTGCATTGCAGGGGGTTGGACTAGATGACCCTTGTGGTCCCTTCCGACTACAATTCTATGATTCCATTGATATATTACCATAGCATATGCATCATTCTGCTTTCTTGAATTGTCCTACTCCTAGGCATAGCAGCCAAATCCTAGAGGCCTAGGTGCCTCTCCCCCCCCCCCCCCAATTACTGGTAAATACCATATTTGAAAGAGTCACCCCCCCATTTTGATGGGCTTTCTATGTGGGGCTTATCTGCCCCCCCCCCAGTATTTTATTAAGGATGGAAGAGGGAGGGAAGGAAGGAATAATAGAGAGAGGGATACCTCATATTTGTGGGTGCCTCTGGGTGATGCTGTGAAGCTGGAACTCTGCAGCAAGAGGATGGGAGGGTTGGGCAGGGGAGAGGGGGTGGCAGGGCGGGCGAGGGCGAGGCAAGACAGGGCCGCAGTCTCGATGGCTCCGAGGCGTTGCTGCATATCAGCATAATATTTCAACCATGTTGTGGGTTCAAGCCCCACATTGGGGAAAAATTCCTGCATTGCAGGGGGTTGGACTAGATGACCCTTGTGGTCCCTTCCGACTACAATTCCATGATTCTATTGATATATTACCATAGCATATGCATGATTCTGCTTTCTTGAATTGTCCTAGGCATAGCAGCCAACTCCTAGAGGCCTAGGTGCCTCCCCCCCCCAAAAGAAATTACTGGTAAATACTGTATTTTAAAGAGTCATCCCCCCCCCATGTTGATGGGCTTTCTATGTGGGGCTTATCTGCCCCCCCCCCAGTATTTTATTGAGGATGGAAGAGGGAGGAAAGGAAGGAAGAAATAGAGAGAGGGATAACTCACATTTGTGGGTGCCTCTGGGTGACGCTGTGATGCTAGAACTCTGCAGCAAGAGGAAGATACCGGTACACCTGTACAGGAGCCTTGTAAGCAGCTTTCTCTCTGCTTGATTTACAGCAGGCACGTCCAACAGGTAGATTGTGATCTACCAGTAGATCACTGGATGTCTGTGGTAGATCACTGC
The DNA here is from genome assembly GCF_965207765.1 of Zootoca vivipara. NCBI lineage: Eukaryota > Metazoa > Chordata > Lepidosauria > Squamata > Lacertidae > Zootoca > Zootoca vivipara. Next base: position 45,261,202 of record NC_142586.1, read on the forward strand.
TAGATCACTGGCACCCCTAAAAAAGCTCACCCAAATTTTTCCTCCTCCCTAAAAAAAGCTGAACTATGACCTGAAGCCCTAAACAAAAATGGGCCTCCCTCCCTCCTAAAAGAAGCTCAACAAGTTTGACCTAAACCCCCCAAAACAGGGCTTCCCTTCCTTAAAAAAACTCAACAGCTTTGACCTGAACCCCCCAAAAGGGGGTAGATCACTCCCAGTTTTTAACTCTGTGAGTAGATCAGAGTCTCTTGGGAGGTGGCCACCCCTGATTTACAGTATACAGATGCAGGAGGAGGGGCAGACTGGAACACCAATGCTTTTTATAAACATCACTGTGTCTATCAAAGCTACAGCCCCCCCCTTCTTATTCACTTCCTTTTAGCCTTGCAGGGCCACCTTAGTCAAATTGAATCCTCTGCACCCTCATTAAATCGCCAATAGAACTGTTAATGCGATCCCTGAATGCCCATTAACAACTCCCACTGAATAACAATAGGGTGAATAGGGTGGACCTTGCCTGAAGGGATATTCTGCTCCATTGTCTTAACTGCTTAAGTACTGGTAGCCACTTTGCTTTATTTATTTGATGTGTTTTTGTTACAGCTGTGTTCCCGCCCCCAGCAAGTGGAGAGCTGCTCTTGCTAAAGCAAAGCCCTTTCCACTTCAGTTTTTGGAGGGGCAAAGTATTGGTTATGGTCTGTAAAATACAATAATTTTTTGCTTCTAGGGGGGGGCAGCTGCCCCCTCCTGCCCCCCCTGTCTACACCCATGATGTGGCCAGCATGACAAAGCCGCTTCTGGCGAACCAGAGCAGCACACGGAAACAAAATACTACAGTGTAGTTTGTGATAAATTAGAATCAAGTTGTATGTCTTAGTACTGGCTGGTAGCACTTTTTTAATCTCCTGTCACAGGTCTCATTGCAACTTACTGGGAGGGGTGAGGTGGTGATGATGTCAGTGCAGTCCAAAGCATCAGCAGGAGGACCAGATTATTTCCACCAGTGTGTTTGTATCACCTTGACTTCACTGACTTCTTGCTCCTACCCCTCCTGGTAGGCTACAGTGACATCAAGGATGGGAGGTTAGGTATGTCCTGCCATCCTTCTGATCCCTTTTGGCCATAGCTGCCAAGTTTTCCCTTTTCTCGCGAGGAAGCCTATTCAGCATAAGGGAAAATCCCTTTAAAAAAGGGATAACTTGGCAGCTATGCTTTTGGCAGGTCTCCTTCTGTATAAATTTTGCAATGAAAAATGCACCCGAGCTAGATTTTGCTCCGTGTTAAAGATAAGTAAATAAATAAATACCATTTGTATAGTGCAGGTGTGAGGAACGATTGGCCCTTTGGTGCTTGCTGAACTACAGCTTCCATCAGCCCCAGCAGGTATAGCTAATGACCAGGGATAATGGGAGTTGTAGTTCAAATGTACAACACACTTCATACATGTTATCTAATTGAAATCCTTACAACAGCCTTTAAAAGCAAGTCAGTATTACAAAGTTTGTAGTTGGAAGCAAAGGCTAACAGAGAATGGATTCCTTAAGGCCACCTAATGATTTTGTTGCAGAGTTGAGATTTCAACAAAGAACTTCTCAGTTCATAGCTCAGTCTCTTATTTATTCTGCATTCTAAGCAGCTGACAATATATTACAGTATCTCAGTTGTTTTTAATCACACTTTTAAAGCAGAATCAACATTAAAGGATTACTGAGTCTTTTCAAGATAAAACAAATAACCCAAAATGTCTCTACAAAAATATGCAATTGAGGAAGAAAGTTAACAAGCTTGTATCAGCCATGTCAATGTGTTTATGTTGTTCATCAGCAGCAGGGAGGATGCTAAGACCAAGAGAACATATAAGGGATGGGGAAGCCCAACGTGACCAGATGATAAAGGAGAGACTTAATTGCAGTGCAATATGGCGCTGGATTCTCCCATGATGATTAGGTGGGTGGCTGTAATGTATTTGAAGGTTATAGATGAGGAAAAGGATGCTCAATGGCATGCAGTAACCCAGGATGAAGTGCGGTGTTGCTCATTAAGAATATTCTTTTGCCATCTCCAACCCCCACACACCCTGAGAACAGATACTTGCATATTTGGCTTCATTGGTTTTTTAATAACTGCAGCAAGCTCATTCAGATAGGATAGTCTGTCAGAAAGTGAATATCCCAGATCAGTCAGACGACTTCATGAATAGTATACTTTGGATGCAGGGAGACTCAGCCAAGTTCAGCACCATATACAGTAGCATTATTCTGAATTTGTAAGTTGTTGTTGTATAAATAGCTTCCTATGTATATGCTGTAGAAGAATACACTTTCTGTATAGAAGTTGTTGCTTTCTGTTGGTGGAAAAAGCTGTCAACCATTGTCATACAAATGATTAATGGCAGGACTATATTTTACAATTTTAGATATACTCTTGTGAGACAATAGACCATGTAGTACTTTTTCTAATAAGGAAAGGAGAAGTGAAATGGACTGAAAGCCTTACAAAGTCTCCGTGAGACAGTGACATCTGATTGCCTACTAACATTAACAAGCCAACAGAAATCACAATATGTCACTTAATGGTAGGGGAATCGATATTCCCTAGTAGCATTCTCTCTAAAACCCATGCTGAGTGTTACTCTGCCTTTACAAGTCAAGCCAGCTGGAGCAATCTGAGCCTATTCTTTTAAGGGCGTTTTGTCCTACAGATTGATGGTTTGCTGCCTGTCTTTTCTGCATGGAAGGCTAATGACAGTTTGCCATGAATCATGCTACATAAGCTACAGTGTTGTTGATGTTGTTTTAACTGAGCTGCATGAAGGTGCAGAATTCAAGAGCCCTTATAGGTATATCTCGAGGCATTACAGTAACTGTACAAGCCACAAGGTATCCACAAAGTAGACTCAAAAGGGTATAGAAGGAACTGTCTTTATAAAATTACTTTTAAAAAACAGCAGCAGCAACAACACATCTTTGAAGTCCAGCAAGTTGAGGCAACAGCATCAACTTAATAAGACGGTACCTCTAAGTGGAACCATTTCCAAGTGGCCGTGACAATTCATGCAATTCCAGAAGATCCCTTCGACTCATCAAGATTGTGGTAGCTACATATACAGGTCTTATATTCAGACAATCAGTGCTTCCATGTGATTGGCTTTCATAATCATGAACCTGTAAGCAACCTGTAGACAATCAGGTGGGACTTGCCAAATGTCTGAACTGGGCTAGGGGTCAATAATGGGGTTGGAGGACCTTTTTCAACCCAAGGGCCACATTCCCTCATGGGCAAACTCATGCCCCCACATGAGTGCCACATGCCACTCGAGGCAAAAGTGTGTGAAGCATTGGTGAAGCTTGAGAAATCATTGTCCAGTAGGCTGCATAGCCACTTTTAGCTGGGCCTGAGAGGGTGCAAAAAGATCTGTATGACTGGGCTTACGCACATGGCTGCTTCTTACCAGTGGTGTGGGGTGATGCGTTGGCACCATGATGAACTCTTCCAGTTCGCTAACAGCATGATGCTTGCAGCTGAAGCAGGAAGTGTCTACTAAAGGAAGTCAGAGGCAGGTTGAAGCAGAGAGCAGACAAGAGCAGGACCTTGGACAGCTACAAGAGCCCAAGGCAGCTACAGAAACAAGTTGTGTCTGTGGACAGTTAGAATCCTCTGAAACCTCATGAAAGTTGACAAAAACTGGGCTCCCTGGAGGAGCTACATGGATGGTCGAAGGACCTCTGCTTTATTTTGCTATCTATGACTTCTGTGAGACTGAGGTATTGCATAACAGACATACTCAGAGGTTGATGACAGGATTGTGTCTTCTGTCTTGAAAGACCCAAGTAATATACTGATGGTTCCTCAAGCCTGTGCTTTGTCCTCATCAGGGTCCTCCACTGCAGGGTGTCGTGATGCTGGGACCTGGGTCATGGCACTCCATTTCTACAATGGCTTGGATTTCAGCAGGGGATCCTGAAGTGCCTTTTATACAGAGTTCATCACAATAAAATACAGGAAGGTTGTAGACTCATTGGGGAGACCAAAGAAACATATAAAAGAACAAAACATTTGCTTATTTTATTGCGTGAAGCTGGAGAAACCTGAAATTTCCTTCCATGTTCAAAATGAACCATTTATTAATCCGCCATTATTGTTATATCAGTCACCCTTGAGGAAAATCACAATAAACTGCTTTCCTCCCCCCCTTCAAAAAATAAAAAAATGAATGCAGATAAATGCCAATATTTTACCTAGCATGAAGTAAAAGGTGAATGTCAGGATCTTGGCACATCCCCTGTCATCTGACTTCCATTGCGCTGAATGTGCACTCCCAAAGCTGCACTTCAGGTCAAAGGCTGAGAGGAAAATGATTGGCAGGAAGCCAAAGAACTGGCAATGAGCCTTGACCTTAAACATGGCCATGGTGATAACACCTAGTCTTCCTCAGCTTAGATATTAGGTGATTTGTGGAGGTATATATTTTCCATAAGGCTTTTTAGTTCTAGTGCTTTTTAAGTTCTATGCACCATTGTTGGTTTTATTCTGATGTTGTTTTAAGCATTTAAGATTTTTTGTATTAAACGCTTTATCCTTCTGGGTGACAGTTGCTGAGAGCTGCAGGTAAGCAGAGTGCAGCTGCTGTCATGTATGATTTGTGGGTTTCCCACAGGCATCTGGTTCTACACAGCTGCAAATAAAACGCTTTAAATGTGCCGTAAAGTGCAATATACAAATGTGACACTAGATGCCAGCAGTGAGGTATGCAAAATCCAATGTATTTTTCAAAACATTTTTTAAAAAAGCATTTTCACAGCGGTTTTTTTAAATATGTGTGTAGATTCCAGGGGCATGGGTGGCGCTGTGGTCTAAACCACTGAGCCTAGGGCTTGCCGATCAGAAGGTTGGCGGTTCGAATCCCCGCAACGGGGTGAGCTCCTGTTGCTCGGTCCCAGCTCCTGCCAACCTAGCAGTTCGAAAGCACGTCAAAGTGCAAGTAGATAAATAGGTACTGCTCTGGCAGGAAGGTTAACAGCGTTTCTGTGCGCTGCTCTGGTTTTGGTGTTCCATTGGGCCAGAAGCGGCTTAGTCATGCTGGCCACATGACCCGAAAAAACTGTCTGTGGACAAACGCCAGCTCCCTCGGGCAGTAAAGTGAGTTGAGCGCCACAACCCCAGAGTCGTCTGTGACTGGACTTAACTGTCAGGGGTCCTTTACCTTTAGATTCCACCTAGGTTTCTGTTTGTGGGTGAGATCCAGAAATAGCATGAGTGGCCATCTGTTCATGCAATGGATCTTCTCCCCCTTGCAGCCCCCAATGAGCTCCCAATTTTTAAATTAAATTTATATCTGTTCCTCCTTTTGAAGAAGGCCAGGGTGACAAATCTGCTGTGGAGCATTAGGGGACCTTCCAGAGCAGATTATGGGAACATGCACAGAGAGCTGGAAGTGATGGTGAAGAGAAGAGTATCCAAGTGGGCATACAAGGCCGGCTGTCAGCTCAGGCTATTAGCTTTTATTTGTGAACTGCCCAGATAACATTTTGTTAATAGAAGGTAAGTATAATATAAAATTATGACTACTACTATTGTTATTAATACAGTGAAAACAAGTGTTATCATGCTAAATTGCATTTCATATCTGCAGAATGCTGTTTTGTTCTCTGAATGATCTTGACCTTAACGTATTATCCCATCATTTTGTAATGCTGATATTTTATGTAGTTACTTACAACTAGGCCTGGGGGGGGCAACTAGGTACACTTACCCTGGGCCTTGGGGGGGGGCTAAGCTGGTTGGGGGCAGCTACCAGGGAGTGGCTGTATTTTTTATTTTAGTTTTTAGTTTGTAACTTTATTCTAACAAGACTCCCACCCTGGGCCTCAGACAAGCTCTGCACAGGCCTGGTTACAACATTTTTATGCTACCAACTACTGAAGGCTATCTGGGTGGCTAACAATAAAACAGTTACATAAAAGGTAAAACTATAAGCCCCAAATGCAGCATCAAACAGCAGTACAGGATAAAACCAACAGAACAAAGCAAACAGCAGCAACAATGTGGATCACAGGACGATTTTAGGATGAAAAGGCCTGGGATAAGAACGTCTTCACCAAATGCCAATATAATTTTAATATTCTGAATTTTAATATTCTTTAAGAGTGGAATTTGTCAGACAGAGGCAATCATATGCCTCCCTGAGATTGTCCCATCAAATACAGCAGGACTTATTTTTGAGAAACATGCCTAAGGTTGTGCTGTCAGATTAGGTAAATCCAAGAAGAGATAGGAAGGCAATAGCAACTGATATACAGTTGCATGTAGCTGTAGATAGACCTGAATTTGTCTTATCTCCTTTTAAAGCCATCGTTTTAAACAATCACCAGAGTTTGTGAAAGCAACGAATAAATGTGCAGGCTTTAAAAATGCTAAAAGAAACTCATAGCCATCAAGAAATGCATGGCCATCAAGATTCTGTAGACTTACTGGTTTCAAGTTCCACAGTTTGCAGCCATCCTGTAACAACCTACCTGGTACCTCTTTCTTGTGATCCTAACAAACAGTTGGTCTGAACCAAATCCAGCAGCACAGAGAGGTTGTCAGGCTTTGGGGCAAAATTAGAGCCTCTTTGGGAAACTGAGTGTGATTTGCTTGGAATTAGTTTTCTTTTGAGCGGATAGATTACTCTTTTGAGCAGATAGTGGAAGAAGGAGACAGGTGTTGGTGAATGGTTTCTGCAAGATTGTATCAGGCTAAGCCTAAGGGCAAAATAAAATGCTGATGCTTCTCTAAACCATGATTTCCACTTGCAGTGGTTCTCATTTGGCAGTTTTAATACACTAGAGAAGTTATTCTGTCAAACTCTGTCACATCTGAGCAGAAAGTTTAGATTGTTGATAGGGAGTTTATAAAGCACTGGGAAAGTCCTCTCACCTTTTACTACCATAGTTAGAAATATGTTAGACAAAAGCTATCTATGGACTACTTGCAAACTGGATTAGAACCCAGTGCTTATTATGCTATGTTCCTGCACATATGCAGTGGGTTTTGATGCACTTAAATCTAGTAGGTACAAGCCCCACAAATCTATAAAGTTGTTATAAGGAATACAACCACTTTTATGAAAGTTTTTTAGTCAGTGTTTCATTGAAACAGGCATAATATGCAATTATATTTTGCTGATTGGCCATCCTTCATAACGGTCATTTTGTCATGTTACACAGCTTGTTCCGCTGTCCTTATTAAAGTTCCTTGATTGCTTGTTTTAAAGAATGATTTGACCATCAGATTGAAAAAAGACTTCTGTGTGCGGAAGACCAGTCTAGTTAAAGTCACATTAATTTTCAGTTTTTAGTGCTGGGAGAGCTGGGTGAAGACAGAAATAGTCTGACACCTGAGGTGGTGAATGCATCTATAAGTGGTTTGATTTGTAGACAATTTTATTCGGTCTTTTTCTAGGCAATTCTCACTTGTTGCAGGAAGAAATGGATTTTCTTCTGCAGAGAAAGTGAAGGTTTTTGTGGCCTATTGAACTTCTTTTCTTTGTTCTCTCTCTCTCTCTCTCTCTCTCTCTCTCTCTCTCTCTTTCTCTCTCTCTCTCTCTCTCTCTATGTGTGTGTGTGACTTCCTATTGCACTAGGGCAGGAAAGAGGTAAGACCTCGCCTCTAAAAATATAGCCAGTTTTATTTAATTAAAACCAAAGCTTGGATGCCTCACTTTAGCAAAAAGGGTTAGTATAATTTACTGCAGGCTATGAGACATACAATTTATGGCAAGCTTGAGGTTTCACTAAATTGATTGCCATGTCTTGCTTTCCTGCTCCTCTTGGCATTTGGGTGTTCTGCAGAAATAATTATCCCTCCTTCGCTCTGCTCTAACTGCATCTATTTTATAGCTGCTCCATCTTTGGGAGAGGGTGTTTTGCTGGTTCTGCTAGCTTTATGTCACCCTAAGAAATGTAAATAGGTATTTATGGGTTGAGAATTATTCACTTCAGTGGAGAGTGGTTTATTCTCACCCCCCCCCCTTTGCTGGGGGTGGGGGATACACAAGAAAACACTGACCATTTTAACATGACAGAGCAGAACTCTCTCTATATATATATGTAAAATAAAAAAATTCCTTCAGTAGCACCTTAAAGACCAAGTAAGTTTTTATTTTGGTATGAGCTTTCGTGTGCATGCACACTTCTTCAGATCTGAAGAAGTGTGCATGCACACGAAAGCTCATACCAAAATAAAAACTTAGTTGGTCTTTAAGGTGCTACTGAAGGAATTTTTTTATTTTACTTCGATCCAGACCAACACGGCTACCTACCTGTAACCTATATATATGTGTGTGTGTGTGTGTGTGTGTGTGTGCGTGTGTGTGCGTTTGTATCTATATAAAAATCTCCTTTGCACATTCCACCGAAGTGGCAAAAGTTGGAGCTGTATTCTCCTTCCCTCTCCTTCCCCATATCTCATGTAACACAGGGATGTGTGCAAGCCATGGAACTCAGGGTGCCTGGCAAGATTGTGCTGGCCAAAGCACCCCAACCCCAAGACAGCTGAGTACCTTTCTTTATCTCCCTGCCTGTGGATGATAGAGTTTATTTATTAGTAGGTGTGGCTTCAGCACAGGCAATTGCTGACTATAGCTGCCCCTGTCAGTCACATATATACAGTACTACTGGTAGAGTTACTCATTGGTGATGGTGTCCCTGGCTTAGCCTGCTTCATGCCCTCATTTGAGTGTCTCTCTTTGGCTTATGTAATTTGAACAGGCCCTTGTATCTCTCTCCTGTCAGATATTTGGGGCTTCATTGGTATGGCAGGCATATGTCAAGAATGCTTTGATGGTGTTTCCTGCTTGGAAGGGGGTTGGACTGGATGGCCCTTGTGGTCTCTTCCAACTCTATGATTCTATGATATCCTTACCTCCCTACATTTTTTTAAAAAATAAAGACCATGGGATTACCCCCTAAAAGTATTTAATTCAGGGGGGGTGGGTGTTTGTAGAGAGTTTCTTTGAAAAATGTCAGAGGGATATTTTTCTGAATGCTTTATTACAAGTGTACTAGATGAGAAAATGGCACTGACACTTATCTGCTTTGGAGAAAGACTTTGCACGTGGTCCTGGAAAACAAACAGGTTATTATTATTATTATTATTATTATTATTATTATTATTATTATTTACAGGGGTTATGAGTTACATGCCCTTGATATTTGTTTCCCCCTCCTCTTTTGCTTTGGATCAAAAGTCATTCAGAGTAGTGTGTGCCTTTCAAGTTCAAAAAAGAATGACCTCAGCAAGAATAGCAGAAATTGCCTCCATGGGTTTATAGCATTTCTATGACACAGTTACAAGGTCTTTCCCTCCCTTCTTCTTAGATTGACACTCTCGTTTTTATGCTGAGTCAGAAATAATTCAACAGGTGTTTCCCACGCTGTGGTGAGGAAAGATTTGCCTCCTGAATGTCTGTTTCTTGCAACAATGAAAAGCAAAGAGCTCTTGCTAGAAGAAAATGTTGGCTTGCAATCCTTAAAAAAAATATGAATGGCATGTGTGATGTTTCGTGCCCGTCAGTACCCTCAACCTCTTCCCCTATAGCACCGCCAGCTCTCCCTCCGGAGGCTGCTGGGGCTGCTTGCGTTACCCGGGGAAGGGTCTGGCTATACCTCTATGGCTCGAACAGGGGTTTTAAAACACTTCTTTAACCGGTATCGCTGCCACCACCCGGGGGGGTCCACTTACAGACCTCCGGGACAAAGAATACACGTTCTGCCTGGTAGGGGCAAAGCAGCCTAGGACTGGGTTTAGCAGTGCGACCAGAAAGGACCAAAATCCACAAGAAATCTCTTTTAACTATTTATTATAAAATAGCATAACAACGTAACATGCAACAGTTCTCAAAACAAAGGGAATACAAAGATAAAACAAGAAAGCTTAGCTAACTTACAAGTACAAACTTAGAATAAGGTTGATCCAAGACTGCATCTCTCCATCCGGCAAATTGCAGTCAAGAGCCACGCAGACCTCAGTCTTTCTCAGGCTCTTTGAAGATGAGCAGGACAGCAGTACCTTGCTGGGTCATTTTGCAAGACAAAAGAGGACAAAGACGCTCATCTCTAACAGACTTAAATCCCCACAACCCTTGAGGTATTCCACGTGGGCTTATGGCTCATTATCCAATCTACGTTAGAGTTGAGATTTGAATAATCCAATCAAGGAACCTACAACCGTTAGTCTTGTCAATCAAATAGAGGCTACACAGATGTCTTGTGTTTAGCCATTAATCAACCTACAGGGCAATTAACGCCTTCAGTTCTTGGAACACACCGGACAGAGCTTCCTCCCTAATTTCTTATCGCACAGGAGTGGGAGATTTCACAGCTGCAGGGTTACACGGGATCAAAAGAGCCAGAAATCTCTCTCTTAGAGTTCAGAAGTTTACTTTCCCAGGCCGTTCTCCCTCTCAAGGGCCGAAGTCCCATGAATCTTCGCTGTTCCCATAATGCTCTGCACCTAAATCCATGACAGCATGTATATATTTATTGTTTGAACAGAAATCTGTCAGAAAGATAGCACCTGCTTTAGTGGTTCATCACTGTAAGTACCTTAGATTAATTTTTGTTTCAATGCATGCCTTTCTGAAAATGTTACTGCACCCTAGTGGCAAGTAATTGTGGCTCCTAAACTAGTTGCCTAAAGAGAAAATGAAGATGGATCTTCTTCACACACAGTGATATTGGTGGGTAGGGGCTGCATGGGGATTCTTTAGAAATGGGACTTTCAGTTGTCTAATATTTCATTATCAGTTTAATGCAGTCTTGTGCAATGGAGCACACGGTATTTGTTCCTAAACCATTCTGATATTTTATTTAATCTGGGATTTCCCCCCCCCCCCAAATACCACAATATGTTTATTTTTAACCAAATGTGTCTTTTCCATGCTTATCTAAGTCACTGAGGAGATGTCTGGTACGTATATAGTTGACAGTTATGAAAATTAATAAATAATAATGTAGACAAGAAATAAAATATTGATGGACCTGGGTTGTATAGGCCTTTTGTTCTTCGAAGATAAGGAAATCACCAGTCTTGATCTTTAACAGAATATTCTCTTTAAGGCATATATGTTCATTCAAGCACTTAACACCATTTTCTGCTTCTAAGGTAAACTTGGAGAGCCACTTCCAGAGAGAGAGAAATTGTGGATCTCATTTTAGTGTTTTAAAAGTGAACCAAATTTGGTGGGAATTCAAACTTTCCTAGAACTTAAATAAAGTAATTGAAGCCAAGATCTCCTCAGAGCTATTTTGGGCTCTGTTCATCTATGAAATATTTATATTCTGGCTGTGGCTTGTTTAATAATTTTTTTATTGCTCCAGTGCAATTCCCTGCTTTTCTCTCAATGACCTCCACCCTTTTGCTTAAGTACTGCTGAATGTTATATTTCAGAGTCCCTCTCTTCTCTAAATTGCCAATATCCAACTACTCCATACCATCCATGGGAGGAACGATGAGTCAGATCCTGCTAAATCTGTTCTGAGAACTGAATCAATCAGATTGACTTTCATTTCTACTCAAAATTTGCTCTCAGATTTACATTCCTTATGTGTCCTTCCTTCCCACTCTGGCCTGAAAATCTTAGCCCAGGGGTTGTCAACGGTGGAATAATTTTGCTCACGTGGTAGTAACTTCTTACTCAGGTAAACCACTGGTCTCAACTCCCCTTCGGGGTCTTTCTGAAGCAGGACTGCTCCCAGTCCTGTATGACTAGCATCCGTTTGGACCACAAAGGGTTTCTGCTGGTCCGGGGCTAGCATCACCTTATTACTGGTCAGGGCTTGCTTCAACAACACAAAAGCCCGCTGACACTCTGGCGTCCAAGTTACTTTGGTAGGCAACGCCTTTTTACACAGATTAGTCAGGGGAGCGGCAATGGTGGCAAAATGTACAATAAATCTACGATAATAGTTAGCCACTCCCAAAAAAGATAACACATCCCGCTTGGTCTTGGGTCGGGGCCAGTCCTGGATCCCCTGAACTTTTGCTTCTAGGGCTTTAATATAGCCTGAGCCAACCTGAAAACCCAAATAAACCACTTCACCTTGGGCAAATTGACACTTCGCCATTTTTACAGTAAGATTGGCTTCTTTGAATCTAGTAAACACACTCTGCACATGCTCCAAGTGTTCCTTCCAGGTATTTGAAAAAATTGATACGTCATCCAGGTACGCACAGCAGTAGGCGCTCATATCTGCGATTAAAGAATTAATCAAGCGCTGAAATGTGGCAGGGGCATTCTTAAGTCCAAAAGGAAGGACTTTGAACTGATATAAACCCATATGGGTAACAAAGGCTGATTTCTCAGAAGCCTCAGGTGATAAGGGAATCTGCCAGTACCCCTTAGTCAGGTCAAAGACTGAGATGAACTTAGCCTGACCCAGTTTTTCAATTAGAGTGTCCACTCTAGGCAGGGGAAAGACGTCTGGCACCATCACCATATTAATTTTTCTATAATCCACACAAAACCTAACCTGCCCCTCCCCTTTCGGAACCAACACCACAGGGGAACACCAGGCGCTGGTGCTATGAACTATAACTCCCAATTCAAGCATTTCCTTGATCTCTGCCTCAATGCACTGAGCATGGGCTTCACTCACGCGATATGGTCGTGAGGCAATGGGAGCAGCAGTGCCAGTTTCAAAATGATGCTGGGCCAAATGAGTCCGACCTGATCTTGTACTAAAAACGGACTCAAAGGGCAACAAAACTTCATATAGTTCCTTAGCCTGTTGGGCGTTCAGTGTATGGGATCTTAAGATATCCTCAAGGGAGCCAGCCTGCTTAAACTCCTGTAGCAGGTCCAAAGGCAAATGAGACTCCCCCCCCATGCCCTCCAGCAATAGTCAAGACCCTCTTGGAGTCAGGTTCACAATACAATTTCATGGAGTTGGCATGATATTGCCGCGGAGATGGGTGTAGCTCTGGACATTCTACCACATACCTTACAGAGCTAAGTCTTTCTTTAACCACACCTGGTCCACTCCATTTAGGCGACAACTTATGTGGACGTGTGGGTCTCAGTACCAGAACCTTATCTCCCACCTCAAAACATTTTTCCACAGCTTTCACATCATGTGTGCGGGTATACTCTTTACGTGCTTCCTCCAGGTTGGCTTTAGCTTGATCCCAAATCTCAGCCAACGTCTGGGTCAAAGCCTGAAAATGTTCAGCCACAGAGGGTAATTGGAGGCTATCCTCACTCTGGTCCCACTGCTTTCTAAGCATGGACAGAGGGCTGTTCAACAATCTCCCATAAACCAATTGATTAGGAGCATACCCCAGACTTGCTTGGTAGGAATCATTATACGTAGCTACCACCAGGGGCAAGTCCTGATCCCAGCTAGACGCATGGATCAATGCACATTTCTTTAACATAGAAGTCAGGGTGGACTGCACCCGCTCCACTAATCCATTCATACGATGTTCATAAGCCACTGAAGTGTGGTGATGTATTTCCATTAATTTCAGAACCTGTTGAACCACATCAGACAAAAGATTGGGTCCCAAATCACTCATCAAAACCTGGGGAATCCCCATGGAACAAAAGGCAGTAAACAGAAATTGTACTAGACCTGGGGCTCTGGTATTAGTAAGACTGGCAGCAAAACAATATCTAGTCGCATAATCAATAACCGTGGCTATATACTTTTTCCCCCTGGGGGTCCGAGGCAAAGGGCCTACAAAATCTATAGCCCATTTGGCAAAGACTCCCGCTGTTAAGGGAATACTTTGAAGGGTGTGAGGGGGGCTGTCACGATTGTACCCCACCCTTTGGCATACCTCACAACAGCGTACATACTGTTGGACACTCTGGTACACTTGGGGCCAGTAAAAATATCGGGTAAGGCGTTCCAAAGACTTTTGCACCCCTAAATGCCCAGAAAGCCCTCCTGAGTGTGCCATACTCAAAACCTTTTCCCTCCTGATTTCAGGAACCACAAGCTGCAAAATAGAGTCCCGGTCTGTAACCCTTTTAGGCCAATACTGCCTAAACAAAAGTCCTTCTTTGTAGAGGAAGCGGGCCCTCCTCTCCCCCCTTGGGGTGACGCCGGCCGCTTCTCGACACGACTGCAGTGTAGGATCTTCTTGCTGCTCCTTCGCCAGGCGTGCTGTGTCTCCTAATTCAGCAGTCTCAAGTTCCTCCTCAGCCGAGGAGCAAGGGAGGGGGGAACTCCCCCTCTCCACGCTGGATGGTGCTGAAACGGCTGGTGCAGAAGAAAGAGGCACAACATCCCGCCCCCCTTCTTCCCCCTCAAGGCTTGGTTTTTCCAAGCTTCCCATGGCAAAACAATCCCCGCCCTCCATTGGCACGTAAATCCCCACTGGAGAAGGTGTCCCCTCCTCCTCCTTCCAGGTGGCTCCAATGGGCGGATCAGCTGCAGGGTCGCTGGAAGACTGTCGATGCTTATGAGCCAGGAATGCAAGATCATTGCCCACCAGGGCTGCAACATGGCAATCCTGAGGCTCATGCAGAATGACTAGCTGATTTCCTGAGTAGCCTTGGTACTCCACTTCAACAATAGCCGTTGGGCGGTAAATAGACTCAGTCCCAAACGGAGTGATTTTCAAAGGCTGGGGCTGCACCTGCCCTGGGCGTACTAAGCCTTTAGATACGCTGGTAACATCCGCACCTGTGTCCCGATAGGAACTAACTCTGATATTATTTATCCGGATGGGAGCCATGAAATGCATCTTAGCCCATTCAGCTGAAGTCTCAGGTTGACTTGGCGCTGGGGAACCGCTAGATCTCACTGCTTGAGGGGCCGCTGCAACCGGTGGGGGTGTGGGGGTTGCTCCCTGGGGCCGTTCCATCCCTCTCCCCCTTCCCAGCTCAGGGCCACACTCCTCCGCTCTTCCCTGGATTCCTGCACGCCGGATCTCCTCATCCCAATCTTCTCCCGGTTGCGCGATTTGGCGCACCGCTGGGGTTGACGTAGCAATTGGGGACCGTCTAGCTGACTGCATCGGACACTGGGCTTTGATGTGCCCTCTTTCGTGACAGAGGAAGCACAGACCCGAAGAGGGGGTCACCTTTTCCTTCCCCCTGCCTGGAGATGCTCCCCTTTTTCCAAATGCAGGTTTAGACTTGGCAGGCTTTAGTTGCGCTGTAGCTTTAAGAGCCGTGCCTGAGCTAGCTGGCCCGGGTGGGCCCGTCCGGGTCCCGCCCCCTCCCATCGGCGGCTTCTGAGCTATGTGTGCCCGATGAGAACGGAATTCCTCCGCCAATCTAGCCGATTCCTGCAGGTTTTGAGGGTGCCTATCCGCAACCAAACTTGCAATCTCAGATGGCAAACTTCTCTGGAATTGCTCCAAGAGCACCAGTTGTCTCAGTTGTTCAAAAGTCTGCACTTTCTCAGCCGCTAACCACAGCCCAAAGTTTTGTTCTAACTTCACCGCGAATAGCTGGAACTTCTCGTGAGGCGGCACTTTAACAGCCTTCCTAAACGCCTGCTGATAATGCTGAGAGTCCAACGAAAATCTTTGTTCGACCAATTGCTTATATGTTTCAAAACTGAACATCTGCTCTCGTGAGAGCGTCCCCATCAGTTCTTGAAGAGGTCCTTTCACAAGGGACCTGAGAATCGGCATATAGTACCAATATGGAACTGCCATTTCCTCACACGTGGTCTCAAACAGTGTTAGATAGGATAGAACATCCATATTTGGGTCGTGAGTCGGGAAATATTTGAGATTAATATCCTGGAGACTCAGTTCCCTCTGTCTAGGCACTGCAGCTCTTTGCCAATCACTGTAATACTCTAGAGCAGGAAGAGAGCTGGGGCCTCTTGCTTGTCTGCGCTGAAGTTCTGCTTGGGCAAATCGTAAAGCTTCAGCCTGGGGCATCCTCTCTCTTTCATATGCAGGGGGGGGGTCGCCTCCGCAGTTCCCAAGAATCTTCCAAAGGTTTAACCCCTTGGGGACTGGCTGCTCTAGTTTCCCCACCCGCATAGTGTCTTTCCCTCAGTCTCACACCTTCCATAAATCTCTTAGGCAAAGTTTGATACTCACTTTCCGCCACATATGCCCTCCGGCTCTCAGAAATGCCTTGCGCCTCAAACTCTGGATCTTCTCTTTCGGCGTATGAATAATCTTCCCGGAGCTGAGTCCTCAGTTCCTGATATCCACATCTCTCAGGGCTGGCCGCCGGCATCCCGCTCGTGCGCTGACCCATCTGCTCTGGTCTCTGTTGTGCGTATGGATCCCCCTGGACGTCCTCACGGGCCCATTCTACTCTGCGTGGGGGTGGGGAAGTCATCTCCCGGGATCTCACCACAACCTCTCCGGCAACTGGTCTAGGGTACGGTGCAACTGGTACTTGTTCCACCTCCCGCTGCCGCTGCAAAGGTGGCGTTTCTCTCTCCGCTGTTGGTGAGGCGCGCACACTTAGCCTATCCTGGCTTCCCAGCCCCGCCTCCTCCAGCTGCTGTGTCCACCTTTGATGTGCAGACCGAGGGCTCCTGAACGCTTCCGCGTGCTCCCTCTCGGCTTCTCTGGCTAACTCCTCAGCCCCTCTTAAAGGAGAATACACTCCTGAAACCGGTTGCCTTGGCATAGACCGATCATCTGGTTCCGCAAAACGATACGAAGGGTGGGTGCTGCGTTCCTGCTGCCACTCCTCCGAAGCTTGTAAAATCTCGCTAGGCAAGCCTGCTGCCATTGTCCTAACTCACTAGCAAAATAAAAACGCTTGTACCCCTTTTTTGAGAACTGGATTATAACCAAAGGATTTTGTCCACTTTCTGGCCACAAAGTCGCATCCCACCGCTGCCACCATGTGATGTTTCGTGCCCGTCAGTACCCTCAACCTCTTCCCCTATAGCACTGCCAGCTCTCCCTCCGGAGGCTGCTGGGGCTGCTTGCGTTACCCGGGGAAGGGTCTGGCTATACCTCTATGGCTCGAACAGGGGTTTTAAAACACTTCTTTAACCGGTATCGCTGCCACCACCCGGGGGGGTCCACTTACAGACCTCCGGGACAAAGAATACACGTTCTGCCTGGTAGGGGCAAAGCAGCCTAGGACTGGGTTTAGCAGTGCGACCAGAAAGGACCAAAATCCACAAGAAATCTCTTTTAACTATTTATTATAAAATAGCATAACAACGTAACATGCAACAGTTCTCAAAACAAAGGGAATACAAAGATAAAACAAGAAAGCTTAGCTAACTTACAAGTACAAACTTAGAATAAGGTTGATCCAAGACTGCATCTCTCCATCCGGCAAATTGCAGTCAAGAGCCACGCAGACCTCAGTCTTTCTCAGGCTCTTTGAAGATGAGCAGGACAGCAGTACCTTGCTGGGTCATTTTGCAAGACAAAAGAGGACAAAGACGCTCATCTCTAACAGACTTAAATCCCCACAACCCTTGAGGTATTCCACGTGGGCTTATGGCTCATTATCCAATCTACGTTAGAGTTGAGATTTGAATAATCCAATCAAGGAACCTACAACCGTTAGTCTTGTCAATCAAATAGAGGCTACACAGATGTCTTGTGTTTAGCCATTAATCAACCTACAGGGCAATTAACGCCTTCAGTTCTTGGAACACACCGGACAGAGCTTCCTCCCTAATTTCTTATCGCACAGGAGTGGGAGATTTCACAGCTGCAGGGTTACACGGGATCAAAAGAGCCAGAAATCTCTCTCTTAGAGTTCAGAAGTTTACTTTCCCAGGCCGTTCTCCCTCTCAAGGGCCGAAGTCCCATGAATCTTCGCTGTTCCCATAATGCTCTGCACCTAAATCCATGACAGCATGTATATATTTATTGTTTGAACAGAAATCTGTCAGAAAGATAGCACCTGCTTTAGTGGTTCATCACTGTAAGTACCTTAGATTAATTTTTGTTTCAATGCATGCCTTTCTGAAAATGTTACTGCACCCTAGTGGCAAGTAATTGTGGCTCCTAAACTAGTTGCCTAAAGAGAAAATGAAGATGGATCTTCTTCACACACAGTGATATTGGTGGGTAGGGGCTGCATGGGGATTCTTTAGAAATGGGACTTTCAGTTGTCTAATATTTCATTATCAGTTTAATGCAGTCTTGTGCAATGGAGCACACGGTATTTGTTCCTAAACCATTCTGATATTTTATTTAATCTGGGATTTCCCCCCCCCCCCAAATACCACAATATGTTTATTTTTAACCAAATGTGTCTTTTCCATGCTTATCTAAGTCACTGAGGAGATGTCTGGTACGTATATAGTTGACAGTTATGAAAATTAATAAATAATAATGTAGACAAGAAATAAAATATTGATGGACCTGGGTTGTATAGGCCTTTTGTTCTTCGAAGATAAGGAAATCACCAGTCTTGATCTTTAACAGAATATTCTCTTTAAGGCATATATGTTCATTCAAGCACTTAACACCATTTTCTGCTTCTAAGGTAAACTTGGAGAGCCACTTCCAGAGAGAGAGAAATTGTGGATCTCATTTTAGTGTTTTAAAAGTGAACCAAATTTGGTGGGAATTCAAACTTTCCTAGAACTTAAATAAAGTAATTGAAGCCAAGATCTCCTCAGAGCTATTTTGGGCTCTGTTCATCTATGAAATATTTATATTCTGGCTGTGGCTTGTTTAATAATTTTTTTATTGCTCCAGTGCAATTCCCTGCTTTTCTCTCAATGACCTCCACCCTTTTGCTTAAGTACTGCTGAATGTTATATTTCAGAGTCCCTCTCTTCTCTAAATTGCCAATATCCAACTACTCCATACCATCCATGGGAGGAACGATGAGTCAGATCCTGCTAAATCTGTTCTGAGAACTGAATCAATCAGATTGACTTTCATTTCTACTCAAAATTTGCTCTCAGATTTACATTCCTTATGTGTCCTTCCTTCCCACTCTGGCCTGAAAATCTTAGCCCAGGGGTTGTCAACCTGGTCCCTACCGCCCACTAGTGGACGTTTCAGGATTCTAGGTGGAGGGTAGGGGTTCTACGGCACAAACTGAATCCTCCTTCCATCGAGCACTGGTGGGCGGCAAGGAAATTTTACCATCAAGGAAGATGCATTAGTGGGTGGTAGGTATAAAAAGGTTGACTATCCCTGTCTCAGACTATTACTGCATGTTGGAGTTGTGTCTGCCGCTGAAAGCAACAGCACTGCATTTCCTTCTTCTCTCTCGCCCAGTAATGTTTAGTAATGCAAAACACAGGAAGTGACCTCATTGCATTTCCCTTCATTGGCTGCTTTTTGTGGGGATGGTGAAACGTGCATTGAGGTGGTATCATATTGCTATGGGAGAAGGAGAGGAAATATATTCAGCTCCAGCCATAACTTCTGATTCTCGCCTTAAGACTGCAAGTTCCTAGGAATAGCTGAGAGGTTGAAATTTTGTTGCATGGACAGTGGAGTAGGTTTAAGGTGCAGTCTGTGGCGGGGATGATGACTGCTGAGTTATGTTCCTCCAGAATTAAGTCCCAAGTAATCGGGGAGCCATGCAATACCTTTATAATGGTTCAGTCTCTTTGCCCAAACTTGACACTAAACTTGGATGGGTGCCGCCCTGTTGCATAGTCACCCTGGCACAACGCAATGGCTACACTGTAATCAATCCTATTCTCTTCTTCTTCTTCTTCTTTGTTGCTGTTGTTGTTTAGTTGTTTAGTCGTGTCCAACTCTTTGTGACCCCATGGACCAGAGCACGCCAGGCACTCCTTTCTTCCACTGCCTCCCCCAGTTTGGTCAGACTCATGTTCGTAGCTTCGAGAACACTGTCCAACCATCTTATCCTCTGTTGTCCCCTTCTCCTTGTGCCTTCCATCTTTCCCAACAGCAACTAAAACTGTCCTCTATTTGCAGAAAAAAAATCTGTCTATGGTTCATACAAGATAGAAACAAGGCTTCAGCCTATGACAAGTTGGCACACCTCTACGAAACAGCTTATTCAGTAACCAGTGTACTGGCACATGGTGCGTTCTTGCATATGGTGATGGAAGAGCCTTCCAATCATGATATGCTCATATTCTCATTTTGTGTGTTGGAGTGAATTAGCCCTGTTAACACTTGTTTAGGCTTAATAAAAACAATTTTAGTTAAAGCACTGAGACTAGGTTGCCATCTGCTATGTGAAAATGCCAATTTTAAATGATCAACGGTAGGAAGAAGAATGACTTTCACATTGCTGCACTTTGAGGGGAAGGGGAAAAAACTTCAAATACGCAAATCACTAATTGATTCCAGCACCTATCAGACTGCAGGCCCTCATTAGCATAGCACATTTTCTGTGTTGCGCTTTAGGTATAATCTATAGATTTCCCAGTGATTGATATTCTATCATCTTGAAGGTGCTACTGTACTTTGTGACTACAGCATAATCTCAAATAATTCTATAAAACTGGCCTTGGCTAAGATTCTTCATTGTACACAATATTTAATTGCATGTCGGGGGGGGGCATGGTACAGGAGAACTTTTTTATATTAAAAAATGCAAATCTGCATCTGTTATAAAGAACACTTATGCTTAATTATTTGGAGTGCCTGTAGTATATGTGATGCATAGTTAATGGCTGCAGAATGAATGATTGAATGTGACTTATTCATGACCAGAATGTTTGCACTCTAATGAAGAAGATGAGGAAGGGAAGGGGGGAAACGGCTGCATCTGAAGGCTTAAAGAGCTGTCTTTCTCCTTGCAGTTGGTTACATCTGCTTTACTCAAATTATGTTCAAGGTTATGCAGTCATTTCAAAACAAGGCTTGGACTTCATGCTTTGAATGGCTTGTACAATCTTCATTTATTAGTGTACAACCACTCTGGTCATGATTAGATCACACTTGTTTAAGCATTTGCTCAACGGGCATTTGTTTTGTTTTGAAACCGAAATGCTCACAAGGTTATTTTCTCCACTTGATGAGACTTAAGCAACCAGAAGGAAAGCAGCCCTATTTCAGAAGACTCATGTTTACATGGAAGAAAACATGTTTGGTTCTAACTTGGGGCATCAGCAGGAATATGAATGACATTTTAAGAAAATAACCTTTTTGTCTTTCTTTGACAACTAATTATATCTTGGTGAGAGGAATGTAATACTGCTTGGCTTCTTGAGTGCTTAATGCAAATACGTTCTCAGTCACCATTACAGCAATTCTGTAGGAAGGCTAGCACTATTCCCTCTCATCTACAGATAGGGGAGCTTAGGCTCAGAGACAATAGCACAATATTTTGCATTAATAGCAAAGAGGAGCCTTCAGTTTAAAATATTTGAAATATCTATCTATAGCTGTCTTTTAATCCAATGATTTCAAGGTGCCCTGTAGGGTTGTTTTTTTTAAGAGTTGAAACAAAGTTCTTTCTAGTAGGCATAGGCATCGGGGCTGAGAAGCTCTCCTTACTGTGTGGCTAATGGCTTGGGACAGGATGGCCTCCCCTTTACCATGGTGGTCTTCTTTGGAGGAAGGGGGTCCTGGCAAATGACAGAGTTTAGGATCCTCCCAAAATTAAGAATATTGGGGTCCTTCCTGAGTGGTGTTTTGTTATGGGAGGTTTTTGCAACATACTCTTGACACAGCAATAGTGCATTAGAGGTAGGATTTCAAGAAGTAAAAGTGTGAAATTCTGGATGTGTGGCAACTCTAGTTGTGGATTTTGTTTGCTGCCTTAGTTGTTCTGCAAGGCTTCCCCAATACCACCATATTATTTTTGAATCAGGCTACAGCAGAATGGAGAGGGGACGTGGATGGCGCTGTGGTCTAAACCACTGAGTCTTGGGCTTGCCAATCGGAAGGTTGGCGGTTCGAATCCCTGCGACGGGGTGAGCTCCCGTTGTTCAGTCCCAGCTCCTGCGCACCTAGCAGTTCGAAAGCACGTCAAAGAGCAAGTACATAAATAGGTACCACTCTGGCAGGAAGGTAAATGGCGTTTCCGTATGTATCTGCAATGGTCCCACCCACTTGGATTTGGAAGTACAATTTATGGCATGTGTTGCTATGAAAGGTGTGAGAGTTCTGTAGTTTTTGCCTTTAGTGGGAAAGCATAAGAAGGAAATATTACTTAAATTGCATACTGATGTAGCATTTTCTTTGGCTTTCATCTTCTGGAGGTCATCATTAATTGTTGATCTCCATTAGTAATGTGCTGACGTCTTGCTCGTTTCATGCAGCTAATCTGCCTTTATTGGGTACATTATTAGGAATCAGTTTGTGATGCATATTTGATCTCATGGACATTATTGTAATTGTATGAACCTTGCATTTGTCCTCCACTTCATCATCATTTATCTCCTACTAACACCCCCCCCCCAAAAAAAAATTACTTAATATGTACTAAGCAGCCTATCACACATAAGAATTGCAGAAGCCTTTGCCTGCTGGTTTACAGTCTAATGAGACGGAGAAAGGAATGAAGAGGTTATATTAATGCTGGGCCAAGGATACAATCAGGATGAAATAGAAACCAAGCTATCCACAACATCACAAGAAGAAATGTAGTGCTAAACAAAAAAGAAAGGGTTTTTAAAAGCAATGATATTAATAATTAAGGAAAAAGAATATTCCACAGTTGTGGTGCTGGGACTGAAGACATATATGAAAACCAAGAATGGGATATTTTAAAAGTACTGAGAGAATGTAGAGGAATCAAAGCACAGAGTGTAGGTTATGTAAAACATTTACAATCACAATCCCATACCCTAAAGCTTTATGATGGTTTAGTAATTAGGATCTGAAGCTACAGGTTAATAATGGTTTCCAATCCTGTTCAGCAAACCATACTTTCCTATTTCAGGTGCAATGTAAAACTGTAGTTCATAGGACCAGGATCAAAGTGCTGATGCTAACAAGGGAGGGGAAGAGAAAGGGAACATATGAGCCCTATGCTTGTTCCTGGCTTAATAAACTATGGATTAATAAACATTACATCCAAATTGACCCCGTGCAATATATTTGTTTTAAGTGATTGAGTTCACTTGCCGCACGAAAGATTGATAAGTACTATATGTAAAATTTTCTCTGCAATTAATTAAGAGAGATACGGTATAATATAAAATGAGCAAGTAAGATGGAAGGGATTTTCATTTTAATTCATTTTGAAAAGTCGAGCATATAGGTTTGATTCATCTGGTATTTAAATATTGTGGATATGCTTAAGCAGTTGTCAGATTCACACTGCCAATAAAGGATACTTTAGAAGGAAAATATGTGTATACTGGCAGTCAGCTCCAGTATCTCCAGGAAAACACCTCACACTGGGAGACAACGTTTGTTTTTATGTTCCTTTACCTTCCAGCCCATTTAATGACAAGGAATTGGAACAAAGCACGTCAGCATGCAAATTCTAAACAAATCTGACTCCACATGCAAACCCTGCCTTGCTTGCCTAGTCTTGCCAACACAGAAGAGAAAATGACACCTCTCAATGTCTTTTCTGTCTTGTTTCTGTGCAGTGGAACCGGGTTTAGTTACCAGCTCTCCCTGCCACTCTTTGGCAGAATAATTAGAATGAAAGCATTAGGACTGCATGAAGAAATGGTTAGGCAGAAAGGAACGGGCAGTGCTGAGATGCTCCTGTCCTTATGTGTGCTACAATAAATGTGAAAATTTTTCTTAATTCATTTAAATAACAAAACCACACCAGTTCTTTCCTGAAATTACCTGTTTCAGGCCTGGCAGAACTTGTGACTGAGAAAGCCAAACTTGGGTAGGAACCCTGTACACATTTTTTTTTTAAAGGAAGGCAACAAAATCAGGAAGTTTCCTGAGCCAACCGGGGAACCTTTCAGACTGCAAACTCCTCTCTCAACATTTCCATACTGAACAATTTCACTGCCCATTTCTCCCTAAAAATGCATTTCCCTGAACCAAAAGAACTGCCATGAACGTAGGAAGCTGTGTTATACCAGCTACTTTATACCATTGGTCTATCTAGTTCCCTGTTGCTTGCACTGAATGTTAGAGGTGTGTAGGCTGAACCCTCCTGTTGCTTTTGTGTTCTCTCTGCCTATTTAGTGTCTTGGCTTGGAATCACCTCCCATTGCGCCTTTGCTGAATGATACTGCAGAGTTTCTCCTGACTCTAGGCCCTGCAGGGGAGAAACTAGGCTTTATTTCACCCGGATCAAATATGCCCCTCTGGAGGCTTCACCCGGGGCAAAACAACTACGGTAGCTAGCCTTCCCATAGTTACAGCTCTGGGCCCTGCATGAAGCTTTTTCTATATCTCTGTTTTCCATATATTGTCTCTACTACCCTGCCTCCAACTGTCTGTCACCTCTGCTACTCTTCCCCTCAGACATCTGCTTCTTTCCCCTCTTTCTTCAGATCCCATGTAGAAACACATGATGTTATCTCATACTGAGTCAGAACATCTGCCTCAGTATTTTGTAAACTGACTAGCTGCGACTCCCAGGCATGTCCAAAGTCCGTTTTGGGGGCCTAATCAAGCCCGCCGGTTGGTTTAATCCGGCCCCTGTGGCGTAAAATCACGGCCCTTCACTTCAGCAAATCTGGCCCTCTTTGAAAAAAGTTTGGACAGGGTTTCAGAGAGATCATCTCCTGGCCTTATCAGAGGAACCCAGTAACCTCCTCCTTGCAAAGCAGGTGCTATGGCCCTTCCCCAAAGTGTCTTGGGACCTTTCTGTCTTCAACTTACCACTTAGCCTCCTAGCCTACAGCGTCCCTGATCACCTAGTATTCCTCCCCCCCCCAGATGCTATTACACAGCTACCCCTGTTCATAGATTTCTGAGCCAAAACTCTCTTCTCAAGGAAGCAGCAGCACATTCTGCTGCTGGCATCTTTTGTCTTAGTAGTTAGAATGTTTAAGATCATTCCGTAACATCACAGTGACTCAGACTGTAGCATTTGTGGTGGGTGGGAAGTCTTATGTTTTATGTTGCATTTTAGTGGCTGAGGTAAACACACACAGAGACATGCAAACATGAACTGCTAGTGTATCAATTTGGTTTCCTGAGAGCAAAGAATCCATAGTTGTTAGCTGTATGAGGGCATTCACACATAAAGAGGGAAACAAAGGAACCTGTGATGAACTAAACTATTTTCTACATGTCTGATTCATGTAATCTAATTTCTTCATAGGAGCAGCCCCAGTCTTGCCCAGCATTTTGTGTGTGTAAACATGTGAGATCTACCAGATCACAATTCCCATGACCATGGTAGCCATTTCCCCATCTATCACAGTTATTGGAACTGCAGCTCCTACCTAGATCCAATGATATATTGGGTCGCTAGTTTCTCCAAGTTAGAGCTTGACCAGCATTCCTCCCCGAAAAATGTACTATGAGAATTGGGTTTTAGATGCCTGTAAGTTTCAAAAAAGTGCTTAAATTCTTTCAAATTTAACATATGATGACTGATTCTTTCTTGGGAATCACCAAAAATAGCAACTGTTGTCTTTTTGTGTGTGTGTTTGTGGGGGGGGGGGAACAACAACCCTTCTGCCCAATTTAATGTCCAATAAAAATATTGGAAAGTCGAAGGCTCTCTTGGACCTGAAATCTGTGATTTGTGTTATTTTTCTCTGGAGTCACTGCAAATTCCTTAATAACTGAAGCTGGCACTGTTCAATGAAAGCCCCTAGGAATGCATTTAATCTTTTGCAACAATGAGACTTGTGCGTCAATGACCCATCACCCGTGTGGAGTAAGTAAGACTCAAGGACATGTGATTTTAGGTTAATGGATAAAACAAGGCCATAACTTTATTGGTTATAGCATGTGAGTGGTATTGGCTTAGGCATTGGACGGGAACACAACACGTGACTCCACCCGACTGGCGTGGAGACACTTAAAGGTTAATGAACAGTGGGAGGAGCTTGTTGATGCAAATACAACTGGAAGCTTCCCCTGATGTCACTGGGGGTCGTGCCATGGTCCTAACCCCAGTAGGGCATCAGACGGGATCCATGACCGCCGGATACCCTTAACAGGATACCCCTAGGAGGTAGGTGATGGCCTTAGCCTGACCTCCGACACACAACACAGATACATCACATATTGAATAATCCAATGCCTAACCGCCAGTACCAAAAGTTGTGACGAATTGCTGTGAGGTAGGCGAAAAAACCAAGAGGCCGGTGCCAATTTGCCAAATGGATAAAAAACTCCTACCAGGCCCCTTGGGCAACCAAGGCGACCAACCGAAGTCCTCAGCAAGGTCAAAGCAAAGCAACGCCTAAAGGGAGGGAGGGCGGGTGATCCAATGAGGACAGGAGGCAAAGAGAAACCCATCCCCCGCCGCCGCAGGCATTTAAACGGAGCTGGACTCCACCCCCTAGTGAGCCCTATTGGCCAGCTATGGGGTAAGATGCTGCAGTAGGGAGGGGCTGGTGCAGGGGGCCGACCATGCCCCCCTGAAGATGCGGGAGGTGGGCTCCATGCGCAACCCCTCCCCTCTGGAAGGGAGGAGAGGCTTTCCCAAATGTTGTTCATTTTAAACCAGTATGACATATGTTTCAGGAGGGTATTCAATTGTTCATAGGTACCTTCTTTGTTAGGGAGTTTGGCTTTGACATATTCCCTATGGTAAGAACATGGGGTGGGAGGAAGCAAAGTATTTTGGAGAGGATCTCTTTCAAGATTGTTGTTGTTGTTGTTTAGTCGTTTTGTCGTGTCGGACTCTTCGTGACCCCATGGACCATAGCACGCCAGGCACTCCTGTCTTCCACTGCCTCCCGCAGTTTGGTCAAACTCATGTTTGTAGCTTCAAGAACACTGTCCAGCCATCTCGTCCTCTGTCGTCCCCTTCTCCTTGTGCTCTCTATCTTTCCCAACATCAGGGTTTTTTCCAGGGAGTCTTCTCTTCTCATGAGGTAGCCAAAGTATTGGAGCCTCAGCTTCAGGATCTGTCCTTCCAGTGAGCACTGAGGGCTAATTTCCTTCAGAATGGATCTTCTTGCAGTCCATGGGACTCTCAAGAGTCTCCTCCAGCACCGTAATTCAAAAGCATCAATTCTTCGGCAATCAGATTACTACATGGTAAAGTCTAGTTTATTTGATTATTTTTATTAGTATTCAAAACAAGCCCATTATTAATTGTTTAAGAATTACTCTCTTAACAAGTACATAGGCAATTTTTAAAAATAGCTCTTAAAGTGCACAGATACAGTTGTCTTGGTGGTTAAAAATGTTTACTCAAAGGTGTAAATAAAAATAATGACTTTAGATTATGTATAATGGCAAGTGAAAGCATAATATTTGAACTTGTTTTAGCTACATTAATATTTTAGCCCATCCTGGGGCAATTCAGTGGTCTAGTGCAGGGTTGTCCAACAGGTTGATCACGCAGCGTTCCTGGTTGAGCCTGGTGGATCACATGATTCTGATAGATCACCCACCAACAAAAAACAAAAAAATTAAAAAAAGCTCAACAACTTTGCTGAAGCCTCTCCAGAAGAAGCTCAACAACTGTGGGTGTCCCTCCCCAAGAAAAGCTCAACAACTTGGATTATTCTTTCCCCCATAAAAGCTCGCAGTCTCTTGGGAGTTGAACATCCCTGGTCTAGTGGAACCACACCTGCATCACAACTGAAGAAACATCCTTTCTGGTTCATATGGTACTAGTGATAGCTTGTTAATTCTTTCCAAAATGACATGAAGCAAAACTATGGTCTAGTTCTGCCCCTACCTGATAAGACATAAAAGCAATGTGAAGTTTGAAATGTTTGTGATGGATATCTTTGGGTGACCCCATGAATGGGAAGTTCATCTCTCTCTGAAATGAGAAAGAAAGGTGCTGACTGAAGGTCAAGCACCTTGGATAGTGGGTCTGCTGCCTTGCAGAAGTACCCTTTTTGCTCAACTGATTCTGAGCTTGTTCATTTGTCAGTCAAGCAAATATTAAAGACACCACAAATCTCCAGCACACACTGTTCCCCTCATACTAAAGACACTAATAGTACAAACTTACACATGTCTACTCAGAAGTGATTACCATTGAGTTCAGTGGGTTTACTCCCAGGAAAGTGAACAGAGGATTGCAGATAAACCTGGTAACACAATAAATTGTTGTGGAGAATTCATTCTGTTGTGGCAAATGTACCCAAGGCATACTAAATCAACTCTTGGGTTCTAATTTAGCCCCTTTTATGCATTTTCAGATACTCAATTAACAGAAAACCTTTCAGTTTAACAAGTTAAAGGCTTTCTATGTTCACATAAAAATGCTGGGAGATTAAGTCTGAACAGATGTGCTTGTTTATTTATGAATGGAAGTATTTATAAACTATCTCTCTATCAGGGGAGTGTACGACAAAATTTGCAAAAAATATAAAATCCCATAAACAGAAATATAGAATGATCATAAAACTGACTGTCTCATCTTAAACAGATGAAACCACTGAATAGAGATGTTGACATGAAGGACTTATGCACATCACTATTCACTCTGACTCCAGTTTGCTCCCACTGCTGGATTTTGAATCCGTGTACATACAGTGATGCAGAGCTATCCAGCAGTTTTTTTTTGAAAAATATTGCTGTTTTCCCTCAAGCATCCAATCCAAGAGGAAAATGCAAGACACATTCACTTTGCAGTTCAGCTGAGGTGCGTACATTTGAGACAGTCATTGTACATGCTGCTAAAACAGCAACGATTTCCCGAAGCATGCAGTGCAAATGAAGAAATCTTTCTGGAAAACCACCCTAGATAATTCTATGGAAGAAGAAGAAAGCACAGCACCCGCTGAAATGCCAGTGTCTTGTGTAATGTTTAACTGTTGTTCAAAATAAGCCATTTGAATCCTTTCTACCTCAAATTCAGTATAGACCCATCCTCAAGTCTACCTCTTCTATATTGCAGAGTTTCATATCAATCTGTTTTCAACCATTTTCTAACTTAGAAGATATAGAGCCTACTCTGCAGGATTTTTCAGTACTGTATAAGAGTGGACTGACTCACCCTTAACAGAAGGCCATGACTGTGGCTCCATAAGGAATGTAATTGTGAAAAGCAGACCCATGTCTTTTCAATGTAAAATGAGAAGCAGCTCTTAGATACCCTTTATAAAAGTAATTCTTTTTCTGTTTCTGCTAAGAAACAGAAGTGTAGTAAACTCTTACCTAACAGTAGGAGATGGGGGGAAAGAAAGCTAAGCTTTAACTACAGTGCTAACTTTTCAAAAAATATATCTGTGACCTAAAGATAAATCACTTTTGATTACCTGTAATGAGGAACAGAAGGGCCACCTATAGCATGATGTTATGGCACACACGAGGGAAATTTCCACTATTGGCTTCTAACCTTTGTTTTATTAGGATAGCTCTGTAACTCTGGTAGGGTACAATAGCATTTACTGCTTTCAAGTAGACTTTAGCTGCTGCACCTGAAATGAGAGACAAAACACGAACTAAAAAAGACTGGAGCAATAGAGATGTTATCAACAAAATACAATTATAAAAATAAAATTTTCACCCCAGTAGTTTGATCACATGATATGGGCATGGTTCAACTGTAGTTAATCAGTTGTAGGTAGTATTCATTTCAGAACATATAAAAACTCCATTTACTGAGTCAGACCATTGGTTCATCTAGATTAGTATTTCCACCCTGACTGGTGGTGGATTTCCAGGTTTTCAGGTGTGAAGTCTCTTTCCATGCCTACCTGGGAGATGCCAGGGATTGAATGTCAGACCTTCTGCATGCAAAGAAGATGCTCTACCTCTGAGCTGCCACACTTCACAGGGAAAGAGCTAAGCAGGTGCTTAACAGAGCAATTCCATATGGCGGTTAAACTGGGGGTGGAGATAAGCTGCTGCTACTATGGCCTCTGTATGCAGTATATGATTAGCCAAGAGTGGGGAGGAAAGTGGCAGAAAGAAAAACAATAGACCTCTTCCTTCAACAGATCCCCTTAACATATCTTCCAAGCAGTTATCAAACCAGTCTCCTTTTCTTCCCTTCCACTTCTGCTGTCATTTTCGTTCGTTCAGAATCATGTTCCACCTTTCCATTATGGATGTCCTCCTCAAGGCAATTTATACATTCATCTGAAAAGAGTGTAACTACTACTACATCATCATATAATATTATAATAAACAAACTCAAAATTAATTAGCAACATAAAAGCGCTATAAATAAAAGTTTAAAAGTTAAATACTCAGTCAAAGAGACTTAGGATGAGAGCTAAAGATAATAATGAGACTGTGAGGTAGATAGGTTTTGGGAAAGGAATTCAACAACAAAAGAGCAATCATGGGAAAAGGCCACCTCAACAATAGCTGCCCACATCACCTCTGAAGGTGGAGGAACCTTCGAAATGGCCTTGGAAGATTTCAGTTGATCCTGAAGAAGATTCCTTTGTCCCAGGTCATTAGGGCTTTATAGATCAAAACCAGTCCAAAATGAGAAAACAAGGTGGAATCCAGTAAATGTCTTAAATACTGAGGAATTATGTTCTTTCTGGGGAATAATCTCCACCTGGCTTTGGAATGTCACTTAGACCTCTGGCTCTTTTGTAGCGGCTGGACTGACCCTGCATTGTAACTGGAGAGAGGATAATATCTGATGTGGCAGTCTTGATAAATCATTTAGACAGATGTCATGCAGAGAAAGTGAAAGAAGTGCATACTCCTTGTTTTCCTTACAGTATTAAAATAAGAGTTTTCTGAGCCTTCTTTGACCTGACCCAAGGACAAAGACATGAAATTATGGGAATATCAAATCTTTTTCTTGAATTTTAATAGTACATTCTAGTGCTATTAAAACAGACTCACAAGGTTCTCTGACAAGGTTCTCTGACAAGAACAGCTGGTTTCAAAATAACAGTCATTCACCATCTTATTTCCAATGGTTTGAAACTGTTCTTTAATTACTCTCGATTCCCCCCCCCCATGAAATACAATGGGAAAGTATGGTGGTCAATGGTAACTTTTAAGACTGTTGAAATAGGAGAAAAGATGGCTTGATCTATTCCATT
Organism: Zootoca vivipara; assembly: GCF_965207765.1. NCBI lineage: Eukaryota > Metazoa > Chordata > Lepidosauria > Squamata > Lacertidae > Zootoca > Zootoca vivipara. The sequence continues at coordinate 45,292,113 of NC_142586.1, forward strand.
GCAAAAGGTTAAAGGCACCCTTGCTGGGAAGTTATTCAACACAAATACCTATTGAAAGGAATTTAATCTGCCTAAAATCTTCTCTCACCCCTGTTTATTTGAAAGTGAACTCATCAGTGGAAGATGGTGCACAAAAGTTTCCTACGGATCTTGATCAGAATGATTTAAATACTGTGTATATATTTAGCTAAATAGTAAATTATAATGGTAAACTCTAATAGATTGCGGAATAAGGCTGAATTAAAGAAGATAATGCCCAGTCAAAAGTTTAATGTGGGATAACAATAGATTCTGGTAAGACTTTTTGTCATTTCATCATTGTAGCTATTACAACTGATTACGTCTTCCGCAATCAAATTAGCATGTACTTTTGGCTCAGTGCCTGGCTGACGGTAGTTTATCGTTTGTAACTGACATGTTCAAGTTCACGTCGGACTTCTTCAAAGATGTATCTGCCACGGTAGGTGAGGAGAGCATTGTGGATATTATACTTATGTTTTGATAGGCGTTTGCGCTGCAAAGTTTTGATCAAAGTGGAGTCCTGACACTGAGATGAAAGCACTTGCTAAAAAGGGAGAGGGATCATCAAACTGGGATCTCTTGCCAGTGTTCACTTTTGAGCTTTAAAGGCAAGTGACAGGTTCTTAGAGCAGTGGTCGGTTCATTGGTGGACTCCGCATGTCTTTTGCAGAGTTCAGCCACCTCTGTGCAGAGTGCGTTTTTGAAAGGGTAGCAAATGACAAAGAAGGGTTCTGCTGCTTTCAGTTTCACACGCAAAAGCAAAAATGCATGTTTTATCCCTGGTCTCCAAAGGGATATGAACTTACTTCAGATGATAAGAGTCCTGAACCCAGGACAATGTCTCCTTCCATGGTTTCTCCATTGCAATTGCTGCTTTGTGCCCAGAAACCTTGCAGAAGCTTTAAGAGACATTCAACTTCCTTACAGACAGATTGTGCAGAGCCAGTCATCTCTCTGAATATGAAAGAGATTTGGCTGTTTTTGAATTGTGCATTATAGACATAGGGCAAATCTGGCAGAGCCACTCTTGTGTCTGATACTGCCTGAATTTTGTTGACCTTTCTCTTATTGGTTCCTGCAAGAGAATTGTGCCCCCCCCCATGTAAAATGTCCAGATACGTCCCCTTAGAGTAGGGATGCAAAAGCTTTTTCAGTTGAAGGGCCACATTCACTGCTAAGCAACATTCCAGGGGCCACTTTCCAGCAGTGAAGGGGGCTAAAAGTGAAAGAGGAATGGCAGTGAGTGCACATTTAGCTTTGTACAGTTGGCTAGTTCCTACACACACACACCTCTCAATTCTTTCAAACCCTCCAAGTATCCCTATTTTCCAGGGACAGTCCTGAATTTACAGAAGCCATCCTGGTTTCTGATTTGATCCCGGAATGCCCCACTTTTCCTCAGGACATTCCTATTTACATCGGAGAAACATTGACCCCTGAGCCAAAGAGACTAGTAACTATACAACCCTTAGAAGACATCTGAAGGCAGCCCTGCATAGGAAAGTTTTTAATGCTTTATTATGTTTTTATATATGTTAGAAGTCACCCAGAGTGGCTGGGGCAACCAAGACAGATAGGTGAGGTGATAGTAGTAACAACAACAACAACAACAACAACAACAACAACAACAACAACAACAACAACAACTGAATAGGGCATCCAAGAGGCATTCTGGGAGGTCAAGGACACAAGCCATGCAAAAACACTCAAAAGGTGTGGTGGTGGAAAAGACAGAGGCCTGAAGGACTACATTTGGTCCCTGGATTTGAGGTTCCCCTCCCCTACCTTAGAGCTATGGGAAGCACCTGCAATCCAGGTGTTCCACCAGCTGGTTAAAAAAAAAACTTCCGTGTTCATGCAGACATTTCTGAACACTGATTCTTGGTACTACTGAACTCTGGATATTGGTTTTCATGGTTTATTGTGATGTTATTGTATTGGTTTTGTTTAGTAAACCACCTTGTGATTTCTACTGGTCTATAAATGATTTCAAATGTACACTCAGTAGGCTGAGGAGCAATTTCCACACTTGTGTGTTTCTTCCTCTGTGCATGCAGTGTCTTTCTTGTGGACTGAGGGATAGGCACTTGTGCATATACCTGTGATGGGAGGATGCGACAAAGGATTGCCTTACTTTCACATTTGCTTTGGCATGATGCATATATATATAATACGTGCAACTGTGAAGTTCTGTGAAGCCCATAAAATATTTTTAATTTCTTCCAAAGGAAGCTTCTTCCTTTCATTGTTAATTTTCTCTTTATAGTCTGGGAGTGTGATATGTGTGATGGTATAAAGGTAAAGGTAAAGGGACCCCTGACCATTAGGTCCAGTCGTGACCGACTCTGGGGTTGCGGCGCTCATCTCACGTTATTGGCCGAGGGAGCCGGCGTACAGCTTCCAGGTCATGTGGCCAGCATGACAAAGCCGCTCTGGCAAACCAGAGCAGCACACAGAAACAGCATTTACCTTCCTGCTGTAGTGGTACCTATTTATATACTTGTACATGCTTTCAAACTGCTAGGTTGGCAGGAGCTGGAAACAAGCAATGGGAGCTCACCCCATCGTGGGGATTCGAACCGTCGACCTTCTGATCGGCAAGTCCTGGGCTCTGTGTGTGGTGGTAGATGAGTGTAATATGTTTACAAATTGGAGAGGTGGGCTGTCAGTTCTAGGAGCCCTTAGCATTTGTTTACCTATGCACATAATTTATTTACCACATGAAATATTTAACTAATGGAGAGAGTTTCACATATGCACCAAGCTGATGTATGAACATTATATAATTGTGTGTTGGCTAGAAATAGGACCTAACGTGGGAGTTTGATTAGAAACATGACTACCGGTATGTCCTCATTTGAACTCAATACAATGGTCATGGCAACCATCAACAGATGTTAAGGCACACTTTAATTGTTTTGTGGAGCAATTGTCTCCATTGTGTGCCTAATCTTCTGGCACACACTGATTCCTGGCTTCTGTTCTTTAGCAGTTGCTTTTACCTGTTACAATTGAGTAAGTGCCTGTAATATGTGAAGCTGAGATTGGCCCCAAATGCCTGAGTTGTGTGTACAAAAAGAAGAAAGCCTTGTATTCGTATCACATTTTGCTGTTACTTTATTTACTTACAGTATTTATAAACATTCCTTCAACCACGATCCCAGGGTGGAAATGAATCACTTGAGAACAAAGCTTAAACCCATAAAATTTATAGCAACATAAAACAAAACATGAAACGCCAATTATGAAGGAAACCAGCAGAAGTGAGGGTTAATATACATCCTCCTCCCCTTTGTGGTTCAGGGAACAAATAGGTATGCAAGGAGAATTCTCTGGATGCCTAAATCCAGGTTTGGGGCAAGTACTCTTTGGGGAGAGAATCCAAACAGATTTAAAATCAGAAAACCTGCAGCATAGGAAAACATCAATCAAAAAAAGTCACACAGGTAGTAAAACTTGGCTTAGTTACAAATGGGGAAAGTTGCTAAATTATTGCTATATGAACAGACAGCATTTGCATGTTCAGTGGAACATAGTAAACTATCCTATACTGAATCATAACATTGACTTGCCTACCTCAGTATTGTCTACTCTGACTGGCAGTAGCTCTCTATGGTTCCAAACTACGGTAGGAACACTTCCAGCCCTATCTTGGAATTGAACGCAGAGGCTTTCTACATGCAAAGATGATGCTCTACCAACGGGGCATAGCTAGCCAGTCTGGCACCCAGAGTGGCAGGGGCGGGTTGGTCCATGTATGAGGGCGCCGCGGTGATCCGCCCAGGGTTCTGCCGCAGCCAGCTGCCCACGGAGTCCACCTGGCGGACGCACGCCCCACACTGCCGTTTTGGGCAGCAAGGGGCCCCGAGCCACTGCGTCACTCCCAGGAGAGATGTGTGGCTAGGGCGTGCTGCAGGCCAGGCCCCGTGGTAAGTGCCACCCCCTGCAGTGTGCCATTTTTTCACCCCCTTAGGGATGACACCTGGGGCGGGCCACACCCTCTGCACACCCCTTCCTCCGCCCCTGTCTACCATTGAGCTAGAGCAGGCATGTCAAACCTGCGGCCCTCCAGATGTTTTGGACTATAATTCCCATCTTCCCCAACCACTGGTCCTGCTAGCTAGGGATCATGGGAGTTGTAGGCCAAAACATCTAGAGGGCCGCAGGTTTGACATGCCTGAGCTAGAGCCTTTCCCCATGAGTTGTCTTCTGTTCCACCCATACTCAAATGACTATCACTGCTGGGCACATTGCATCAATGTGTTCATATTTTTGTTATACCATACATATTATGTAGCTGGTCACTTCATGCATATTCTTGGGATGATCTAGGTCAGGCATCCCCAAACTGTGGCCCTCCAGATGTTTTGGCTACAACTCCCATGATCCCTAGCTAACAGGACCAGTGGTTGGGGAAGATGGGAATTGTAGTCCAAAACATCTGGAGGGCCGAAGTTTGGGGATGCCTGATCTAGGTGAGATGCTCTTCTGGATACCACAAGGATATGTCACATAGCCTGTAGTTTTTTTAATCTACAAATCCACATTCAAACTCCTCACAGTCCTTGCTCAATTGAGCAATGGAAATGTATGTACCTATAGAGCTTTTATACTCTTTTTACACTTCTGCCTCCAGTGATCAAAATATTTTGTGTATTAGCATTCAACAGAATGTGGGATACATGGAAGGGCACACCGGCTGTCTTCCACACTGATGGGTTTCAGATGCCAATTGAAAACTTTTTTTTTTTTGCCGAGGCTTTTGTGGTTTTTTAAATAGCAGTATATCAGCAGTGTATGTGTTTGTTTTGATTGATTTTATTACTATTTTTAGTGATTTTTTAGTGCTGTTTTATTGTACATAAAACCTACAGACAAAATACATATCCCTGAGCTTTTCTAAGGAAGGGCAATAAATGAATAAACCATTAACCAACCAACTCTGTGCAGTGCTTTTCACACGATCATCTTTGCTTGCATCATGAAGGCCACATCACCTGTGCTAAGCTCTGAGATACCCTGCATAGGACCAGGTTACTTTGAGTGACTGCCTTATCTCTCAGATGCAGTAGGTCACTGCATCCTGAAACAGTGTTTCTCCTTAATGTCCCCCAAATATCAGAGGTGCACTCCACAGTAACTCAGAGCAGTGCTTTCTGTGCCCCTGTTCTGTGAAACAGAGATACAATAGGAACATGCTTTCCTGTTTTTATATAAACAACTGAAGATCTTCGTTTTGACAAACCTTTCCAGTTGTATGAAAGTGTCTCTGCTTTAGGTGTCCATTTTGATTTTTATTTTAACCTATCTTCAGTTGTTTTGGGTTCTGCTTTTAAAAATGATTTTAGCTGGTTCTGTCTGTAAATCACCTTGAGACATATGTAAAAGGTGATTCACAAATAAATGAACGTTAAGAAATAGGGGACCATTATGGATTTCATGCATAGGTACCAGATATGGTTCATAGTCCTCAGGTGCATTGGATACATGTGGCTAAGGGTTAAAATGACATTCAAGAGGCTCACAGTGTTCTTGTGCTTCCTTGGAATAAACTGGCTATGACACAAATTGGAAACTTTTTTTAAAATACAGTAGTATTATTTTCCTTTTTTCTGGCTTAAAAAAAAGGTCAGTATCTTCTACTCTTGTCATTATGACAGTGCATCTGTAATCACCTATTTCAGGGGTATTCAGCGTGATTTCTCCAAATATTACTGGACTGCAACACTGATCAACCCCAGCCAGCATGGCTGATGGCCAGAGATGCTGGGAGTTTATACAACAACATATGGAGGTTACCATATTGCCTACCTATGATCTATTTTCTCTTCCTTGCACCTGTTTCAGCTTTGAATTCTTCTCCACTAACAAATACAAAAATGGCCAACAACACTCATCCTTTCTTGTCATTGTGCTGAGTAAGCATTGAATGATATTGTTGCTCTTGTGGGCCATTTCTCCAAGTGGCGAGAAATCCAGTGCTTTCCTTCTTTCCTTTGGAATGAGGTCACTATATGCTTATGCGATCTTACAACCTTTGAGTTTATTTTCAAAGGTATAGGTGGAGAACAGGTGAATTCACACTTTTAACAGGTGGTGAAGTCCACTGGCCCACATCCGATATCCAGAGGCAGGCAGCCAGTACCCCCAAATGCTGTCAGCTTACAGAGCCCCAAGAAACAGCTCTTTCAGTGTCTTCCTCTGTGTTCATCACAGTCTCTGCCCCAAAGTGAAGTTTCTGCTGTTTCATTTGCAGGTCTACACCCTGCATAGAAAGCATATTCACTGCAAATGATTTCCGACAAAGAATCCTGGGAACTGTAGTTCTTCCTCATAGAGCTACAATTCCCAGCAGCCTTAACAACCTACATATACCAAGATCAACCTACAGATACCAATTTTTTTTTTTAATAAGACTTGAGGAAGACCCTGTTATTGAGAACAATTAGCAAATTCCCCTGACAAAATCGTTACTTGGCAACTGTACAAGGTCTTTTTAAAAAGTCTCATTGAGTTTTGTATATCAATACAGCAAACACAATTATAACGGCATAGGAACAAACTTATCTGAAACGAAAATGGAGAGGAGGAGGACAAGGTAAAGCAGGAGAAGCATGGCTCAGCATTCATAGGTTTTGCTCATTTTAAATTTACAGGTGTGTCATGACCAAAATACATTTTGGACAGAGCCCAGTACAGGCTTCCCATATAGCTTAGCAAGCATTGTATCATCAATAAGGCTAGCAGAGGCGGTTATGTATTTTGCCTGTTGGTGGATTGCTGGACCGAATCTATGTTTCTATTGTTGTAATATGATACGTTTGGTGACCAAAAGGGCATAACTAATTCATTTTTGCCGTCCCAAAAGACCTTTGCAAGGACTGCTCAGGAGATACACAGCTGTACCCAGGGAGATGTAACAGAGACAACTGTCTGTTAAATGTTTCATACACAACCCTCTCCCAATTTAATAATAATGTTGTACTCCATTGTAGCCATACGTGGCTCATCTTTGAGTGACTACAGTATACCTCTCAGGATCTTTTGCTTCTAAGTCATGCAGAGAAATAAAAATACTGATCCTTATTCTTAGCTCTTGATAATCATAGCTTGTTTCCATGCCTTGGCGAGATCATCTAAGCTGTTTTGCACAATGTCCCCCAAAATATAGATTGACAATAAAAGCAGAAAGCTTAAAAAAGACAGAGCCCCCACCCTCTAAATGAAATAACAAATAACATTTTGTCCAAGACCGTCTCTAATTTTTTGAAACGTTTTCCTTCCACTTATTGAATAATAACTGCATATATATGATCAGCTAGTTTTGTCTTTATTTTGCTGTTTAAAAAAGCAAAACTGCAGTCATTTTCTCTAGCATTTGAATGGCTGCTTCCTTGAATGATCAAAACCATCCCTTGAGGGGGTGACAAAAGGGCCATTTGATCAGAATTTGGACATCTCTACCCCAATGGGGCTTCTTATACACACTTCTTTTTTGCCTTTAAACATCTGCCAGACAAAAAAAAATAAGAGTCTTCTAAAAATCATAACTATTGTCCCACCCTACTATTTGTTCAGATTGAGGGTGGCATGGAATCAGTTACCAACATATTTCCATTTTTTATTGAGTGCCATGCATGAATTAAGCACATTTCTTTAGGCTTCTATACATGGAACAAAGCACCAGGGTATTTGAATAGCCTCTTTGTGGCTATCAAAGAGCAAACACAGTTCGCATGTTACACCAAGCCAAATAATGGCTTAATGCAAAATGTGTGAGCATATGGGCCAGTTTGCTCCACTTGCTGCTCTGACACACACATGGTTTGGCTTAGCGTGTTTTCTGAACCTTTACAGCTCATGATTTACTTGGAGGAGGCAAACCAGAAGCTTGGGTTCAGACAGCTTAGACCACAGCTTAGAAGATCACAGGGGAAGGAGCAAAGCAGCCAGAATATCCTCTCTGGGAGCCTGCACATTCATGAGTTTTCAATATGCCATGGTTTGAGCTAGCTCACTGTAAAACTGGTTTACAGCAGTACTGTCATAGGCAGGAGAATGGCTTCTAACTGTTCTTTGTATGTCTGAACAAATATGTCATTTGTTCCATTTTTTGGTGTGTGTAATCACCTCTGTCAGTACAGTATACATGTTGCATTTTGGAGATGTCTCAAGTATGATATTGTGTGATAAAATTTGATTAGAATGAATATTTATCTTGAACCATGGCTGTGTGTGTGTATGTGGTCTAATCTTTATAGAAGCCTTTGCTATCCGAGAGCCCTGGGAATTTTTTAGACTACAACTTCCATCAGTCCTAGCCAACTATATAATTTTAGTGCATAACACCTGCAGAGCACCAGGTTGTGGGAGGCTGCTTGATGCAGCCTTCATGCCATACAGTCATATAGCAAATAGAACAGTGGAGGGATCAGGTTATCCAGTACTGAATGGATCTGTATATCTGCTTGCAATTTTCAACCAGCGTTACAGCAAATCACCTGCATTCTTTTCTTTTTTTTACTGATCTGTCAAAATGGCTATAGTTAAATAGTAGGCTTTTATGTAGTCTTATTTTTACTTTCCCTTGTGAAGAAAAGTGCACTCTCTGTTCTGTAAAATGTTTTTTGAATTATAAATGGGTTTTTAAAATGCCAGAAAGCCTCTTTCTGAATCAGAAAAAAGGGGAAAACTCTGTAGCACTGGTCATGGCAAATGTAGTCCCTTTTTATTCCCTTTTAAACTCTTTTAGCAAATAACAGAAAATTTGTGCTGACGTATTTGTCAACAACTCTGGTATAAAGTTGTGGCAAAACTAACTTTGAATCATATTGAATGTTGTTGCTGCCGTGGCATAGTATCCTAATATATGTCTCCCTTTTTGCTGCTGTTTTGCTTACAAAAACCTGAGATTAGTTCAGCACCCCATTCTCACAGCGGTCGCCCAGACGCCTGTGGGTAACCAGCAAGCAGGAATCAAACACAAGAGCACTCTCCTCTCCAGTGATTTTCAGTAACTGCCACTCAGAATCATTGCTGCCTCCAGCTGTGAAGGAAGAGCATGGTTATTATGGCTAGTAGACACTGAATTAGCCCTTTCCTCCAGGAATTTGTCTAATCCTCTTTTAAAGCCATCTAAGTTGGTGACCATCACTGCCTCCTTTGGGAGCAAGCTCCATAGTTTCATTATCCATTATGCAGTGCATAAGGTATTTTTCTTCTCTTCTTTTTTCTTTTGCAAATCTTTGGCTTTGTAAATCTTTAGCTTTCTGCCCCCTGGCCCATTGGCAACCTTGCTCGTACCTGATGGCCACATTCTCTCAGCTGCCCATGTCTTGATTTAGTTGCATCTAAGTGTGATAACATGCTTCATCTGGCTTCCAAGCCAGTGGAAAGATACGTAAAAGGCAGCCCCCTGTTGAATACTAACCTGTGATTCATATGCAAGATTTTCTGTAGTAAGTCTTGTGTTTAGATCTAGAATATGCCTTCTGCAGTCTTGGGAAGAGTTATGCAAACAAGCTTTGAATGAATTTCCTTGCTTAGCTGCATCATGTGTGTGAGTGTTCAGAGATCTGCAAACACAGATATCATATTATTCAATGTCTGCTCTGAGGAAGCTGGCTAAAAATGAGAGCAATGGCCAGCCAGGTTGGCTTTAGCTAAGCTATATGGATTTCGTGTGGTGGAACCTCCTTGGTGTTGGAATACTGAGGGTCCAGGTTCCACCCAAATGTTGCTCTGTAATATACTGTGCAATATTTCCCTTTTCTGACACATCGTGATACTTCTCAGCTGTACTCAGAGAGAAGAATCAATTCCATTAGAAAGAACCTTCTGGTTCTGTGAATTGCATTTTGAGCACCATGTCTTCAGTGTATTCTGTGTGATTGTTATTATTGATTTATTTATTAAATTTCATCTGTAGATCTTAGGGCATTTTACAACATAAACTTACAAAAAAAGCCACAAAATGCATAGTAAAAATAAGAACAACAAACCAATTATCCCTGCCTGCCTGCCTGCCTGTCCACAACACATTTAAAAGGACATGTCAATCAGCCAAAGGCCTGGTTGAAGAGGAACACTTTTGACTGGCACCTAAAGGTGTATAATGAAGGCACCTGATGAACCTCCCTGGGGAGAGCATTCCTCGAACAGAGCCACTGCAGAAAAGACCCATTCTCATGTTGCCACCCTCTGGACGTTTTGTGGAGGAGGCACACAAAGAAGGGCCTCTGAAGATGATCTGAGGGTGCAGGCAGTTCATATGGGCAGTTCATAAAGGTATTGTGGTCCTAAGCTGTTCAAGGCTTTATAGGTCAACACCAGCACAAAAACAGCTAATTAGTTTCCAGGCCCAATTCAAACTAATTGGCAGCCAATGCATTCAGGCCAGGATCAGTGTAATATGCTCAAACCATCTTGCCCCAGTGAGCAAGCTGGCTGCTGAATTCTGCACCAACCGAAGTTTCCAAACCATCTTTAGAGAGCCAGTGTGGTGTAGTGGTTAAGAGCGGTAGACTCGTAATCTGGGGAACCGGGTTCGCGTCTCCACTCCTCCACATGCAGTTGCTGGGTGACCTTGGGCTAGTCACACTTCTTTGAAATCTCTCAGCCCCACCCACCTCACAGGGTGTTTGTTGTGGGGGAGGAAGGGAAAGGAGAATGTTAGCCGCTTTGAGACTCCTTAGGGTAGTGATAAAGCGGGATATCAAATCCAAACTCCTCTTCTCTCTTCTTCTTCTTTAGAGGCAGCTTCAGATTGCAAGCTGCCAGGGGTTTAAGCCCAGGACTAATCCCAGATCACTTTATTCCCTGCACCACTGAGTCAACTCTCAGGCAGAGGGAGCTTTCAGCCTGATCTCTGTTTTGCAATGAGCTGCCCCTATCCTGGTCAGAGACACTAGCCTGGCTTTGTAAGACCAGCTGGAGCAGGTGGTAGTGAATGTTGCTTTTTCCACTTCCTGCTGCTAAGCCACAAAAGGCCCCACAGCGCAGTGTCTTTAGGCAACTGCCTGAGGGCACTCCATTCTCCAAAAGGGGAAGAAGAAGGTGATCATGGCAGGCAGCCAGTGGTTGTCGCTTTTGGAAATGCTTGATTTACTGATGTGCTACAATCAACACATGCATATTAAAAAGTGAGCACATTCACACCGCTCTGTGCCTCCCTTCTAAAGTCTGTCTCAAATAGGAAGGGAAGGGAGGGGAGTACATGCCATGGCAATTGCGGAGAGGCCTCTTGGGAATTACCTGTCTCCTGGATATCACTGTCCCACTTAAATGTACCTGAAATGCTATCTTTGAGCATTTTAAGGGCATATCTCATTTGCTTGGCTGGAAAAAAGAGAACAAGAACCCTATTTCCAGTAGCATCATTGGAATGATTACTGGCATTACACTGCCTGAAACAGAGGCTGGTGCTATTTGACTTGACACATTCTTCCAGGCAGCTTCAACCACTAGTGGCTGGTGCACGTACCATGCCATTACTTTCTGCTGTAAATGTGCAGGTTTTTACAGCTGATGTGTGTCAGGAAAGCTTTTGTGGTCATGCATGCAGTGTAACAGGGTTTTTTATGGTTCTATTAAATATGGCAGGGGGGAAAGCAGTTGTTTTACAACAGACATAAACAATACTGCTTGCAGCTATATTGTATGATGGTGAGGCACACTGTATAGTCAACAAATAGGACTTTGAAAGAGGTGGAAAATGAAACATACAAAACTATGGCCTCTTTGAAATTTTGAAATTTTAGATTTCTTTTTAACCCTTAAACCCGTCAAGCTCTTCTTGGCTGAATGCTTTTCTTCCTTTTCTTCCAGTGACCTGAATATCCAGCTAACAAAACAAAGCTGATAAAATAGGTTTCATCTACAAAGCTGTAGGTAGGTGAAGGCCTAAATCATGTAGTGAACTGAATATTGGTTTTTGTGCCCTTTCCTTCTCTTGCCTATACATGGGGTATAAACTTTTTTAAAGTGCATGGAGAGGACATTCCTGAAAATGGAAAGAATACCCAGAACCCCTTTTGCAAAATCCACTGAGATCAATAAATATACTGCCATGCTTATGGCACAATCTAGCAAAAGTTCGGATAGAATGTCATGCTGGGAGGACCCTGTCAAAGTAGAGCAGGTTCCCTACTGCTGACATTCAGCTCCCAAATGATGGAGAACCGCAGAAATGGTGATGGGCCTGGGGGGGGGGCAGGGCCAATGTCTTGTCACTTTCTCATATGGCCGTTACAGGTAGGTGGGCCGTGTTGGTCTGAGTCGAAGCAAAATAAAAAAATTCCTTCAGTAGCACCTTAAAGACCAACTAAGTTTTTATTTTGGTATGAGCTTTCGTGTGCATGCACACTTCTTCAGATACCAATTCTTCAGAAGCATGCACATGAAAGCTCATACCAAAATAAAAACAATCTGAAGAATTGGTATCTGAAGAAGTGTGCATGCACACGAAAGCTCATACCAAAATAAAAACTTAGTTGGTCTTTAAGGTGCTACTGAAGGATTTTTTTTTATTTCATATGACCATAATAGTGGTGTGGGGGTGAGTGGGAAAGACTTTATGTCACGGTCCTGCATGGACCTGTACAGCACTACTGGATGTTTTACGATCGATTGATGCTGCACCAATGACACTTTGTATCCGCAGCTGCAGTTTCCCTCAGGCTGCAAGCTGGATACTTGCACTTTATTCAGATAACACAGACCAGGATAGGTTTTAAATAACAAGTGTGGTTTATTTGTTGGTACAGAAGTGTGTGGTTACTGAAAGCATACATAAACTTATAACTATTACCCTATACTGGCCTATACCTGCTAAATTAATTACCGGCCTATACCTCTAATTAAACCACGCCACCAGTTTCACCTCAATCTCCTATCCTGTGTGTTCCTTTCCCCCAATAATCCACCTAGTTTTCTGACTCTCACTGACACCTCCACCTCCCTTCCACAATTTCCCCGCCTCCAACTCCAACCATAGCTGCCAAATAAAAAAATTCCTTCAGTAGCACCTTAAAGACCAACTAAGTTTTTATTTTGGAATGAGCTTTCGTGTGCATGCACACTTCTTCAGATACCATAGCTGCCACTTCTTCAGATACCATAGCTGCCAAGTTTTCCCTTTTCTCGTGAGGAAGCCTATTCAGCATAAGGGAAAATCCCTTAAAAAAGGGGATAACTTGGCAGCTATGACTCCAACCCCAACTGCAACTCAACTCAACTGCCCTAACTGCCACTGGGGAGGGTTTTTTATACCCTGCCAGCACCTGCCCCTGAGGGTTCTAAGGTTCCAAACTTAACCCCTTACTTGCTCAACCTTCTTCCTAACTAGGTTCACCACACTTGTGTTCCATTTAAATCAATCACACTTGAGTTAGATGTGAAATCCTTTTGCTTTCTTTTCTTTGGGACTTGACCTGAGCTAAATTTTATCCAGTATGTGTAGCATTGGGGTGACAATTGTACAGTATAAAATGTGCACTTTAGACATAAATAAATCAGTTAAAGTTGAGGAAGAAGCAGATATCCCATGTGGTTGCTTAACTAATGCTTGAGTTAACAAATAAAAGGAGGCGACTCTGATGGAATGCCAGCTTGTATATTTCTTGCATGTAACCTTCAGCATGGGAAAATGTATTGGATAGATGTGTTTTCTATCCAGGCAGGAAGTCCCACTATGCTTGGCGCATCAACTTTAAAAATAAATTGTGGACCCCATATTTACAGTGGGAGGCGCAGATTTAAAAAAAATGGTGCACTCCTGTTATGATGCAACACAATACAACTGCCATTCTGTTCTCAAGTCCCATTGATCAGGGACTTGAGCTCCATGGTAGAGCATCTGCTTTGTGTGCAGAAGGTCCTGGGTTCGATCCCCAGAATCGCCATGTAGGACAAGGAGATAAACCTGCCTGAAATCAGTTCAAACCACCTGAGCCAGATGGACCAATGGTCTCACTCAGAATGGGCAGTGGGCAGTGTGGATTTCATGCAGGCATATCATTTGAAGACCTTGCTGTGTTTCCTGAACCTCCTTGAATAAATGGCCAAAGAAAAGTTTGAGCCCCAACAAAGCTAAGTTGGGTGCCTATCTTACCAGAAGATTACATAAGAGATGGTTATATGTGGCTGAGTAAACATGCACCTCCAAACAGCTGGCTCTGGCCCTAACTTGTGTCAAGCAATTGGCACAACTCCTGATTAGAAATTAATTAGATCGATGTCAACAGAGCACACGCAGTTTCTTTCTCATAGAAGAACATGCCAAATCCATTAAGAAAAAACTACTTGATGCTGATTCCAGTCTTGCATGCTTTGTCAGTTCAACTGCATATCTCGCCAGCGTTAATGAGATGCACTGTGTGAGTACTTTTATTGGCATAAGCGTGCAATGTTCTAGTTATCCTGAAATTTCATTTCTTTTGCCTGCAATACTTTCCTTCTTTCTCAAGCAGAAATTCATTGCTAGCAGTAGTTCCTTGGTTGGAAGGCTGCATTAAATAATTCTCTAGAATTCCAAAGACTGCAGAATAATAAAAATAATAGTAAGGGATTATAATGAGTTGCTTCTTTTTGCTAGCTGTAAATTCCATGGTGATGTAAAAATTCTGGATTGCATTGGGATCAAGATTTGGGGCCCCACCTTGTGGTATGGCACCTGAAGTGTGTGTGTGCGCATGTGTACAAAGTTCCAGGGATTAATAGGATCCAGATGTTGATGGAAACATCCCCCCACTTCTCCCTCCCCTTCCCTAGGTGGTTTGAATGTTTGAATAGGATCCTCACTGATTCACATCAGTTTTGGAGGGATGGCAGTCTTCTTCCTGTCCCATCACAGATCTGATTTGGAAAGAAGTAAGTATAGGAAAAACTGCTGCTTTGTTCTAATAAGACCCTGTGTGGTTTCAGGGGTGTGGGTGGGTGTGCTTATCATAGGTCCTGCTCCATTCTTCTAACACCTGTTTAGTACGCATTATACAGATCTATGCATGCAGCAATAAGAGTTAACATGCATTTCTGCACCAGTATCATCCCATACTTAGCCACTTACTTGGAAATGAGTGCCATTGAATTCAATAGGACATGCTTCTGAATGGACAATGGGCTAGGATTGCAGCTTTAATTGTTAACTACGGTTGGATTAGGCAGCAAAATGAATACCAAGAAATAGTGACCCAATAGTAATACTACCTAAATTCTAAAACAGAACTGGGATTTGAACGGTGATCTTCTAGATAGAAAGTCAAAATGTTGTACATGCTTGTAAGTGCAGTGGGAATTATGTAAGGCTATAGCTCAGTGGCGTGCATGCTTTGCATGCAGAAGGTGCTATTAAATTCTGGGTATCTCCAGCTAAAATTATCAGGTAGCTGGTGAAGTCTGAGAGCTGCTGGAACCAGAGAGAATTGGTAGTATTCCCCATGTTATGAGTTTTGCTATCAGATTTCTGTAAATACAGTGGAACCTCGACTTATATCCGCCTCTTCTTGCGGACGTTCCAAGTTGCGACCGTGGCAAACCCAGAAGTAAACACCCAGTTTGCCGTGATTCATGCATGCATGGAAGCGGCTTCTGCCATCTGCGTGTGCGCAGAAGTGTGCTGTTGCCAAATGTGCATGCGCACAACGGCGCCTCTACTAGCATCCGGTTTCGCCCAGCGGACAGGCCTCCAGAATGGATTATGATTGTAAGTAGAGGTTCCACTGTACGGCTAATCACTGTGAGTTTGCTTTAAGAATCCTTGGACAGAGTCTTGGCCTTGACAAAGGACTCTTATTAGACCAGGATATTAAGACACTGAGTGTCAGTGGCAGCTGATTTGTTCAGAGGCTACCTCTCGATACATGATCTCTCTGGAATGTTCAGAATGGGGGAAAGAACAAAGGTAGATGTCATAAACCTCTCCAACTAATGATGAAGTAATCTAGGTATTTGAATGAAAGGGAGCAAACTCAGGAGACACCTGAGCTTCCTGAGGCTCTAGAAGATGCTTTCTTGGTGGAGAGGGGTTGCTCTCTGGTGATCTAAAATGGGGCAGTAGACTTGAATGCCCAGGGTTTTGAAACATAAAGCCTCTACCTGTGTTCAACTTGTATATTTAGTAAATAATATAAGATATTGTAAAATGTTATAAGCTTCCAGCGGAAGCCAATCCCAGGTAAGTGCTACCCCCTTAGAACTTCTCAGTGGTAGGAGTGGGTGTTAGAATTACCTCAGGTCAAGGGTGGCCTGAGGCATTTTGGCATTTGAAGCAAAATGTCCTGCTGCCGCTCCTATAATGGGAGGGCTTGAGGGTCTTCAAGGGGCTTCCCCTCCAGAAGAAGACCTTGCAAAGCCTTGCCACCCCACCCTGCTGGGTGGGATTCGGCAAAGGAGAAATTAGTGCTGATTCTGGTGCTGCTTCTTCAACACGAGTGGGACACCCAAGGTAGTGCCAGCTCAGGGGCTTCTACTGCTTGAGGCTGCTGCCTCTCTATACCTTATCATTGCATCGGTCCTGTTTCAGGTGAACACATGGAATAAAAGGCCATGGTCATTTGAATGTGAGCTATGTTCACATGTATTAAACGCTAAAAGAAGAAAGCGGTCAGCATTTCTACGTTATTTACAAGACATTCAGAAGGATTAATACAGATTATGCTGTTGACATTTTGTTTACTTTCATTCTGAATGAAATAAGATGGCCACATGGTCAGTATGGGTCGTTCTGGAAACAGATTAATGTGACATTTGCGTTCCAAATGTGACATTACTTCCACAAATTAATTAATGTGACATTACTTCCACAAATTACAAGTTCTCTGTGTGTTTGCTATATTTCTAAATACAGAATTTTCAACATTTTCAAAATGAGACGAGTTTGTCATATGGACATCAAATGTTTTGTTTAGCATTTTTCTCTGTCAGTCTGTAGCTAATGTGGAACTGAGAATTGGCAGCAATAATGGGACGCTGATGTGCCTTGGGGGTCCCTAGGAATGAAAGGTGGCAGGTGCTAAACACAAACATGGTGCACGATCAGTGGCAGATCTAGGTCAAAATCTTGGCAGGAGGGCAGGGAAACTCATCTCTGCTCTACATGTTCAAGTTCTGTTTGAAAGCACTCATTGCCTCCCCTCCCTTCCACTTTGTTTCTGGAGATCCTGCCTGGCTGTTAAATGGATTCTTGCTGCTGTTGCATCTTGAAGCCTCTCTCTCTCTCTGTGTTTTTTTTTAACCAGGCCTGTGCATATGGATTATATGGTTGGTTGCTCTCACATGGATAATTCATTGCATATATGCTCTGCTTGGTAAGCATCTGGGAATTGTGTGTAGAACTGATGCAAAGGGACAGAGTGTGGTTGCAGAGTAAATTGAAAGATGTGATTTCTCTTTCCTGGGCCTTCAGGAACTGTCCAACTGAAATACACATGTTGTAAAAGCTGGCCTCCTTAGGATTTAAGTCTGCCTCAGTTTCCTTACATGTTTAATGTTATGGTTTTCAGGCAATTTTTACATTTTGATAGCTTGTGGTATTCATGCACTTGATTTTGTGAACTTTATTCTATGCCTGGCATTTCAGTTGTGGTGCATCAGTTTTGGATCTGCCTCTCCCCTCCAGAGGTGCCCACCTTTTAGGTGCCTTTTTATTTTGTAGGCTTTTTAACCTCTGGTAGTTTCTGTCACTGCCCTTGACTGGCTTATTGATTTGTTGTTGTTTCATTGTATGCTTGTAACCCACCCTTGTAAGTTTTTGATTGTCAAGTGCTAAAAAGTTCAAATAAAGCATAACAGGGAGGCATTCTGCACATACAAACTGTTAAGGTTTGGAACCACTATCTCACTTCCAGACACTTTTCTCAGAACCTCATACTTGGTTTTAAGCCAGGCTTTTAACTGATGCCACAGTTGATTTGATCAGTCACTGGAAGCATCAAGTAAGTGCTTGTGAGATGTTTAGAATGCATGGGCCTGTGAGAAGCTGACCTGCTCCAACAATTTCTCTACCTGGACAGGAGATATTCTAGGTTCCATAGACTTTTCTGTGCATTCATAATGTGTGAAAAGCCCCTTCAGTGTAAGAATGTCCGCAGTCACCAGTTGCCATATCACCAGTTTGCTTGTTGGATGCTTACAGATCTCTGAGACACACAAACAGACATTCCTACAAAATTTATTTTCTTTTATTGCAGCAAATGGAAATGGAATAATGTCTCTCATGACTATTGCTGTTTCTTGCCCAAATCAAACTTTGAACTTCACTGTTCAGAAGCTCTTTGTTCTCAAAGATAGCCGGTAGTTTCACACCTCCTGAAAACCAGAATTAAGTTTCTTCTTAATGAAAGCATTGTGGTGGATGAACCTCAGCTGCTGTTGGACTTCAAGTTCCATCAGCCCCAGCCAGCATAGTTTGTGGTCAGGGATAATGGGAGCTGGAGTCCAACAACATTCAGAAGGCCACTGGTTCTCCACCCCAGCATTCAGAAGGCCACTGGTTCTCTCTCCCTCCCTCCCCCCCCCTCTCTCTCGTCTGACTCACTTGAGATTTTTTATTTAAGTTTTTGTTTTTGCTATTTCCCTGCACTTTGGCTTATGCCATATATTTTAGAGGAAAGAATACAGAAAATTCTATGAATGTGTAGATAAGTTAGAGTAAACCATTCAACACCTGACTTTTACAAAGAAGTCAAACGGGCATTGGCTGCAGTTCTAAGAATGTATCCTAAGATATTAGCTCCACTAGATTCTTTGAGATTTACTTCCCGACAAAACATTCAGGGTCTGTGCCACCAATTTGGAATTCTAAGTTATCTGCACAACTTTTTGGAAAGCCCCCCAAATATTTTGTTAATAGATACTGTCTTGGTATCAATTGCTATGAGATGCTTCAAGCAAAGACACATTCTCATACTTTTAAAAGACACACAGGGAGATTGTATGTTTCATTCTTCAATGTGTGATTTCAACTGGGTATATAATAATTTTTTAACCTGAATCATCTCCCACTATTACTGCTTGTTGGCATGGTAGCTATGTCAATGCCACTACTTGTACTGATGAAAAATTATACCAGTGCTTTACAATCGCTCCTCTAATTACCCATGCATGTTCTTTTGATTCTCTTAAGAGCAAAGAGCGTCAGGAAGAACAAATATAGCAGCAGCTAATCAGCATTTCTAGAGATGACACTGATGTCATGATCTCTCCTTTCCAGATGTATCATCTGAAGGAGGCATTTGGACCTCGTCTTTTAAAAATCAGGAAAACAGAGAAGTTTTTAGACAAACACAGAAACTCACAAAGAACCAGCATAGTGCATTAGATATAGCAGGGGTTCCCAAACTAGGGGCCGGATGCGGCCCAATCGCCTTCTAAATCTGGTCCACAGATGGTCCGGGAATCAGCATGTTTTTACATGAGTAGAATGTGTCCTTTTATTTAAAATGCATTTCTGGGTTATTTGTGGGGCATAGGAATTCGTTCATATTTTTTCCCCAAAATATAGTCTGGCCCCCCCACAAGGTCTGAGGGACAGTGGACCGGCCCCCTGCTGAAAAAGTTTGCTGACCCCTGAGATATAGGATGCAATAAGGTGAAATGGCAGCAAGACCCAATCCAGAGCTACCTGAGGCATAACCCATAAATGCAAGGTAGCCTTATGGTGCAGCATGAACTTTCCATCCCTTCACCTAGCTACTGTGCTTTCAGAGAGATCATGCCAGTTCTTCCTTCAAGTAGCTCATGGCCTCCCCTTTATTCTCACTGCCAGAGATGGGCAAAAGGTAGATAGCAGTGGTTAGTGGAGTGGGGCTGCAATGTTTAACTGGCTTCTCAACACAGAGGTCACTGACAGTCACTGAGAGGGAGCAGTGGTGGAGAAGTTGGTACAGGGCTGTTGCGCCAACTTGATGCCCTGCTGCTTGCTGCGTGTGCATTGCACTGACTTCCCCACCACCTCTCAGCAAGGTAAACAGTGCAGCCCACACCGCCCTACTGACCACGACTGGATGAACTGGTAGATTCCTAGGTGGTTTGAATAGATTGGCAAGGATTTCTGATTTCCAGTTTGTTTAACAATGGTAACTACAAAACGACTCTCTTCCTCCCCTAATTTAATTCCTTAAATTAGGAAATCGAGTGGGGAGAGGAACCAGAAATGGATTGTTTTGTTTGAAAGAACTGTGCAATGAAAAGAAATCCTCTGGACTCAGAATTTTTGTACCCTTACTTCTATGCCTTTTACACCCAGCTCTGCTCAGTGAATCATGGGGGTTCTAGTGACAAACAAAGTAGATCGCACAAGTCTTACCATCACTTTGAGTGCTTTGGCAGAAAGGCAGCCTATGAATGTAATAGCCTTCTCTCCGAGGACAGTTTCTCTCAGCATCCAGCAGCCGGTTTTCATTTCCTCAGAATGCTGGTGAGCAATCAAAGCACATCAGCTCAGGAACCAAAAGCTTTGTTATTGTTGTTGTTGTTGTTGCTGCTGCTGCAGCTAATGATGATTGCCACAAAACTCCTGCACGTACACCATTTGAAACACATGACTTTGCTCAAAGAATCATGGGAACTGTAACTTACCTTCTCAAAGCTACAATTCCCAAGCCCCCTTAACAAACTACAGTTCCTAGTACAGTATTCTCTGCAGGAAGCCATGTGCTTTAACTGTGTGATGTGTATGTGCCCTTAACAAATTTGCCACCATTGCACAGCTGGGATTCCATGGTATTTTTGAGAACTGCTAACTAAGGTCTGTTCTGGTTTGCCAGGTTTATTTCAGGTTGGTTGCTCTTGTAGAAAACAGCATTCTGATAATGCTACTTGTTCTGTACATTTGGTTGGCTAATCTGCAGTCCTCCAGATGTTGCTGGCCTCCAACTCCCATCAGACACGGTCACCAATGGCCAATGATAAGGGAAGTTGTGGTCCAGCAACACTTGGGTGCCCCCATCCGGTTGCCCATCCCTGCTGCATATAGCCAACCGTAAAATATTTTCTTTAAAGTCTTATGGCTGCAGTCTCGGTAAGCTTGATACGGGCTTGTATTTATCTTGCATGACAGCACCCTTTCCCTTCTATATAACTCTTATTTATTTATCCTGATATTGCTTTGTCAATGCATCTGTGTAGTCTTGAAGCATTGCTTGTAGTTTCACGGTGGATTTCCAGCCTGGGGCAAGTTTAATCTAAAATGCAGTTTGATGAATCTGGAGAGAGACCTTCAAGAGGCTTTTCCACACAATGAAGCTAAGTGTGCCCTAGCTGTATTTTGTCCTCCCACAAGACCTCACAGCATGATATCTCTTTTAATTTAAATGCAATAGCTTGCAGGGATGGGGGGCGGGTAAGGGACAGAAGGCTCAAGAAATGGACTCTGTTACTGTAGGAGGGATAGGATAGCCACACCATTGTTGGGTTTGGTGTTTTTTAAAGGTTAAATGAGTGCATGCTAATATAGAAGAAAGAGTGTGTTCAGAGCTGATAAAAAGCTGAAATGAACTGGAGGCTGTCAAAACACTTTCTAGTGACTTTTTGCATTTCACTTTGATAGCAAAATCCAATGTATGGGGAATCCCTTTGGCAGTCATAGTCAGATGGTTTCTCAGCAGAGGTGGATCTGACAAAAGATTCTTCAGAACTTTGCCTTGCATTCTCTCATCAGTGGATCATTTCACACATGATTCTAAAACCTAATTTAGTGCTACAGGAACAATCTTAAATACTTCACCCTCCTCTGCTTTGGTGTTGCCCCAAGGAGATTGCAAACATCTGCTTTTAAGATAAGCTGAAGTCCTCTTTGTGTCTGAACTTGGAGAAACTGTTTAAGCTATGGTTTATTCAAATAAGTCAGAGTCAACCTCTGGTTTATTGATCTGGCTGGTTAGCAAACCATATTTAGTTTCTAATTCCTTGTTAACAAGCCAACACAACAAACCACTTTTTTGTTCTGGCTTCTTTGAACAAACCATAGCAAGGAATGCTGCTTAGTTTTAAAAGTGGAAGCTCGCATTCTCTTCACAACCATTCTGGAGGAGGAGAAGGCAGGACTCAAGGCTTGCCGAGGCTCATTATCATAGCACTAAACCATGGTTTATAATTACATGTGAGAAGGCCTTATTCACCTTGCCACATGCCAGGGGTGCCAACTTAAATAAAATTTTGAGGGGAGGCAAGTAAGCTCCACCCTGCATAATCAATCACAAGATGTAATGCACACCATTTGAACATCAATTTCCATTTACTGGGAGGGTTCAGTCCCTCAAATATTTCATGACGGGTGTGTGCGAAGGGATCTTGGCCCCTAGGAATTGGCTCCTATGCTACATGCTGGTACAGCAGAGGAATGTTTGGCCTTCAAATAAAAACACAACAGCTCTTGGAACAACAAAGGGCCTCAACATGCATGGGTAAAGGAAATGGGTTAGTTTCATTGATTTATTTCATATAAAATAAATGGGAAGTTGTGTACCTAATGGACTAAGCTACAAGCTTTGTGCATGCTCGGATGAACAGGTGCACATGTTGGGCTCACATACCCCAGGTTTCCTTAACAAGGAGGGATAATTTTCTCCTAATCAGCTATTTGTGAGCCAAAGCATGAGGCTAACATGCCGGGAGGATGCAAGGGGTACTTCTCATATAGACTTGATTCGAACTCACCTGCATGTAGTTGCACATAGTTTTGGTTATTCCTGGGCAGATCCTCCATTATTATATTTTTAAATACACATGACCTTGACACCATTAATTTGCCTCTTGAGTTTTCTTCCTGGATGTGATGGCAGTTGCAATTATTTGACTTGTTTTGTCTGTAAGAAAATATATTGAAGTACTGAGTGGGTGGGGGAGTGGTATTGTTATACAGGAATTTTGACCTTGATTGAATAAGTGTGGATGCTGCATAGCTGAAAAGAAATGGAAGGGGTTGATCAGTTCAAATATCTGTTTTATATATTACTGAAGTTCTGCTAACTGCATAATACATGCATGAAAGAGTTCTTACAGAGCCACCCAAAAAAGTGTTGTCCTATTCTGTCTAGGCAACACAAAGGATATGATCGATAGTGGGTTGCTGCAAAATTCTCATGAAAGCAAATCAATAACCCACACAGTTCCCTTCTCAAAAGGATTTGGAGATTTCTTAAGTTGCTTGGCATTGCCCATGC
The DNA here is from genome assembly GCF_965207765.1 of Zootoca vivipara. Taxonomy (NCBI): domain Eukaryota; kingdom Metazoa; phylum Chordata; class Lepidosauria; order Squamata; family Lacertidae; genus Zootoca; species Zootoca vivipara. Next base: position 45,315,293 of record NC_142586.1, read on the forward strand.
AGCTTGGGCATTTGACTGTTCCTGAACACCTGGAAGAGGCTGCATTTCCCCCAGAAAATACCTGCAAAATTTTGGCATTAGTTCTGATTATCACCACTATTATTCAGGCCCTGGCAGGAGCTTACAGCTGCTCATCCACTTCTTTCCGCCCAATGTCTGTTCCTGGCAGCAGTAACACTTCTGCAAAAAAAGAAAAAAGCAACTCAGGTAGCTTAAAAGGCTGTTAAGGGAGGAGGCTGGGTAGTAATGCCATAGTATTTTCTTTTTCCCTTTTAGATTCCTCTGCTTCTTGGAACAAAAAGGTCCCAGTTGCAGCATTCACTTGCACTCTTTTCTGGTTGAAATGGAAGCCATCTGCATCTTTATAGCCAGGGGTCCACAAATATAGTTGCCAGTGGCAACCAGAAATTTAATCAACTAGCAAGGAAAGTATCCAGTATACGTAGGAGAACCTTTCTTTCTTTCTTTTTCTTTTTAAAAATGTGGCTGGTAACCTAGGAGTGCAAAAAGTATCCCTTTCAAAAATAGCTGGACTTCAGATATCAATGATGGAGGGAAGGGCTTGCTTCAAACGCACATACAATGCCTGCTATTTCTCTCCTGTGTAGAATCCACTACCATTGTCTCGGGGCAGTGAAAAAGAAGCAAGAATGCAGAGCTCATCAAGCCCAGTGACATTTGTAGACTCTTCTTTATAGCTCTCCATTCTGTTAAGGTGACCCAAAAAGGGAACCTTTTTCAAGCTGAGGGTTGCTGGGTTCCCTTGAAGGCCGCATTTCCAGGGCTGAATGCCAGTGGTGGGTGGGACAAAGTGGGCAGAGCAGCAGATTCCTCTTTTATTTTGTACAGGAGGCTGCATCTAAGCCATGTGAAAGTCAGAGGTCTACACCCACACACCACATCATCTCCATTCAGGGAAGAAAGAGGTGTGGTCACAGTTCAGGGATACATTCCAGCCAGGCAAGAGCATGGAGCAAGGCCAGTGAGAGTTGGCTAAGGCTGTTTACTTAACTAAGAAACTGGTTTGACCCAAAAGTCCAGTGGTCTAACCACAAACTCATTCCACTATAAAACTGAGGAACTTGGCTTATATCCCAGAATAAATGATTTCCCCCCCTTTTACTAGAGACATAGGCAAGAACAAATGTATGGTTAACCACCCAGTTAAGGAACAGCTGAATGAGGTTTGTTTTTGCATTAAATGGATTGAAATATAGGATATAACAGAAATCATGAGCTTCAATATAATCCAAATCCATTTAGAAAATATTAGTCTCCAATGCTTTATCTAAACATCAGTCATCCCTCAAAACAATCTATGATTCCTAAAGATGGTAGAGTATCTAAAGAGATCTTAGTCTCAAAAAGATTAAGATTAAAGACTTTAATAGTTGAAAAGTACACGGGACAGACAATTAATAGCTAGCTTCTTGGTTATTGTAGTTTCTGGTTGGCTAAAAGATTTACTAAAATGTTGTGATGAATTTCAGCTAGTTTACTGAGCATTCATCCTGATTTGTAGGCACAAAGCTGATGTAAGGGTTCTATGATGTCTGCTCTTTATAGCACATTTGTTGTAATTTGTTTGTAGAGAGGTTACACATCTTTCTGTCAATCAATCAGTCACTGTCCAACCCTTTTAAATGTAATTTTCCTAATCACAATAAGTTGGGGTCTGTTTTTATTTAAAAATGGGATGGAATGCCTCCCACAAAATGCTGGCAGTCTGGAGGTGGCATAGACTTTTATGCAGCAGCAAAGGGATGACCCACTGTTGTGCTCAAGTGCTGATGTTTTTGCTCTCTCGACATTGCTGAAAAAAACATCCTGGAAACATTCTTGGTTTGAGAGATCTTTGAGTCATAGCTGCCAAGTTATCCCTTTTTTTAAAGGGATTTTCCCTTATGCTGAATAGGCTTCCTCGCGAGAAAAGGGAAAACTTGGCAGCTATGCTTTGAGTGAGCTTGGAGGGTAGCTTGTGGATGGTAAATGGTGCTAAAGCCTCAAATGGGTTCTTAAAAAACAGGAGCAGCTAATTACAAGAATATTGTGGAGCAGCAGTGGCATGCTAGATATTTGAGCACAAAGAAAAGTTTCCCCTTAAAAAAAATTCATTAGCAATATGTTCAGCATCGAAAAATATCTTGGTATTAAAATGTTCAGCAGCATTGCTATCACCTAGAGTATTACCTCCTCCAGATTACAAATTATGTAATGAGCGCAGATTATGATATTTACTTTGAGGCCATCAGCTATGCTTCTCTTGATTTTTAATGAATGTTCTCCTTGGTTTAATGTATTCCATTCCTGTTCTGCTATGTCTCTTCACTTACTAATTTTATGTGGTGATTAAAAACCAAATTCATTCGATTATGGATTCTCATCCATCCTTCCTCCTCTCCATATCTCTACTCCAGCCTTTCCCATCCTGGTTCCCTCTAGGTATTCTGGACTACAACTACCATCAGCCCCAACCAACACAGGCAATGGTGAGGGGTGAGGGGAGATGTAGTTCGGCAACATTGGAAAAGCCCCAGGTTAGGCAAGGCTGCTCCAGCTTCATGTCTTAGAGGTTGCAAGTCATTTTGATTTTACACAGTTTATAAGTCTATTTATTTATTTTATTTAACAAGGTTTTATATACAAATTAATCAAAAAGATGTCTACATAATCTTATGGTTTTCATAAAATGGTATATTTAAAATAGCGATACAAAACATAATAGTAGACAATAAAATTACCGGAATATAGAGAGTATCAGCAGATTTAAAATGAATGTGTATAATAAAGTTCATGCTTGCTTAAACAAAAAGGCTTTTAGAAGGTGTTGAAAATAGAACAGCAAAGGTGTCTGCCTGCTCTTAATAAATCAATGAGTGGTAAACATGCAAAAAACAACAACAACTCTTTCTCCTGCCTGAAAAAAGGGGAGAAGAGGTGTGTCTGAATCCTTGTTTTGCCTTCAGAAGTTGCTGCACTTCATCCTTTCTCCTTGGAGGTTAGTGGGTTGAGGAGGTCCAGCTGTTAGAGCTCCTTGCTCTTCCACAGGCATAGGCAAACTTGGCCCTCCAGATATTTTGGGACTACAATTCCCATTGTCCCTAGCTAACCGGACCAGTGGTCAGGGATGATGGGAATTGTAGTCTCAAAACATCTGGAGGGCTGAGTTTGCCTATGCCTGCTCTTCCACCTCAGTGCCAAAAGTCATTTAGAGTTTTGTATGTCACCATGAATACCTTGAATCAGGTTTCGAGGAATATTCATGAATAGTGCAATACCTCCAGTACTCGTGTCACTTCTGCCACTGCATTTTGCATTACTTTCAACTTCTAATCAGTTCCATTTTCAAGGTTAGCCCAGAGAACTGTGGCTAAGCCGTCTCTTTAGCTTTTGTGTTGTGTTGAATTCGGAAGGAAACACTGTTTTCCTGCATACAAATTCTGTACTTCTGTTTGATACCTTAGTCACATGTCTACAGCAATATGACTGACAGCATATCCATGTTGGCTTTGACTATTATGATACAGTGTCACCCTTGAACCCAGCTGCGGAGGGACTCACTGATCTCCAGCCATGCAAAAGTTTATACCCACACTTACACATACACATACATCACTTCATCCTTCTTCCAGGCAAGCAAAAGGCATTACCATGCTTCAAGGACATAGTCCAGGCAGGAGGGTGAAAATCTCAAGGTTCAACTCAAGAGGCTGAGTGGTGGGCCGCATTTGGGTCCTTGGTCTGCAGTTTTCCCAACTGACTTAGCAAATGTGATGTTGCTGATATTTTGCGGCTCCTAATGACTAAAGTCATGAGCTCTGTGTGCATCAGCCCTGATTTTCTGCCATGCAACTTCTGTTATCTTCCCAAGGCAACTCTCTGACCAGGGGAAGAAGAGGAGAAATCTAACCTGTTCGTTCTTCTGTCTTGGAGACCTTTGAGGTTTTTAATCCCAACTATGTCAAAGCCTATATTATAACAATAAATGGCAGTAGTAATCCCCTTCTGAGTAGTGTTGTCAGCATGAATGTGGAAAAAAGACTGTAAGAAATTATTTGCCATAGACGGTGATCATATTTGGTGAATCATAAAACCAATGGCCAGTTTTAATTTTGTTTCTGTTTCTGCCATCTGATTCTGCAGCACATCTATCACCTTTTCAATAAGGCTTCATAATTAACTGCCTACCTAATTAAAACACTCAAGTATCTCATGCTACTTATCCAGAAGGCAACAATGCAAAAGAAGCAATGTACAGAATCATTGTGAGAGAGCCCTGTTATACTTTCTAACTCGGCATTTGGCCAAGTTAAGCTTTTTGAAGCATGTTGATTATGACTGTCATTGAAATCACTGGAATTTGAAATTGCTTAGCATTGACTTGACCATGACCTGTGTTCTCTTATTAGCATTTTTCTCAGTGATCTTTCAGTGATCTATCTGATGTTGCTCACATGCCACTTAAGTTTAAACTTAACTGTGGTTTGAAGGTAAACACATAGCCACTTTGCTCCTAAACTGCTCCTGATGCTTCTGTGCATGGTTTGACTTAGCATCACATCCAAACCCAGGCCCATAACTCAAACTACAAGTTGCAACCTGAGGTTTGGGTAGTATGGCTGTAGACACTGCAACCTGAGGTTTGTTTGTGGTGCAAACTATCCTTCAACGAATATCCATCATGGCAGCGCAGAATCTAGCAACTGAGTATGTACCATCTGGGTTTTCATCTTGAAGTAGCAGAGAGGTATAAAGTTGTTCTGTGCAACCTGGGAATTTAAGTGGTATAGGTAAGATGAACCTAGCTCGTATATCTGTATAGTATTGACAGTGAAAAAAGGCATGTTCTGTTGTTTCTAGTTGCCCAGAGCCACATCAGCATTTCTTCTCCTCGTACGGTATCTTCCTAAGATTTTAATGTTGATAGGGGAAATCCATTTAGTAAATGATGTAGAAGAGAAGGACGTTGAAAATAGCCACACAAATCACTTCTGTGGACCATTTCAGTTACAGTGGTACCTCGGTTTATGAACACAATTTGTTCCGGAAGTCTGTTCATAAACTGAAACGTTCATAAACTGAAGCGAACTTTCCCATTGAAAGTAATGGAAAGTGGATTAATCCGTTGCAGACGGGTCCACGGAGTACTCAATCTGAAACTTAACCCAAAGCATGGGTGTAATTGGTTCCAGAAGTCTGTTCATAAACTGAAGCGTTCATAAACTGAAGCGAACTTTCCCATTGAAAGTAATGGAAAGTGAATTAATCTGTTCCAGATGGGTCCGTGGCATTCGTAAACCAAAAATTCGTAAACCAAGGTGTTCATAAACCGAGGTTCCACTGTATTGCTTTGAATTTCTTGAATTCTAGCTTTAAAATGCAAATGAAAATAGTGACACTCTGTGTCAGTCTGTGGTTATAGAAAAAAAAAATGGAACTATGTTGCCAAAACCCAAAGAACATGAGGAAAGGAGTGTAAGTCTCCATTTTCAAGATTTTGATATTGGTATAGCCAGTTTCTGAGCAGCTCACTCTCCATATTTGAGAATAGTCTGTTCCCATGTAATAATATTGCATGCCCAACAGTTTGTTTGCCATTTAAGCACCTTATGCCCTAGGTAATTCTATGCAAATTACATGCCACTAAATATGTAAACTGGTAGGACATTTCTGGCTATAAAACACAAGGAGGCAGCCAGAGAAAGAGACCACAGGTGGTGCAGGAGGAATGGGACAGTGTAGGGCTGGGAAGGGGTTAAACAGAGAGAGAAGCCTGGATGAGAGATGAAGTTGGTAAGTGGGAAATATTACGGCAGGGTGGCTAACCTGACGGCCAGATAATAGTCTTCCATGTTATTGGTTTTTAAATGCATGTGCCCTGTCCTAAAAAAAGAATCAATAAAGCACATTGTGAGTTTTCAAAAGTGCAATATCTTGCTTACAACTTGCGACTGATTTTTAAAATTTTGCAGCGAGAGAATGTTTTTTTCAGAATAGCATCAAGAGAGTTCAAGTCTCAAAATCCTCAAGGGCTGGCTGATTTGGCTGCTGACCCTTCATTCAACCAGTCATATTTGAAAACTTACATCCTGCCTATTTGTTTTTTCTTTCTGACATTTTCTGCACAGAATTCTCTTGGCCTGCATAATGCACCTCACTTTAAATACACATATCAGTGTTGACTTGGAAGGACAAAGCTGGAAGTGGAAATCCTTGTTTTCCCCTAACAATAACGTATTCTTGGAGCACATTATTTTATAGTTTATTACTTGGATTTGTTGCCTATAAAGCAAGACCCACACCTGCCCTCTCCTGGTTTGTTACAATGGTAGCTGCTGTGATTCTTGTTTCAGGTAGCAGGAAGTTCTTATAATCTAGCAAACAGAAGAACTTTTGTATAGCATGGAAACCATAGTGCAACTACAAAAGTGCTATGTAACCCAAATGAGAAAAGCAGCTAAGAAAGCTATGGGACATAATTATTTAAGTAGAGTTTTTAGAACATATTTTCATAATACTCAAGGACTTGGTGTACAGATTTTTTTAAAGAGATCATACCACAAAGTCACAAAATGTCCATGTAACAGTCCTGGCATAATATGATGACCTGCATAATTATTATTCTTAGCAGTATTAGTATTATTGAAATTTCTTTACTGCCCTTCAGCAGTGTTTAAAAGCTTCCAGGGATTTTCATGTGGTGACATATTTTGACTCTAATAGTCTGTCACATGTTTTAACAATTTTGTGCATCAGATTGGGAAAAAAAGATTATTCCAGTATTGTATCCAGTGTTTTCATCTTGTTGGGTACAGGTCATAAACAGTGCCTCTTACAAAAAACACACACACACCACTCCTCCTGTTTTTTTCTTTTTCCTAGTGGGGCAGTGTGGGGAGCCACCTCTCTTTGGGGGAGGCAGCTCAGAGACCAGGGTCAGTGGCAGTGGCTGTCAAGGAGGACTCCCAAGGAGAGGGGAGAGGAGAGGAGGCTGAGGGAAAACTTCACAAGGGAGGGTGTTCAAGATAGGGTAAGAGGCTGCCAGCTATGCAGACAAGGGGTGACATAACTGGGCCCCTGAGCCCCACAGGGCTGCTGCAGAAAGAATGCAATTGGTCAAGGGAGCCATGGACTCAAAAGATGGAAAACCTCTGGTTCACATAAAGACCTTGCTGTTCCTGTTCCTAATATAACAAAGTTTATTTCATTCATTATTGCCAACAGAAACCCCACACTGCCAGCATTCTAGCTGCATGCATGATTTTTATTCTGGTAGCACTGCAGAGGAAAGAGATAAGCCTCCGCTTCTTGTGCTCTGCATTCCCAGTAAGGATCCCCTGTACACCCATCATGCATAAAAGTAAAAAAATTGAGAGGTCCCTATATGCAGCACATTATATGTGATGTGTTGTATCCTTACAGGACTTGAACATCTTGGGAAAGACATCTTTGAGCTTTGGCTGGTAGTCTTCCTCTAAACTTCCTTGAGGACATAATAGGATGAAGTGACTCACTTTTGCCACATCCACACCAGCCACTTAAAGCACAGTACTCCCCCCAAAGAATACTGGGGTCTGTAGTTTACAGCAGTACAATACCCAACTATGATACTTTTGCTTTGTGGCACACTTAGTTCCCAATGTCACCTGAGGGATAGCTCAGTCAGTAAGGCATAAGACTCTTAATGTCAGGGTCATGGGTTTCAGCCCCACATTGAGCTCAAGATTCCTGCATTGCAGAGGTTTGGACTAGATAATCCTTGTGGTCCCTTCCAACTTCTATTCTAATCCACAGGTTTTGTTCCAGAAATGATGATAAATTAGATAATTATTTTTTATTGTTTATTTTAAAACTCAATCCATTGGCATAGGAGAGGAAAAAGACAACCAAAATGATCAGGTGGCTGGAGCAACTCTGTTACAAGGAAAGGTTATGTTTGGAGTTGTTTAGGAAAAAAGGCAAGTAAGGGTGAACATGATAGAAGTGTATAAAATTATAGAAAATGTAGCGAAAGTAGGTAATACTAGAAACAATGGTCATCCAGGGAATCTGAATGGTGGGACAGACAAAAGGAAGTACTTTGCCTCCATAAGTTGTAATGATGATCAAAAACATAGATAACTGAACGGGGGTTGGACAATATACTATGCCCAGGAACAGATACGAGACAGAATGCCTCTGAATAACAACAAACAACAACCCCCAGTCTGCTAGACACACAAAGTCTAACATGCAGCTAAGTTTTTCAAGCACAATTTTCTAAGTAACCTACACCTCTGTATGCAAACACTTTCAATAAAGTGATCTCACAGATACACCCACCTCCCCAATCATTCTTCAGAAATTACTTATTCAGTATGATGTGGCATAAAAACGCAGTGTTTGATTTCACCTGAGAGCTTCTGAAGAATCTCAGATGAGTTTGTGATTAAACTCTTCAGTCATTCAGTTATAATTAAACTCTCAAACTACTGAAAGGCTGAGATTTTTGAAGTGACCAATTAACTGTTCACTACTTCGTCTTCTTTTTTGTCAGCAATTCACTTTAGAATCTGAAATTTGATAGAAAATTGTTAGTAGTTTTGAATTGCTGAAGAGCTTTTTACTTTGGAACAGAACATGCTGAAATTTTGAAGCAATGGTTCATATTCAAAAAGCATTTCTTCCCAATTAGCTTCATTTTGTCATGCAAATGATAGATAATACTCTATATTTTTCAAAGGGTTATTCATGACCTAATGCTTAAATGTCCAACACATCTAATGTGAAGAGATTATCTACTTTTTCTTTATGAGGACAATTGTAATCCTTGCATCCCAAGAAAGAGTTATAATTTCCTCCTCATAAACCCCTCATCTCTCAATTACTCCTTCCCCATCCTTCAACTGCTGTCTCCTATGGATACTCTTTACCACTACACTCTCACCAGACACTTTATTCATTTTATTTTTTTGCGTTTTGATACCACCACCATACCACAAGGCGATTACATGATTTTCCCATTCCCTACAAAAACCCTGTATAGTAGGCTAAGCTGAGATGCAGTGACTGGCCCAGGTTCACCCAGTGAGATTCATGGCTGAGGGGGATTTGAAGCCTGGTCTCCTAGGTCCTAATCTGACATTCCAGCCATTGGGTTGATTCCTGGAGATGACATTGGTCAACAAAAACCATAGGAGCATAGGGGGAAGGACATTGTTCGGTGATAGCACATCTGCCTTGCATGCAGAAAGTCCCAGATTCAGTCTCTTGCATCTCCCAGTAGGGCTGGAAGAAGCCTCTGCTTGAAACCTTGGAGAGCCACTATTCATCAGTGTGTAGACAATACTAAGCTAGGTGGACCATTGGTCTGACTCTGTATATGGCAGATCATCCTATGCTCCTATGACTGATTCTGAAACTAGCTAGAATTATCCCTGTTCTAGTAATATTCAGTAACCAGTTGGTTACAATCTGCCAAATTAAGTAATAAAGTTTTACTGGTCTTCTGCAAATCATGTCCTCCCTCAAAGAGGGCACGTATTGCAGTGAGGCCTGGCAACCTTATGTTGTGGGTGGGTACGATTGGATAGCCACAACACCCGATTGGTAGGTCCCTTGATGCCGAGTTGAATCTGACCAATGAGGACGCTAGCCAAATGGATCAAGGGACCTATATATGCCAGTGCACGTGACCCTGAGCGTTCTCTCTTGGTCAGTGCATCGGAACACCCGCCCACCTCTCCCTATATTTAGGGCTTGTTATGCTTGACCTTGCTATGCCGTCATGTGTCATCTGTCATTGGGACGGGCACAGCAGGAATTTTCCCCACTTGGCTGATGGGCTGGTGCCATTTGGGTTTCGCCTGCTGCATAGCAAATCGTCACAACTTGTAAAGTTGCGGATAGGCTCTGGTTCAGGTGATAGAGGTGGAGGAACAGTCTCGCCATCCCTATGTGAAGGGGTATTCCGTTAAAGGAATCCAGGGACTCAATGGTTTGGTCAACCCTGCAAGGGGTTGTGCCCGTGCCTGAGTCCAGGGAGACATCTGGGTGGTGGACATAGCATGTTCCCCAGCTTTCCGCCATTCCAGGTCTTCACCCTAGGCTGACCTATGGTGGTGCCCTGCGTCAGCGCTACCTGCAACGGTACAGGGAGCTAGTCGAACCAGAGCCTATGCAACCACTCACTTGTTGTAATCAATAAAGTTGTGGCCTAAATTCTGCCAAAAACCAAACCGAAAATTTGAGTCTTGTGTGAATTTATTTAAGGGGGAGGTTTAAAAGTCTAAACACGCAACTTAAGTTTGCAGGTGGGATACTAATCCATGAAAATTACTTTCTATCCGGCACTGGTAATTTCTCAACTTCTCTCTCTCTCTCTCTTTAATATTTGAAGGGAAGTTTTGGGAAGCTTTTAATGTTTAATAGATTGTTGTATTTTAATGTTTTGTTGGAAGCCGCCCAGAGTGGCTGGGAAATAAATAAATAAATAAATAAATAAATAAATAAATAAATATTATGACATGTGATAGTTACCCTCCCTGCTTCTTTCCCAGCTGGATGCAAGATACCATTTGTGACATTCTAGAGACAATGTTGATATCAGACTTCCTTTGCCTGGTCCTTTTAAAAATGAGCTGGACTTGATCCAGGAAATAGCCAGCCTGCCTGCCTGAGAGCATTACAGACACGGCCCATTGATTTTACTGGCCCAATACATTTATTTAGCACCTTAGCAAAATACTTATAGATCGTACTTTCATACAGGGCGTTGTTCTGGTGTTGTACTTGTACCGAAAAAATAAACAAACACTTTCCTTAAAAGTAATTCATTTTTGGACATTAACACAGTATTGATTCTTATATCTTTCTGCCTTTAGATCAATCAAGCATATCTACTGTAAAGGGGCAGGGGGCGGGAGAGGGGAAGGCTCTGTGAAAAAAAACAAAAAACTTCCAGCTAAGCCCTACTCCTTGGCTTTGAGGAAATGTAAAAGTTGTAGTTGCATTGATTTTCTTCCATGAAAGACTTTAATTTCCCATTTTTGTTTTGTCATGCCTGAGCTAACAGATTCGTAAGGCGTTTCTTTGCACAGTAAAAATCATTTGCCATTTGGTGGAATTGGCTGACATTTCATTTTTGCTGTACAGATTGCAGATTATGTTGACATTATTTTGCCAGGCCCTATGCTACATCATTAACATATTAGTCATGATTTGGGGCTGAAACTCTGCTGGCACATTTTCCACAAGGTTACAAGGGTGGAGGGGCAGGGAGCACACATCACAGCAACCCTACAATATTTACACAGATTCAAGTGAAAGCAAATGGGTTTTGTTGCAGTACAACTGAATAGGAGTGGCATTCAAATACATCACCTGAAACAATGCTTGATTATTATTTTTTTAAAGCCAATAACACACATTATATTTATGGCCAGTAACTGTAGCTCTTTGTTTAGAAATGAGGTGCTTCTTCCCAGTGTGTTAGCAATATGGGACTTGTCAAATAATGGCATATAATTGCCTGGTTTCGCTGCATGAAAATGAAATGCAGTCTCCGATCACAGCCTCATTTCATTCTTCTCCAACTCTGAGGATTCCTTCTGAAATGAGACGCAGCCAGACGGCTATCAGCAGCATCTTAAGTTGCAGCTGTTTAGGTTGTCTGGGAGCACCTGTGCAGCATTCAGTTAAATAAATTAATAGTCAAGTGCAAATTCCTCCTTCTGATACATTGAAAGAACCTTAGTTGCAGAGGCTCATTTGAAATGAATATCATTTTTGCGGGCATTGGTGATATAAAGCCCTTCCCCCTTATGTAATACCGGTAGCTATGAAGCGGTTTCAGTGCCTTCTGTGTTGGCCTTTCGCTACACATAATGGAATCCTGAGATAGTTTCCACACTGCTGCTTTAAGCTTCTACACTGTGTAATCACAAACAAAGGGTCTAGTTCAGTCACTAGGCACTTATCCTCTCCACCCCCTCAGACGCATGTATACGTATTGCTCCTCAAACTGTTGTTGATCCTTTCGTATTGACAACTTTCCTGGTTGTAGGACTGCATGCAGCCGATATTGTGAGTGGTTGCTGGTGCCCACTGGGATTATAAGTGCAGCAGGCATGGAGGCCAACAGCAGGTGGCACCAGAGCCAGTTACAGGCACAGATCACTGCTGAGGAAGTTGGCTAAACTGGTTATTAAGAAGGCAGGAAGGGTCAGGGCAGACTGAGGTTAGTGTGCCATTTGCCCGAGTAGATCAGCCTCTACTGGGTATTGTGTACATAAGATCCTTGGTTTATCCCTTTAGTTTCCTTCCTTCATGCAACTCATTTATTAACTCATTTATTTATAGTGTCCAATAGTCAAAGATTTCCAGGGAGAGTTACTAAAACAGATGTTAAAATGATAAAATACAACAAACAACAACAACAACCATAATTTACCAGACATAGGCGAACTCGGCCCTCCAGATGTTTTGGGACTACAATTCCCATCATCCCTGACCACTGGTCCTGTTAGCTAGGGATGATGGGAGTTGTAGTCCCAAAACATCTGGAGGGCCGAGTTTGCCTATGCCTGACTTAGACTCTCCATTTTTGCTGAGAGCAGCAACTCATCCAAGATGACCCAGTTGAATTTTATGGTTTGGTACTGACTTGAATGAAGACTTCCACAGTTTAAAGTCCAATACTGTATCCACTGTACTGCTCTCCCTTTTCTTGTGAATCTTACTTCTGGCCAGTGCCATTTTTCTAGAAAAAAAGATGATGAAACTCACCATGAACCCCTTCCTTGTTCTCCTATAATGGCAATGGCACCCACCTGGGAGGTGACAAAACTGAGTTCTGGTGAGTTCTTCTGGCTGAAAAAGAAGCCCTGTTTCTGGCTATTAATTTAAAATAAATAGTGCAGATGGGACCTTAGTTTTGAACATAGACCTTCACAAGCTATATGCAAAGCTATATGTATGTATACATTGTGGAGTAAGTCTCACTGGTAGCTGTGTGTGCATGAGAGAGAAGGAGACAGAAATTGAGCAAGAGCCGTGCCCTTCCAGTTGTGCCCTCCTGACATTGGGGAGGCAGTTATTGAGGTTGCGGGAGCTCTAGACGGATGGTGGCAGTAATGTTGGATTAAACCACTGCGCCTAGGGCTTGCCGATCAGAAGGCCGGCGGTTCAAATCCCTGCGACGGGGTGAGCTCCTGTTGCTTGGTCCCTGCTCCTGCCAACCTAGCACATCAAAGTACAAGTATATAAATAGGTACCGCTCTGGTGGGAAGGTAAATGGTGTTTCCGTATGCTGATCTGGTTCGCCAGAAGCGGCTTAGTCATGCTGGCCACATGACCTGGAAGCTGTACGCAGGCTCCCTTGGCCAATAGAGCGAGATGAGCGCTGCAACCCCAGAGTCGGTCACGACTGGACCTAATGGTCAGGGGTCCCTTTACCTTTACTTTACTACCACTTTGGGTTATCCCTTCACATACCACTGCTGCTTGTTAGTCTTTTACACACACACATCCCATGCATTAAGGTTCAGAAAGTTTCTTGCTGTACCACACTAGTGATACGTGCTGATCAGGACCTTGAATGTTTGTGCATCCATGCATCAGGAATCTAGCTTATCAGACGAAAATATCTGGGTTGTAGCCAAAGATAGTTTTACTTAGTAGATTCATTGAAATCAGTTAGCACAACTTCCTTAGCTGCATTAATTTAAAGGGGGCTACTCTGTGCAGGGCTTAATTGGCTACAATCCTTTGTCTGCAAATAATATAAAGTATATTTCTGCTTCCCCTGCTACTCCACTCTGTTGTTGTTCAACCTGAGAGATATAGCCCTTGATCACAACCATTATTATTATTATCCCAGCCCCTCTTTGTCCTAGTCGGATGCCCAACTAGCCTCCCCCCATCTTCTTGGCTTTGCTGTGGTCTTCCAGTATGTTTATTATGCATGAGTTTTACCATATGCAAATTAGCTGTGGGCCTCTGGTTCATAATACATTGCAGATGTAAGCTTGTGAGTTGAAGGCACTGCTCATCCTTGAATTTTGCCATTTGTTTGTTTATCCCTGTTTTGCTGCTTCCTTGGTCTCTGCAAGTAAATCTAAAATGTCATTTATGCGGAGCGGGAGAGGGGGGAAAGCATTCACATTTTGGATACTGTATGCAGCCAGCAGTGCATATTGATTGACTCGCTGATGTTGCATTAGCACCTACTTATCTCCTTCTCTACACATAGATGATTACTTGTTGCCAAGGAGACAAGGGGATTCCCCCCCACACACACACAAGATGTGCTATACAGAATAGGTAAAGAGGACCTTGGTATGCCTCTGCAGAGAATACACCTTAGGGTTACAGCCATCTACCACTCCCCAACCCCCACCGCAAAATGTCTAAGTACGTTATCAATGGTCAGGTCACGTTTTCCAGCACACAAAGGCCAAAATGGGAGTGGGGGACAAAATGGGGGTGAACAGGTGCTCTCCAATAATAGAGTGTATGTGAATTTATTTAAAAGCTGTACACGCATGTGCCGCTTTACGAGCACTCGCTATGCGAAAATTCACTTATCCGAACATAAGTTATTGTATCCAAACCTCACTATATGCAGCACAGGTTCTGTGGTTGGGAATTTTCCCATAGGAGTCAATGGGATTTTCCCACAGGAATCAATGGAAAATCATCTATTCATTATGTGGACGGAAATTGTTGATTCGTTATGCGAACGTTTGCCTAATGAACCATTTCCAGGGAATGCATTGTGTTTGTAAAGTGGGACCTGTGTGTATATCCCAGAATTCCACTGTAAACAGTCTTTCAAGGCTGCTAAGAACTTCAATCAAGATAAGAAAAATGAAAAGCCAGTGTAGTGTCGAACATTAGATGAGGAGACCTCACCTAGGTTCAATCCTCCTCCTTGGCATCCTGGTGACTTTGGACCAGTGACCATTTCTCACTTAATTCACAGGCAGAAAGCAGTGAACCACCATACATGTCACCCTGATCTCCTGAAGGAAGAGCAGGCTGAAAATGTGATTTTCGAAAACAATATTGTTGGACACAGTGCTTCCCCCCCCTAAAAACTTGTTTTGGGGTACTCATTTTCCAACTCATATTGAAATGTGTTCAGACCCCTGGGCTCTCACTTGTGGGGTGCCTCAGGGTTCCGTCCTCTCCCCAATGCTCTTTAACATCTATATGAAGCCACTGGGAGAGATCATAATGGGATTTGGGCTGGGTGTTCATCAGTATGCGGATGATACCCAACTCTATCTCTCTTTTAAATCAGTACTGTTTGTGGGGGACAGGAGGTTAGCAGGTGTGGAGGACGCCCTGGTCCTGAATGGGAAAACTCTGCCCTTGAAGGACCAGGTGTGCAGCCTGGGAGTCATTTTGGACTCACAGCTGTCCATGGAGGCACAGGTTAATTCTGTGTCCAGGGTGGCTGTCTACCAGCTCCATCTGGTACGCAAGCTGAGACCCTACCTGCCCGCAGACTGTCTCACCAGAGTGGTGCATGCTCTAGTTATCTCCTGCTTGGACTACTGCAATGCGCTCTATGTGGGGCTAGCTTTGAAGGTGACCCGGAAACTGCAATTAATCCAGAATGCAGCAGCTAGACTGGTGACTGGGAGCGGCCGCCGAGACCACATAACACCGGTCTTGAAAGATCTACATTGGCTCCCAGTACGTTTCCGAGCCCAATTCAAAGTGTTGGTGCTGACCTTTAAAACCCTAAACGGCTTCGGTCCTATATACCTGAATGAGCGTCTCCACCCCCATTGTTCAGCCAGGACACTGAGATCCAGCGCAGAGGGCCTTCTGGCGGTTCCCTCACTGCGAGAAGCAAAGCTACAGGGAACCAGGCAGAGGGCCTTCTCGGTAGTGGCGCCCGCCCTTCCACCAGAGATTAAGGAGATAAACAACTACCTGACATTTAGAAAACACCTAAAGGCAGCCCTGTTTAGGGAAGTTTTTAATCTGTGATATTTTTAATGTATTTTGGTATTTGTTGGAAGCCGCCCAGAGTGGCGGGGGAAACCCTGCCAGATGGGCAGGGTATAAATAAATAAATAATAATAATAATAATAATAATAATAATTTAAATACTACCCCTCAATGAGACCCAGGTGGCGCTGTGGGTTAAACCACAGAGTCTAGGGCCTGCAGATCAGAAGGTCGGCGGTTCGAATCCCTGCAACGGGGTGAGCTCCCGTTGCTCAGTCCCAGCTCCTGCCCACCTAGCAGTTCGAAAGCACATCAAGGTGCAAGTAGATAAATAGGTGGGAAGGTAAACGGTGTTTCCGTGCGCTGCTCTGGTTCGCCAGAAGCAGCTTTGTCATGCTGGCCACATGACCTGGAAGCTGTATGCGGACAAACACTGGCTCCCTCGGCCTATAGAGCGAGATGAGCGCTGCAACCCCAGAGTCGGACACGACTGGACCTGATGGTCAGGGGGCCCTTTACCTTTACCTTTTTACCCCTCAATGAAGCCAAACTTAGATTCATAAAATGTTTAGGGGTATCCATACCCTTGTGTCCACCCAGAAAAAAGCACTGGTTGGACACAATGATGACCTTACAACTTGTTGCATGCGAACACAGCAAATGGCTGATATCCTCTTTTTCTTACACATGGGAGTTTATTGTTACTTGTGGACAGGTTCACACATATCCTGGACATCATTTGATGATTCAGCATTGATTTCATTTAATATTTGAACTAATATGACAACATTCTGCTTATTGAAATGAAAATGGGGTAGGTCAGGCACAGTTCTTGTTTACTAGAGCTTATGCGAACTGTGGAAGGCCTTAAATACCTTTAGAGAGGAATGAGAATCTAACTTCTGGTTTTGCTTTTCCATTTGTGCTAAATAAGCCCCCCCCCCCAAGACTTGCAAATGCATGGTGTCAGACAGGAATTATTCATTTCCCATGAGACTATAAGGCTGCTTTGGATTTCACAGTAAATTTGACTCAGTAACTAGAATTACTGCATTAATATTTAATACTCAATAAAGCCTTGCTCATGTGTAGCTCTTTGCATGTATAAGGAAACTACACAGGTCTCCGGCAGGGTAGATGAATGAATGTTAGGTAAAGATAGGGGTTGTTTTAGTTTTAGGTAAGGCAAAAGATAGAGATGAGTAAATTTTGAAACATGCCATTTCCCAAGAGAATTCTTAGAACAATTTATATGAAGAGGAAAAAAAGATGGAGGCAACCATGGGAGTTCACTATTGTTTATCTGAACAAAAGCCCCAAGCGACTGGCTGAGAAATAATGATTCAACCCAAAGAGCCACATGAGAGTGGATAATAACTTGGGATGCCCACATCCAAACACTGCATACTATCTATATACCACACTAGCTCAATTTGCACATAACCGTAAGTTGAGCATGACTCTACATTGTTCAGAGTAACTAGTGTGCATTTGTCATGACATAAAATGCGACATAAAAAGTCTTCAGTACTTCCTGAAGTTCAGAGTGGTGCAAACCCTTCCTTTTTATCTGTTTTACCGTACTCTGGGTTAGTCCACGATTTATGTAAATTTGGTGCTCTTCAGAAAAAGAAAGAAAAAGAAAAAAGAATTACTGTGAAAAGTTGAGCTATGCCACTACAGTAATAGGAATGACAGCCAGAAAAGAAAGGTAGCTAACTTCAGTTAGAATGTTAAAAGAAACACGCTGGCATAAATTATTCAGCCCATTAACATTTATGTAATAATCTTTACATTACATACTCCAAAGTAGTTCAATTGAAGCCAAGTGAAATGATTGGTTGAAAGAACTTTCTCCCCTTTTTGCAGTCATAGGGCACTGAAGGATACTGTGTGAAACTGGCAAACCTTCCTAGTTTGAATTCTGGATGCAATTTCCAGTTAACTGGAATAACATAACAAATGAATTGGGCCAGGCCAGGGGAGTATCTAAAGTATATTTAACATGATTTTTTTCTTAATTAGCATTGCCAGATATTTGAAGCTGAAAGATGAATTGTGTTGGAACATAACCTTTATAAATAGTACCTAATCAATATAACAACAACAATAAACAAGAATTGTTTGACATGACTAGAGGATTGTTTCTACAGAGAGCTTGGACAAAAGGCATCCTCTTCCCCTGTAACATATCATTAGGAACAAGAGGGTGAGGGTATAAATACAGGAGTTGGGGCTTATACAAGGATGAACCTATTAGAGGCAGGTTTGGGAAGACACAAGGAATACAGAAATGTTCTATATTGGCTATATATTTTGCTGAGCTCTTGTCCTGTGTCAAAACGTTTATCTATATTGTGATATTATTATTATTATTATTATTATTATTATTATTATTATTTTATTACAAATGTTTACATTCCATCTATTTTTTTCAAAGAAAGTCAAGGCAGCTAACAATAAGAAGTCACAGTTATAAAGTATAAAATCATGCACAATTCTAACAAATCATAGAATCACAGAATTATGGAATTGTAAAGTTGGGAGGGAGCCATAAGGGTCGGCTATTTCAACTCCCTGCAATGCAACAATGTCAACTAAAGCATCCATGACAGATGCCCATCCAACATGTGCTTTAAAAAAGCCAATAAATCAAGTTATTAGTCCATAAACCAAGACCATAAGAAGAATGCAGTGACTGACATTTTTTATATTATTTTAAAAGCTTGCTAGGACAGATCGTGAAGCTGAGGCTCCAATACTTTGGCCACCTCATGAGAAGAGAAGAATCCTTGGAAAAGACCCTGATGTTGGGAAAGATTGAGGGCACTAGGAGAAGGGGACGACAGAGGACAAGATGGTTGGACAGTGTTCTCGAAGCTACGAACATGAGTTTGACCAAACTGCGGGAGGCAGTGCAAGACAGGAGTGCCTGGCGTGCTCTGGTCCATGGGGTCACGAAGAGTCGGACACGACTAAACGACTAAACAACAACAACATGCCGTGCTCCATTGGACTTGAGTATACAGTCCTTAACTCTTAATCCCCTACTCTTCTGAAATGCACTGAATGTAATTTATGGCAGCTGTTTGTCCACTGTGACTCAAAAACTATTCACTGATAGCTGGGCTACTTGGCCTTCAGTGGTTAAAGCCATTCTTCAGCAAGAGCTTCTGCTGACCCCAATTAGTTCAGTAATTGTCTTTATAGGAAACTGTGAGGCTTAGAAATGTCTCTGTTATTATGCAGAGAGACAGAAAAAAAGAAAGTTTTAAATAATGAGACTATTTAGTTCGGTGCTATGTCTTCCAATTAATGCTCTGTCTCAACTACATGGCTTATCTTCAACTGCCAATGAAAACTCCAAGTAATTTTTGAGCATATCTTTTGTACCGAAAGGTCACTGTTCAGCCTTCTTGAACAAAGAACAAATATCTTATTCTGTTGTGATTTATACGAGAGCATAGACCTCTGATCTTATTGCCTAGACTTTCACTTTGCTGTTTGTGCATCTGCAGAGTGCTTTTTTCTGTTGCCTGAATATCTGTGACAGTTGTGGGAAACCTCAGGCCTGGGGGCTGAATGCAACATTCCTTTCTTTTCTACCTGGCCCTCAGAATTCACCCTAGGCCACACCTCCTTCTCCCCAGGCCACACCTCTCACTCACCTGATTCCTACTATGAGTATTTTCATGTAATGAGAATGTGTTCTTGAACTCTAATAATGCCTGAACGGGGGACAGAGAGGAGAGTATGATTGTGTGGAAACTAGCTGCCCAGTTTTGCCTCTGCCCACAGCCACCACTAGCATATAGCCCTCAGAAGGTTGTCCAGAAAGGAATGAGGCACTCAACATAATCCATGGCTCTGTGCAGGAGGTTGGGGCCCACTAAGTAGCTTTTTGCACAACCATTTCATCCTCATAGACTGCTTAATTGGCAATGGGACTCAGACGGAACTACAACAGCTGGTGTCATCAGCATACCAGTGACACCAAACCTGTAAACTCAGGACTACCTCTCCCAGCAGTTTGATGTAAATGTTACATAGCATGGGGGACAGAACAGAACCCTGGGGGATCCTGCAGGCTCACAGCCAAGACATTGGACAGGAGTTCCCCAGCACCACCACCTGAGTTCATCCCTCCAGGAAGAAATAGAGCCATTGTAAAACAGTGCCTTCCATTCCATCCCAGCAAGGTGGCCCAGAAGAATACCATGATCAATGGTATGGTAAGCCACCAAGAGGTCCAGCAGAACCAACTGGGATACACACCTCCCATCCAGTTCCCTGTATAAGTCATCCACCAAGGTGACCAAAGCCATCTCTGTCCCATAACTAGGCCTGAAACCAGACTGAAATGGATCTTGCTAATTGGTCTCCTCCAGAAAGCCCTGGAGTTCACCAGCTCATGGACTACAGTGGCCAATTAGCCAAGGCTTTTTTTTAGATGCTCCTATTTATTATGGGATGCGGGTGGCGCTGTGGGTTAAACCACAGAGTCTAGGGCTTGCTGATCAGAAGGTCGGCAGTTCGAATCCCCGCAACGGGGTGAGCTCCCGTTGCTCAGTCCCAGCTCCTGCCAACCTAGCAGTTCGAAAGCACGTCAAAGTGCAAGTAGATAAATAGGTATCGCTCCAGCGGGAAGGTAAACGGCATTTCCGTGTGCTGCTCTGGTTTGCCAGAAACGGCTTTGTCATGCTGGCCATATGACCTGGAAGCTGTACGCCGGCTCCCTCAGCCAATAACGCAAGAGGAGCGCCACAACCCCAGAGTCGGTCACGACTGGACCTAATGGTCAGGGGTCCCTTTACCTTTACCTATTTATTATAGGAGCTCCCCATTATAGTGAGCTGGGATGCCCTTTGCACTGACACAGATAGCCTCACTCCTTTCTCTGTTGCCACAGCTGTAAGGACTGGAGTGTTAAGTTTTTTAATAGATCAAATTGGAACCAGTCTCCTTGTTCTTGTTTGCTCTTGTGAGAATGAATGCAATGAGAAGACTGTAAAGCAGGGGTGTCAAACTCAAATTCATCGGGGGCCGCATCAGCAGTTTGGTCACCCTCAAAGGGCCGGTTGTGTCTATAGGACTATGTGTCCACTCTTTATTATCATAAATTATTGTCACTGCATTCAATTATTACTGTTTTTTGTAATAATGTAAGCTCATTCACGCCCCCACGCGGATCACATTCCTGCGTCGTGGCGCGTGTGTGGGAGGGGATGTAAACGAGGGAAATTTGAACAAAAGGTGGGGATCGATGGCTTCCGGGGGGGGGGGCTCAACTAAACCTTCGGCAGGAAGGAGAAAGCCACTGCTGGGATTAAAAACCTGCAGATGGAAAGAGGGCTTCCCTCTCCCGCCCTGCGCACACCCAAACCCCGCTAGGCAGGATGCCACACGCTGCAACCCACCCCATGCTTTGGAGAGGGGCAGGAACATGCGGTGCAGCGCCAACTCCCTGCTTTGCTTTTGCATCCTCCCTCCTCAGCGCCAGAGTCCCTTCCCCTCCCGCTGAGGGAGGGCAGCGGATTTCCCGAGGAGGAAGGCGGAGGCAGCCCCAGCGGACGTGCATCTTCGCCTCAGAGCTGCTCTTCCCCCCACCCGCGCTGTTGTCGTCTTCGCCACCGCCTCTCCCTACCGGGACTACAGGCAGAGGAGGCTTGAAACCCCCCCCAAATTCCCCTCCCACCTACTCAAACCGCGAGGTGACTCCATCTGGAGCCCTACATCACGAGGGGCTGAGAGGAGGCGGCGGCAGAGTGGGAAGAGCAGGAACCCGTGCCGTCACCGCCGCCTCCCTCCCAGCCGCCCCCCGGGGAGCAGCTCCGCCGGAACTGAGAAGCCAAAGGACGGCTCGGGGGTGGGGGGCAGAGCAAAAGCCAGGCACCCTCCCGAGTGTCTATGAGGAGAAAACGGGGGAAGAGGGAAGAGAAACCCGGCTCCATCAAGAGAGCGGCTGTTGCGCTTCGCCTACTTCCCCCTCAGGCTCACTCCGCGTCCCTTTCGCCCGCTCGCTCGCCCACCTCCCGGATGCAGCCGAGGAGAGGAAGGGAAGCGGCGGGCGGCGGCTCCCCAGTGCCGCCTCACTCACTCTCAGAGACAACAGCAAAGCCCGCCAAAAAAAAATCCAGCGCTGCTCCGTCCCGGCACCAACTTTGCCGGCAGCGCCTGTAGGACTTTTCTACCTCCTTGGCGGGCTTCCTCCTCCTCCTCCTGCATCTCACTTCCCCGTCTGGCCGCTGTGCCACCGCCTCCCTCAGCCTCATTCGAAATTGAAATTCCCTGGCCAAGGCCGTCAGAGCGGCTCCAGCGCCCCAGCCTCCGCCTGCAGCCCCGTCCCCGGTTTTGACCCTCGGCCAATCGCAGGCTCCAGAACTACTGTCAGTGGCTAATGTTGGCGGCGGCTACGCGGGCCACATGACGAGGTCTGGCGGGCCGGATTAGGCCCCCGGGCCTTGTGTTTGACATCTGTGCTGTAAAGCATTCTCTGTGCTAAAAGATAAACAACACTGAAAAGGGTACTATAAAGAATGGGTCTTAAGAAGATGGGATGTTAAGGCTTTCAGAGCATCAAAACAGATTCAGTGAGGTAGATAAAGTTAAAATGTCGACAGCTACAAAGCGATTGCTTCTCTGCCTCCTCATTAACACTTCTCTATTAAACTGTTGATAGTCTCCCACTTAGATCAAGACTCAGCCCGAGTGTTTACTGAAGCTGGATGAGCCCTCTCTTATTTATATCAATGTGTTGTAATGTAAGTTTCAAGGAGGCAAGCTTCCATCATGGTTCGGTGCTCTAAGCACAGGGGGAGGTATGGTTTGGATGCTGCACACAATACGCCACATAGGAATTTAAAAACTACTCCTACAGCTGGAACTGCAAAATCTACTGGAATACTTTGGGTGGGAAGATTCTCATTAGTGGCTTGTGTGCTTGTGTGGCACTCAGTTCTGTGTGATTTGATGGTATTTCCTAGCATCTGGAAGCTTTATTAATAATAATTAAATTTGTTAGTTGCTTTATCTTGCCCAAGGCAACTTGAAGCAACTTGCAAACAAACACCAAAAAACCAAAGTTCTGTACCAGCTAAGTACCAGTGTTCAGGGTTGTCGGTCGTAGCCACATCAATGTTTGTCTTGTTTTCTTCCTCTTGGTGCTTTTTTGTTGGTTGTGCAATAATGGAAAACCCAAACAAGCATTGACTATTGAGTGAAGCAACAGCCCACTTTCCTCTCTTGACAGAATCAGTCCCATTTTACTAACTTTAGTGTTCATATGTCTTAAACAAACAAATCTACTTTGAAAATTTTAATTTTAGGAACTGAACATGTATTATGTTATTTGAATGAGGCACAATAATACAAATCAAAGCAGCAAAGAGCTCAGCAGCAGAAAATTGTTAGCTGCATCAAGCTCGAAATTATATTCCAATTTTAAATGAGTCACCTGATAGGTATGCTGTTCATAAGCTATTTAATAGGCCTCGGTGACTGTCTCCATGCTGAGAACAGTTTCCTTTGCTTATGTTCAGACAGGTGTTTGTCCTATCTTTTCATTGGCTCTGATGAGTGAGAATGAGAGCATTGCCACATTGCAACAGTTGTCAAATGAAAATCTATTTTTTAAATGAACACACCACTAGATGATTTCGGGAATTGAAAGTGTACATTTCCTACAACATGGACAATGTATATGACACTTAGGTAGAACAAATCTGCTGCGTTTCTAGTGTGAAATCGTGACTACCAGTTCACAGGCTAGTAATAGATAATTTTCAATGGATAGCAGGAAAAATGAAGATATGTTTGGCTCCCCCCACCCAAGCCTTCCATGACATTGCTAGCTGTAAAAAGGTTCTTGATATGTCTTGTGCTTAGAGAATGAGACCTTTGCCTAAAAGGTGGTCTTCATTGTCATTGTACTTAGCTAGCATTCTTCTGCAGCAGGAGTGTCCAACCTCTGACCTGGTTGTCGGACATCAATTGCTATTAACCCCATACAATGTGTTCAGGGGTGATTGGAGTTTCAGTCTAAAACACCTGGCCAGCCACAGATTAATCACTCTTGCTTTTACAGTATCTGTGTCCCTGTAGCTGATTATTACGGATAGATGTTTCTGTAAGTCATTTTAATAGTCTTTTTTTTGTGGTTGACTGTCATAGAGTTCACAATAAGGCCACGATCCAGCTACTGTTAAGCACTATAAAATCCCATTTATTTTTCAGGGCAGGATAAAAAGAGACTTAACAGTCTCCCGTTGATGTGAATGGGATTTTAAAATGCATAACATTTGCTGAATCATGGCATATGTTTATATCTGCTGTACTTTGATGGCTATTACATTAAGAAAAATAAAGATGATGAAGAAACAGTGATAAATGTGTGTTAACATTATCCTCTTGGTGAATTTTGTTAAATTGGACTCCAGTGCTGATCATTTCTTCATGGCCACTGTTGCCCAAATATTTTCCTCCTATTCTTTTGTATGCCACTACAAACCCTTAATTGCTTGCTTGGGCTAATATTTAACACTATTTTATAGGAGGAGAATATTTAACACGATATAGAAGAGTACAGTTTCTATGGAGTAGGGAAGTTTCTGTAGAGCAGAGCTGGAGTGGAAAATGTGTGACCTCTGAGATGCAGCTGAATGCAGTTCTCATCACATCTGATCACTGTCCGCACTGCTTGGGCTGATTAGAGTTGACATCCAACCATATCTGGAGTGCCACAGATTCCCCATCCGTGGACTAGGGAAAGATGAATGGTTTTAAAAACCAATGCAATTGCACACAATTTTTATTATCATTATTATTATTTTTAAAAGTCTTGTAAAGACTGTAAACACGCACCATTCAGATGCCTACAGACTGCAATAGTGACATGGAACTCAATTGTATGCAAAGTCTGCATAAGGTTTAACTTAGTACAGTTGTACCTTGAAAGATGAATGGAATCCATCCCAGAAGTCCGTTCGACTTCCAAAACATTCAGAAACCAATTAGCGGCTTCTGATTGGCTGCAGGAAGCTCATGCAGCCAATCAGAAGCCACAGAAGCACTATCAGACATTCGGGTTCCAAAAGAACGTTTGCAAACCGGAACAATCACTTCTGAGTTTGCGGTGTTCAGAAGCCAAAAAGTCCACATTCCAGGGTTTTCGATAACCAAGGTACCACTGTACTGTGTGGTATATACAGAGATCTGTATATACCTGCATACACCCACAGCTCCATATATCTTGGTGCATATCCATATGTAAACCCTGAAAATGGTTTACAGATTGTAGCAATAGTGACCCCCCCCCACCTTTGAATGCAGTAAGACTTAATAAAGACATATTCTTATAAAATAATTGACCAGTTGCAGGTTTAAAGCAAAACACTACTGAACTTCTAATTACATGGTTCATTGACTTTTTTAAAAAGTCTATAACTAAGGCTGTTTAAGACTATGTTGGAGGAAAACACAACCATTACAAGGCATGAATATATTGGGAAAGTATTCACTGTAACTCTTTATATAATAAGGATTGCAGAGACAGGTCATTTTTTCAATTTTTTTTTTTTTGCAAACCTGGCAATAGTAGAGTCGGTTCTCTTCAGCTTTAAAGTGTGTGTGTGTGTGTGTATTTACCATGCATGCAAGTGCTACTTCAGAGTCACACAGGGCACTTTTCCTTCATGGCTTCATGGCTATAGTGAAAAGTGTGTACCTGTAATTCTGAAATTTGCTCTCATGTCTGACTTGATACACGTACAGAAACTGAGAACCTGGTATGTGTGTGTGTGGTAAGGTATGAGCGCGATATTTTCATGAATGGGTTTATGTGGGGTTTTGTTTGTTTGTGGGGCTCCTTAATATGTTGTTTCTTTAAACACTGGCAGTTGTTTGACTTGCCTCTAACTGCTTCCCTTGGACAAAACTACAGTCACCAATGCATGAACTCTGACTTGGGAGACCTCCTGGTGCTTTTGAAGTTCAGAAAGCCGGTGGAGTCACAAAGGCATCTCTTTTTGTTGGGATTTAGAAAAATGTCTGCTATTTGAGGTACACCAGCTAGGAACCTGTTTTCTTATAAAAATCAGCCTATTTTCTTTTTAAAAAATATCAGTTTGTAAAAGTTCTTCAGAGAACCACAAAATGATGCGCCTTGGGGGGGGGGATTTACAGGTGTGTTTGTGCAGACTACCTGGGCTGTTTCAGTCTGTCTTCCATCAACACAAAGAGGCACAGATGTTTCTATAGGGAGTCATTTTGGAGTACTGTTGTTGGTCAAGAGAGGCTGTGTTGTTAAAATTGGCTTTGTTGTGTGCCCTCTGCTTTCCTCCCCCAAGAGCTTTCTTTGCTTCCAAACAAAACAGACGTTAATTCTAGGTGTGCACAGTACACAAGGTACAGAAGCCTGTTCCCTTTTGTGCTTCTTTAGCTAACCTGCAAGGGAAGGCATGATACAGTTATTACTAGGCAGTATCAGGATGGAGCTTATGGGTTTCATTGCAGGGATGGGCTTACTTCCCACTTCGTTGAACTGGTCATGTTGGGACGCCTCATTATCATCTTCCAAAGCAACCACTCTATTCTGAACTTAAAAATGGAAAGCATAATGCTGGTGGTCAACAAAAGAGGTTTAAAGACTCTCTCAAGGCAAATCTTTAAAAATGTAGCATAAACACTGACAACTGGGAAACACTGGCCTGGGAGCGCTCCAATTAGAGAACAGCCTTTACCAATGGTGTCACGGACATTGAAGACACCACCCGAACTCAGGACGAAAGGGAGAAAGCTAAGAGGAAGACATGTTTGGCAAACCCTCACCGTGAACAGCTCCCACCTGGAAACCTATGTCCCCACTGTGGAAGGATGTGTGGATCCAGAATTGATCTCCACAGTCACTTACGAACTCACTGTTAAGATTGTGTTCATGGAAGACAATCTTACTCAGCTATGAGTGATTGCCAAAGAAGAAGTTTTTGGACGGTTTTGGGAGTCGAACGGACTCCTGGAACTGATTAAGTTTGGGAACCAAGGTACCACTGTACTTGCTATGGCTGATACCTTGCTGAGAACCCTCTAGTCAAAAGCAAGCCTTCCTACATATTCTGTTTTAACAGCTTGTCAGTGATGCTGAGAACTAGATGAGGTGAGCCATAATTTTCCAAGAAAGAGCACAGCTCCTTAGTACCTGGACATGGTCATTATGAGGTGAAGTAGCTGATATCCAAAACCCATCAGTGTTGAAAGTTTCACCCCTCCAAAAAAAAAAACACAACCCCATAGATTGCCAAGTAGGAAACTAGTTCTGATTACATTTGCCATTAACAGGTCCAGAATGTTAGATGTACCATGGATAAATGATTTGGGTATCCATGTGCCACTTTTTCAATTCCACCATTCTGTCTGCCAGCTGTTCTCTTTAAGACCAAAAAGATGAAGGGGGGGGGGGAAAGGCTGGATCAACTCACAGCCTACTGCTGAATTTGCAAATTTCATTACCCTGCTGGCTTACAAGAAAAGACCTGGGAGGCAGAAGAGAGCAGATGTACAATGTGGATGTAAGCTCTTAGGTGACATGCAAAATTTAAACCGCAACCAAGGTGACTGGCTTGATTGAAACTTTGCTAGATTTCACAGTGCTCATAAGGGAAAGGGAGAGATATATTCAGAACTGCATGATATATGAGGCTAATTTTATTTATGTTTAGTAATGAAGAGAAACTTAAAGCTTTTGTCAGGTACAATAGTAACAGGCATGTTTCTTGATCTATCTGTGCTGTGATGAGTTTTAATGCAACTGTATTCTTCTGTCACTTATTTTGGCAGGGGTAGCCAAGGTGTGGGCCTCCAGATGTTTGGGACTAATCAGCCCCAGTCAACATGGGCAGCAGCCAGGAGTTGTACTCTAAACATCTGGATATGATATGATAGCCATGTTCAAATATATAAAAGGATGTCATATAGAGGAGGGAGAAAGGTTGTGTTCTGCTGCTCCAGAGAAGCGGACACGGAGCAGTGGATTCAAACTACAAGAAAGAAGATTCCACCTAAATATTAGGAAGAACTTCCTGACAGTAAGAGCTGTTCAGCAGTGGAATTTGCTACCAAGGAGTGTGGTGGAGTCTCCTTCTTTGGAGGTCTTTAAGCAGAGGCTTGACAGCCATCTGTCAGGAATGCTTTGATGGTGTTTCCTGCTCGGCAGGGGGTTGGACTGGATGGCCCTTGTGGTCTCTTCCAACTCTATGATTCTATGATTCTAGGGCATCACACTGACTATGCCTGATGCAGGGTAGGTTTTAAGGAGCTGTCATTCATGGGCAAGAATGATAGCCAGTCATGTATGGCACAGATTTTACTTTTCGGTTTGTAATTGTTTGGCATTCAACTGGGTTTTTTTAAGCAGCATTTGGAGTGTTTTATTTCAGATTCTGGACCACCCCCCTTGGGTGTGGGTGGGTGTGGGTGGGTGGGCTGTAAATTGAATAAACCAACTCCCATATTCCCTGGGGTGGTGTGGAGAGGGAAGACAATTCTGACTTTATTTCGTGGGAAACTTGCAGCCAACCTTAATGCACAAAATGTCACACTTCATTGTTTCCAAAGCATGAGCAGCATATCAAGCAACCTGTCAATGCTTGTTCAGAGTATGCCTTTCCACAGCTCTGACTCATTTTAGTTTGGAATTGCATTATCGAGACACAAGGTTGGGGGTGAGTAGTAGTTGAAGAAATCAATATCCTACATCAGAAAACCTGCTTTTCTTTTAAGGGTGGCTGCTAATAAGTATTGGCTTGTAACTTAAGATGACTTTGTTTAAATCTAATTTAAATTATCTCGATAACTATAAATACCACAAAGTAATCTCAACATCCTTGAAACTAAGCAATTGATTTTGCCTCTCTTGGGTTGTTGTTGTGTGTGTGTTAAAAGAAAATTCTCCCTACTAAAGTTAGAAAGGTTCTTTTTATAGTAAGGCCAATAGATTCTTTTTAAAAAAAAAAATGGTTGTAATTAGAACAACATTAAAGGTAAAGGTAAAGGGGCCCCTGACCATCAGGTCCAGTCATGTCCGACTCTGGGGTTGCGGCGTTCATCTTGCTCTATTGGCCGAGGGAGCCGGCGTTTGTCCGCCGACAGCTTCCGGGTCATGTGGCCAGCATGACAAAGCTGCTTCTGGCGAACCAGAGCAGCGCACAGAAACGCCGTTTACCTTCCCGCCGGAGCGGTCCCTATTTATCTACTTGCACTTTGATGTGCTTTCGAACTGCTAGGTGGGCAGGAGCTGGGACCGAGCAACGGGAGCTCACCCCATTGCAGGGATTTGAACCACCGACCTTCTGATCAGCAAGCCCTAGACTCTGTGGTTTAACCCACAGCGCCACCTGGGTCCCCTAGAACAACATTAGTCATTATCTAATGTGCCATGATCAGGATAAAACCAATTTTATGTTCTTTTCACATTCCTCACACCAACTTTTGTAATTTTCTGTCAAGGAAGCTGTGTTTTGTGACTAAGCAAATTTATGAATTTTAGAAATACGTTGAAAATTATAGCATATGGATTTGGAGCAGGTGACCAGTGTAATGCGGCAGGAAAATCATAACAAAAAAGGGGGGAAGGAAATGGAATACAGAAAAGGAATTATGCTTTTCTTGGCATCATATTACCCTGGGGAACAACAATGTTGACTATAAGTTATATTTAATTGCTTGTGTTTTAATGCAGAAAGGAAACAGAGAGAAGCAGAAGCTGGACACCTGCATTTCTGCATTCTCACAGGTCCTGGTTTGACTTGGTTGGCCTTGATGCATATGTCATGCAAAAACTCCCTTTCCCAGCTGTTCCTCCCCCCAAAACACAAAAATCATTCCTACCATGCTGCAATCAGGTTTGAAAAAAACACAATTAGGTTTCAAGCCTAATTTCAGCAGGCAGAGGATAGGGCCCTGTGTGTGCATGTATGCCCATGGGCACTGTGTTGATTAATTCAGAATTGCACCATATGTACATGAGGGGCACGTTGTAAGCTTGTTTCCTTACTGCAAGTATGTCAATGTTTTATGATTTTGATACATAGCTTTTATGCAACATTCCAAGCATTTTCTACCTACTTGGAAGTGAATCTCACTGATGGATGAAAGTGAATTTCAAACTAAACATGGTTACTATAGTTCTAGTTACAGGTAGGTAGCCGTGTTGGCCTGAGTCGAAACAAAATAAAAAAATTCCTTCAGTAGCACCTTAAAGACCAACTAAGTTTTTATTTTGGTATGAGCTTTTGTGTGCATGCACACTTCATCAGATACTATAGTGTTTGTGAAAGATCCTTTCCATGATCCAAACCAGTATTTCAGAATGTCCTGTGTTAATTGCACAATAGTCTCACACAGAATTCTGGGCATAGGGGTGTCTGGATTCAAGATAGGGGGCTGCTAATAACATCAGACAAACTTCATATGGATTATGGACAAACTAGTCAATTTCAGTTTCTTTGTTGCTCATCCCCCACCCACACCTCCCACAGTCTTAAATTCTGTTCTGATCAGTTTGCAATTTGAAGCTCTCTCCTCATGACCACACTTTCTGAAAGGAAGAGGCAGGGCCACCCCTAGGCTCACCTTTCCCTGGCCTCTGCCTCAAACCTAATGTTGTCATGTTACAATCCTTCCACGAATAAATACATCAAGGGGTTTAAAGACTCCTTTTTAAAATAAAAGTAATTTAATCCTTTGAGAAAACAGTCAATTTATAATTCTAAACTGGGGAGAAGCAGGAGTCGAAATGTATGCTTGCATGCTGTGCACACACGTTAAAATGTGCCTAATCTTATCTGCATTCTGGCAAAAAAAGAGGAAAAGTAGAATAATGTTTTGGCATCCCTGAAAAGTACAAAATATAATTTAGTGTGTGACCTTTTCTTTCTTGATAAATTTTAATAACACATTTTTATCCAGTTTTCTGTCATCAAGAAATATTTACTGAAACTTTTTGTCCGTCAACTGAGTGTGAAATCCTCCAGATATTTGTGATAAGCCAGCCTTTTTTGAGGGAAAACAAATGCATTTAACTACCATGCTCATGAAGTGGCAGTGACTGTGAGGCAGAGCCTTTCTTGCACTGACTAGATAAATAATGTATTAGGCACAGTGTGTACTGAACAATGTTGTCAATCTTGGAATTGCAGTATTATTTTACTTTGGGAGATTTTCAGTCATTGGACAGGGCAAAAGCATGAACCTTCTGTAATGAATAGCCCTGTGACTGTGAGTTGTCTTAACTATTTGTAATATTGAATTTTGAATTGTTGTAACCCATACATTTACTGCTACTACTACTACTACTACTACTACTACTACTACTAATAATAATAATAATAATAATAAATTAGGATGGTGGAAGTAGCTTTCTCAATTGAACTGTTAGGTTTTGTCTTTGCTTGTGACTTGTTCCTCTTTGCTGTTGAATCTCAAAGAGCCCCAGATTCTGAATGTTCTGAGACATTGGGTGGTATTCGACTAAGTTTTACTCAGAGTAGACACACTGAAATTAACAAACACCCATTAATTTCAGTGTGTCTATTCTGAGCAAAACCTAGCTGAATATCATCCATTGACTTTGTTGATTGATGCTGGACCAATTGTGATGACCAACCAGCCCTTGAAAATAATGCTTACTTATGGCTATTAAAATTCCATAAATATATGAGAAATGGAAGCTCTGCAAGTGTTGTTAACTAAAGCTCAATTATATCTTCTTGTTTTGTTTTTGTATCATGATTTAAATAGAAATATTTCTTGGGGAAAGGGGGGGGGAAGACTGGTGGACAATTGACGTTGTTTCAGCACACTTGGGCCTCTGTGTAGCAGGTCAAGTTCCCACTGGAAGCTGTCTGCATGGCGGAAGGGGTGGTGGCCTTGCATTACACCGCCATGCTGGCTTAGTACTTGGGTACCTAGTAGTCAACTTGAGATGTAGGTAGCTCTGTGT
Source organism: Zootoca vivipara (assembly GCF_965207765.1). Classification (NCBI taxonomy): domain Eukaryota; kingdom Metazoa; phylum Chordata; class Lepidosauria; order Squamata; family Lacertidae; genus Zootoca; species Zootoca vivipara. The sequence goes on from NC_142586.1 coordinate 45,347,226, forward strand.
AAACTACTGAGCCTCTTGGGCTTGCCGATCAGAAGGTCAGCAGTTCGAATTCCCTTGATGGAGTGAGCTCCTGTTGCTCTGTCCCAGCTCCTGCCAACCTAGCAGTTTGAAAGCACTCCAGAAAAACTGCGGACAAACGCCGGCTCCCTCGGCCTGTAAAGTGAGATGAGCGCCGCAACCCCAAAGTCGTCTGCGACTGGACTTAAATGTCAAGGGTTCTTTACCTTTACCTTTATCTTTACCTAGTACAGTACTCAGAACTGCAGCTTTGTCTTTGTTTGCAAACAATCTGTGATGCTTCTTTAGAACTGCACACCATCCACATAAATGCAAATGGTCAGGTTAATCCCTCTTTGAACACAGATATTTTCTTTCATTAAGAATCTAATGGTTAAGATGGTTAGCAGCTGATATGCAGTAATAACCACTAATATGATAATTAGGTTCTAATTACTGCTCCCCTTGGGGGAAAGTGTGAAAATCTGTTTTGGGGTGGAAAGTATGAATGCGTATCTCTTGTGATTCATTTGCTTCTGAAGTCAAACATCTTCTATGCATCCTGAAAGCGTTATGATGCATGTTTGAGATGACATACAATTAAATTAAACTTTTGAGCAGTTCTGAACCAAATCATTTCTTATCTGGGCACCTTCAGGAGACACAGAAATTGACTTGAAGGACAGAATAGGTTGAATAAAAGAGAAGCAAAAGGCATTTAGTAGCTTGGAAATGCTTTGAGGCCTTAGGAAGAGCTGGAGGTAAGATTTTTAATCAAATTATGAAGAGGCAGTACTAAACCAGAAGGAAACCTAATTTTTCTTTAGCATTGTTTTGATTGAGAGTCTTATTTTATGACTTCTAATGTACAAACATTGAATAAACCTTATTTATTTATTGAAAAGCATATCTACCTTACTTTTCCAGAAGCTCAGGGCAGTTTTTGGAACTAGCAACTTCCTTAGGAAAGCGCGAGAAACTGTTAAAATCAATTATGCCATTTTAATGAAATCTAGTGGCATATGTGGTTTGTCATTTTAGCCCTGCTAAAACCAGAAAGGCTGCATCCCATTAAATAGAAGAACAAACTTTAGTTTGACTGGGTTTCCCAGTGATGTGCTTCACAAAATTAGCTAGAATATAGAGCCACTGCTAAACACTGCATCTTTATAAAAGCAGGGCCAGTTCTGTCATTAGGCAGAGTGGGGCAAATGCCTCAGGCAGCAGATCCCAGGGGGCGGCAGCTGTCTACCCATCACTCTAAGCTAGCCTTCTGCTGCCCTCAGGTATGCCCATCACCAGTGTTGAAGTAAGATTCAGCTGCCAGTCTGTTGGATTACGTCCTTTGCCTCAGGCAGCCAAATCTATTGGGCCACCCCAATATAAAAGAAACACACTCTTTTATTGGAGAATGATAACTGGTTGTATATAAAATGGTATATAACAAAATGCTGACCCTTTGTTTTGTGTGCAGCACTTACTCTTTCCACCTAGTATTGTTAACAGACGAATGATACTCTACCCTGTGTCAGAAGAACACATTTTCCAAGTAGGGGGGAAAACAATTAGACTATCCTTCTGCACGCCAGGGATCCAATATATGCTTTTATTATTCCAAAGAGTGATTGCTCATTAGATGTTACAGTGTTTGGAAGTTGTTTTCATTTAGGAAGAGAGATTGTTTTAATAAAAGAAAGATACCCAAGACTCAGCATAGCAGTTATTCTCTCTGTACATTGTGCACAGCAAATAAGAAAACAACAGTATGCTCAAGCCCATATTTTGACTTCTTAGGCACACTGTGTGTTATTTTTCTTCCTTGTTTAGGGAAAACACTCCCTTTGTTTCAGTGTAGAAGAGTGCTCAGACACTAGTCTCCAAACATATGGATAATTTTGTAATTGTTTGTGTGCCAATGTTGATGCCAATTAAAACGCACCACTTACGGCACCAGAATATTGATACAAAGCTGTCTTCAAAGTTTCACATTACAGCATCTTCCAGCACACTGTGTGCGTCCACAAAGCTGCCTTATTGCAGGCCAGATTATTTGTCCAGAGTTGTCTGCTCTCATGGCGTGAGCAGAGAAAGCACTTATTCATCACCTGCTACCTGATCCTTTCAACTAGAGATATCTGTGATTGAACCTGGGACTTCTTGTTCTCAAAAAGCATATGTTCCTCTGCTGAGCTATAGTTACTGTAAGGACATTAAGCAAGAATCAAGATGGAATTGAGAAGGTTGTTGGAGTCACAGTTGCTAGAAATTCAAAAATTACACTTAGAAGAAGATGAAAAAAAGTTTATCCATGAATAGGTCTCTTGGCATCAGAGTCTACAACATCAAGCTTCCATACACCTCAGTCCTAGAATACATACCTGGAAGGAAGAGGTATTTTTTAGGAACCATGGTTAGGGGGCAACTCTTTTGGTTAAGGAATCAGGAGGGAAATGGGGGTTGTGCATTCCATTTGACATGAATCCCCCCTCCCTTCTGTTATAAGTGTTACATTGGCAATTACCTAACATTAGAATGGAAAGTGAGGGGTAATGCATTCTGGACCGGAGATGAAGGGAGTGCACCATCTTATATCTAGTATTTGATAAAGTCCTTACTAACAGAGTTTGGAATTCAACTCAGTCTTATTTCTTTATAAAACAAAAAGAACACAACACACTTCACTTCTGCAGAGTTCTCAAGGCACCTTACAGAAGCTAATACTGCACAGTTAAAAACAATGGAAAAATTTAAGATGAGATGATGATGATGGGGGGGGGGAACCCTGGTTATTACAACACTTGTAAGGGAATTAATGTGTGAGTAACCAGGTGCTTTAGAAGAGGATGCTCCTAGTTTCATTAAATTGAAATTAAATAAAAGTTTGCAGTTGTGAAAGGAATCTGTAGGTGAAAGAAACCACAAAAGAAGAGCTGAAACCAGCACGCAAGGGGAGCACACCCTCCCTGCAAAGCATTTTGGATCTCTTTAGTTTAAGAAAACATGACAAGTGATGGGGGCATGAAAAAGGTTTTTAATTTTATGAGTGGTGTTGGAAGAATAGATAAGGGAGATTTATTCCCCTGCCTCTTATAATATGAGACTTCACAGTTGCTCAATGCAATTGATTGGCAATAGATTAAAGGCAGACAAAAGACAGTACTTGTTCACTTAGCACAGGAATGGGGAACTTGTGGCCCTCCAGAAGTTGTTCCACTACAACTCACATCCTGTTTGATTGTTTGCCATGCCAGCTGGGACTGATGGGAACTGAAGTTTGACAACATATGTAGGACCACTGGTCATAGCTGCCAAGTTTTCCCTTTTCTTGCGAGGAAGCCTATTCAGCATGATGGAAAATCCCTTAAAAAAGGGAATAACTTGGCAGCTATGCCACTGGTTACCCACTACTGAGTTGATGTAGGTAGATATCTGAAGAAGCGTGCATGCACACGAAAGCTCATACCAAGAACAAACTTAGTTGGTCTCTAAGGTGCTACTGGACATACACACACACACACACATATAGAAGGGGACGACAGAGGACGAGATGGTTGGACAGTGTTCTCAAAGCTACAAACATGAGTTTAACCAAACTGCGGGAGGCAGTGGAAGACAGGAGTGCCTGGTGTGCTCTGGTCCATGGGGTCACGAAGAGTCAGACATGACTAAACGACTAAACAACAACAACCCACTAAAGTTCTTTGTGGGTACACTCAGCAGGGAGCCATGCTTTATAACCATAATGCACAGTTTTCATCCAGAACTCACTGGAACTCAGTTTCGGCACCTCTGGTGGCTGCCATTGCCATTACAGACGCTTCAGGTTACAGACTTCACTAACCCAGAAGTAATACCTCAGGCTAAGAACTTTACCTCAGGATGAGAACAGCGGGAGGCCCCATTAGGTAAAGTGATACCTCAGGTTAAGAAAAGTTTCAGGTTAAGAATGGACCTCCGGAATGAATTAAATTCTTAACCCAAGGTACCACTGTGGTGCTGATAAAGCATATGCTATTTTAAAAATGTGGGTGGCAACTTCTGGCATTAGCATTTGAACAGGAATGCACTATGGGTCTATAAAGCTGCTGAAACAGTAATGTCTGAAGCCACCCTGAATGTATGAGCTGAAAGCCGTTTGTCTGCCCATATGTTCACATGTCCACCTTTAAGACTTCAGTAGTATACACCCTTGCACAGAGATATTTGCTTTGAATGATGGTCCTGTTTGTCTTTTAAGTGGGGGATAATATTACTCCCATTTGCATGAATGTAAATACCACTCTGTGGCTGCATAACAAAAAGCCTCATTAGCATTAAGGAACCCTCCACAGGCTTAGAAATGGATACTTAGAGAAATGGTCTATCAAGGAAAACATAACCAGCTACCCCTTTGCAAGCATATCAAAAACCATTACGGCCTGAAAAGAAAAGATTGCCAAGCTAAGTGGTTCAGCAGAGCCTGCATTGAAATTCACTCTTTACCACTGATGGGGAAAAATGCTGTGCTGACAGAGAAGTCTGAATCTTAAGGGCTCCCCAAAGGATCATAATGGACTGGTAATCAAAATCCTGTTTTCTGTGTAAGCATTAATGGCTCAGGCTAACCAACATCTGCAGCAAGTGCTTAGAAGTACCATAGACAGGTAGCAGTAAATGTTGTGTTTGTTTCTGGACGATGACTTGTCTGTTGATTGTTCTGATTATTCTGTTTTGGTTAAAAAGAAAGGGAAAAAAGAAACCCAAATAATGGGTGATACAGAGAGTTACATTTGCAGACACACACGCTAAACCCTGTCTGTGGTGCCTACCCAATTCCCCAAATAATGAGTCAAGAGACCAGAATATGGATTAAAATTGGCCACAACTTTATTGAACTTCAGAAGTGGGAAACTTGGTAGGCGGATGAGGCACAGTGAGAGGGGACTGTAAAGTGCAAACTTACACAGCATGCCCTTCCACTAACCTCATCCCGGGAGTTTGACCTACATGCTAGCTTCCCTTATCTCCCTCCCCGATCTCTTGCAATCAGCTTTTGAGCGGCTTCCTTTAAACACCCTCTTTCCCTCTTGTTAGCCTTTAGCTCTTTCTTTCTTTCTTTTTTAAAAAAGCACGATCTGCTTTGCGCCCCTGGGCAATTCGGCTCCAGGGACCATGCATTCACTCCATAACATGCACAGACATTTCCTCTTACTTTTTAGGAGGAAAAAAGTGTGTGTTGTGGAGCAAAAAATATGGTAAGTAGAAGCTGTATCTACACATATACAAGTGTCTGTGTGAAAGAGTACACTCTTGTTAAACTGTACAGCTTAACTACTGTGAACATAGATTTTACACTCATTGAATATAATGTGTGAAAACACACACACTTCTTATGTGAAAAAGTGGTGCCATTGAATATTGTACTGTATTGTAAAGAATGGATGGGGCAGATAGAAAAAAATGTTTGTGTGTGTGTATATATCTATCTATCAGTGGCTGTCATTCAGAAAAGTGGGCACTAAACATGTCATCCAGCAAGCTGTGCTGTGTAAAGTGAAAGACAAGAAAGAAGACATTTGGGGTAATCCTACTTTGCATAATGTAAATGAGCATGTTGATTGTTTGTGGTCATGGGCCATTAATATCCTAGCAGAAAGAAATGTTGAATGGTAAAAGTTAGCAAAACTGAAAATCTGCAATACTGTTTTATTATGCTGTACTCCCATCAGTGTGTGTTAATTTCCACTTTTTTTTAAAAAAACAACAACTTCAAACTATATATATTAGTCTTGTTTAGATTACGAGTAATTCTCAGAAATGTTTATTGCAGTTTGCCCCAAGGTCCCTCTATATCGCTCAGAGCATGCACAGGAACTCTTAATGTGGTGAAAGCCATATTTCTTTTAAAATTATGGTAGCAATATATTTACACTTGCTCAGTGGAAGAGTGTAGTTTTTTCCCGCCCCCCATTTCAGCACTGGACTTTGGCCGATAAAAATATACAGAAAAATCTAAGTAGGGCGAGTACAGTATTTTTCATTCACTTTTTCAAAAAGAAAGAAGTGAAAAAGTAGCTGAGCCAGAAGCTTCCAATTTTTTTAGTAGGGTGGGCTGTTTTGTCTTGAAAGGGTTCTTGTAAATAAAATGTAAAAAATTATTTTTGTGTACCATGCCAGCTGGCTGGTGTCCACTGAGACTGGTAGGGGAGAAGTCAGGGAGACTGGCAGTAGGCGGCAGCAGAGCCAACTAATTCTAGTTTTGGCCCCATCCTACCCCACAAACATTTACAAGGAAAACAGTGAGACTGAGGAGGAAGCTGGCAGTCACTTCCATCCTTTGGATTGATTATAAATTAGAAGACAGGCAAGTGTGAGCTGGTTGAGGGTAGACGAAGGCTGGTGGGACAGTGCCCCCCCCATTCACCCTAATAGAGCAGCCCCACTGCAAGCTGACTGCTTTTCCTTTGGTGTATATGATTTAGTCTCTCTGATCTCTTTCTGAATCAAGATAGGATTTAATTATGTACATATAATCAGTGTATTGGACGTGGGTGGTGCTGTGGTCTAGGGCTTGCCAATCAGAAGGTCGGTGGTTCGAATCCCCGCGACAGGGTGAGCTCCTGTTGCTCGGTCCCAGCTCCTACCCACCCATAGCTGCCAAGTTTTCCCTTTTCTCGCGAGGAAGCCTATTCAGCATAATGGAATTTCCCTTTAAAAAAGGGAGAACTTGGCAGCTATGTACCCACCTAGCAGTTTGAAAGCACTTCCAGTGGGAAGGTAAACAGCGTTTCTGTGCGCTGCTCTGGTTCGCCAGAAGTGGCTTAGTCATGCTGGCCACATGACCCGGAAGCTGTCTGCGGACAAATCCCAGCTCCCTTGGCCTATAGAGCGAGATGAGCACTGCAACCGCAGACTCATCAGCGACTGGACCTAACGGTTAGGGGTAAGGTAAAGGGACCCCTGACCATTAGGTCCAGTCGTGACCGACTCTGGGGTTGCGCGCTCATCTCGCATTATTGGCCGAGGGAGCCGGCGTATAGCTTCCAGGTCATGTGGCCAGCATGACAAAGCCACTTCTGGCAAACCAGAGCAGCACATGGAAACGCCGTTTACCTTCCCGCTGTAGCGGTTCCTATTTATCTACTTGCATTTTGAGGTGCTTTCGAACTGCTAGGTTGGCAGGAGCTGGGACCAAGCAACGGGAGCTCACCCCGTCACAGGGATTCGAACCGCTGACCTTCTGATCAGCAAGCCCTAGGCTCAGTGGTTTAACCACAGCGCCACCTGGGTTAGGGGTACCTTTACCTTTAATCAGTGTATCTGATAAAATATTTGCATACCAATCACTTCTGGACAGAAAATAAAGATGGATGATGGGGGGAACAGGGTGGTGGAAATGGCTCTGTTATATAAATCCCTGTTTAAACCCCCTTTTAATGAATTTTGAAATTTACTTCTCTAAAGTTTCACAATATGTTTAAACATGACCATTCGTTTTCACCAGGGATAACGTGAACTTGTTTTCAGATACTGTGACAAGTATTGGACGTTTAACCCTACACAAGTGAGGTCCTGTTTTAGATTCAATAGGTTGAATCCCAACTGAAACATGCTTAGATTAGACCCACTGAAATAGACATGACAATTTTAATTCACATTTAACTGGGATCCCCTTTATTTCATTGGTTCGCCTTGAAATATGATCAGGTCTGTATGCAACCTACTGAATTAGCATGATTTATGATCTTCCAATCCATCTGGTTCATAATTACGTTGTAATGTGACATGATGTGCACGTTCCATTGCATATTGAAAGTTCATTTCTCAAAGGTTAGATAGAATCCTTCAGCCATTTCAGTGAGATGCCATTAGGAACCCAGGAGTTAGACATTAGCATTTGTATCAGGTTATTTTAGCCATCTTTATCATGCCTGGCATCATTTGGAATTCATTTGAGTGTGACTGTTCAAGTGGTCAGTGGCAGCTTTCAGGTTTTATGTGACACATCTATTTCATGTTCCCCATCTGCTAGAGAGGGCAGAATGCAGAAGCGGTCAGAATGTGGTATGCATTTCTGATGTGCTTTTGCATAGGCACTAGGTAGCCTGAAATACGTGCTTCAATGGTGCACTAGGAAATTCATTTGCCCTTTAAATCAGCACCCTATTAGTATCTCAAGGAGATAAGAAAGGTATGAAAGTCAGTGATGAAGGGTTATCTCATGTCTTCCTCTGTACTAGTGTTCATAAAACACTTCAGTCTGTCTTACTAAACTTTCCCATGGACACGTCTGCTTTAGATATGGCAGTGCCAAGGCAACAGCTTGTGCTACCTCATCTAAAGTAATATCCTGTCATTGAGAGGGCAAACTAATTCCCATTTATGGTTACTGTATGTTTACTGTGAAATTGCAGGTAGCCAGAGGTGATATAATGGGCTCAGAAGATCCATAAAATACTATATGGTAGTTTTGTGGGCACTTACTCATTTTAGTAGGGCATGCTCAAGAGGAGCTTCCCAACTGATTGGGTCCTGTGTCTACCATAAAACTTATGGTGGTTGTGGTCGCATGGTCTGCAGCCTGCACTACGTCAAGAAGGATAGATCAGCAAATGAGCTAATCCAACCCCTTCTGCTCGGTGCCTGCCACCAAGTAAATGAGTTATATTCAACATTGGACCAGATTTCAACTTGAACACGAGGACTTCTCCTTCATCTCTGCTCCCCTGCTGCCCATAAAAATCTGCTCCAGAGAGTTGGAGCCAAGCCAAGAGGGTGCCCCAACAATGACTTAGAATGGAAGGCAATAGGTGAGGGCACACTGAATTTTGGCATCACACAGGGTGCTGCTGAAAATTGAAAGTTCCAAGTGTGATTCTTGCTTTCAGAAGAGGCTGCTTCCATTAATATGGCACATGTTTTATAAAGAATCTGGTCAGTGTTAAGGCATGTGTATTTTCTGGCATGAATTTGCAGATCTTTTGTCTAACAATTTCCAGTTTGATAAGAAACCTTGGACCACATTCCATATGCTGTTGTCCCTGACTGCCTATTGTTAAATGCAAGGGTGGCACTGTGGTCTAAACCACTGAGCCCCTTGGGCTTATCAATCAGAAGGTTGCTGGTTCGAATCCCTGTGATGGGGTGAGCTCCCGTTGCTCTGTCCCAGCTTCTGCCAACCTAGCAGTCTGAAAGCACACCAGTGCAAGTAGATAAACTGGTACTGCTGCAGTGGGAAGGTAAACGGCATTTCCATGCGCTCTGGCTTCTGTCATGGTGTTCCATTGCACCAGAAGTGGTTTAGTCATGCTGGCTGGCCACATGACCCGGAAAGCTGTCCGTGGAGAAACACCAGCTCCCTCAGCCTGAAGCAAGATGAGCAACACACCCCATAGTCACCTTTGCCTGGACTTAACTGCCCAGGGGTCGGTCCTTTACATTTTAACCTTTATTGTTAAATGCAGCACACAGGGTTACATTAGCACAATGCGTATGTAGCAGAATCAAGGACCATGGTCCTTGAATGGTTTTGACTGCAACCACAGTGTTGTGTATTAAGTTCAAAGCTTTGAATGCAAATAAGAATGCCCTGGTTTTCAGGTGTAAAAATTGTGGATTTTAAGTAGCTATTTTAGATTATTTAGCAGTTTTGGATAAAGGTCCTGTTTCAGTCCCAAAGGGTGCCCTGGAAATCGGACAAGTCGCGTTTCTGCCTCCTTCAAGCTGTGAGACAGAGATAGGCCAGGGTTTTGGCAGCTTTTCTACTTTAGAATTGCAAGATTTATTACTTTTCTCTCTCCTTGTTTATCTGAGAACATGTGTTGCATGCCTTACTTGGTTATTAATACTGCTGTCATGAATAGGCACAACAATGGTAGGGAAAGCAACTGACAAGTTCAGATCGACTAACAAGACTCATGACAGCCTTTTGGAAGGCAGGACGTGGTAGTATGGGGTAATTTACTGCATCATAGATCCCCCCTCCCACTTCCATTTTGTAGGAAGGAAAATATTGTTACAGACATGGTGGTCAAGCCTAGTATCAGTTCTACTAATGCTTGTGACTCATGATTCTCTAAATCCAGCAACTAAGGGACAATTTATACAAACAGGAGCACAGGAGTAGCAATATATTCCATAGCAGGAAGAGTGCTGTGTGTTTGTGATGGGCAGAAGTGTTGTGCAGAGCTTTTGATGACAATGTAAAAGAACTGTGATGCTTTTCCAAGTGTACATTTCATGGGGGGGGGGATCCCATTAAATTTGCCTTTTTGTTGATATGAATCTATTGTCAGTTTGGATATAATATTCTATTTCATAACTCATCCAGTGTGCCTGAATTTATTTATTCACAGTATTATCATTTCCTCAACAAAACCCCTCCAAACCTCCCTTTTTAAAGTCTTGATCATTTTTAACGAACATGTTTTTCCTCTCCTTGTCAGTTGGTATCTAGCAAAGGGAATAATTGCTCATGTTCTGCTGCAAAACTTTTTTTTTTGGAGACTGCCAAAACCAAAAGAGAATCTATCTTCAGGATGCAGTGTGATTTCAAATATCTTGGTAAATACCTTGGTAAAGCCCTGAGTATAGAGGACTGCTAACAAGACTAGAAACTCTTGAATATGTCTCTGACCATTAACCTGCAGCATATTCATCTTCCTCTCATATTCATGTGTGTATTAGTCAATTATTCAACTTCCCTGCCCTTTTTCTTGTTTAACACCACCTGACCGTTGTCTGGAGTGACCCATTTCTTCCCCCTTCTCTCTTTATAACTTTTGTGGTCTCATTATAGTCATTTGCAGAAAATTCTTTTCCTGCTCGCTCAGTTTGTATCTGCACATTTTAAGTATAATGCTCTAATCATTGGATCTTTGTGAGATCTAACGAGGTACCATTATAAACAGCCATTTCCTCACTTTCTTTCACAGTATGTGTGGTGGGTTGTTTTTTTTGCTTTCACATAATTTCACTATCCATTTCCCAAGGGATGGGTTTTTATAGGTTTGGCAGTAGAAAAAACAAACATAGACACTCCACTTTTCTGCTAGTGATGAGACAGTAGGCTGAAACAAGGAGGCAGTTTGCGAAGCTAAACCTATCTGGGGATTTGATAATATACTAATTAGCAGAGTGGTGAGGGACTTACAAAGTGCCCATTATTGCCCGTATGCTTTGTTCTTTTTGTGTCATGTTGTTTCAACTTGTTTCTCATGTCCGAATTTCAGTCAGATACCGTCCTATAAAGTGAACCTTGACACCCACTAGATACCTTGACACATGTGAGATCCCTAAAAGAAAGAAAGCAAATCAATCCACACACAGGTTGCAAAGCCAGTGAAAGCAGACAGGGCCCCAGTGTTGGATTTATGTATAGGCTAAGTGGGCTGAAGCCTAGGGCCTCTAAATCTAGGGGGCCTCGCCAGCCCACCCGTTCCCCAGCGGGGAGTCTCCCCTCTCCCAAAATTGCAAACCCAAAACTTCATGCGAGGGCAGGGCAATTCAGTCCTCTAAATCTAGGGAGCCTCACCAGCCTGCTCTTTCCCCAGTGCCACAGTCTCCCCTCTCCCAAAATTGCAAACCCAAGACTTCATGCGAGGACAGGGCAACTAAGGCCCAGCATCTATGAGACTCAGGACTAGCCAGTGGGGCCCAATTTGAGGCAGTGGGGCGCAACTTGAATTTTTTTGTAGGCCCCCAGTTCACAGCCAAAGCCTGCAAAATTTTATTTTTATAAATAAATAAATAAATAAATAAATAAAAATCCATCTCAATTGCCCTGGTGTGGGAGCCCTTTTAGGAGTGGCACGCTGGGCCCAATTTGGCCCAATTGCTCCAATCGCCTGAAGGTCAGCCCTGATGAGACAGCGCAGGGGTTGGACTGACAAGCCCTGCACCTTCTAGGTCCCTGGTGTCACTATTCAGAGTACAGACTCAAGGACTTGTTATGGAAATAAAGGGGGGCACTTATTGGAAATCAGTTTTGTCACCTCCCCCCACCCCAAACCCCAAAACAATGAGCCCTGCCACCTTTTATTCACAGTTGCATAAGCACTACACTACAGCATGGCCATAAACCTGTACGTTCAACTGCTGAAATATATACCCAATATGTAGCAATGGAGATTTATGTTACTGCTTTATGAATGAACACTGTGTTTTATGAATGAACTCTGTATTTTGTGAATTACCTAAGGGAAGCTCTAGAATCTGACAGCTAACCAATTGGGTACTACCAAACAGTGATCCCTATTGCTGAAAGCAGGTAACCAGCAGGGAATGCTTCAGCTAAGCCTCTGCACTGTTTACTGAACATCCCCTGCTGTGCAGATAATGGAGAAAGCTCATAAATTGTATCCCTTCTGGCACCCTGGCCAAGTCTATTATGCTGGTGTAAACCCTGGTGCACCAGAAGCCCAGAATAGCAGCAAATAAAATCCGCTCATACATCAACGACTGATAAGACTTGTCAACCAGTTCTTCCAAAGCCTTCCTAAATTATAAAGCTCTCTATTGAGTCTCCATGTCTAGTACAAAGACCATAAGAAGGGAGAGCAGGGACCTTGAAGTTCCCAGCAGCTGTTAATCAAGCAAGCAAGCACACATGTCACCTTTGTCACAGTCAGGACCCCTTGTCCTGGCCAGGCCTGCACCCAATCTTGTTTTTGTACAATCTTGTTTGTCCTCAATAACCAAAATTATATTATCAACATATACAAGCAGTAAAGTTGTTTTCCTTCATTTGCAAGGAATCGTACAAAACAAAGTGGCACTAATAAAGAAAAGTTCCAGAGTGGCAACAGAAAGCAAACTAAAAATGCTTTTACAGTTCAGCAAAACTATCCAGCAATTTCAAGTTACAGGAAAACTGGTGCTATTAACAGTAATCCTTCTAGTTGGTTAATTGGTTCGGCAGCTTCTATGCACATGGCTTGTGATGGACTTGTGATGCTAATTATTTCCCCCAAGAGTTAAATGATAACTAATCAGAGGCAGCTACAGCTGCAAATGGCAACAAAATATCTGTGAAAGGAAGAGGAGCAGGTTTGCTCAAGTGTGTTGCAGATAGAAATACTGTTTCTGATGAAGTGAGAGCAGTAGTTTACATGCTCAAATTTACAAATAAGAAAGTTTTAAGAATTTAAATTCTAGATTAAAATTGATTACTTAATTGAGAAGGGGATTGTAACAAACATTGGGGCCTAATTTGAATGGTAGAGTGTCTGGTATCTGGTGGGCAGACCAAAGCACTCATCAGGAGAGCTATGAGATTCAGGTGATGGTCAGATGCCTTGTCAATCCCAGCAGGTATAAAACAGGAAGGCCTGCAGCCTGCCCAGGCCCTGTTGTTACATTACAGTTCATGATCTACATATGTAGTTGGATTCTTTTTTGCATTGTAACCTAAGCATAACACTCCCCCCCCCAAAAAAACCCAACCCCTTACAACCAGACTTCAGCAAGGCAATTTGTACATCACCTGTACATCACCTGTAAAATCTGTTGTCATGACTTGATGATATTGGACATTTTAAGTAATATTTCTACCCTCTTGCTGTGTCTTTTTATTTCTCCAGGGGGTATTTTTGAATGTGTGGAATCTGGCCCAACGGGAGCAATGGGAGCAGAAGAACTGGCCTTCAGATTTGCTGTGAACACAATCAATAGAAACAGAACTCTGTTGCCAAACACTACATTAACATATGATACTCAGAAGATAAATCTCTATGATAGTTTTGAAGCATCCAAAAAAGGTATGTTTCTAAGAGCTTTGGGGCAGGGATGGGGAACCTTTATTTTTTTCCCCAGTCTCAAATGGCCTGTGAGCAACTTTCCGGGAGTTGTGTGGTGGATACTGGTGAGCAAGGCCTGAAGCAAAAGTGGGCAGAGTATTGTGATACTTACCTTTGCACAGTAAGCTACATCCTGGCCATGCAAAAACAAGAGTGACATCAGCATGCCCTGGGAGTTTTGTGCACTGCACGAAATAATGCACACATGCCCGTGGCGTGCGCACATGGTGTGCTTACATTGTGCAGCCCCAGCCCCCACACGCTTGTCTCCTATAAGAATTCATGACTGGCACTGATCTCTATAGCAGTGGTGAGGCAAAAGCCATGAGTACAGACGTCTGTTAGTGAGAATCCCATGCTGGGCTCCTCCAGGCCCACATACACATGCAACAAAGTAGAGCAAGGTACATTATCAGTGACTGAAAGCCACGCCAATGAAAGTAATTATTTCTTCTATCTTCACAGCAGTCTTGTGAGATAGGCTGTTGATGCCCTTTATTGAGGAATGGGAACCTGAGGTGGGAAGACATTGACTTTTTATGACTTGAAGGGCTTGTTCCCCCAGGTCTCCTTGGCACAATTCTCACACTTTGTCCACTCTCATAAGTGTAGTTTGCTTGGCTTCAAAACAGCAGTACGTCTTTGCTAGGCATTTCTATAAGATGGAAGAAGTTAGAAAGGAAAGGTGGATAGTTCAGATACCATGGTGCCTTTATTGTGACAGAAGTCTTAACAACCATATTGATGTTTTCAGCTGGGACAGTAGCTCATGCTTAGTGACCAGGCAAATGTTCTTGTCAAAGGTGTTGTTATTTTAGACCTCAACCCAGTTAAATCACCCCACATACTTTGATTTCAGCTGGTATAGTGCAGTTGCAATAAGTTTTAATTTGGCTGTATATCAGACTGCCCATCAGCTGGATGCCTGGAATGGAGTACAGATGGGAAATTAATTAGATTTTAAAAGCACCATACCGATGCAAAATCCCTGGGCAAGAGGAGAATTTGCTGAAGATGTCATTTGAACTAAGAATGCTGGAAATGCAATCAAAATTCTTGTTAATACTTTTTTTTCTTTTTTAAGATCACACTGTTAGCTTAGAATAGAATCATTGTAGGCCACATGCAGAAGAAATGTGCCTTTCATGGGGTTTCTTTAAAAGTCTACTGGGAGGGAATAATTTGCCAGCTATCACTGCTTGTTACAGGTTCCATCTCATAGCATTTTATTACAGGTACAAAAGGTTGATGCATTAGTGAACAATACACTTCAAAAAAAGTTCATGCTTAGTAGTTACAACAGTGCGTGTCCATGCTTAGAAACGGCAAACTTTATGGGGAAATTTGCATCCCATTGAAGTCTGTGACAAACTTCCCACTGGTTTCTAATGGACCCAGATTGGATTGCGTCCAAGGACTTTTACAGAATTGTGCCTTATACTCAAACATCATAGAAGGATGTTCTGTATTGCACAGCATGAGCTCCATAGAAAAAAGCACCACACACCTTTTTTTTTACTGTTTTGTATTGTGTTGTTTACTTAAACTCCTTTCTACTATTACTGAAAGAGATGATACACTACTACTACAACATTTCAATGCTAAATTAATTTAAAAACAAAATAAAACTACCAGCCAGTGACCTCCTCCCTTTCACCAAAAACAGAATTATTATTTCTTTAGGAAGAAGCTCTATCTGGATATTTCTTCTAGATTATGGATATTGTGTAGTTAGCAAGGAATTTAGGAGCAAATGTAGCATAAAGATACCCTCACTGAACTGGATTCTCCTTATCCAGAAAAGATGGACACATTAAAATGTGCAAAGAGCACATCAATAAAATGATCCCTCTGCAGCAATATTCAGTGGCTTCAAATGTAGCCACAGTGATGATGGGTTCTCCTCCACAAGGTGAAAAGAAAATAATTGAAGCCAGATATCAAATTCCTTAGCAATCCAAGGTGTCCCCCACTGCATCTTCTACCTCATCACTTTTTGTGTGATACCTAGTGCAAGTTGAGATGCACTGAGCATTTGTAGCTTGCATATCGTATCAACAAATACAGGCAATAAATGCACAGAATGAGGAGTTGTGCTAATTGCAGCACCAGGGCATTGTCAAAAGCCCTGATTTTACATGGCAGGGAAATTATGCTCCAGGCAGATAAGCTTGTGCAAATGTTTAGAACTGGGTGGTGCTGGTTAGTCTTTACGGATGTGCAGGTGACTAGGCAAGACAAGTAGCTTGTGAACATGATGCCCCAAGGCTAAGGGTTGGCTAATAACAAGCTTGAGTGTTAGAAAGCTAATGTTGAAGCAAAGACGAGAGTTCACAGTGTGGGTCCGTCCTGTAGCCCACAAAACTGATCATGGAAACGTTCGAAGCCAATGCAACCAGAAATGCCAAAATTTGAGTGGATGTGCTGGCAAGGACACTAGATAGCCTCTAACTCCATGGACATCTGTTTTGATTGTGGTAGAATCCTTCCAGAGAGCCACAATAACAGGTGAACAGAGATCTGTTGACACTGACAGATCACAATGTGCACATCTCTAACTTAATACTTAACCACATATTCTCAAAATGTAGTTACTTTGTACTCTGCCTGTGGAGAGAGACTTGCATCAACAACAAGCCTGCTTGAGCAGATGACTGCCTGAAAAAACTATCACTGTGTGTGTTGTTCTCTGCACACTGTTAATCATATTTTCCTTTCCTTTCAGCTTGTGATCAGCTTTCTCTTGGAGTAGCAGCTATCTTTGGACCTTCACATAGCTCTTCGGCTAATGCAGTGCAATCTATCTGCAACGCTTTAGGGGTTCCACATATACAGACGCGCTGGAAACATCAGGTTTCAGACAACAAAGACTCATTCTATGTCAGTCTTTATCCAGATTTCTCTTCACTCAGCCGCGCCATCCTTGACCTTGTGCAGTTCTTCAAGTGGAAAACTGTCACGGTTGTTTATGATGACAGCACAGGTAGGTATCACTGTAGGACAGTATGTAGCTGAATTTGAGGGCATGCATAATGTGTTGTGTTCCTCTAAACAAGCAAATAATATTGTGAGATTTTGTTGCAGAACAATAGAAAATAAAATACACAGATTCACCCTACCTACAACTCCTTCATTATGCATAACTTTTTCTGTATATTCAATTTATAATGACATGAAAAAGGGAGAGAAGGATTTCAGATCACCGCATTAAAAGCTAGAGGTTTATCCAATTATTTGTCTAGGCATCTCAAGTCAAGGAAAACATCTGAAAATTTCATGAGGACAATCTCCTTTTTCCTGTATCATATAGAAAACAGATCAGGGAAAGATTGTCTGTTTTAGGTATGTATGTCTTTATTAAACAGAGGACCCTTGCCGATTACATTTTGTAGAAAGATTTGCAATCGTAAACCTGCAATTTGTTTTCATTAATACTGCAAGCAAACCAGAGGTGTTCATCTGTAACATTTTTTTGGGGGGGGGAACAAACCCCAAAGGGTGCAGGTTTTTGCATATATAGTAGCTCTCAGGCACACCAGTAGCTCCTGTGTTAAGAAGCATTGACCATAGAGTTGGGAACAGGTCTGTGTGCTGAATGTAAATTTGCCGTTGTCCCTGTCCTTATCGAAGTTTGCTAAGAAACTTCATATGCAAAGGGAGTTTTGAACACTATACATCTTTCAGGGTTCACTGAGATGGGCAGTTGGTGGGGAGGGTCAGTTCCACACACCTGGCCTCCCAACAGCAGTGTCACTCCAGCTTACTGGAAGGAAGAGGGTTGAAGCAGTGGGGAGGTACCTGTAGGAGTGCTGGATTAGATCTATCAGTACATCCACACTGTTCTGGCCTCTCCTGCCTCCTTCTCTCCAAATAAGTGACCGTGATGCTGTTGCCAGGAGGCCAGATGTTCAGCAATGCCCTCCCTGCTGGGTGGTCCTTCACCAAGTTATATCTGGTGATGTAAATATGAGTACATAAGTCTTGTTTTATTTTGGTAAGGTGTGTTTGTTTCTCCAGGTCTGTAGCGTTCTAACCATAGAAAAATGGGAAGGGCTGTAGTTCAGAGGTAAAGCACATTCCTATTGTGAGTCCCCTGCCAAGTGCAGGGAATGGCTACTGGATAGAGGACCTTTCCAGTAGTGGCACCCTGGCTGTAGAATGCTCTTCCCAGAGAGTCTCACCTGATGCCTACCTTGTTGACCTTTTCTCAGCAAGTAAAAACATTATTATTATTATTCTAGGCTTTTGGTTTACTTCATTTTTAAGGTTCTTTAATGAGTTACAGACTCTTTGGATACTTTTGGAGTTTAAAGACGTGTGGAACGTTAGTGCTGCTGTGAGTTTAGTTTTATAGTTATCTTCTGTTTTTGATTAAAGGTGCATTAGATTTTACGGTTTCATTTTCGTAAACAGCTGTTTTTAAATCTTATTGTAAGCCTCCCAGAGATTCGTTAGTTAACGGGGGTCATGTATAAATACTGTAAGTAAAGAAAATAATGTTTTACAGGCAGAAAGTTCAACCACTGGCAGCTCCATGGAGGGTTGAGAAATACTGCTGCAAAAAAATCTTGAAAGTTGCTGCCAGGCAGGGTAGACAGTCCAAAGTCCTGACTCAGTAGAAAGCAGCTTCCTGTGTTCCATACAGCAGATTATTCATTTGCTCTTCTGAAGGAAGTTTTCCTGTTGCAAGGGGGAAAGTGGAATATATTATTAATGATAAACATTGAAATTAAATGTATGCTTCTGATCACTGCATGTCTTTAAAACCTGCGGTGTCAGTTTAAATACATAATGTTGCACACCTAACCCCACTTATCTGGGATTAAGCCCCACTGATTATGCATGGTTAGGATTGCAGCCATACACCAATACAAAAGAATAATAGCCACGTGAAAAATAAAATTGGACTAAATTTAAATATAATGAATATCTAAATCAAAATAGAATCCTACATTACAAGGAACCATGATAGTTTCTGATCACCTAACACAGTGCAGCTGCTGTTCCAATAAGAAAACCATGTCTGTTCAACCATCTCTTCTTCCAGTGCCTATATTCCTATACTGCTTGGTTTTCCAAAGCTTGCCCCAAAGATAAAAATACACCTCCCCTTGCTCCAGTAAAGATATCCCCACCCAGGGAATTGCTATTTTTGGTATTGAGTTCATAGTCATAACACTACAACTCACTGAATCCCAGTGAAGCTGAATGTTGGGAGATTCAGGACAGGCAAAAGTACTTCTCCACACAGCACATAGTTAAACTATGACATTTGCTCCCACAAGAGGCAGGGGTGGCTATCAACTTTGATGGCTTGGAAAGAGGATTAGACAAATTCATGGCGCTTAAGACCACCTGTGGCCACTGGTCATGATAGCTATGCTCTGCCTCTGCTTCTGAATACCATTTGCTTGAAACTGCAAGAAGGGAGAGTGTTGTTATGCTGACGGTCTGCTCTGCTGATTCCCATAGACATCTGGTTGGCCACTGTGAGAACAGGATGCTGGACTGGATGGTCCACTTGCCTGAAGCAACAGGCTCTTCTTACGCTCTTACATTCACTTTTAAATATATATACAGTGGTACCTCTACTTACGAAATTAATGCATTCCAAACGCACATTTGTAAGTAGAAAAAAATTGCAAGTCGAATCCCATAGGAATGCATTGAGAGAAAAAAATCGTAAGTAGAAAAAATCCTATCTAAACCGCATCCAAGATGGCGGACGGAGCTCCATTCGTAAGTAGAAACATTCATAAGTAGAGTTATTCGTAAGTAGAGGTACCACTGTATATATATCAATGGGTCCCAGTCAGGCAGACAGCCGCTGCACAATATAATTGCTGCACAAGACAATATAATTGCTGCACAATTGCTGCACATCCTGGGCCCCACACATATTGCTGTTGTAAATCATAGTTTGGGCATTCAGGTAGGTAGCCGTGTTGGTCTGACGCAGTCGAAATATATAAATAAAATTGTCCAGTAGCACCTTAGAGACCAACTAAGTTTGTTCTGGGTATAAGTTTCATGTGCATGCACCTTCTTTTTTCGTATCTGAAGAAGTGTGCATGCACACGAAAGCTTATATCCAGAACAAACTTAGTTGGTCTCTAAGGTGCTACTGGACTTTAATAATAATAATAATAATAATAATATATAGCTTTGGCGTGTGGTGCAAAACATTCCTCCTAACAAAGAGCTTCTGTGGTGTCCATCACACCTTCAGTATTTTATTTTTTTGTTGGGGGGGGAGTGAGGGTCACCCCTTAGACTCATAGAATTGTAGACTTGGTAGGGACCCTGAGGATCATCTCGTTCAAACCCCTGCAATGGAGGAATATGCAGATGTTCCATGTGGGAATTGAACCTGCAACCTTGGCGTTATCGGCATCCTACTCTAACCAGCTGAGCTATTGCTCCATCTAAGGTGTGTCTATGGAATTTGGTGCATCTATGGAATAATGATTGACCTGAATCTGTCCCATTTTTCTCTCTGTGACATACTAAAATCTAGATGAAATGTATTGAGCTTGGGGCCACTAGTAATGTCATGGGAGAGACCAGGAAAGCTGTGGAACATTTGACCACTGTTTCCCCTAGCAATAAGTCAGTAACTTTCACATTATAGATGTGCTTCCAAGCCTCATAGGTGCATATGTACAATAGCTCCCCAGAATTCACAAACCTAAGTGGAAGGATATTTAACAGCAGGGAGATCCTAGGTGATTTCTTTTTTCTTTTTTAAAATGTATTTATTGATTTTATAAAACTGAAAAACACATAAAACACAAAAATACAAAAAATCACATAAAACACAAAACATACAAAAAGAAAAAGAAACCATAGTTATCATTCATGTATCCTGACATTGTTGACTTCCTCATATCCCTCCTAACTGCGTTTCATTGTACATCATCCTTAGTAATTTCTAAATCATACTTCAATCCTCTTATTTTTTCCTTAACATCCATAATTCAATCCTTTTAATCTTACCTTACCTAACATTTAATTTCTTATTTAACACTTATATCTAAATCTAAATATACTATGATAACTCTACAAAACCACCTCTACAGCCTCCATGTACTTCCAGATCTTGTATCAAACTTTCACAATGTTGCAATTATTTCTTATATACAGTTTAAATTTCTTCCAGTCTTCTTCCACCGACTCTTCCCTCTGGTCACGTATTCTCCCGGTCAATTCAGCCAGTTCCATAAATTCAATCATCTTCATCTGCCAATCATCCACTGTTGGTATTTCTTGACTTTTCCAATTCTTAGCTAATAAAATTTTCGCTGCATACAGAAAAAACGTAATATCTTTTTTAGGTAGTTCCTTTTCTACTATCCTTAGTAAAAAAAAGCTTCTGGTTTCTTAACAAAGGTGTTTTTCAACACTTTTTTCCATTTCATTATAAATCTTTTCCCAGAAGTTCTTTACTTGGGGGCAAGTCCACCACATGTGGTAAAGGGTTCCTTCTACATTCTTACATTTACAACATTTATTATCTTGCTTATGATAAATCTTAGCTAGTTTTTCCGGTGTAAGATACCATCTATACAAGAGATCCTGGGTTATTTTCATCTAGCCAAACCCTGCCATTCAAATCTTAAGGGTGGCATGCCATTGGTGCCCTTGTATTTATGGTGTTTGCACTTATAGGTGTATTGATACAGTGGGCACCTCTCCTAGTGAAGAAGGGAGATGTTAAACAGCTGCAGAGAGCTGCAGGGCTCTCCAGAACAGAGGGGAAGGTGGCATGTGAGGCTGCAGGGGAAAATGACAACAATGGAATCTCTTCCTTTGGAGGAGGACTCCACTGGATCAAACACCTTTCCATGAATGCAGGAAAACCAATTAGACTACATCCTTTGAAAAGTGTGCATCCCTTTGGCAAAATCTCCACTTCTTCAATATGTTAGCACAATTTACAGGCCGTATGTTATATTAAAAGTCATATTATAAATGCTTTATAGGAAGCCATTTGTAATAAACTATTTATGGTGGTTGTAAGCATGGTACAGTCCTGGGCAGTTACAGAGTGCTGTGTACTTTAAGGGTGAACCATAAATAAGTAATAACAACAACAATAAATATCTGATTTACAGGCCACTTGTTTCAAGCACCGAAGAAGAACCTGTTAAGGGAGTGATAAAGTATAGTTATAACAAAAAGGGATTTTATCTGTTGTACTTCATAACTATCTATTTCATTTTTAATGAGCATGCTGCAGATACATTGTTTATCAGCTGCCTGAAAATGAAACCTTAATATCAAGGGGAACTCACTTTCCCTGTGATGTTCTTCATCGTGGCAGAGCACATATCTCAGGATCATTGGCTTTGCAGCAAGGAAGGCCTGGGACCTTAGTCATCTGCAGGGTTTGTTTGTCTGTGTTCCAGCAGTGGGAAGGTATGAAAGGGGCATCAAAGCATGTTCAGCCTTCCTACTTTCTTGTTCAGTGTGAGAAGATTAGTGGAGCATACATGACCAGCACATGCAGGGCTTTGGGGGCAGGATTGGCACAAGGGGTGCCAAGTTGAATACAATATTGGGGGGCCAGGTAAGGCCCCACCCCACATAATCCTTCACAAGATGCACACCATTTAAATGGCAATGCCCATCAACAATTTTATGAGGGGAGCAAAGGGACCTCGGCCCCTAGGAGTTGGCTCCTATGATTGGCACACACAGTCCTTCATTCCCTCAGCAGTTGGTGCCACAGTCCATGCATATTTGGCTCAACAACTAAAGAGGATTTCAGTCTGTGGCAAACTTTGCATTTTGCTCTAGATCTCAGCATTGCTATAGCTATGGAAATCTATTTTTCTCTCTCTGAGAATTCTAAGCAAGCATCCCTTGATTTGTGCTAGCGATGTACTATCCCTGATGTGCACCTGCAAAATACCCACACATTTTAATTAAGCCTGCCTCTTTTATGTCAGGTAAAGCAAATGGCAAAGCTTGATCTCTTGTATTCCTCCTGAGGTCTAAAAAGACGAAATCCAGCTTTCCCCCTGGATTTCTCAAAAATCCAGTTACAAGAGCTAATCTTCTCTAAACTGAAAGGAAGAGATCAGTCCTGTTCTAAAGAATACTTTGTAGACAGTAAAGTTTTGAAGCAGGATTTCAAGTTGAAGCCTCTGTGGGGTAACAAGAAACGTGATATCTTCGCTCCTGATTTGCATAAGCCATTACTTGGAGGTACCTTTTGGTTACATAGTTCAGTGGCATCTAATGGCATATGCAAATGTGTTGCTATAAGTTGAAACGGGTATTTTCTTCCTCTATTTTGACAATTAGCATTTGCTGAGGTTGTAGGTGAAAGATTTAAGCATCCGAGAAAGAGCCTGTTTGTGCCTTTGAGTGAAAGCCAAAGGTGGAAAGAAATGATTCCAGAAATGAAGTGCTTTTAAGGTTATGTGCTGGAATAAAACTCCTCCCTCCACAAAAAATATCTGTTATGCTTCAGAGCCTCCCCTTTTAAAGTTTTCTTTGTCTCTCCCTCCTCTTACATAATTAAACAACATCAAAATAAACGAGGGTCATGAGTAGGATGGAAATGTGCAATCAATGAAGGGAACTCTTCAGTGCAATTCTCTATATGTCTACTCAAAAGCAAGTCCCAGTCAGTTCAGTGGAACTTCCTTCTGTTTACCTAGAACCTGAACTCATTGAACTCCATAGGATTTCTGCAAACATGTATAGGATTGCACTGTTAGCTATCAAAACCTCAATTACTTCTTAATTATACACCCTTTCTCCACTTATAAGCCAATGCTTTGTAGCTGTGAGGGTCAGTTTACAAAATACCAGTAACCAAAATCCAATGTATGTACTTGCTTGGAGGAAGGTGACTTCTCAATTAGGAGGTCACAGTTTCTATTGAAATTATTGAAATTGTTGTTGGATATATGCAGAATCTGCTGTTTTACACTCTCTTTTGGCTCCTTAAAGTGTACCTGGGAAAAGTCAGGATGGCTTGAATGAAAAAATACAGTGTGGGCTGCCCCTGGGTATGTGTGTGTTTAAACACAGTTGGATTGAAGTAAGTTCTACTCTTAGCAGATCCACTTAAATTAACACACTAATGCTACATGCCATTTAATTTGGCCCCTACATTGCTTTCATGTAGATTATTCTCTTGCCATGCTATAATGTGAACCATGTGAGATGGAAACATTTACATGGGTATTTTGCTATCTTAGTAGCAGTAGCTTTGTGGAAAATAATTGCACATGCCCTGTGGTGGTTCCTGTTACCATACATCAGTAATCTGATTGTTATTATTTTGAATGGACAGGCAAGTACTAGAGCTTTTACTACACTTAAGTCCATCTGAATTAAATCTTGCAGGCGAAAAGTACAAAAATTCAAGGTGCATGGAACTTTTGATAACCAAGAAGCCAATCCACAGGGCTCTTTAACCTCTAAGTTAACCTCAATCCACAGGACTCTTTAACCTATGGATTTACTTGGTTGGCCCAGCAATTATAGTGCAGCTTTCAGGAAAATAGTAACTTGTAGCCTTCCCTCATCATGGAGCTTCTTTCATAAGATCACTACGCTCAAAATTGATGGGAAAACATATTTCACAGTTACTGCTGCATCTTGAATCAGCCCGGGGCAGTCTAGTTAGAAAGACATGAATTACAATAATAATAATAATAACTCAACACGGCAGAAAGCATCTCTTATGAATCTACAGATGATATTGGCAAAAAGCAATTTATGCTGGTGGAAGCCTAAATATAAATGTTAACGGTATTTTTTTGTTATTTAAAAAAAGGTGTGTGTATGTGTATGACATTTTCATTTCACAAAGAACTCAGACCTTTACATCTCCCAAATGAGTTTGGCATTCAACCGAAGGAACTGTAAAACACACTATTAGTAAATAACAC
This sequence comes from Zootoca vivipara, assembly GCF_965207765.1. NCBI lineage: Eukaryota > Metazoa > Chordata > Lepidosauria > Squamata > Lacertidae > Zootoca > Zootoca vivipara. The sequence goes on from NC_142586.1 coordinate 45,371,908, forward strand.
TTTCCAATCCGTTTTGTAGGGTGTGAGGATATTGATTCTGGGTGGTGTCTTGTAGCTTTGTATCCTCTCTGTGCATAATATTTTAATTGACCTATGCAATAACGCCAAGGGCAAACACAATTAGTAATTATGTGCTAGAGCTAATTACTGCATGGTGCCTTCCTTTTAATGGAAAGCTATTGTTTTATTAGTTGAGTATTGTTTAACTGTATTTGTTTCTCAGTGTTAAAAAGCAGAGAAATTTATATTTTAATTATTGTTTTGATGGCTTTAGCGTCCCTGCATTAAGAATCTGTCATGAATGTGAACATTAATTTGACTTGCATTCAAATATTCTGCTTTTTTTATCCCCATAAATCATGTGAAGTTCATTGAGACTCTGATGGAAGGAGAAGCCTGTCTGATTGTTCTGAAAGTAAAGAATGAGAAGCTCATGTAGCTGAATTGTGTCAGGAATTGTCTGTGTGACAACAGAGAATGCACCCCCCCTTTTTAAAGTGAGATCATGGAAAGGGTGTGTTGTTCTGGTTCTGACTGTTGAAGTATAGCATATTTTGTTTCCCCTAAAAAATTATATGGGACTCCATGAAGCCAGAGAAACCGATTTGATAGCAAAAGTCTTTAGCTGGAATATTGCCGGGGGCGGGAGGGGATGATGCTCAGCCTGATAACATAAAGGAAAAAGATCACATGCAACTTAAATAGGGCACTATATTCCTGTTCAAGTGTGTGTGTATCTGTAATGTCACACATTTCTCTAAGTCAGTCTAGTATAACCCAACAGTTAATCTCTTGTAAGGGCAACTGAGACTCACAGGTGAAGTCAAGGCACAAAAGGCAAGGTCAGATCAAACAAGTAAAGTTCAGTTAAAAGTCAGCAAGATCAAGTCACAGCAGGCAAGAGCCGATCAAGACAGGGAAAGTCCATTCAGAGTTTCTTTTAGGCAAAGGTCAAAGAAAAGCAGGAACTTGGGTAGCTCCATTGCACTCTACTAGGCGAAGCTCTGTCCGGCTTTCATAGCTATAGAAATACATTGTCCCAGCAGGAAGCAGAATCCTTTCATAGGCTGACAGGATGTGTAGTGTGGTTGACTCCACCTCCCTAGAGGAGCTGGCTAAGTAGTTAAAGGGAGCTCATCTGATTGCTGACCTCTATCAGGCTTAGGAGATGAAGATACTGCAGAGGACTCAACCACTGAGCTGGAGGATGACTGCAGCAATTTTGTCCTCACTCAGGATGGCTATTACCAAAGTCCGCCCCTAGGGAAAAGAAGCCCACCACGGCCCTTGGGGTAATGGGGTTCTTGCTGGCAGGGAGGGGAGTGTTTTCCCATCCCATTCTACCGACTTGCCTCTGAAGCACTGTTCACCCACATGTATTTTAGGACTGTTCTAAACTGAAGACAAAGCCCACCAAACTATGTATATTATAGTATATATTTTGGAAAGCGGTTTGTCCGTTTGTTTTCTAGATGCTCATGTGCCTAATAATAATAATAATGGTAATAATTTTATTATTTGCACCCCATGTATCTGACTAGATTGCCTCAGCCTCTCAAGATATCATTGCTAAACCTGCTATGAGGGTTCCTGAGATGAGGGTTGGCGCTTTTCATTGACATTCAGGTGCCAGGTGCCATTTTGATTCAAGATGGTGGACTGAAACATCACTTTGATGTGTCTGAGCCTGTTTCTTGACATAGTTTGGGCTGCCTCTTGAGATAGTGTCACCAAATTACACTACCCATTTAAAAAACAACAATATATTTGATTTCTAACAATTCCCAGGCAGTGCCAGAAACTCCCCACTAGTATTAAACAAATCAAATAATTGGTTGCAAATTAATTAAATTTGATCAGTATGCTGTCACGCAGTCCACATTCCAGCTTTTGGTTTTTATCATTCATTTAGAGAATGTGCAATATTCATTTAACTGGGACTATAAATTTAATGTGCAGGTTTGCTGAGACTGAATTATTTTATGTCTTCCTCACTCTTTTTTAATACATAAACTTTGGAAACAGAGATCTCGGGAGATTTTATTTCTTGCAGTCACAGTAACAGATGACTTTGGCCTCTGTCCCTCTCTCTCTCCCTCCCCCTCCTTGTGTAGTCAGCTGTTCTGCACATGGATGCCAACCATTCTGAAGATCACAGTTTCCCCTCCATCAACTTCTGTGCCTGAAAACGTTCTCATTGGGATTCTGCACCATTTTTTGCTGCATAGTGATAAATCCTCATCCTCAACATTTGGCAGTTTAGGGAACAGTTTTCACAGCATACATTTGGTTAACAGCCCTCATATATTTTACTGTCAAAACTGATTTTGCTATAGCATCTCCACAGGCACATGCTCAGTGAGTTTATACATAAAATAATGGATTAGGGGGGGGGCGTGTTAAGCCCTCAGTCCGGTTAAGTAATCATCCAACATATGCATGTGATGTTGCCTGTTTAATGTCCCATTCTTATCGAAAGAAGGAATGAAGGTCTGATTTTAACACTGAAAGGGGTGCATAGTGAAGAGAACAGATTCTCCTCTCTACAGTGGCTTACCTAACCACAGGTATTATCCTCAAGCACTTATCCCCTCATCCGAACTTTCAGACTAGAAATAATTTGGTCTGTCTGGAAACCATCTAAGGGAAAGTGCAGTAGGGATGTGAACCATAGACAATGGGAAGGTTTCGCAACTTGCATACCCCTTTTGCAATTTCAAATCGGATCCCCTCTTCCTTCTTTATGCATTGCTAGGGCAGCTCTGTTTTTCAACACAGAATACTCCTGTCATCGCATATAGAATTATTTTGCATTACAATATGATCTCTGTTATTGAGATTACATGATTGTTGACTCTGCTGCTGCTATTTCTTCTGCTTTGTTCCATTCATCCTGCTTCTTTCAATGCAATATTCCATTTTATTCTGCTCCCTTGCCATCTTTCACCTTGTTGTATTATTTGTTGCCCCCAATACAGTTATTCCCAGACGGGATACCTGATGAATTGGCTTTCATCTTGTGTATGTTTGCTGCTAGGCATGATATTAAGCACAACATTTCTGTGTTGTAGGCTTGCATTTTTATAGCTTCACTCTGTTCTTCCCAGGAGTTATGTGACTATCAATAACCTTGTATGAATTATATATTATATTATATTTGTAACCCACTTTCCTGCTGGCGTAAAAAGTAGCATTCCAAAAAAAAAAGCAAACTCCAAACACAGATCAAATATAATAAAAAGCAATCAAAATGATAGAACTTGACTGATAAAATCACCTGCTCTCTACCTACCTACACACCCTACCCCCACCCCCAGGTCTCCAAAGCAAAATGATTTTAATATTTCCAGAAGGCTGGGAGAATAATGACCAAGTGTGCCTATTATACGAAAGAATTCCAAAGTCTGTGTAAGTGCAAGGGATGACGAGGCCTGCCTCACATTTAAAGTTGGGGTGGGTGAGCAGAGGGAGGAATGATCATTCATAAGAGGACACACAGCTAATACTTCCAGAATGAAAGGCCCAAATCTCCCCATTGCATGAATGTCTGTAGAAACTAGCCTACCATACAAAGGTAAAACTTGCAATCATTGCTCTGCTCACTTCCCACTATGCACTGGTGTGTGGTCTTTGGATGATTGCCCAGAAGGGAATGCAGCCCTCAGGGTGGAAAATGTTCCCCATCCATGCTGGGGAGCTTTTGCCAATCGCTATAGACAAAACCGAGGAAAATGGACCAATGGCTTGACTCTCTACAAGGCACCTTGCTATGTTCTTCGGCTCTCTACCAACTCTGTTCTTCCCTCTCTTCTGTGTCACCTTCTTTCTTGTCCAAGTTTCAACTTTAAAACACATTAGATAACTCCCCACACCCTTGACTTAATTATGTTAGATGCTTCCCATGAGGCTTATTTTTTTTTAAAAAATGAACTTCTTGCAGGCTTTTTACAAATGGAAGATGATAGTCAAATAAAGTCCATAGAGACTTCTCTAAGATTCAACTCATAGTTAATATATGGTAGTCAAGATTTGTGAACATGGTAGCTAAGATTTAAGAATGTTTTGTGTATTGCTTTCTAATGAAAGCCCAGAAAAGATAATTTCTGCTGGCTGATATGTAGGATATGATTAACACCAAATTAGTGTATGGATAATTATAAATCATTGCCCCTTTCCTCTTCCTTTCCATTGACTAGTGCAGTGGTTCCCAACAGGTGGTCCGGGGACCCCCAGGGGTCCGCAAGCTATGCCAGAGGGGTCCGCAGGATGCTATTAGAATAAAAAATATATTAAATATATTTTGTATGATAACAGATTTTTTGTTTTGGCCACTTCCTGCATGAGCAGAGTCTAGCGCAAAACTAGAATTAGATAGAGGCAGTAGTTCTGCTGTATGCCGTTAGGTGGCGCTTTACAAACACTACTGTTTTGCAAAGAGGCAGCGTGCGCATTCTACTAACGCTCACCTCCCCAAGATGCTTTGCGCGCGTCGGCTTCATTTGTGCGCTACTGCGCAGGTACCCTGTCTTCTCCATTCCCCTCCCTCCTCCCTGGCGCGCGCTGCCTCTTTGCAAAACAGTAGTGTTTGTAAACAAAGTGTTGTTTTTCGCGGAAGCTACAGTTCGCGTAGTTAAAAATGGACCGTTGGTTAAAAAGTGGTTCGTTAAAACGACAAAGGCCTACAGATGAAGAGGAAGAAAATGCGTTTGATGTTCAAGCAACTGTAAAAAACGTATAAATATAAAATATAAAAAGACTCTTAATTTGGCTCTCACTTTTTAATTTTAGGATTAGGAATTAATGGGGGTCCTTGTCACAATAGCGGCTCGATGAGGGGTCCTCGAGAAAATTTTGTTGGGAACCCCTGGACTAGTGTACTAATGTAACTAAATATACTAGTAAGATACACTGATTCAGGAAGGGGTTTGTGTCAGAATCCCCTGCTAAAATGAAGAGGGAAACCCTTCATTTTAGCCATGTCTCGAAGTCATTGTGATGTCACTTGACTGACCGGTAGGCAATCTCATGAGACTAATGCTGATAAGGATCTGGCCTGGGGAGCCAAAAGATTTCCCACCCCTGAAGTAAATACCACTGTAGTACCACTGTATTCTGCTCTGGTCAGACCTCACCTGGAGTACTGTGTCCAGTTCTGGGCACCACAGTGAAGGATACTGACAAGCTGGAACGTGTCCAGAAGGGGGCAACCAAAATGGTCAAAGGCCTGGAAACGATGCCTTATGAGGAACGGCTTAGGGAGCTGGGTATGTTTAGCCTGGAGAAGAGAAGGTTAAGGGGTGATACGATAGCCATGTTCAAATATATAAAAGGATGTCATACAGAGGAGGGAGAAAGGTTGTTTTCTGCTGCTCCAGAGAAGCGGACACGAAGCAATGGATTCAAACTACAAGAAAGAAGATTCCACCTAAACATTAGGAAGAACTTCCTGACAGTAAGAGCTGTTCAGCAGTGGAATTTGCTGCCAAGGAGTGTGGGGGAGTCTCCTTCTTTGGAGGTCTTTAAGCAGAGGCTTGACAGGCATATGTCAAGAATGCTTTGATGGTGTTTCCTGCTTGGCAGGGGGTTGGACTGGATGGTCCTTGTGGTCTTTTCCAACTCTATGATTCTATGAAATGGTGGATCCTGAAGTTCTGCTTTTTCTGTGAATGGGGCAGACACAGTGTGACTTTCCCACTGCATCTGGTTTGGCTTTATTGAGTGACAATAACATGTCCAGCTGTTGCTGATTCTTGTACTATCCAAAAATGTTCCATCAATTTCGGAAGTCTAACTATTTTACAGTTGGTCAAAGTTTCCTCTGCTGTAAAGGCATGTGTGTACATTTAGTTATGGACCAGTTTTATGAGATTCAACTGCAAAAACTATGCCTTACCCCCAATATATAAAACAATCCAGTAATCACAGGGGGGGCACATATATCAAGGATGAGGGACCTATGCTTCTCCATGTTGGTTGGGGCTGATGGGATTTGGAGTCCTACAACCACTGGTTGTCTGTCTTTGATGTAACACTTCTACTTAACTGGTGCAGAAATGGCTTTTAGATGAGCAGAAAAATGCAACTTTGTTCGCAGCCCGTTGTTGTGTGTGAAATATTCTTGTACAGCATTAATGAGAATGATAAATAGCTTGACAGGCTGGCCAGGTGGCATGGCTGTGGCATGTAAGGTTGCTGAACAGGAGACCTGGGTATTTGGAGCAAATTTGGGATGCTTGTTTCCCAGGGCTGGCGGAAGTAGAGCATGAAGAGGAGGTGATGTGATTGATCTCTTTAGAAGAAGCTGCCAGCTGGAGTGCTTGCAAACCTCGCCTCCTATTTCTCCTTAAAGTCAAATTGATGGCAGCTTCTGAAAAGAGCTACCATTCACACATTTTTCTAACCATTGAGCTGTAGAGCTGAAAGCCCAGTTACTCCTAAAGAGGAGGAACAGCTTATTTAAAGGGTCAAAAAGAGACACATACATATGGTGAAACAATGCCAGGGAACAGACCCCTGCTCTATGCAGCTGTTCTTTCTAACCTGCTTTTAAAAAATGATTTTGGAGCGGCAATTCATCGTACAAGGGTACATTTTATTTTTCTTAGAGTAATTCTCCCTATCAAATATGCAGCCATTTATTTTCCCTCTGGAATTTAAAATGGTATTTTACAACCTCTTACTTCAGTCTTGTTAAAAGTGCTACTCTAATTTTCGAGGGGATTTCTACCCCAGGGTTTTTAAAGTCTTTGTAGTCAAGCAATCATCTAAATTGATGTTATATTTCTAACAAAAAGCTCTTGCATATGTTGTAACACTTCCAGCTCCTTCCCTCCCCATTTCACAGTCTCTCATTCCCCTAACCTGTTACTGTGGATGAATTATACATTGTTTTTAGGTCTGCGGTTAGAAAAATATATTGTGGTAAAATAATTGAATCTATTACCTGTAGAATTATGGCAGCAATACAAGACAGCATAACTCCCAGCTGTTTGGGAGTGCAGAATGCTGTTGATTGAAGGGACTCTTGGGATTGAGTGAGTTTAATATGTCAGTAGGCAGGGGATTCTACAGATAACAATACCATGTGCTCTGAGTAATATGGGCCTTGAGCAAATGGGAACAATAGGGGTAGAAGAAGCCTCAGGCAGTGCCAGTTAGAACCCCAGAGATTGTGCGGAAAGAGCATGTCTAGGATTTATTGGAAGGCCAGATAACAACAAATGCTCCCTGCTACTTCTGCAGTATCTGTAAGTTCCTCCTATTTTACACACAATATATCTTCTGATTTGTTCTATTACTTCCACTATGCTTAGGATTGTGAATGTTTGTGAAAAGTTATGTGAAACCCTTGGTAGGAATGGGAGGTTCAAATTGAAGAATGTACCCTCCAACATTCCTCTGATGAAAATATTTGATGATGATGATGATGATCGTGATGGTGATATTTGTACCCCACCCATCTGACTGGGCTGCCCCAGCCACGCTGGGCAGATTCCAACATATAAAAAAACATAAGAAAACATTAACATTAAAAACTTCCCTATAGAGGGCTGCCTTCGGATGGCTCGCGGATCAGATAACTCCATATCCACCAACATTTCTCCAATGAAAATAGGGTGTCCTAAGGAAAAGTGGGACATTCCAGGATCAAATCAGAAACTGGGATGGCATCTGTAAATCCAGGACTGTCCCTGGAAAATAGGGACACTTGGAGGGTCTGTGCTCACTTTCCTGAACCACCTCGATCAGTTCATCTTTGTTCAAGTAGAAAAGTGCCCCAGCACTGGCCTACATGGATTTCAGTAGTCAGTAGATTTTATTGTATATCGCCAGTGGTCATGACAATGACTACATGGGTTGCATTAAGCTATAGCTTGAGAGTTCTCTTGATTTATTTTCTTTCTTTCTTTCTTTTAAAAAAGTATATCTGGTTAAGTCTAATTGTTAGCTCTAGGCTCACTGAAGTGTGAAAGCACTTATACTAGGAACTGGACTGAGACCACTTCAAATCCATTGCATTGTAAACTTGCTAAAGTGCTTTCAGATAACAAGGGCTGAATTATTTCACATAACGTTCCTGATTTTCTCTCGCTAGCATTTTGCTCTAAAAACCTGTGAGGTAAAAATAATAATATGTGGAGTATTCCAACTTAGTGTGAAAACCCTTTTCCCTGCTTTTTTATTTTAAAAAAAGGTGTGAGCCCAAAATAGTTTTCAGTGCCCTGGACAATCAAGTTTATTTATTTTTTAAATAGTAAAAGCAAATGGGTGCTAAAATCTGTTAAGAGTGTTGTGGTGAATATATATTTCTTTTTAAAAAACTAAAACCTTTTTCATCTAGTATGATTTTCATCATTTTCAAAAATAGAGACATCTGTACAGAGCAGGGGTCAGCAAACTTTTTCAGCAGGGTCCACTGTCCCTCAGACCTTGTGGGGGGCCAGACCCACAAATAACCCAGAGATGCATTTTAAATAAAAGGACACATTCTACTCATGTTAAAACATGCTGATTCCCAGACTGTCCGTGGGCCAGATTTAGAAGGCGATTGGGCTGGATCTGGCCCCCGGGCCTTAGTTTGCCTACCCATGGTACAGAGTATTATCTGTACAGAATATCAATCCACAGTAGAGTTATACTTTGACCTATAGGCATAGAAACAGTGACATTTCAAATTTAAGAAATTCAAACTTATTTTATAATATATATTATGTTTTTTCACTATGCACATGAACCATAGGCAAAAGCAAATACTTTGAATACAATACTTTGATTTAAGCAATATGGTGTTTGTTTTTGCATGGCCTCATCTTATACTATAGCATTGTTACAATGCATCATATGCTCTCTCTTTTTTTGCTAAGACCTGATTAATCATTCTTCTGCTGTTATGGATCATCATCATCATCATCATCACCACACACACACACACACACACACACACACACACACACTCTCTTCCTATGGCAAGGGGTCCTTCTGACTACTGCAATCTATGTAAAGAGGCTTACCATTTTGATTTCCCATGCAAATGCCTCACCTTCTTGAGAGATGTTGGCATAGAAGCTTTCCACCCAAAAGAGTCAATCTACATGATAAGACCTCTTAATATGTTATGAGACAGGGTTGGCTGAAGTCCCTTCCATGCAGAACTTAATGAATGAATGACTGTAGTGAATGAGGCCACCCCCATGGCTGATTTAGAACACTGGTGCAGATTTTTTGTGTGAATGTCCATGCTGGTCTACAAAACCAAAGCTGCATGTAAAACCAGACAGATTAGTCTCATGGAGTAAATAGTGTGATTACAAACTATTAGTGTAGCACACTGGTATAAGTGAATTAGAGGATTGCTACATATTCTTCAGTAGAAAATACCCTAACTCCCAGATAAGGAAGATTTGTCCATATCTGTGAAGGTAATCCGAACTCAGGCTGCTTACTGTCTATCAATATTAGGAAAGAAGGAGGCAGAGAAGCTGCTTGGAGTTGGGATTTTATTTTTAAACATGAATTTCCATATTCACATGCTAGGAAAAGGAGGAAAATTTGAATGTGTAAAAGCTATTTAAAAGGGGGGGGGGAATTCAGCTGCTCTTGCAATATCATATTTTCGCTTCAACAACTTAACCTTGGGTCTCCTTTGTCTCTTTTTCTGCTGAAAAGGTCTCATTCGATTGCAAGAGCTTATTAAGGCTCCATCACGGTACAACCTGCGACTAAAAATCCGCCAGTTACCAGCTGACACAAAGGATGCAAAACCCTTGCTCAAGGAGATGAAAAGAGGCAAGGAATTCCATGTCATCTTTGACTGCAGTCATGAAATGGCAGCAGGCATTTTGAAACAGGTAAATACACCCCTTTCCTACATGCATCACTAAGATAAGGCAGAGACGGTACTGAAGCGAAGGTTTGGGAAACCTGGTTATGATGATGGAACCCAATTAACAGTAACCAGAGTTATTGTCACTGCACATGCAACATTGAATTTGGAATGGTCCGCCTGTGGCCCCTAGTGCCTTCTGCCAGTGATTAGTTCAGACCTCTGGAAAGAGCAATCCATTGTTCCTCCAGCAGCCTGCTGGGTGGGGAGCAGTTGAGAGGGAGTGATAGTGTGTGTGGGTGGTGAGAGAATCCGAAAGACAGCTGGCAAGAAAAAGAGGTGGCAGAAAAGAGGGTAGCCTGTGCCACCTTTGGTTTGGTGCCCTATGTGTCTTTGGCCTCACCTATTGATTAGTTTATGGGGCAGGTTGCCCCAGAGGGAATGTAGTTCTCAATCATTCCAGGGTGTAGTCTGATGGCACATGAAGCCACCACTTTGTTGAAGTCTGAATCTATGCCTGGATAGGAGACCGTGATATAAAGGTGTGATATAAAAGTAGGAAAGCAAAGAAACAAATAGGGAATAATAATAATAATAATAATAATAATAATAATAATAATAATTTATTATTTATACCCCGCCCATCTGGCCGGGTTCCCCCAGCCACTCTGGGCGGCTTCCAAAAAAACAGAAATTCTAAAATACAGAAATCCATCAAACATTAAAAGCTTCCCTAAACAGGGCTGCCTTGAGCTGCCTTCTAAAGGTCTGGTAATTGTTCTCTTTGACCTCTAGTGGGAGGGCATTCCACAGGGTGGGTGCCACTACCGAGAAGGCCCTCGGTATATGGTTTCCTGTCCCTGCACTAAACCCATGCCAAAAGCAAACCAGGGGGAAAAGGAAAATATTCATTCCTCAAATGGCTCTTGAATTCCAAACCATAATATGCAGGAAGGGTGCCTCTATATGCTACCAGAAGTATTCTAATCACATGGATTGCTTACTTTAGTTTTGTAGGCTGCTACCCTAGAATAAAACTTCCTGACTTATTTTCACCTCTTCTTCTTCTGACTGTTGTTAAGCAAAGCCTCAATATATCTGAATTGGTGTGGTCAGATTGCTTGCACTCCACAGTTTCATCAGTTTGGATGTGATCAGTGTTTACCAAGAACCTCTCCCCAGTCACATCCTAACAAAAGCAGTACTTGAAAATGTTGGCACCACAGAGAGTTCCAAGTGAAGAGGAGAACATTTCTAGGGGGTCAGAACCTAAAAGCACTGAGAAAGTATTATGGTCTACTCCACACCATGTCATTGGTGAACTGGGTCCCATACTGACTTGCGCACTAGAAGACAGAACTATTTCCACATGGGCTTGAAGTGAGTGACGCTGCTGGAGAAGAGCAATGTAAACCTTAAGCCCTTCATTCAAATTAACAGGACAGATTTATTTGGGCTGGGTCTGAGTCACGTGTCAACCTAAGTCTTGGTGTTTTCTACAAAATAGTTATTCACAAACTCACAAAATGTGCATTACCTTGGTTTTATTATGATATTTCGTTTATTGGACTTAATAGTCTGCTCTAGCGCAGAAGTTCATGTCTTGCAAAGAGGTGGGTGCACCTTGCAAATATGTACACCTTTCCTTTCCTTGAAGCTTTTGTTTGGAGACTGCCATTGTTCAACCACCTGAGCAGTGGAGATGGAAACTAATGAAAACTTACTTTGTCTCCTCTGTCCTGTGGTCTCACTTATGTTCATAAATACAGGTGAGATCTTAACTTTTTAGTCTGTTCATGGGAGGAGAACTGTGCTCACGGAAGGGATCATCTCAGCAGTTCTGCCTCTGTTCACAGATCAAAAAGTTAAGATCAAAACCTTACTTTTGTTGGATTGCAGCCTAAAAGTGCAAGAAAAATTGCTGATGTTGTTTGAATATTCATTCGCTTTAAAACACTTGAGTCCAAAATGTTTACTAGTTTTGTGCTAGCTAAGAACCCAGCAACCTGAACAATAAGTTAGTCCATCAGCCAAGTTGCATTATTTATAATGGACCAATAGGTTGTAGGTGAGCAGCAGCAACTGTGGCTTTTATTAGTTTCTCTGTCAGCAAAAACAGCCCTGTACTATATAAGTATTAGAGCAAAGTGGAAACCTGGCTTTATCACTCCCATCTCCTTTACACAGTAAAAAGATTTTCTTTGCTGAATTATCTCTTTCCCATCTTGCTTATTAATGGCGAGGATTTGTTCTGCCTAATGCTCCAAATATACAAAACCAATTCTCAGGCTACTTCCTTGAGCAGATAAAGAACATTGACTTGAATATATGCAGCCATGGATTTTTTTTTCGTAGGAGTGCACTTTTTGCATATGAATTATTTTGTTAAATATTTCTTTTCTTTCCCTCTTGATACTCGAAACACTCTAGTTCATTTAATAACACAAGTGTCCGTGTCTTTTTATAAATTAGGCTTTGGCACTGATATGCGAAGTGCCCCCCCCCCACCTTGCCACCCATATTTGTAGTTGATTATGTGTGTAACAGCATGATGAGAGTTTCATATTCTGAATTCATGCTACATATATTTTGCAATGAAGAGCATTGCAGTGCATTCAGCTGGCAAAGGACCGGATGAAGGCAGTTGCATTTTAATACTCCTATTTATTTTCACACATCTTATGCAAGTTGCCTTTAAGACTCAGTGGTGTTGTCTAGAACCAAACCTTGCATTCCCCAAAGCCTCTGCTGTAGAAAAAGAGAAGAACAAACACTGGTTTCTTCGCTGATTTCCTTGAAGCATGAAGTGGTATAGCATAAATGCCTGTTCTGTGTTGCCCCTTCTCATGCTCCAAGGTCTTTGATGTGGGGAGAAAGATGTAAAGTTTCTGCTGCAACTCTGCTCTGGAATCTCAAAGCAAGCAAATTAGCAGCCTTTTCTGACCCCTCCTTCTCCCTTGAAATCTTAAGACGCTTGTGAGCCAGGGGCTAATATGTTTGACCTCTAGCCCACATACCCAAGGCTTCCAATGTGGGTAGGTGAGAACATTACCCTTTCCTTCTGCTGTAGCTTAAGAGCCAGTCTGATGCACTTGAGAATAATAATAATAATAATAATAATAATAATAATAATAATTATTATTATTATTTATACCCCGCCCATCTGGCCGGGTCCCCCCCGCCACATTAAAATATCACAGATTAAAAACTTCCCTAAGCAGGGCTGCCTTTAGGTATTTTCTAAATGTCAGGTAGTTGTTTATCTCTCTGACCTTGATGGGAGGGTGTTCCACAGGGTGGGTGCCACTACCGAGAAGGCCCTCTGCCTGGTTCCCTGTAGCTTTGCTTCTCGCAGTGAGGGAACCGCCAGAAGGCCCTTGGCGCTGGATCTCAGTGTCCAGGTAGAACGATGGGGTGGAGACGCTCCTTTAGGTATACAGGACTGAGGCTGTTTAGGGCTTTAAAGGTCAGTACCAACACTTTGAATTGTGCTCGGAAACGTACTGGGAGCCAATGTAGGATATCTTGCATGTTTGCAATGGAGAATGGAGCTCACTCTGGGATTTGGGTACAGACTGCCCTACCCATAATCTATATGTGGCATACATTCCCATCACTGTGTAGCAGTCCTAGATGCTGATTTTCAACCCTTCCTCTTAATTCTTAAAAATCCATATCAGAAGATTAAAGTTATTAGCCATAGAATGTGTTGCTGATAACACCAAGATTGCAGTTTGAACCCTGTATTTTCCTGAATTGCAGGGATTTGGGCTAGATGATCCTCAGGGTCCCTTCCAACTCTACAATCCTATGATTACTTACCAAACAAAGAATATGGGTACAGTGAGGCTTCAGGGATATGCTTTTAGCCGCAGCCTCTGAGGTCACACCAGTTTCCCCAGACTCTCACATGTTTAGGCTGCAGCAGGGAGCCTCAGGTAGTTTTGAAGGCGTTCAACCTAAACTAATGAAGTAAGAACCACAGGACTTTGACAGCAGGGCTAAAAGTGCTGCCCTGTTGTATTAGTGTTCTCATTTGATAAACAAGGCCTGAAATAGGCTGTTATTTGCGCTTCTGCTTGATTGTCTCTTGGTCATCAGAACAGACTATTGACAGCCTTAATTCCTCTGAGGAGCTGCCCTGTTGGGTGATCTTTCAGGATTCTTCTCTGTCTCTCCCCCCCCCCCAATGGAGGGGAGACACGGTAAAGAGAAGGTGTGACTCAGTCACATGGATGAAGCAAGGCACCTTCCTGATTCTTGTCATTCAAAACTCATCAGTGCTGTTTTTTGTACTTCTTTACAGCTCTGTTTAGCTACAATTTCAGCTCATATATTCACAATAGCTCTTCCTATTTCCATCCATTTGTCTACATGACACCATCTTGGTGGACGAAGGAAGTTAGTTCTGACCACGGCAACGTTAGACTCAGTCTCACTTATTAATCCAAGAAATGATTATGGAAAATCTAGACTGCACAGCTGAAGCTGATGTGCTCCTTAGAAATATTTGGAAATAACTCCGGGGAGTTGGAAAGTAGCCCTGGTGCTTTATATGAGCCATTAATGCTAAAAAATGTGCCTGCAGGGCTTGAAGCTTAAGTGCTGCTTGCAGGGTAGAGTGTTGGAGTGTTCTGTGTTTGGTGCCAGCCTTCAACCCCTTTTAATTGAGTAATATTGTTCACTTGGAGTAACTCTACCTTTTCCTCATTACGTATCCTTTCTGGTGAAGATGTATAATAAATACAATTAATGGAACCATTCCCGAGTCAGATTTTTGGTTGGCAACTGAAAGTTCCCATTAATATGTAAAACTGTAAGCTTCTTTCACATTTGCAGCCCTAAACAGTTCACTAATAATCTTTCTATCAGCAGATTTGGTTCATAAATTCCTTTAATAGCAAGTAATCTGCTCCAACTGCTAAGGAATGATTTGCTTGACCTAATTTTAATATGATTCCAGCCCTATAGTTTCATCCCAATGGTATTCTTCAGAGAGCCTTTCATTATTCATATAGGTGTGATTAAAAGCAATGCTATGTGTAACCTTAGAAATATTAAAAGCAATGTTATGTAACTTTAAAATAATAATAATGTGTGATGTTGGATTGTTTTTTCTTTCCCTTTAGGGTTTAGCAATGGGAATGATGACAGAATACTATCATTACATCTTTACCACATTGGTAAGTAGCTTATAGGAATCTGCTGGCGGCCTCAGACAAAGGCCTTTAGTTTCTTAATTATATTGCTTGACAAAGTGAAAGTGGTCTCTCAGGAATAGAAGAGAAAGAAGTACTGAGTGTTTCTCCACTTGATTTTGATAAGTTGCAGTGGAAGCTCTGGGGGCTGGTTTAATTAATGTTCGTAAGTATTATTCTGGAAAACTGACACTCCTTGCAAAGGGGGTGGGGGGCAGGACTGATTTTACAGTTTTGAAGATAGTTATTTGTTCTGGAGAAACACACAGCACGCAGTTCAGAATGAGCGGATCTCTTCTCCCTTCTTTTTGGAGGAGACTTGTTTGATCCTGTCAACACCTGGGAATGTTTCTGGTTTTTAGACAACTTGTTGTATTTTGGCTCTTGTAATTAGATGGGGGGGAGGGGAGTTCTATCTGAATAGGAATAGCTTTAGTCCCCTTTTAAAACCTGCTAGCCCAGGCATCCCCAAACTGTGGCCCTCCAGATGTTTTGGCCTACAACTCCCATGATCCCTAGCTAACAGGACCAGTGGTCGGGGAAGATGGGAATTGTAGTCCAAAACATCTGGAGGGCCGAAGTTTGGGGATGTCTGTGCTAGCCACCTGAAAGGATAGACAGGAGCAGGGAGGAAAATCTCTATCCATTTGCCTCCCTAAGTCATAATGAGATCGTGCCAAAATCCGCATTCTAGCTTTCTTGCATTCTAGCTTCTTCCCCACACCCTTAGAGGAACTCACCAACTTACAGGCAGGACTTGGAGCTCACAAACAACCAGAAAAACTGCAGCTGTTAGGCTTTTAATAGGTGTACATTATAGGAAACAGAACAGCAATCCTGAAAGTTTTGCGATAGTTTCTAGATCCATTCAAAAGGTTTTCACATTTGAAGCCTTAAATTCTGCCTGCGTCCAGAGTGTCCGATGGAGCATTCCTTCCTGTGTGGGGAAGGGCCATTGCTCAGTGGTAGAGCATCTGCTTTCCATGTGGAAACTTCATTCCTTGGCATCTCCAGGTAGGGCTGGGAGGAACTCCATCTGAAACCTTGGAGAGTCGCTGCCAGTCAGTGTAGACAGTCCTGAGGAAGAGATACCAATGGCCTGACTGGGCACAAGGCAGCTCCTAGTCCCATGCACCCAATGTGGCTTGTACTGTGTGGAAAGAATGAGATGACTAGAAAGGGGTGCACATCCTCATTCCAGTTAGCAGCCTTATGCTGTCAAGCAGCATTTGTTGGTTTTGATATGTCTGTGAAAGGAGAGGCAGAGTGTTGGGGGGGAGAGAAGCCCAGCAGATTAAAGTGGATTTCAAAATGAGCCACTTTCAGATGCTGCTGCTGCTGCTGTAAATGTCAGCCGTCTGCTGCATACAGTACTTCATTGGCACAGATTTATTCTGGATGTTCCTGCTGGAGATCCCGAGTGATCCAGTGGTTAAGCCCAAAATAATGGCCAGAAGGCAGATGGTGGCTGTTCTACGGCTGAAGCTAAGCAGGCTAAACCTAGTAAACTGGCTGGCTGGAAGTCTTTCTCTCTGAGTTCCTTCGAATAAAGAGCAAGGGACCAGGCCAATCCATAAATGAACTGAATAAATAATAAAATTAACATGCCATAAAAGTTCTGCACTTCATGATCAGACTTCTGGACTAATTACGTATTCCCATTTGCTAATTAGGTCTCAGGAGCAGGCTGATGGGAGGGTGGATGTCCCCCCCCCCTGAAGAACTGAATGTAAACTTCAGCAGTTGACAACTGAGGATAATTTGGGACATGCCAGGAGATGATAGATTTTTATGCTCAGTGGAGCCATGTAACTTCTATCACTTTTTGGCTCCTCTGCTTTATTAATTACTTCTTACCTGACACAGCGAAAGCCATGTCCAATAAATTTTCTAGTCACGCTGTTTAGCTGTGCTGTTTGGAAGTGTACTTTCCCATGATTGATTTGGAGCCTAATGTAATAGCTCATTAATTCTCTGAACTGTTGTGCATATTTATTATAGTTTTGAGTAAACAGGAATGTGTTTAAATTACATAATTATTTATGCAATTGTCCAAGGTAGTCTGGAAGCCACCCAAAATTTAAAAAGCGAGGGGGTGGGAAGGACTTGGGGGACATCATTTCAAGCAGTTCTGCACTTAGCCAAACCTATTTCCCTATGCTGTGGGGAAAATTTGCCACCTCCTCTCATGTCTTGGTCATGCCATCTCTTAAATTGTTATTGAGAAGTGCAGGACACTTTTGCACATTTATTTCTGCTCTCTCCTTCTAAAACACTATAGCCAGGAAGATGGACTGAGTCAAAGTATATGTGGTAGTGTGGTAGTATACTGGAAGATTAATGTGTGATTGGACCATATCTTGCCAGATAGGAAATTAGGTCTTGGCACTTTTCAGCTGTGTGATAATACTGTATAATTTTACTACTTCTCCCCCTCCCCAACTAAATAGTGTCTTAAAACAAAGGTGGAAGGGCAGCTCAGTGTTTTGGAAAGTCACTGTGCATTGTAGCATAGACCCAGAAGAAGCATCTACGTGACCTAGTCACATTGTGAAAAATGATACTATAAACTCTAATTGGAATTTGGAATGTTAACTATCTCTGAGATTAGCTTGGGTTCTTGCATTAACAATGAACAATTAATCATATGCCACTGTCCTGGAAGGGGGGGGGGGGCTACTGCTGTGCCTTCTCTCTCTCTCTCTCTCTCTCTCTCTCTGCGTGTGCACTGGTCGGTCGGTCGGTCCGTCTCTCCCTGCCATTTACTGAATAAATAAGTGCCTCTTGTTTGATCCCTGCCAAAGCACTACTGCTTCAGAAACCAATAACAAGATTTCAGCCTTTGGCAAGCAAAGTAAAAATTCACAGTTCCCATACAAAGGCTAAATTTTTGTCCAGTTAATACAAGTGAAAATTCCTGCCTGTTGAAATCAGGCAGGTGCCTTCACTGTATTCTTTTTGTTTTGTTGATATGTTTACCGTTTTCCATATCTATGCTGAACAAACGAGTTGTGTTTAAAACTCCTGGGGCTGGATTCAACTAAACTGTTGTGCTGGTGGTAGTCTCCTGTATTTGTCATTAAGCAGAACATTGCAAAAAAGGGGGGGGATATGGTTCTGCTTGTGAATTTGTAGATTGTAGCACTGGAGAAAATGTGTTGAACTTGGGTCTTTCTATTATTTTCCTGAATATAATATCTGATATCTGATGAACCGCTGAAGAAGTGTGCATGCACACGAAAGCTCATACCAAAATAAAAAACTTAGTTGGTCTTTAAGGTGCTGCTGGAAGGAATTTTTTTTATTTTGTTTCGACTACGTCAGACCAACACGGCTACCTACCTGTCACTGAAAATAGGCTTATTAAAGCAGGAAACCCCAACGTTTGCCTAATTCAGGTTTATGGAATGTTAGTAAACAACAAAGTATGCAGCTCACTGACTTTGCTGGACTTTTCTGCATATTGTTAATGGCTACTCAGGTTTGTTTGGGCTCTCAGCGCAGATGTAGGTAATCAGAAGCAGTATAAATTAGTCATTTATTTTCATGTACATGTAAAGTTGTTAGCAATTAATTCAATGCACAATATTATGGACTTTTTAAGCACTGGTGATTATTCTAAACTGCATTGGAGAGGGCATAAAATACTTGTTTGAATAGAAAAGATTCAGAATGCATGATAGCAACTACAAATGTCCATCCTTTCTTCTCTTCCTTCAGGACCTCTTTGCTCTTGATGTGGAGCCATATCGGTATAGTGGGGTTAACATGACTGGATTCAGGATTCTCAATACAGAAAACACCCAAGTGGCATCCATCATTGAAAAGTGGTCCATGGAACGATTACAAGCACCTCCAAAGCCTGATTCAGGTTTGCTGGATGGATTCATGACGGTAGGAGCACAATCTACAGTTTAGTTCATGTGAACCTACAAATGTTTTAGAATTCCAACCTTACCTTTAGCTGTATACTGGTAGTTGGTTTTATTACACATTTCTTTCTCAGTGCTTTATTTTGCTGTCTTCAACAGGATGCCTCATTTTGGGAACATCTCTCAGTCTGTGATATCTGAGAAGTGAAGCTGAACAAATTACATGATGTATATATCAGAGTGTTTGGCCTGAATCATGCAGCCCATTGTGGAAGCACCAGATTTTAAAAGAGGGTTGGGGGAATCTGTTTTTAGGAGGCTTCATGTAACCTGCCAGGGAAATTTGGCTTTTAAGTTTTTGTTGTTATTTATTTGGGTCTGAGTTAACTTCTATTGATGTGAAATGGGGGTTTACTTTCATACTGTTAAACTTTCATGATGGCCAGATGACTACGAATAAACAAAACTACTAAGATTGGAAGGCTTAGGTTTAGTACTGGCAAGTGGGCACAGAAGTATTGGCTGCCTTTATTTTTCCTAGAAGGCTCCACAGGAATGACACTGAGTGATGGAATTAAAAATGGTGCCTCTGATCCAGCAATTTTCCGGGGGGGGGGGCTGCCTTCTTTCACACACACCTTGCGGCATTCTCAAAATTTAAGTTGGACTCTTCCTTAAGGGGTACATAAATATTGTGGCAGTGACAATGAGGGAATAAAAGAGTTTTCATCCATCCTTCATTTAAATCACAGTCAATATCTAATAGATGGCCATGAAACTCTTGCAGTTACGTTCCACACAATAAATGCAACAACACTGAATGTGCTATCTGGAGGAAATAACACATTCCCCCAGGTGATAGGTGTAAATGCTTGAGGGGGGTTGCACTGGAAACTGGACATAGGTGCATCCTCACACAGGCACACACTGCCAAAACATTGACATAGTCTTCTATTTTAGATTTGACTTCTTTCAATCTTACTATATACTTTGCTGCATTGGGTTTTTGAAAGAGGGTAAGATTTTGTAATTTAGCATTTAAGTCTCTTCGTTTGTGAAAAAGAAAGAAAAGAAAAGCAGGGGAGGAAGTGAAACTTTTGCTTACTAGATAAAGGGTTATTGTCAACACTGGGAGCATTCCCATTTGTTTAATGCAGTGGGCTTATATTGCTTATACATTTCATGTTCTCTTTTTCTCCTGGTGTTGTAAGGCAATAGGAATCTCAGCGCAGTTCCTTGTGTCTGAAAGAAAGACCCATTATTGGTGGTGCTAACACAGTCATTTGTCACTATATAAGATTCTAGAGCTTATGCATTTTTCCCTTGGCTTTATCTCTGAGCTGTAGTAGGAAATAAAGAAAAAAGGAATTGGATTCGTTTATGAAGTCTCATGGCTCAGTTAACCCCTTTAATTGGTTCCTAGGAGCTATCATATGAGTCCATCTATTCAGCTGCACAGTAATGAATGTTTTGTGCTTTCTGGGCAAGTAGGGTGGCAGTGGTGTAAGGGGAGAATTTCCAAAGTTGCTTTGTTAGATGTTCCTCTAGGCTATCGAGAGCTTGTCTTCAAATCTATTGCTGCCAGTGTGGAAGCAGCCAGTGGGCTTTGCTGTGCCACAAGTTATGGATTATTCTGCTGCTACTAGCTGTAGGGAAAGGAGTCCAGGGAGCCACAATCAGGTGAGCTCTTCCTGGACTCCTGGCTCTTCATTATAGAACAAGATGGGAGCTAATATGAGGTGCATTGTAGTGGAACAGTGCTGTTTCTTCCATGTGAACTGTCTATTCATCTCATGGGGGCAGAGGGAGTCCAGTTGCACTTTGTCATCAGATGAAGTGCTTTGTTTACAATTCACTCACCTTTTTATGAGGAAACATGACACTCTCTGATGTCTGCATTCCAGAAAGGTTTGGTTCTTCCTCATAATATTAGAAAGTACATAGGAAGCTACCCTATACCAAGTTAAGACTGTTGTTCCATTTAGCTCAGTACTGTCTGTGTTGATTGGCAGTGACTCTCTCCAGGGTTTCATTCTGGGGGTCTTTCCCAGCCCCACCTGGAGATGCTGGGGGATTGAACCTCGGATCTTCTGCATGCAGAGATCAGAGGCCCACCCACTCAGCCATGACCCTTAGGTGTCAAAACTTAAGTGATTCCAAGTTACTTTTTGTTTAGACTAGGCAAGGGCGTGTAGAGAAGAGTCAAATGCCACCAGCCTGTTGCGCACAGTGGCTTTTTATATAACATTGAATTTGTTCTAGATGAAATGTACTCTTTAAAAATTTCCTACAAGGTGCTTGCCCTGTTTTTAAAGCAGTGCAAAGGGTTTACCAAGATCTTATCGGATTAGGATTATTTTTTGGGTGGGACGGGGATTTTTCTTCTTACAGCTGTAACAAAGAAGCACTATTACTGTGACAGAAAAGAGCTAAAATGCTGCCGCTAGGGACCTAAGTCTTGATGGAAATTCAAGAAAATGGTTTGCAACTAGGATTTTCAAGCTAATTTGCCATGGACAAATTGCTTAAACACTTTCGTCATGTCTCTGATTCCCCCAACCACTGCAGTCGTATACAAACACTTATTCAATCTACCTCACAGCATGTCTGAGAGATTAATTAGCCAATGCTGGTATGATACTTTGAAAATCTAAACCGCTGCATCATTATTAATAAGGAAGTCAGAGAAATTGTCATGCTTCCAACTGCTGTCTAACTATAGAGCTGCAACCAGAAATAACTTTTCGAATTAAAATGTGAATTCTATATATTCAGTAGAACTGTTTTCTGGAGAGTTAAAAGCAATTGGAAGAATATAAAGAAAAATGAAGAGTGAACAATAACCATGTTTGTGCAATTCAAACAACATGTATGAAACTAGATATTTTTTAATCTGGCCACCTCTAAAAAAGGTGGATTTAATTCACCTCTTCAAAAAATGTTAAGTTTAGTTGGCTTTACCTCAGTGTTTCTAAGCATGCTTTTCTATACATGTGAGGCCATTCAGGATCTCATAATGTATTTTATAAGTGAAATTGCTAATTTCAGTATCAAAGCGCATGCTTTTTCTGTCCATCAGCAAGTGGAATCTACTGCAAGAACAGTGCCCTGTGGGGTACTATCTATACATAATAAATCCATCCGTTTAGGATGCACTCTGTAAATATAAATTATTATTAGAGCATGTTTCCAATTTAATTGGGACATGCTAAATCAAGAAAGTTGTTTTAATTTCACGTCTCCTGGGAAACTGATTTAGCTTAATGATACCGATGGCTGCTTATTTGGAACAATATTAGCATAAAAATCTGCCTAATGGGTGTGCATTTAGCTAGTGCCAATTAGTTAAATGTCACTTAGCCAGGTGTTAATAGGTATAAAATTCTGACATCTGGACACATGGAAAGATACCAAATCAAAATTAAGGTTAGATATTTTTATGAACAGTCTGGCCGCTTCTGTCATTAAATGATTTTTTTTTAAAAAAAGAAAAGGGACGGAATCAATTTTCATTAAACCTTTAATCTCCATGGACAGTGTTTGTTCTTCCAAATGTTTAGCCAGTCAGCTCTAGCACCTGTCCCAAAGTGGAGGTCATAATGGTGATGCAGGACATCATGGCCATGTGAAAGGTCCTCTCATGTGTAGTGGGTGAGAGGGTTCTCCCTCTTCTCACCTGGACAGGTGATGGGAGCTTATAACCTTGATTAGCCTAATCATGTGGGGGCGGGGGGGGAGTTGCTTCCCCACACAAGCTTGTGTTAATAGCTTCAGGGTCTTATAGGAGCACAGGTATTGTTGACTTGCGTATATTGTACAGTTGTCCTCAGCATTCAGCTTTATGCATGGGGACATTTTCTATCCATATCTATTCATATGATAGATCGCCCTTGTAGGAACTTTTCTGCAACATACCGGTAGTTGCAATGCTGCTCACAACCAGTCAGTGTATCATGTTTATTGATGAAAGAAAGCTTATGCAAAACTGCATCCCATTCACTAAGGATGATGCTGTAAACAGTGATGCACACAAAATACAATATAAAAACCAATACAATGAATTATTTGGGTCATAGCCCTAAATAAATTTGACATGTTAAATTTTCCTTCCCTTTTGAGGAAAGGTGGGTAGACCATGCAGCTAGTAAATTATTGGGTTTTCTCTTTAAAATGTTCATAATTCTGGCTATGGTAGATAGAGAACTTAACATTTCCCTACATATAAAGCAGTTATGAATCTACATGGGTAATGCCACTTTTTAAAAAATGGATGTTGCATGCTTACATTGATTTTTGGCAGCACATCCAGGTTTTATGCCTTTCATACTAATTTATTTGTTGTCATTTATAACCAGAAGTGATATATTTATCCCGCTTCTCCTAAGCAATCATATATTGTCTATCAAATCCCACCAGGTTTCCTGTGTGTATTTAGTGGTGCCCTGCATTTCTGTTCTGATCAGCTCTCAGGTTCCAAGATATTTCATTATATTTCCTTGCAGGAAAAAAAAATATTGAGCTGGTAAACCTGATTAGATATGGATCAGAAGGAAAAAAGAGAGAAAAGAATGGTAAAATAGATAAAGAAAATGAAAGGAGAACTTGAGGGCTTAATGCTCAGCCAAACAGCCTCTATCATGATTAATTCCTCTCTGCAGCTTAGAAAAATATAAGCCCATTTTTCTTGGGGGATACTTCTATTTTGACCTTCTACTTTAGCATTTTCCAGCCAGCAAAAAGCCTCCCAACACTACCACAGTCTGCTAATAAAGAGAACATTAAAGTATGACATTAATATTTAGAAATCGTACTTTTCATATCAACATAAGATGAAAGGAGATAACTGTATCAGATGATAGGCAAAAGCAATTAGCAAGGAAAACTATGTTAATAAGGCACCAGAGCTTGGTAGGTCATCTTAATTATGCATACTTAACTGTGACTTGCGGCAGAGTATACCATGAAGATTAATATGAGAGCAAATGGAACTATTAAGCCATATGATATTCTTGCTACTATCTTTAGTTTTTTGGACTAAATTTACATATTTCTGCACAAATACATCCAAAGCTCTGTGGTATATTCACATTCATTTTGTGGCAGAGGAGTGCAAGTTCTTTTTACTGGACTTGAAAAAACAACAATTTTAATTGCATATCGATACTCTTGAAAATAATGTAGTCTAAAATACTTTTTTATTTTAAAAAAACTGCTACAGAATTGATGTTAAAGATATAGGTTAATAACTTCTTAATAAGTCAGGTCTAGCTGATCTAATTTCTGCTTGTAACTGTCCACAATATCACCTCATAGGGTAGAATCTAACACAGCACTTAAAGCTCTGTGATTACCAGGAGAAAGAGAGGGGGCGTGGCGAAGAGATTGGCATGGCGCAAGTTCTTCTGCCACTGCACCCGCGTCACACCAACTTCCCTGCTGCCACCCCCCATAAGCACCACAACGATGGGAGTCTAGGTCTGTGGTACCACTCCTCCTTGCTGGCCACTCCTGATATGTAGGCGATCATTTGTTGATGCTGTCATAAGGAGGTTGAAGGAATGGTGTGAACTGAAGCTGGGTACTAATCTAAATATCCTTATACACAATTCCGTCCAATCATTATCAGCATGTGGACACATGAAACACATTGTTACTGAGGCGCTTGGTTCACCTGACTCTGACTCTGACTCCTTTAGTTTCATTCTGCTGTTGGCTGTGAAGCCCTTATTTCCTCCACTTCTCATTGAAATGCTTCATTTAATTATTAGTGCTTCCTTCCTTCCTTCCTTTTCTATCTGTCTTTTCCATTTCCTCAATCTCACTATCTAAGTTAAATAGCTAGGTGACACTTGTCTCCTCCTCCACTACAAATACACATTTCATCATCTTTCCATTTTTCATACATTGTCCTTATTGCCAAGGGTACAAGGTCTAGGGCAGGTGTGCTAGTAATAAAAATAACCAGTATCCCATAATAACTAAAAATGCAGTTTCATTTTAATGGGTGTTCGATAGGTTTGGCCTCAGAATGAGTGTCTTCTTCGTCTTCTTAACACGTTGGTAAACACGTAAAATCTGTGTAAAGCTTTCAAGCTCTAATCACACAGAGTTGGCTTTGTATCACAGTTTTCATACTTGAGGTTTTTCCCAGCAGTGCTTTAGAAATCAATGAATGAAAATCTGTTAGTGTAGTGACGGTGTTGGCAAACAGTGGACACTGTGCACTGCAGAAGCTGACAGGCAGCATTGAATACTAAAGATTGTTCAGGCGAGGAAGTGTTATCTTGTGTTTCCCTCCTCCTGTCTCTCTGCACTTCCAGGGAACTGTGATGTCCAGATGGCCAACACGGGAGGCAGAAGAAAGAGTATCTCTGATACTGCCTTTCAAAGTTGGTCTCTCCCTTAGACTTCCAGCTCCCTTTAATTATGTATTTTATGGCAGTCTGCACAAGCCACTTACATTTTAGTCTGTGGACTATGAAATCTTTGGGCCAAGTTTGAGGATAAAATCTTGGGGCTCAGCTTGAGCTGATGTGACAGAACCTGCTGTGGATTTCAGATCTCAGCTCTGAAACCTGCAGATTAGCAGGAGGAGTGCCTTTAAGCAGGCGGAGAGCTGCCTTTGCTCACACCAACCACTCTGTAATAACAGCTTGTGTTGTTTTTTGGGTGTGTGTGTGTGTATGAGCGAAAATTTCAGATTAGAGGAACTGGCTGTCAGGTTGCCTTGGTTTCCAACAGATAGCTAAGTTTAGAAATTAGCCACTTGTAGGACTGGGAGTTAAAAAAGCACTTAGTAAAAAAAAAGCCTTCTGATTAACAAATTATTTAAATATATTATGTGACCAGTGTACAAAACAATTAATTAGATATTCCCTGCATTGACAGGTTACACTATCTGTCTGTTTGCATTATGAAATGTGTCTGGAAACATTTTAACCATTGCTGACTATCGTAGCTAGTGTGTTCAGCCAATTATTATATTACGGACTGTATCCCTGCTAACTTCACTCACCAATATGCTCTACCCCTTCACCCTCCCTTTCCATCTGGTCAAGGAAATCCTCCACATTTCTTTACACCTGACCAAACCCATTGTCTTTACACCTGGCTGACTCACTTTCCTTCCTTTCATACCTTGCCAACACACCTTCCACCTTCTATTACATCTGGCCAATCCCCCCTCTCTTTACACCTCACCCCTCCAAAAAACTCTCACCTTATGTCTGTGGCTCTCCTGAGCTACTCACCGGCTCACCTGCCTGCATCTTCAGCCTCTAGTTCCTTTCTCCTAGTCTGGCTTGGGCCACTCTCCTACCCATATCTTTAGTTCCACTCCCCCACCCTCTCTAGTTCTGCCCTCCATCACCTGGACCTGGACCTCTATCTACTGGATCCCTCTTCCTCTCCATGCCTGGTTCACCCACCAGCCAGCCCTACAGCTCACCACACTGTAGTTTATAGCCCCACCTGTTTGTAGGCAAGCAAACTTCAGCAGGATGACATCCTTATAATTTTATATATTAGGGAGATAAAATGTTCCAAAATAATATTTACTTTTTTAATAAAACAACAAACAAACACAAGTTGGTAGCATTATGTTCTTTTTAGAATTGCTGGTGTTCTCCTTGTTATGCTACTTTTAGCAATTCCAAACAATAAATTGCCATTGGCCATCTGGGTAGCCCGTTCGTTTCAATGACCTGGTTCTATCACAGTTACATTTTGCATGTACTTAAAGCATCATTTTTAATATCTGTCTGTACATAGTCAATCATTCTAATGTACTGAATTTTGTGACAAGGTTATTTTAGGTTAAAATAAGAATAGTTACTCAGTTGGCAATGACAACTGCAGATATTTCTCCATGGCCCACTTGAGCAAGTGTTTTATTGCTGCTCATAATCTTTTTGATTTTTATTTTGTGCTGTTTGTTACTGCAAAAAAAAAAGGTTGAAAGTCACATCTTCTAGTTATGTTCTATGCTTCTGTTTTTACCAAAGCATTGTACACAGATATTTTGAAATAATAGCAAACTGAATGTGGCTGCACCTGTCAATCCATTGTAATTTCTGTGTTTATTTTAAGCTTTGAAACCTTAAGTATGTTTACTTGTAAGATTTCCTAGGATTTAGTGTATTTAGAATCTGAGCTCTTCAGTCTTCAGTCATTGTAATCTGGATCAAGCCCATCACCTCTAGTGGGACTGACCTGAACTTGGCAGAGTAATGACTCTGAAGTAAATAAATAAGACCACATTGAATTAAGTTGCAGGCTCTGTTGGGTATTAGTTCTCTTGTGTGACATTCTATTTTCTTCAGTAGAACTAAAACTGAACAAGAAGAATACAGATCAAGATTTTGACATGTAATCTTAAGTGTTAACCTTTCATAGTTTCTTTGTACAAACCCTTTAGCATCTTGAAACATGGATCAGCTCAGTTCACTTTCATACTCTTGAACATTGTTGTATTATATAGCACTATCTGCACCTAGTATTTTCCAGGGCTATGCAACTGATTTGTCAGAATCTTGAACTGATTTCGGCCAATTTGTGCCAGTTTGTACCAAATCAATATTGGGTCAAGACAGCTATAAGTTGCTATAGAGTGGGTTGGGTGGACTTGAATGGTCTCCAAATTGTCGCAGTTATTAATTACAGCACCATAAAAGTAGAATGCCAGGGTAGGGAAGGGGAGGAGGAGAGCTGGACTTTGTTCCTTGAGAGGTCAAGGCTCTAATGCAGGGCTAGAATCTTATCCAACCCTCTTCGGTCACAGTGCTGGTTGGGAGAGATAGTAGTCTTAAAAATGCACTACTTTCCACATATGTGGTGATGTATTAAACTATAGAAAATGTGTAAACAAACAAACAAACAAAAACAAAGTTCACAGCCTTCACTCTTTTGTAAGTTCCGTCTCTTGAAAAGAGTTTGGTGGCATTTGTTCAGCTTCTGTTTCAGCTTCATAGGGCCATACCAACATTATACTTGTTTGTTTTCCACCCTTTCCCAATTAATCCCATTCCCATCACACACATACACAAGTATCAACCGTGCTACTTAGGTAGTGTCCCAATGTTGACTTTTTTCTTTTACGCTAGGCCCACATTTTATTTACAGTTATGCTCTTTTTCTGTCTCAGCCAGGGCCGGTGCATCCATTTAGGCGCACTAGGCAACAGTGGAAGAAAGCTAAGTTCAGGCATAACTTTCTCATTTAAATCAATGGGTATTGAACATACTTAACTTTGGTGAGATGGTGACCCGACACAGTGAGTTCAAAGTCATGTGCTGTTGCAGGCAATAAAAAGGTTACATTACTTTGTTCTTCTGTCAATATAGTCACTGGTACTGATAATGTTATTTTTGGGAAGCATCTGAATGTCTATTTTGTGAATCAAAGTGCCCTACAAAGTAGCTGATTTCCCCCTCCCCCGTCGGTTGTAGCTTGAGTGTCAGGAGCCTGTATTGATTTACATGTGAGATCAAGAGAAAGAGTCAGTCAATAAAGCGGTAGGAAGTAAAGCAGTATCAGGAGAGAATTTTAGTTGTCAGAATTCCAAACATCAGGTTTATTAGACTTTTGCTTGTACTTAATAGCTCCTCTGGGGATACTGCTCAGTAACAACTGCTCAGCCAGTTTTGGCATTAGAATTAGCAAAGGCATCTAGGAAAAGGTTGTTTCGGGTGAGGAAGCACCACATCAGGAAGTAGGGGCAGTTTTCTCCTGCTGCTGTGTAACCTCCTGCCAACATGTATAAAATTGAGCTTCAGAATATTTTTCTTTTCTCTCATAGAACTGCAGAAATATAGTGCCTTCTGTGCACCACTGTAATGTGGAAAATTAGCTCACGCATCCTCTTGGCACCTATTACAAAAGGGTTTGTGAATACGCAGCCTAGTCAATTGTGAACCACTATATTAGCTCACAAAAGGCTAATAATAGAAGGTATCATCTGCTTTCATAACTTTGTGACATTCTTCTTTGTTGTTTGTTTGTTCATCCTATTCTAAAGCAATGTTTTCTTTTTGATGGTGTGAAAATTAGCTAAACATAATGCCATGAAAGCAGGGTGGGTTGATAGGAGAGGTGAGAAAAAACGCCAGTGGGACAGGGCACAGATAAAGAGCTCCATCGTGATTGACAGCTCTAGGCTGAATCAGAGGGAATGGCCTTTTCCAGTATTTATTTAATTTGTATGCCACCCTTCATCTGTAGATCTCAGGGCGGTTCACAACATAATAAAATTTAGGTCAAAAACAAACCAATAATTTCCCCTCCACAGCACATTCAAAAGGGTATTGGAAGTTAAACAGCCAAAGGCCTGGTTGATGAGGAACGTTTTTGCTTGGCACCTAAAGGTGCATAATGAAGGCACCAGCCAAACCTCCCCACAAATGGGGGGGGGCAGTGCAGAAAAGGCCTGTCCTTGTGTTGCCAAGCTCCGGATCTCTCATGGAGGAGGCACACAAAGAAGGGCCACTAGCTGGGCCATTAGCTGCTGATAATAATAATAATAATAATAATAATAATAATAATAATAATAATAATTTATTATTTATACCTCGCCCATCTGGCTGGGTTTCCCCAGCCACTCTGGGTGGCTTCCAACAGAAATATTAGAATACACTAATTTCTTAAAGATTAAAAGCTTCCCTAAACAGGGCTGCCTGATAGAGGGCAGTCATTGCCACTGAGACCACCTGAGCCTCAAGCTAAGGATCCATAAGTACCCCCAAGCTGTGTACCCACTCCTTCAGAGGGAACCACCACAAAGTGGTGCCACCCACCCCTAACTTGGACAGCTGCTCCAAATGGATACTATAGTTGATGGTATCGAAAGCAGCTGAGAGGCTGAGGAGAATTAACAGGGACACACTTCCCCCGTTTTTCTCCCAACAGAGGTAATCAACAGAGGGCAACCAAAGCAGTTTCTATGCCAAAGCCATGCCCATGGACCATTCTCATAGATCCCCATCCTTGTAGGTCCCCTGCCTCTGCAGAGGGGGAAAGGTGCTGAAAGCTTAAATCTCAGCAGAAAATGATTTGACCATGACAAAGGGCAGGTGTCAATATCCCTCACTTTCAGATCCCTCTCTTCCTGCCCAGTTGAAAGAAACAAGGGCCAGAGTGTGGCCAGTACTCTCCAATTTCTGTGCTTTGTGGTGAATGAGCAGCTTTGCAAGAGCAAAGCTTATGTCTCTACACTTACGGAAGATTCCATAATGGGAAAACCTGAACAAGACATTTTTGCAAGGATGTTTCCACAACAGAGAAAAATGGTGACCTCAACTTCTTGATTTGTGAGTTGCCCATCCGGCCACCAGCTGCTGAGGTGCTTTGTTTACAGGTATTTTATGGTGTGATTGGTGTCACAGTAACCAGGCTATTCAGTGTGAGAAGGCAGGGGTGATATATTGCAGCAAAAGAAGTATGCCTGTTGTTGATGTACAAAGTGGACCTGATGGTGCACTTATCAGAGTGCCACACGTGGCCCCTTGCAATTTTGTAACTCAGACTTTATTATCAGATCAGCATATGCTTACAGAATCCCTGCTGCAGCAATATACAGTTAGGATGGCGAGCGGATGCAATCACTTGCGGGATATTGCTTGCCTCTTTGGTCACTTTATCTGCCTTTAAAACTGCATGACAATGCAGTTTGATTAGCAGTTCAGTAGAAAAGGGTTTCGGGCATTTCTTTTGAGGCCATAACTCCATAGAATTTGCCGAAAACACACAGCATCCCTGAGTCTCATTAACAGCTGCGTTGATGAAACCAGTATGGAGACTCTCCGCAGGCTTATTTGTTGAGATGCTATGCTGTCTCCATTTCCTTCTCCCCATTAACGTCATGGCAGAAGGAATCCATGGGCTGGCTCAAAAAGAAAGAAAAGAATATTATTCAGACTAGTCAAACAATATGCATGACCCGAAGGCCTCTCTAGCCATTAAGTTCATATTATTTACCTATTTTGCTTGATAGCTTACACTACTGGGATAATGCCCTTTGGGAAGACGTAGAAGGAAACAGAGGGGAGAAATCCGTCTGCATAGCTATGAGCCATCAAGTAGGCCAAGATTAAATAACGAGACCTTCAACAGGCTGTAATGGAATAACATTAAGCATTTTGAGTTCAGTGGGCAGTTAGATGCGCTAATGGAAGTGCTGTGCTGGGCTAGCATACATTTTAGCTGGAATTTCTTATGAGGGGGTGATTGCACATTATGATATGAATAGCAGTGCTAAGTGCAATGAAATTCCCTGCCAGAAAATGAGAAGATTAAGGTCTCCTTGACCAGATAACGGCTCACCGGAGGAATGTAATAGTGGCAAAAGAGAAACCCAAAACAGATTATTTCCCATTTAATACTCCATTGACTTCCCTCCTAGAGGCATCACCTCCACCATGATGGCCGTGCTCTTTATTTTCGTTTCACAATCAAACTCAAGCTGTTTATGTAGCATGCGAAGACACAGCTAGCTTTCCGCCTAAGGTCTCTCTGTTCTGTTTGTCTGTTTATCTCATTCTCTCTCACACACACACCTAAAAGGGAGTTTAATAGGTTTTCCCCTACCTTTCAATAGTGCATTATTTTAACTTTGCCATTAATAAATGCCACTCATTTATCCAGTTAAGATTTAGATACCTTTTGTTGGCCATTTGTGCCAACAAATTTGTGCCAAAATTTAATATTATTTCAGTACTTCCTATACATATATATATATATATATACACACACTGTACATTTTTACCATTTTTAATTTTAAAAAAACTTTTACTCAAATAAACAAATCAGCATTGAGTTGGGTGTTGTATTAGGGAGGGGGGGGGAATAGCTGGCCACCCTTGCATCTCATGTCACTAAATTGTACTGGGCTAGTTGTAAGCAGCCATTTCTGATAATGTGTTTTTAATTATTATGCTGTATCGCATTGGAATAATTGTTTGTTGAAATGTTTGTCTCTTGTTTCCTGATATCTTGTTACTGTTTGTAGTTACTATTTTCTAATGCTTTGTTACTGTTTCAAGCTAGTTTGAGCTTAACTGTTTTGTTGGAAAAGTGGCACATGTATATTAAATCAGATTAGCATTATCGGGGGGGGGGGGATGTGTTAAGCAGAACCTGGAAACAGCATTTCAGCCGGAGAAATCCATGCAGAAATATTGCTCTCCTACAGGCTCCAAGCCTTGCTCTTGACATTGAAAACAGGTTGTAGGGATAAGATGTCTCTCACATTATTAAACCCTGCCAATGGAATTAGAGATTGCTTCATTAATGCTTTTGGATTAAAATTCAGACTAATTAATGTGGTTTCTGTTTCCATTTGGATTTCTTTCCCATTAAATCTGGAAGACAAGGGCTAGCAAGGAAGCAGAGCAGGTCAGGAAGCTTGTAGTCTTTTTTTTTGGCAGCCAAGAGTGACAGACACTGCTGTCATTATCTTGTCAGAAATGGTTTCTGTCACAGCAAATATACCAACTAAAAAATATTTGCAGGGATGACCTAGCACAGGCTCCCAAAAACATTAAAAAGCACCCTTTTTAATGCCTCTGTGGTCCTTAATTCCATCTAATTTGCACATAATTGCACATAATGTTGCTTTAGAATTTGTTGCTAATGTTCTAATCCTTGCATCATTTACTCTAGAGTAGTTGCCTTATTACCTTTGTTTTTCAAAAAGTCACAGTTTTGGTTGCTGTTCCCTATGGAGGGTTGCAGAGTTTGGAGAATGGTTAAAGAAAATCTCTCTCTCTCTCTCTCTCCATCTATCTATTTTTCCTGCCTCAAAGATTTCAATGGTTATAAACATTAAACAATTTTGGCTCCAAAATGTATTAACTTTGGGAGGTGGGAAGGATGTTCAGGCATAAAGAAAACGTATCCCTTTAGCACTGTGAGTATCTTTTGATCCATACATTTACATTTCATATCCTTTTTGTTTGTTCGAAGCATATCTTATTTTACATCTGTTTTATGACTCTTCACCTTAGAAAGAAGTGAGCAAATACATGTTTTGATTTAGATAGATAATACCCTGAATAGGTTTGAAATGTGAACAGGAAACAACAACTGTTGTTACCCTTTGTTATAACACTAGATCTCACTAATCCACTGTTGGCTGAAATAATGATGTATGTTATATTTATTTAGGTGTTCATTAAAAATAATCTATTCTGGAACACAGAGTGGCTAACAGCACAAAGGCCCACATGGTAATCACCTTAAATCTCTTCCAATAATAGCTGTTACCTTGTGGTAAGCTGTTTATCTACATTTGCTTATGCCCCCCCCCCCAACTGCTGCAAATCTTCTTGCATAGTTGGGGACAAGATAAATTTGGCCCAATCTATAATAATGTACTGCTGCACCCGATTTTTTTTTCTACAATTAACTGGCATGTCGAATAAACATACAATTTCTTCTGTAGTGTTCAAACTGGTTTCGACTCAGGGGTAAGCAAGAGCTCTTGAAGGAGCAGAGTCAGTGGCGGAGGGCGGAGAGCAGGTGTGTGTGGGGGGGGACTGGGGCGCATCATCTGCAGGGGCAGGGCGCCCAGCATGGGCTCCCTCCCACACTCCTTTTCCTCCCCCAGTGAGTTGGCTTATGTGTGATCACTTAATGTGCAGCACAATCCAATTCAATACTCAGAAGTAAGTCTCTTTGTCTTCAGTGAAGCTTACTTATTAGGGCTGGCCCAATACATTTTAGCACCTTAGGCAGACCACCCCATTTAGCGAGATGGAGGTGATGGTGTGGGAGAAATTTTGCTTTATCTGGAAAAAGTACAAAACCAAACTTCTAAAAACAACTCCAATACAAAGCACTCTGTAGCCCCCACCACTGATAAAGTTCACAAAACCTGACCTGACTAGAACAATGAAAATTAACAGGACAGAGGAGGGCCACAGCTGGAGCAGAAACCCAAGGGCAGCCCTCAGCCCTGGTGCCATATTGGGGGTGGCAGCAGCTGCCACTTCAGCACCGGAGGGAACTAGTGAAGCGGCCGCCACAGCCACTGCCACTGCCTATACTGCTGTCAAGGCTGCAGGCCTCAGACGTGGCAGGCACAGCAGCAGAATCTGCCACTCCTGGGTCCCACCAGAATTCTGCTGCCTGAGGCAAATGTTTCAGACTGCCGAATGGTGCTGTTACTTGCCTGAAAGTGTACTTGAGACTGCAGACTGAAAGTAAGGTGAACTGGCCCTCAGGCTGGCATCATGTTGCAAATCTGATTGTCTGCATCAGTTTCCGGAGTACGTTCTTAGATTCATTTTCCTAACTGGGAATATATTAACACATGGCGTGCTCTGATTGCTTCATATATTTATTCAGATAACAGGACCTGCTTCTTCTCAGAGACATGATAATTGGTTTTGTTGCTGGTCCACAAGAGCAAGGGCTCTTGCTATGTTAAATTCAGCTCCATTTGAGCTATGGGCATCAACAAATCTCTTGGTTTTAAAGTGGCTGCTGTAATATTTATATACAAGATGCGCACGCACTTGCACACAAACACACATACAGTTGCAATATGTTTCTGCCTAAGCTATACTTTATTCCCCACCCTACGCCCTGGCACTAAACGGGCCTACTTTATTTTAAGCTATTCACATATGTTGTTATATTTTAAAAATAGCATGGGATGTTGCTCAAAAGATACAACTTCTACTTATGCCACCTCAAAAATTGTTATCAGGTGGATAAGGCAATACAGACGGACAAGACTGGCCATTTGTGTTGGCTTAAATTATGGAAATGGCTACATGATTGAGCTTAATTCACTGTCATCTGCTGAAACGTTAAGCCCTTGCTGAGTTTCATGAAGATACTGTATTTTTTGCTCCATAAGACGCACTTTTTTCATCCTAAAAAGTAAGAGGAAATGTCTGTGTGTCTTATGGAGCAAATGTGTGGTCCCTGAGCCAATTGCCCAGGGGCAAAAAGCAGATCGTGCTTTTTTTGTTTTTTTAGAAAGAGCTAAAGGCTAACAAGAGGGGAAGAGGGTGTTGAAAGGAAGCCGCTCAGCAACTGATTGCAAGAGATCAGGGAGGGAGATCAGGGATGCTAGCTCCCTTCCTGGCCCCACCCCCTTGCCCAGGCCTCCATTGTTGAATGTTCTGCAGAGGAGGCTGTTTCCCCAGCGACATGTCACTGGGTGATTAGATTATCTGTCTGGAAACTGTAGAAATGGCTCCCTTTCCTTTCCTAAAGAAGCTGAAGAATTGAACCCCATAAAAACAGGATTTTTCCCTTTGCAAAGTAAGCTCAACAACTTTGAGATGATCCTAAAAAATGGAGCTTTCCCCCTTTGCAAAAAAGCTGCGCAACTGTGAGCTGATCTCCCAAAAAACAGGGCTTTTCCCATTTGCAAAAAAGCTGCACAACTTTGAGCTGATCCTCAAAAGAATGGAGCTTTCCACCTTTGCAAAAGAAGCTGCACAACTTTGAGCTGATCCTCAAAAAAATGGAGCTTTCCTCCTTTGCAAAAGAAGCTGCACAACTGTGAGCTGATAAAAAAAACAGGGCTTTCCCCCTTTACTCCTCTAAAAATTAGGTGTGTTATGGAGCGAAAGATATGGTAAATGACATAAGCAATATTCCCTATTCTTTGTTTTCATTTCTCGAAGCCAATCCTCTTTCCCACACTTGTTCCCCTCATCCCCTGCTTGCAGGCTTCACATAGGCATCTGGTTGGCTGTGAGAACAGGATTCTGAAGATGATGGGCCTTTGGTCTGAACCAGCCAGGCTTTTCTTAACCTCTTGTGCTATGGGCAATCATTTCCTGAACACTATGGAATAAAGGAGTTAGCATGCAATTTTTGAAGCATATCAGAACAGAACTTTGGGATATTGCAGGCATTCATCGATGAGATTGATTATTTAAACCCATTACAATCTGGGTTCAGACCTGGCTTTGGAACTGAATCAGGCTGGGAGGCTTTCTGAATGCAGTGGTGGATTGGATGAGAGCCATGAGAGTACATGATGATGGAGCCAGTTTCAATGGGTGTTTCCTGTGTCTGGGAAAGAGACAGGTTTCTTGTTCCGTGTGTGGTTGCATTTCCTTTGAAGGAGCAAGTGCATAGCTTGCCGGTAACTCTGGATATATCTTTGTCACAAGAGGCCCAAGTGTCCTCTGTTGCTAGACTGTCTCTTAGAGAAATGCCTTTGTCAGGGGCATCTTAAAAGAGAGATAGGTGTACAGAATTATAAAAAAATAACTTTTGAAACAATTAACAGTAACATAACAACTTGTGTAAATGGACTAAAAGACTCTTAAACGCTTTCTATTTCAACCTTTAAGTGTCTGCTGAAAACTTTTCTGTTCTACCAGGCTTATGCAGGCAATTGAGAATGCATTCCATCATAGTTAGCTGATACTATATGGTTTTAACATTTTACGTTTTTAATGTATGGTTTTATGTCTGATTGCTGTTAACCCTTCTGATTTCATTTTTAAATGAATAGCGCTTTATAAATCAATATATAACTTTCCTCCATCATCCTTTATTAGTCCAGAGTGTATTCAGAAGATACTGTAGAGCATGATCCCATTATCATCTGACTCTCCTCTCGTCTACCCCCCCAAATATATATATAGTAGTATCAACACATCATGATAGTTGAATAATAAAACCTACCACTACTGTATAATGCATGCAACTGCCTTGTTAGTAGGACAGACTGGATGACATCCTTGGACTTTTTGATCCATAATTGATGATACTGAGTTTCATCTGCCGTAAGTAGAAGATCTAGTTGATAGAGAATGAAATAGACAACCTGACATTAAACTACTGCTCATATATGAAATAATTGGTTTGGAAATAATGGATGATACTATGCTTATGCTGAAAATGAGCACTAGCCATAAATTATAATAATAGTTTATATGCTTCACCTGTAATGTCCAGTTGAAGATACCATTGCTCTCCCTCCCATCAGTCAAGACTGGCCAATTTGTGTCACTTCTTGAGGTTGAAGGGTAGATGGATAGTGAGAGTTTATCCCACAAGTGGTCTGGCTGGCTGTTGTGGTAGGAGGAGCAAAGAACTGTTAAACAGCTGCTATTTCCTCACTGTACTTCAATGTGGGGCCTAGTCACCCACCCTAGGGAATAACAGGCCTCCTGTAGGAATTTTTTTCCTCGTCAGATTAACGTTGGGTCTCTCCCCCCCACCCCACCCCGCAATCTGCTTTCTTTGGCCTATTTTAATATGTTGCTTCAGGGATGAAACTGAGATAAAGAGACCCTGGTATTTGGTCAAAACTGGCAGATGCTGTGGGGTGGGAAGAAAGTAATAGACAAGTGTTGGTGCCGCTGTGGTGTAAGGAATAATACCCGGATCCAGCCTTCAAAGCTGTCTGATGACCTGAAGGCAGGATTGCTTGAGGCTAGTGACACTGCCTCTAGCTCCCTCAGTTCCTTTAAAGGTGGCCTGTGAGGAATATGGATAAGACAATGTCTGATCACAGACTAGGAGCAAGGGTGGGATGACTCAGCAAGGATGATGACAGGATTTAGTCACCTAGTGATTCAGTCACCACATCTGTAGAGTGGCACCCACACTGTAAGGAGAGATGATCTTACTGGGGATAAGTTTTATTAATACATTGTAAGCCTATTTATCCCACATATTGCCTCATGTCTTTATTTGTGTGTGGGGACAAATAATATATTTTGAGTAGCCTCTCACACAAGGAACTGTCTTTGCTTTTAACCCATTTTGAAATTGGTTTCCCACAACACTTTAAGGACAGAAGGCGACCATGCTGCAGACATGGGTATAGAAGACAGTGACCACATAGTTATCATCCACTCCACATAATGTCTAATGAAATCACCAAACACTGAGTTTCTCCCACTGCTGCTCTATTCCAGTCACTTCCTGCTTTCAAGATGGAGAAAACCATCATGGGATGACATTGCACCACATAGCCAAGTTGCACTAGATTTCACAGGAAAGAGGGGTAACTTGATGCAGAGTGACCCTTAAGTTTAGTTTCCCCCTGAGTTTTGAAACTAACAAAGCTGGTTATAGATGTAATTTAGGGAGGTAATGTGGTGTAGTGGTTAAGAGCGGTAGATTTGTAATCTGGGGAACCGGGTTCGCGTCTCCGCTCCTCCACATGCAGCTACTGGGTGACCTTGGGCTAGTCACACTTCTCTGAAGTCTCTCAGCCCCACTCGCCTCACAGAGTGTTTGTTGTGGGGGAGGAAGGGAAAGGAGAATGTTAGCCGCTTTGAGACTCCTTCGGGTAGTGATAAAGCGGGATATCAAATCCAAACTCTTCTTACATGAAATATATATCACAAGCTGCTCCTTCTCGACGTTACTCTTTCGCATCTTTAACGTCTCTGCTCGGAACAGTCATGATAACGCCAACGCTCTCACTGGTTCCTGGATAGAATCAAGCAGTGACCCCTGCATATGGGGATGAGCCCTTACAAAAACAGTGTCTAAAGAAGACATCCAGTCCTCATTAAATGCAGTTCTGCTTCGCTGTGCCTCACTTTTAATAGGGAGCTGAGAACAACTGTGTGAAAGCAACTGTCTGTGTCTTTGAAGCAATGTGATGTTGTGTTCACAGCGGTTAATGGAAGCCAGTGGAAAAAAAAGGGAGTAGCTAATAGAGCCTGATGCACATTTTATTTAATTCTTGAAGAGGATTAAATTGCATAATGTCTTCATGAATTGGTTAGAGTACTGCTTTAAAAATAAACAGGGCATTCATTTAGGCAGGCAGTGGAGAATGAAGTATGCTAGATTTTTATTTATTTATTTTTTTAAAAAAAGCATAACTACTGATATTTGTAACTGAGTGTGATCCGGAGCATTTGTGAATATTGTTGACTTTATCAGGATCAAGGCCACCATTTTAAGCATAATTCCTTAGGAGCAATTGCCATTGAAAGCTGTGGGATATCCTTTTAATCAGGGATTAGTTTTTTGAAACTGAAGTGCTGAGGTTTTAAATATTTCTGGTTACCTTCTTCCCTGGTTGAAAACTCTTTCTGCCTATGCTTGATGTTTTTCATTAGTTTATTTCATTTCATTTTACTTCATAAAACTTATACACAGCTTGATTGAAAAACAAAAAAAAAACCCTCAAAGCTTATAGGGAGCCTCTGTAGTTTCTCAGAAGGAAATATAATTTGCACCAGGCCAGGGGTACTGTACTTTAATCTGCATATGTTGAGCTCTGGCATGAAATCAAATACTGTATGATGAGGCATGGTGAACTATACGTGGGGAAGCATAATTTAGGGAATTACTCATCCTATGTGACTTTCAGATATACTATTATCTCCTAAGGAGGCTTTGTTTTGCATCCCTTTACATTAAACGTTGTAGCTCAATGTCATACTGGAATCAGAGCAAAGAGGGAGAACTTCATATAGGGTGACCCTTATGTTTAGTTTTGCCTCCAGACTGAGCTCATTTTTAAAAACAAAAACAAATGAACTTACCTGCAGAGGCTGCTTATTTGATCAGGAGAGCAGCATTAGAAATCAACCCTTTTTTCTTCTGCTGTTTTACTGACCTTCCCCCAAACCTCCCTCCATAGAGGAAACCACAGCTTGTGTGGGTTGATTTAGAACAGGAAAATTGTGTGTAGAAAAGGGGTTTAAATGTTCCGAGCTTCTGCATCACTTTCACCATCAAACTTAAAACTCTTCCCTGTGGCTGCATTTAGTTTAGCAAATAAAACACTGGAAGATTGATTGTGGTCCTCTGGTACAAGAAGAACTGCCCAAAATGAAGGTTTTTACTTTGGAGTATTGGAGATGGACATTTGTTGCTTTGCTCCAGATTTAAATCCCATCAAATTTGTGCAAGATTTAATTAGGAAAAAGGTGAACCATGCACCACCAAAGAAAGTGAAAAGAATATCAAAATATGCTAAAAAAATTATGCTATTTTATTGATTTACTTCAGACATTGTGCCCATCAGGTGGCATCCAGTTTCAGAGTAATAGAATCTCCCAACCTTCCATAGCAGATTTTGGGGGGTCTGTGCAGTGGAGTTGGGGTGCCAGCAAAAGGAAGGGGAAATCTTTTCACACAAGTGGATGTTCCACTGGCAGACAGACAGCATTGGATTTCACTGTGTGTTTTGAATAAGTTTTTAATGGCAATTAGAAAAAAACAATAGCAAATTCATCTCCCCTGCCAAAAAAATCTTTTTCCTTCATTTTCTCAAAGGGAAAAAAAATCCCTTCTCATATGTGAAATAATAATTGCCTGTAAACGGTTTCATTATACTCAAAATTCAGGAAGCATAACTAACTTCTGGAGTGCTTCAATAAATAGCTTGTTAAAATGTGTCTACTCACTTTCTTTGCTGTCAAGGATGCATCACCTTAATGTCAGGTGAGTGGTACCACGGGATCTATAGGTTTTGTGTGGAAGGTAACAGAAAATGCGGATTTTCAGTAGGGTGCAGATATGTTGCAAATATTGCACTAATGAGTTTATAGCAGCTCATATGAATCCAATGTTGCTTTGCTGTTTTTATAGTCACAACTGTAGATTTAGTTCACTCATAATGACGTATACATACCTAAATAGCAAAGCCAGGTACTATGGTTTTGGTTCAGCATTCACTTTCATGTCTTGAAGTAGAAAACACTGCACATTTTACAAATTCCCATGGGGTGTGTGTGTGGAGGAATAATGCTGGCATCATCTATCCAAATATTTGGATGTGCCTTTTCCTGTTTTGACTTTCTGTCACTCTAAAACGTTCTTCAATTCCAGTGTGTACAATTGACACGTTTCGTGATTTTAAAAAAGGACAGGCTTCAGGTGGGTTCTGAATGACCTTAGTTCATGGTGTTGCTAATGGAACAGGAATGCATTGAATCTGCAGCTCTTTTGACAGGCCTCTTATTAGAAAGCAAGTGATTAGAGCTGTTGTTTGTTCACTCTCTTCCTGCAATATGGAATGCTAAAAAAAATGCATATGGTATAATTATAGTTTTCCATTCTTCTCATTGTCCTGCTCAGGAATGCAACTATAATTCCGGAAGCCAGACTCTATTGCTGGCTTGTGTTCCTTCCAATGCAGATGTCTAATTGCAGGCAACCATTTCATTTCAATTGGCTCATTAAAGTGGAAGCCATTTAGCATTGGTAACACAGATCTGCATCCATGATTATGCATTTAATTAGAGAACTTTAGGATTTGTACTCTAGGTCTGCAAAATCTCTCTAAAGTAATGTGACCATTTAAAATGCTTCTTTAGGATATTCAAGCCTGCTGAGGCTTACATTATCTAGCCTAGCATGTATTATTATTTGCTAATGATTTATTCATTTATATGCCGCTCTGTGCCAGAATAGGCTTCTAAGCCTATTGGGCTTTCAGTATTATAATTTCTAATACTAGAAATGGTTGTGTTTGTATAAGAGGGATCGCATCTATTGTCAGGAACCGGAGCCAGGAGCAGGTCAGGAACAAAACATCTGGTGTCAGCGAAGCAAACTCTTTATTCAAAGAAACCAGGCCTTAGTGTATCTGAAGAAGTGTGCATGCACATGAAAGCTCATACCAAAATAAAAACTTAGTTGGTCTTTAAGGTACTACTGAAGGATTTTTTTTTATTTTGCTTCGACTCAGACCAACACGGCTACCTACCTGTAACCAGGCCTTAGTGATTACAGCAACCCTTCCCAGTAGGTCTTCATTCCTCTTTATGTTCTGGGAGACCAGAAGGGAGGACAGCTGGTCACAGCAGGAGAGAGAGAGAGACTCCCTGGCCCTCACTCTGCATCTTGGCCGCCCTCTGCTTCTGGACTGCTCTTTCTGCTCTCCAAAGCCTGTTACCTATTCAGCTTCTGACAACCTTCTCCCAGTCTGCTCCTCCTTCCTCTGACCACTCATCATCATCCCACCACCCTGGCTCTGAGCCTCCTCCCCATGGGGGTTCCCTAGAGGGTTCCCCAGCTGCTGCCTCCTACCACTTCTCTGCATTCAGCCAGTTCATGGCATCTATCTGCTTCTGATTCCCTTTCTTAGCTAATCCAAATGGATTCCATGAAATAGGGGACCCAGAACTTACATCCCTATTCAATGTCTTATTTTAAGAGGTATTACAGGTGAGGTTTATTATTATTATTAATTTCTCTACTTCCCTTCATCCGAGGATCACAGGGCAGTTTACAATATAAAATACAAAATTTCACACCATAGTAACAAAAGAAATCAACCCCCAGCTCCCCACTTTAAAAGCCCATATTGTTTAATTATTCAAAGGCCTGGGAGAATAGGAATGTTTTTGCCTGGAGCCCAAAGATAGGTAGCAAAGGCACCAAGCGAGCCTCCCTGGGGAGAGCCTTTCACAAATGGGAAGCCACTGCAGAAAAGGCCCGTTCTCATGTTGCTGCTCTCAGGACCTCTCACGGAAGAGGCACACAAAGAAGGGCCTCACTTCATGATCTCAGGTAACTTCATATGGAAAGAGGCGGTCCTTGAGGTATTGTGGTCCTGAGCTCTTGGGCCAGGATCGATGTAATATGCTCAAACCGTCTTCCCTCGGTGAGCAACCTGGCTGCTGAATTCTACACCAGCTGAAGTTTCCGAACTGTCTTCAGAGGCAGCCCTATGTATAACACATTGCAGTACTCTAACCTTGAGGTTACCAGAGCATAGATGACAGAAGTTAGGCTACCCCTGTCCAGATAGAGCACACCTGGGCCACCAGCTGAAGCTGATGGAAGCACTCCATGCAATCCCCCTTCCTTCAATAAAAACAAACAAACAACAAACTCACACAAATTTAAAACAGTTAAAACAATTTAAATGCAGTTTCATATGTACAGACGTGTGTGCATGTACTCTTGGCTTATTTGATTTCATAAAATTATTTCTTCCCCTTTAGATTTTTGCCTAATGTAATCTTTTAAGAAAAAGAGCAGAGCAGAACTGTCAATTTTACTGAGTTGGATTTGTTTGAGTAACATAACAGCTCCCATGGGAATTTTAGCATAGGGTAGAATTGTGTTTTGTGGCTCAAAAAGATTTCCTGTCTTGGTCTTGCTGCTGCTGCTCAGTTCCCCAAGGACAGGCTACTAAAAGTATGCTACCTGCTCCTTCAACTGCAGCAAAAGTTTCATCCAACTGTTTTATTCATTTGATCATATTTTACTTTTGATACAGAGTCTGCTGTTCTCAGTTATGTTAGAATGGTTGTAATAGTGTTACAGCAACCACTTCATTGCAG
Source organism: Zootoca vivipara (assembly GCF_965207765.1). Lineage (NCBI taxonomy): Eukaryota > Metazoa > Chordata > Lepidosauria > Squamata > Lacertidae > Zootoca > Zootoca vivipara. Next base: position 45,415,037 of record NC_142586.1, read on the forward strand.
GTGTAGATTCTCATAATTTTACTCCCATGCTGATCCCCCCCCCTGCCTTGAAGACTAGTTATAGGGAAAGCAACACATCATATTTGGGCAGAATACATTTTTAAAAAATATTTTTTCTTTAGAAACTGCCTTTGCATTTGCAGTATCACTTAGTAACTATAACTCATGGATAAGTTTTATATCAAGTTTGACATTCTAAGATAGCTTTCCCAACGTTCAGAGCAAGGTTTCCCAAACTTGGGTCTCCAGCTGGTTTTTTTTACTACAACTCCCATCACCCTCAGCTATCAGGACCAGTAGTCAGAGATGATGGGAATTGTAGTCCAAAATCAGCTGGAGGCCTAAGTTTAGGAAACCCTGGTTTAGAGAGAGGCCATAAAATGTGCTAATTCAATGCCACCTTCTAGCTCTGATGCATCCTAGGACAGGCTTCCTCAACCTTGGCCCTCCATATGTTTTTGGCCTACAACTCCCATAATCCCTAGCTAGCAGGACCAGTGGTCAGGGATGATGGGAATTGTAGGCTCAAAACATCTGGAGGGCCGAGGTTGAGGAATCCAGTCCTAGAGTATGTTTACCAACTTCCCCCAGAGGCTTCTTCTATTCCTACAGTCTGGATCAACTGCAGCCCTATACCCTCATTCTGGTTTCAACTGTTTCTTCTTTCTCCGACAGCATTCTGTCTACCCCGCACTGCTCCATGTCGTGGTGAAAAAAAGAGCAATAATAGATTTCTGCCCAAGAAAAAATTATTTGGTTTCTCCCCCTGTCATTTAGCCCTTAGGTCATTGGTCACTTCCAATTGTTGTAGTTATATTATGATTCTGTAGCTGCTTCTTAATTAATTTCACTTGTGACCTTTTTAAAAGTTGTGAAGCAAATGTCAATATGAGATATGAACATCAATTCACTTAGGCGCTCTTTTGTTGAAAATTGTTCAGCAACCACACTTTTCCACTCGCAGGTAGGCCCATCTAGTTTTCATCAGGCAGAGATGTGTTTCCTGTTTCTGGTGGGTGGAAAGCTTTCAAAGCTAGCTTACAAGTCATCAGGCTATAACACAGCAATATACATAAGTATATAATACATCAAAATCTAAAGGTTGGTTGCCCTATGTGGTTTCCCACCCCCAACCTGTATCTGCATTTGACACTACACAAAGGGGGTAAGAATCAATGATTTCAACATTAATTTAAATCAGGAAGATTTTCCTCTTGCGGACAGGATATTTAGGGAGGAAATAATTAAATGAGCTATTGTGGCAAATGCGATATTGATTTCTTACCAAGAACAGTTCCTTGAGGACTGTGATGAGCATTGATAATTGATAAGTCTCTCTCCCCCCCTCCCCTGCTTCCAGCAGCTTTCCCCTGTCCTTTAACTACAAGAGACCAAGGCATGCATTTTTTGATCGTTGGAAACAGTAATTCTTGAAATTAAGTATTTGTACCATGGACGTAGTCAGGATTTTTTTGTTGGGGGGGGCAGGTCTTTTGTTGGGGGCAGAACCTCAGTTTGCTATGTATTTTTTATTGATTTAGGGGGAGCAGCTGCCCCTCACTGCCCCTCCCCCAGCAACGCCCATGATTTGTACTGGGTTATGTTCTTTGGCAGTGAAAAGGTACACTGTATCTGTTCCTGTACTACAGTTCACAGCCCCCAAGAAATGATGTACGTACTCTTAAGAACACGTTGTCTTGGAACCACCTTGCTAATTTAAAATTAGTCAGTGAGTCATGCTTTCAAACCACTCCTTCCCACGTCCATCTTTTTGTTATGTTCATCCTTCTTTTATGAGCAGTGAGTTGTTCAGGAGTGCAGTGCATACCGAGATTTAGTTTCCTTTATTGGTCACTGAAGGCTTCTGTGTATTATCTGGGTGTCAGAGTGAATCCAATAAAGTCAACAATTGCCTACTCTAGGTAGAACTGAGTTGGGTATCACCCTTTGTCTTTATTGAAGACTACATCGATTGATGGGTGCACAGCTTAAACACCCCAATGGATGGCCAAAGCCTGCTGCTTCTCTACAGAATAAATTTAGCTCTCTGTGCCTTTTTGCAGACTACCTCACATTACAGTTTCTCTTCACACAAAAACATATAGTACAGTAGATCACATTATCAGATAAAGGAACAGGAAGCTCTGTTTCCCTTTCTGATGGTTCTTCTGTATTGTCACCTGTATTCTTCTGTATTGTCACCTGTATTGTGTAACAAAGAGATGTGGCTAGTAGGTATGGCTAATTTTAAGCCTTCTGGCCAATTGATTTTCTCCTGTACAATCCGCCAGGCTTAAACAATATGTATGGGCACACACAAGCTATTATATCCACCCCCTCTCTGTGTTTTGTAGTTTCTAATGCATTTATCACACTCAAATGCACAGGAATCACAAAGTACAGTTCAGCTGTGTGTGCCCCCCCCCCCGAATCCATTTTGAGGATGGTGTGCCATTCGGAATTCACCAAACTTGTTTTCATTTTGTAGACTGAGCCAATGCTGGAGTGAGAAACCAAGTCTGAGAAGTTTACTATTATTTCTAAAGATGTAAGAGCTTCAGATTAAATGATGGATGCAGGAGAGGGAGTCACTAGACCAAAAAAGAAGGAAGGGAAAACCGAGGTGACAAGATAAGTACGTCAACTGATTAAATTAAATTAAACCCATGTAGCCTAATTAAGTTTGCATTTATTATTGGAGTCTAAAAATTGCAACAGACTTCTACACTCCTACTCAGGTCGCGACTATTTGATTAACATCTATCAGTTGTATAATACCAAATGGTGAACTGGAAAATAAGATGAAAAAATTCCTTCAGTAGCACCTTAAAGACCAACTAAGTTTTTATTTTGGTATGAGCTTTCGTGTGCATGCACACTTCGTCAGATATCTGACGATGTGTGCATGCACACGAAAGCTCATACCAAAATAAAAACTTAGTTGGTCTTTAAGGTGCTACTGAAGGAATTTTTTTATTTTGTTTCGACTCAGACCAACACGGCTACCTACCTGTAACTGGAAAATAAGAGAAGTTGTTGTATTTGTGGATGTGGCTATGCAGAATGCGGTAACAAAGTATCTTTTTTTTGAACCATCTGGAAACAGAATGAGCAAGTGAAAATAAGTCCCTTTTTTGTACCGAAGGATTCTAGAAAGGATATAAAAATAAAAATATTGAAAAAGAGAGAAAAGTAACCACACTGCAATCGGTGGGATTAAGTAGCCATGACTACTAGGTCTCATTCCAACACAGAACTGTATCTCGAAAAATGTTTAATGTAATGGCTGTGAATAAAGTCAAGCGCTTTCTCATAGTGTAAATAGCCTAAATTATCCAGTTTTTTTATAAAAAAGCTAGCTTATATTTTAAGGATATCTTAGAAAATTAGATGAGGGATGTACTTGTTGAATCATATCAGCTCCCTTTGTGTGTAGAAAAGGGGGGGGGCAGTGTTGTTCTGTCTGTGCCCCAAGTGTTGCATGGCTTCTACCAGTCCAGCACAAAATGCAGAAAAAGAACAGAAATAGACGGACTTGTGACACACATTAAAAGGGAATGGGTGCCATTTGTCGGTAGATGACTGGATTGTGAATTATGGCCATCTCTTTGAAGTATAATATATCCTTGTAATATGTAATATAATGTTCAAATTAAAAAAAATACAATTTGTTGAGAGCCTGGCTCAGGATGGCATTCATTGATCTAAAAGTATAGCTCACAAATTACACATCATTTTATTTTCCTTAACATGAAGTTGGCAGCCTATGTGAACTCACTTACTGCTAACAGGGGAAATTAAAGAATAACTCTGAAGGCTGCTTAGGAAAATGATGTACTGTTAATGACTTCAGTTTGTGTGAACACCGCACCTTTGTTGAACTCGGTGATTTTTTTGTAGATAAATACTTGGATTATTTAATTATAGCAGCAGAAAAGGTGACTGTAACAGTGTATGCTCTTTGAAGTATATTTCTTGCAATCTCATAATACAGTTAGATTTGTGTCCTGATATCCACTTTAATATTCAGTTATTCAGGAAGCTATTACAGAATGGTGCCTCAACTGAAAGCAGATTCAGGCATACATAGTGGAAATTCCATTGGTGGTTTTTCCTGCTTTCATTGAGACTGCCTGTGCTAATCCTGAATCATAGAATCATAGAATTGTTGGGTTGGAAGAGACTCCAAGGGTCTCCAATGCAGGAATCACAGCAAAAAAAATCATTGGCAGGTTTACAAACCTCTGTTTACAAACCTCCAATGAAGGTGAGTTCACCACCTTCTGAGGTAGTCCATTCCATTGTTCCAGCTTCTAGAAAATGAAATTGTCAGCAAGGCAATTGAGGAATTTGTTGGACCTTGTTCTCGGCAGCATTTGAGTTCCAACACATATCAGACATCTCAGAATAGCTTAATGTGTGAATGATATTGGAGTATTGAGTGATATTCAACTAAGTTTCACTCAGACCCACTGAAATTAATGCACCCAACTTAGTCATGTTCCTTAAATTTCAGAGGTTCTACTCTAAGCCAAATGTGGTTGAATACTACCCAATGTCTGTTCTACTCCAATGCCTGCAAGTAAGCAACTGATTAGAAAAGCAAATCACAGAACAATGAAGTTTACTACAGGGAGCTGGATATAGTTTCTTCTTAAAAGAACAGATAATCAGGTGTGATCTTACGTTCACACAAAGATGACAGCATGAGTCATGAAGATGCTTTGCACAGGAGAGATGATAGTATGTGGAAACATATAGGAAGCTGTTTTGTGCTGACTTGAACCATTGGTCGATCTAGCTCAGTCTGCACTGATTGGCATTGGTCGTCCAGGGTTTTCAGACACAGTTACCTGGAGATGGCAAGGACTGAACCTGGAACCCTCTGCCGCTGTGCTATTACCCTTCCTCAATGGTTTAATGAGGGGCTTAATTCCTACTGCTTATGTTACACTAAATTACACATTAAATTACCGGTAGCACAGAAGAAGCTCAGCTTTTCATGGTTCTAGCATAATGCACATTTTTCCTAGTTACAGAAGACTCTGCGGCACTTAAAAGTAGTTTCTGTATCTTGAACACGCACACCCCATCTTTCTGTCCACAAAATCCCTGCATGTTCTGTGTTTTTTGCGTGCGTCCATGCGCGCACACACATATACATAAAGAATGATAAGCACAAATACAGCAACTCACTCAAACTTTCCCTTTCTGCGTTCATTGTAACTGCGGAAGCTGCTGCCACTTAGAAATAAATTCTGCTGAAAAAAAATGTGATTTGCTTCCAGTTAGGATTGCAGTGTCATCACTTTTAAAGACTAGTAACAAAGGGGACTCCATTGTATGAGATGCTTGCGAGAGACGTTTTATGATCTTTCCTAGAAAGGGCTTCTTAAGCACTTGTGAAAATTTCCCGTACACAGTAAAATCATCAAGGTCAGAAGTCAGCCCAGTGACCCAAAACAAGTAAAGTATCCAGTTCTTCCAAAAGTAACTAAAATTGTGGTTGGAGAGATGGCTGAAGCAATTCAGTTCTCTTCAGGTCATGACTGTTTTGCAGAAAGGAAAGCTTCTTAGGACAGTGTAGCAGCTATCAACATATATTACTTTATCCTGGTTTTGTTTATTGCAGCAGTTTTTTCTACTCCTCTAGAATGTATAGCACCCCATGGCGTGCTATGGTCCATGGGGTCACGAAGAGTCGGACACGACTAAACGACTAAACAACAAAAGAATGTATTAATGGACTGATTTGTTTAATGCAAAATGTTATTAAGATATATTATTAATAATGCAATGTTTTATTTGTCCATAACACACATTATAAAACATGCATATTCACTGTGCACATGGAAGATGTACCAGTTCATTATATAAGAACACACAAACAATACTTTTCCTTCTGATTTTAACCTTCACAATTTCACTTAAATCATTAAATTCAGTATGGCCATACCCCAAGACTTATTTGTTGCTATTATTGTTTTTAAACAAACATACTCTATATCATCTTACTAATAGACCTTGCTACAAAGGCTGAAAATAGATTAATATATTTAAAAGTTGCAAATGTCACAATAATGACTGAATCAGGGGTGACGCTTTTTATGGAGGGGGGCCAGGTGTGATTGCTGACGGGAGCAGAGCCAATACTCTTGCTAATGTTTGCCTGGAAATGCTAGCTAGGGACTGAACTGTGGTGCTAGCTTAGAACCCCAAAGATAGCAGAAGTATTATTGTATCATTGAAGGGATGAGATTACAGTGGCATTCAGCCCCCTTTTAGCAGATGGCCCTGTTAAGAAACACTAATCACAGATTGACTCCTCTGGGCTAGCTCCCAGTGCCTACCTGAGCTGCTTCCTCTGGCCTTTGCCAGGGACAAGATTTGTTGTTGAAAAGCGTAACTGATCTGTAAGAAAGACTGTACAACTTGAAAAAAGAGACAAGGCATGCACTTTTGTAAACCAAGAAAATCATTAAAAATGAATGAATGAATGAATGAATAAGTATATTTGAGCCAATAAATTCTGCAGGCACCATTATGAGCTCTCTGTCCAAACAGCCAAACAAAGGCTTATAGGTGACATGACAGTGCATTCACATGACCTTGATGCATGGAAAAGCAGTTCAATGGAAGGAAATTGGGCAATACGGATGAGTAATTATGGGGAAGCAAAACTCTTGCTAGGAAAGACTTACAGCTCTGGTTAAAAAGTTGCATTCTGATTGATTGGCATTTGGAAGATAAGGGGAGTTTCAGAATAGCTTATCTTTCTTTGGCAACTGTTGATGCTTCTCTAGGGAACATCCACAAGCATTAAGTGCCATTATTTTAATGCCTATCAAAGAAGATACTTTGTTTAAATTACTCATTGCCGTATATTTTGGCTTGGGCTCAGCTGGACGTCTAAATACATAAATATACTACTATAATAACCCTTCTTTCCATCTTCAGTCATATTGTGTCTGAATGTAGGAGAATTATGATGCTTAGCTTTCATTTCAAGCAGCTCTCTCTCTCTCTCTCGTCATCCTAGCCTCCTTAAAAGTATTATTGCTTCAAAAACATCCTTTGTAAACAGAAGAGATTGGCATTTATGTTGCTTGTATGCTCATGTGTGTAACTATAATGGAATTATATCTGCCAAAACCTTTTAGGCACAAAGTCAAGAATAGGAGCAATGGCAAAGGAAGAAAACAGAAAACGTGGTTGCAGCGTGGAGAGAGTGAGAGGGATAATTCACACATAAGTATCACACTTGGCATTTCTATTAGATTTTGGTTACGACTGAGACACAGAAACATGTCTGCTATATCTTATATTGGTGGCTGGGAGCCTGTGGCCCAGCTAGGTGTTGCTGAACTACAGCTTCTAGTATCCCTGTTCATTGGCTTTGCTTGCTAGGGCTGATGGGATTTGGAGTGGAACAACAGGTTCCCAACCCCTGCCTCTGCAATAAAGAAAGCAAGAAATGTTGCAGTGCTGTCCTAACTTGGCCCAAAACATAAACCTCCTTCCAATTTAACCATAGTTCTTTGCAAAGCTAAGAATGTAGCACACTTGTGAGTGACTGTAGGGCATTATAATCTTACTCCACACCATTAACTGAATGCTTTGTTGGCTTTCGAGTGACAGTATTCTTCCTCAGAGCACTGTAAAATCCAATAGTTTCATTAACTTTGTAGAGTGGACTGCCAAACCTTCTTGCTGACAGGAAAGATCTGTGAGTTCTAAGAGTGCGGGTGGTGAAGCCATCACCACTTGCATTGTGGTATCAAAGGAAGGTTTGTTCTCTTAATTATGCATGTAACCATAAGCCATATTGAGACAGTCTCAACGTTTTCATGGTGGCCATGAATGTTAACATGCTGGTATTATCCATATGATACTGTGTGTTTATGCTCAACTTGAACATCTCATGAAAACCTAGCCTAACCATACAGGGAATACTGCTGAAACTTCCAAACAGTTTCAAAAACTATCCCGTCAAACTACTATTAGAAGTAAAGAACAACAAAAATAATTAGGGCTAATACTTTTGATAAATATGTGAATGTAATTTTTATGCATGTGTGTATGTATGTGGGTAATGGAATTAAAATCAGATACCATAATTTGATCTGGCACGGGAGGAAAAACCCCATGCGGTCTACTTGAACACATCTACAATAGACCAGTCACCTTCACCTTTTTCAAACCAAGGCCCCACCTTAGGCCCAAAAATGCATTTGTGGGATCACTTCTTTGATCTCCCCCATATGTTTGCACAATAGTACAGTTGCTGTTAAACATCACCTTAGGGTTAAGCTATGATTCAGTTGTGGCTCCTGATTCCCAGTTGAAGGCCAATGTAACAGAGGATTATTTAATTGTTCAGGAAGAGTATTCTTCACTGATTTTTTTCAGAACAATGGCTAGTGTTTCTTTTCATGCTGTTGAGCTGTCTTTAACTATAAAACGTGGGGAAATTATTACGCTTATGCCTAATAGGTTTGTCATTGGTATAATGGATTTCTATACAATTCAAGTGGTGTTATGGGAGTATTTCCAAGACATAATAACTATTTTATGTTGTATAATTCAACCATTCTTACAATGTGCAGTCTTAGGGCAATCAAGCATGAATGTGTAAATATGAATGTAAAATAATACACTGCTCAGTAATAAAAACTGAACTTTACTAGTACCACGAGATATGCATGCACCATGGAAAAAAATTTCGGCTTTTTATATGCCCATTTAAAAAATCCTTTTACATTTTATTGGTATTCAGCTCAAGCCTTCCAAAGCACCTAAGAAACATAATACAATAAAGTTGGCTTCTAAGCATAACAGCAAGAAACTTGACGATACCAGCATGGTTTTCTCTTTGTGGAAGCGAAAGGGACAAGATCTCCACCCCTCACATGTAATGCTGAAAGTGGTTGCAACGTTTGCTTGCAAATGTGGGATTTTTAATGAAAATGTTTCATACTTCTTGGTGCACAGAATGTTGGACGTATCCATTCCAAATGCTGATATGATGGTGGGTGGCCACCTACAAGAGAAGACTCAATTGGAGGCAGGGAACAAGAAAGAAAGCAGCGTCTTGAAGAAAAATCATCCAATACTCTTGGGTTTTCAATGAAAAAGAGTTAACTTCAGCATATGTTTTGGTTCAAAGGAAATAAGTATGTTAAACATACACAGAGCCACTGTGGTGTAGTGGTTAAGAGCGGTAGACTTGTAATCTGGTGAACCAGGTTCTCGTCCGCTCCTCCACATGCAGCTGCTGGGTGACCTTGGGCTAGTCACACTTCTCTGAAGTCTCTCAGCCCCAGTCACTTCACAGAGTGTTTGTTGTGGGAGAGGAAGGGAAAGGAGAATGTTAGCCGCTTTGAGACTCCTTCCGGTAGTGATAAAGCGGGATATTAAATCCAAATTCTTCTTCTACAAATGGACACTGATATTAGGTCAAACTGAAATACAATGGAAATGGCTGGTTTATAGATTATAGGTGGTGGGGATGCAGCCTTATATTGAACCAGATCCATGTTCCATCTAGCTCAGTTTTGTCTACACTGACAAGCAGTAGCTTTCAATCATTCAGATGAGGTCTCCAACCCCTACTTGGAGACAATAAAAAAACCTGTGCTCTACCACTGGGTTACAGCCCCAGGCCAAAGCATGCACAACTGAATGATATACAATGGTATTTTAAGTGCAGGAACAGTGATTGCATTTAGCCATCAGGAATGTTGCTTTTATTCCGGAGGGATGGAAGCTAAAGAGGGACAAGAGGAAAGAAAAAGAGATGAAGTGAACCAACTGATCGTCAATATTTTCTCCATTGTCCTGCATATAGCAACCATGTATAAGCTCTAAATAACAAAACAAGGATCTTCCAAAACTGGGACATTGAGTTTCTATGTGCATTTGGGGCTTGGCTTCTGTGATGTCATAACCGCCAACATTCCTCAAGTGAAAATAGGCACATTTCACACTACCCTGCAACTGACCATCCTTGAACCCTCATTTTTTGGTATCCTCCCCGCCGAGCATTTCCTATCAGAATAATAATTCCAATGGCAGGGTTTATTTCTGAGTAGACCTGCATAGGATTGGTAACTCTAATTTGAGGTATCCATGGTGAAAATTGGAGCAGGATAGTATTTATCCTGGGGTCTTTGTAAGCTGTTCTATCTCCATGCACTGAGAGAAGACAACCTTTAACAGAAAAAGGCAATAGTAGGTGGCATGGTGGAGCAGCGGTGCTCACCCAATATCCCTGCAGCTAAACCACTGCTTCTTACTTGGAGGAGTAAGAGCAAGGTGGCAGGAGGTCAGTGTGGTGCAAATGCACTGGCGGAGCCAATATGGTGTTCTTGTCAGTATGCTTGCCCTATGCCTACGTCTCTGCCTATCTCCATCTACTTCCCATTATGCAGCAGTGACTCAGCTATCATGAGGGTCAAGGGAAAACTGCCACCCTACTACTCTGCCTGCTGTTAAAAAGGAAGTTGTCCACTCTGCTTTTATTGGATGATCATTGGACATGCCTCTTTTTCTGTTTAGTGACTATATTACAGATTCTATAAAAGGTTGTGAAATTGAAGTCTAAAATACTCCAAAAACATTATTCTTTACTACTCAGTATTGCAGTGTGTACCATTATTTTAAAAACTGACTGGTTAGATTGGGAAGAATGCTTTCAGTGTTAATAGTGCATCTTGTTTCCAAGGTAACCAAAGAACATTATCATTCAGCCTCCCTTTCTCTTACATAGAATATTGGTGTATGAGCTCTGGACCTGATCCTATAAACACACTTTGAAGATGATTTGCTCTAGTCAAACAAAGTGTTCCATTTGAAATCAATGGGTTTATGTGAGATTATTTAACTCACGATATTGAGTGAGATATATAGTGAATATATATATATATATATATATATATATATATATATATATATATATACTGTATGGTGAGAATATAAAACATATAATGTGATCGAAACTATTCCCTTCTTTAATATGAAAAGAAAGATTGTGCTAGCTTGAAAGTAATGTAACTTGAGTCTCTGGCAGAATCATTATTTATCTAAACTGTTGGGCTGTTGGGGTTTCTTAAGAGTAAAGGGTCATCACGACATGTCAATCACTGCTTGTGTTGATGTCTAACCACCAATGTCACTTGCAGAAACAGTCATAATGATGCTATGTTATGCAGAGAACTCTGTGTGTGCATTGATTTTTAGCACATCACATTTCTTGGACTGGTATGCTAAAATTAAATGTGTAGAGTTCTTTCGGTTCACATAGAATTGTGGAGTTGGAAGGGACACCGAGGATCATTTAGACCAACCCCCTGCAGTGCAGGAATATGCAGCCATCCCATATGGGGTTCGAACCTGTAGCCTTGACATTATCAGTACCATGCTCCAAATGAGCTGTCCAAGCATGAACAGCAGTTAGCATACTAGGCTTCTTCTCACAATGGCTTGAAGCTAGTCTGTACACAGTAGTGAAGGACTCCCGAATCTCAAGATTTCAACACAGGGTGAGCCCAAATTTGTGCCTGGACTTGTTTTGGCTCATATCGGTGTTTGCTAATCACCACTGCTGCCAGCCTAGAAGCTGCTGTTTGCTTCTCTGCAACTGTTGCACACAGGTACTGCTAGTGGGCTTCCCATGGAAGGAATTCAATATTGTTCTAAGACAATCATTTCATCAGGGCAAGCATTTTGGTTTGACAGGTGGAATGATCACCCCTCTCATCTCCTGTGTGCTGCTCTGGGCTCCTAACTACTCCAGAACCAATTGCAGAAGGGAGAGGGAGGCAGAGAGAATGGGGAAAGCTCCACTGTGCAAGCAGAAGTCCATGCCCAGAGCTTCTTCAGATGTGACTCATTAATTGAATCCTGCCCCTGTGGTATCTGGTTTGCCACTATGCAAATGTACCAAACAGGCAGTGGAGCAGTGATAGCAGCAGCAAGATCTGTAAGGCTCTTCTTTTCTTCCCTGTTCTCACCCTGGAGAATTATGCTTCCATTTTCCTGACAGTTAGAATGCTACAGCAACAGGGGAAAGCTTTTCCGCAAGGGAAAAGCACCTCAGGGAAAAGCTTCTGAAATAAAAAAAGTCTTCAGTAGGTGTCCTGACAATGCTGGTCCTTCAGAACTCCTGAGCCAGGGAGGCAGACAAGGGCCATCAGACAGAGAGGGAGAGGAAGGCATTGTTGCTGCCTATACTGCCATGCTTTCAGATATGTTCTGGAGAAGGGATGGGGTAGGCAGATCCATGCGATGTGTGGGAACTGAGGGAAAGCAGGTTGCATGTTTGTGATCTATTGAGGAGGCCCAAATAGTTTAGAGGGTTTTTCTTTCTTTTCAACAGATAAGGAAAGAACAGATAAAAACACACACAATGAAATGAAATGAGCCAAGGGAAAATCGCCTATTGCTGGTTTTAAGAAGTTGTTACCTTATCTAGAAGGGTGAAGTGTAGCTGTATGGTGAAAAAATGGAGTCCAGTACCACCTTTGAGACATGCAACTACAGTCGTAACTTGGAAGTTGAACAGAATCTGTTCCGGAAGTTTGTCCGACTTCCTAAATGTTCGGAAACCAAAGCTCGGCTTTGGATTGGCTGCAGGAAGCTCCTGAATCCAATCGGAGGCCATGGAAGCCCAGTCAGATATTCGGCTTCCAAAAATAGTTCGCAAACCGGAACAGTCACTTCTGGGTTCAGGAGCCAAAACGTTCGAGAACTCAGCTGTTCGAAAACCAAGGTACAACTGTATTCATGTTTACTTGGAATCACTCTGACTTGAATGGCCTTTATTATAAGGTAAATGAGCAATGCAGAATTGTTTGTTGCTGCAAAAAAATTTATAGATGACAAGCTATTTCACCAGATGCTATAGTGATCCTAAATTTATTCAAGCATAGTGCATAAGATAAATCTATCTATCCTGAGGGGAGTAATGATCACTGTGTTTTTTACTCCCATTTGAATATCCACACTGACAATAACCCAGTGTCCTCTGTTATAACTTCAGAGTCTGTTATAGACTGCCTGGTATGCTATTCCAGTTATGGAGATATCTGTGTTGTGCTCAGTGATGATATGTTGGAGCATGCCCTTGTTGTTGTTTAGTCGTTTAGTCATGTCCGACTCTTCGTGACCCCATGGACCAGAGCATGCCAGGCACTCCTGTCTTCCACTGCCTCCCGCAGTTTGGTCAGACTCATGTTGGTGGCTTTGAGAACACTGTCCAACCATCTTGTCCTCTGTCGTCCCCTTCTCCTTGTGCCCTCCATATTTCCCAACACCAGGGTCTTTTCCAGGGAGTCTTCTCTTCTCATGAGGTGGCCAAAGTATTGGTGCCTCAGCTTCAGGATCTGTCCTTCCATGCCCTACTGAGCATGCCCTACTGAGCATTTATTTTATAGGATATCAAAGCCTCAGGTTGAGCAAGGCGGCTATAATTTCCCCAGATTATAATCTCATTATGCACTTACATTTTTGTAAAAATTCTAATTTTTCCTTCCAAAGCTAAGCAGCCTTGATTTTAAGGTGGAAATTTAAGCATACATTTTACTGTCCCACTGACTGAAATAAATGTGGCTTAAAATACTTAGCATAATTTTTCTCAGTTCTTCTATCAATATTTCCAAATTCACTTTCCTCAAATCTGTAGATTTCAGTAGTGCCTTTATCAGAATCCTGCTACATGATATTGCCTTGAGCATCCAAATGGGTTGGGTGATTTTTAAAAGCACACCCTATGAGCTGAAAATTAATATTAAAGTGATAAATCACCCCACTTTAAAAATAGTTATATTTGCCACTTCAGTCATATTCAGAAAATTAAGTGTGCATTAAAAAAAAATATTAATGTTCAATGACTTGCTGATGCTCATGCTTTGGTCCCAGTTGAGATGGACTGCAGTGGTGAAAATAAAATATCTGTGCTCATTTAATTGTACCCCAGGGTGGAGTTTTGAATGTGTCAAGAAGTTAGAGAACACCAGCTTTAATAAGCATACAATGCAATTTAACAGTTCATAAAACAGTAAAATTTAATCCCAGACCAGGAGATTTATTAAATCTCACTCAGCAAACTGGGATGTGGGATGGATTGAGGCAGTGAGAATTGAGAGAAATTATATCAGGGGCTATATACTTTATTACCTGATTGAGGTGCAGGGCGACTAGTTTCTTTCAGCTGGTTTTATTTTTAATTTCACACAACTCTTCCTAATTGCTATTAAATGGGAGTGTGTTTCAGAAGCAAAAGAAATATGTTATTCCTGATGCTTTCTTCCTGGTTGCACTCTTGTTTCGTTGTTGTTTAATTAGAAATTAGATTTTGAAGCATGGTGCAGCAGAAAAATCTACACACCATTAGGAGAGTAATGGTCATTTTTACACTTTTCATTTCCATTCAGATATCTGTGCTGAAGTTAATTTGAAAACCACTCTTACGCACTACCAAAACATATGAGACGACCCTGAATGGAACAAATAATTTCAGATTTTCTCTCTCTCTCTCCATGAGTTTTTAGTACTCTTTTCAGCTGGGGTAGTGCTGGTGCTGGTTAGTGCTGCTCTGTAGGACACAGCTATCCAGAAACATTTTCTTGCTTTAACAGACTTCATGATAGAGGCACAAGAACCCTCCCACAACCCTTCTAAAATCAGACTACAGTGGAACCTCGGTTTTCGAACACCTCGGTTTACGAATTTTCGGTTTGCGAACGCCGCAGACCCATGTGGAACAGATTAATTCACTTTCCATTACTTTCAATGGGAAAGTTCACTTCAGTTTACGAACGCTTCAGTTTATGAACAGACTTCTGGAACCAATTACACCCATGCTTCGGGTTAAGTACGCTTCAGGTTGAGTACTCCGCAGACCCGTCTGGAACGGATTAATCCACTTTCCATTACTTTCAATGGGAAAGTTCGCTTCAGTTTATGAACGCTTCAGTTTAAGTACTCTGCGGACCGTCTGGAACAGATTAATCCACTTTCCATTACTTTCAAGGGGAAAGTTCGCTTCAGTTTATGAACGCTTCAGTTTATGAACAGACTTCCGGAACCAATTGTGTTCATAAACCGAGGCACCACTGTATTGGGCTAGCAGAGCTGTGTCACTTTGTTTTACACTAGCAGTTGTGTAGTACAGCGCTGGGTATACTACAGTACTTCAGTAGACACGTTAACACCATTGTTGCTGAACAAGAGTGTTTCAGTGGATGTGATAAAGGGACGAGTCAGGGCAACTGAAGGGTGGGCAATTCCTCCTACCAATTAAAGAAGACTGCAATATCTCGATACTAGAGTTAACTGTTGCTGCTTTATCAGATAGCCAACATTGGATACAGCAGGCACACTTTTAAAAGCTTTGAGCTGCAGACAGGAAGTAACAGATTGTATATAACAGCATGAAAAAAATGACTGCTTCGTGACTAAATAGCGTACAGATGTGATGCATAAATAAAACGTGAAAGGGTAGCAACTGCAGCAGTTCTATTCTGCAGGGAAACTACCCAAGCTGCTACAAACAGCATCAGGATTTGACTCTAAAATATTATTTTCTGAACAGCAGTATTAACTGTCAGAGCCAAGACAATGCCAACATTTATAAATAGATTTCATAGTGACTTTATATGCATCAGCCTTTCTTTGACAGATCGATCCCCTTAGTTCATATCCTATAATTTTAATGTCAGCTTGATACTGTTTTCGGAACAAACAGGACACCTTTCAAGGTAAATAACAGACAGCTTTAATAGCAAGGACCCTTGAAACGTGGGTGGCCCACCTGTAATAACTGCTGTGTGTTGTCAAATTTTTCTCTGCCCTTCAAGTTCCCAATTCCTACTTTAAGTGATTATGTAAACAGAAGCAGTCTGTGGCTGTGAAAAAGACAATTGGAAACTCACTTGTTATTTGTTTTTGGGGCAAGGAGGGTACCATCATAACATTTAGAATTGTGCTTTTTTTGCTAATACTTTAGAACAGGGGTCACCAAACTTTTTCAGGAGGGGGCCGGTCCACTGTCCCTCAGACCTTGTGGGGGGCTGGACTATATTTTGAAAAAAAAATATGAACGAAGTCCTATGCCCCACAAATAACCCAGAGATGCATTTTAAATAAAAGAACACAAGAAAATAAAATCTCTCACTGCCTCCCCCTTCATGGATCAATGCCTTGTTGTGGCGAAGGGGCTTGAATAACTCAGAGAAGCTATGAGCTATGCCATGCAGGGCCACCCAAGATGGACAGGTCATAGTGGAGAGTTTTGACTAAACGTGATCCACCTGGAGAAGGAACTGGCAAGCCACTCCAGTATCCCTGCCAAGAAAACTCCATGGTCAAAGACAACATTCGGTGTAACAAACCAGAAATGGTAGTTGGGGGAAGTCAACAGGGAGGGGGGGAAATTTGAAAATGAATGCTAAGTGATGATATTGAATATTTGTTATGAGAAAAGAAAATCAATAAAAATTATTTTTTTTTAAAAAAAAGAAAAATTTCCTCATAAATCATAGTAGGATCTAAAAATAAAGATACAAAAATTACTATCAATAACAGCAAACTTAATTTAAGGTTTAATGAAGTGAAAAAAACAGCAATGCAGCCTGCTCCAAAATGAGGAGTAAATTGGAAAGGAGCTGGAGCTCAAGATGAAGGAGGTAAAAATGACTAAGCACTCATAATGAGACAGTGGGTGATAAATCCCAAAGCAGCTAGCTTCATTACATCACCCCTCTCCCAATGTCTGGGTACCGATTTCAGCCAGTGCTGAAAGGAAAGCAACTTAATTGCCAGAGATGGGATGCTACCACTGAGAAGGCCACATTGTACTTTACCTGGTGTGGGGATGAGAAAAAGGCCCTCTCCTGCTGACCTTAAAGCCTAGGCAGGTTGTATAGGGTTTGGTGTATCTCCAAATATTTAGGGCCAAGTCATTTATGGCTTTGTAAGTCAAAACTGGCACTTTGAATTGGGCTCAGAAACTTACAAGTAGGTCAACTTAATATTTTATTTTTAAATTGTGACTGATATGCAGTGTTGCAAAAGGTCTTAAGGTGAGAAAAGTATCAGAATGAGATGTTCTGAACTGGCTGGCTGTCTCAATGATGTGGGCAAAATAGCTAGCTGGAATGGGGTGATTCCATTTCAGGCAACCTAGAAATACTGAATGGTGAGAAAGCAGACCAAAATACGTTACCATTTTCTATTTCATTAGGTCAGTTGTAGTCATTCGCAACTGGTGGAATTTAAGTGTTAAAATCCAAATTATTTTGTACCTAAAATGCACTTTCCCCCTGCTTAGAGGTTTAGAGAAATTAGACTATCAATCACTTAAAAAATAATTGGTGGTCTATTTTCTTCTGTTCTCTGTGGGAAAATTTTCTTACTGTTTTTTTCCCCACAGTTACCTTGGAAACCACTACTAGCAGACATTTGCATAGAAATAAGAGTCTTGAGGTTAGTGTCCTGAGAGCTACAGTCAGGAATACCCTTGTTTTGGAAATTGTTTACTTCTAAAGTGTGAGGAAACCCCCTTTGTTATTGGTTCTGGACAAGTGCAATATTGTTATGACACCACCGGAGGCAGGACTAGAACTGTACTTTACAGCAGGGCTGGAGAAGTTTTGGGGCTTTAGATGTTGCTTGAGTGCAGTTCCCACCATCCAGATCACTGGTCATGCTGATTGGGGTTGATGGAGGTTGGAGTGCAACCACAACTGGAGAGACACAGGCTCTCACTGCTGCTTTAGGTTGGCCTATATCAGTTGACCTCTGATACCTAGAGAATAGCCCTATTCTCCAGGCCAAGTGCCCTGATGTGCCACTCTACATAATGGGCTCTGGATAAAACATAGTGACTGCCTTGGAATCCTTTCCCTGTATTTCTGTTTTATTGTGCTTTTGAAAATGTTTTTGTGGGTCTTTGGACCGAAACAAAGAATGTCCAGTGGTACTTTGGTTTGCAAACAGTCTGGTTTGCATATGTTTTGGACTACAAACACGTTCAAACCTGTCCCGGATTGCAAACTTTTTTTGGATTACAACCCTTTTTTTGGATTACGAACAAAGTTTTTTTGGAGGCCCCATTGGTGAAAGCGCACCTTGGGTTACAACCTGTTTTGGCTTACAAACAGACCTCTGGAATGGATTATGTTTGTAAACCAAGGCACCCCTGTATGTAGCCCAATTCAGGTATTCTCCCTCACATAATTGACAATCTTGTAAGTGGTGGAGTCCTGCCATGCTCACTGACCCCAATCACCAATGTTGTGTCACCATCACGGTGGTCCCCTGAGTGATCAGGGTTCTATATCACAAGGGGATCATATACATGCAGAACAGCATCTCCTCTATTTGTTAATTTTATCTATGGTTTATCCCAGGCTTACTCAACCTCTGCCCTCCAGATGTTTTGATTCTACAATTCCCATCATCCCTGACCACTGGTCCTGCTAGCTAGGGATTATGGGAGTTGTAGGCCAAAAACATCTGGAGGGCCGAGGTTGAGGAAGCCTGAGCTAGGCTCGTCCCCTCACTTGATTGTCATGATCAGCTCTCCCTCACATGTTTAACAGTCGGTTCATGATATTTGTTTCTGTCCCCCTTTCGTCACAGTACGGCCAGTAGGGTAGGGAGAAAATTAATGGAGCAAATTAATGGAGCAAAAGCGGGATGGAGCAATTAGATGAATGGTGTCAGCTTTTAGCCTTCCGTGAATTGCTCAGTAAAGGAGCTCAGTAAAGGAGGCATGAACAATTAAAAGAAACTACATTTTTTCACAACTTACTCTGCCTGTCAATCCCTCTGGCAACCCTGGGCCAGTGGGAAAGAGAAGCATAATTTGCAGAGAGTAGCTAACTCTCTGGAATGTCTTCCACAAAGAATCTGTCAGGTCCCAACACTGGATTCCTTGCAGGCATCAGGTCAAAACCTGGCTCTTCCATTAAGCCTTTGGGCTAAAGAAACCTTGCTATATTTGAGGGGAGGGCGTTAATCCGGCACTGTTAGTTATTAATAATCTTCCTGCTGTATTATTAATAACGGATTATTTCCAGTTGGGAATGGGAAATCACCAAAAATTGGGTGGTGAAAGGATACCTTATGTAAGCTGCTAGTATGTGATATAGGGCATATTCCCCACCAAAACCAACCTTGTGTTAACTATGCCTTTTCCACTCGGCAGTGTTTAGCTTTAATCTTTAAAGCTGCTTCTTTCCTTACGTACTTTGTTCCAAGTTTGCTGCTTCCATACATTCCTACTTCATTCTTTAACACATCATTTCCTGCTAAACTGTCAACCTGTCAGTTAAGTTATGATTAAAATGCTTCATTCATATTCTTGAGGATACTAATGCAAATGGTTCTTATCAAAGAATACAGAAGTGGATTCACACAGCCATTTCCTCTTCCTCAGTGCCGTAACATACTGTATTGGAATCATGGTTTATTACGTTTTTGGTACTTTTTGAGGGTTTTTTTTTTTTAAAAAAAAATGGTGTCTACTTGTGATGAGACTGAATCACTGCAGTGTTAGATAATTAAACTGTTCTTGAACTTGGATTTTAATCTGAAGCAGAAAAGAATTCTCATCGATGCTGTTGTTGCCCTTTATTGACATTGAAACAAGCCAAATTATTTCCTGATTATAAGTGCCCTTGACTAATTTTCAGGCCACACTATTGGGGCTCAAACTATAGTATTAGATAGTACTACTATAAATAGTACCATAGTGCTCTGGTGCATGGGGTCATGAAGTCGGACACGACTAAACGACTAAACGACAACAACAACAACAACAACAAGGGGACCAGGCAGAGGGCCTTCTTGGTAGTGGCGCCCACCCTGTGGAACGCCCTCCCATCAGATGTCAAAGAGAAAAACAGCTACCAGATTTTTAGAAGACATCTGAAGGAAGCCCTGTTTAGAGAGGCTTTTATTCTTTAATCGATGGGCAAGGTATAAATATTATTATTATTATTATTATTATTATTATTATTACTACAACAAATAGTACTATAGAAAGACTATAGTGCTAGATAGAACTAGTCTTAAATGAATGCAGAATAAATAAATGGAGTGTTCATGCCAATCAGTATATGTTAACCTATTTATAGATTTATCTCTGTAAATTTAGATTTTGCACAATATATTCTGCTGCTTTTAGGCATAGGAGCAAATTATTTCCCCTCTCCCCAAGTTTGAGTATATCAAGTTATCTTGGTATGTGAGGCAGAAAATCTCCCAAGTGTCCCTCTCTCTGTCCCTTGCAATAAAAATACCATAATAATGAATAGGCTTTGCCTTTGCTTAATTTGGGGATATTTATCACTTTCAGCACCTTCTGCCAAGTCACCCAGGTCACCGGACAGAGGCTGGGAGCTCCTCTCATCCTCTTCAGCTGATGTTTCTCTGAATTCCCCTACTCTAGATGATATATATCCCAAATTGCTTTATTTTCCAACTACCAATGAAAAGAATCGCAATCTTTTTGTTATATCAGCATTTTTAGTTTCCAGCAAGGCCACAGTTTTTATATATTTATCTCACAGTAAGAAGATACAACCATGCTTTCTAGGGATTATTTATACATGAAGCCACCATCCTCAAGATGCTCCTTTAAACCCTGACAAGTGGCTGTACGGGCTGGGTCTGATGGGAGTTGTGGTTCAACCGTATGAGGAAGGCACCCTATTTCCCACTCCTGCTTTAAATGTGGAGGGAGATGTTTAGTTGATCTGCTCCTCACTTACTTCTTGAACTTGGAATCAGGAGAAGGTGATTCACCCCTTTCAGTTGTGCTGAGTATCTGAGGGTGCAACACAAATACGGGAAACACCCCCACCCTCTCTCCTGCTTCATGCAGGGATGGAAGATTCAGAGTGCTGTTCTGGTGCTTTGTGATGGAGGCCCTCAGAATGCTTCTGCAGATAGTGTTAAGACAATGTAATTCTTCCCCTTTTGCTCTGGAATATCTGGTTTCAAACCTATTTATGTACACCTGGAATAAGGTCCACTGGAGAGCGAGTTTTCTTCCAAACTGCATAGAATGGCACAAAACACAAGTTTTGGCTTCACTGCCAAGACAGCCAAAATCTATGAAATCCCAAACCATTCAAAATCTTTATGTGCACGGATGAATAATCTGCTTTGTTGTGCAGATTATCAGTACCAGAATGGCTTGATTCTTGGGAATCAATATTGGATTAATACACATAAATGCTAAGGAGAGCCTAAATCATTGAAGTCATCTGTCCCATTGACAGAAGAGTTTAACCACAAGCTTTGTAAAATTATTACCCCGATGACTTTAAATAGGCCATGGGACCATCCTTTATACTCATGACCATGCGTCTCAGGAGAGTTTGATTAATGAAATTATTAATTAACTAAAATAATCACATTTGCCTATTCACATTTTAATTGAAAACTGATAGGGGTTTTTTGAACCTGCATTCCAGCTATTTCTTAATCATCTCTTGCATGAACAATGGGCTGTTCTTCTATATTGATAATTCAGTAACACAGAATTTATAGATTACGGTTTGAAAGAATCTGGGATTTGTGATGGTGAGAGCTAAAGTAGGATTTTCTCTCTGATGAATAGCATTTCTTTTGAAGTATTAAAAGAAGAAAAGATTTTAGCTTGAAAGAAGTGTTCATCCTAAATTAATGTCATGCACAGATTTTTGGATATTTTCTATAGAAATCTCCAAACCCAGTTTCCATTTCCAGCATTTTTGAACAGCATTGACACTTCACATCTCTGGAAATGCAAGGAATCAACTACAGAGTTATTTAGATAATGGGGAAAAGTAATAATGCCTGGATGAGGCTTTAAAACACAGGGTCTGTTTTTGAAACCAGCTCTTTTCTGGTGAGCATGGCAGCAAAGTAATATAATCAGATGTCACTTTTTTAAGAGGGGAGAGAACCAATGAGGGCCCCAGAAATGATTGGGCTAGACCAGTGATTCCCAAACCTTTTCAGCCCACCGTCCCCTTGGTTCCATAAATTCATCCCCAAACTGTTCGGAATAGCAGTTTGCATGACCCATTAAGGAAGATAATAACACAATAAAATTCAAAAAAGCAACAATTAATTCCACATTTGTTCAAAATCCAGTTAAAACTATATCGTTTAATTGATTCCACAAAGTCGATGAACTTGATCCACTGATGCCAGCTTCTCAAAGCCTGCATTTATTGACCTGTGCAGTGCCCCCTGCCAACTCCTTGCTTCTTAAGGTAATCTCACCAGCCCCCAGAGAACAGTAACACCCACTTAAATTAAAGTGCAAGTGGCTAGGGCCTAGGGGATGGGGTCAGCTGATGAACTCTACAATGCACACTGTGCTCCAGCCTTGTACACTTCTCTAGCCAGTCAGGGAAGAAGGAAAAAGAGCACTACTATCAATATTTTTTAAAAAAGGGAAATAATAATATAATAATAAAGAAAGAAAGAAAGAGGAGCTGAGCAGCAGAAGGAGGAAGGAATGGAAGTCATCTTGCCTGGGAGCCTATCAAACATGGCAGCACCTCAGTTTCTCTACCATAACTCATACATCAGTCTTTTTGCTTTTAAACAATTTGAATGGGATACCAATCCATGTTCTACATTTAACCCAGTATCTACAAAACAAAGAAACAAACAAAGAAGCACAAACCACAAAAACCTCTTCCTTACTAAATTCATTTCCATGGCTAATTTTATTAGCTTTGTTTGAAAACAGGTACAATATTTAGTTGAATTTGTGAATTGGACTTTAGGTTTATTGCAGTTTGACTTTGGTTGGTGCTGTTTTATTTCTGTTTCAGAATAATAAACATATGAGTTGTGCTGAATATTGTTGTTTCTTTTGTTTCTTCTTCATTAAACAGTTGAAAGATGTGATGAGAACTTGCCAATACTCTGGGTTTCTGGAGACTTCTTGTGCAAGTGTTACAGTTCCAGTACTTTCATTTTGCATAATTTCCTTTATTTCTGGCCTTTATCGTTCACCAAAAAGGTGCAATTCTTTGTTTTCCTTAATATCTCAAATAGTTATTTATTAATTGTAGGCTATTTAGAACAAAAAATTGAGTCAAATCTTTTGGAATCAAGAGGAGTCAAGGACTGTGTGATGACTTCTGGTATGATCACGAGAATGAAATGAACGTTAGGTAGTAGCTTTGCTATAGCTCTTCCTTCAGACAATTAGTAGGAATGTGAGCATTCTTCGATTTTACTTGGATATGGAATGTAGTATTAGCCACAAAATTATGGGAATCTTACATTAATTGTAAGAATCAATTTTGTAGTCCTTATGGTTAAGAAGATTTAAAAAGTGAAGTCATGGGAGGGTGTGCATGAATAATATTTCTGCTCAATATTTCAGTGTACTTCATTGTTCTTTCCCATGACTAACAAGCCTAAATAATAATAATAATAATAATAATAATAATAATAATAATAATAATAATAGATTAAAAGCACAGTGGTTTGATTTGCATCATCTATACCAGTTTTAGAACTCAGATTTTCTTGCCCATAATTTAGACAAAATTTTATTTTAGCTCATACTGTACATATCCTTGAATATTGGTTTCTATTGGCTACCTGTAATTGTTAGAACATACAGCTTAGGAAAGTAGTTAGAAATCAGGTGATGATATAAATTTATGGGATGGTCCTGGAACATTCCTTTTTGTGCCTTTCTGTCAGACAGGTATGCTCTGCTTTTTGTTTTATGGCTTCTCTGAGGAAAGAGTGCTGCCTAGGCTTTAACTTCCATGAAATGCTGCTGCCAGAATCTTAACTTCTACGAAACAGCTTCAACATGTCATGCTAGGTTTCAGGAGATGTATAGGCTCCCACAAAGGTATCAAATTAGCCTTAAAAGCACTTTGAGTTATAAGTCAGAGAACAATTTGGGAACTCTGATGTTTTGACTGAAGTTAAAACCTGAGCACAGCACTAGATGCCTTAGAAACTACGTGATGCTGTTCTACAAGCTATCTCAAACCTGAGATTTATCACCTTTTTGGTTTTGAAATGCCACTGCAGGAAGCTCATTTACATCCAAACTTAAATTCTTTCTTTAGCATCAACCTACGGTCTATAACAATAGAGAGCACTTTTGCATTTTTATGTTTTGTTTTATTGTAAGTTGAGTTTGGGATTCATTTGCATGAAAGGAACTATAGACATTCATTCTGTGTATTGTGTTACATTATGACAAATGCAGCCATCACTAGGCTCCGGATTGTTAATGAACTTATTTCACAGCTCACTAATTTTGTCCATGAGGCGGCACAACAAGCCCGTTTTCTGAACAACTGGTTTGGAGTTCATATCTTCTCACCTAGTCTGCAAAGCTGCCTTCTTATAAGAACACAAGATCAGGACAAGACCTTATCTTATCCAGCATTCTGTTCTCAGATGCCT
The DNA here is from genome assembly GCF_965207765.1 of Zootoca vivipara. Taxonomy (NCBI): domain Eukaryota; kingdom Metazoa; phylum Chordata; class Lepidosauria; order Squamata; family Lacertidae; genus Zootoca; species Zootoca vivipara. Next base: position 45,439,487 of record NC_142586.1, read on the forward strand.
ATTGGAAGCTCACAATGGTCGCTTACATCTTCTCTGGTGGGCGGTGGTTGCGGACTTCACCTCTGTTCGCCATCCCCCCAGCAGCTAGGGCCCATATGTTTTGCAAGCCATTAGGGAAACTACCCCACCAGCAGAATCAAGGAGTGGGGATCCCCCTCCAAAATACCAGCTTCAAATAGGCCAATCAGAGGCCCTGCTAGATGGGCAGTGCCTTGCCGGCCAGGCTGGTCTAATAGAAGCTCACAAACAGGACCTGTGTACAACAGCAGTACAACAGGATTTTCCTGAAACTGGTATTCAGAGGCATACAGTCTCCATCAATAGTAGCTTTAATTTGTACAATCTTTCTTTTGAAGCCCTCCAAGTTGGTGGCCACCACTACATCTTGTGGGAGTGAATCCCATATGGGTTGTGTCCTTTAGGGAAAAAATAGTTCTTCTTCTCCCACACCCAAACTCAGAAATCCATTAAACACTTCAACATATATACCTATGTATATATAGAGAGAGGGGGAATATTAACCCAACCCTACCATTTATTTATTTATTTATTTCCTGCCCTTCACCCTAAGGTCCCAGGGCAGGTTACAACAATTAAAACATTATTAAAAACAGATTAAAACAACTTATGGATAGAGGCTTCCTGTCATTTGTGAAGTAAAAGGTTTCTTATGAGCATAGTTCATTCTGTTTACTGTGTATACCCTGGAGTATTCACAAACAATTTGTGCAGGTGGATTTTTGTTTATTAGGGATACACATTGGATTTGGATGACTCCCGAGGTGAACTGAGGCGCTCTGGAGCTATTTTGGGCTTGTCAGAGGCACAGCAAGACAGCTTGAATCTTTAGCTGGGATTCTTTAGACATGTTTCTTTAAAATGCTGCAGACAAGCATCTGCTGAAAGCAGAAATAATTGCTTTAAGATTTCCATAATGACATAACTTTAGAGTGGACTGATGGGGGCAGAGAGTTGGGGAGGAAACACTTCATGATTACTAGTCATAAGCTTGTAATCGGGAGGGGATGGGGGGACATTTATCCTGAAAATGAAACCTCTTTAGTTCTTACTACCCCTCAATCCCAGCTTGAATCCCAAACTGGAATTAAGATTGCTGGAAGAAATATCAACAACCTCAGATATGCTGATGACACAACCTTGATGGCAGAAAGTGAGGAGGAATTAAAGAACCTTTTAATGAGGGTGAAAGAAGAAAGTGCAAAATATGGTCTGAAGCTCAACATCAAAAAAACCAAGATCATGGCCACTGGTCCCATCACCTCCTGGCAAATAGAAGGGGAAGAAATGGAGGCAGTGAGAAATTTTACTTTCTTGGGTTCCATTATCACTGCAGATGGTGACAGCAGTCACGAAATTAAAAGACACCTGGGAGAAAAGCAATGACAAACCTAGACAGCATCTTAAAAAGCAGAGACATCACCTTGCTGACAAAGGTCCATATAGTTAAAGCTATGGTTTTCCCAGTAGTGATGTATGGAAGTGAGAGCTGGACCATAAAGAAGGCTGATCGCCAAAGAATTGATGGTTTTGAATTATGGTGCTGGAGGAGACTCTTGAGAGTCCCATGGACTGCAAGAAGATCAAACCTATCCATTCTTAAGGAAATCAACCCTGAGTGCTCACTGGAAGGACAGATCCTGAAGCTGAGGCTCCAATACTTTGGTCACCTCATGAGAAGACTCCCTGGAAAAGACCCTGATGTTAGGAAAGATTGAGGGCACTAGGAGAAGGGAATGAAAGAGGATGAGATGGTTGGACAGTGTTCTTGAAGCTATGAACATGAGTTTGACCAAACTGCGGGAGGCAGTGGAAGACAGAAGTGCCTGGCATGCTCTGGTCCATGGGGTCACGAAGAGTCAGACACGATTAAATGACTAAACAACACCACCCCCCCCAATCAACTTTAAAGTTGCCTAGCACAAAATCCCCTCTACTCACTTGTTTACATTGGCAGCCTTCTTGTCCAGTGACACATCTCTCATGTCTGCAGTTTTCCAACCATTGCCCACAAAACTCTAAAGGAGGAAGCAATAATTTAAAACTTCCATAGATACTAGTTCATTATTGTGAAGGTCTGCCTATACAGGACAGTTTTCAGAAGATGCCTGAAAGTAGGCAGGAATGGTTCCTTGTGGTCTTGTGCACACTCCTAATTTTTATGTACATGTATTGCTTCTGGTGGGTAGGGCTGACTGGATCACCATTTTGAGCTTTTCTAGCATGAGGCAATGGGCATACAGTACTGTATTACGCTGTCAGATATGCTGTAGAAAAATGCATGCCTTATTACATTATAGTAAGGTGTGTGCAGCAGAAATGGTTACTCTACTATACTAACTTGGGACTTTATATATGCACACTCTTTTATTTGGGCAGTGGTAGGCTGAAATAAATATGAATACTTTGTGTTGTAATTTAGAGGGGAAATTGCTTATGTCAGCTTTGGGTGATGAAAGTAGTTGAATGACGCATTGTCACATTTCTGTCCTGAGCATTTTTTAAAAAACTGTTCTTTTACACAGTAACAGACAACGGTATGTGTGTTGTAAGTTGCCCCTCACAGAGCTATCAATTGCCAACGCTCTTGACAAACTATAGTTCCCAGTGTTCTTTTTTCCAGGGAGGGGGGTTTGTGTTTTAAAGGTGCTCTCCATGTATGGTGTTTATGCAGCTTTTGTTCAATAAGCCATTGTTGTTGCTGCTGCCTCTAAACAGAGGTGGGAGAATGTGTGTCTTCCTCTTTCCCTCGTCTGTTGACTGTCACACACCTTCAGCTGGGCTGTTTTCACAGTAGTGTTTGTGCTCTCATTGCAGACGGACGCAGCTTTGATGTATGATGCCGTTCATGTGGTGTCGGTGGCTGTCCAGCAGTTTCCACAGATGACTGTCAGTTCGTTGCAGTGTAATCGGCACAAACCATGGCGCTTTGGGACCCGCTTCATGAATCTCATTAAAGAGGTACGTCTCTCGTCTTGCCTCCCCCTATCCTCCCTCTGTGAATGTTCAGACCTGAAGGCCCTTTGGCTTTGAATATGCACTGAAACGTCTAACACGGGGAAAAGGTACAATGACCCAAATAATAAACAAATAAAATGAATGATTTTGCTAGGCAACATCCTCTGTTCTGTTGGGTAAATGATCATAACAATTTAAAATATAAGAACTATGTGCTGTATTAGGCCGGCCTACACTCCTATCATTGCAAATTTTGTGAATTCCTTTTCACTATATCAGATATGTCCATAGTATGCTCTCTGCTTTACCAAAGGATTTGTTATACTTTAGTGACATTCACATTTTATGAACCTATTAGTTTCTTCTCATGTTATACTTAATAAGTTTTTTTTATTTTAATTGTGTAAAAAAAAATCTTTGGATAATGTAAAGGTAAATGCCCTTGGTTTCTTAGCAAAAAATGTGGAATTGTCAGTGTCAGGATAGACAACATGGTGCCCTGCAGGTGTTCTTGGACTCAACTCTCAACAGCCTTAGCCAGCAGGGCCAGAAGGTTAGAGATGATGGGAGTTATAGTCCAGCGATCTCTGGGAGATACCATATTGGCTGCACCTTGCAAAATAGCAAAGGTGAAACAAAAATCTGTACCCTCTAAAGAGAAAAATTTTAAAAAATAAATAAATGTCAGCCTTTTATCAACCTAACAAGATGAATTTTGTGTGTGTGTGTGGAAAAGGAATTCCCAATTAAGAAATTGTATGCAGAGATTAAGGAAAAGTTTGTTTAATTATCAAAAGAATGTTGGGAATCCAGGAAATATGCTAAAAACAACACTCTGACCACAAGGAAAATCATTTAAACTTAATGAATAATTAATATTTCCATTTTGGCAGACATTAATTTATTTATTCATTCCTTCACTGTCTCTTACTGCTTATATATGAAATTTATTGTTATTTTTCTGTTTTCATAGGCTCACTGGGAAGGCCTCACTGGCAGAATAACCTTCAACAAAACCAATGGCTTAAGGACAGATTTTGACTTAGATGTAATTAGCTTGAAGGAGGAAGGTCTCGAAAAGGTACTTAAGATTCTGTTTACTTATAACTGATATATCATATCAAAATACTACTCTTGTCCATTTATACTTAGTGGTAGAATCAATTTAAGCAAGGTTCCAGCTACATTGAGTGTGAGAGAATATTGGGCTTAGCCCAAAATCATTTACTTATATGGGGTTGTAATGTTCTACTCAGAATAGAGCCATTGAAATGAATAGATATGACTAACTTGCGTTCATTACAGGTAGGTAGCCGTGTTGGTCTGAGTCGAAACAAAATAAAAAAATTCCTTCAGTAGCACCTTAAACAGTACACTGAAACAGTGTATCTGATGAAGTGTGCATGCACACGAAAGCTCATACCGAAATAAAAACTTAGTTGGTCTTTAAGGTGCTACTGAAGGAATTTTTTTATTTAGGTTCATTAATTTCAATGGGCCTACTCTGAGTACAACTTAGATTACCGTAATACAACTGCTACGACTGATGCCCAAATGCAAAGTATAGCTTTAATATGTGATTTATTCTAATAATTGAGTATGCTTTTTTTTGTAGGATGTTGTTATTATTGGTCTGCTTGGTTTGTTTGCTGCCTGACGCTATAATATAGGCTTGGATCCAAAGTATTCTGTAACCTTTTTCACATACCCAAGGAAGCCTTTAATGCGGTTATCCATAAAGAATAGCTCTCCTGGTCACCTGGCGAACCTCTTTTGAATGAGAGTTATAAAAGCAGTATAAATGATACTCAAAGGAGATCCATGGAAATCAAGGGGCATGTAAGGTAAATTGGATATCACCCATAAAGATTTTTTAAAAATATCCATTGGGCACACTGAAATCTCTGAGGAGTCCCTGTAATAGCTCTTTGCACCTAAGGCAGCATATGCCATAAATCAATCAACAAGCCATACTACATGTGTCTGTGGTGTGTGCGTGTCTGTGTTTGAACAAAGACCCACTTCAAGCAAGAAGAGATGGGGATTTGATCTTAAAAAACAAAGGTACATGTTTCATTTAGAAATTGTGATGGCCTTTGCCTGGTGTCTTCTCACTAATACAATAATATGCTGTATGGATGACTGTGATCTTTCACTTTCTACATCAGTACTCATTCCTGGTGGTAGCTATTGGCTTATATTTTCCATGTTGTGTAGAAGAATGTGATTTGTGCTACATATCCGCTGATGGTAAGGAAAAGGTGAAAGAGGCCTGCAGGGCAGGGAGCAAGTTCCCCAGACAAGATGGTCTTTATATAGTACATAGATGTCCATGTTATGTATTTGCCATGTTATGTTTCCATGTTAGGTAGCATGAAACTTTCCTCTATACCAGGCTTCCTCAACATCGGCCCTCCAGATGTTTCTGGCCTACAACTCCCTTGATCCCTAGCTAGCAGGACCAGTGGTCAGAGATGATGGGAACTGTAGTTTCAAAATAACTGGGGGGCCGAGGTTGAAGAAGCCTGCTGTATACTGTTGTAATCTGGAATTATCTGCTTTTAGTTCCTGCTCTTTCTTTGTGATATATATGCATTTAGTTCACTCTACCTTTGTCCAGTAGGAAGGTAAACGGCCAGAGTCGGTCACGACTGGACCTAATGGGTCAGGGTCCTTTTACCTTTAACTTTGTCCAATACTCTGCCATTGCTTATGCCATTGTCTTTTCCTAGTCTCACCACCCATGTTCAGGAATGTTATTCATCTATGAAATGTTGGAGGCTATTAAGCTCTGAGCTAGCACACGGGTTTGATTGCAGCACATGCTTGGGCTACAGGGACTTGTTTTCTAGCTTCCAGTTGAGCACATATTATCAAACCTATTCAGTTCTTTTAAAGCAGCTTCAGAATTAAAACATTTGTGCCGAGCAAATTGACTGCAGCAGATTTGGTGCCAAGGTTAATCTTACACTTAAACTTTCATTCATGGAGAAATAGCTTTTATTGGAAAATTATTATGCTGCCTTACTGGTTAACAATAGCGTTGAATTAGGATCCATGGCGTAATATGCTGGAGCTCTGCTCACACCTCTCCTGGAACATCGGGAGATAATGTGCTCAGTAGCACACCTGCCAAGCACATGTATGTGCTCTTCTGAAAATACTTCTTACACCATTTTTAAAAGGCGAATAAAGCATACTAATGGATACTAGCTAATTAAAATAAGTGATTTCCATTTTCAAAAAAATCCCCACACCTTATGGGCCTAAGTAAGCAAATAAAATTCAGCACACCCAGTTGTAAAGCAAAGGAAACGTATTTTAATTATACTACTCTGAAACCATTAGTATTTCATTTATGTATTACCAACAGTAGCCCTCTTTTTTGTAGCATTTTTTGTATAATAAATAGCAGGACTGAGTGTGCTAGCTCTGCTCACTTGTTCACCTTGCTTAACTTAAGTGAAAAGTTAAGCATTTCCATGTCCAGTTACAAATTAAAAAGAGAATAACTAGTTATAAATGAAGTTGATTTGTGGGGATTTATAAAGCTTGCTGAATTTTCATTTTCAATTGCAATGGGCAAGTTTGTTTTCCATAAACCCACAAAGGTACTGTACTCTTGTTTACTGAGACCTTGCCCTGCTTTGCTTAAAAACGGTTAAACTTGCCATACAGTTTTCAGAATAATGATTTGCCAAACCTGTGTTAGATCAGGAAACATAGCACTACTCTCAAAATGTCCAGAATTCTGAAATAATTTGTATCACAAAATCCCAATGGCGTAAATCCCTTGATAGGCTTATAACTGTTTACATTAAAGACATCTTATTTAATCTTTTGGGGCCTGTACATTTTTTATCAGCATATATGGCTGCCACCCTTACTGGGATCCGTGTCTTTGTGCTTCTTCCCTTTCCTGTAGCCAGCTTGGCTGCCCAGTCAATGCCAACATGAACTAAGAAACTCTGGGAACTGCAGCTCTTAAGTAACTATGTCTCATAGGAAGACATGCTGCTCTCTGTCCCTCAAACAAGAAGTCCTAGAGCATCCCTCTCCAATCTGGTGCTAGCCAGATGTTGTTGGATAGCAACTTTGATCAGCTCCAGCCAGCATTGCCAATGGGCAGGGGTAATGGGAATTTGATTCCCAACATCTGGAGCACTCCAGGTTAGCAAAGGCTGTCCTAGAGCATCAACAAACAATTATTGTTGCTCCATGCAGAGTTCTAAAGATGAGCTGGGTCAGAAAACTCTGGGGAAGTCAGATTTCAAAATGTTTTAACTTTTGATTTGTACTTTTGAAGAAGGTTAATCCACTTTTCAAACTCGTAAAAATTAAAGGCTGACACTAGCAGTTCGAAAGCACGTCAAAGTGCAAGTAGATAAATAGGTACTGCTCCAGCAGGAAGGTAAACGGTGTTTCCGTGCACTGCTCTGGTTCGCCAGAAGCGGCTTAGTCATGCTGGCCACATAACCTGGAAGCTGACTGTGGAAAAACGGTGGCTTCCTCGGCCAGTAAAGCGAGATGAGCGTCGCAGCCCCAGAGTCATCCGCGACTGGACCTAATGGTCAGGGGTCCCTTTACTTTTACCTTCACCTAGTTAATTCCTGGTCTGGGTCAGATGTGACAGCCAGGAATCAATCTATGCTTGGGACAATCTATCATTGTAACGTGATAGAGAGGCATAGGCATTCCTACCTGAAAAAAACTTCATTGAATTTGGGAAATGGCCATGATGTTTCCACTGACCTCTGAAAACGTTAACTATGCTTGTAAAATGCACCATGTATTTGCTATATAACAATGAAAATTTCATAGTATTAGAAGAGAAAAGGACGGATCAATTTAAAGCAGATGAAAGCAGGTTGCATTGTAAATATACTTTCCGTGAGCTATCAATCCACAGATGTGTACTTTTTCTTGGAGGATAGATGCTTAGATGGAAAATTAAGCACTCAGTACTCTGAACACCATTTTTTACTATGTGAGACACATTTTGAAGCACAGTGAATAATATTTTAAGCAAGCTGCTTTTTCACAAATGGTAGCAGATATTGGACCAGAGGTGAATTATAAGTGTTAGCAGATTTCACTTTTACCATATACTGTTCTTTCCTAGTGGCCTGAAAAGAACTCATATAAGTGCACATGCTGTTTTATAGATTGGAACTTGGGATCCTGCAAGTGGACTTAACATGACAGAGAACCAGAAAGGAAAACCAGCAAATATTACTGATTCCCTATCTAATCGCTCCCTAACTGTAACCACCATCTTGGTAAGTAATCATATGTGCAATTGTTTTCTAGAAATTCAGCTGAACGCTAAAACTGTGAAGAAAAGTCATATTACTTACAAAGCAATGACCAGTATGCAAATGTCTTTTACATTTATTTAGCAATTACTGTATAATGAATGATCTGAAATGTTAATTTAGTTATGGGATTTTTATGATAATGGCAATTCATTTTAAGTGCTATGGTCTCAGCTGACTAATCATTTAGCATTCTTATGGTTCCTTAACATTTTAAAGTTTAGGCAAAAGCTACCATTGTCGGATTGGAGAAAGTAATATACATATATATGCATGGTTTAGACTGGACTTAAAATCAATTCATCACCAGAATATTCTTTCCAAAAGCAATAGTGAGACTTTTCAGCACCATCCTACATAACCTGTATGATTAATTCCCCCCCCCATATGTGCTCTTTTGCATTGTGGGGAAAATGTCCATTACTCCCTTAAGAAAAAGAGAAATGCTGAACTCCCCGTCCTCCCATTTTAGCTCTCATTTTAAGCAAATAATAATAATAATAATAATAATAAGAAGAAGAAGAAGAAGAAGAAGTAAGCTTGTATCAGTCAAGCTTCTTAGTCCTGATACTTTTAATTGCCCTAAGGGCAGGGATAATGCAGTATGTCTATTTAAGAACAGAAGATTTAATTATCAGCATGAAATACCTTAGAAAAGTCTCTTGCATCTCAATACTTTGCTAGATTAGCTTTTCCAGCACAATCCTTTAAAAAAACTACAGTAGGAGCATAAGACAGAGTCCAGCCCACTTTGGCAGATAAAGAGGAATCCACAAAAGGCTCTTGAGCATCATAGATCATGAAGTGTCTGAGGAAGTTAGCTCTGTGGAAAGTTCTTTGCATTTTGTTGTTGTTTGCTAAAGAGTTTTGGCAGGGTAGAGGCTCATACGATGACAATGAAGGGGAAACTGTGTGCACGAGATGGCATTCTTCTGGCTCTGAATCATGGCTTTCAATTGTTGCCTAACTACTAATAGCTTCACTTCTATCATCTTTGCTGAGCAGCGTAAAATGGAACACCCCTTCATTTTTCATTCTACAGTGCTTTCTATTTTAGAAAAGCCTTGGCAGAGAAGCTCACTTCTGTATTCTGCCCGCCTGGAATAAAGCTCTCTGGGATAACTGGGGTGGGGGTGGGGTGGGGTGGGGTGGGACATCAAATCAAATGTGTTTCAGCTAATACTCACCTCTTTTCTAGTTAGATTCTTTTCAGACGCCACAGGACACATTGCAAAGTAACCAAAAGGGTACAGAGGATTGTAAGGGTTATTATTTTTATTTCTACTGTTTCTGCTTTAGCCAGTTTCACTGGGTTACTCTCAAACAAAAATATAACCCTTGAAGAGCAGCATGCTATAAATGCAGCTTGCCAACTGGAGAAGTTAAGGATCATACGGAACATCATATGTTCAGTAGTGCTCTTTGCTAGATGCTACATCATTTACCTTACCTTACCTAGATGCTACATCATTTACCTTACCTTACCATTTACATTACCTTACCTAATGAGGACACCTCAACCTGCAGCGTGGGCCTCTCTTTGTCCCATGCCACCATTTTCCATGCCCACCCATCACACGTCTGATTTCAAACGTGATGTAAAGTATGGTAAGTGGTAGAAATGCAGCTGCCAAGGAACAATCAAGAGCCTTAAATTGCTCTTGATTATTCTTTGGCAAGGGAGGCTTTCTGTCAGCACAGATTGTTTGATAGGCTGTGACAGCAACCCCCACTGGCATTTGCTGCACTACAGAGTTCCTGGTCAGAAACTCCATAGTATAGCCGATCCCTGCTCAAAGCAGCCTTGCTATAAGTGCCAATCAGCTGATCAGCACAGACAGCAAGCCTAGCACGTGATCGACTGCACAAATGGAGTTCTCCTTCAGGAACATGGACCAGTAGCATACTGGGACAACCCCAACTGGATGCCATGTCTTGATCTCGATGCCCTCTGACTGTATCAACAAACTAACACCGCCAAGCATCAACACATCCTCCATGCAGCTCTAAAAACAGAGCAAAAACACAATCAACCAAATAAAGAATCAGGCTTCCCCTCCACTACACATATAAGCCTCAGACCTCCATCACCTCAATGCCTTGATGTCATCCACACCAACCCTAGACAGCACTGCTGTGGTAACATCCACAATATAAAAGAAATGAGTTCTATACCAGGAAGGGTCTGCCCCAATAGACCAGAGCCCTCTTATCAATAGACCCTAGTGATAATGGGAGTTGTAGTCCAACAATATCCAGGAATCCAAGGTTGAGAAAGGCTGCATCAAGGCAACGCAAGCAGCACCTAAGCCTCTGGTCAGCCTTTGAATGACTTATTGTGTCATTTCACTTTCGTAAATTCACTTTCATGAATTAGAGCCCATGAAAAAGTATGCTGCAGTAGATTTTTTTCATCTTTAAGATCCCATAACATTTTTTTTAACCATTAAGTAGTTTCTCCTAGTTATCAACCAAAATCTGTCTTCAGATGTACCCAGATTATTTGACCTTTCCAATTTATTTGGCTTGCTTTTCATGTTGCACATCATTTTTATAGTGCACACATCTCAGTCCTTTCTAATTTGTCCTACCCTTCTGGCGCCAATATCTACACACAGTGTTAGCCATACTTGGTGAGACTGTTCATGTTACTGCTTCTAAATGGATTTCATTTTTTAAAAAGAAGAAGTATAGCCTAACCCTAGAAAGGCACTTCTAAGTTGCTTTGATTTCAGTAAACATGAGCACAAATCTGTCACACTGAAAACAATGGGACTTAAAAGTGCTTAACCTGCTAATTGTAGCCACAGAGTTTAATTAGACCCATGGCAATGAGAGACCCATGGCAATGAGAGTATGAGCAGTTCATATTGCTTTAAGTCTGCTCCTGGCCTGAGACTCTTGTCAAGTGGCTAGCAGCATGTCAGAGTAAGACATTAAATTGTTTTGACTGATTGTATGGGTTTTTGGACAACTTTAGGTCTCTATCTCTCTGAAGTCCAAACTGCTAAATGTAAAAGCCCTTTGTGTACTCTTCATATCTGACGTAAATGTTAATTAGATATGGCAGCCCTTTTAAATCCTCAAAGCCATAGTGTGCAGTAGATTTCTTTCTCTAAGATTGCAATCCTGATATCCATGGCTAACATAAGGGTAACTTCTGAACAAACATGGCTATAATTGTGCTTCAAATATGACCATCTTTCTTTTTTCTTTTTCTTTTAACAGTACCACATTTCCACACTTAAAATGGAATAAAAACACTGTAGAATGTCTGCAATAAGAAAATATATTTACTGAGTCATGGTCTCTTTAGAAATTCCATACTTACTGGATACTAATAATCAATTTGATTATCACATGAAAAAGAAAACCTAAAGTAAAGTAAACCCTAAAGGTGAACATCCGCTTCACATACACGTTCCAGGTTGAATTCCCAGCCACTCCAGGTAGGGCTGGGAGAGACCCTGTCTGAAAACCCAAAGAACCACTGATGGTTAGTGTAGACAGTACTGGGTTAGATGGACTAATGTTGTTACACAGGAACATGGGAAGCTGCCTTATACTAATGTGAGTAATTTTTGCTCCTGATCAGGGACATTCAACTGGGAGCCTCTCCAGGTCACTGCTGGAAAATCCAGTATGGGAAACATGTCTCCTGCTTATTATAAGAAGCAACCCAGTTACCCAAGTTCAATGTGAGCAGACAAAGAAAAGGGGCATGTGAGAGTAAGGTTCCTTGTTGCTTTTAGCCCTGCAGTTAAGGAGTGAAGAGGTGTGGCCAACTACAGAGAGGGAGTGGAACAGCAGAAGCTGCAAAGCTAATGTGTTTGAGGTCTCTTGTATCAAAAGCTCGGCGAACATTTGTGGTTTGCTTATGGCAGTTTCTGTCTTTGTTCCACAATATCAGGAACAACACAGTGCAGAGGCAGGTAGAGAAAAGCAAATGTAATTAGTGAAGATAAACACCAAGTTAAAATTATCTATGGGAAATGTGTGTGTGTGTGTGTGTGTGTGTGTGTGTGTGTGTGTGTGTGTGTGTGTATCTATTTATAGATCTACCTTCAGTATGCATAAAATTAAATCTATTTGGATTAATGGTTAGAGATGCTACTATATTAATTTGAAGAAACGAGAGAACCTTTGGCTGCATTAAAACTATAATGTAAACAAGAAGTAGGCCATAAGGAATCATACTAGCGTGGCATGCCATTGATCATGAGTAAATATGGCTGACAATAGCAGAGAACAAATTCTGTTTAGAGTTCACTCTTTTTTTTAAAAAAAAGAGGTTGATATGAAATGATAAATAAAACTATTTGCAGAATGATAAGTTGGTCAAGTCTTGTGTGCTTTGATCTTAGTGGATTCAACTTTTCACACATGCAGCACAATTAATTCTATAGGATTAAAACATCTTCAGGGTTTAAACGTTGAGGTAACCTATAAATAGATAAAGTTGGTTGCTTGGAGCATTGTCAGCTTTTAATCTGAATGAATGCTTTGGAAGTTATTCTGAAGTAGGTTCTGTGACTCTAATGACTTTTTCAAAGAAATGTGGTCCGACATAACACTTGCGAGTGAGCTGATCTGGGATTGCTTCTGGTCTCTGTGCAACTCCACTGGGAGACAAAGTCAATATGAGCTGACATGACTAGGAGTTCTAAATAATTTATCTTTTCTGAAGTACTGGAGGGTGTTTGTGTATGAAGCATTCGTGGCTTGGTATATTACCGGCTCTCCACACATCTCATCTTTGCCTTAGAGAGCACCATGTTTTATATTGTATTGGGCTATAGGCCATTTTTCAAGACGCTTGAAATCTTTGCGGTGGAGCAGGGATTTTGCTCCCAGTGAATTCTTCGCTTTTTGTCTGTTTGCTTGCTTGCATCATGGCTTATATTTATGCAAAAGAGTAAAACTCCATGAGATTTACAGCCAGTGGGGTTTATCATTCTGGCAAGGCAAGCAGCAAAAGAAAGGAATTAGCCAAGTTACAACGATAGTTGCACTTTGAATCTTGAGCAGTTTGCAAAGTGGGCCCTGTGAAAAAGAGCAACGGCTGGGTCGGTGTGAGACATGTAACCTGGGCCTCCCGGTTAGGCCAGCCTGCTGCTGCAGCCTACTGTATGTACTAAATCTAGTCACCATCAAGATATCCAGGCAAGTGGGTCTTCAGCAAAACCCAATGTGTGGCTGTCTGCTGGGAGAAGCTTGCCTAGGTGGGGTATGCAGGCAGAGTGCAACCCATGATCATGTACAGTCATACCTCGGGTTACGTACACTTTGGGTTGCGTACTTTCACGTTACGAACGCGGCGGACCCGAAAGTGTTTACTTCTGGGTTCGCTGCGCTAGCATACGCAGAAGCATTCTGCGCAGAAGCGTGCTATTGTACTTTTGCACATGCACGAAAGCTCTGTTCGGGTTACGTACTTTTCGGGTTGTGAATGGCACCCCAGAAAGGATCAGGTACATAACCCGAGGTACCGCTGTACTACATAGAAGCCCTGCACAGTTGAGTTCTCATCTGAACCATCCTCTACACTGCCGTACTTTATGTAGTAGCCTATTCAGTTGTTTTGATATGTAAAATGGAAAATTTAACAAAAAATCTTTATAAAAACAAATTTGTTGTGACATATTTCCTTTGCATCTAACGTGCCACCTGAGTACAGTGGTACCTCGGTTTGCGACCTCAATCTGTTCTGCGGAGGCGGTCGCTCGCCGAAGGCACACACGCTTCTGCGCATGTGCGAAGCACCGATAGAGCGCTTCTGCACACGCACACACTGTGCAGATCATGCGCGAGCTGCGCAGATCCTGTCTGCACATGCGCGAGCTGCGCAGATCCTGTCTGCACATCCGACACCGCGGAACCTGGATGTAAACACTCGCCGAGGTAGGCGTAAACCGAGGTTTCACTGTATTGTTTTATTTCTGCTGTTAGCTATGGCTAGTTCAATACCCCTTTGACTGAAAGGATACCAGGGTAATGTACCCAACCCCACAAAATGAGCCAGTGTCAGAGGAGGAATTTAAAGTTAAGTTAAATCTCCAGATCATCTGTTATGCTTGTTTTTAAAGGTATAACGACAAGGAGATTCTTGCCAATTGACTTATTGAGAAAGAAAAACGGTGCAGGCAATACAGTATTCTGTTCAAAGTATGATGAAGCTTTGCGGGTTTAACTGTTAGCACCACCTCCTTGCAAACCACAGCTTCCTCTCACTGACTTGAGTAGGAGATATATGATTAATAACTACGGTATAAGCTGCAGAAATAAATGGCACGAGCATTCAAGAGTGATCCTGCCTCCCCTATGAGGAACTTCTGTTTGTGTTTTAATAATCACCACAGTGGAAGATTCTGCTAGGGCTGCCATACGTCCGGATTTTCCCGGACAACTTTGGGGTTTTCCTTAAGAAAGGCTCAACAGTTTTGGGAGTTTGCTATATTTTTTGAAATATTTGGCAACCCTGGATTCTGCTGGATGGATCATGTCAAAGACTCATCTAGTCCAGCATCCTGTTCTCACTGTAGCCAAACAAACACACACCTCTAAAGAGCAGGAATGCAAAACATCCTCACTTCTCTCACATCTAAAAGGCACACACACAAACCCTACATTTCCAATCAAACACAAGGGCTGAAAGTTGCAGCACACACAAACAACTCACCATTTCTCCTCCCAGTCTTCCTTTCACATTCATATAAATACAAATGATTAAGTAAAAAATAAATATTATAGAAATATGTTCTCACTATCTCCCTACTGTGGTTCTCTCTTATTGAATATTAATTTGAAAAAGGAAGCTGCTCAAAGTGGCAGCCACACCCCTTTCCTGGCAAGATAGGAATGTGCTCTGCGGTGTGGCCTTAAGAGAACAGCAGTGAGTATGCTCCGACTGTTGTTCAAGGAAGAGAAATGTTCTCAACTGGGCTGGAAATCTAGCAGCAACAATATTCTGGAGATCCTGAGCCATAAGGTGGCTAGATTGGCCTCAACTGGGCCCTCAGTATTGGCCCCAACTTGGTAGAACGCTCTTTCACAGGAGACCAGGGCCCTGAGGGATTTGTCATCTTTCTGCAGGGCCTGCAGGACAGAGCTGTTCCGCCTGGCCTTTGGGTTGGATTCAGTCTGACCCCTGTGTTTTCCTCCCTCATGGTTTGGATTTATAGACTACTTAAAATGAGGCTGCATTTTAAATTTTAATATTGTATTTTAATCTGTATTTTAATTAATTGTTTTCTTTTCTTTTATGTCTCACTGTAATTTTATTGGTGTTAGCCTCCCTGAGCCTGGTTTTGACTGGGGAGGGCGGGGTATAAATAAAATTTTATTATTTATTATTATTATTATTACTTAATTTCCACATGGTTTTTCACAGAGACACAGGGGAGAGACCTCTTTAGCATAGGTATACTGTACAGTAGTGCCTCACTTTACGAATGCCTCACACAACGAAAAACTCGCTAGACGAAAGAGTTTTGCATTGCGAGAGGCATTCGTAAGATGACAAAATTTTCTATGACCGCCGCTTCGTCTTACGAAGCGCGACCATAGAAAGCGGCAAAGGAAGATCAGCTGTCAGCGAGGGAAGCTGACAGCTAATCTTCCTTTGCCAGGGGGGGATGGAACCGAAACGCGGCGGTGCGGCTGCTGCCCCTGCCTGTCTTCCCCTTGGCTTGCCAGGCCGCTGCCAGTCCCCCAGAGCCTATAGGAATGCATTGATTAAGTTTCAGTGCATTCCTATGGGAAACTGGGACTCGCTAGATGAAAAATTCGTTACACGAATTGACCCGTGGAACGAATTAATTTCGTCTAGCGAGGCACCACTGTACTTCTAGATTAGAACTGGGTATGTGTTACAGGCACCTGATTGTCGAGAGAACAGCAGATTGACTGAAATGTTTGTAGAGCTTCTCTGGGTTCAAATAAAAGTATAAAATCTGTGTGGGACAGGATGGATGTATTGGACTTCCTCTTCTTAAAGTGGCTGCCCCATTAAAAGTTATTGCTGACCAACTGAGTACTCATTTGGAATCAGGATTATATTCTTCAGTGCCTTGGAATACTGTATTTAATGAAAACAGTCCTGGAAAATCAGCAGAAATTTTGTATTTGTTTTACATTCTCAGTGCTGATGAAACAAATTACTAATGATCTGCCAATTGTTGGATGTGTTTGCCATTTCATGCATTACTTAATGGACTAAATATATCTCTGGAGAGCTGCAAATGCATCATAAGCTTCTCCTGGAAAATCAAAGAGATTAAAATACTGGGTTGCGTGTGATCCTTGGTTTAATTTGTCCATAGGCTTCTTTTTTCATATAATGATGAAGCGTAAACTGATGGTGCAGAGCAGAAAATTGTGTGCATGAAAGACAGTGGGAGAACTGAAGGTTTTTTAAAGTTTTCTGAAATAATTTGAAAAGGCACTGGCATCCACAGCTTTAAGAATGTAAGCAATGTTTTTAGGGGAATCAGTGGCCATATTTAAGACGATTCTTAGCTCTGTTGTAATAGAATATAGGTACCTAGAAAACTGTGTTATACCAAGTCAGTGTCCATATAACATAGTGTTGTCTACACCAACTGGTAGCCGCTCTCCAGAGTTTCATAGAGAAGTCGTTCCAGCTCTATCAAGAGAAACCAAGGATGGAACCTGAAACTTTATGCATGCAAAGAAGGGGTCTAACACTGAGCTATGGCCCTTCCCCCAAACATGTGCTCTACCACAGAGCAATGGCTCTTGCCATGGCAAGACTGAAATGTCTTGAGCATTATCCAGCAAACTAGACTCAGCTAGCCACATGACTAATTTCCT
Organism: Zootoca vivipara; assembly: GCF_965207765.1. Classification (NCBI taxonomy): domain Eukaryota; kingdom Metazoa; phylum Chordata; class Lepidosauria; order Squamata; family Lacertidae; genus Zootoca; species Zootoca vivipara. The sequence goes on from NC_142586.1 coordinate 45,456,610, forward strand.
GAAGAATGGAACTTAGGGATAATGGTAAATTTTTGCAGAATTGACCCATTGACTCTTGCAGTGATATTTATGATGGTGTACCACATAGGAGTCCACTGGCGTGCATTTTTTTCTAATTATGGAGTTTTGGATAATAACAACAACATTAATCAATTTCTGAGTAATCATAGTGTTAATATGTTCTCATTTTGAACCAGTTAATGGTTATTGCCAAACCATACAACTGGTGTCAATAACTAATTGATGAAAGAAATCCATTTTAGCTGAAAGTACTACAGCTATATCTCCTTACTTTAAAAAATGAATTATTGTGTGTATGTAATGATAGTATCAGTACAACATGATCAAATCAATCTTTCCGGATTTAGAATTCTATATTTAAAATGTATTTGCAATTTGTTTTTCCTGAACTGCAGTGACTGAAGAGTCTCCCTTCCTCTCTACATTCATTTTTTTTCCCCAGGAAGAGCCATATGTGATGTTCAAGAAGTCTGATAAACCTTTGTATGGGAATGATAGGTTTGAGGGATATTGCATCGACCTCCTCAGGGAACTGTCAACTTTCCTTGGATTTACCTATGAGATAAGGCTGGTGGAAGATGGAAAATACGGAGCCCGGGATGATTCCAGTGGACAATGGAATGGAATGGTTCGTGAACTGATTGATCATGTAAGTTGCTACTTAAGAGTTTCATCATCACAAATGACCACTTTTTCATTTTGTCTCAGTAGAGCTTGTCAGGAGACTTGTGGAAGCTCACCCCAAATAAAAAGTTGATATTTATTAGTACCAATTGCCATTGTGTTGTTTAGTGAATATTACAGTGGTACCTCTGGTTGTGGACACGATCCATTCCGGGGTATTGTTTGCACCCTGAAAAGTCAGTAACCAGAGCGGTGCTTCTGCGCATGTGCAAAGTGCGATAGAGCACTTCTGCGTATGCGCAAACTGCAGAGAATGATTCTGTGCTTGCGCACGCGGTGAAACCAGGAAGTAAACACTTCCGGGTTTGCTGCATTCTTAACCTGAAAAAATGCAACATAAAGCATTCGCAAGAGGTATGACTGTATTTGCAATTTCAGATAAATCACGCAAAGGTAGCAAACTTATCACCTCTCTTCCTAACCTCCTCTTCCATCAAGAGTAAGAATGATTAATTGGAATAGAGTAATGTATATAAATGGAAGAATATTTGGAAAATACTATTCCGGAATTTGCTACTCCAGGTGTGTGTGTGTGTGTGCGCGCGCAGAATGGGAGTTGTGCTTGTTTGATCTAAATCACACACACACACACACACACACCCCACAAAGAAAGCTGCATTAGACACATAGCTGCCAAGTTCTCCCTTTTTTAAAGGGAAATTCCATTATGCTTAATAGGCTTCCTCACGAGAAAAGGGAAAAGTTGGCAGCTATGATTAGACATCTTCTTTCTGACACGTATATTTTTATTTGAAAAAAAATTATAAGATTTTTAATTTGCTTTCCAACGTGGTCTGCAGCTTCTGTAGAATAGGCCTTTATTCCATAAATTAGTGTAACACCTCCCATATAATTTGCTTTGGTGTGATAAGTGAACAAAGGGGGTGTCCTTGTGATAAACCATTAGAATTCATCAGGTGGAGCTTTTGACAGGTGGCTAACACAAAGATCTTGTAACATGGAATGCATAGTAGTTTGGTGTCTTGTACTAGTCCTTGCTTTACCAGCAAAAACTGAACAAAAACTGAACACTTTCTGGATTAAAGTGTAACAGTTTCTGGATTAAAGTGTAACAGTCTTGGAATACAGTACTTTAGGAATCACTGTCTTCCAAAGAAACCTAGCCACATAGAAGACCTTCTCATTGATTCCATCACCTATTGTAGGTGAAAGGAATGTTGACCACGTGTAGAGGCCTTTAACTAGTAGTCAACTAGCTCTGGAAGTCTCTCTCAATGGAGGTTTTCCTGGTTCCAAGTTTGATATCTTTTTGGTACTAGGTAAAGACCTTTTAATTTCCCCAGGTCTTTTAGATCTCTCAGTTTTAAGTCTGTCTTATCTGGTATTTTTTCCTGCTGTGTTTCTTTTGGGGGGGAGGGGGTATTTTTCTGCAAGGTGTGCTGAGAATCATTGTTTGTATGAAGAGTGGGATAGTAAATGCTGAAAAAAAATCTTTTACATTTCATACTATGTTTAAGTCTCTTTTGTGGTAAGGTGCGTGGTTGCATATGGTGTACACAGTGAACCTGTAGATGGAAGCTCAGGAACAATCAAAACCCTCATTGTGATAGCAGACTTGATTTTACATCTCAGAGGAACCCATATATAACCTTTAAAATATGTAGTATTACCTTCCATTAGCATATACTGAGAGGAGCCCTGTCTTGTCCGTTTAAAGAATCAGCTAGGAAGTCTTCGACAGCAAGACAGAAATATCAATGCATGCTAAAACAGCAGGGTAATTCAATGTGAGTCAAAACAGATATCATTACAGGCAATTGTTTATAATTGACTAAGTCAGGCATCCCTTCATTTTATAGCTTTTAAAACATACTCTCTCAGTAGGTGGTGCCAATTGAATTTGGTCTCCTGGAAATGGAGTTTAGTCTCTTTGAAAATTATGCAATTGTCTCTGGCTTCTTTGTGTTTTGTCAAATTTGCATTTATTTTGGCAAACCGCTCAATAGCAAGACATCTGATCAAAGCCACTTGTAATAAAGCAAGTATTCTGAGGCCTGCTGCCATTTAACGCAGCAAGAAAAGGAGACTGTTCTGTCATTCATGGTTGTACTTCTTCGCTGGTAAGAATGGAGAACCTTGAGTAACTCGGGTGGTGCTGCGGTCTAAACCAATGAACCTCTTGGGCTTGCCAATTGGAAGGTCAGCAGTTCAAATCCCTGCGACGGTGTGAATTCCTGTTGCTCTGTCCCAGCTCCTGCCAACCTAGCAGTTCGAAAGCACTCCAGTGCAAGTAGATAAATGGGTACCACTGCAACGGGAAGATAAATGGCATTTCCATGCACTCTGGTACTCGTCATGGTGTCCAGTTGTGCCAGAAGCAATTTAGTCATGCTGGCCACATGACCTGGAAAGCTGTCTGTGGACAAACACCAGCTTCCCTTGGCCTGAAAGCAAGATGAGTGCCACAACCCCATTGTCACCTTTGACTGGACTTAACCATCCAGGGGTCCCTTACTTTTTTTTACCTTGAGTAAAAACAGATTATTATTGGGGCAGGGCAGTCAACTATATACCTAAGGCAAGGATGTGGAACCTGTGGCCCTTCAGATGTTCTTGAGTTCCCATAATTTCTGACCTCTGACCATACTGGCTGGGGTTTATGGAAGCTGTAGTCCTACAACACCTAGACGGCCTCAGGTCTCAGAACCCTAGTCTAAGGGTTTGCAGATCTTCCAGACTCTGTCTGTGAAATGGAGTTTGAGACCTCCTCCTTATGCTTCAGGTTGCCTTGTCCTTCCCTAAATATTAAACATTATTGATGTCCTTTATTGCCAAATACTGAAACTGAAACCAAGGAAGAAGCCTAGCAGTAATGTGGCTCCCATAAGCAGCTCCCCTGGCAGATATATGTACCTTAATATCCTAAATAGGGTCAAGCAGTTATGTTCAAAACCACAAATTATATATTAGAGAGATTTAAAATAATATTTAACATTAATAAACTGCATTGATGGCCCTGAGGAATTAGAACATAATTTACAATATTGTGTCCACCTTCTCTCTAGCTCAAGTTTTGCTAGTGATTTGTTTCTCTGGGTTTTGCCAAAAGGGCCAATCTTCCATAATAGATCCCCCATTTTGAGAGCTTCAGACATAGTCCATTTGTGCTTAAATCCATGAAAGCTCATTGAGGTGTCCCCTTAAATGAATGTGTACAATCACCCATTAAGGATCTCTCACCCTGCCCAGTTTAAGCAGTAACGACATGTTATATTGCAGATTGCTTTTAGAATTCCTTGCAAGTTTCAAAAGTGCCTTCTTGCCATGCAGTTGCTGTTAAAGAACGTACACACACAGAGAGAGATACCATTCTTACTCTTGGATTATGGCCCCCAAGTGCTGAGGCATGAATTGTATTCCGTTGTATGGCATGAGCCCACAGGTATTTCTTTTGTGTCTTTCCTGTACCTGTTGCATCCTCTTCCATAGCAGAGAACACTACTCCTGTTCAGATTATGCTGACCAAGTGTATTTTACCATTCTTTCCCCTCCTGAAAATAGACTGAAATAATCAAAGCTGATGACCCTTAGTTTAATCACATTTTTGGGGGGGGAAGGGGAACTCGAGGACTTCATAGTCTCTTATATGTGTAAATATTTCCTGAGTCAAGGGGAAGTACCTGAAGAGGGAACATCCTGTACAGGTGAGTGAGAGCAGGATGGCAGTGTGGGCATGGAGGCTGAGGATTAAGCAGAGCTCCCTGTCCACTGTACCTGAATAAAGCTGCTCATGTTTTACTTTACCTGAAGTGCCAGGAGTCTATTTCTAAAAAAAGGCAGCCCTGCTGAGCAGCAACACATTCTACACACCTGTTGTCCTTCTTTCTGTCTTGCTCCCATGCACAAGGTTTATTTTCCTCTCTTTCACACAACCAGGAGACAAGGAAATATAGGTTGCCTTAAAGGAGCCTCTCTTTAGTTAAAAGATATATATAACTCAGCTGAAGGGCTAGACTGTGCAACCAATTTCTCACATTGGTGAGCACTTACACAAGTAATCCAATTGATTTATATCTAGCCCTGAAGTGGTTGCTTTAAGTCAAGGGATTGATTAATGAAGATGGTCATCAGTATAGCCTTCTGAGCCTCTGCGTGTAGCTAGCAAGCAATCTGTTTCTATTTGTCTCCATTCCAGTTTTCATTTTTTATTCTCCCCTTTTGCTTCCCTAGGACATTCCAAAGTGTGTGTGTGTGTGTGTGTGTGTGTGTGGTGTGTACAGACACATTTTCTCATTCTTCAATTAAACAGACTCTTAAGAATTGCAATATATAGTCCTGGAATAATCCTCTTAAATAAAGAGAGTGGGGAACCGAAGTGCTACCAGATAAGGAGGTTTACCTGAATGATTTATTTTTTTAACTAGTGTTTATGATTATTTATTTTATTATTTTGTGTAATCTGCATACTTAACTTGTTAGACATTTGAACAGTTCCTATGACAGGACAACACACACACACACACACACACGCCGCTGTATGTGGAGTTTTAGGGTTGTGTTTTAGAAATGGAAAGGTGCAAAGCCTTTCCATTTATTTCTGTCTTGCTGAATTTCTGTCTTGCATCTCGTCTTCAAAATGCTTATATGTGAAAACAAAATAGGATTCCTGCAGTAGGAATGTTTTTACCATTCCCAAATTGTTGTTTTGCACTCCTTTTGAACAGACTAGCTATTGTGCTTCATTCCTCATTAAAAAGAACAGACTGTACTGTTTGACAGGGTCTCCTTGTTTCAGTGTAGAATCTTGCAAAATAGCTAGGTTAGGTGTTTTGTAAAGGGAATAAAACAATAATATGTTTTGTTTTTAAGATGGGAATCTTTGCCCAAGAGTATCACTGTATCTTTTTTGGTGGTTTTTTTACGTTTCGTTGAGGCTTTTCAAAAAAAGAGAGCACTGCATTTGGATAAACCTGGAGAAAATGTGTGTTTGCGCAAATATTGAGAGAAATTCAAATCAAAAGTTACAAAGTATTCACTTGTTAAAAAAGAATTCCCTAGATGCCAAGATCCAGGTTTGGGGCAAGTACTCTTTGGTGAGAGAACCCCAGCAGAGATTTAAAAACAGAAAATATGCAGCGAAATAAAGGGTGGAAATAATAGGCTGTTAGGTCTTCAAAATACGTATGTCTTTCTAAGCTGTTTCCAAAGTTCCCATTTCCCCTTACAATAGAAAAAGACCACTTGAGTTTGAGCAACCAAATCAGGTCTCTTTACACACTAAGCTTCTCAGATCAACTGAAGGAACAAAAGCTTGATTACCTAGTCCTAGTCCCTCCCAAGGTGAGGAAGAGTGACCTAGCTAAGCCTGGCAGTACAGCTTACTCTATGGAATTAACCCCTTCATGCATTAATTAGACTTAAGCATGTTGGTTATATGAGGCTGGTTATTCCACACAAAGGCTGTTTTTAAAACTTCTTGAGAAAAATCACATGGTTTGGAATCATAGCTGCCAAGTTCTCCCTTTTTTTAAGGGAAATTCCCTTATGCTGAATAAACTTCCTCGCGAGAAAAGGGAAAACTTGACAGCTATGTTTGGAATACTTGCCTCACACCAACTGGACTCCTATTCGGTTTTTTGTAAATGAGTACTATTTATATAGGTTGCTTGCTTCCTAGGGTGCTCCCATGATTAATTTGAAAAGCTTCTCTGACTTTTTCCAATAGCCTGTCGTCTCGTCCAAGCACAGCATGTGTTGCCTTGACTCTGTCACACCTGCAGGTCTTGTGAAGCCCCTGAGCATTGTCACACATATGCTGGGCAATGTGTCAAGCATTACATTGCTGACTGTACACTCTCTCTGGTAGAGCGGTAATGAGGTGTTCTCTCAGGATGTTATATTCAAGCTGGTTCAATGAAGTAAACATTTGGACATTTGACAAATGCATCTGTGCTCAGATCAGAGGCAAAATGCACTGATTATGACGCATCATACATTTTGTTCTCAGAGCAACTTCTATTAAATAAGTTGCAGTTTAGGTAAACAGACAAAATTCCTAATACTCCAGCCATTTTCAGTTATGCATGCAGCAACTTTCGTTAATCCTTATGTTGTAATCCTCAGTACCGTTAGTAATTCCTTTGATAGAAAGTACCTTAAAAAGAAGGAGCTTGAGTTGGGTGATTGTAGTATGTTCCAGTATATTTCCAGCTTGCCATTTGGGGTCTATATGATTAAGTTTAAGTGTGTGGTGGCCAACCAACTCCAGGCATTCATAGATAAGGCTGATTTCCATATCTGCCTGAGGTTACATGACCCTAAGACAGAAATGGAAGATGTGATCATGTTGATTCTCATGGCTTTGTCAGCAACCCTCTTAGATGCTTGGAGGAGCTTGAAAACAGGATGGCTGCTTTGCACTATTCTAAACTATTGCAGGGACCAATCATCCAACTGTCTGGAATAGGCTGTTGTCACTATTACAATGATAGCTACCTCTGTTTTCTATTAATCTGAGAGAAGCAGTGGGATAGTGCCTGGAAGCTCTAGTAGGGACTAAGAAGCTAAACCAGAACCCATATTAAAAACAGAATTGGTGGTGGTGACCCATGTGATTGAGTGGATGTTTGTTTGCCTGCTCTAGACATTTAATTAGTTATATTTAGTAGCTGCCATTCACCACAAGATCCCAGGGCAGGTGGCAACGATAACCAATTCCACAGGAGCAGAGTCGTTTTTCATTTGGAATCTTTTGAAATCTGCCCCCGAGTACGGCAGAGGGCAGCACATCCAATCTGGCTAAAGTAAAGGCACGTCTGAATTTTGAGATGGTTAATTTATGCAGATAGTGTGCCAGGGGTTCAAGCTGGGAGGGACACACACACACAGACACACACACTATAATAATTATTTCACATACTGTATATACAGGCATAACTGTTACAAAGCTATCAATGTGATTTAAATGTGTGGTGTGGATATGATGGGTTGTGACCATCATATTGTAAGCTACCTCCTTCCCTGAGCCTTGGAATAGATCAGAATATGATTAGACATAAGTAAGTAAGTAGTCAAGTGGAAGGTCTCGATCCACACAGGTTCCTAAAAGTGGGAAAATAGATGCAACAGGGCTGTTCAGGCTGCATAAGACATTCAAAGCTTTGTCTTAAGACCTGTTGAGATAGTATACCTGTGCCTGTACCACTTCCGACTGTAGATTTGGGGGAGGGAGCCCAAAAAATTGAATGCATTTCTAGAACCCTTTCCCTTCACAGCCAGTTTTCTAGATGGTTTTTTAAAAAAATCAAAAAATCACCACTTACATGAAAGCCAGGTCTAACTCAGTTTATGTCTCTCTACAAACTCTTTCAAGGGCATTTAAATGGTTCTGTGAATAGTTGTTACCTGGCACATGAAGGGCAGAGTGAGAGAAATAATTGACATCTCTAATTTATTAGATGATAAGCTTTTAAAGGCATTTCCAGAGTCCTGTTCAGTATTGTGTATTCACTTTGTCCTCAGATTTATACTTGTTTTTGTGTCTTTATTTTCTTATTTATTTCTTCATTTGTTGTTTGTTTTTTAGCATCCCAGGGATGTTCTAATTTAGCTCTTTCCTGATTTATGCTTTTAGCCCTTTGAAGACCATCTGTTCAGACTGCATTTTTATTTTGTAGCATACATTTATTTAGCATGTAGATTAAGCATTATTGTTTTATGCCTGAACCATTTCTCTTCACTTAAAGTAATTTCCGTTAATCATTATCAATTACATTTGATTAAGTTTTTTGGGCATACCTCCAGAGCTAGCCTTTCTGGAACTATACATACAGATTCACAATATTTAATCATATTAGAGGCACATAATTTATTTCCTCCGCATTTGTTTGGTCTTGGTCACTGCTTAACAAATAAACATTGGTTAGTACCAACATTGCTTCATATCAAAGTGTACAGGTCACATTCAGAATTCAGCTGAATTCAATGGACGTGTTCATTCCATGGGTCTACTTGGACTATACCTAACGCTGAATTTCACCTATGTTAGTGTGCCTTGTTCTTTCTCTTTTGCTTCATGTTTTTTATTTTATTTTTTCAAATGATTACAGCATGCTATCCCTTTTCTGGCCCCTTTCCTCTCTCCCTCCTCTTGGCCATCCACAAGATAATTTATTGTGAAAATTTGTTATATGCCAGTAGAGACCACTGTGACGTCTGCATTGTTTGGTCTAATTGCTGAACCTGCGAGACTTTGCACTAAACGCTCTGACCTTTTTATTTCCAATGCTATTAGCTGTGACCCAAATGAGCACATCAAGCATGACTTCTTTGTTTCGCCCTTATCACCCTGGTTTTGCTTCTGACAAGCCGAATCCATCTTCTACTTCAACACTCTGCTATTAAACTTCCTTTAAACAGCGGCAATGTAACTCTAGTGAAAAGTATATGTTTTATTTTTTGTCTTTGAACTTTTGTGCTTCCTTCCTCCGTCACACAATGACGATCATTAGTGTTCTATCGAAGGAACCATTTGGTCCTCTCCCTTCACATTATTATTATTATTATTATTATTATTATTATTATTATTATTATTATTATTTACTAAATGTATATACCTACCTTCATCCGAAGATCGCACGGCAGTTTGCAACAGAAAAGTACAAAATAAAATAAAAGCACAAAATATGTAACAAAATAGCAAAAAGCAATACCCCCAAAGGCCGTAGATTCATAACCTTGTACTGATGACATGTGCCCAATTTAGATGCAACAAACCCAAACCTTAAACCATGGTTTGAAGTGGTTTTAAGATCCTAGCTTGTTCTCATCCGGGTTATCATAGTTTCCAGGTACAGACATAATAGGAAATTATGGTCCATTGAAGACATCCTAGGTTAATTGTGGTGCAATGAGAAAGGAAGGACTCCTTGAAGACAGAGGGTGGGGGCACAAGGTTTGAAATATGTACATCCAAACCCAACCGTCTGTAAGTAAATTTGTAGTACATAGATGAACACTCAGAATTTTTTAATGCCAGGTACACATTAGCATAAAGTAACAAACATAATAGAACATCAAACATTTCAAACTTCCCTGTTCATACATTACTATTGATTTGAGCTCCTGAGCTGCAGTAAGTATAACTGTGATAAACATTTAAGCTATCCTCTAAATCACCAAACACTGGGAAGTGTACAGCTCTTAGGATCATTACCAGTCATTCACAAGGCATTTCCAAAATTGCAGCTGTATTTCAAACCGAACTTCAGAGCTTGATGTGCTGCTGGCAAAGGTGCCCACCACATGGCTTTACTCATTGTATTAAGGAAATTGGCACGTTGTTCTTTGGCTATTTTTGGAGAACTGATGAATAAATTCTTCAAGTGCGCAAAAACAGCTCATCCCTAAAGTTATATTGTAAGTGCAATTGCAGAAGAACACATGTCAAAGTAATTTAAAATGGGCTTGGCTCTTATTCATTGCGAACAGCCATGCATAATGCCAAGGCTGAAAGGTGTGTGTAGCCTTGTTCAGACTGCTTTGCATTACAGTTGGGGGGGGCATGCCCACTGGCCATGCCTCTGGGTGTGTGCCTTTTTGATTGAGACCCTGTCTCAATGTAAGGATGTACATGCACGCAGCAAAAACCTGTGATACACAGCTTTCTTGGGAGTATTGTTCACATGTATTAAAGCTATGTGCACAATCAAGTGCAGCAACAAAGTGTGGCCAGAGTGCCTGTTCTCAAATACCCAGTCATCCGCACACTCAATATGTTGTTAGTAATAATAATAATAATAATAATAATGCCCTGCCCATCTGACTGGGTTGCTGCAGTGACTCTGGGTGGCATATAAAGAATAAACACGTGGACTTACTTGCAGTGACCCCCCACCCCACCCCAGGGACAAAAGGCCTAGACATTGTACAAGACAATGTTCTTGGATTTGAAAATGGGCCACGTAACAGTTGAAAATGTTATTGATTAGAGTTGTAGGTAGGCTTTGACTCAGGCATTGGGTGCATATCTGTTCTCGGCCTCCAGGTGGAGGGCTGGTGCTTGAACACTCTGGTTCATCCCCTAAGCACCGCCGTCTCTGACCAACAACTGGTCAATTTGAATTCAAGGGGATGGCGGACTGCTCAGGAATGCAGTGGTACCTCTGGTTGTGAACGCCTCTGGTTGCGCACAATTGAGGTTACGAGCTCCGCTAACCTTCAAGTAGCCGCTCCTGGTTGCGAACTTTGCCCCAGGATGCGAGTGGAAATCGTGTGTTGGAGGTGTGCATGCAGTGGGAGGCGCCATTAGCGAAATCGTGCCTCATGTTACGAGCGGTTTCTGGTTAGGAACAGACCTCTGGAACAGATTCCGTTTGTAACCAGAGGTACCACTGTACCATGTCTTCTGGATAGTACCACTGAGTTGGCAATTTGTTTATTTAGAGAATTCATTTATCCTCTCACCTTCAGTAATACTATTTCCAGGACAGCTGAAAGAGAAGATACACTGAAAAGTTGCAGTGTCATACTAGGCTACATTTGCATGTTATGCTACACAGCACTACACAGCACTCTTTGTCTCGGTTAGATCGATATCAGCTTGTAAACCAATGTTGGGAAAGGATCAGCAAACTAGGCTGTTGAATTTATAAAGCTTATCACTGAGCATATTGGAAACAAAAGCAAACAGTTCTAAACTATGGTTTGCCTGTTTTAATGTTGGAAACTCCAGTTCACTAAGATAGGTTTTTTTAACCCCTTGCTTAGCACTAACCATGGTTTGGTGCAAAGTTTGAATTGAGTCTATCACGGCAATGGTAATGAATGACAATTAGAAAATTATGGGTTGTATCTGATGAGGTCAACCTGTCACAACAGAACGCCCCCCCTCTCCCCCTCCCCTCCCAATCTCCCAAATCTATTATAAAACAGATTTTTGGGGAGCACATGGGCAAAGGGGTAGAAGGGGGCTCCCATGTACAACTGGAAGTCCTTGCACAAACAGCATGATTTGTACCCCACACCAGAGTTAAGTACTGCAGACTAATGAATTCACTGTGCAATTGCCTGTATTGGCTGTTGAGGATCCAGTTGCTGTGAGTGGCTATAACTTTAATCTTGTTTCTCATGCAATAAGTACTTGCATCTCTTCAGTGAAGCAATGCATTATTATAGCCATAAAAACAACCGTCTGCAGTTTCCTATTCAGAATTTTCCTTGACAGCCTCCTATTAAAGTGCTGACCTTGGTTACTAAGTATGAAGTGATACTTGAAGTGGGAAATAATCATATCCTTTTAAGATGCTATTCTTTCTCTTGTAATATATAATTACTGTGACAAAATGTTATATAAAATACAGTCGCACTAGACTTAAATTCTGATTTAAGAAAAAATACTAAATGAAATATAATGCCATATGATGCCAACATTACAGGTCCAACATTGCATAAACTGTGCTACTTGGTTAATTTATGCACCATTTGGATCCCCCCTAACCCTAATGAAGACAAGTAAACTAAAAGAAAAATAATTAGAATTTGTTTATAATTTCATAAAATGGATTAAGCCACCCCATTCCCAAAATTAATCAGTGATAAAGAGGAAAGCATTTCCCTCCACTTTCCTTCTGTAGAAGATTAGAACTACTTTTTACCCCAGCAAGCATTTTAACTGATCTCTGATTTTATCATTTTAACTGATTTTCATTGTACTGAGTTTTTGGAACACTGCTTAGAGACAATTATAATTAAGATGTATTTAAATTGTAGAAATAAATAAAATAAATACATTATAGTGAGTCGCATGTAAGCAAGAGCAGTGATTACTTTTGGAATTCTGAAGGCAGATTGCAATGCTGCAGGTTGATTAGACATGTTCCCATGTCGTCAAGTCAGTCGGCTTGTGTGGTCCCCTCTCTAAGCATCTGGTTAATTCCTGACGCAGAGCAAGTTAAACTGTCAAAGTCTTCCAAGCTCTGTTATGTATACAGTGACACACAGTTGTGTGGATAAAGGCTAGTGTGATCTTTAAGCCATTTCCATGATTTCGGTCACACTTTCCCCAAGTGCCTTCATTTTCCCACATAGAATCATAGAATTGTAGAGTTGGAACGAACCACAAGGGTCATCTGGGACGTGGGTGGCGCTGTGGTCTAAACCACTGAGCCTAGGGCTTGCCGATCAGAAGGTTGGCGGTTCGAATCCCCGCAACGGGGTGAGCTCCTGTTGCTCAGTCCCAGCTCCTGCCAACCTAGCAGTTTGAAAGCACATCAAAGTGCAAGTAGATAAATAGGTACCATTCTGGCGGGAAGGTAAACAGTGTTTCCGTGTGCTGCTCTGGTTCGCCAGAAGCTGCTTAGTCATGCTGGCCACATGGCCCGGAAGCTGTACACCGGCTCCCTCGGCCAGTAAAGCGAGATGAGCGTCGCAACCCTAGAGTTGTCCATGACTGGACCTAACGGTCAGGGGTCCCTTTACCTTTACCTTTACAAGGGCCATCTAGCCCAATTCCCTGCAATGCAGGAATCTTTTCCCAAACCTGGGGTCAAACCCATGACTCTAAGATTAAGAGTGTTAGTATCATATATTTTTGTGTCTTCTACAAGAACATAAAAACTCTGTGTTTCTAGTAATATTTAATGTATTTACATATGAGGGATTTTCACTGAAATGTTTTTAAGTGGAATGGGTATGTCCTATTTCAGCATCTCAATTTTGTGCAGAGTGTTAAAACAGGCATAATTTTACATTTCCCCCAAATAAAGTGAGGTCAGAGTCTTGTCAAGAAGCAGATGGGCTTATTTCTGTCCCTATTTTGTCTATGCTGAATCACATCTTAATGATTAGTTTACATTTTGTCATATATTTCAAACGTGAAACTGCCCGCTTGCACCAAGATTCTGGCAGCAAAATCCAGATAATCTCATTCAGCTAGTGGAAACCCATTTGTCTGCTTGCGTCTTTATGTAAAGCAGAAATAAAAACTGCAAGGCTGCAATTTATTTCTGTACAGAAAATGGCATGGTAAAATGGGAGAGAAAACTACTTAGAATGTATTTTGCTGAAATATACGACTTTCACTTCCTTTTTTTTATTTCATGCACTGATGTTCAGTTAAGCTACGGTAGATTTAGAGCATAAGCTGCTGTACAAAGCAATACATGCTAAAGATGAAACGAAGATAACAAATCTGTACTATTGCTTGCTTGAATCATTCATGTCAGCCTGAACAACTAGATAACACACAATCTGTTGGACCAATTTTTATGTACGTGCATGGGGGGGAGGGGGTTATTTTTTGTTTCTGTTCTTGTTTCTATTATGTATTTTATGGTTTTTACTGTGTATTTTTATGTTGTGAACTGCCCTGAGATCTATGGATGAAGGGTGGTATACAAATTAATCACCATCATCATTTTACTCATTGCGTGGCTAAACCCCGACCTTCCCCGAATGAATAAAAACTCAGGACACAATGATATAAGGTTAATGGGCATAAAAAGGCCACAGCTTTATTGATTACGGATTGTAGAGAGGTATTGGCATTAGGCATTGGATCTAACCGACTATACCCGACTCCAGCCCGTTGTGCTGGCAGTCTGAGAAGGGTTAACCACCGTTGGGTGAGACCTGTGATGCGGATCTACTAGGAACGCACCCTGGGGTCACCGGTAGAGGGTGTGCCTTTGGCCCTCACCTTCCACGGTTTTGGACTTGGCCACGCCCCCGGACTCCTTAAGGAACTACCCCTCAGCATTTTGGGGGAGGTGATGGCAGCAACCTCCCCTCACCAGAGACCTTTCTCAGATAATCCAATGCCTAACCGCCAAAACCAAAGTTGTGACATGATGCTACAAGGTAGGTGAAAACCACAAGGCCAGAGCCAATTGGCCAGGTGGAAAAAGTCCTACCAGGCCCCTCAACGGCGACCAACCGAAGTCCATAGCAAAGTCAGAAGAGAAGCCTGCCTAAAGCGCCTGCCTAAAAGGAGGGTGGGCAGGAAAAGATCCGAAGCGGCTGGGGGCAGGAACAAAGAGGCCGAGCCCGGGCTGCGCGCTTGCATTTGAAGACGCAAGCCACGCCCCCGACACGTCCGGATTGGACGTGCAGGGGGTGACGTGTCCGGGAATTGGCCTATAGCTGGAGGGATGGCAGCCACCCCCACCCCCGGCACGTGAAAGGGTCGTGGTGCCCGCAACCTCCCTCTCCGGTGATGCCGGAAGGGCTCTTTAAGTGAGCCATAGAGAATAATAAATACTCCTTGCCTGGAAATAAGTCTATGGCTAAGAGTATCAGAAATTTGTAACTTCATAGTTCGAGCCAATTAAAGTGTTCTTGCTAAAAAGCAACTAGCAAGTACACATATGCGTGGTAGATTCTTGTAACAAACTGATCAGAGAGGTCTTTGGATCAGCCCCTGATGCATGAAAATGTTGACTCATTCTGCAGCTGTTTTTGAGAGATTTCATGTTAAGGTTGATCAGGAAAGAGTCTGATGTTATTAAAAGTTTAGGAAATCTGCCTTCACACTCACAGTGATATGGGGCACTTGGCAGCCAGCTTCCAGCTGGGCATCTCTTCCTGGAATAGTATTGTGAACACGTGATGCAACGGTGAGCAAGTGCTTTCACTACTAAATGCTTTCAGGATTGATCTAAAATGGTAAATGCGATTTTCCCTCTGGGTCCTTTAAAATTTACTTATTTTTACTGGGAAGTTTCACTCACCAACGATTCCAAAGCAATCCTTGCACTCGTTGGAATTCAGAAAAGTGAAAATTTCGAATGAAAGCTGTGTATTGTGAATTTAATATCAGCTTTAAATGTGTACCGAGTCAAATTTCTCAGGTTTAGCTTCCAGTTTAGCTTCCAGACTTTGCCGCTATTTTTAACTGGATTGGGAGGCTTCAGCAAACCCAAATTAAAATTAAAAGGGAGAAATGTGTTAATGTGTTTTTGGGGCTCTGCACAGCTCCACACAATTCTTTTATCCATTGCTGTTTTCTATAATCTGTGCTCTTGATCTCACTGGTGTTTCTCTGATGCTCATTTCCTCACCCATATCTCCAACCCATCCCATCTCCTCCTATCTAGGTTCTTAGTAAAATGAAATATCTTGTAAAAAGCTAAATTTCAGGAGCATAGGCAAATTCTGGAAATCAATTACTTAGATCCAGATTTCCAAGAAAAGGGCAGTTTCAAACCTTGGCTTTCCATTCCCTGTGCATGTACCCCTCCAGTGCTCCAAAGAATTGGGAAGCTCTGGATGGGAGTTGTTTTAGGTGTGTGGTGTTATTTTAAATGGTATTTATTTTATGTTGTTTTTAGAAGACTGGGGAGAGTGGTGGCTATCTGTGCTGGTACAGATTCTCTTCCTTTTCCTGGAAATCAAACATGATTTGAATGGTCCGAAAACCGAGCTCATACAAATGCACTGCAGCCCACAGGAGTTCTTTGTAAAACACAGGCCTCCCCACCCTGCACTTATCAAAACTACGAGCATTTTGCTGGTTGATAGTAGTGTGATCTGGCCCAGAAACTTTGTCTAAACCAAGATAAACTCTTTATGGAATATAGACTTCTGCAGTTTTCATTTCATTCATTTTTTCTAATATTTATGCTTTTAATATTTGTACATTGCCTGCAACCCAGATAAAATTTAATAAAGCACTTATTAAAAAAACACATTCAGGCAAACAAGCATGCCGTGACTACAGGCTAGCATTTGTGCTGTAGACTTTAATGCAAGGAAACTAGCAATGGATATATAAAAGCACTCTCTGTGTCTTTTGTGGCAATAATTTATCGTTAACAATTTTAAAAGTTAGACAGCTAGCAACTAATTGAAAATACGTGGGTGATTAATTAAACTCATGCACATTATGAAAAATACATGTAAAACATGGAAAGTAAATATAGAGCCAAAACCAAACCAACGTTGTGCTCCAATTCTGTACTATTTACATATCTGGGGGGAAGTCTCGTTGAACTCTATGGGATTGCTTCTGTGTAGGATTGCACTGCTAAATATTCCAAGAAATTATTATAATATTGTGTTCTTCTTCCAAAAGTCAGACTGGGATAGCTCAGTGCCATGTAAATACAGACTCTTTTCAAATAGGGGAGTTCAATGTGAGATTAACTGGTAACTAAAGCCATGTACATTTTGAACTGCAGTAAGTGGAGGTGCCATTAGTTTGATAGGGGCTCGCCTAAGACATGTGAATCAATGTTGGACCTGGGCAATGTCTGCATAGGAAGCCAATGGTAAGCACAGTGATCTGCTGAAAGCACTTTAGCGGGAAAGCAGGAAAGAAATGTAACAAATAAGTACAGTGTTAAAATCCAATAAGTGCTTCCCTCTGCCTTCATAAGTACATAAACTCTGGGTTGTGCTGTGGAGATATGTCACCCTCCAGTTAAAAACAATGCCTTTGATTGCACCCTTGGCGAATGCCTGTGGAAACTGTAAGCAGAATGTTGCCTCTACTTCATAAAACAAAAGCTGTTAGGAACAACAGCTGAGCTTTTAAAACTCGTTTGCTGTGAGGCAGCCCTCACAGGTGGACAGCCTTTATATTTCCTAAAACTACTTTTACTAAAACTATATTTGGCATGCTGTGAATTTTTTCATAGGGGAACAGTTAGGGCCAGCGGTGCCAGCTTGTGAGGGGGATTGGGGAGGGGACTAGCCTGACCCCCTTAGGCCAATGACCGCAAGCCACGGATTTTTACTATCTGTTGGGGCCAACAGAAAGCTTTTCTTCAAACCTGTTTGTGGGATAGAAATGTCAGGGTATGTTTGACAGTTGGGAACAGAAGGGGTAATACTGACCCATACCCCATAGCCCAGTGATGGCCAAACTTGGCCCTCCAGCTGTTTTGGGACTACAACTCCCATCATCCCTACCTAACAGGACCAGTGGTCGGGGATGATGGGCATTGTAGTCCCAAAACAGCTGGAGGGTCAAGTTTGGCCATCATTGCCATAGCCCCTCCTTCAAAGAAGCCTGATTGTGGCAAGGAAAGGCATTTTCAGCATGGGAGGGGCACCACTGGGAAAGCCAGGGATAATCTTTCCTCCCCAAGAGGCAAGTTCCCTCACAAACACCCCTCCTCTGTTTTAATTAGGTTTCAAAGAAGCCTCCTATTGAAGCCAATAAACTCTTGCTAAAGCCTGTTTCCACCATGGGAGCAGGGGGAGGATTAGTTGGTAAGAAGTCACAGGTGTGAGGGCTAGTTAACTACCCCTTTCCCAAAACATGGCCCACATTGCAATTAGGCTTAAGGGGGGATTCTATTGGCTGGAATGCTTCTTTGAAGCCTCATTGCAGCAGTGGGCGGGGTCTCCGCAGGTGCAGGTGCCATTTTGGTGATCCATGGTTTACAGATATTTCTGGCATGGTCATGGATGAGTCTTTTCTTAGTCTGGTAAGTTTGTTACACTATTGACTGCAGACCTGGCTTTCCTCCTAGCTGCTTTGTTGGGTTTCCTTTGGGATAGGAATGTGGGTTATAAATATGAAATAAAGTGAAGTTTTCCAGTCTAATAGACACCAACATAACCAGCCACTTATATGTTGTTTGGACAACTCTTTGAGCAGCTATCTTATAGAGGGTTTTCTTTGTGATAGTTGTGATATATGGACTCGCTTAAATATATGCTTTTCTTGGCAGAGGTGAGCACGATAGCTAGCCTCAATACAACCTACTGGCTCCAGTGTTGAAGGAGTGACCAGCTCAAAGTTGCCACACTCTACAAGTTAGTTTTTTCAGGCATTGAAAAGTCTTGAAGCTTTTGAAACTTCATAGTTAAATAATATCAGGCTTCCTCCTTTATTAGTTGGGTGTGGTTTTATGCATAACTTTCCCCAGTTGTGATACTCATAAACGTCTATGAGATCTCTGAGTTTTAGTTGCAGATTCAGAAATGCATATAAATATGTGGGTTTTGCTTTAAATTTTGATTGTTGTAGTTATTTTTGCATTAGAACTGTGTTGGCTGAAAAGCAGCCTGTAAATAAACCTTTATCTACTGTAGCAAGCTCACCAGATATAGGGCCATGGTAAAAACCTTTTACCCATAATATTTTGTCCTATCAAATGGAGTTGAAAGGCTAAAATGCAAAAGATCTCATTTGTTATGGAGATGTAGTTGTTTGCAGAGTGATGACATGACATCTTCATGAGTGTCAACCATATGTGTGTTTTATTATCTCAGTTGGCTGCTTTGCCCTGTAATTGGAAAGAGAGGCACAATAAAAATGTGTGGTGATACACTTAGCTGAAGGTATAACTGTATTTTGCATAACGTAGACATTCTCTTTGGAGTAATGATCATCATGTTAATGTTGTGGTTCTCTATGGAGGTTGGAAGTGATGCTCTTAAGCTTGATCCTCTGAACTTTTAATACACCACAAAATCTGTTTAACACAGCAGGGCATATTGTATCTAATAAAAAGCAATAAATACAGCAGAAACTATAGTTTGTGGGGGAGTTGTCAAGTTAGCATTGGGGGGGGGGAACATAGCAAACTTCACCTCTTCAAGTTAGGCAATCAATCATTGGTCTTGCATAAATGTTATTTGATATAATGAAATTAGGATAAGGTATATTAAGCCAGTTGAAGGACTCCCACTCTCCAAATCTGTGTGAAAGGGCCTATTTGTTTGTGTTCAGCTAACCAGCTGATAAACAGAAGCAGTAGTAGCCAGAGTGTGCTACAATTGATGGTAGCGTTCCCTGAGTGGAGTTCTGCTTAGGCTGCTCCAACCAGCAAGATGCAGGAAGAAAGAGAGACATTTTATGCTGATTTCTCCTTCAGTGGCACCTCCTATGATGTTCTCAAAGGTGTCACAGGCCAACATGGCTACTTCATACCATGTATGAGAGTTAATTACAAGTTGTTTTAGAGCATGCTGTTCACGGTAAATGTGCTACAGATGAGCTCAGGGAGCATGGATAAATGTGCTCAACTCTTCCCCTTAGTGTTGCTGTGCCTGTAAACCTCAAGGCAATGGAAAGTTGAGCCTGAAGCAGGGAAGCCCCTCTACTTATGGAGGCTTCCCACATGAGTTAGAATGCTGCTTTTTAGGGGGATAGGAATAGCAGTGTTGGAGCAGCCCAGAGCTTTAGCATCTCCACTCTCCCTGGTTGTCTGTAGCATTTACATGTGAGCCCTGCACACAAATAGGGCTGTGGAGTCAAACTGAATAACCACTACATTCTGTAACAGGTGTGTTTGCCACCCTAGGGTCCTTTGGAAGGGAGAGCAGGATTATAAATATAAATAAATTGAATGAAAATAATTAATCCATTTGAAAATGGAGCGCCTGTGTTTGAGCAACTGTATGGCAATATCGTTGATGCTTCTGAAGTCAATGACAAATCAGAATCAGAAAGGGGGGTTTGATTTGAATACAAAGTTTTTACATTGCTAAGGGTGGGTGGGAATGAACATCTTAAACTGAACTTGAAAATCAGACTTCATGACTATGATCCAGAGAGCTCCCCTAAGAATATAGAAGTGCCTCTGCATTCCCAGTGGCAAATTTAGGGGTGACAACAGAGAGTAGCAGCAGTTTCTGACCTTGCTTTTCAAATTGCATTTGAAACTTGTTAGTATTCCCAACTGCAGTTTTTAAAAATAAAATAAAATCGGGGAGAGTCAAAGATGCCACTATTTAGCACAGATCTAATTGCATGGTTCTCTGTATTGATTGTGGTTCAGGGGTTTAAAATGTGAGCCTAATTCTCTTGTTGTGTGTCGATCAGAACAGGTTAAATGAAATGGAGAATGTTTTAATGCTTAAAATCCATTCAGCCCTCCAGTATATATTTTGAAGGGGAACCCCCACCTCCACAACCTTCAAATAGAGCATGTTATAAATGAAATATTAAATGGAATTCCACAAATAGTCACTTATTTTCAGATTTTTTTCTCCATTATCTTTAATGGTATCTGTAAACACCGCAGTGTTCAAAACTCTTGGAGGGTGAGTAGCAGTATAAATCAGCTTCTTTACTGGAGGAGGAGCAGAAGCAGAGCTTTAAATTTCAGCTTAATTGGTACCGAGACAGGGCTCTCAAAGTGTATAAGTCTGTGTTTTATTTAATTTGATTGCCTGCTTCTGTCTGCTGCTTTTGACTTATGGCCTATTTCTCTCTCCCTCTCCCTCTCTCCTTCTCTCTTTTCTTCCTTTGCAAACAGAAAGCTGACCTTGCCGTTGCACCACTGGCCATTACGTATGTTCGAGAGACGGTCATCGACTTTTCCAAGCCCTTTATGACTCTTGGAATAAGTATATTGTACCGCAAGCCCAATGGTACAAACCCGGGCGTCTTCTCCTTCCTGAATCCTCTCTCCCCTGATATCTGGATGTATATTCTGCTGGCTTACTTGGGTGTCAGTTGTGTGCTCTTTGTCATAGCCAGGTAACATGTGAAACCTCTTTGTGGTATTTTGGCAATTGTTACCTTTCTTCCCCTCAAGAATAATTGTCAAAAGTCACAAATCCTTCCTTACTTTCTTGTTCTCATTTTTTTAAAAAATATATATATATGTAGGGCAGGAATCTCCAACCTTTGGGGACCAGTGGGCACTTTTAGAGATTTGAAAACTGTCATGGGCACCAGTCACAAAATGGCTAGTGTGGAGAGAGATCTGGCATTTAAAAAAAAAGGTGACTATGGAGACTGCCATATCTAAAAGAGCAGAAAAAGAGGAAGACAAAATGATGTAGGCATGTCCTTCAATCACTGCACTTGCTCACAGAGAGAAGCTCTTTGGAACACTCCTTGCTTCAGAACAGAAGGGAGGGTGGGAGCCTAGTCCAGCATCCAGGGAATTGTGGCAATGCTTAGGGGTGAGTGTTCACTATAGTTGTGGCTGAGTTAGTGGAAAGAGGAGCTGCAAAGAATCTCCCGGGCACTGTAGGTATTTGCAGGCACCGTGGGATAAACAGGTGTGCATTCTGACCTCTGTGGACACCACCTTGGAGACCCATGCTGTAGAGGGCCACTCAGTCTTACAAAGGGCTCACATGATGATCTTCAGGGTGCTACACTCCCATGATGCCTTTTACCTGCTGGTTATGTCACAAAACCTTCTGTAGACTGGTATGCCTACTAACAGATAACTGACCCATACTTGGCATAGCATTGAAATGAAATTGATATTAAGATTAATATTGATAAGGATATCAGAAAACTATAAACAAAACTCTTGACCCTTGTGTGCAGTGTTTGGGTGCTCTAAATCATGCTAGCCCAGCTTCTGCTGGGCCAGCTCTACCCTTTCCACGTGTTGAGGGAAGTTCTGAAGAGAGGATCCTATTCTATTTGCATTGTCTTGCCTGCCCCTGTATTAGAACCTTGGTCACACAATGTTCTAACTCACTGTGGCGAGGGTGGTGGGGTTTAGAATAGGCATGGGGAGCCTTTAACTTGTGGCCCAAATTTGACCTGTGGGTACTGTACAAGGATAAAACAAACAAACAAAAACACTACCTACTCACTGGTTTGATTTAGCCACACCTAAGGATACTTGGCTTGACTTAGGAAGGTTCATTTAGACATTAGTTTGAAAACCTTTATTATAAACTTAAATATGCAGCAAAAGGTTTTTTTATGTAGCAAATTGGTTAGAGTAATGCACATTTGCAGTGATACTTGCTCTGCTGTTCTAAGATTACCAGAGTTGGCTGCTTCCCTGACATCTTTGTTCCTCTGTCTCTCCTCCTATCTACCATCTGTCTGTCTGTCTGTCTGTCTGTCTGTCTGTCTGTCTGTCTGTCCGTCCGTCCGTCCATCTGTCTACCTAGTTCTTGGTACAGAGTTCTTCCTTCAGCCTTACATGATCTGTTTATCTCTGTTCACTGTGGAGATCCACTTAATCCACTTCTCTTATGCCAGAACTGACATCAGTATTATATAGTATTTCCTTGATACTACTGTCTCCATTTTATAAGAGATGGTATTATTCCTGTGGACAATGATGAAATAGTAGTCATTTGAAAGTAGTGACAGTCGTGGCTCATCCCTGCATAAAATATGTGATGCTGTATTGGGCAATGAGTGAGTTTGCTAGTTGATTCCAGCATCAGCTTTTTATTGTTCTTTAGGGGTGCCCATAAGTATGTAGACGGGTATCTCACAGAAACTATATAGTTGGATTTTCAGAAAGCTATTCACTACTCCCCAAACAAGCCTCCAAATAAATTTTGCAGTCATGTGGCCATTGCTTTTTTTATGGGGTACTCAAGGGTACACAGTACCAGCACCTCTTTTTGTTTTGGTTAAAAAGTGTGGCACTATAACAACTTCATGGTGAGTAGTGGCACCTATTTCTCTAGAAAAAAGCACTACATTTGGTTAAGGTTGAAAGACATTCCTGTGGATGGGTAACCGGGTGCAAGATAGTAGGCAAAGTCTAGATAGTATGCATACAATGAAAATAAAGTGATGAGGTGTGGACATGTTGTCTTTTAGGGCTAGTGGCATTCAGTTTGCTCACTAATTATCCAAAGCATGGTGAATAATGAGATAGCCCAAGCTTGCAGAAAAAAGTTGTTGTAGATTTCAGATTGTAACTTTGTAGAACCTTATTTCCAAGGGGTGTGTGTGTGTGTGTGTGTGTGTGTGTGTAGCATTTTAGCCAAAACAAAAACAAAAATTCCTGTCGTACCATACACAACCTGCCTATCTAGAAAGAGCAAAATCAGCTTTCTTCCTTTCCACTTTACAGAGTGTTTCCCTGCATGTTGAAAAATGTTTAGCACTGGTTGATCCCCAAAATGTTATAAAGTGATATGTAGATGGATTTTGTGTACACCTTCTTGAAAATGTGTTTTCCTATGCTGGAAACACATTTTTTTTTCTGAGCATTCAAGCACTCTTTCAGTTTTCTCTTTTGTTTAGAAATATTCACTTGTTCTCACTCACTGAGCATGGTGGGATGTTTGTTGTCAGTAACCAACGCCATGTTTTTAAGGGCCATTGTTGAGTGTTTTCTTTTTAAAAAATTTATTTCTTGATATATTCTATCAGATGTTGAAAGCATCATCCTGATCGTAAACCATTCTAAAAAACATACCAATGACAATATAGGTTTTGTTAAAAACAAGGAGCTGGATTGAAGTTATATCATCTGATTTGCCTGTAACTTTAGAATAGGGATGGGAAACCTGTAGACTCCAACTGCCATCACTCCTGGCTGTTGACCATGCTGGCTGTGACTGGTGGGAGATGGAGTCCAATGGCATCTTGAAGGCCACATGTTATTCCAGCCCTGCTTTAGATGTGCAGATACATGTACAGGTTAGATCAGGCACCCCCAAACTTCGGCCCTCCAGATGTTTTGTACTACAATTCCCATCATCCCTGACCACTGGTCCTATTAGCTAGGGATCATGGGAGTTGTAGGCCAAAACATCTGGAGGGCTGCAGTTTGGGGATGCCTGGGTTAGATGTACAAAATGGTTCTTAGCTTTGTGAGTAAACAATTGAAGTTCATGCACAGAAGGAAGGCTTAGGGGAAATTGTTCTCCTCAATTGGAGGTGGTACTTAATTAAATATCTGTCTGTGCTAACATGATCAACCAAATCAACACTGATTTTTCTAATTGAAAAGGAATTACTAGAATATTGAGAATGTAAAATGCTCTGCCAAGGAGTCTACTTAAAGCTATTGCTGGGGCAGATGGTTTAACTTTGAAGCATAGTAGTAGGCTGCTGATGGGTTCATACCTATGCAGTGTTCATTTATATAGCTGCAATCCTAAAATAATGACTGCCAATAAGTCCTGTAATTATCTTACGTTAGGCACATTTTGTAGTAGGCCTATATGTATTTATACTAGTTATAACATATATTTTGCAATGGCTAATTTTTTATGTTTTTCATTGTGCTGTATTTATACAACAGGCTTGCTCTGACATTTTAAATCAGTTGCTGTTGGTTTTTGTCATTTTTTGGAAATATCACATTGGCATGTTCGCATTAGTAGCAGGGAATCATTATAAAATAGATACAGATTACTAGCAAATATTCATTGTTCAGTGTTTTTGTTTGATCTTGTGGCATGGTTTCTGCCTCTTGAAAGATTGAGCTAACATTTATAATCTGAAAAGAGAGCATGTTAGTGGAAAGCCAACCATCAGAGAATAACACATAAGGAAATTTGATTTCCCTCCTGTAAAATCTTAAATCGAATTTTATAAATACATGGATTTTGTTCTATTTTTAGGATGCAGTTTAGTGAACAGTTTTTCGTCCACAAGGACCACTGAAATTCTTTATACTTATTTGTTGAGTAACTGTGTAATGCTGCAACCTAAAATAATTTGCTTTCTTAATGCTTGAAGAGAAACAATATTTGTTATCTATACAATTTTCACATTTTTAAAATGTCCTATATCCACACCAAATGTCTGAGTTTGTCATTGACTTGCAATGTTACCTTATAGCAGGAAAAGTTTTAAAATATTATTTTAAATCTTAAATATAGTTTTTAAAAAATCTGAATCTATAACCCACTCTGCATCCACTGAATACCTAAGCAGTATACAGAAATAGACTATAAACCGTAGTACAGATAATAACACAGTTCTAAAACAGCATAAAGACCATCAAGAATGGAAGACAGCATAATCAAATTAGATTGACTTGAGAAATACTTGGAAGACATAGCAAAGTTGGGGCTTGCTTTACTTCTAAGAAAGTTCCAGAGAACTGGTACCACAGTGCTAAAAGCACATGCTCAAGTCTCAGAGGTTTGTGGAATCATCCACAGATTTAGGTGACCAGAGTGGAATGTATGGAGAGACCCAGCTTTCCAGGTATCCTAGTCCAGAACCATACAGGGCCTTATACAGCAATATTGAAACATTGAATCTAGATGGGTAGGAAATTGGCAGCCAGTGCAATAATTTCAACAGAGGTGTCATGTGTTGTCAATAGGTTTTTCCCAGAGAGCAAATGGGTAACAGTGTTTTGCAGCAGCTGCAAGCTTCCAGACCAAATACGAGGACAGGGCCAAAGGCAACACATTACAGTAATAAAGCCTAGAAGTCACCAGTGTGTGGATTACTGTGGCCAAACTGTCCCTGTCCAGGAACAGCTGTAGCTGGTGTACTAACTAAGGCTGGTAAAAGTCTTGGACATAGGAATCACTTGAAGCTTCAGCGAGAATGCTGAATAGGGGAGCACTCCCAAATTGCAAGCCTATTCATTTACCTAGATGGAGGGCAACCCCATCCCAGAGCAGGCAACTGACCCAAATCTCCCAAACACGGGGACCACTCATGCACAGATTTTACATCTTGCCTAAAAGTAGACTACCGGGGTGAGGGTGGAGAAATCAGCATGTGGAGGTAAAAACCATTCTACTCCTTTTCCATACTGTATTTGCTTGCCAATATATGTTAAAGGAGGGAGGGAAAATCCACCATACTTAATGTTTGTGCAATTGGTTTTTAGAGTTGTAAACTGCTTAGAAGTCTGTACTACTTCATTATATGGTGGGCGACGATAGATTCCCCCCCCCCCCAAAAAAAACCAACCCTGATTTTCACCGAGATAAAAAGTTAATAAAACAATAGAATGCTTTTAATTCAGGTAGAACTAGCTGATCAAAGTGATTCACTCAGGAATTCTCTTCTGCTAAATCTTATTTTCACATAAGGAGTCATTGAGCCTGGATTACCTGCCACCTCTGTGTTCTCCTTCACCCACTGATTACTTCCTTAAGCTCCTCTATGCTCTTTGTGATGGGCCCTAAATCATTTAAGCTACTTTTAGCCAAAGGAAGGTCACAACAAAGTGAGAGAGACCTGCTCTTTCTATTTGATCATTTTTCTACTAGGAGAAATAGGGTCTCGCCGTGCCTGACATTTTTGCTCTTCTATATATACAAGTCAACAGGGTCTTTCTTGACATTATTCCTTGACCCCTGCTAGGCATACTGCAACACTAAAGAGTTTCCAGGGAAGGCAGCACTCATTGGCAGTTTCCCCACATACAGAAGGTTACATATTAAGGGAGCCGCTTTCATTTTCAGTAATAAAATGTGCAACCTCAGTATAAAGCACAATGTTCTGGGAACCAATTCCGATTCTGACTGTTTCAGGGAAGTTAACATTTCTCACTAAAAGAGTCCATTTTAGGAATAGTTCCTTCACCCAGTTCAAAAGTACTGAAAGGTGCATGCAAATTATCTCTGTCTGAGTAATGAATTGTCGTTTTGGATTATGGGTTAGAATTCATTATCAAGGTGCAACTTGCATAATTTTGCTGCTGGAGGATCTTGGTTTCTAAACCTCGGTCAGAGAAAGATCAAAGTAGGGAGCTTTTGCTTCACTAAAATCAAGGGAGCTACTGCTTAGGTATGAAGTAGTTTGAAATAGTGCCAGGCCTGAGGAAAGGTATCACTTTCATTGTGAGTACTGGCTAGCTATGTTTTCTAGAACATTTAATTCCAATGTATTTCCCCTTGCTATTATTCATGGCAACTGAATTCACTGCCAACTGAATGCGCCTTTGGATGTTTTCATTGTTATTTTCATGGAGGATGAGTCTATCTTTAGCCTTTGCTGTTGGATGGTGCCTTTGACTACCAGTTGATGAGAATCGCAGATGGGGAGAGCTTGTTGCACTTAGATCCTGCTTGCCAAATCCCCAAAGGCAACTGTTTGACCACTGTGAGAGCAGGCTGAAGGACTCTAATTGTTCAGAGTGGTAAACCAGTTGGTCCACTAGTGTAGCATCATTAAGAGAGGACCGCACAATAGTATGCTGCGAAAGATTTTGTGAATCACTTTGAAAGGAAAATTCATTGGATCTGTGCTGAACTTGATGTCGCAATTGGATCGTGCATATTGGAAGTCCCTTGAGCCCAGTCAAATTACAGCATGTGGGATCTGTTTCAGTTGTTGCAGTCCAAGGGTGTGGACAGGAGCTTTGCAGCAGTGAGGCAGACTGCATGCTCTCTTGATCTCGGCACATCATGGCTAGTAAAATCAGGTAGAAGGGGATTTACTGGGTGATCCAGTAATGCCTCACTACAGGAGAGGGTCATGCCTAGTGCCTTGAAAGAGGCTGTTGGAAGAGGTTTTCCTCTTGAAGAGGTTTTCCCTGCATTCAGAGCTTTTAGAAAACTATCGTCCAGTCTCTAATATTTCCTTCTTGGGTAAGGTGATAGAAAGGGTGCTGGCTAGCCAGCAGTGGTGCATGGAGGAAGTAGATTATCTATAGCCATTCCTGTTTGGATTCAGACTTGATAATAGCAGTGAAACTGTGACCCTGTTGGTTCTCCTTGACCTATCAGCAGCTTTTGACACCTTTGTCTATGGTGTTTTGGAGAAACTTATGGAGCTGGAGGTAATGTTTTAGAGTGGTTCCACTTCTACCTGCAAGGTCGCTAGCATACATTATTATTATTATTATTATTATTATTATTATTATTATTATTATTATTATTTTATTTATTGCCACCATTAATTTTAACTTATTACCTGCCCCTCCCTCTACCCCAGGCAAGCTATAACAGTTTAAACCAAAACATTAAAAACTATATGGTTTTGTAAATAAATAAAAAATTACAATTACAAAAAAATACAATTGCAAAATACATATATATAGGATGGTACTAGGAGATTGGCTCCATAGCTTTGGAGCTGTGGGATCTGACAAAGATCCATTCTGTCTCCTGTGCTATTTAACATCTCTATGAAACCACTGGGCATTGTCATTCAGGGTTATGGTGCCAGCATCAGGATGCTGATGACACACAGTTCTATTGTTCCATTCCATCTGAAACGAGAGGTGGTGAAGCTGTTGGGTGGATGTCTGGCGGCAATGAAGGGCTGGATGGGGACTAATAAACTGATGCTGAATCCTAATAAGATGGAGGTGCTGTGGGTGAGTGGTTCCTGTGACCTGGACTTAGGTGTATGTCCTGTGCACTCACCCTGAAGGAACACTCCTGGATCCCATCTTGTCTTAAGTGGCCTCTATCGCTAAGAATGCTTATTCCCAGCTTAGGTTGAATCCCCACTTATTGCCATTCCTAGATCAGGATAGCCTGACTTCACTAGTCCATGTTCTGGTATTCTTCCATTTGGGCTACTATAAGGCACTGTATTTGGGGCTGCCCTTGAAGACAATTGTAGCTAGTACAGAATGTGGATGCTTGGCTAGTAAGTGGGGTACACCAGTGGGATTCCCTGTGTCACCAGTCCTGAAAGCACTGCACTGGCTATCAGGCCATAATCAAGATACCAGTCTAGCATATGGCTTGAGACCCCAAACCTAAGACAGCTGCCTCCCTAATATCATCCATCTATGGGCCCCATTATTAGCAGCTGAGACTTGCTAGTGGTGCCGCAACTGTGGACTTCCCAGTTGGTGGTGACACGTGACAGGTTCTTTTCAGTGGTAGTTCCCCATTTGTCCAACACTCTGTCTGGTGAGATGCACCTGTCTCCCTCTTTATTTACTTACATGAATAATTTACCCAGCTGTTTGAGGGCTAAAGGACAGTGTTCCTTGCAACCATGAGATCACTGGTTGAGTATGTTTTTAACTATTCTTAAAAAGGTTTTAAGGCTGTTTTTAGTTTTTGAAAGAAATGTTTTGTCATTGATGAATCTGTTTCCTTCAGCTACTTCAGCAGGAAGATCAGAGTATGAATCAAATTAGTAGTAGTAATGGCAGTAGTCGTGACAATATGTGGCCATTTGGCTTGATGCAACAGGGCTTTTCTTACACTCTCATTATAAAACAGATCTTTTGGGTTCTCTACAGCAGTGTTTCTCAACCAGTGTGCCTCCAGATGTTTTGGGACTACAACTCCCATCATCCCTAGCTAGCAAGACCAGTGGTCAGGAATGATGGGAGTTGTAGTCCCAAAACATCTGGAGGCACACTGGTTGAGAAACACTGCTCTACAGCAACTCAAAGGTGCCCATACCCTACTGTTCCTAACCGATGATTCCTTAAAATAAAATATTGTAGTGTGATTATACAACAGAAAGCGGGAAGGAACTGGTTGCAACATGTCAAGAGATGTGTAAAAGTTTCTCCTGTGCATGATAGCAGAGGCTCGTAAAACTAGTTGCTGCTAAATAAGAAGAAAATATATTGCAATTAAGGAAATTCTTGAACGTGTATCCCAAGTGCCAAGGGCTAGTAACAGCAGAAAACTCAATGATCAGTAAAGCTAGTAAGTAAAATGCTATCATAACACTAGAATAAAATATTGGCTTTAAATCACCTCACAACTTCATAAACCTGGCTATTAAAATCCATTCTTAAGGAAGTTTATCAGATTCCCACTTCAGCAGCCTCTAGTGGGGAAAGGAGTTTCATAGGTTTAATTCCAATTTCATTTTTATTGTTTACCCTGCAGCCATTATGGAACCTCAGAGGGTAATTTTAAAATACAGTCGAAGAAATAAAAATACTCATATATCTGTAGCGCAATCAATTACATTTATCTTAATAAATCATGTTTGTGCCTTGACTAATGCCAATAAAAAAGTAGCAACTTTTCATTATCCTAGACGCATTATTGAAAACCAAGTGGTCTGTCTTTTGTAGAAGAGACATTTAGCAGATATGTTTAGCAACTCAGCCATATGTTGTTCTCTTGTCCTCTGTACAGTGGATAGTTGAATGTATTATGAGGAAGATCCTCGACTTCACTAGATGCACAGTGGATTGCATGAAATGACCCAATTGGCAACAGTGGTGACAGTGCAATCAAACACAATGTAAATGGACAATTGCCAAGGAAATACAACATGATCCCATTTGACTTCAAAAGAAGAAACGTCCCCCAAAATTAATGAAAGAGAGAGCCACAATATTTGAAACTGAGCTAGAATGTATACCACAGTACTACCAAGGCCAAGAGGATGCCTGCATGGTTAACAGACAAATAAGTTATTAACTTATTACAGGCAATAAGACTTTCTTTAGAAAATGGAAGTCTTGTCCAAATTAGGAGAACAAAAAGGAATGCAAACTTTGGCAAGTGAAATGGAAGCAGACAATTAGGGATGCTCAAAGAGCATTTGACAAGCACGTTGTGGAAAACATAAAGACCAACAACAACAAAAACTTAAATACATGAGCAGCCGGAGACCAGCTTGAAAGACGGTTGGAATAAATTATTTGTGTCTTTCCCAGGAAAGGAATCTAAGGAACTGAGGCAAATAGTGGTGACAGCCAATGTTCTAGGGCTTATAGACAAAATAAAAATGAGCAAATCACTGGATCCGGTTGGCATCCACCTGAGAATTCTTAAGTAATTCAGATGTGAAATTGCTGATCTGCTAACAAAAATATGTAAATTTGTCCCAAAGATTATCCTCCATGCCGGGGGACTGGACAGTGGCCAATGTAACACCACTTTTTTTAAAAAAAAAATCAGTTGGCAGTTTGTATTTAGACTTTCAAAAAGCTTTTAACAAAGTACCTCACCAAAGACTCCTGAATAAGCTTAGCTGCCATGGAATAAGAGGAGATGTAACTGGTTAAGAAGCAGGAAGTAGAGAGCGGAATAAATGGACAGTTCTCCCAGTAGAAGTAGAAAGTGAAGTCTCCCAAGGATTGGTGTTGGGAATTGGTAATTTTAGCTTATTCATAAATGCCTTGGAGTTAGCGGTGAGGCAGCCAAATTTGCTGATGATACCAAATTGCTCAGGATCATTAAAACAAAAAGAGATTGGGAAGAACTCCAAAAGGACCTTTTCCAAACTATGTGAATGGGGAGTAAATTGGCTGCTGCAATTAACTGTATACAAGTATAAAGTAATGCACAATGGGGCAAAAAAATAATAATTTCACATATAC
This sequence comes from Zootoca vivipara, assembly GCF_965207765.1. Classification (NCBI taxonomy): domain Eukaryota; kingdom Metazoa; phylum Chordata; class Lepidosauria; order Squamata; family Lacertidae; genus Zootoca; species Zootoca vivipara. The sequence goes on from NC_142586.1 coordinate 45,488,130, forward strand.
CCTCAAGGGGTCTGAACTGGCCTAGTCTGACCTAGAACAAGACCTTAGAGATGCTGTGGATACCTCAATGTAAATGTCAAACCAGTTTGTGGCAATTGTGAAAAAGGCGAATTCAGTTCTAGAGATCTTTTGGAAAGGAATGGAAAAGCTGCTATAAACATGCCATTATACAAGCCTACAGGGTACCTACACTTGGAATACTGTGTGCAGTCCTGCATGCCTCACTGAAAAAGAATATCATAAAAGTGGAAGAGGTAAGAAAGGGGCAGCCAAAATGATCAAGAGCAACTCCACTATGAAGAAATGGTTCAGTAGTTGGGCTTTTGCAGTTTAGATAAAAGTCTAGTAAGAGCAGACATGATGCAGGTACATAAAAGTGTGCATGGTGTGGGGGAAATTAATTAAGGACCTTTTCGCCCTCTCATAACATGGACTACCAGCGAAGCTGGATTCATGGAAGATATGGCTCTCAATGGCTACTTGCCACAATATCTGTGCTATCAGAATGTTTGTTGCTGGGAATCAGAAGTAGGGAGAGTGCCGTTGTGCCCAGGTCCAGCTTTCAGGCTTCCGATAAGTGTCTGGTTGGCCGCTATGGGAATAGAACGCTGGACTAGATGGGCCATTGGCCTGATCCAGGTGGTTATTAAGTAATTCCACCCATTAAGGAAATTATAGCAATGGTTTACATTAGGAAAGCAGATCAAGCCAATTAGGCAAAGAGGCCTGAGGGCTTTTGTGTGTTTTTTTGTATTTAGAAGAAACTTCTTAGTTCATTTTTAATCCATCTTACATTGATCTTCCCTGGTGCAGAAGTGATTACTGCTCTTTAGAGAACAGTGCAGGTTTATCCAGAGTTCAGGTTCATCCAGAAGTGCAATATAGCTTGATTGTGTCAGCTTGAAAATGAAAGGTAGCAGCAAATACAGGAATTCATTATCTTTCATACTCCTATTTCAAACAAAAACCTGTTTTCTTCCACTGGTTTATAAACAATTTAAAAATTATATAACAATATTAAAAAGATAAACATCCCTTATGTTTTTCTGGAATATTTGTTTTTAACAACAGTTCTCTGTTTGCAAGTAAACATTTCTTAAACAGAGTAACAGTATACTTTCATATATGCAGACAAAGGATCCAACACAGTGCAGAATCTAAACTTTTTATTCAGTTGATGAATGGCTTTTGTATCTGGTCTTTGGCCAGGGCAGTTAATAGGACCTGCCATGTCAAAGTCCTCATCCTCCCACTCATACCAATATTTCATGTACTTTTCTAAAACCATTGATTGAATTTTCTACTCCTCCACATTCTGTCACCATCTATCACCACTTAGGCTACCAAATATTAGAGCTATGTGAAAGGGGAGGGGCAGTAGTTCTGATAAAATCATGTCTGCTGCCTCCCAACTTCAGACCATTTTAATTATGAGAATGCCTGCTTATTCTGTTAAGGCACTACTTGCATACCCACACTTGGCATTATATGATGCTTTGACAAATACATTGAATTGGTTATCCTTAGCATAGATGCAATCTTGATATGAAACTATGGCAGTATCCTTCGCAAAATCGGTAGTTTTCTTGGCTCAAATTGTATCACCATCTGGTAAAACGGATTATTATTATTTTATGTCTTTTAGGCATGTGGGTTGGAATCCATGCATATTTTCATAGTAGGCTCACAGGCATCCCACACTGAGAATGAAATAAGTGCAAACCTTGCATGTGAAAAAGTTCAAAAAAGCAAGGTGGTTCTCCTCCACCCTTTTTATTGTTGAAAATGTTCTGATTTTAAAGGCCATAGTCTTTATAGTGCCATGGATAGCTCATTCAACTTTCTTGTGGTCAAACCACTCATTACATGTCCATTGTGGCACTCTGCCTCGGCCTTAGTAACAGCAGCAGTAGCAACCTAATTCATCAGTATGCCATGCTGAGCATATGTGATTGTACAAAGCAATATGTTGCCAAAAGCATATTTGAATAAATTGCACCCTGTCAGATGAAAAGCATTTGACAATTTCCATTCTCTCTCCTCTTTACATATTGCCTTCAACAATGGACAAAACATGAGAATAGGCACTGCTGTTTCCAGACAAGGTTGAGAGAGAGAGAGAGAGAGAGAGAGAGAGAGAGAGAGAGAGAGAGAGAGAAGGAAAGAAAGAAAGAAGGAAAGAAAGAGAGAAAGAGAGAAAGAAAGAAAGAAAGAAAGAAAGAAAGAAAGAAAGAAAGAGAAAAGAGTCTCTCTCCCCATACACATACCAAGAGTTCTATGAAAATCAGAGAGAAGAAAATTCCAATAATGTTTTTAGGATCTTTTTTGTCATATTTGAATTTTTAAAACATTTTATCGTGTTTGTGTTCCTCCTCCCTTTCATTAGCCATTTGTAGATAAGGCAGGGTTAGGATATATATATATATAGAGAGAGAGAGTGAGATTGAAGAGAGAGTGTATTAATCCTCTAAGGGGCACACTGTGTGTAGGATTGAAAATTCATTTGTAATCAGCAGCAGGTGTATTGCACAAAGGGAAATCCTGTGTGATGATGATCATAGAATAATAGAATTGTAGAGTTTGAAGAGGCACAAAGGTCATCTAGTCTAAGTCCCTGCAATGTAGAAATTGCAACTAAAGCATCCATGGCAGGTGGTCACCTATCCTCTCCTTGAAATGAAGGAGAGCCCACCACCTTCCAAGGGAGTCCATTCCACTGTCAAACAGCTCTTGCTGTCAGAAAGTTCTTCCCGGTGTTGAGTTGGAATCTTCTTTCTTGTCACTTGTATCCATTGGTTTGGGTCCTGGTCTTTGGAGCAGGAGAAAACAAGCTTGCTTCATCTTCCATGTGACAGCCCTTTTGATATGGCTATCATATCTCCTTTCAGTCTCTTCTTATCCATACCCAACTCCTTCAGCCGTTCCCCATGAGGCTTGGTTTCCAGAACTTTGATCCACCTTGGTTGCCTTCCTCTGCTCATGTTCCAACGTGTCAACATCCTCCCTAAATTGTGGTGCCCAGAACTGGATCATGATGCAGTAGCCTCCAAACATTGCTGTGCAAGTGCCATTAAATTAGTGGAAATTTACAAACAGCAGTGCCTGGTGTTTTTGTAGTCTTCTCCAACCATGGATCATACATATGTCATGCAATATAAAAGACCCAAAGTTGCAAAAGGGCATGATTATCCTCTCATGTCCTGATATCTGCAATGGACTGAGTCTGTGTGCCTTAGCCTGAGCTAAAACGAGCCATTCTATGTAGGTAGCAGAATTGCATGTTAGCACTTCAGATAGAAGATGAGAGGCTGCAAATTTAAGTGTTTCCCCACGGGGAGGGTGAAACCCTCATTGTGCAGAGAAAAGTGACACACTTAAGGTGCCAAGAAGGGGGCAGAGAAGCCAACCATGTGCCCTGCAGCTAGTGCAACGGGACAGAATGTTTATTTTATTTAAGTAAGGGGAAAGTGGAGAACCATGGTGGTATAAAGGAGAGGGGTTCCCTGATGTTTGGCAGAATAAGAACTCCTAAGCTCCATAGCACGTTGTAGTAAGCCAACATGTTTGTTTCGCAGTGTGTCTTAAAACACAGCTTTTGTACTTTCCCAATCCGTACATGATAAGCTAGCTAGGTGGAAGGGCTTTAAAAATATTTTTTTTTTTTATTTTGTGGGAGGCATATTTGCAAGATGTGCTCTGGGTTGGTGTTTTTTAAAATAAATGAATGAATGAATGAATAACTGACAGTCCTATGTCCCCCACTCCCTACTCCAGGGTCTGAACCATACAGCTCTCAGCAGAATAAGATGAGCTCCAATCTTTAGCAGGACTTTATTGTCCTTAATCACAGTACTGTAAACAGTTTTAGCTCTGTATTGCTATAAGATCCATACCTACTCATAGGCAGGATCTGTCTCCTACCCTCCAGCTTTGCAGCTGTCATAAAAGCATTCTTCTAAGATAGTGCCATCATCAGCATGTTACTAGACTTTTTTTAAATCAGCAGAGACTGCAGCAATTTATTTGATGAGGGTCTTATTACTTTTTAGTGGAATTTTAGTGTGAAGGTGGTGAAACCTTCTGTATTAAATGATCTGGTTTTTGGAAAGTTCTTTGTAATGAAATTCTACCAAAAGCTCTGAAAATTTTCTGGTTCCAGGGCTGACAAAAGAAAGCAACGAGACCTGTCCAGAAGAAAAATGGGAGCAGTTAAGATTATATATATATATATATATATATATATATATATATATATATATATATAGTGCTTATGGAGCATAGCAAAGATAATATCAAGCCATAAAAGCAGGGGTATATTGAAGACCCTTCTCTAATTAGCCATATTTGTCCTTCACATATTACTTTTATTTCTATCTTTCCTTCTGTCTTTCTATTCTGAGGAGGCAGTTAGTGTAGAGGTGACAGTAGTTAATCATGTCAAAATCCTTGCCAGGGTGCCCTTCATTTGCTGTTAATGAGAGAAATTTTCACCTTGCTTCAAATGCCGCTTTAATTAGATGTAGGCTGTAAATGTAGATATCAAAGTCCTCCATGTAGAGAAGGGGATCCATTGTGACTTTTTCACTATTGGAAAGACTCACAAAACTCCCACGCCTTGCTTCTTGTGATGCATTTTCTTTTGAATTGCAATACCCACATGCAAAACACACTTATTACTTCTGTGCAGGATATAAATCAGTTAGGAAGATCCAGTGTATGTGAACTATGTTGGGTTTTTTCCCCTAAAGGCAGGCAGCCATCTTTTTTTTGGGGGGGGGGGGAGAGTTCAGAAAGCAAAAAGAAAAGAGAGGAAAAAGGTCTCAAAGTCCATTTCAGCTAACAACAGGAAATACTGGTGTAATCATACTAGCCTCATACTTTTAAGCCAGTCCTTTCACTTATACTTATAGTGTTAAGTGAGGAGTATAAATTGTGAGTTGCAAACTGTGCAGAATCAGGCTTGGCAATTCCGAAAGCACGCTTTGTTTAGCACTATAGTCTTAGAGTATAGTAGTAATAGAGTTCAGCTGGAGTAGGGAGCTCTGTAGAAATCGGTAGGGCTTATTTCTAAATTATTGCACCCCTTTTCTATAGACAGGATGTTGTTGTTTTTCCAGCATTTTCGAGACTCCCTTGCTAGCAATTCAGAGACTGGAAAAAGCCACACTGCCCAATTTTCTTTCACAGATAGATTGGTTTTGAGAATTCAAAGCCAATGTTAAGCGACTCACCAAACACATGTAAAAGTAATATGCAAACTATTATGCCACTTCCATATGCTGTAGTTGCTATGCCTTTCAGAGTCATTCTGCATCTCCAGTAATGTTATGGGATTTGGATATGGTTCACAAACTGGTTTAGCAAGGTTTAGTGTGCAATAGGTTGTCACATAACTTGAAGTGAAAAATTGAATGAAATAGCCTAGAAATCACACAGGTTCATATAAGGGTCTTATACGCACACCTATATTTATAGAAAATTGGCCTATGCTTTTGGTTTGGCCGCGTCATCAGCATCAGAAGTTTAGTATATATGCTTTCTTAGTTCTTTCATTTGCTTGAAGGGCATCTGAATTTCACTCTCATGGAAACTGCCATAAACACACTCTTGTTTTCAAAATGTGGCTTTTTTCCTTCCTTTTTTCTGTTTTGATGATTTAACTGGGTTATAAAGATCATGTCCAAAGTGCCTACATTAACAGCTCTTGTCTGGTTTCTGGCTGCAGTGCAATAATTTTTATATTCCTGTCAGTATGATGGGTGACATTTAATGTACAGTGAAGGACAACAATGAATTATTATGCAGTCTAAAATGGATAACTGTTTTGCTGGGATGCTCAGAGTTAACCTAATCTTCTGTCAAGAATGTTGATGTCACATTGAAAAGAAATGCCTGTTTTCCTGTATGATTTTAAATGGAACGGTTCCACCTTGAATTTGGAAATCTGTACACCTTTTTTTTAAAAAATTAACCCAAGGCCTTATATATAATCTAGTAGTTATATTTTAGTTTAAACATGAATCCACTATCAGTTACAGAGCCCGGACCTAATATCACAAACCCTTTCCACTTTTGCGTGTCGAGACCCCGCAACCACCCCCTCAGGGAGGAATAAAAACACTAGGACACGTGATATAAGGTTAATGTTATTGGGCAAATTTAGGCCACAACTTTATTGGTTACAGAATGTGAGCGGTATTGGCTTAGGCATTGAGTAGACCAGGCTATATCTGACTCCTGCCCGTTGTGCAGGTAGACTGGTAGGGTAAACCACCAGTAGGGGGAGCCCCGTCAATGCAAACCAACTTGAGCTCACCCCTGGGTTCCCGGAAGGGTCGTGGCATGGCCCTAGCCCTGTGCCGGGCTTCGGACAAGATCCACCCCCCCGGATTCCTTTAACGGAATACACCTAAGCATGGAGGGGCAGGCGATGGCCAGGCCTCCCCTCCCCATCAGAAGGTCGCCCAATGCCTAATCGCAAAACCTTACAAAGTTGTGACGATTGCTACGAGGTAGGCGAAAAGCAAATGGCCTGAGCCAATTTGCCAAGTGGAAAAATTACTACCAGGCCCCTCAGTGGCGACCAACTGAGGTCTATAGCAAGGCCATTAAAAACTAACCTGCAAATAGGAAGGGAGGGTGGGAGATGGAGAACACGAACCAAGAGGAAGTCTCTCGGATCGCGCTTCTGCTTAAACCTGCCCTGGCCATGCCCTCCCAGCCAGCCAATAGGTCAGCCGATGGATGACATGGCCAGGATCCCCCCGGGGGCCCGGAACGACGTCCCCGCCCCCCGAGGGAAGTGGAGTGCCTCTACCAATACTTTCTTTTAGGCCACAAATGGTATAGAATACCACTATTTTCTTTATATACACTCACTTTTGAGGATATAGGGTGCTTCCAGACTGTCAATGTTTTACCAAGTGGGATTCAATTGCATAGGGCAAATTCAGGTTGCATAATGAAAGTCGATTTGTGGCTCTTGATCAACATTCCCACTTCATAAAAAGAAACACACCCCACAAACCTTGGAAGTTTTGAGGTAAAGGAAACCGACAGGAAAGGAAGTGAAAGGAAAATGTGGGGTGACAATTGTTTGATGCAACATTTGCAGGCAAATCTGAACGAATCAGAATTCTAATATAGCCAACAATAGATAGCTTCCTGATAAACATTGTGCCAACAAATCAGGATGAATGCTGAATAAACAGGTCACCTTAAACTTGTTTTCAGTATTTAAAGGAATAATAAGGCCTGGTCTCTGTTTATATTTGTCGTGTAGAAGCTGTTTAAAATAGGCTCCTAGTGGTTAGTAGTTTACCACACCAATAATTATGTGGATAGCATTTGCTGAACTTGCTAGCAACTGCAGGTTGGGATACAAGATGGAATAGCCATGCTTGGTTGCTCTGGATATGGTAAGGAACTGTAGACATTAAAGTTGTGGGTGTGAAGCACTCATCATGTGGGAACCATTTCAGATCTGAGGGCATGTAGGGGAGCAGTCTGTCACTAAGGTTTTAAGCATGTTCTCAAGCTTTAATTAAGGGGGGGCGGAAGCAGTGCATTGGTTGTGATTACTTTCAACCATCATAATAATTCCTGTGTTGTTGTCACAGGTTCCACAGCCAGTCTTTTCCCCGAGTGCATGGATTCATTCAATTATTGTTTGTTTGTAGAAATATTTACTCAGGATATAGAAGACACAGTACAGTTGGAAGTTGAACGGAATCTGTTCTGGAAGTCTTCTCAACTTCCAAAACTTTCGGAAACCAAAGTGCAGCTTTTGATTGGCTGCATGACGCTCCTGCAGCCAATCGGAAGCCGCGGAAGCCCCGTCGGACATTCGGGTTCTAAAAATAGTTTGCAAAATGGAACAATCACTTCCGGGTTTTCGACGTTCAGGAGTCAAAATGTTCGAAAACTAGGCTGTTCGAAAACCAAGGTATGACTGGAAATCGTACAGAAATGTACTCACTTTGAAGAATAATGTTTAGTAAACAAGAATTGCAGGTGACACCCACTGCCCTCATGGTGGACCTGTTCACCACCTGGAAGTGTTTCCAGGGGCCTCCATGACATCGGTCCTATCCTTTATGGCTTCTTCACTTCTTTTGCTGATAATTGAACATATATGGGCTAATTCAAGCTCAAAACAGTAATTCACTTCGTTAATTTAAGAAAATGTTTGGAATTTTCCTTTAAGAACCATGCATACATCATCAAGGAGTGATTGCTGTAAACTTTGAAAGCGCTGGTGAAATATCAGTTTGATTTGTAATAATAGTAATAGACAAACCAAACCAAAACCTGCACTTACTTACTCCACATATATTAGATACTGCCTCAGTTCCTTAAAATTCAATTTCAGATAGCATCAACCTTGGGGTCACGAAGAGTCGGACACGACTAAACGACTAAACAACAACAACAAAATCAACCTTGCATAGAAATAGGGTTGTTGTGTCACTGATATCAGTGTAAGTAACGGTTGTAAATAATTGCGGTGAAGTGGCTGTCTTATGTTTATCACATTACAAGGAGGAAAATAGAAGATGTTTGTTTCCTCTGCCCAGTGTCTTTCCAGCTCTTATATTTCTTTCTTTTTTTAATCTTTAGACTCCCTGGAGCAGGGAGACTGGTTGTAGTCATAGGCAATGTGTCAGCTCAATAAATATTTTCAGTAGACTAGCTTCTGGGAACTGCACTCAGCTCCTGCCGATTTGTTTCAATTTAGAAGCACTACAGAGCCTGGCTAAGTAAATCACAGAAGCTAATTGTTTTAGTCTATGGAAACAGTAGATACAGAAGCACAAGCGTTTTACTGCTATGACCATGTAACTCACGGATATAGAGGGTATGGAAAGGTCACATAAGGACCAGAGAAATACTATGCAGATTACATACACACATGAGTGTAATTAATAAATTCCTACAACATACAATAATAAGTTAAGTGATGTTCCAAGTGTGTATATATACCGGCTTTGTTCAATCTTGTTATGTACAAAGTTGTGTGTGTACACTTCTGATATCTGAACTTTGGGAAGAGAAGATAATGCAGATGTAACTCTATGGATATTTAGGAGATCAAATGAAAAAAACAAGAGGTGATGAATGGGCCAGTGGTTGTCATGTACAGAGAGAACCTGTCTGTTCTGAATTATATCAAGAGGAAGAAAAGTTCAGAGGTTACCACCACCTCCCCCACCACCCCCACCACCACAAAAAAATCCCAGCAGGATTCCCAAATAGGTTTGTAGACATCCGTGAAACTTCATTCATGCTCTCTAAGTATGATGCAGCCCAGGAGCTCCTAGCTTGAGGAACAAATGTTGCCCATTTTATTACCTCTTTTATTGCTATGAAGAATGATAGGGATCTAGACTAAAATATAGAAGTTATTTTTCTTTATGCAATGCCCACCTGAAATGTGAAAGCTATTGCCATTAGATGTTATGAAAGTGAATCACATAAATAATATAATACAGCGCTATAAACTCCAGTGGGTGACCCTCTCACAGTTCTTATCAAAAGCCACCTGTGGTGGGTTTTTTTAATGGTTGGTATTCCTCTAATAAACCTCCAAAGCTCTGCCCCATCCCCAGCTTTCACAACATTTTCTTTTTTAAAGAAGAGAGGGAGCACCATCTCACTAACCAGACAGGCCAGCTGATAGACCAGCTGGTCCCTAAGCTGAAATCATGTTTCTTGTTGTTTTCTCTGGGCAGAGAAAACTACAAATGCCATGATCACACCTGGAAAAGGTGCCCTTGAAGCATCAGTGCAAATTCTGGAGTCAGCTGAGCTAGCCAGCCTGGTAGTGGACTGGATTCTGTCCTGCTGCCACATATTCAGTGGTAAGGAGCTTTTTTGTTTGTTTTTTAAAAGTAGAACTAGTAGAAGGAGTTCTAAATTTGCAATCTACTGTAAGGATTGGTCCATATTTGCATGCATATGAACAGAGATTAAGTGAGTTGTAATTAAAAAATAATCCAGTGATGCCCTCTGCCATGTTGAACCCAACCCACTCCCATTTTGAGTGATCTTTGGTGCTAAAAATACTCATGCAGTTAAAAGAAAAAAGAGAATGATGTTTCTTTCCCAGTATGTTCCTGTCCCCATTACAATCCCAGCATTAACGATGGAGGAGAAATTTAATCCAGTACTCATTTCAAGCCAAATGTATCAAATTTTCTGTATCTGAAACACAGCCACCCTTCAAAATTTGCATATCCAAATTTTGTGATGCAGTTCTCCAACTGGTGTTTACAAAAATGCATAAATTAGGGAAATGCTAAAAAAAAAGTAAAATAAAGATATTAGGGGAAATGCTTCCATAATTTGTACATTTGTCAAAGCTGCATATAAAATATGTTCATTAATGTAAAAATCCCTACCCAGCATATAACAACTAAGGATATTACAGGTCACCCTATATGTTTGGTAGTGCCGGCCAAAACACTGTTCCTTCCTGAGAAATTTTTGTGAAGATGTGTTGTTTGGAGAAAGTATTTATTTTTTTTAGACTTTAAGGAGGACAAAGCTGGCAAAGTATGGGGTAATATGCCTTACCATGAAAATATACAAGGTGGAAGAGAGCTGCAGTCTTTATTTTCGGGGGGGGGGGAGTGTTGTAGAACTGCAATAAGTTATCTCTTGCTTGGACTGCTGCAATGCAATGCGCTCTATGTGGGGCTACCTTTGAAGGTGACCTGGAAACTACAACCAATCCAGAATGTGGCAGCTAGACTGGTGACTGGGAGCAGCCGCCAAGACCACATAACACCGGTCTTGAAAGACCTACTTTGGCTCCCAGTACGTTTCTGAGCACAATTCAAAGTGTTGGTGCTGACCTTTAAAGCCCTAAATGGCCTCGGTCCAGTATACCTGAAGGAGCGTCTCCACCTCCATCATTCTGCCCGGACACAGGTCCAGTGCCAAGGGCCTTCTGGCGGTTCCCTCGCTGTGAGAAGCAAAGTTACAGGGAACCAGGCAGAGGGCCTTCTAGGTAGTGGCACCCACCCTGTGGAATGCCCTCCCATCAGATGTCAAAGAGAAAAACAACTACCCAACTTTTAGAAGACATCTGAAGGCAGCCCTGTTTAGGGAAGCTTTTATTGTTTAATAGGTTGTTGTATTTTAATATTTTGTTGGAAGCCACCCAGAGTGGCTGGGGACACCTAGCTAGTTGGGTGGGGTATAAATAATAAATTATTATTATTATTATTATTATTATTATTATTATTATTATTATTATTATTTGGCGAGGGGAAGAGACATCCAGAGGGTAGCAATAGGAGATTGGGACTTTTCAACCATAGTGCCCTCATCCTGCCAAACCAGTAGAACAGTCTCCTTAGGAAGGCTTACCTGGTGCTAGTATTGTCATCTTTTTTGCACCAGTTGAAGTTCTTATTCTTCCAGGCTTTGGAGCATTTATTTGTCATGGGTTTTATGGCTTTTCCCTAGTAGTAGCTGCTGCTTACCCTCTTGCTGGATTCTTCTGTTTTCTGACTGATTTTTTGTTGTTGACCATTTTGTGTGTTTTTAAAATGGATCTATTTTGTATGTGTTGTATTATAATTTTTTATCTTCCTGTTTCTCTGAGTCACTTTGAAACGTCTCTAATTGTGGGAAGAACCAACACATCAATGAAATAAGTAATAAAAATAATGGTAATTGGCCAGGCTGTGAGATGCTGCATGAGACAAGAAAACTTTTGACAACTGTGCTGATCAGTATTGATAGCAGTGGGACTTGTAACATGTGAAAGGGATATAATTGTGATTATTATTTTGTTCTAAGCATACATACCCCACTCCCTCTGGTAGCCTTCACAGGTTGAAGGGCGGATGTCTGTAACAGGGAATCTTCTCTACTCATGGTTTTAGAACCATGGAAAATTCAGGCTCTAACACAGGGAGACAGGATAGGAAGATCAGGGTGACTATTGGAGACAGTCACCTTCCAACTCATGGAGGACAACACATTCAGTGTTGGAGGGGCTACTCTCACCCTCCTTTCTTCCTGTGTACAGTATTATCATGGATAAAAGAGAGATAAAGAATAGATCTACTGTTTTATCTGGTCTGCAACACCAGTCTTATTAATGACTGCTTTCTACCATTTGTTCCTGTTTGCTGGACAATAGTTTTGTTTCCTCCCCAGTATTTCAAATGTTCCACTAGAAAGGTAGGGTAGAGATGCTCAATAATTGAATGACTAAAATGCACACCTTCCTACTTGCATTTAATTTGGATTGCTTATAACTCTCTAAGCCTAGCCTTTCTGAGCCAGGGTTGGTTACATTTCAGTACGCACTTCCAAGATGCTATATGGTTAGGGTGTGAATGCAGCTGATTTTAGGCAAAGGTGTTTAAGTTGACAAACTTATGAATAACAAAGTGTTCTGTTCAGTCTTCTGTATTAGTATTTGAAGCAATGGAGAGAGGATAGCCTTTTCTGTAGATTTTTTTTTTAAAAAAAAATGTTACTGGCATTATGACCATTCCAAATCCAGGGCTGCAACTGTCATCTAAGTTGGTTCAGAATATGCACCTGAATATTTATTTTAATACATTAAATGAAAAGAATTTAGGTAAGTTTCCCCTGCTTTCCCCTGTTAATAATTCTTAATTTGAAAGTTAACTCTACTACTCAGCTAGGCTATGCAGCATGCAGTAAGCTTGACAGCTGTTACTTTTGAAACTGTGTGGCTATAAATTTCAGTGGTAAACAGGTAAGCACTCTAACTTTTGAGCAATGATGAGTCAATCAGAATGTTAATATGTTGCATGGTATTTCGAATACTGAAATAGTTTTCTATTCCAAGCTTGTGGGAGGCATGGAATTTAGAGTACAACTGTAAAAATAAAAAAGCCAAAGAACAAAAATATCTAACAATCCTGTGTGTGTGTGTGTGTGTGTAAAATAATTTCTCTCTTTCACACATACATACACATATACAATAATGAAAACACAAAAATGACAAAAAATAGATTGTCATAATATTGTTATCTGCTTATTTATTTTCTTTTGTGGGTGCCTTCCTTCAGTAACTGCTTTTGCCCTACAGTTATGTTGCATTATGAATATCAATGTATTTTCACACTGAAGATAAAATATATCCAGTTATTCTCCTAAAGACTTGCTCTCTACCTGTTTCCCATGAATGTGTGTGTTCGTGTATATTTCGATCATCTGGTTCTTTCTCTTTATATATCTCCTTTTGAGATTTACTTTTACAAATTCAGGGCAGTATGCACTCAGCCATACAGAAAATGAAAAGGCTACTGTGTTTAGTATCTATTTAAGTATGGTGGCTACGTTTTAATTTCCACATAATGCCTATAATTATGTAAGTGCAGGAAAGATCTGTAAAGACAGATGTTTAAAATACAAATGATTTAAGGCTGTGTTAGATACGAAGAGGATATAAAATTGACAATGTCTTGTGTGTCTTTACATTGCTGCAAGTCACTGATGCTAGAACAGCAAATATGTTTACTAAAGTCATTGTGTTAATACTGCAAGTTTAACATAGATGGAAACTCCGGTTTTCAAGCATAAGATGTGATTTTCCATTAATAGTGCCTACATTAGCCGCAATTGACCAGGATCATAGACACACTTATCCCTGAAATGAATCAGGATATCCATTTGGTGTTGCTCTCAATTACTCAATAGGACCTAACATAACAGAAATTTATAATGGATTCTGTGCTCAGTATCTCCATGTCTGAGAAGAATCTGTAATGGAAAATTAGATTTTGGGTAATTCTTTAAATGAATATAGTAGGTATTAAATCTAAGCATCTGTGTTTTTAGGAGAGTGAGGAATCTCATTTTTTAAAATTCTTTAAAGCCACTCTGCCAACAACTAAGTATGAATGCTGAGGGGAAAGGGTTCTGCAATGTGGTTGGGTGGGTATAGTTTTGTATCTAAAGTAGCACACCCAGGTTAGTGGGATAGAATTGAAGTCTGAAAAAGCAACCCTATACGTGCCTATTCTCAATAGTAAATACCATCATTTTCAATAGGAGCCACTCATAGATGCTATAGGATGTCAGCCAGAGTCCCACAATAGAAAAGCTGCTACTTTTAATAGAAAACAAATAGAACAATTGTGCCAAGTATCATAAGAAAGGGGCTCACTAATTTGCAATCAATCTGAGTTGTTGTAGCGCTGATTTGGGATTGCTAAACATCAGCATTTTGTCTCTGGGTGGACATTGTGGCTTGGATTCTGTGAGCTGAGGCTAAGTGAAAGTCCACAAAAAGGACACATTCCTTCTCCCTGCCCCCCCAAAGCCTCTTGGGTGGGTTGCAGAACCCTTCTAAGTGGTTTTGCGGGGCAGGGGCTGAATTGGAAAGGGGGGGGTCTCCCTCTAGAGAGACTTTGGAGGGCTTAGTGGGCTGCAGAATGGAGGGAAAGACAGGAAAAATTATTTTCATTAAATTCCTTCTTTTCATGGATCAGTATGCAAGTTGTGTGGTGGGGAAATCTGTAAACTGAAGTGCTAATATAGTTTAAAAACTAAAATTCAGCATCCTTTATTTACTGGATTGGTTTAAAGATGTCGTTGTTTCTTCTTGTTTTTCTGAACTTGGATTAATTTCAGTTGCTTTCTCAATGATAGTTGTCACTACAAATCATTTATCAACTGTGCTTACAAATTTAATTCAAAAGTAATTCAAAATTAATTAATTCAAAATTAATTCTAGCAAGTAAACGTTAATGTTGTTAATGACATTTATTAGATTTCTGGAACAATAAACTAAGATCGTCTTCTTTTTTGCCATGACACTGCTTTTTGACATTGTTAAATTATCATGGGTTTTTTTAACATCCATTCAGAGATGCATTGGGAACCAGTGATACATGCTTCCCTCTAGTGTCTGGATAGAACTTCCACATCACTCCAATGGTTAAATGTGCCATTTTCGCATGCAGGAATCCCTTAAGGGAATGTAGCTTGTGTGTGCCAGTTTTTGGTGGCGGAAAAGCACAAGGAGAAAGTTTAACAACATGTGAGCAGTCCTGATCTGGATTGTCACACCACTTTTGTTTGTTCCCCTGAGATAATAAAATGACCCGGTGCTAACCATGCTTTAAAACTAGCTAGATGTGCAGCTTAAAGCAATCAGATAAAAGTGTTTTGCCACTGGGATCATTATCCCACATTTTCTACCCAAATAAAAATGTTGCATCTTTAGGGCAGCTGCAGATTTTTTGGTTGCTGCAAAATGCAATTCCCCCCACAGTTTGGCACTCTGTTCCTTGGGGATGCATTGGGGGAGGGCATTTTGCCAGTTCTGGGGGTTGGGGGCAAATGTTACTCAAACAGTTCAAGGGGAAAGGAAGATTGCAATGTTTTGTTTACTATTGTCAGTGCTCCCCCCCCCAAAAAAATATGTTTAGGGGTACTCTCATTTTCCTACTCATATTGAAATACTGCTCCTCAATGAGGCCAAACTTAGATTCACAGAATGTTTAGGGGTATGCATACCCCTGCGTCCCCCAGAAAAAAAGCACTGACTATTGTTGTTGTTGTTATTATATTGTGGAGATAAATATTGCAATGGGGTTATTATTTTAATTATGCGTATTATTCCAATGCATTAAAAACCCATTTCCCCGTAAAATTATTAGGTTCATTCACTTGTAATATGGTAATTTGGTCATTAGCACAATAGGAACCCCCCCCATCAATTCAAAAAGTACTCCTTTTGCATATTTTTGCTGTTGCTATTTTTGCAGCCATTATCAAATCCCCCAAAATATGCCTAAGATCTGCTTTAATTGTTCTGCACCCCCTTGCCCTAATTTATATATTATATATTAAGTTGGGTTTTGATGTAGGTCTTAGCAAAGTGCCGGGTCCTTTTGGGGATTTCTTCAGGAGACTTGCTGTGTATGCATCCGGCAGTGGCATTGAAAGGCAACGGCAGGATATTGATCAGTCTTGTTTAACCTAATGCTGCAGTTAATTACAGGCCTTTTCACTTCTACACCTTTCCTCAGAGCTGGCAGGCAATCTGGCCTCTTTCAGCAGGCCTTAGATTAGATAGAAGGAATGTGAGCGACACTGTGATGTCAGAGGAAAGCTAAATGAGAGTATCTGCACACACTGTGGCGTTTTGACTTTTAGAAACTATGGAATTACCATTGCCATTTGTAGTGAGGCGGAATAAGGCTTCCACTCAGCCTATGGAATATTCACCCACTACTAAGTGCCGTTGACCCATGTTTCTTCCTTTGATCCCCAAGCTCATTGGTCCATGTATACATTTTTTATGGGGGAGTTGAAATGCTAGATTTGCATGTATGCCAGTTAGGAAGGGGGAGAAATTTGCTTCAGCTCACACATAAAGGTGAAACAATCCTTCCAAATTTGCACTTCTCTGAATTTTAATTTTCAGTTCCCCAGACATAATGTGTAGAAACACACACACACATACACACACACACACACACACACACACGTGAAAATAACATACAAATATGCATTGTATGAAAAATTACTTGCTATATTGGGCAAAGTAGTCTTAAAAGGTGTATATTATGAGAAATTCACATTAAAATGCTGATTCTGTTTCGTACAGATTTAAGAATAGTATAGGTCACAGGTTCCCAATTAACTAAGTACTACAGACCCCCTGTTTTTCAAAAGCTAAGCCATGGAAACTTGTTTTTGAAAATTTTGATATCTCTATTTTCAATATTTGCCATGGACTCCTCTGGGTGGGTTTTGTGGACCCCCTGGCATCCATGGACCACTAATTGGGAAGCACTAGTATATATTATTTGACTTTCAGATGAGTTCAGGATACTTGCATCACCAAATTTCCCTGAAAGGATGGTGCAAAATACATTTCATTCATAGATAATAGGACTTAGAAAGCCATGATTTGGAACCTTTCTATGTTCATCTGCTCCCCAACCATGCACATTTGTCGAACTATTTCACGAAGACTAGGGTACATTAAATCTCCATATTATTATTATTATTATTATTATTATTATTATTATTATTATTATTATTAAAAAACATCTTACAATAAGAAGAAATGCATGAATCCATCGTTGGTTGTCAAGACTGGCTTCCCATAGGTCCTAAAACAAAATCCTATATATACCTAAATATGCCTGACTTGCAGGCAGCTGGACTTCACAAGGAAAGTAAGGGCAAAGACAAAGAAAGCTAAGCAGATTTTTATATAATACCTCCCCTGCACACATTTGGTAGCTCCATGGAATGGCGTTACCGGTAGCTAGAAGCCTGAAATTATAGCAGTAGACCAGTTAATAGCCTGACCACCATAGAAGCAATAAATAGAAACGCCACAGAGAATAACAGTAGTAGAAATATTTAAAATCCAAAAGACAATACAGTATCTGTACAATGCTTGGGCATTATATAGATCACTCAGCGACATACTTTAACTCCGCAGCAAGTGTAGAAGCATAAAATCGACCATTTAACACCTGGATAAACATAGAGCCAAATAAAATCGCGTAACTCGCAGAGATTCCTGGAAAAGGGACTCTGCAAATGAATCCATTCACTTGTGATTATTGCATTCTTTAAAAGGTAGTGTCCCATCCTGTGTTGTGGTAGATTTTGGCTGTTGCTTAAACCCTTCCTTTCCCCCTTGCTACATGGCAGGCACCCTTCATGACAGGTCATCCCAGAGGCATTGTAATTTCTCAGCTTGGAAAGCAGCACTGACCAGATCAAAAGCAGTGTGCAAGCACTACTGTATTATCTGACAGGTACTCTTCCCATCAGTAAATCAGAGGCTGCCTTGAAGGCTTCTGGGCTGACATCTGATTTCCTGTTAAAAATGTGCTTGCCAGATTCTTAGGCCTATGAAGCCAAGGACTCCTGAGTGAAATAATTCCAGCAGGTGGGAATGGGTGCACTAATGACATGCTCAGAACATTTTGGCCAGGGATAATGAACAGTCCCTTAAACTGAAGAAGTTGGCCATGATTGCTAATGGGCTGAGAGGCTAACACTTTAATAAGTACCTTTTCTCATAGCCTCAAAGACCTGCTGCTGTCATTAAAACAGGTATCTGGCCCACGTTATATAATAATAATAATAATAATAATAATAATAATAATAATAATAATAATAATAATATTTATATCCCACCCTTCCCAGTCAAGACCGGGCTCAGGGCGGCTAACAACAAGAATATCAAAGCAAGCATAAAAGAAATACCTAATTCAATTAAAATGCAGATTAAATACAATGTTAAAATTCAATTTTAAAATTAGGAATCTACAAGTGCAACCTCATTTAAATATCTGTAGGATAAAGCCTTAGGGGAGGGGAACACCGGGGTCAGACTGAGTCAGTCCAAAGGCCAAGCAGAACAGCTCTGTCCTTCAGGCCCTACAAAAAGATGACAACTCCCGCTGGGCCCTAGTCTCCTGAGAGAGAGCGTTCCACCAGGTCGGGGCTAGTACTGAGAAGGCCCTGGTCCTGGTCAAGGCCAGTCTAACCACCTTGTGGTATGCATATATATATTTCCAGCTGATGAACTGTTTAGGCCCCATGCATATTTGTAGTACTCATGTGGTAAAGGAGAAAAAAAATCTTTCAATTGACTAGAAAAGTTACCTGTGCAATTTTTAATATAGCTTAAATGTCATAGTGGTTTTTTATGGCAAACTAGGGAATAATTTGATTCTAGCCTACATTTAAATATTGGTCTTCTCAATAAATAGCAATTAGAATATTTGGAGAATGAAATCGAGTTATCAGAGAATAAGAGCTAAAATTAGACACAGGGTGTTTTGAAAATGTCCATCGACTGGGCAAGCTTCAAATTTTATCCACATGGTTCTGATTTGCTTGTCTTTAGCAGGTGAGCAGGTGGCAATTTTGATGCCTCATCTTTAATGGATGCAATTATCACAAGATTATACGGTCTACCATGTTAGGCATTCATGCATTTTAATATTTTGTTTACAGCCTTCCAGCATCCTTCAGACTTTCTCAGTGAAAACTAATGGAGAGTATTATAGCTCAGGTCTTGGCCCATTCAATATGAATTGCGTTGTTAGCTGGAGACATTTGGAAATGACACACTGCCAAACAGTTTAATAAATTGTGCAAGCTTTGTTGTTGCAAATAATTCAGAAAGATTGTTCCATAATGGGTGTATAATGGGGAGAAAAACCCTTAGAAGTGTTACTTATACAGCATTTTTAAAAATCTGTCAATAGCCACAGCACAACAGGACATTTGACTGGCTTCTCTGTGTGTCTTCTCAATGTTTTTCAGACGAATAGTGTCACTAGCTTTGTGGCAAATCCATGCAACATTCTAGTGGCCTACTTGCTGCAGTAGATTCTGGGTAACTCATAAATATAGGCAGTAAAATGGACAGCGTGGGGTACCATTTTTGCATTACAAAAGTCATGGAAATAATTCCATGACTTGCATAATACTTCCATCAATAATTTTCAGAACTAATAATAATAATAATAAATTTTTATTTATACCCCGCCCTCCCCAGTCAAAACCGGGCTCAGGGCGGCTCACACCAATAAAATTACAATAAAACATAAAAAGCAATTAATTAAAATACAGATTAAAATACAGTATTAAAATTTAAAATGCAGCCTGATTTTAAGTAAATCCAAGCCATGAGGGAGGAAAACACAGGGGTCAGACTAAGTCCAACCCAACGGCCAGGCGGAACAGCTCTGTCTTGCAGGCCCTGCGGAAAGATGACAAATCCCACAGGGCCCTGGTCTCCTGTGAAAGAGCGTTTCACCAAGTTGGGGCCAATACTGAAAAGGCCCTGGCCCTAGTAGAGGCCAATCTAGCCACCTTATGGCTCGGGATCTCTAGAGTATTGTGGTTTGTGGACCTTAAGGTCCTCCGCGGGGCATACCAGGAGAGGCGGTCCCGTAGGTATGAGGGTCCCAAGCCGCATAGGGCTTTAAAGGTCAAAAGCAGCACCTTAAACCTGATCCTGTACTCCACCGGGAGCCAGTGCAGCTGGTAAAGCACTGGATGAATGTGATCCCGCGGCCGGGACCCCGTAAGGAGCCTCGCCGCGGCACTCTGCACCCACTGGAGTTTCTGGGTCAGCTTCAAGGGCAGCCCCGCGTAGAGCGAGTTACAATAATCAAGCCTGGAGGTGACCGTCGCATGGATCACTGTGGCCAGATCAGGGCGAGAGGGGTAAGGGACCAACTGCTTGATACGGCGGAGATGGAAAAACGCCACCTTTGCTGTGGCTGGAACCTGCGCCTCCATGGAAAGGGAGGCGTCGAAGGTTACACCCAAACTCTTGACAGAAGGCACTGGCACTAATTGAGCCCCTGCAAGAGATGGCAGTTGGCCCCCCAACCCCAAGTTGTCCCGACCCAGCCAGAGGACCTCTGTCTTTGAAGGATTTAGCTTTAGTCGGCTCCCACGTAGCCATCCAGCCACAGCTTCCAAGCACCTGGTCAGTGTGTCCGGGACCGAGGCAGGACGGCCGTCCATCAACAGATAGATCTGGGTGTCATCAGCATATTGATGACAACCCAGCCCAAAACTCAGGACAATCTGGGCAAGGGGGGCGCATAAAGATATTAACTAAGCAATTATACAGGAAATATTTGTACATATTACTTTTGAGGACATGAAGGGAAGATCCCTAGTATTACAATAGCACATGTGTCCACTCTGGAGAATGCATATGTAATACTTTTGACCTAAGAGACAGAATTAGAAATGTGTGGGGAATTGTAAAAATGTTACATTATTTTATTTCTAGGAAATGCACACATTATATAGTCTAAAACAGGCATCCCCAAACTTCGGCCCTCCAAGATGTTTTGGACTACAATTCCCATCTTCCCCGACACTGGTTCTGTTAGCTAGGGATCATGGGAATTGTAGGCCAAAACATCTGGAGGGCTGCAGTTTGGGGATGCCTGGTCTAAAAGATTAAATGCTTGCAGCTATTGCCATGCATGGCATCAAAAATAAGTGTCAATGTCTGCTGTGGAAAGCAGAGGTTGTACATTGAGGCAAAAGTAGGGTTTTGCCTTTCTTACTCCATCTCCTACTTTCAGGATGTTCATCTAGACATCCTGGCAGCCTTGCTCACTTTGTGAACTGATGGCATTATATAGCACTGAGCACAATCCTGGCTGTTGGAAATTACGGTGGTCATTGCTACGAAACGCTACTACAGGTTTTTGGTGCTCTTGGGGGCAAGATGCTGTCAGATCTACTCAATGTCGCCCATTGTTCATATCCATTGCTTCCCAATCCACAGGGAGGAAATACATTAAAATATTAAATACTGTAGTTTCAGTTAGAAGTGTCAAGCTGCTGTTTTCCACTCTAGGTTAGCTGAATGTGAAGTTGTTCACTCGCACTCTGTATGCATATGATAGACATGTTGTAATTAGTTTACAGTACCCTGTATCTTGAAGCACAGCAGGTGGGGTTTTTTTTTGGGAAGCAAGGTTAGTGTAAACAAGAAGATAGGTTGGTGCCATGATGTGGCAGGTTGCTCTAATCACAAGGTAATTCTTCATCTTCGGTCATTAAAAAGTACCTGCTTTTTCACAGTTCTGGCTGCTTTATTTTTCTTTGATGCAATCTGTGTTCGGCAGATTGATCACAGATCAACACTAATGGGTGATATCCAATGAAGTCCTACTATGAGTAGACCCATTGAAATCTATGCTCCTGCTCTGAGCCACTCTATTGCTAGATATCACCCACCTGCCCATCACCTGAGATCAAATTAACATTAGATGGCCCAAAGTATTATTTTTTTCTCTCCTTTACTGGTGCAGCTTAAACTGTGCCTTTAGAGAAAGATCATTCTCAATGCCAGCTTCAGTTCAACACAGTGGTGCAAAGTAACTTTTTTTTTCTGTTATGGGTTGAGCCTGCAAAGGAAGATCCTTTGCCTTTCTGGTTTGAATTCCAGCTGGCAATGCAAATGAATATTTGTACTTATAGCAAGCCCAGCTTTGATCCCAAGCAACTTGTTGTGAGTGCCGATCAGCTGATTTTCACTTACAGCAAGTGTGCTTTGGGTAGGGATTGCCTATACTATGGAGTTCCCAATTGGGACTTGCTGTTACAACAGCAAGTTGTGCTTAGCAAGGAGCAATTGGGAGAGTACTTGAAGGCTATGTCTTTACCGGCTGACACCTGACATTGCATATGATGTCAAGTGTGGGTAAGGTAGCTGTTTGTGAGGAAAGCAGCCTTATGGACCAAATTGGGACTCGTGCTAGGCTTAAACTGTCACAGGGGCTGCCTCATGATTCCTAAACTTGTGGATCTTATAATCTGAGACACATGGAGTTCAGGTTTTAGGAAAGGCCCAAGGACCCATGCTGTTTCCAGCAATAGCATCAGGAGTGTGCCAGGGTATGGAGAACTGGTGATTTTCAGATCATCCATTTTTCACAGATCAATTCTGAACTGTATGTAGGTGGCATCTGTCATTGCTAGAACAGTTACCTTAATGCTATCATTTAAGGCTGTGATTTAACAAAATGTGTGGCAAAGGCTCTTCAGATATATTTCATATACTTTTAAATGCTTTCAAACATCTGTGTTACTACTGATTTAATTTTAGGAAAAAATATTTTCACAGAGAGTTGGTCATTTTGCCCTTGCACCATCTTGTGAACCCTGCATGTTCCTGTGACATGTTGCATGCACCAACACTGTATATAGGATGCAGAATGAAGCATTTTCATGTTAAGAATATAATTAGCCCAACCCAGAATTATATGTAAATATATATATTTAGTTTGGTGTGTTCATTATAACTGACAGGATGTAAGATCATATGAAAAGTGCTGTCTTACAGGACCTCAAAGTGATATGAGAGCAACCAAATATTTAATGGTACCATATATACATGTGGGAGACCACTCATCTGAAGTATCTGCCCATGCAAGGAAAACAAAATGTTACAGTGCTTGCTTTACCAATGTGGAATAACACAGGTATGGTAAAATTATCCTCTCCAATCCAGCAGGAAGGGAATGAAGCATAGTGCCATAGCCAAGTGGGACATAGAGAGTGGATATTTCTAGTGAATCCCTACCAGCAAATTCCTCTAGGTAGCCCAATAAAGAAAAAAGAAAAGGAACTTCCTCAACTTTCCCCATTAGCATCCCTTTCTTTTTCCTCTTGGGAAGTGAGAGACTCAGGGTCCTGGATTCTGCCCCCCCCCCTATTTCTCCTTGTGCCCCACAAGATGCTTAATAGGCCAATGGACCCTTTGAAGTGTTGTGAAATAGGACATGGCACACTGCAACAGGACATGGTAATCAAAGGAGGATTGTTGGTCTGCAAAACATAAGTAGAAACAGGGCCATCTTAAGTGTATCTGGCGCCCTGGCGCCGTGGTGCGAAGATTCCTCCGGCACCCCGCCCCGCCCCCTTTTGCAGCACGGCTGTCTGGCGAGCACAGCGCACAGTGCGGCTGCCATGGGGACAGCCGCGCGACGCCCTGGCTCCTGCCGCCACCCAGCCTTGCCTTCGAGCCGGCCCTGAGTAGAAATGTGTTTCAACTTACGGAAACCAGTTCTGGATCTTTGCTATTTCCCTTCTTAATTTGGAATGACTGAGACTCTAGGATAGATAAGACCTGCAGTTCTGAGCCCAAACTTGCTGAATAGTAGGAAAATTTACTTCCATCCTTTCCGTGCTTTCTAGTTATGCATGTGCTTGTAGAACAAGAGTGGGGAATGCATGGCACTCTAGATGATGTTGGACTCCAATGCCCATTAGTCCAAGCCAAGATAACCAATAGTCTGACATGATGGGAGTTGTTACTTCAGTAACATTTGGAGGTGTGAAGGTTAAGCATTCCTGTTGCAAAGCAGTGATAGATGTTAAATATTCTGTCAATTCCACTTTATTTGTTCTGGCTCTTACAACAACTTTTGTCTGGTTCAGCTGATCAAACCTGAATCACTTGTGTGGGCCAATTGCTTTCAGAGATAAGATGAAATGAGATTTTTAATGATATTGTTTTTCTTGGGTCTGGAAATTATTTTCACCTGCAAGTTACCTCACAGAAAGATCTATGTGAAGAGAAACCAATATACTTTGAAATTTGAGGCATAGTCAAATCCAGCATATTATATACAGTAGTACCTTGGTTCTCAAACTAAATCTGTTCCAGGAGTCTGTTCGACTTCCAAAACTGTTCAAAAACCAAGGCGCGGCTTCTGATTGGCTGCAGAAGCTTTCTGCACTCAAGCGGAAGCCATGTTGGATGTTTGGCTTCCGGAAAACATTCGCAAAGCAGAACACTTACTTCTGGGTTTGCGCCATTCGGGAGCCAATTTGTTCGACAACTAAGGCGTTCGAGAACCAAGGCACCACTTTATTACAGCTTATATTAACCCTCCTATGGCCCAATCTTGTTATAAATGGCAACAACATTGCAAAAACCCTGATGGGGAAAGAAGCACAATAAACTCTTGGTGAAAGCATATGATCAGCTTTCAGCTTTTCTTTTTTGGGATTCTCTGCTACTCTCTTCACATGCTTGCTATCTAGAGCAACAGTGAAACTTCTACCATCTGTAAAACAAATTGTAACTTTTAAAAGATTTATGGATGGTGTATTTCCTTTTCTGAAGTGTTTCAGAGTGCTCTATCTCCTTCTGCAGCCTTCGGATACGCGTATTCTACTGCAGTCATCTTCCTTCTACAGTAAATTTCAAGCGGAGTACCCTAGGAGCTTCTGAGTGTTTGTTAAGTAGTGATTTATCAGACTCTTCCCATCTAGCTTTCCCCTGCTATAAAGTGAGCATTCAGTTCCCTAAGAATTTTTTTGCTATGCTATTCCCCCTCTAGCTTTTTTCTTTTAAGAAAGAAGAAACTACTGATAGGAAACAAATTGGTGTGTGTCCAAAAGCAATTTTATCCTTTCTGGGAAGTACTGTACAGGACTATCTTCAACATTTTCTATGGCTTGAACAGATGGGATTGGATCACAGTAAACATTAGGGTTGTCAGCTTAATTCCCCCTTGTCCTATGGTTCCAGAACCACAGGGGCTCTTTATAGAGTTAGCCTTGGGTTTTGGTTTTGGTTTTCCAATTTGTGTGCCTCATTTTTTGGGAGGAGAAGCTAGCAAACATTACCTGATTGTGTTTCCTTTTAATTTGTCTATTTTTCCATGGCAGTAATTTTATGTCTGAACTAGTAATGATTCAATTCAGTTCACATTTAAATATGAACCTGTCTAATTCATACTTGCCAAAATAGTCCGTGAACTGAATCCCCACCAACCTTTAAACTCCACATTTCTCTGAATTTTGCAGTGTAGTTCTCCAGCCAAATAATGTGTACAAAAATGCATATACCATGATGAAGTGGGCATAAAAATGCATAAGCTGGTGAAAATAATATTAAAAGGCATCATATTAGGGCAAATGGCTTTGCCAAAATATGTATATTAGGCAAAATTGCAGATATTGTGTATATTCAGACAAATTTGCTGATGAAATTTCATGAGGACTTTTAAAAAACAAAACAAAACAAAAAAATCAAACTGATGTGGAGAACTAAATTTAAGATTGTAAAAATGAGAAACTGAAATTGACAGATTTACCCCTCCCTAGTCAGAAGCAATGTACTTTAAGCAATGCGCTATTGTTTTAAGAAGTATAAAATAATTCAACACAGTCTCCCAAAGATACCAATATTCTGTTTTCTAGCGTCAGATAAATCTTCTAGTTCAGCTCCCTGTTCACGTTTAATCTTTGTGTTTCAGATGAAACAACATGCAACTTTGTCTGTTCCTTTGTAGATTTTAAAAACATTTCAGACGTCCCCCATGATGTTAGGAAAGCAGAGTACTAATAGACAGGGAAATAGATAGCCATGAAGTGGAGAAAAAAGTCTCAACAGAAAGGTTTTCTTTTTCACAAAAACAACAGTATAGATTATTTTGTTGATATGGTTCTGAAAGTCAGAATCAGAAATACGCTAAAGGTTCAGTCAAGGTGAAAGCGGGGTTCTTTGTTTTGCTATATATATAATTTCACACACACACGTATGCATAATGTATCACCCACCCTTCACCCAAGGTGGGTTACAGTGATTGAGTCAAATATAAAATTGCAGTATAGGCGGCCACCATTTTGTGCCAGGGTTCCCTTCCTGGCTCCTGTGTGCATTGGCAGGGCACACAGAAGCCTGCCCCACCCCTTTCCACCCCCATTCTGTCCTCTTCCAGGTCCCAAAGGGTCTGTGCATTTGGTGGTACCAGAATCCACAATAAATAGTAGTAGCATAAAACGAGCAGCACGTCATTACAGCATCACATAACAACACACTCCCTTGTCCCCTAAAGCCTGGGGAATGAGTTACATCTTGGCCTGCCAACAGAAGCTGAACAATTTTGGAGGAGTGGGCATTGCACAGCCTGAGGGAGACCGCCGAGGAGGCAATCCCACATGCTCTAACTTAGCCATCTGAAAAGATGTGACCCCGCAGACATAAAGTCACAATTGCAAATAGGATGTCAATCCAAACCGGGGGGGGAAAACCTGATAACTTCCTGGTTATTCAATGAAATTATCCTGAGAATCCTTCAGCATAGTACTGTACTGTAAAAGAAAAGCCAGCTTTCTACCATCCTTCATCACACATCTGATGGTAGGTTAACGAATAAAAAAATAAAACCCTTTCTTTCTATGATGAGGCAGATGCTAAGTTGTGAATGATCTACTAGATATGCAGATGAGATGGGTCAGAAGCTTTTTTTTATAATACAATTCTTATAGTTCTGCCCGTCCCCCCACAGCCATACCTTGTCAGTATGACTTAAAAGTATATAATTTAATTAAGCTCTTTTTTAGAGTATAAGCTACTTCTCATCGCGTGAGGAACATGCTTTTTATCCAGGAATAATTATTCGGTGCAAAGCTTGCTTTAAATAGTTCTGGATTGTTAGTATGAACCAGAAAGATTATACAGACAACAAAGGTTTATATGGAAATCTAAGCACTCTTTTTTGTACTCCTTTTTTCATGGCAAACAATCTACCCATAGAGATCAGGAGGGATGCACACTTAAACATTCAGCTTGCTATCTTGGTTCTGGATTTAATCATTTCTGACTTTGCATTTAGTATTTTTCACGGGCAAGCTTCGGTGAGATGGGTAGGATCGCTTGTGACATATTAATATAAGCCTGTGATACCTAATGGAATAGCGAAGCCTATTAGGCTGTCATCGGGTTGTGTTATGTGTGAAGGCATATACAAATTTTTAAGAGTAAAGTAGCTTTTAGCAATGTATAATTCTGCTACTCTTCTCTGAAGGCAATTTTTTAACTCCCACATTTGGTTATGAGTTTTGGATTAATTATTGAAAAAAATAAATCCTCTAAACTTGATCAAACCTGGATGCTGAAACAAGAGCCTTTCTTAGGAAATAGTTGCTTTACAATCAAAAGAGTTGATAATTTTTTTCACTAGGAGTCATGACCCCTTTCTTCAGTTGTGGGTGCATCACATGTTCCCATCATTCATATGTTGCTAGAGAACTAAATTTACCCTCCACACACCCCAAATGTCTATTCCAGGTGTGAATTCTATGTGGAATGTGTCGAGATGGTTTGGGAGTACACTTGTTAGTGTCAGAAAAATGATGTAACGTATCATACTTATAACACATTTATTCTCAAGGCATTTGAGAAACTTGTTAAGTCAACTATTATGGGCATAAGGAGACAAAAACAGGTAAAAGACCCCTGACAGTTAAGTCCAGTCATGAACGACTCTGGGGTTGCGGTGCTCAGCTTGCTTTACAGGCCAAGGGAGCTGACCTTTGTCCGCAGACAGTTTTACAGTTTTTCTGGGTCATGTGGCCAGCATGACAAAGCTGCTTCTGGCGAAACCAGAGCAGCACACGGAAATGCCATTTACCTTCCCACCGGAGCGGTACCTATTTATCTACTTGCACTTTGACCTGCTTTTGAACTGCTAGGTTGGCAGGACCTGGGACCGAGCAATGGGAGCTCACCCCGTCACGGGGATTTGAACCACCGGCCTTCCGATTGGCAAGCCCTGGGCTCAGTAGTTTAGACCACAGCGCCACCTGTGTCCATATTTATGTGATTTTTCCCCCCCAATGAAGCACAATCTTTGGAAGAGAAGGAACAAAAGAATTTGACGATTCTCCCCACCCCCACCCCCACCCTAAAAATGTGTTAAGCATTTAGAGTTAGGAAACAGGAAGAAAAGGTACTGTTACTGCATTGTGAAGGGCTGAAAAGTGTTTCTGGTGCTTAAAAAAATGGAAGTGAGGTAAGATTAGAATGGACGATGTTGAAACTTAAAGGAAAGAGGCCCTAACTTAATTCTCCCAGGTGCTGTGTGGGAACATTTGAGATTCTTCATCAGCCTCTCCAAGGGACTGCTGAGCATATGGCTCTCCACATGGGGTCCTTCACATTAAGTTTGAGTTGCTTTTTTTTTTAGATTATATAACTTTAAACATTAAAATTCATTCCGCTTTCTTGTGTAACTACACCTCCTTATATGTGCTATATTTAATTTAAAATTAAAAATAAATTGAAGGTGTATTTTTCTTCCCAGCGGCAGCTGGTGCCCGCTAAACCTGGTGGGGCTGCTAGAATGTCCTGGTGTGGCTTATGAGGTCACAGGGCATGGCCAGGTTCTGGTTTTCTGCCATACTTCTCCCCTTGGAAACATACTGGGGGCACTTAAGCACTGCAATTTTACAAATAGTAACTTCCTCAGCTGAAAAAATTCTTTGGTTCCAAAGGGGAACTTGCTGTCACAGTTGCTTCTCTGATTTGCAAATAGACATGTTGCCTCCATCTGTTCTGTTTTTCCCCTCTGTCCTTCTTCTTTGAAAAGAAACAGTGGACATTTAAACATTGCAGTTTTATTAATACTTAGCACTTAACAGAGATTTAGTCAAATGCTCGCTCTCATGAGTATACATGCAGTTATGTCATAATTCCTCAGTAGTGAACAGAAACATATCTCTGCTCATTTGGTAATGCTCTCTCAATCCTGTTTTAAACACACACACACACACACACACACACACACACACACACAGAGAGAGAGAGAGAGAGAGAGAGAGAGAGAGAGAGAGAGAGAGAGAGAGTGAGAGAGTTGCTGGAAACTCACAATTTGTAGGCAGTACAAAAGATGTTAAACATTTTATCTGAATAAAATATATGAACCACCAGTGCTTGGAATGTTCATTTTAGAAAAGGAACCAAATTTCCAGTTCATGCAATGCACTTTTCCATTCATAATAATTGCTGCCTGCCATTCAGCTGTTAAAGGTTGCATTCCTCCAATGCCAACACTAAACCATGCAAAGAACTCAAGTCAAAAATAAAAAACAACAGAAAACATATATTTTAAATGAACACCTACAGTTGTGTTAATGTAATGCAGGCATCCCCAAACTTCGGCCCTCCAGATGTTTTGGGCTACAATTCCCACCTTCCCTGACCACTGGTCCTCTTAGCTAGGGATCATGGGAGTTGTAGGCCAAAACATCTGGAGGGCCGCAGTTTGGGGATGCCTGATGTAATGGTTAAGAGTGTTGTACTAGGACCTGGAAGAGCAGAGTTCAATTCTATGCCCATTTTATTGAATACAATGGGACTTACTTCTAAGTAAGGTATAAATAATAAAATAATAATCATTATCATTATCATTAAAATGAATAGGATTATGTTAGTAACCGAAGCTAACCCATGCCTCTTCAGTATAGTTTACCACTACATATACAAGAGTATATCACTCCAGTAAATATTAGGTTCAGGAATATTACATTTTATTTAAGCTAAAATGTTAGAAAAATGATTCCCAACCCCCCCCCCCAACACACACCATAGGATCAGTTCTAAATACTATAGCAGCACGTTCCACAAGCTTCTTCAGTACTCTGCTGCTGTGGGCACTCAGACATTCACACAGTATCTTAAAGTTTTATAAAAGCAGGGATTTGCTTAGCTAAGAATTCCTCTTCCTTTTGACTATCCACATCTGCGCCAGTCAATACACCATTCCACCAATCTCACTCAAAGTGAGATTGCAGCTGGAAGTGTGGGAACTTGTGCCCTGCTAATGCAGTAGTCTGGGGCTGAGAAGCAAAATGAACATCTAGTGTACTTCAAAGTACTGATAATATTTTTTTGTTCTATTTAAAGCAATTATGGTAAGTTATTGCTCTTATTTCTGATGGGAGTTAGCAATCTTGCATATGCCCGTATCATATTTTCAGATACAGTAAACATAAATAAATAAACGAGGCCCAGTCCGGCTCACGAAAAAACTTTCTTTGCAGACACTCCTATCCCTCAACAATAAAAAAGCTCAGTTCAGCCCATGAAGAAACAAGATTCTCTCCTTCCCCCTTTATGATGCCAGCCACATCTCCTCTCCTCTCCTCTCCCTGCCCCCCAGCATTAAAAAGGGTCCAGTATCACCCCTGAATTAACCAGATTATACACAACCGAACATGCTTTTGGAGTCACTTGCCACTTTTCCTCTTACTGAAATGTTTATATACAGTATCTCTATGCCTATATCTGGCAATGAGGAAACTGGAAGCTGAACACTGAACTCGTTGGATAGCCATGCCGGGATGGGGAGATTGTGCTTCCTGTTGCTTTTTCCCGGTGCTTGCAAAAGGAGGGCAAAGAACCTCCACCTCAGAGAAGAGCCATTAGCAGCTTGCAAATGGATGCATCTATTTGGCTTCAGATTGATCTGATTGCTTGGAGAGGCTCTTCAGAGTCCTGCTCTAGTGCTGTGAAACCTTCAGTGCATTTCTGAGGGAATCCTGACCAGCTAGAGTTTATTCAAAGGGAAATGAAATTTAAAAAATAGAGGTTAAGAGGAGTCTTCCATCCTCTGTAAGCCACCCATACTGGAATTAATTATTTTAAAAACTGGTTTTTTTAGCCATGGAGAGAGGGTTGATTAGGGATGGTTATCATCTCCAGAGATGATTGACCAGCACAAGAGATGAGCAGAAACAAGTCTCTAAATATGAAGGAACGTATTGCAAGTGAATGAACGGAGCATAGAAAGGGCCATTCTATAGCTTTATGGGGATTGGGATTTAGGGTGGGGGCTGCCCCACCTGCACTAAGTAAGGGTCTTCCACTGTTTCTTACCATAAAGCTGTTGTCAATTGACAAAATTACAAAGCAAGGAAAACTGGCACATTCTTCTCATAAGAGTTTTCTGTAGAATAGCAAATTGAGAGGAGGAGGAATGTGTCCCTTGAGATGGAAGTAAAACATACAATGCCTGTTTGTTTGGTTTTAAAAGAAACTGAATTTAAAACTTCTTCTCTTTGAAGTTTACATTTCTTTTGTCTTGTAACATCTTCTCTGTGAAGTTTACATATATTAGGTTGCATCTAATGTCAAAATGGTTTTTGCCTTCAATAGAATGCATAAGCAGCAAATTGTACAATTGTACAATCTGTTGCGCAAGAAGTTTCTGCTAGCACAGCTGTGGAGTCCAGGTCCTCCATTGCCTAACATTAAAACTCACCTGTCTGCTACCATAAGG